>NC_064576.1:22007857-23322142 GCF_937001465.1 Orcinus orca
CACAGAACTAATCATGCAATAGCTCCTGCTCTTCTTGAGCTGTATATAAAACTGTAGTTCCAGAGGAATAAGAAAATTTTGCTAATGAGTGAAAAGCTTAAATTATTTTTAAATGCTTTCATTAGTGCTCGTATATAATTATGCAAATAGTGCACATTTATTAAAACTGTGTTCCTTGATATACATATATAAGATAAAACATACAAAAATAAAAATTTAAAAGAATAAGATAAATATAAAAGTAAATTTTAAATATTTATTTTATTTATTAATGGCAGTAACCAGTATTTCTATAGTTATTATGTTATGATTAATATTATAGTGAAAGTAATAAAGTTGTACGCATCAAAGTTTTATAACTGCTGATTAAGTACTATTTAACATAGTGATTCAAAGATCTGTTTCTAAATTAAATCTTTCTTACTTCTTGAATTTAATAAGTATCTTTTGTTAAAAATTACAACTCAGAAAATTAGGTGATTTGATTAATAAACAGGTGATACTCTAAATTACATTAAAAACAAGTTTGTTACAGTTTTATTTTACTTTAACTTGTATCATCATTGATGAAAAAGAGAAAATAGATAATTTATTTTTTTCCAACTAGAGGAATTAAATGGCTTTATATTGATTGATGTAGCTTTATTTCTAATACTCTTTTGTCCATTGTCTAAAATTAGATATCTGGTTACCTACAATATTCGTATCCACATATGAATACATATTAATACATATCTGCATACATATTAAGTATTAACATATACATATTTATTACTGTTAACTATATAACTTTTTTTATTGTGAATCGGAAAAATACACATTTTATCTTTTCAAGAGTCCTCACCTCAGTTAGCATGAATTATCTTGGTATTGTATTTTTCCAAATTTCTTAAACACAATTAGATTTTCAGAAAATACATTCAGATCACTATTAAAATGAAATGTAAAAAATATTATATTAAAATATATCAAATATTAGAAATTAAATATATATTTATATATGGAGAGGCAGATCCAGAATATTTAATTGTTTAAATAGAACAATTATAAAAGTCTACATAATTTTCAGTATTATCTGTGTTTTATAAGAACTTATTTATAAGGTATTAATTATTTAAATTACAACAATTATAAAAACACATTTATCTTTTTCCCAAATATGAGTTTAGATAACAACTTACCTGGTCTACAAAGCAAATATATGCTCTTTTAAAAAGCTTTACCCATTTTAGCATTTGTGCTAAATCCAAATGTCTGCATAAATTAAATGCCATGCTTATTACCCATTTTGTTCTATATTAACTGCACTATTGCAATAGCAATAAAATATATAGTCATGTTTAAACTAGAGCCCATTAAAGATTCAATTTGCTGAGGAGTTTAATTTAACTAGAAGCATTAAGTGAATTTTGGATTAAAATTCAATTATCTTGATATTATACAGTCTTATGTAATACTGTAACTCTCTAATTCTTGGTTTTAAAGCTCTTGAATAAAATTTCCTTTTAGTACAAAGCATTTGCAATATACAACTGTAAAACCTTAAAGTTACTTTTTATTTTAGAAATTTTGTGACCCTTATCTCTAGACTGAAAATTCAGGCTTGAAGAAAAGAGAGTTTTAAAAAGGAAAACAAAAAAAAAAAAAGAAAAGAAAAGATTGTTTATTCAGCTCTGGTTAGTCACAGCTCAGGGACATGAAAATTGTTCAAATGAAAATTGCATTTCTGTTTTACATTTTTATGTAAAAGACATAAAAGTTATTATGTTGGAAAATAGGATAATTAGTTTAAAAAGTTACTTATAACTTTAGTTTTACTAAATAGGAGTTACCTTGAAATTTAAAAGGTAAAAATTGTTAGCTTTATACATCAATACTTGCAAACTGGCTGTACAGAGGGGGGTATCTGGAATGGTGTCACATGACCATTCCTTCCTTCATCACCCCTCAATCTCAAGATCTGGGCAAGTCATTCAAATGCGGACAACTAATGACTCTGTTTCAGGAGGTGATGAAACAAATAAATCGAGCTGTGGTATAAAAGGTCCCAGAACAGCATTAGTCACTATTTTAAACTAATAAGAGCACAGTATACACTCTTCAACCCAACATTAATAATTAATTTTTATTTTCAAATTTTCACCAGGGAACCTTGTTTTCCCAAGTTGAAAAGTTATTTTTTAAGACCTCTCCTCTAAATGCAAATTTTATTAATAATAACTTAATACATACTCCAGTTATAGAACTTTAAAATGTAAGCTGTCTCTAAAGTGATCATCTGACACATAAGAAAAATTAATTACACACTTGTTAGCAAGAGAGGATACAATTAGAGAGGGCAGGAGTAAAAGAGTACTGGACCTCCAACTTTCCAGGAGAAAAAAACCCTGGGAATTTATATAACTAATTTTTTAAACCAAATTAAGCATGTAATGTTGATTCTGTGTCTCAAGATTTAAAGTCTCACGTCAAAATGAGATGCAATGAGATGTATACATACTGGGCTGGTAGAGAAGAGAAGTCTTTTCCTCAACCCTCAATTACATCAGGTCTTCCATAATAAAAGCATTTATACTTAAAAAATAAGACCGATATTAAATACTAATGTCAGTAGAGACTTTATAACATCTCTGTCTGAAAATATACATTATTTTAAGGATAAGAAGTGTTAAATCTTGATAATATAAATTAGTTCATCTAATTGCTATCCCAGGGATAAAAGGGTTTTTTGTTTATTTTACTTTTCTAACAAGAGAAATTAAACAGTTTTATATTGTGATGTTATTTTGTTTCCAATACTTTTTATAACAGAAAGGTTGATTTAGTGCCAATTACTTACAGATTTATAAGTACCTGAGAAGGCAGGTACTTATAAATAATATTCTCTCATCTCTGGGGCTTGTGATTAATTACTTAAGTCAAACTGTGGGATTCCTAGTACACAATATAGTTTGCTAATGTCCAGAGATAATACAAAACATTTTTGTAGACAAGACTGTTTACTCATTTAAGACTTGAGTTATAAATTGTGCATATATCATAATGCACATATTTATCCATAATCAACAAAAATATAGATGGTAAATGTCAAAACAAAAGCCCAAATTTCCAAATTGAAAGGCAAACCAGGACACAATTAATAGAGTCCCTTTCTGGTCTGCCCTCACTCCAGGATTCAAAAGCAAATACACAGATTTGCCAACTGTAGAGATCAGTTTTATGCTTGCAAATTATAATTGCCATGTGATAATTTATTCTCAGTAGATGAAGTCCTTTTTGGGAAGGATGGACAGATTTGGCTCAGATGCAACTGAGATGAGAGAGGTTGTACCTTGGTCTATAACATTTTTGAAAACTACTTTTGACAAACTTTTTTATTGGAGTTCTAACCAAAGAAAATTCACACAATAAACACAAAATTGTGTGCAATTCTAGTTACTTGACCCAATCAACTAGGTCAACTCATCCTCAATTACTACTTAAAAAGGAAAAAAAAATCACTGCAAACATTAAAATCTTAATCTTACCTAAATTTATTTTTAGAGGAGAAAACACATTCTTTGAAGAGGGGGATATTTTCTCTACCTCTCCGTATGACTATCTGAAGATCCATTAATTCAGATAGAAAATATATTTCCTGATGTAAACTTTAAAAGCTTGAGACCGTATTCATTTGTTAAACTAATTTAACATCTAGCAAAAAATAAAAGTTTAACTCAGATCCATACTGGAGGTAAGCTTGCTGAGGAACTTTCCTTCATCCCCAAATTCTCAGTTAGAGATAAATTAATTCTTTTACTTAGAAGTTGGTCAAAAATAACTGTATCTCAAAATAAGCCACTGAAGTTTCTGTATAGTACACATTAAGTGGTATAAATTGGAAAATTGAGTTTTATATTTTTATTGTCTTTAAGGCACATGATTAGAAATTTTATCCGAAATTTACAATTAATCTCTATAGCATTGCATGTTATGTTATTAGCTCATAGTTTCTCAAATTTACTGATTATACTAATCAATTCACAATTTTAATCATTAAATTTCCAACTTCCCTAAAGTCTTTCTTTATGCCTAATTATTGGCAGACATTTGTTTTTAAAACATTATTTTTAACTAAATAGTTAAGAGTCTGTCAAGATTTCAGGATAGAAAAGACATCCTCTTCAATTAGTGGTGCTGGGAAAAATGGACAGATACATGTACACCATACACAAAAATAAACTCAAAATGGATGAAAGACCTAAATGTAAGACCAGACTCTATAATACTCTTAGAGGAAAACATAGGCAGAACACTCTTTGACATAAATCACAGCAAGACACTTTTTGACCCACCTCCTAGAGTAAGGTAAATAAAAACAAAAATAAACAAATGAAAAAATCTTTTGCACAGCAAGGGAAACCATAAACAAGATGAAAAGGCAACCCTCAGAAAAGGAGAAAATATTTGCAAACGAAGCAACTGACAAAAGATTAATCTCCAAATATACAATCAGCTCATGCAGCTCAATATCAAAAAAAACAAACAACCCAATCCAAAAATGAGCAGAAAACCTATCAAAATAATTTTGTGTGATTATCCCTTTGCAGTTGTCAAAGATTAATCATTGATTTTATTTCTCATTTTAGCTTCATAGGGGATGGAGCTAGAGAAGTTTCCTTTTAGAAATTGAAAATAAACTTTCTCTCAGTGTAAATATTCCATATTGCCACAGTGCTCTTAACTTTTTCTCTCTGTATGTGCATTTTAGTGATAAGATAGGGAAAACACCAGAAATCGCTATTTATACTGGAAATCTACATGCTCTTTACAGTTTGTCCAATAATCACAATGTAAGGGCAAAACTCTACAGCTCTCTTGATAATTTGTATAAAATTATGTCACATTTCCTAAAAATTTTTTAAAAATTTAGTTATGTATGTTTTACGGAGAATCATTTACTCTTTAAACTCTATCTAATGTCTTTCAACTTGTAGAATACTATCAGGGATGATGTCATCCTCAAGGATGAAACTTGGTAGCATTGGGCTAACGGATTCCTGACATAGCATTATCTCTCTTCCTACTTACCATCCTAATCATGTTTCTGTAACCAAACATCTAATTATTCACAATATATCACATATATGATAAAGTTTGGCATATGAACATATAGGTAATATTTTGTTATGTTTTACATCAAATTTCTAGTTACCATATAACTAAGATTAAAAAGTCTGATTTCAGGAAAATGAAATCTGGGAGATATATTTTAAATGTGGAAGTCTCCACATGACCAAAGGACATTTTCAATAATATGTCATGTTTACAAACATGAAGAAATGAAATATTCAGAAAATATTTTGGTGTTTCCCTTATTTTAAGGGCAAAATTGTGATCTATCAATTCTATAGTTGAAGTCCCTGGGGACGATTAATAATTTGGAGGATACAATTTTCTATATTATTATTAAATATCAGGAGAGAAAATAAAATATAAATTGAGGGAATAAAATTTAAATCTTACAAATATTTTCCTCTACAAAATTGGTAATAAAAGCTAATAGGACAAATATGGGCAAAATATAAAAGGTTAATCTATCATAAAAATTCCTACCTATTACTTAACTACATGCAATAAAAATTTAAAGAGAGAAAAACTTTAATAGCAAAATCCTTTGATATTATTTGGAATTCTTAAGCAGTAATATAAGTTTTATCAATGTCTTGGTAATTCTAAAAGTTGTCAACCAGGAGGGAAAGTGTACATGAATTTTACATCTAAAATAAATCAAATATTAAATCAGAATTAATAGATGCACATTTTAAGTTTGTTTTTGTTTCCCTCAGGGACTGTTTCCCTATCTTTGTTCTATTTCTGTAGAACCATCTAGCCACACTATGCTCTGATATATTTTTTCCACAAAGCTAAACTTGTTCTGAGGGAAAACGTATGTTTTTTGTAATGTTTACCTCAGTATGAATTGAAATCTATTCATTATATCCATCAAGATTTTGCCTTCCATTACACTGACATCAATTATCAGTAGACAGAGAGTTGGTAGAGCTCATGTATTTCACCAAAAAAGTGGCCATTTTCAGGACTCCAAAATTCTTAGTACTGGTTCACCACTTCCTTACATAGTTAAATCAGCCATATCTGATTTCATTAAACAAACTTCCCATATTAGTTTTGGTACAATAACATGTAGAATAATAGTACATGGGCATGAGTGGGCATCCAGTTAAATTTTTTAGCTGAATTTTTGTCAGTAATGTTTACATTCCTCTCTAGGTGAGAGCCAAAGGAATCAAATATGGCTTATGATATTTGTATACAGATATATAAGAAAAGAGAAACTGTAGATGCAAATTTATACGAGAATCATGTTTCTTTAGAGAGAAACTAGTTATAGAGGGCAATCAGTCAGCAATTCAAATATAGTTTCAGGAGCTCATTCTTATTTGGGGGGAAAAATATTCTGTGTAGTCAAAGCTTACTATGTACTTTCACTGCTTGCTTAACATTGTCATTAATTGGGAATTATTGAATTATTTTGTAGAATGTTATGTGATCCTGCAGAAACTTTAAGATTTTGAACAAGTACACTAGCTATACATTTCATGGATTTGCAGATTTGCCATGAAAAGTAGGGTATTTAAAAACTCCTATTTTAAAATAATAAGATTTTCTGGGAATTCATAAAAATCTAAATGCATGCTGCATTAGGAATCTATGTGACAACCACTTCTCAATGCATTTATAACCTGCTCTGCCAGCCAAAAAATTGAAATAAATTAACTTCTTTTCTTTAATCCTACTGGAGTTGAGGGAAGCAATTGGATGGTTGTATAGCAGAAAAAAAAGTAGTTTGAGATACTTAACAGTACCCCAATATATTATCTCAGATAGATGGGATAAAATAAAAACATGGTATCATCTGTCATAAACATCCCTTGGCATTAATGGGCATAAGCAAATAGGTCTGTGAGTGTATGTTTGTGTGACTGTTCCCTACTGAATTAAAAGGAAGGATAACTTGTAAGAAGTGCACAGAAGAGCAAATCCCCAGTGGGCAGTTGCATTTCAATCTTTCCTGTCTTTGTACACGTTTACTTTATGACAGAATGAAAGTATAATCCAGCTATTTGCTAAGACATTAAATTTATCTTTTATCAGAGAAAATTGCAATCATTTAGAAATGTTATTTAAAGAAAATAGGAGATTTTATGAGAAGGCAATTAACAGGTAAATATAAAAACCATGTACATGTGAAGGGATATAACCTTCCCAACTTACATGTCTTTTAAAGGAGAGACAAGATGGAGAAGGCAAGTGAGCAATCCAATTTAAATTCATCGGGATAGAGACATTTAAGAATAAAGATTCAGATAGCAGAAACTAATCACCTAGACTCAGTACCAACTTTAAACAGCAGTGCATTTTGGCAGATGTAGTAGCATGCTTGGTCTTAAAAACATCTGTCAAGAATCTGGCACTAATGTCTGAGAACCCCTCCCATTACTGACTAAAGGTTAAAGAGATAAATAGCTCTGAATTGAGACACACTCTGCATGCAGAGAGCCTGTTCTGTAAGTACACAGATACCTAGACAGACTTCAGAATATATGATTCACCCAATAGCTGGGATTTTGGTCAGGGTGGTTAGAGTTGTAAAATGGTAAGGCCCATTTATTCTTTTTTTTTTTTTTTTTTTTTTGAGTTCTGTTAAAATGGACTGATCGCACTTTCTGCTTCAATTCAAGTTTGGTTTTACTTTATGAAGGCTCAGTTTGAGTGCTTGCAGTTTTCCTCAGGACTAATTAAATTGCTGAAGTGTCTAGGTCAAATAACACAATATGTTTGTTTAGCATGTGTTTCGCAGATTTTAAGCTTAGAGGAAAAAACTTAAAAATCAGCACTCTAATGATATGGCAGTGATATATTTGTGAGAGGAGCACTTACCTAGCATTCCAATGTCAGACCAATTCCAGATCAAAAAGAAAAATCTTCATTGTGTAGATAACTCCCTTTTTAAAGATTTCTACAGCTTCTAAATCATAGAGTTAATTGTAGAGTTCAGTTACATAACTATACATTTTGAAACCCACTTGTATCTAAATTTACACACCAGGAAGTTACTTTAGTCAAAGCTGAATATTTTACTGGTGCTTTACGCAGTTGTTTTTATTTGAGATTGTTTTTAATGAAAGAGAGGAGTTTGGTTCCATCTGCTTTAAAAATATCCCAAGGTAAATGTTTATTGCAGCCATATGCTATATTGTATTCCTCTGGGACTTTGATCATCTTTTTGTGTATGTCCTAAAATGGATCCAAAGTCATTTTACAAAGATGGCCTCAGTTCTGTTTGTGATATTACTGCAATCCACTTTTGTGCAGTGGTCAGTGGCCTCTTGCTAGTCACATGCTCTTGGTAGTTTCCTCAACTTTCAAAGATGATGCTGATAGTGACTGGAATTTTTTTTAATAGGGATTTACTAATATAGCAACCTAATTAGCTGGTCACCAGTTAATTGTCAAGTAACATTAAATCTTAACTCACGTCTGGTCAATAATTATCAAAGGTCAGCTAACATAAATATATTTACGGAGGATTAATTGAATGATATGCAGTAATTCATTGCAAAATCCAGTGTTTTTGAAGCAACCATCATGGAATAGAGCCAACCCATGAAAGAGTGTCCATGGATTCAAAGTGAAATAACAAAAATAAGAAACATATAGTGTTTTTTTTTCTTTAAGTAAATATGTTCAAATTAAAGAAAAATTTTAACAAGGATTTTATTTTTTTCTTTTATTTTTTTTCTTTTTCAGTAGAAAAAATTACAGAATACCCTAACATAGTTTTAGTGAAAAAGTAAAAACAAAAATGCCATAAAATAAAACTGCATACGAAAAGAAAAATACCAATTGCATAAATAAAACACAAATAAAAATGCAAATTAAACAAAAATCAAGACACTGTAATGGGGAGGAGCATAGCATTTAAAAGCAAATAAGTCAATAAATAAACCAGAAAATAGTAAACATAATAAAGGCATCTCAATTTGCTTTAACAATGGTGATGACTGTAGAGTCTAAATTTTGTTTAGATATATTTCTGTGTCCCCACTTAAGGCACTCTACAGCATCCCTATATTATTCGTATTTGATGTTATTAAGTCCCTGAGGTAAAGTCCTGGGATCCATTATTACAGGCAATTTAAAGTCTGGAATTAACCAGATCACTCTAATAATTTATTTTTATTGAATAATATCTGCATTGACATTTTCCATAGGGATGAAAGTTATAAGGAAGAGGTCTACAGGGCTAGTTATTAATTTGAAACTAAGAATAATTTCCTGGGCATTGTTCACAATATTCTTTTACATTATGTCATATACTATTTCTTCTTTAGATAGATGAGAGAAATATCTTTGGTTCTCAAGATATCCTTGTTTAATGAATGAATTAGTGAATAAAATGAATGAAAGAATCTGTTCTCAGAATCATTCAAAACCATGCCTCGAAAAAAAAAAAATTCACTTGTACTGTCTCACTGTAATCATCTCACATGTAGCCAAAAAGGTGTCTCACTTCTGTTATGACATGCACTTTGATTTTTAGACTTACCCTGGCTTATTTTTTCTTTCTTTCTCCTGTTTTTCTTCAGTCTGGCTATTCTCTCCCATACAATGTTTATTTTATCAGTAGTTCCACATAATACTTGTAAAATGTTTTGAATTTTTCTGAATTAAGTCAATAAATATTACTATGATGCTGTAATGAAGGATTTCTTAATTCCATGGACACCATGTTTCAGGTGGAATCTGAATTTATGTTATTTGCTTTATTCACTTAATGTAAATAATGATATGCTTTCTCTGACCTCATCTTAATATCTGGTTTCAGTAAACAGTTTAATTTTTCCTGTCATCCCACAGGACCCAACTCCATTCCAGTAATAACTGAAAATACTACCCAATTACAACAGATAATCAGGAGGGCAGAAGGAAGAGGCCATAGGCGAGATCAGCTTTAATGATTTCCCTAGTTCTGATATATTGATCTACTCCTTAAAGTTTAAACCTCATTAGTTTTTTTTTAACATTCATTGAAAATTCTAGACAGAAACTGTGGCAAGTGCTACAAAAGCCACAAAAGTGAATAAGCACAGGACATATGATTTCACTGTGATAACAGATTGGAAATATAGGCACACCTCAGAGATATTGTGGGTACAGTTCAAGACTACCATAATGAAACAAATATTGAAATAAAGTGAGTCACATTACTTTTTTTTGTTCCACAGTGCATATAAAAGTTATGTTTGCACTACACTGTAGTCTATTAAGTGTGCAATAGCATTATGTCTAAAAAATGTGTATCCCTTAATTAAAAAATACTTTACTGCTAAGAAATTCTAACCATCATCTGAGACTTCAGGGAATCCTAGTAGTAACGTCAAAGATCACCAACCACAGATCACCACAACAAACATAATAATAATGAAAAAGTTTGAAATGTTGTGAGAATTACCAAAATGTGACCCAGAGACACAAACTGAGCAAACACTGTTGGAAAACTGGTGCTCATAGACTTGCTCAAGGCAAGGTTACCACAAACCTCTAATTTGTAAAAAGCTCAATATCTGTGAAGGGTGATAAAGCTGAGAGCAATAAAACAAGGTCTGCCTGTATATCCTATAGTGTTGTTTATATAGTACATTTGAGTTTTATCATCACAAATATTCAAATACTTTGCACCTACTGCCTAACAAGCCTGGAACCATGCTGGACATTTGGTTTGCATTTTCTACTAACCACCTTAAACTTTGTAGCTTGAAGGAAGGTGACGAAAATGTTGCTTTCCCTAAGAAGAAAACATCAACTAATTTTGGGACCACTAGTGCTTTCCTGGAAACTTTGCCATAATCATGCCACCTACTTAGCACAACTTCTCATGAATCACTGAGAGTTGCCAGTCTGTAAGTGGGATATTAATGGGAGGAATAGAACTATAAAGAGTAAATGAAGTGGGGGAATTTAACACTCCACTTACACCAATGGATAGATCATGCAGACAGAAAATTAATAAGGAAACACAAGCCTTAAATGACACATTAGACCAGATAGACTTAATTGATATTTATAAGACATTCCATCCTAACCCAGCAAAATACACTTTCTTCTCAAGCACACACAGAACATTCTCCAGGATAGATCACATCTTGGGTCAAAAATCAAGACTTGGTTAACTTAAGAAAATTGAAATCGTATCAAGTATTTTTTCCAACAACAATGCTATGACATTAGAAATCAGTTACAGGGAAAAAAACGTAAAAAACACAAACAAATGGAGGCTAAACAATATGCTACTAAATAACCAATTGATCACTGAAGAAATCAAAGAGGCAATAAAAAAAATACCTAGAGACAAATGACAACAAAAACACAATGACCCAAAACCTATGGGATGCAGCAAAAGCAGTTCTAAGAGGGAAGTTTATAGCAATACAATCCTACCTCAAGAAACAGGAAAAATCTCAAACAACCTAAACATATACCTAAAGGAACTAGAGAAAGAGGAACAAACAAAACCCAAAGTTAGTAGGAGAAAAGAGATCATAAAGATCAGGCAGAAATAAATATAATAGAAACGAAGAACACAATAGCAAAAATCAATGAAACTAAAATCTGGTTCTTTGAGAAGATAAAAAAAATTGATAAACCTTTAGCCAGACACATCAAGAAAAAAAGGGAGAGGACTCAAATCAATAAAATTAGAATTGAAAAGGGAGCAATTACAACTGACACTGCAGAAATACAAAGGATCATAAGAGACAATTACAAACAACTATATGCCAATAAAATGGACAAACTGGAGAAAATGGATATATTCCCAGAAAAGTCCAACCCTCCAAGACTGAGCCAAGAAGAAATAGAAAATATGAACAGAAAAATCACAAGTAATGAAATTGAAACTGTGGTAAAAATCTTCCAACAAACAAAAGTCTAGGACAAGATGGCTTCACAGGTGAATTCTATCAAACATTTAGAGAAGATCTAACACCTATCCTTCTCAAAATCTTCCAAAAAACTGAAGAGGGAGGAACACTCCCAAGCTCATTGTAGGAGGCCACCATCACCCTGATATAAAACCAGACAAAGATATCACAAAAAAAAGAAAATTACAGGCCAATGTCAGTGATGAACACAGATGCAAAAATTCTCAACAAAATACTGGAAAACTGAATCCAACAACACATTAAAAGGACCACACACCATGATCAAGTGGGATTTATCCCAGGGATGAAAGGATTCTTCAATATACACAAATCAATCAATGTGATATACCATATTAACAAATTGAAGAATAAAAACCATATGATCATGTCAATAGATGCAAAAAAAGCTTTTGACAAGATTCGAAACCAAATTATGGTAAAAACTCTCCAGAAAGTGGGTACAGAGGGAACCTACCTCAACATAATACAGGCCATATATGACAAACCCACAGCAAACATCATTCTCAATGGTGAAAAACCGAAAGCATTTCCTCTAAGATCAGGAACAAGACAAGGATGTCCACTCTCACCAGTATTATTCAACATAGTTTTGGAAGTGCTAGCCACAACAATCAGAGAAGAAAAAGAAATAAAAAGAATCCACACTGGAAAAGAAGAACTAAAACCATCACTGTTTGCAGATGGCATGATACTATACATAGAAAATCCTAAAGATGCCACCAGAAAACTACAAGAGCTAATCGATTAATTTAGTAAAGTTGCAGGATACAAAATTAATACCCAGAAATCTTTTGCATTCCTGTACACTAACAACGAAAGATTAGAAAGAGAAATTAAGGAAACAGTCCCATTTACCACTGCAACAAAAGGAATAAAATACTTAGAAATAAACCTACCTAAGGAGGCAAAACACCTGTACTCAGAAAACTACAAGATACTGATGAAAGAACTCAAAGATGACCCAAACAGATGGAGAGATATACCATCTTCTTCAACTGGAAGAATCAATATTGTGAAAATGACTATATTACCTAAGCAATCTACAGATTCAGTGCAATCCCTGGCAAATTACCAAGGGCATTTTTCACAGAATTAGAACAAAAACTTTTACAATTTTTATGGAAACACAAAAGACCCAGAATAGCCAAAGCTATCTTGAGAGAGAAAAACGGAGCTGGAGGCATCAGGCTCCTTGACTTCAGACTATACTACTAAGCTACAGTAATCAAGACAGTATGGTACTAGCATAAAAACAGAAATATAGATCAATGGAACTGGATAGAAAGCCCAGAGATAAACCCATGCAATATGGTCACCTAATCTATGACAAAGGAAGCAAGAATATACAATGGAGAAAAGACCATCTCTTCAATAAGTGGTGCTGGGACAATTGGACAGCTACATATAAGAGAATGAAATATTAACACCATACACAAAAATAAACTCAAAATGGATTAAAGACCTAAATGTAAGGCCAGACACTATAAATCTCTTAGAGGAAAACATAGGCAAAACACTCTTTGACATAAATCACAGCAAGATCTTTTTTGACCCACCTCCTAGAGTAATAGAAATAAAAACAAAAAATAAACAAATGGGACCTAATTAAACTTAAAAACTTTTGCACAGCAAAGGAAACCATAAACAAGATGAAAAGACAATCCTCAGAATGGGAGAAAATATTTGCAAACAAAGCAACTGACAAGGGACTAATCTCCAAAATATATAAACAGCTCATGCAGCTCAAGATCAAAAAAACAAAAAAACCCAATCCAAAAATGGGCAGAAGACATAAATAGACATTTCTTCAAAGAAGACATACAGATGGCCAACAAACATATGAAAAGATGCTCAACATCACTAATTACTAGAGAAATGCAAATCAGAACTACAATGAGTTATCACCTCACACTGGTCAGGATGGCTATCATCAAAAAATCTACAAACAATAAAATGCTGGAGAAGGCATGGAGAAAAGGGAAACCTCATGCACTGTTGGTGGGTGTGTAAATTGATATTGTCACTATGGAAAACAGTATGGATGTTCCTTAAAAAGCTAAAAATAGAACTAGCATATGACCCAGCAATCCCACTACTGGGCATATACCCAGAGAAAACCATAATTCAAAAAGGTACATGCACCCTAGTATTCATAGCAGCACTATTTACAATAGCCAGGACATGGAAGCAACCTAAATGTCCATCAACAGAGGAATGGATAAAGTAGATGTGGTACATATATAAAATGGAATGTTAGCCATAAAAAAGAATGAAACTGGGACATTTGTAGAGATGTGGATGGACCTAGAAAGTGTCATACAGATTGAAGTCAGAAAAAGAAAAAGAAATATCATATATTAATGCATATATGTGGAATCTAGAAAAATGGTATAGATGATCCTCTTTGCAAAGCAGAAATAGAGACAGACGTAGAGAACAAAGTATGGATACCAAGGGGAAGGGTGTTTGGAGGAGTTGGGAGATTGGGATCGACACATATACACTATTGATACTATGTATAAAATAGATAACTAATGAGAACATACTGTGTAGCACAGGGAACTCTACTCTGTGCTCTGTGGTGACCTAAATGGGAAGGAAATCCAAAAAAGGTGGGATATATGTATGTGTATGGCTGATTCACTCTGTTGTATAGCAGAAACTAACACAACAGTGTAAAGCAACTGCACTGCAATAAATAAAAAGAAAAAGACTAAATGAAATTGTCAACATGGTTTCAGTTCCCCAAGGGGCTCCGAAATCTTACCTCTGGTAATTTATGTCAATAAATTATATGTGAGTCAAAAATCAAGAGATACTCTTATGGAGACAGGCTTCCTAATCCTGTCATGCTACACCACATACTCAGTCTCTTTGAAAATTTAGCCGGAAAGTGAAGTTTAGGAATTTTTTCTGAGATTTGTGCAAATTTTCTATTATAAAATAGTGAGTATCTCAAATGAGCTGCCTAAAAATATTAAGGGGCCACCATATTTAAATACATACCAACATTTATGTATGTGCATGTATACACACACATATATATAAGTTTTCATGTTGTATACAATACAAATTGAAAACCATATTAAAATTTCTCTGCAGTCTTAGTTCATAAGGAAAGTTATTACTCCTTCCTTCCTCTGGCATGATTACTGGACCATGACACATTTTTCTATTACTGTGTTTGATAGTTTATTGCTGACAGTAGCTATCTACTCTGCTCCACCAACCTCCCTTGATACTTTAATTGCTTTCTTTTGTTACTCTACACAGTTGAAACTTCTGAGATAAACAGCAAGTAAAATATACAAATATGTTCTGTGGTAATCACCAGCTTTTCCTCTGACAAGACAAATAATGAGACTTTGACAGTACTAAATGAGTTTATGTTCCATTAGGTTTAAATTACAATAGAAACAGTTTTTCCAGTGCTAGTTGATAATGAGTTTAAAAATTCAAATGAGTTCAGCAGCACCTCATCTTATTTGTGAATGATAAGACTATTCTATTATTATTGTCACTGTGAAGTGATAAAAGCTAGGTTTTCTCAGGATCATGTGAAGTGGAAATTTGGCTGTCTAGGTTTAAATAATCAATACATTAAAATATCTTTTTATTTTAACTTTTTGGCATTTTGCAGACAAATGAATGTCCATCTATCTGTATTTATAGGTATTTGATTTTGATTTAATAATAACTGTAGACAAATTAAAGGCATCATGAAATGCCCTCACTTTGATCTTTGATGAAGAGTGGGGGCAGTGCTCATTTTAAAGTATATATGGATATTTTTGTAATGAGATAAGAGAATTCTTGACAAAATGTTCCTCTGAAAAATACATGACTAACAAATCATCCTTGTGTTAGATTATCAACTAGACCATCTCCCTTTCTTCTCACTGTCCAATCATATCCAATCTTACCTCAAGAAGCCAAACTAGACCCAATTGTTCTGTCAAAAGTATACTAAACACACTTCAGGACATTAAATATTTCTTTCTTC
Organism: Orcinus orca; assembly: GCF_937001465.1. Classification (NCBI taxonomy): domain Eukaryota; kingdom Metazoa; phylum Chordata; class Mammalia; order Artiodactyla; family Delphinidae; genus Orcinus; species Orcinus orca. Next base: position 22,023,869 of record NC_064576.1, read on the forward strand.
TTTTCCATTATTTAACCATTTATTTATAAATCATGTATATGTTTGAAGATGTATCATTGCTGTCAAGGTTTATGTCGAATGTTTTTGTTTATTTCATACATATGCAGTTTATTTTATCTTCCCCATAGGAATATACATTCTTGGCAATGATTGAATGCAAAATTCTATGTCTGTTTTAGAACAATTGTTCAATATATCATCCATGGTGTTTATGCAAGAACTGGTTATTGGTTTGATATTTTTGTGAGAGAGATGACTGCTGAATTTTTTTTTTTTATGACTGCTGAATTTTAAAACATGAATCAATTGCCATAAGCAGGAGGGGAAGGATGGATCATTTTTTACATTTAGAATCTCAACTGTATTTATCAGGTCAATATATATCTAGTTTGATCAGTCGATTCACTAAACTGAAACCAGGAAATTTAGTGGTACAATATTTAGCGTAGCACCAAACTAATAAATGAACAGTAACAGCACCCCATGTTAAATACAGTAGGGCTGAGAATACAGTACTATGGAAACACATAGAAAAAAATCTTTGTGAAAGTTGTTCCTTACTATCTTATACACTGAAATTACTATCCAAACCTGCCCTCCCATCGTTAGTTGCCATTGCCAATTATGTGGCTTCTTTATGCTTTTTTTCCAAAAGGAGGAAAAAAGTGCGGTTATTTTTGAGGGTTAATGAAAAAGACTGAAAGGTTACATAATGATTTTGAAGGAATATTTTTTCCCTCACTGCCAAATTTATTGCATACACCTCCCTTTTTGAAATTCTTATACTATTTCCATGTATTAGAGATTTCTTGAGCCTTTTTTATGAGCATGGCTCTGTTCTGAGTGCTATATATGTATTAAAGCATTTTAGCTTCATTTCAACTCCATGAGATAGTATCCCCATTTTAGAGATGATGAAACCGATGCAAAAATGTTGAATGATTTGTACAAGGCCATATTCTAAAGAGGTGTGGAGTCCAAATTGGAAACCAGTCAATCCAACACTAGAGGCTGCCTCATAATCTCCACATATCTTTCTCATTCTCCTTTTACTTTTCTTGCCATGTTTCACTGCTCTGGGGCCATAGCATAGATTTCTATTCCCATTTACTTATCCCATAATGCGCAACTTCACTACTGAGGGAATTTATTCATGAGTACTTCCACCCTTAGCATTCCCTATCTACTTGTGCCTTACAATGTTATCACTTTGAATTCCAAGTGAGCTGGAGAAGCTAAAGATGGAATGGAGAGAATGTGGTCTAATTTACCATTCTGAGTATCCTACTTCAGATAATTCTATCACACTTTTCTAGTCATTCAGGCTAATAATTTCCCCAAACCTCTGGCTAATAACATTCTGTTAACCACTGTCACTGTCAATTTTCTTTCCCATTTTGTATCCTCTCTTCTTGTCATAGGTCAACAGGTCATTCTAAGTTTTCCATTTCATTAGATAGAAAAACTGCTGCAGTGTCTAGTTTTTCCACTGTACTTTCTCTTCTACACCCTCCTCCCAAAAGCATTACTTTTTCTTTTTGTTTATTTTGCAATTGGAAGTTTGTACCTTTTGATTGCCTTCATCCAATTTCCCCTCCCCCACCCCTGCTCTGGTAGCCACAAATCTCATCTCTTTTCTATGAGCTTGTTTGTTTTTGAAGTATAATTGACCTACACTATATTAGTTCCCGTTACACAACATAGTGATTTGATATATTTCTGTACATTTCAAAATGATCACCATGTTAAGTCTAGATATCATCTTTTACCAGTTACTGCATTACTTTTTAAAAACAGCACTCTTGAATAGTACAATTACATCACTCTTCTTATAATATTTAAAGTTTCAAATTTCCGTAAAAAACAATCCCTATGGCAATTAGTCTAACAAGACTCCTGCATATGTGCTGAATTAGTTCTGTTATTGCTGATCAATATCCTCCTTTAAATATATATGACTTATTCACCCATCCTGTCCAGAAATTCCATGTTCATTCTACTGTTCACTTTTACGCATACAGTTTCCTGTCTCTGGAAAACTAGATTCCGTTCTCTCCACGCACTGACTTATTTACTTTCTAAACAATGCTAGTGTTAAGCCACTGGACCCCTATGAAACTTCTATTGACAAATCTGGTACACAGTTGTCTCCTTTCTAAGTTCTTGGGTCACTTTGTCTTTGTCCATTTATTTATCATTTATCATGGAATACATTAGTTTTTATTCCCATTCTGTATCCTACCACAAGCAGTACATTTTATTTTTGTTATGTATAAAATCATGTATTTGTAGGCCCATCTTCTAGCAAAGAGCTTTTAATATAATATTTTCTCAAGTAGATCACAGATTCAATGTATTCCAGAACATTCAAAACTTATGCAAATTTTGATTTTACAATAACTCTTTCAGAAACATTCATTTTAGGAGAGAATAAATGAGGAGGTGTGCGTAGAGACAGCCACCTCACAAAGTGGAAAAGTTTTTACCACAGGAAGAATTTTATAATGGCATTTTCTTCCAAATGATGTATCTTGTACTATTGAGGACATTTCCTATTCTAAGTGTCTTTCTCACACCAAATCATGCTCACACCATGCATTCTTTTCATGTCCCAATTGTAGCTATACTATAGAGGAAGAAAATGACTAGAAACACTTGTTTTATAGAGGCAGAATCTATAAAGAAAAGTGCCTTGATTAAATGGAAATACTAAAAAAAAGTACATCCATTGCTCTACCAGTCTTAAGCAAACAGATCTTAAAGGTAAGAAGAATGGCAGTAGTCCTTTTTGTTTGTCCATATTTTTTCAGTACCAGAAAAAGACAACATCAACTTTAAAAATCTAGAGGCTACGTTTACATGAATTCGGCTCAGGACTTTCTTCTTCTCTGTTTTCACCATATGCATTTCATTTAAAGGAAATGATTGCCATATGGTTTTGATTCATTTACACTCAGCTCATAAAAGTACTATGCTTTAGAGGTATTTGATGTCCACAGAATTTTTGGACCTCTTTATAAGCCATTTTATTAAAACTAGGAAGTTATATTTTGCTAGCATGTGAAATAAAATATCAAATGGTTCATGTTTGTTTAAAAAAATTTCTTACATCTATGAATGTATATATATATTGCAGAATGAGTCTGTATATCTACTTTTTTTCTCTATGAAGTTGTTTACATATTCCCAGTGAAGGAGAGAATTGAAGAAGTTATTTACAAAGTTCAAGACTTTTTTACTGAATTATATAGTAAATTCATTATTTTTTTTAAATGTTTGTTGTGTAGTTAACACAAACTTCATCTAGATTCTGCTCAAGTTGTGTGTAAACATTCTTCTATTTTTACAGCATAATTTACATTTTTGAAAAAAGAATGAATGTGAGCTTTTAAATTAATGTTGATTAGTTTTGTGACAAATGAAAACTCTAGAAAACTAAAGCATGTGTTTGAGGAAATTGTAAATATAACATGAAATTGGGGCTATTGTTTTCCATTCATTATTTTTTTCCAAATTGTTTTACCAAGTAAAAAATCTAATTCCTCACGAGTTTTAATTAACACTAGATAAGCAATTCAGAACACCTCATAGACAAATATATACCCTGCAGGTACTGGTAACCAAATAAATAAGAACCCAGAGTAGGTTGGTTTCCACGTGCTGGAGGAAAACATAAACACAAAGTAACTGGGAAAAATGAGAATGAAAATTGTTTTTTTCTTTTATATCATATTCATTTCTCAAATAGTAAAGGATATATTAAATTTGCTTTTTTTTTTTTTTTTTACTTTTTGCTACCCAAGGTCCAAGATCAATTCACTCTAATCCCTCAAGTCTTTCACTATTTTCTTTTATGATTTAACAAAATCACTAGTTCCTTGAATGGTAAGATTCAGTGATGTCATAAAATTAACAGGATTTATCAAATATACATCTTACAACCTCCTCACCTGGTTACTGATGTGTGACATTCCTTTGGGTGGACAGATTATTTCTCTGAATAGTTATACATTTGTTCAAAAACAACTAATTGAAGAGAATGTACATTAACTCAAAGGAGAAAATGTTTTCTTAAAAAGATTATTTCTGGGTAATATATATTATCTGCATTATATTTACAACATTAAAACCCTCACATGAAACTGTTTGCTTTTTTATTTGTTTTTTACTAGAATTTTGTTTTTTTATAGGGGTTGATCTGTGTATTAAAATACACTTACTTTAATTATCAGATTAGGGTCATTATTATACCAACTTAAAATTTAAGAAACGTATAATATTAAAGTGTCTTTTACCACCCATTACCCTTTTTGACCTCTGTTGTTTCTAATCAGAAGTCAGTCATCCCATGTATTATATCCTTCTAAGTAATTGGTCTTATTTTCCCTGCTGTGTCTAGGATTTTACTCTTTATATTTTACTTTTTTAAAGTTTGTTAATAATGTTTCTAGATATGGTATTATTTATACAAATTCTGCTTGCATCTATATGGTTACAGTCTATGTTTTTCATTAAATTTGTGACATCCCACTCATTAGTGATTCATACATACATATATTCAAATTATACATACACATCATTCTCTCTTTTGGGGACTCCAATTACACATTTGTTACCCCTCCTGATAATTTCCCTACAGGTCATTAATCTATTTATCATTATTATTACTTTTTTTTAAAGAAGATGTTGGGGGTAGGAGTTTAGTAATTTATTTATTTATTTTTGCTATGTTGGGTCTTCGTTTCTGTGCGAGGGCTTTCTCTAGTTGTGGCAAGCAGGGGCCACTCTTCATCGCGTTGCGCGGGCCTCTCACTATCGTGGCCTCTCTTGTTGCGGAACATAGGCTCCAGACGCGCAGGCTCAGTAGTTGTGGCTCACGGGCCTAGTTGCTCCGCGGCATGTGGGATCCTCCCAGACCAGGGCTCGAACCCGTGTTCCCTGCATTAGCAGGCAGATTCTCAACCACTGCGCCACCAGGGAAGCCCTATTATTATTTTTTAAATCTGGGGTTTTTTTACACTCTTTTTTCTTTAGTGTGGGTTATTCATCTCATTATCTGTTCAAGGACACTGACTATTCCCTGTGCAATCTCCCAATTGTGTTTATTTTTACTTAGTGAAATTTTTATATCAGATATTATATGTTGAGTTCTCTAATTTATATTAGGCTTCTATTTCTCTACTATGAATTTCCATATTTTCACTCTAGGTCAACTCTGTGCTTTAAGTTCACGAGTATATTGACAAAAGATGTTATGATGATCTTGTGTGCTATTTCCTAAAGTTGGCTTATAGTGAGGTTTTTTCCACTTACTTTTAAACATATATATATATATATATATATCATATTTTTCTCCTATGGATGTCTTCTTGTTGTTTAATTTATGCTGTGTAATAGGGCTGATATATTGCCGTCCTTTAAAAGTTGCTGAGTTTGACCTCTAAGACCGTCAAATTACTAACAGCTTGATTTTTGACAGTAAGATGATGGTACGTGGTATGCTGTATCTACAATGTACTGACTTTGAGCATATCCCCTACTTTAAGATAATTTTTCAGTGAACTTTATACAATCCCAAGTCTTGTCCTTCCACTCAGAACCTATAGATGATGTTTATCAGGCTGACATCACAGGGAGGGGGAAAGTTGCTCTTTTGCTACTGTTACTATTCTTGGTGTAGATTTTATTCCTGCTGCTGTTTCTATTATGTAAATAATGAAAAAAATTGATATAAATTATTTCTTGAACATCTGTGTTTATAAAATTAGCAGCATTTCCACTGTAAGTGGACTTTTGTGCATTTAACTAATCTGAAAAACAGGTAAAAAACCAAAACTTTACTATATCATGTATTGCCTTCTTTTATTTTCCCCAAAATATGATTAAAATGTTGCTTTTTCAAAAATAACAACGTTCTTTTTAGGGCTTTATTTTACTAAAAATAGAGAAGAAATAACATATCAAAAATATAATATTGCTTTTATCATGAGATATTCTCCTCCACAGAGTACCTACTTTAAAAAAATGAATTGCACGCTGCTGTCAATATTTCAAAATTGTAGCCATATTTAATAATATTTTGCTGTTATTAGAGACAAGAGCTCATCAACTTTTAAAATAGTTTATGATTCAAAATAAAATCTGTGGGGCTTCCCTGGTGGCGCAGTGGTTGAGAGTCCGCCTGCCGATGCAGGGGACATGGGTTTGTGCCCCGGTCCTGGAAGATCCCACAAGCCGCGGAGCGACTAGGCCCGTGAGCCATGGCCGCTGAGCCTGCGCGTCCGGTGCCTGTGCTCCGCAACGGGAGAGGCCACAACAGTGAGAGGCCCGCGTACCACAAAATAAATAAATAAAATGTGTGCTATTTTTTGAAGAAGTGAAGGAGGTTCAGTAATTGAATGCAAACAGACATGGTCATGATATAACTACATATTAGAGATGGAAAAATGTTAGAGACCTAGGTCCTTTTATTCTTCAAGAAAAGTTTAATTATGAAATCAGATACTTAAAAATAATCAATTTTAGAATTTTAAAATACATACTGATTGCAAGTAATTTGATAACTCTAATTAATTTTTGTTTATGATCTCTGTATTTATATGAAATCTTGACCATTAGACTTAGCTTCTGATTTTATCTCATTATGTGTCCAGGCTTCTAAGATTTAAAAAGATGAGGAAAACCCAGATTGGTCTTCAACATAAATTTTTAGAGATTCTGACAATTTTCCTAATACAATGTCATTTTCTAGCTAAAACCTCATTCATGGAACAAAAAAGAAGCACAATATTTATCTTCAAAATATTCTATCCAAGTGCATTGGACAAATGCTCATCCCGGAAGATTTGAGTTCTCAAAGATCAGTGTTCCTCTACTTGAGAGCAACCTACTGTATATGAAATTTGGGCCCATCTATGTTTCCCCCATGGGACTTGCGGGACAAGGGAAACTGATGTGAACATGAAATTCATGTTGCTGGCTTGGCTATAATAATCCTTTCTTTCTACCTCAGGTGTTTCTGTCTTCTACCAGCATCCATGAACCTATGGCAAGTTAACTTGTTTAGTTTTAGGCAGAAAAAAGTATCTCAGACCTGTCACAAATTCTTGAAAATATCTAGTAAGCACTTGCTGTTTAACATAAAATATGTTAAATACTGGAGAAAATACGTTATGAATATCACAGTCCAGTATGGTGAGTAAGAAAAAAAAAGACCCATTAACAATATGTTATTAATGCTATGAATGAAGCAAGCAAAAATCTGCGACAGAAAATAAGAGCATATGTGGGGATGGGAGCTTGTGAAAGATTGTCAGGAATGACTCTGTAAGAAACACACTTGGAAGGTAAAAGATGAAATATAAGAAGAACCTTGTCTTCTGAAGAGTGGATTGAGAGCAACACAAAAGGAATTATTACATTCACTATCTCAAATGGCAACACTGTTGTATGTTACAGAAACTTACAGGTAGCAGTCTAGATAGAATATAATGAACAAGAAGGAAATAAAGTGGGAGAAGCATTGAATGGGTGGATGGTGTTAAAGAAAAAATAATTCTCTCATTTCCTAAAAATGGTAAGGAAGACTTTATTCAACACTATTGCAGTAGAGGTACTGCAGATACCTCTGAGAGAGATTGGACTCAACTCCGAATATGGTAAAGATAACTGGGGATTTATAGCCAAGTATCAGAGTGAGGGAGTCAGTGGATGGAAAACTATTAAGAGGACAAATCAAGGGTAGGAGAATTCTTGCTAAACTCAGCTAACAAGATTCTTGCTATAAAAGGCCAAAAAGATGTACATCAAGGGTGCACAATAAGAAACCTGATCAGATAAGGGTAAGGGGCTTTTTCACTAAAGTCACTGAGCAGAATTATTGCTAAAACTAAGTTAGATGGATGAAAGACAGGATCGGGGGTGGGTGGGGGAGAAGAGGTTAAGGGTCCCAGCCTAGTACAGAAGAGGGCTCAGAGGAAATACACTGAAATTTGGTCAAGGAGAGTCTTTGTCAGTTGGGCAGAGCGTGGATCATGCAGAACCTTGTAGGCCTCAGAAAGTAGTTTACATTCTATTCAAAATATAAATGGTAGCCATTGATACATTTTTATCAAAAGAAGTACAAGACCAACTTTTTTCAAGGGGGTGACTTTTGCTGCTATGTAAAATGGCAGGACTTGATGTGGGTGATATTTTGAACTGATTATCAAAGTAGACTATCAAAACTTAACTATATTTATGATTTTATATAGAAATTACACAAAAATATCCCTTTCCACTTTCCTTTGTATGAAAGTTAAAATATAAAGTGGACAGTGTATTGAGTATCTATCATCCAAGTGTTGATATTTATACCTATCCATTATGTCACAGAAATATATTCCTTTGATTTTCAATGTTGTAAAATTAGTGATCAACATTACCATATATTCAGTGTTAAAACTGGAGAAAAAATACATTACCCAAATACAATTCAGAAAGTCTGTATTGTTAAACAAATTTGTATAGACATTTATTAAGTACCCAAGTAAATTTATGTACTATGATATTTGGTAGAGCAAAATTCAAGTAAAAGAACTAGCCTGATTATATCATCTAATTAGACTGATGAAGCAGTTGAAAACTCCTCACTGACATGCTATGTATATAAATAGTGCTCTTGCTTTAGGGTAACAGGAGTAGCCAGACACCAGAATTATGACCTTGTGTGATGGAACAGATTCTAAGAAGCAATACCATGCTATTTCATAATAGTAGAATTACTACTACATCAATATAGACATTAGACATGATTTTTCTCTTCATTGGATTTACCGAAGGCTTGTGAGAAATGAAAGATTTAATTCAAGAATTTCAATACATTTGAGGGGAGGAGGAAGGATATTTCATTATTCAGTTGCCTTGAAACATAGAAGGAGGTTGATGATCTTGGAAATACTGAAGGAGGGTTTTGAGTAAGGAAAGGATTAGTAATGTTTCCATAAAGTTACATCCCATGGAAATGTCCTTTTAAGCATCAGAATTAGAAGTTATAGTGAAACATCTACACCAGCAAGGATATATTAAAAATAAACAAAAAGAGAAGATATGAAATTCAGTTTTCCTGTCTTTAATTTGTTTTATGTATACACTGAGCTTGATTTTGACTATTTCCTTTTAAGTACTCTAGCAGTCAGGAGATGAAGAGCATTGGATTGGGAAGAGGTTTTTAAGACCTTTCACAATACATGAAGTTTACCACTTCATCCTTATTTGTAATCACTCACCTTGAGACCTGCAAACTTGGAAACAGTTGTCTCAGGGTTGCAGCAGATGTAATTTTCTCAGGGAACTATGCTACAGAAATAGCTTCACCTATGGTTGAAGTTTTCTGTTTCTGTTTTCACCTAAAAACAGAAGGGACAAGGCAAATTATTACTCTCTTGAGTTGTAAAATTATCTACAAGATAGGAAATGGAAAAGATAAACAGCCACTCTTCTTGAAGAAAAACAAAGAATGTCCATCTTCTATTCTCTCTGTATATACTTAGCTAACCAGGAAGGATTATTGGGATCTTTACATACCTGGCTTTTGTTAGACATTTGAGGGAATTTTTAAGTTATGTACAGTAAGGCAATTTAATAAGAAACCAATACAAAGGAGATCATGGTTGTTTCTCTGTGAAGATAATTGACAGGAGAAGCATAAATGAGAAGAAATCTGCCTGCACTGGAAATGTCAGGAAAACTTTTCTGAACATGGCATATTAAAGGGGGCCCAAGAAAGAGATATTATGAAGAGAAGAGGTGCAGTATTATAATAAAATGAGTAGGCAACTCTCACAAATAGAAGGACATTAAAATTATTATATTATTTGGGAGTATATGAAAGAAATTTTCCTTAGTGGTTCAAAATATGTGAGCATCCTACCATGATTGCTAGTTCAATGAGAATCAAGAAATGACCTAAAGCATTATTCATTTTAATACACCTCTTGTTTCATAGCACAATTTTCTGCATTTCAATAGATTCAGTACATTTTCACATGCATATATTGAACACCTCATGTTTGGACAACCTTATTCTAGAAATTGTGAATTTAGAGAAAAATATGATATTCTCATGTTATCCAATACTGCAAGGGAAAATATTGTGTTATTTATAATAGTTTTTAAATGATGGTTGTAAATTGAGGTGGTAGATTATATGATAATAGCATATAAGAGGCAGAAAGTAAAACAACAATGATGTTTTCCAAAGAGATTGTAAGAAGACTTCAGAGAGGACATGAAATCCAAGGGTGTATTAGAATGGGAGGTACTAGTCTTTCACACAAACACTGGAGAACTGACTATCCCAGACAGAGGACAAAACATTTTCAAAACTCAAAGGCAGATAGGGTAAAAGTAGTGCTCCAGGAACTGCAAATAATTTATCAAGATGCATGTTTAAATTATTATGAAGGATAAGATAAGAAATAGATATAGGCAGAATACAGGTTAGGGAGACTTACAACATACAGCTAAGTTTTTAACTGGGCTGTTATTGAAAGTGAAAATAATTGAGAATTGATCTTGTTCGTGAAGTAGGGGATAAAGTTTATTTCATAACTGTAAAGATTATTTAAAGAAAGTTGTACTATAGCTATATGAATTGGAATGGGCCAAATTACTTTGATTTTTAGTTCAAGAAAACAGAACACTTTTCTAAAAATTTTTAGCAAAGTTCATAAACCTGTAGTCTGTCAGCAACAAAAATGAAAAACACCCATTAAAAGTTTCTGAAGAGGCTTTCTAGATGGCAAAAAATACAAATTATTTTTTCAAAAGCTCAAAATAAACTTCTCAATTCTTTGATATGTATTTTAAATTATTTTCCATATAGCATGTAAAAGTAAAGACTAACTAAAATAAATACTTCTGTTTGTAGTAACCTGCAATTGTACAAAAGGAGAAATTTTAAAAATGATTGCTTTGCTTGGTACTCATTTCATAGGCACAAATACAAATTTATTGCCACCAGTGCAAGTATTTTCAGATGTTTACAGAATAATGTGGCTTTCAACATTTATCTTAGTCATAAAAATAATCCCAGGATATAAATCCATTGTTTACTATAGGATTGGGAAGCAGTGGAAGCATTTTACAAAATATAAATTTTTATAAAATATGTGCTTCTTAGCACACAAGTGCTTTCTTTCTTGTTTTGATATTCATTACCTTCTAAAATATTCTTTGGAAGGACATGCAATTCCTTCTTTTGTAATAAACCAAATAAAATTCTACAAAAAGTTTTTACCTGTTTCAGCTTAGGGTATTTATCAGTGTTTTAATGAGGCAGGAGGCAAAAATCAATTCCATTTAAAACCCTACAGCCCTGATTTTCAGATATGGAAAGTAGATTGAGTCATTAAATCATTTCTTTCTGTTCTCCTTTATACATCTCTTTAATGTAAAACAGAGAAGAGAAAGGAGATACTTCCCGAATAAAAGCTAAACATTATTCTATCATATTTTAAAAGATGTTTATATCAAAGAGAAAGGATATAAGAGCAGAAGGGAAGGAGAGAGAGGGAGGGAAGGAGGAAGGAAGGAAGGAAAGAGGAAAAGAGACATAGCTGCTGATTCTTTCTGTACCTATGTTAAAATATTATTATGTTCAAAATATAATTAATTCCTAGTAGAGGTGTTCTTAATTAGTGTGTGCTATTATTACAAAATGTTCACTAAGGGCAGATTTGTGTATATGAGAACTAAAAGTACATAAGGAATAAAGTCAACAGTAAGAGTCTGGAGATAGCATCTGAGGTTTGAAGATCAACTGTTTATTGGAATCAGAGAAGTCTAGAAAACAAAAAAGAACGATAAGTAATGGATTGTTTACTTTTCTTTTGAGAAGTTGTGAATACAGAGTGTAGAATGAAAAGGAATGTTCTTCTGGTATTTCTGCTGGCAAATAGGCCTTTCTCCTGGCTGACAATATCTGCAAATTTTCAACCTTTATGCAATAGAAACCTGGTAGCATAGGTAAAATGATGAGGACAGAAGGAACAAAAGGAAGAAAATCAGAAAGACTAAATAAAGATTAGATTGCTGGAGAAGAATAGGAACATTTTATCAGTTGTAGCAATACTGATAAAATAAGTTAAACCCTGTCAGGTAATAGTACAATGAATATTCTTTGAAAATAAAAGGGAAATTAAAAGTATCAGCAATATAACCTAGAATAACTCTTCAACCTGGATTATTCAAAATTTCTCTTATTATTATCGCCATCATTATTATTATTTTTGCCATTAGTAATGAGGTAACATGGAGAGAGTGTGTGTAAATCAACTAAAACCCAATATATGACACACAGTCAGGATTCTATAGATGGTAGTTTTTTTCCTTTAGTTGCTTCCCAAAGCTGTGAATAGGTTTCTATGGTATTTTTTTAAAATAAACAATGAAAACAGTGACAATGGCAATAATAGCAAGAGCAGCAACAACAAGCACTATGCTTGATGCTTGTATGTATCTGAGAAAAAAGTTGTAATGCCTGTCTTAAATTCTTCTCTTATTGCTATTTTTCTATTGATATAAAATAGATTTTTTGTGAGGTACTTATTTGAGAAGGTTTTTTTCTGTTATTCTTAATAAAAGTTTGAAATGTTGGTTGATTTAATTTTTGGTTCTGTACATGTAGAGATAGGTTAACATTAAATACGTTTTATGTGAGTTTTTTTTCACTCATTAGCTGTATTCTTGTTTAAGAATGATAACTATTTTATTGTTTCTTTGTTACTATTTTAGAATTATTTTACATATAATCATGAAAAAACCTTGTACAATTATGTGCCATAGTGTAAACTTAAATGCCTTTACTGAATTTTGTCATTCTTTGTGGGCTTAAGTTATATGATGCGTTTCTTTGTAAGTGCTAGTGATAGATGATACATATTCTACATATATTTTAAAACATTTTCTTCCTGAAAATGTTTGACATTTTTCTCTTATTGCTTCCCTTCCACAATTACAATAGAAGAAGATGATGCTTGAAATTAGTATGGGTGAAATATGTTCAAGAATGGAAACAAGAATGCCAAAGTACTGAAAAACCTGTTCAAATATAGACAGACGGTAAATGAAATAACTATATCCTAAGTCCTTATTGTATAGTGATGGGCTAGAAATAGTAATGGTATCCTGAGGATCTACCAAGATTCTGTTTTAGGAGAGTGAAATATAAGTAACTTAAGGAAATGATTAGTAAAGTTACTTGAAATTTACTGGATTTTTTCTTTATTTTTTAACCTTTTAAAAATTGAAGATAGTTAATTTACAATGTTCTGTTAGAATACTATGGAAGTTCCTTAAAGAACTAAAAATAGAGTTACCATATGGTCTAATCCTGCAATCCCACTCCTGGGCATATATCTGGACAAAATTAAAATTCGAAAAAATACATGTACCTCAGTGTTCATTGCAGCACTATTTACAATAGCCAAGACATGGAAGCAACCTAAATGTCCATTGACTGATGAATGAATAAAGAAGATGTGGTACATATACAATGGAATACTACTCAGCCATACAAAGAATGAAATAATGCCATTTGCAGCAACATGGATGGACCTAGAGATTATCATATTATGTGAAGTAAGTCACACAGAGAAAGACAAATATCACATGATATCACTTTTATGTGGAATGTAAAAGAAGGATAGAAATGAACTTATTTACAAAACAGAAACACTCTCAAAAGATATAGAAAACAAACTTATGGTTACCAAAGGGGATAGTGTGGGTGAGGGTGAGGTAAATTAGGAGTCTGGGATTTACATGTACACACTACTGTATATAAAATAGATAAACAACAAAGACCTGCTTATAGCACAGGGAACTATACTCAATATCGCATACAAACCTATAATGGAAAATAATCTGAAAAAATATATATATATATAAACATAAAACTGAATCACTTTGCTGTACACTTGAAAATTACTGGATCTTGACCAGGTTTAAAATTGATTACTTTGGCAACCTACCTTAGCCTAATTAGGCTACATTAGCCTAATTAACTTAATATGGTTCCTTACTCGCTTACTAATCATGTTAATGTGATACCGGTGTTTACATGAAGTCTGGAAAATGTTTTATAAGACTTATGATAAAACAACAAAAAAGAGGGGCTTCCCTGGTGGCACAGTGGTTGAGAGTCCACCTGCCGATTCAGGGGACACGGGTTTGTGCCCCGGTCCGGGAGGATCCCACATGCCAGCGGAGCGGCTGGGCCCGTGAGCCATGGCTGCTGAGCCTACGCGTCCAGAGCCTGAGCTCCGCAACGGGAGAGGCCACAACAGTGAGCGGCCCGCGTACCGCAAAAAAAAAACAAAACAGCAAAAATGAAAACTAATTTATAGACTTTCTTTGAGATACTGGTAATTTATTACCTACAATTTTTAGATGAAATTGAGTCACAGAGAACAAATCTCTCTTATTAACAGTGCTATTTTTAGTACTTAGCTCCTATAAAGTCATATAATAGCTAATCAATAAATAATTGTTGAAAAATGAATTTTAGTAAACTGGATGATGTAGTAAATGTAGGAAAATGGACAATACCACCTTTACTATCATGCTACCAAAAATATAAGTTAAATAAAATTAATATTATTTCCTAAAGTACAGTTTATGTTTTCAATTAAAGAAATTTTAGCGAGTTTTTCCTTGATTAATAAATAACTTTGAAAAAGAGACTTAAGACTGACAAGCACATGATGAGTCTTCTCCATACCAATCACAGAAAATGAAAGAATTGGGAGTTATAGGTGAGAAGCAGGCATCACTTTGTTGATGTCCTGAATGAGCTAGGAGTGTCTATCATTGAGAACAGAAGAAGGAACACCATATACAGTATATCCTCTGAGTTGTAACAACAAAGACCTAAAAAATTCAATGTTAGATTTTGCCAAATAATTTTTATTTGGCAAATACCAAATCTGATGGTATTTGGTATGTGAACTCTTAATTGAAGGTTGTTGTAAAAGATGTAGTTCATACTGTGTCATTATCTTTGACTGTGTACTCTCTGGAACAAACAGTAGTTTGCTTTTTCTTTTTTGATAATGTACAAAACTTGATTTAGATTTGAGTCAGAGAGCAGGAAAGGTTAATTCAATGAAGAGAAAAACTTTATCATCCTAACATGTATGTACTCTGAGTTCTGTTTCCAAAAGTTGATATAAATGAGAAAGTTAATAGGAAAACAATTGGAATTAATCTTAACTGTAAAAATGTCATCATTGAAGAGGATGTTCTAGATATCTGAGTGAAACTTATATGGATATATCAAATAGACACATATATAAATACTTCATATATGCATATACACATATTTTCCTTTCTTATTGCCTTTTAAAGTTGGCATTGCAGGTAGTTTTTTCTGTCATAGATTATATTTACCCTTCAAAAAATAAAGCAATGAGTAAAATTCAAATATCTACCCGAATCCTCATGTATGTGAAGCAATTTGAACTTCTTCCATTTTCTCAACATGTTCAAACTGTCTCCTCTGACTTCCATGATGGAAAACATAAAATTTTATTTTCTGCCTCTGTGACTGATACTTTTTGTTTCTTTGCCCTCTTCCACCATGTCCTCTGTCCTAACTATGCTCGGTGCTCTGAAGGACATCTCCTTGGACACTTCTCTACTGACTTTGCACTCTACTTTGGCAATGTATCAATTTCCATGGTTTTAAATATTATTTTTTTAATTTTTCACCATCATTGCCTTTATGAAATTCCATCTCACCTTTCTCACTATCACCATCATCCTTCAGGTTCATCTCAGTTTACTATTGGAATGTGATGGGAAACACAGACCGAAACAAACATAAGTAACATGGGATAAACTTAAGATCAACATATCTCATATTCTAATATCAGCTTTACAGGAATGACAATTAAACATCTGTTCTAATTTATGTGTCATTGGCATATAGCTTAGGATTTACTTTTAATATCTCAAAATATTTCCTGTTTTTTTTTTTTCATTTTAAAAACATGGTTTGTATGCATTCAATATGTCTTCAGTCAAGATTGTATAAGGATTTCCTCATCCAAAATGTCTAGATTTATTTATACCTAGCTGTGTGCTAACATCTAAACCAAAGAAAAGGATTTGTTGTTACATCACTAAAAGTATTATTATTTCCATTTATTAAAAAGCTATATACATGATCGAGTTGAGTGTTACTCAATATTGAGAGTGTGGCTAGAAAATGTCCAAATGTCTTCTGGAAATATGTTCATTTTACAAAATATCACTGTTACTAAGACATATGAACAAAGCAAATAGCAATATAAATGACAATAAAACATTTTCTAGGATAAATATTTTTTAAATTTTAGATTTTTTATTAAGCCTTATACCTGATAAGGGAAAGAAGCAAGAAGGAACAGTACAAAAAACATTTACTTATACATAATAATAATGTTTCTGGGGATAATAAAAGTGAATGAAACACAGCCTTGTAGCCATGCCTTGTAGCTATTGGTTTATGAAAATCTACTTCAGTAATTGTTCTGGCTAATTTCTGTTACAGAAACTCATGTCCTATTTTTTTGTTTATTCTATTGAGAAAGCTGAACGCTTGGCTCTTTGCTAGGGTGTTGGCATTCAGATCATGTAATACAGACTGAATAAATTCAAACTTTTCATCAAATATTAAACTCCAGCAGTTTTCTGTATAATATTCACAAATAATCAGAAGAAATATTCTATAGATTGGAACATACTAATTTGTGAATTTTACTGGATCTTTAAAAATTTTTAATTTATTCAGGTTAAAAACATCATTATGTTCATTTCATCCTTTAAAGAAAATAGTTAAGTGACTTATAGTGAGGTTTCAAAATTTGTCAAAGTTAAAACTGATAGAATTTAAACCAGACATGTTAGTAACTTGCCCAATCTACGCTGCCATCCTATATTCCAAACAGGAGAACACTCTTACAAACTTTTGAAACCTAAAATGAGATGCCATTAAGCTGAAGAGGATGACTGGGGATTGCAGGGGCATCAGGAGGAGGGCCTCCACAAGGCTGAGGAAGGTAAGCAGCGGCCAAGGTCAGGAACCAAGTATTGTTTAGACAGTGAAGAGAAGCTGTGGTATATCAGGTAAATAAAGTGATTTTACTAAATCCAGAGGGATTAGTGTCCTCAGTCATTCAATCCTGTTTGAACATTTGACTCAAGCCAACCTGCCCCCACTTTACGTTGTTTTCCTGTAGTCTGAACAATTTTCAGATAATTGTTTCCTGCACCATATGTCAGACACTAAAGATAGACTCACAGCCCTAGCATTAAAACAAAACATCTGTTGCAAAAATAAAGCTGTTTCTTTCTGCTCCCACAAATAGAGTTAAGATCTGTAGTAAGATCTTAGAAGTTGTCTTTTTTAATATATAAAGAGAAAACAACCATAATGTCCTACTTGAATAAACTGAATATGAACTTATAAATAATTGATGAATTACATAAAATTAGATTTTAAATGTTGCCAATATTTTTAAGTAATTTATGGATTCTTTGAAGAGTTTATTCAACAGCACCTGGCTATAATAATCTGACTTTTTAAAATGTAAATTCAACCAATCCAGGCATTTTGAAAACGATTTCAAAATGATTTACTCTGGATAAATAAATCAGTCCCAGTACAGGTCAAATGTTGTCCCTTAGTCTTTCCTTAAGCTTCTCCATGTCCCATTTTTAAACAACTAGAGAATACAATTCTGTGTATCAGTGCACCAGGAGGGAGTTGACAAGCTATTCATGAATAGTCACCTATTTTTTGTGGGAGAAGAGGAGACTACATATTGGTCCAGTGTTTCCTCTCTGTTTCCCTGCTGGCTCCTGATGTTGACATGGCAACTCTTCAAACCTTTCACCATGGGCAAAACATGAATATGAGGACTGGGTGAGACCTGTGTACCTTCATGGGATTCCTAACTCCCCTCAGATCTTAAAGGTGCTCCTCATCACCAGAGCTCATCACTCTCTTTCCAGGTTAATATATTGGAAAGATAGATATGTCTCCTTACTGTTTAGAAAAACATACATCTATGCATTTGATTTGCAAAATATTCATTGAGAGAATATTTTATGTCTTATATTGCTTTAGGACTGGGATGTAGTAAGGAACACAAGTGAGGGCACTATATGTAGCATTAAATTAAGGGAGAGAGAAAATAAGCAAAACTATATTCATGTACAAGTACAAAGCTGATGAGTGTTATGCTGAGTAATAAAAGCAATGATTTCATACAGATAGGGTGGATACTTATATTGAGAGGCAAGAGGATGCTTTCTTAAACTGAAATTTGAATATTAATGAGAAACTACTCATCTAGCATTCAAAGGAAGCATTCCAAGCACAAGGGCCAGCCACTGCAGAGACCAAAATTGTGGAAGTGGCGCAGCACCACTGAGAAACTAAGAAATGTCCAGGGAAGCTGAATCATAATGAATGTATCACTCATCTCTTATGTCCCTCTCCCATTTGTCTGCATGGCCCACCTTTTATTACAGACATTGCTGTGGCAGCCAGCTTTGCACAGGTGTAATCCTGCCTCAGCTTTCTGCCTTAGCTCCACCACCAGCTCCAGTTTTCTTCTCCAAGTGTATTCTGATGAAGTGGTATTGGACCCCTGCAGGAAATTTTGGCCTTCATGCACATGCATGTGGCAGCAGAGAACTGGGATTCAGTGGAAGGACATCCTGCACTGTACTTTACTTGTTGCCTTTCCTCACTTAAAAAAAAAAAAAGAAAAATGAAAAGAAAATTCTCTTCTCACCCCTCTACCTTTCTATTTTTATCCCCCCTTTTCCAGTAAACTTTAACTCACCCAAGACATTGGGAAGAAAAATAGATTCTGTGATTTGAAAATACGTCTTAGTCCTTTTTCTTTTACACTTGATGCTGTGTCCCTTAAATAATTACTTTAGAATTTGATAAGGCTTCCCTCACCCTTCAAGTTTAGGGTGTCATATAAAAGGAAAAGGCAACAGGCCCTTTCATATTTCAAGTTAATTGTCTGCCTCAGATTAAAAATCTACATTTCTTCCTCTCTGAATAAGGTAGAGGTAGATATGGTAGATATACTCTGCCATGAGTATAGTAATGAAGATGTTCCTGTCACTACCATCTCTCATCTTCAGGGACTGGCATTCCAGCATGATAAGTGCATAAAGAGCAAGGGTTGAGCTCAAGGACATTATCACGAGTAAAACTATGAAAGAATTCAGATAGCTGGAAGATCCCAGGAGATGATGAGTGGAGATATTTGGCCTGTAGCCTTTTGAAAATTTAGGAAATTCCTGGGATTTCACTTACTCTGGGAAACACAGGATTCTTCTTAAATTTTGCCACTGATTTAAACAGTGACAATATGTTTCAGCCAATATGTTAAACATTCTATAAGCATTATATCATTTATCTTTCTCTTAATGAGTTTAACACTATTATTTTCTGTCTTTTATACTTGATGAACATGACGGTGAATTGTTTCACATCCTAAATCAATAAAGAGATAAACATTTGAAGGTAGGGTCCAGAGGTGTGAAACATAATGTGACACCTTTGCATTTAAGTTCAGGAATGTGAGAGAGAGAAGCTTCAGATATTCTTTTAGATTGTTCTATTCTGTTCATTATTGTAAAGAAAATGGACTCAGAAAGAAGATCTTTCCAAAAATAAAGATTATAGTTTGATAAGAAAATCTCTTGCTACCTATATTTCAGTAAACTACATATAATGAAGAAGGTACTGTAAGCTTAGAACCCCCAATATATGTTACAATTTAAAACATGAAGAGTAGTTAAGAATGGTTATCACCTTATTATTCTAATTTTTATATATGTTGATTAAAATTTTTTAAATAACACAAATCAGGTAAAGATTTATATAGAAATTAAAAATATAACATCAGGTATAGAACAGAATATTGCATTAAAGATATCTTTTACCTTAGATCGCAATATTAGTTGACCAGTGCTCTATCATTAACCTGATGTCACATGGTAATTCTTCCTCATGCTTTTGAAATTATGGATGTGTAGAAAAAAATTCTTTCCCAAAGTCATGACTTTCATTATACAGGACAACATAGAAAAGCCAGAAATTGAGATTAAAGTTTTATGATAGGATGTCATATTGCATGATTAATTCGAATTCTTTAATCCAAGTTTGGGTAGGCCTTTTCTACCATTACGTTTGAAAAGTATCTAATGTGTAGATAGGTCATCACAAAAATGAGGCTGAAATCCACTTGCAGGTGTGTTCTATAGGTGGCTTTTCACATTGGTTAATTTTGATGAGACATTATTAGCTTTGCTCTTGTGAGCAAAACTATCAGAAACTTCACTTTCCCAACAATATCCAACCAAGATATTCTAATCATAATCCTTTACTTCAAGAAATGTAAGTAACCTGGCAAGCCAGGCATCCATCAGCACCCTGTTCGGTCTTTATGTGGATAAAATTTGCCTTCAAGCTGCAGATGGCTCTTTAATCCTATAATCGTTCAGAATTGTACATCTGTACTCTGTTTTTAGACTTTTCACTAGAAGAGATATCCACCCTTAGTCCCTTATTTTATTAACCTATTTGGCTAGATAGATCAAAGTTTTAAAAATAATAAGTCCAGGATTTCTATTACTTTATATAATGACACGATTCTCCTACAGCTCTTGTGATTTCCTACAGAGATTAGAACACTTGTATTTCACAGTTGTCATTGTGCAAGTTTAAAGCACAGTGTTATCCCCATTATAAAATTTGAGATACAAATTCTTAAAAATAATCAAAAAATATACCTATAAGTCTAATTTTCCATAAATATTGCGAACAAATAACATCTAAAAGATTGTATTTTAAATGAAATATAAGCTTTCAGTGACTATTATTACTTTTTATTTTTTCCCCTGCAAGCATCCCAGAATCTCACAATTGAGTCACTTCTCAGGGCCTTTTACTTCATTATTTTTTCTCTCCATTTTCTGTTCCTTTTATTAAGACAGCAGAGGTCTGTTTGGAGCCCCCCTGCTTGACACTGCTGCAGGATTTAAACTTTAGCAAGTTCAAAGAAAACAAGAATTATAATGAGAAGCCTTGGATTTATATAGATTCTTTTGAAGAGCTCAAAGCATGAGAAACCTCTCCCATGGTCAGGGTTAAGGTTACAAAGTATAAAACATGAAATCCCTATATTCTTGTCAGCCTCTCATTTTTCTGTACAATTCCAAAAACACCTTACTGAAAATGGTAGGTGCACTTATCAGTCAAGGTCCCACCAGGAAATAGATTTCCACTCAGATTTTTCAAGTCTGTAACAAAAGAAGTGTTTACAGAAGTAAGGGTAGGGTTAGGGGAAATAACAACAAAGGGTATTGAGGGCCTCAGATACTGATATGCCTTTACTGGCCTTACACCAGGAAAAAACAGAAACAAAAACAAAAACAAAAAAAACCCCTACAGGAGTAAACCATGCTACTGAAGTCCAGTGAGAGTTAGAGCCAGAGAAGAAGTCACCCAAGGGATGCTATACAGGTGAGTGGACACAGCCACAACAATAGAGTGCTGCCCACAGCAAGGAGGGTGGACAAGAGCTGTCCCTCCTCCTTCCCTCTGATCCTTCCTGTGGCCTCATGTTACCCCAACTACCTGGAAGCCAGTCCATATGGGAGCATGAGTGATGCAGTCATAGAGGTTGGCCTTGTGGGCACAAAGAAAGGTGGAGAATAAATGTGGAAGAGTGCAAAAGAAAAAGACATAACTGTGCCTTTTGCCATTTAGGCTTTTATTGTATTCCTTTTCTCAAATTAAGAAACATATTTAATAGAATGTAAGCATAATTTTAGTGTTATTATATCACCATGGGATGATGTCAATAAAGTCAGAAGGCCACCGCTAAAATATAAAATTAGCCAGCTCCAGAACACTTCATACCAAGAGAGAGAGAACTGGAGGGAGAGGGGAGATAAAGTAGTGAAATAATAATCAATATATGATATGCAATATAAGATCTGCATGGCTGCTGTGATGTGAGGAGATTTATAACAAGTGGAGCATAAGAACTCAGGTATAAATGAAGAAACTATAGTCCTTTCATTTCACTTAATTGTATTTACAATTTTCTATGTTCAGGTACTTATTTATTTATTTGAAGTTGGATTTCATCTACACCATCCAAAGGGGTGTAGTTAGAGTGACTGAGCATGTTGTATATAATAAAACCATGTCAGTGTATGGTTTCTCCAATCCTTCAGACTCATTCTGCTCTGGTATAGCTCCTCAACCTCATTGACCATAGGCCTGTGTTGAGTCTAGATTTCAATTAACCAATGAAGCCATTTGTTTGATCCAAAAACTCATGCTTACATATTAAATTCTAAATGCCCAATTTAATTGATTCAACCCTCTCCAACCATGTATTTTCTGTCTTTGTATAATCCTTTTAGAATCTTTTTCTATTGTTGCTTCCCAAAGTCAGCTAATACAAATTAGAAAGATCTATCAGATCCTTTAGTGAAGATATATCTTCTTTGAGAGCCAAACTTAAAATTCTCTCTCCAGATCATTTTGGAGCTTAACTCATATGAAAAACTACATGGGCCCAGTGATGAGTAGGAAAAGTTGTTCTGGAAAAGAACAGGATTCTTCTTGCAAGTAAACTGACCATGATAAAATCGTTAAAGTCTTTATTGAGGAAAGGATGGGCTTGGGATTTAGAAATTCAGCTTCTTCAACATCTGCCCAAATATCAACATCCTGTGTCTCAAGGTCCTTTGTTCCCTCTCTATAAGACTTAGCATTTAACTGGCATGGCAGCTCTACAGTCTGCAAAGTAAGACTCTGGTTCTCCAAAGATATATTACAGAAAAAGTATTTTGGATTTGAAACAGTTAATCTGGAAATCCATAAATCTAAAGAAGTACAAACGTAAGCCTTAACAAAAATAAAATGTTAAAGTATAAAGTAAATCCAAAGATGAGTTTTTTCATAACAGTTAATTCTAATAGTTTTATGTTGGGCTAATAATAAAGCCTAATAATAATTATATGAGTGAGTTGTAGGAGAAGAAACAGTGCACTTGGCCATTGAAGCAATGTTGTGTTGAAATTCTACCACTGGCATATAATTGTTATATATAAGTAAATGAAATCTCTGTTTGGGGACCACTTATAGTGAAATGGTGAAATTTTAATCTCAGAAATAAAATAATTCAGGAAAAGTCCCAAATCAGCAAAAAGTAGGAGCAGCTCAATTTATGAAGTTTTCTTTATAACAGATCCTAGGTCAAAATTTGGTGCTAAAACTTTATTGAAGGGTATAGTTCCAGGGAAATAAAAGGAAAGGAAAATGGGAACTGTTGCTGTAATCCCAGCCCTAGCTTTTTAACAACATAGCTGATTGCTTGGCCATGCTGGATATCTCCTTGAAGATCATTCAAAACTAATGCCTTACAGTAGTACATCTGGGAGAAGAGGAGTAAATAATATATTTGTCGGTACCTTGTAAGTCCCAGTCTCTAATTTGTCAAAATCCATCCTCCATACTTTCAGGCCTGCCGGAGGAATATTCCAAGGTCTTTGTTCCTGTAAAGTCAGAGGCCTTGGATACTGAAAGTTGTTGCTGAAATCATCTTTTGTTGTTTGTTTGTTAGAGTACACAAACAAACAAAAAAATTCCTGAGTGCATCCTCTTAGTTGTAGACATAATTCTCCAAGAACCTTATGGCATAAAAGCAACATTTCTTCTTGATAATCAGAATTAACTATATCAGCTAACAGAATAAATTCAAAGTGATTAGACAGTAGTATAAACCTCCAGTTCCATGGAACCTTTATTGTGTCCCTTGGTAAATGAAATGACCTTCTGGAAATGAAGGTCTTCAACTCAAGAAGAGCCTAAGTTGGTGGGGACAGATAGCACAGATTATACAGTTGACTCACGTAAGTGATGGTAAAAGGGATTATTTCTATCCTCCGCCATTGTTTATAGATAATATATTCTAGCTACTAAGGATACAGTGTGACATGATGATCCTTAGCTTGATCCATATGCCACGTCCTAGAAGACAGCACTCGAGTCTCAAAGCATAGATCTCTCTGGCTGGCATCTTAGCTGAGCCTTCAATGAGCTATCACACCATTCTATCAGACCATTTGCCTCTTTGTTTTGGGGGAACATAGTAAGGTCAGTGAATTCTGTGGTCAAGAGCCCACTGTCTTACTGACTTTGAAATATAATCAGTGACTTATCTGAGTGTATCTGTTGCATAAAATATCCATATATCAGGCGTTATGTAAATAATAATGATACTGATAGAAACATTTCAAATAAGGAAGAAAAATTCTGTATCTGGAATATGCATTGATTTCTATAAGAATATATTGTTTTCACTTCCAATGTGGAAGTGGTTAATTTAATAAACCTGACACTAGGAAGCTGGATGGTATCACCAAAGGACTGTGCTAAATTGAGTACTTAGGGTTTGTCTGTGATGTTGGTGGGGTTGACGGATTGAACACATCAAAATGTTGAATACCCAGTCAGATTTGAATTGCAGACATACGCTATATAGTTTTTAGTATAAATATGTCCAGTGCAACATCTGGAATATACTTATACTAAAAAAACTTGTTTATCTAAAATTCAAATGTAAATCACCCTCCTATATTTATGTGGCAACTCTAGCTGCTATATGCAAAGTGCCTGTAGTAAGATCAGCACTGGTGGCAGAGTACTGGCCATTAATAGAGCACTGGAAACCATAAATAGTGCCTATCACTGCCAAAATGGGCACTTTATTAATGAGGCCCATGGGATAAATACTCGAGTCACATATGAGAAAGGCTAGTTGTCATCTCTGGGGCAGGTCATCCTGTCTGAGACTGGTGACATAATTTGTGGGCCTAGTACAAAATGAAAACTTAGAACCCCTATTCAAAAATTCCTATGAATTTCAAGATAGTACCAGAAGAGCATCAAACCAAGTGCAGACCCTTCTGAACGCAGGGCAGGTGTGGCTATATGGATATCACATCCATGAAGAGCTTGGCCCTCTTCCTGTCCACATGGTTTTTGAGATTTTCTGTTAGAGTGAATGTTCTCTGTTGGCACTGATGTTAGACGAAATGGTATGTACACTTTATACGCACTCCCATATGTCCACCCACCTAACTCTTCCCCAGAACTTTTTTGATCCAATCTCAGTGTTTTTCACTACTGGCTCCTAAGCAATTACCTTTACTTCAAATTCTTACAAGGAACCTTGTAAGAAGTAATTTACATATATTGTGTTCCTTGTGACTTAAATGAAACTAATATATACCTGAAGTAGGGAATGAATATAATCATGGGTATAAAAGAGATTCTTTTTTGTGCATATGTTTCTAGCAGGAATATAATAGTCATAGATAAAATGTGCAGTATGAAGGATGCTTTGAAGTTAGATAAAACTAGTGTTCAATTTGACAAGTGTTTTAACAGTCTGAGAATGCATTTTAAGGATTAGGATGAGGGCAACTTATTTGAGTAAAAATATATGAAAAGCATTTAAAAATAAAATAGTAAAGTTTTATTAACTGAGAGATATTGAGGGATGCAGGAGTCTTTTATCTTTTCAACAATTGGGAAATCTCACTCTACTTAAACTAACTAGAGTAGGTTATGTTCTCTGCAACTGAACCCTAAAGGTCACAACTCTCAAAGAGGGAATGTAAAATAAAATGCCAGTCTTTAGGAAAATGGTTGTAACAGAGAAGCTGTTGTCATTAAGTTATACACAAGAAATATTTGAAGCCAGGGGATATAAGCAAAGGTACATGGTACCTGAGAACAACACTGTATTAGTCAGGGCTCTTCAGAGGAAAAGAACCAATAGGATACATAGAGATGCATAAGAGGAGATTTATTATGGAAGCTGACTCATGTGATTAAGGAGGCTGAGAAATCCCACTATCCGCCCTCTGAAAGCTGCAGAATCAGGAAAGCTGGTGGTATAATTCAATCCAAGTCCAAAGGGCTGAGAATTTGGGAGGGGGGTGAGCACTAGTGTAAATCCAAAGTATAAGGGAATCCAAATATCCAAGAACTAGGAGCTCCTGTGTCAGTGAGCAGGAGAATAGGGATGTCCGAGCTCAAGAAGAGAGAGAGAACTGGCCCTTCCCCCACATTTTTGTTCTATCTGGGTCCTCAAAGGATTGGGTGATGCCCCCCACCATTGGTGAGTGTGGACCTCTTTACTCAGTCTACTAATTCAAATGTTAATCTCCCTCACAGACGCATCCAGAAATAATCTTTTACCAGGTTAACCGGGTATCCCTTAGCCCAGTCAAGTTGATCCATAAAAGTAACCATCATACCACCTGAATACAGAAATTATGTAAGAACAGGTATAAGAAACATAACAAGAGTTCATTTTTATAAGCAGAGGAAAATAAAGTGTTGCAAGAGCTCATGGCAGCAACAGTGCCTTAGATAACAGAAAAGTCAAATTGGATGAAGCCTGCCAGTATCAACCATGAAAATTTTTTGTGTGTGAGAGTCCTGTTTTTGTGCAGGACAGTGAGTAGCATTGTCACTTTAAGCACCGGGAGATCTGTTATAAGTGGACATGACCAAGCTGTTTGATATTCCTCTCACCTTAAAGGTTTTGATTTTATGCTAGCATATACTTTGAAAGGCCCTGAGGTAGTAAGCTGAGGTGAGAGCAAGTCACAGCCAGGAGATAAAGTATGGTGCATTCCAGGGAAGAACCATGGAAAGAAAAAAAGGAACGATGGATTCACAGGTCTCTTAATACAAACTTAACTTTCTGTAAAGTTTACAAATTCATATCTTTACAGTGTGGAATAAATTCCACATAAATCTTCTTCAAATGTTTTGAGATTTACTATATTGATTATTTATTTATGAAATAAAAAGAATGATAGAGAACTAGAAATTTCACATTATTTAGGTTAAAAGATAAACCATTATATTAAACAAATTTTGTGAATCCTCTTTTGGATATCTTTGGCTAGGGATTATTTAGATATATAATTCAGATAATATGACATGATTTCTAAGTTTGAGTTTGCCAAAGCACTCAACCATATAGAAGAGTGTCTAATGATATCTTGCTTAGACATGCAATAAAATTATTAGAGATGTGAAACTCAATGACAACAAATAAAAACATTTCCTGACAGCAAATGACTAACGTACTTGAAAATGAATATATACTTATTTAACTTGCTCTAGATTTAGCTGTGCTGCATTCAGCAGGAAGCTGTCACAGAGCAATGAAGCTGCAGTTCACACAGAAAGCCCAGATTCTTATAGGCACAGACATCTGTATCCATGCATGGAAACAGATCAGTACTTTCTTCTAATTACTTTCTTGAGAATTTCTGAGTTACTAATTTTCCATCTAGAAAAGAAATACACATTCATATTTGTTTAAACTTTTGGAATTGCATTATTTGGATTACTCTGAATCATAATTATTATTCCAGGATGTAATAAAATCACTTTAATATATTTAATTTTTTTAATTTTCACTGTTATCCTGCAAGGTAGTTATGAAAATTTTATTATATATATATATATACACACATATTAACAAACCAACCCAGAAAGGTCAAATCACTTGTTTAACATTCAACTTATAAGTTGCAAACCAATAATTCAAAATCACATTTTAGATTAGGATGTTATGCTAAAATATTTTGCTATAAATATCATTACTTGGAGAAAAATTAATCAATCTGTGCTTAAATGTGACTAAAATTAACTTAACATTGGTTAAAATAAATTGATTAGATACGTTAATGGAAAAATAATCTAAATATTTAGGTCTCACCAATGCCATGATGATTTATATTGTTTTTCCTTTTTTGACATAATAGAATAGAAGGTCTAGGAAAAATTAGAACAATGAAGAAGACAGAAGAGTGGGGGAAATCACAACTTATCTGTACTTTGTCCATAAGATAATTATTTCCATTAGCTAGCTAAAATTACCTTGAAAATGTGATTAAGCCCTACTTGACTAAACAGAAGAGTGGGGCTACATGATGAACAAAGTGAGAGAAATTTGACACTGCACAATCTTGGAGCTTCAAGAAAGTCTAATGGGAAAGCCATTTGATTCTAATTGTTATTTAGGATGAGGTGAAAAAGGAAATTACTAGCCACACCTTTGTGCCTAAGCTTTCATTTCTTTCAAGTACTTAATTTATCACTTAAAGATAAGATATACTTGCCTTACAAGTCTACATGGTTTTGCATATCCTAAGGTTTTTATTTATTTATAAAAACTCATTTATTATTTACTTATTTAATTTTATTTTTGACTGCATCGGGTCTTAGTTGCGGCACACAGGATCTTCGTTGAGGTATGTGGGATCTTTGGTTGTGGTGCACGGACTTTTTATTGTGGCACATGGGCACGTGGGCTCTGCAGTTTGTGACATGCAGGCTCTCTAGGTGTGTAAGTTCAGTAGTTGCAGCGTGCAGGCTTAGTTGCCCTGTGGCAAGGGGGATCTTAGTTCCCTGACCTAGGATGGAACCGTGTCCCCTGCATTGTAAGGGGGATTCTTTACCACTGGACCACCAGGGAAGTCCCCTTAAGGTTTTTAAATAGAATATCTTTTCCTTATACCACCCTTTTGAAATCCTCAGACCTTCCTTCGAAGTTCAGGTTTTATTCTGAGTCTGAGAAAACTTTTCCAATTCACTCCCAAACCACTAGTGCAATGCTTTCCCCTTCTTGATGTATTTGTGGTCTTCTTTACCTATCTCCTATAATGGGCATTGTGGTTGAATGCCTATTATTTTTTTTTTTGCGGTACGCGGGCCTCTCACTGTTGTGGTCTCTCCCATTATGGAGCACAGGCTCCAGATGCGCAGTCTCAGCGGCCATGGCTCAGGGGCCCAGCCGCTCCGCGGCATGTGGGATCTTCCCGGACCGGGGCACGGACCCACGTCCCCTGCATCGGCAGGCGGACTCTCAACCACTGCGCCACCAAGGAAGCCCCCTATTATTATTATCATCATCATATACTTTTTACCCCCATTATCTATCAGCAGTGCAATTCTCAGTTCCAGATAATTATAGCTCCCCATTCCTCTTACCTTTGCCAGTTCTAGGGTGAGTAGGACTATATCACATTGGAGAGAGAAAAGAGAGAAAAAAAAATAAAACTTTTGCTTCATCATTGAATTATTGGTTCCATCAATTTTGAAGTCCATTTTACCTCTGTATTAGCTCTTTTGCCTTAATGGATTTCCAGTCATATTCAGACCACAGCATCATAAAATGTAAACATTAAATGTTCCATGAACTATTCTTAAAACTTATATGTATAATGTTGATCCATTAACTCACACCATATCTATCAAATAATAGTTATTTCCATTATTGTGATGAGGAAATCAAGGCCTAGAAAGGTTGTAAACTAGTCCAAAGACACATAACTAAGAAGTGGCAGAGACAGAATTCCAATTCAGCCATTTGGTGCAATACCCAATCTTCCTGAACAATATGACACATTGCTTCCATTACCTCACTTCTTACTGTATACATGTGACTATGCCACACTTTAGTTCTTTGCATGTAGGGAATTTTGTCATTGGTCTTTTTTGTTTTTTGGTTTTTTTTTTGTCATTGGTCTTTATCAGTCTGTGTACCTCCAGCATTCAGCATCATGCTTGGAACATAATCAAATATATTGTTATGGGGAAAATGGGGCCTGTTTCTTGTGCAAATGAAATCACCAAGTGATGATTACTTATAGAATGCTTCAGTAAAAAAGAAAACCATTACCTAGAGAAACTAATTTTTTGTTTTGTTTTGTTTGTTTCTGTTTGCCCAGTGGCATCTGGCCTAAACATTCATCAGCAGTTCCCATCATGCTTTGAAAGATCACTTTAGTTTACAGAAAAATAACATTTGAATAGCCTGTTGTTACCCCAGCCAATCTGCTTGATAATCTATTATTCAATTCAAAAAGCATTTAGTGTGTGAGAAGTATATGTTGAATACTATGTTATGGAGTCTAAATAAATTTTCTTTTAGTATTGCCTCTTCCTACTATACTGAGGTTATTCTGGAAATCTTGTTTAAGACTGGCCTGAGGCAACATTCAGATGGTGGTCCTTTACTGCAATATCTCAATATCTCACAAAAAGCAGTTATAGCCATGAGCTTTTGAGTTATTCCCCTATAAATAATATCAGAAACATAGTCTTTAAGATTGACTGTTTCAGTGGATTTGATTTTTAAGCTTTGGGAAAAAATATAGAAGAAGAAAAGTGAGTGTAAATACTTGTGAGAAAAGAAACAAGTTGATTATTCAAATACATATTTTGCTATAAATGCAATTAATTACAGTTCTAATATTTAGTTGATGATTCATCCTTCTTCTGAAAGCTTAAAATGTTTTCTCCTGACTATGAGATCACTATGAATTGAAAACTTAAACTGTTATGAGCATAAGTGTTTTCTTTTCCCCACTGAATTCTTACCACAGGAAATGTAATTCTTTTTAACTGAGGCATTACTTAGTAATTAAAGAAAAGGGGATTCCTAATGCTAATTTCTATAGTAAAAAGTAAATATATGAGCACATTAAATTGAAAATTGTAGTGATAATGAAAGGCATATTAACATACCTCACATAAAGTAACAGTTTTCTTTCTTTCTAAAATATAATACTGAAAAGGAGTCATATTTTTCATTTTATTTTTTCATACAATATTCATCCCATGAGGAAACTAAATACACAGGCCATTTGCTTTATCTTATTTTTTTTTAATTTTTGTGAGTTTTCATTTCTTTTATCAGAGCTTTGAAGACTTCCGCATAAATATTTGGTACATGTTTTGTTAGATTTATGCCTATTTCAATTTTTGTGAGAATGTGAGTATACTATATTTTGAATATCAAATTCAACTTATTTGTTGACGACATATAGAAAAGCAATTGACTTTTTAAATATATACTTTGTATCCTGCAATTTTGCTTTAAATTCTTATTAGTTCCAGGGTTTTAGTTGTTTATCCTTTGGGATCTTCTACATAGAGATTTATGTCATCTATGAACAAAGATAGTTTTATTTCTTCTTTCCCAATCTGTATAGATTTTATTTCCTTTTCTTGCCTAATAGCATTAGCTAGGATATCCAGTACAATATTAAAAACTTGTTGAGGGTGAATATCTTTGCATTGTTTCTGATCTTCATTAGAAAGCTTCAAGTTTCTTACAATTAAATATGATGTCAGCTATATGGTTTTTTGTAGATGTTGTTAACAAATTGAGGAAGTGGCAAGCAACACTGCCAAAGCTCTCCTCTACTCCTAGTTTGATGAGAACTTTTATTATGCATGTGTTTGGATTTTGTCAAATCCTTTTTCTGCATATATTGATATAATCATATGATTTTTCTTCAGTACCCTATTGATGTGATGAACTTCATCAACTGATTTTTGAATTCTGAATCAGAAATGCATAACTGGAAAGAAACCTACTTGACAGTGATATTAATTCTTTTTATACATTTTTGGACTCAATTTGCTAATATCTTGCTAAAGGTATTTGCATCTATGTTCATGGAAAATATTGGTCTGTAGTTTTTCTTTCTTGTGATATCTTTGGTTGTGGTATTATCGTAATGTTTTCCCCATAGAATGAATTAGGGAGTATTCCTTCTGTTTCTATATTCTGGAAGAAATCATAGAGAATTGGTATTATTTCTTCCTTAAATATTTGCTAAAATTGTCTTCAGACAGTAAACATACAATTTTACTAGGCTATAGCTTCTTCCGCTCCCTATGAAATGTAATTTTAAGTGCCATATCATCCTGTGGTTACATTTACATTATAAAATGTTTTATCTACAGTAATTTGCTATTATATATAGCAAATTGGCAGGGCCATTTCTTGCCCAGGTATAATACTTGTGATAACAATTTATCTGTGAAATTTGAAAAAAAAAGAAAAGATACACTTTTACAATTAGGGCATTAAAATCTTAATTTTCCTACTGGCATACACTTTAATGAAAAATAAATGGGTTAACTTAAATTGAACAGCTCTGTAAAGCTTCTTAGATATTTTTTTTTTAATTTGGTAAATCACACTTCCACTGTAGGGAATTCGATGAACTAGTTTGCTCTACACTATGTACACTTCACTAATTCTTATGATGTGTTTTGTTACTAAACCTGTCATGAATATATTACTATTTTTCTTGTACTTCATCCACGTTTTTCCCCTGAAGTCGTTTGTAAACAAAGGGCAGCCACAAACATATTCTAATGTCCTCATTCTATCATTATTTCACTGTATTCATACAGCAATGCCACTTCCATAGTCTCTGCTCTATCTGAACTATAATAAATATTTTGAAATTTGCACATTTTCAGTTGTCTCTGCTCATGTCTTAGGAGATAATGAATATCTTTCAAACATTTTACATCTATTAGAAATTCTTCCCAGTAAGAGATTAGTACCCATATATTCTTTTGGGCTTTCAACATCATAATTAGTTCTTAAAATTAAATAATAATAACAACAATAACAATAATACAGCATTAATACTATCAAGAATTACAATAATAGCTATTGAATATTAATATATTTTGGAACTGGGTTAGGCCCTTTTACGCAGCCTGTTTTATCTAATTAAATCGTTAAATCAATGTTACAGATATTATCACCCACTTTTTAGAGATGGTGAAATTTAAGTTTGTCTTCATTAAGTATCTTGGTCAGGAGTCATAAAGCAGGTAAATGGTGCAATTGTTTTTTTATTTAGAGATTCTAATTTTAGGACAAACTTCTAATCACCATACTACACAAACGTCCATATTTCTGGACACCTCATTCACAAGTATTTTCTAAGATGTTTTATTACTACATATTCATTTGTCTAGTAGAAATCAGGAGGCAATTGTTCATTTACTTTCAATATTTTTCTAAAGGGTTATGGAATCTTCAATAGCTATTCTACAATCTGAAGTGAGCCAAAAAGGTCCTTCATGAGCAGAGAAATCTACTTTGTCTGATAGCATACATCAAAGTTACATCACCACACCACTAACACTGCCATCACCATCACCACCATCACTGCTGCCAGCACCATTGCTGCCATCATCACCATCACCACACTCTGCTAGTCTGAAAGTTATTTGAAAATGAGGCTTATGGATACTTTATTAACTACACTCTTTGACAAGAAACTCTGAGTATCTAAATTGATGGTTCACAGAGCTATGCTCTTTAATTAAAATCGTTGCATACTTGTTTTGTTAAGAAGCAAAAGAAAATAGTGCCTTAAGTAGAAAAAAAAGTATTCTCAAATTTCAAAGGAGAGTTTGATTTTTGTCTTCATTACCACTTGATTTTGAGAAATATTTTAGAAAATTATATTCATTTTTCCTTTGGTCTTTTGTGTTTCCATACAAATTTCAGAATATTTTTGTTCTAGTTCTGTGAAAATGTAATTAATTAATTACAATAATTTGGAAAATATTATATGCAAGGTGATTATAGTAGATAATAGATATTCATTAAACAGTAGGTCTCCCACTTTCCCATTTTTTACTGAAAAATAATAGCTACAATAACATCATCAACTACAAAATTACAAAATACCATGTTTGTCACTAGAAGTTTATTCATAGAAACATGTGAAGTAGTCAAAGAAATAAGGCAGAGTCACAGATCTGAAAGTCTTTACAGTTGGGAATGCAAAATGACTATATGCCACAGATGACTTTATTGAAAAGAATTTGTATTGTTACATGACCTTTACCCAGAGGTCTTTAGATTCTTAAATTGCCAGCAGAGTCAATAATTAAATCAAAACTTTATTTAAAAAATTATATCGTCGCTTACTTTTAAAAGTTCCTATGTCAAACTATTTATAGGAAGTCATGTTGTTAAGATAATGCTTCATTTCAAAAAATGTTGGAGCCCATGGGGCTTTACATGACATGTTCAAGGAGTGTATAATTTTCATCACCCACGCACTACAATGTGCAACATTATTTCCCTTTGAGAAGAATTAATGAAAACGTACCTTGACATTATGATTATGGTCATCTGTCTTTGCTTATATTCATCTCAGCTTAATGCAGAAAATGTCAAAGAAAGAATGTAGGGTGAATATTGTGTATCTTTCAGTTTTACTCTCATTGCTCAGCACAAAGGGATGAAAAAGGCATTGTGCTTTTTCTGTGGTAAGAATTTAGCTAATGGATGCATAAAGCAAACAAAGCTGGAAGGAAATGTTTTATTGCTCCATTCTGGAGCACATGGATTTTTGTTGCTTTTGTTTTTATTATATTGGATGTTGTTGTTGTTGTCTAAAAGATGCTTAATTTGAAATGTCTGGAACCACACCAAAATGTGGATTTTTACCAACACAAAACTTTACCTTAAAACATACAACAACTTTGCTTATTCTCTTGCCAAGAAAAAGAAGTCACTCATGGTTGGATATCTCTGGAGAAATCCAGAGAACTGAATATAAGGAGAAAAATATTTTTTGCTCAAACTATTGCATTGTTTTTTCCATTTAGAATAATAACAGAAAGAAAAAAGGAAAATATTTTGATGATAAACATGACCACATAATACTATCTAATTTTACTGATACTTAATAGCTAATACTGTTTTAAACAAGGCTACTAATAATATTAATATCCCAGAACTCATATTTTGTTTTAATCAGATATAATTGTCCAATAGTTGTTTTCTTGATATATATACTTCCAAAATCAAATTGCCTTTTAACTGGCTCCTCTTTTTCCAGATAAATCCAAAATGCAGAGTGTTATTTATATTAGTTTATATTAGTGATGTTTCAATCTAGAAGATGCAACCAAAGTGCAATCTTATTAACTTGCAATTCTTTCTTTTTCATAGATTTTAATGAAATAAACTTTGTTTATCAATAATTGTAACAAAGATATGGAGGAGGTAAATTTTTGAACTCCTACATTGAAATTCAATCTTTGATCCATTTCGAGTTTATATTTGTATATGGTGTTAGAGAGTGTTCTAATTTCATTTTTTTACATGTAGCTGTCTGGTTTTCCCAGCATCATGTATTGAAGGACTGTCGTTTCTCCATTGTATATTCTTGCCTCCTTTGTCATAGATTAGTTGACCATAGGTGGTGAGTTTATTTCTGGGCTTTCTTTCCTGTTCCATTGATCTATATTTCTGTTTTTTGTGCCAGTACCATACTGTTTTGATTATTGTAGCCTTGTAGTATAGTAGTGAAGTCAGGGAAACTGATTCCTTCAGCTTCGTTTTTCTTTCTCAGAATTGCTTTGGCTATTCATGGTCTTTTGTGTTTCCATACAAATTTCAGAATATTTTTGTTCTAGTTCTGTGAAAATGTTATTGGTAATTTGATAGCAATAATATTCATAGGAGCAAACACTCTATAATAAGCCCTGTCTAGGGAGGGAATAGCAAAATGGAAATATGTAATCTGTCTTGATTCTTATTTTTGTTATTTTTTCTTTTTAACTCAAGTAGTTATATTGTTAACATGGTTTGATTATCAAGAGTGATAAGAGGCAGGCTAAATGTGTGTTATTCCTTTTACTGACAATATGAGATTATCTGAAAGCTGTTCTAATAATTAGTTAATTATTATTCATGACAGTGGTAACAGAGATGGAGTTTAATTCTAGAGATGGCTAAGTCTCAATGTATGCTGATTCTCTTAAGCAGATTAGTTTCACTTAATATTAATTTATGTGCCATTTCTCAAACCCATATCCTAGTTTTCTATTTTGGCATCATTTCTAATACCTACAACATTTATACTGTAAATATTATTAAATGTAATTAAAATTTTAGCTTTAGCCTGAAATCATTTTCATCCTTTATGTAAATATTCAGCACCACCTATTGTCTCTCAGCTCTGAATCTGCTATTTTATATTCTGATTTGTGGTGCAGAAACTAAAATCTTACAAAACACATTTCTGCTTTACCAGCTACCACCCAACCAGGCATTGCCAACAGGGGGCACCTGAAAGAGGCTGCAAGTTTGGAGGAGGAGGAAGGGGCTTCTGCCTTGTTGTATGTTTACTGTTACTTTATTTTATATTATATTTTGGTTGCTTACTGTTACTTCTGCTCTAGTTTTTTACTGCTGTATAACAAACAACCCCCAAAATGTAGTGTAGTATAGGCATAGAATTCCCATTTTTTTTAATATAATAGACTAGTAGGTCAGGGACTCAGTATGGGCTTGACTTGGGGTCCCCTGTGCAATTGCAGTCAGCTATTGGCTAAAGCTTCAATCAAGCAATCATCACTTGGTATCATCTGTCCTTCATCCATGATGACTCATTTCTATTCCTAGCAAATGATGCTGACTGTCAGCTGGAAGCTCAGCTGGGCTACTTACTACAATACATACAAGTGGTCTCTACACCATGACAGTGTCAGGGTAGACAGACTTTTTACATGGCAGATGACTGCCCCAAAAGTGTTCCATGAGAAACAGGGGAAGTAAGATTCTCAGACTTAGCCTTAAAAATTACACAGCATCACTTCTGATGCATTTTCTTGGTTACTAGTACAATAATGATTCAAAGAAAGGGGACATAGATCTCACCTCTCTATTGGAAGAGCATCCAAGAAGTCTCAGACTCAGGGCCATGGAGCCCCTTCTCAAAGCACAGACACAACACCTCACAGATCTGAGCTTCAGTTCTTTAAGGTCCCCCTTCCAAGCTTCAAAATTTTAAGAATCCCAAACTCTTCCCTTTGTCCCCCCTTTCCTAAGGAACACCTTAGTCTTTTTTATTTACTTTTATAGTTACCTAACTAAAACATTAATATCAAATTAAGCACTGTTAATAATAAATTTTCTAAGTTAAAATAGCTGCTGTGGTTTTTGCCTGCACTTTGAACACAATAATACACATAGAAAATAAATATTTTGAGACAAATGGAAACTGACTAATAATCGGAAATTAATTCTAATAATTAAATCTAATAATTAATAATTCTAATAATTGGAAAAAATCTAATGAAATATCTCAAACTGTTTCTGAAGAGCTTAATCATATCTGGATATATTGATATTTTAAGGGAAAATTATTTTATATGAATTATAGCATTTTATCAAGGACTAGCTACTCACTTGTTTTTGCTGTATCCAAGTTCCCTTATGATATCTTGGTTCTAAAAGGGATTGTATATTAAAGTTTAATGTAAAATACTAGTAGATAAAATACAGAAGTTTTCAGGAAGTTGAATAGAATACATTTACTTAAATAATTAATTTCAGGATTTTTTGATAAGAATTTATCCAGATGAATACATCCACTCTGATCACATAAAAATTTTATTATATTGTTGGATGAAGAATGTTTGCTGTATATATGACACATATATGTGTATGGTGATCATTATTTCAATAAAATATGTACATTATTGCATACATAAGCTTATTATTCTCTTTATAGAATTTGCCATTAAATACTGTATTGATTGATTTCCCTCAAAATTTTGAAGCACATAGTTTTTATGGTTCACTTGTTTGCTGAAATTAAGTTTTTCCATTCCTTAAAACATATCAAGCCACAGTATCTCCAAAATTCATCGCTATCAGTAAAATTCTTTCTGACTTTGGCACTTTCATGTTTTTAAATCCTTTTTTCCTACAGAGTTAAAAATTCTTGGTAAGCATTTGTCCTTGATCTTTAGTCTTAACCTCATCATTGAAAATTTTCAATTCTGTCATTAGTAGCATGGAAATATTGTTTTCCTTATCTAAAACTAAAAAACTGTATGGTAGATTTCTTTGCTTTTCTCTATACCAGGGAGATAATAGATTAAAATATGATGAGATACAAAAAATATGAGACAGAAAAAGAAAAATAGTAACATAGTTACCAACTAAGAGCAAGCTGTAAGAAAGAGCCAAAATACTTAGGTTAGAATGGTTTTAGTGGTTTTTCCCCTTACGAACTCTGTAATACTGAGTTACTTAACCTCTTTGTCCTTTGGTTATCTCAACTTCAAAATGGTCACTAACTCATATAGTAATTAAGAAGAGTGTGGTAATATATTTAAAGCACTTAGAAATATTTGGTGCACAGTAAGGGCTATGAAAGTGTTAGCTATTATTATGTCAACTACAAAGAAAGATTTACTTCAGAGGTGTAGCATACCTTACTTAAAATGTTTATGATGTAATCGCTAAAGTTACTTAAGACCGTAATATATTTTCACAAAAGAAATTTGAAGTGGGTTTTAAGAACAAGGGAAAAGGTGCCTTAAAGAATCTTCATTTTGAAACATTTCTAAGAGCTAAGCACCATTCACGTATCTCACCCAAGTAAATGTGCATCACAAAAGTATAAAAACAGATGTAGCTTTTTATATTTAGCAAATGTATTAAAAATAAATATTTACTTTAAATGTATGTTGTTATTATAATCTATTGGGTATTAACCAAA
Organism: Orcinus orca; assembly: GCF_937001465.1. Taxonomy (NCBI): domain Eukaryota; kingdom Metazoa; phylum Chordata; class Mammalia; order Artiodactyla; family Delphinidae; genus Orcinus; species Orcinus orca. The sequence continues at coordinate 22,062,383 of NC_064576.1, forward strand.
AGTATAAAAGACAAATATTGGAAGGAAATGAAAAAAGACTTAATATTTAAGATTTGCATTAAATGATTGTTTAAAATTTTAACAAATATTTATTATCTTAAGTTACTATTAGTAAATTATAAACTGGAAATAATGTAAACTGTGGAAAAGTTTAAAAATAAAATGAATCACAGCTAAATGTTGCATACAGAAAAGTTTTAAGAAGATTTTATGCTGTTTAACTAAAAAAATTGAGAAATACATCTATAAATGAGAAATTTATTACTTTCTCAGAGATGAGTCATTAGGTAACACCAACCTATCAAATAGCCAATAGCTTGTTAAGAAGAAAAACATGAAAGAATATTTTCTCAGTTAGAGTGAAAATGCAAATTACATTATAGCAAATATGTTCTAGCACTATGTTGCTATTTTTCATAGCAGCTGCAAAAGGTGAAAAATGGCTTAGTTTGAATAATCAAAAAAAAATGAAATGAGTAAAAATTAGAGTACTTACATTGAATTGACAATTTAATCAACTGAACAGTCCCTCTTGATATTTTGTGATTCTAATAATCATTAGGATTCTAGTTGATAAGCTAAACAATCAGATTCATTCTGGCCCTCACACTAATAAATCAGATAGATGACTTCTGTACATATGAAAGATAATCCATATTCCTGAAATAAATGTTGTTTTATATGAAAACAAAGCAAAAGAAAGTTTAACAACAAATGATAATGTATAAGGTAAAGTCCAGCATAATTTAAAAAAATGATAAAACTTTTTAGAAAATGATAAAGCAGATATATTTTGTTTAATTTGGATGCAACTCATTAAATTTAAGTTGTTTAAAAAATGACTTTTAAAAATGAGTTAGCAAGAAGATGTGGTACATATATACAATGGAATATTACTCAGCCATAAAAAGGAATAAAACTGGGTCATTTGTAGAGATGTGGATGGACCTAGAAAGTGTCATACAGAGTGAAGTAAGTCAGAAAGAGAAAAACAAATATTGTATATTAATGCAGATATGTGGAATCAAGAAAAATGGTATAGATGACCTTATTTGCAAAGGAGAAATAGAGACACAGACTTAGAAAACAAATGTATGGATACCAAGGGGGAAAGGGGTGGGGTGGGAGATTGGGATTGACACATATACATTATTGATACTATGTATAAAATAGACAACTAGGGGAACATACCATATAGCACAGGGAACTACTTAATGCACTGTGGTATCCTAAATAGGGGGGAAATATAAAAGGGAGGGGATATATGTATATGTATGGCTGATTCATTTTGCTATGGAGTAGAAGCTAACATAACATTGTAAAGCAACTATACTCCAATAATATTAATTAAAAAATAAATTAAAAAATTAAAGAGTGATTCTCGATGCTTTATTTAATATACAAGTGAAATTTTGAAAAATTAGAGACCAATTTTATATGATATAAAATTATCTTCCTATTTTTCTATTACTTTGGCAGTATAAGATATGAAAAAAATTCAATTATATTGTGATAGAAATGAAAAAACCCTTAATATTTATATATCTTCCTATAACATATGGTTAATACATGTAAGCCCAGAATGGTCAAATTTCTTTCACAAAGTTACAATCTAGGAGAATATATGCCTGCTGTATTCTAAGTTTAGCTTCCAATTCAGTGCTATTTCTTAGACACCAACCAGTCCCTCAATTAACCAGAACAGCAGTTGTTGAAGATAGAGATCACATAAATATATATATTTAAAATTGAATCTTGTGATAATAGTAGTAGTAGTTAATAGTAGAATTCCATTTTAAAATATATTTTCATAAAGTCCATTTTGAAGCTATGAATTTGTCAGTATTTCCTGAAGTTTCACTCTCTAATTTAAAATTCCAAAACTGTACAAAATAAAATAAAATCTTGTGAATTAGAATGATTCATAATTTGAACTATTTAATAAAAAATTTATGATTGAAGAGTTTGAGTTAATATTTTAATTTTTGCTGAAATAACACTGAATTTCAAATGTGCTTAATAAAATTTAGTAGCTTTTCCCTGTGATTGGTAGAGAGTTTGTTAATTTATTATCTATAGTCTATCTATCTACCTATCTATCACTTATCATCTGTTTTATTAAGCATGACCATAAGCTTAAATATGCATGCATAAATACATGTAAAATATCACAAATTACTTTGCAAGAGAAAGTTATATAACTGTGGCCATTGTCCCGTTTGTAATAGGTAATTGTTAGCCATTTATTTATTCAATCAACAAAATATTTGTTAATGCCTATGTCTGCATGCTATATTTAGCAATAGACATAGAAAAGATGATTGATTTCAATTCCTGCTGGATATAGAAAAAACTGTCAGCAATCTCCAAATAAGGCCGAGAATTTCTGGCATACAGTCAAGTAATAATTTTGATACCTTTTCAACTAATATAAAGCAAAAAGCAGTTGTGACTGAATTTCACAATGGACCCCAAATTTCTGCCCACAGAGACTAGTAAAACATTGAGTGGACCCTTTCTCTTTATCTAGGACACCAGTCATGTATAATCTGCAGAGACTGCTTTGGGGAGCAAACTGTCTCTCGTATATCAAATTACCAAATGATCAGCACTACTTCTGTGCTGGAATATTAAAGTGATTTAAAATCTCACCTTGAGACAGAGGACTGGAAACAGTGTTAACAATATCTTAAAGAAACCAATGGAACACTTAAGTTTGTTTCTCTTCAGTTTCTAGAACTTTCTATTGCATTGTTATTAAAAAGAATCATAAGAGAATCTATTCTAGGAAGCACTTCCCTCAAAATGCTTTTAAATGAGAAGAAAAAGATCACATAAACAGACATTATAAAATTTGCCTTCTTTATATTTGGTACCAGGTCCTCAAAAATGCAAGTCATATATTCAATCTTCTTATATTCACAGGAAGAGTTTATGGGAAATAGATTAACTTAATTCTGAAAATTAGCTTTAATATTTTGCAGGGACTAAGGGGAGAGAATGAGAACTCTAAGAACTTAAAGAAAAATTAATCTTGACATATGTAAAATGGTAAGGGATTGTAGAGGAGGTATTACTTGTTTACTGGATATCAACATAAATTGAACTGAATGAAACTGAGGGAGGTTGTTAGGCAAATTTTTTACTACTTTCAGTCCCTTTAACTCTATTATTCAGAATCAAATTATTTGCAAACTAAGGAAGTGTCTCCCACTTTCATAACTCTGTTCTTTTTCTTTCCTCCATCTTTCTACATTCCCAAAGCCCTTCTCTTTACTTACAGCATTGTGAATCACTCTTACAAAAAAGCCTTAGAACTTCTGCCAACATTTCCAACATCCAGTACTTTAGAAGATAAAGAAGATTTAACAACAGGATATCTTAAAGAAGGAACCAGCTAAGTAGAAGGAAAAGCAGGAAAATAGTGAAAACACGGTAAAATGAGTACTTCAAGAATAAGTAGTTAATCAGCTAACCACAAGGAGGATGACGGTACACTAAGCTGAGAACTGAAATACTAAAATGAATGCTGGGAATAATAACCTTGTTTAATTGGATTGCTAACAACATTGAAGTGGATCGGTGAGTTGAGAATACTCTTTTGATGGCACTGGCTAAAATGGGGAACAAAGAAATGGCCATTAGAGATTGATATAAAATGAAAGACTTTCATCTAATTTTCCTGCATAATTGTACTGAGGAGAGATTATATTTTAATCAGGAGGAGAGGAAATAACTTGAGACATTTGTGAAACTTGCCCCCTAAGGAAGCAAGACATGATGGAGTCTGCACAGACGTGGGATAGCTGATGTTAAATTGGAGAGAATGCTATCATATTAAAAGGGGGCAGAGATGGAGATAGAATTGTTATAGTAGGATTAGAAAATTCTGTCCTGATTTTTTATTTTTAGTGAAAGAAGAATCATGCTCATAAGCGGAGAGTGAGGAGGTGGTGAATATTTCTTTTATAAAGGATGTGTGAGGGACCTTCAAGATGGTGGAGGAGTAAGATGTGGAGATCACCTTCCTCTCCACAAATACATCAAAAATACATCTCCATGTGGAACAACTCCTACAGAACACCTACTGAACGCTGGCAGAAGACCTCAGATTTCCCAAAAGGCAAGAAACTCCCCACATACCTGGGTGGGGAAAAAGAAAAAAGAAAAAAAAGAGACAAAAGAATAGGAATGGGACATCCACCTCTGAGAGGGAGCTGTGAAGGAGGAAAAGTTTCCACACACTGGGAAGCCCCTTCACTAGTGGAGACAGGGGAGGGGCAAGGGGGGAAGCTTCGGAGCTACAGAGGAGAGCACAGCAACAGGGGTGCGGAGGGCAAAGCGGAGAGATTCCCACACAGAGGATTGGTGCAGAGCAGCACTCACCAGCCTGAGAGGCTTATCTGCTTACCCACCTGGAGGGTGGGGGCTGGGAGCTGAGGCTCGGGCTTCAGAGGTCAGATCCCAGGGAGAGGACTGCGGTTGGCTGAGTGAACACAGCCTGAAGGGGGCTAGTGTGCCACAGCTAGCTGGAAGGAAGTCCGGGAAAAAGTCTGGAACTGCCTAAGAGGCAAAAGACCATTGTTTTGGGGTGCACAAGGAGAGGGGATTCAGAGTACCGCCTAAATGAGCTCCAGAAATGGGCGTGAGCCATGGCTATCAGTGCAGACACCAGAGACGGGCATGAAACCCTAAGGCTGCTACTGCAGCCACCAACAATCCTGTGTGCAAGCACAGGTCACTATCCACATCTCCCCTCCCGGGACTCTGTGCAGCCCACCACTGCCAGGGTCCCGTTATCCAGGGACAACTTCCCCTGGAGAACACACGGTGCAACTCAGTCTGTTGCAATGTCACACCAGCCGCTGACACTGCAGGCTCACTCCGCATTCCATACCCCTCCCTCCCCCGGCCTGAGTGAGCCAGAGCCTCCTAATCAGCCGCTCTTTTAATCCCCTCCTGTCTGGGTGAAGAATAGATGCCAGAGGGTGACTTACATGCAGAGGTGGGGCCAAAAGCAAAGATGAACCCCAGGAGCTGTTCAAATAAAGAAGAGAAAGGGAAATTTCTCTGGGCAGCCTCAGGAGCAGCGGATTAAATCTCCACAATCAACTTGATGTACCCTGCATCTGTGGAATACCTGAATAGACAACGAATCATCCCAAAATTGAGGCGGTGGACTATGTGAACAACTGTAGACTTGAGGTTTACCTGTACCCGAATACTAATCCATAACCTAACACTAAACTGTACCCTAACCCATATCCTAACCCTAACCCGTAGCCATACTCTAACGTGTACTCTAAACCGTACACTAAACCTAATCCTAACCCTAAACCTAACCTTAACCTATATCCTACCCCTAACCCGTACCCTAACCCGTACCCATACTCTAACCCTTACCCGTACCGTAATCCTAACCCGTACCCTAGCCCGTACCCTAACCCGTACCCTAACCCTAACCCGCAGCCATACCCTAACCTGTACCCTAACCCTAACCTGTACCCTAATCCTAACCTGTACCCTAAGCCTAACCCAGACCCTAACCCGGACCCTAAACCCTAATCCTTACCCCTAACTTAATTTTTTTTTTGTATTTAAAAAAATATTTTTCTGGGGTTAAAACAAATTAGCAGAACAACAAAATAAAACAGAAAGTAACCTGAGTGTCCCTCAAAAAACTAAGTGTGAAATACTTGGTACTTCTGTTCTAAGGACTGTTATGTAGCCTATAAAAAGTGTGAGAGCTAAATCTGTTTTTCGACAGTGAGAAACATGATGCTCCAGATGTAAGGAACACCTGTATAAAATGAGAAAGCTACACATCATGCTGGTCGGTTCAGGGAGTGGGAACGGATGGCAAGTAATAAAATATTTTCTTTTCCTTTAATCTTTTTAAATTTCACTTGTTACAAAGAACTTGAATTATAATTGTACTTTAAAAAATAACAATGGAAATTTAAAAGAAAAAGATATATATTGTGTGTTTAATTACATTTCATAGAATTATCATCCCTGAATCAGAATTCTGTTAGTACACCAGTATAGAGATTATTTCTTAATATTTAGGTGAGAACCATTTCCTTCTGTTTTTGAGAATAATCCTGTAAACTCATTTCCAGTAGGGCACACTTCCCCAAATCAAAGGTTTAACAAGGGAGATGCAAGCAGAATAATCATGAAAATACAAAGCAATACAAAAGCAACAAAAATTTTCTAACTTCCAATAACAGCTCAATTTACAAAAGGGTTTATATGTTCAGAACGAAAGCATTCCTCCTTGACTTTCTAACCAGTCAAAATCTGTGTATTCTACAAGATATCTGTGATGTTATTCCCATAAAACTACCCTTTACTGCTTCTGCCTCCATTAGATTTCCAAAGCACTAGTGTTTTAATGTACAGGTTAAAACCAAAATCCTAATGTGACTTATTTATAAGGTGTGTGTTCTTTGTCTTACCCTAGAGTCTGAAGTCTTCTCCATGGCTGGACCCCAAATAATATACCTTTACACGCTAAGTGATATCTGGAGAGTGGGAGAGGTTTAATAAATACCCTAACCCTAAAGCGTACCCTAACACTAACCATAACCCGTACACTAAACCGTATCCTAATCCTAACCCGTAACCTAACACAAATCCGTACCCTAAGAGATACCCTAACCCTAAGCAGTAGCCATGCCCTAAAATGTACCCTAACCCATACCCTAAGCCTAACGCTAACCTGTATCCTAACCTGTACCCTAACACGTACCATAACCCTAACACATAGCCATACCCTAAATTGTACCCTAACACTAACCTGCACCCTAACACTAACCCTAACCCGTACCTTAAACAGTACCCTAATCCTAACCCGTACCCAAACACTAAACTGTACCCTAACCCATATCCTAACCCGTTGCCATACCCTAACCTGTATGCTAAACACTACACTAACCCTAACCCTGAAAATAAAACTAAACCTAACCCGTACACGAACACTAACCAATACCCTAACCCATAGCCTAAACCTAACCCATAACCATACCATAAATTGTACCCTAAACCTAACCCGCACCTGTACCCTAAAACTAACCTGTACCATAATCCCAACCCATAACCTAACCCATACCCTAATGCTAACACATAGCCATACACTAATCTGTACCCTAACCCGTAACCTAAACCTAACCCTAACCTGTCCCCTAACAGTAATCCATACCCTAACCCTAACCGGTACCCTAACACGTACCCTAATCCTAACCCGCTGTCATAGCCTAACCTGTATCCTAAACAGTACCCGTTCCGTAATACAAACCCTAACCCTAATCCGTACTGGTACACTAATCCTAACCCGTACACTGAACTAACACGTACCCTAAGACGTATCCTAACCCTAACCCGTTGTCGTAACCTAACCTGTACCCTATACCGTACCCGTTCCCTAAACGTAAACCCAACCCTAACGTTAAACATTACCCTAACCTGTACCCTAATCCTAAACCGCACACTAACTCTAATCCGTAACCTAACACTTACTCTAACTCTAAGCCATAGCCAACCCTAAACTGTAACCTAACACAAACACGCAGCCTGACCCTAACCCTAAACCGTACACTAAAATGTACCCTAATCCTAACAGGCACCCTAACACTAAACTGTATCCTAAACCATATCTGAACATATTGCCGTACCCTAACCTGTACGCTAAACACTACACTAACCCTAACCCTAAACATAACCTAAATCTAACCCATAGCCTAACACTAAACAATACCCTAACCCATACCATAAACCTAACCCATAGCCATACCCTAAATTGTACCCTAACCCTAAACCTAACACTAACCCTAACCCTAACCTGTATACTAACAATAATGCATACCCTAAAGCTAACAAGTTGTTGTACCCTAACCTGTACCCTAAACCGTACCCATTCCCTAACACGAACCCTAAACCTAACCTGTACACGTACCCTAATCCTAACCTGTACACTATCACTAACATGGACCCTAACACGTACACTAACCCTAACCCGTTGGGGTACCCTAAGCTGTACCCTAAACCGTACCTGTTCCCTAAACCTAACCCTAAGCCTAGACCTTACCCTAACCAATACCCTAATCCTAAACCGTACATTAACTCTAACCAGTGCCCTAACATGAAACCTAAACCTAACCCGTTTTCGTATGCTAACCGGTACCCAAAACTGTACCCGTTCCCTAACCCTAATCCTAACCCTAAACCTTAGCCTAACCCATACCCTAATCCTAAACCATACACTAACTCTAACACATACCCTAACACGTACCATAAACCAAAACCATTTTCGTACCCTAACCTGTACCCTAAACCATACCCATTCCCTAATCCTAACCCTAATCCTAACCCGTACACTAACACTAACCCATAACCTACCATGTACCCTAACCCATACCCTAAACCTAAGCTGTACCCTAACACTAACCCGTACCCTAACAGGTACCCTAACGCTAAACCATTGTCATACGCTAACATGTACTCTAATCCGTATCTGTTCCCTAAACCTAACCCTAACCCTTACCCTAACCAACACACTAATCCTAATCCATGCACTAACACAAAACCATAAACTACTACTAACCCATACAAAAACACTAACCCGTACCCTAACCCGTACTTTAACGCTAACCCATAGCCATAACCTAAACCATACCCTAATCCAAACCCGTACCCTAAAACTAACTCGTAGCCTAACATGTACCCTAACCCTAACCCGTTATCGTACTCTAACCTGTACTTTAATCCGTACCTGTTCTTTCATTCTAACTCTAACCCTTACCCTAACCAGTACCCTAATCCTAACACATACACTAACACTAAACCGTACCATAACACGTACCCTAAACCTAACCCGTTGTGGTACCCTAACCTGTACCCTAAATTGTACTCGTTCCCTAATTCTAACCCTAACCCTAATCCTAACACTAACCCTTCCCCAAAGCCCTACCCTAAACCGTACAGTAACACTTACACTAAACCGAAACTGTTACCGTACACGAACCTGTGGTCTAAACTGTACCCGTTCCCTAACACTAACCCGAACCCTAACCCTAATCCTAACCCTTACCCAAAGCCTTACCCTAACATGTACCTTAATCATAAACTGTACACTAACACTAACCCATACCATGTAGGCTAATGGTAAACTATTGTCGTAACCTAACATGTACCCTAAACCTTACCCGTTCCCAAACCCTAACACTAAGCATAACCCTAACCCTTCCCCGAAGCCTTACCCTAAGCCGTAACCTAAACCTCACCCGTACACTAGCACTAACCCGTACCATAATACATACACTAACCCTAAACCATTGTCGAACCCTAACCTGTACCCTAAATTGCAGCCATTCCCCAACCCTAACCCTAAACCTACCCGTAACCCTAACCCTTACCCAAAGCCTTATCCTAACACTTATCCTAATCCTAACCTGTACACTAACACTAACCCGTACCCTAACACGTACGCTAACCCTAAACCGTTGTCGTACCCTAACCTGTACCCTAAAACGTTCCCATTCCCTAACCCTAACCCGAACCCTAACCCTAACCCTTACCCGAAGCCTTATCCTAACCCGTCCCCTAATCCTAACCCATACACTAAATCAAACCCGAACCCTAACACCTACGCTAACCCTAAACCGTTGTCGTACACTAACCTGTACCCTAAACCGTCCCCGTTCCCTAACCCTAACCCGAACCCTAGCTCTAACCCTTACCTGAAGCCTTACCCTAACCCGTCCCCTAATCCTAACCCGTACACTAACACTAATCCATACTCTAACCCGTACGCTAAACCTAAACCGTTGTCGTACCCTAACCTGTACCCTAAGATGTCCCCGTTCCCTAACCCTAACCCTAACCAGAACCCTAACTCTAACCCTTACCAGAAGCCTTACCCTAACGCGTCCCCTAATCCAAATCCATACACTAACACTAACCCGTACCCTAACACGTACGCTAATCCTAAACGGTTGTCGTACCCTAACCAGTACACTAAACCATCCCCGTTCCCTAACCCAAACCCTAACCCTCACCGAAGCATTACCCTAACCCGTCCCCTAATCCTAACCCGTACACTAACACTAACCCATACCCTAACACATACGCTAACCCTAAACCTTTGTCGTACCCTAAATTGTACCCTAAACCGTCCCCGTTCCCTAACCCTAACCTGAACCCTAACCGTGACCCTTACCCGAAACCTTACCCTAACCCGTCCCCTAATCCTAACACGTACACTAACACTAACCCGTACCCTAACACGTACGCTAACCCTAAACCGTTGTCGTACCCTAACCTGTACCCTAAACCTTACCCGTTCCCTAACGGTAACCCTAACCCTAACACTATCCTTTACCCGAAGTCTTACCCTAACCTGTAACCTAATTCTAACCCGTACACTAACACTAACCTGTACCCTACCACGTACCCTAACTCTAAACCGTTGTCGTACCCTAATCTGTATCATGAACCGTACCTGTTCCCTAACCCTAACACTAACCCTAACCCTTACCCTCACCCGTACCCTAATCTTATCCCGTACACTAACACTAACCCGTACCCTAACACGTACCCTAACCCTAATCTGTTTTTGTACCATAACGTGTACCCTATACCATACCCATTTTCTAACCCTAACCCTTACCCTAACCCGTACCCTAATCGTAACCCGTACACTAACACTAACCCAGACTCTAACACGTACCCTAACCATAACCCATTTTCACATCCTAATCTGTACCCTAAACCTTACCTGTTCCTTAACCCTAACAGTAAACCTAAGCCCAACCCTTACCCTAACCCGTGTTCTAATCGAAACCCCTACACTAATAGTAACCCATACCCTAACACGTACCCTAACCATACTCGCTCCCTTGTGGCGCAGTGGTTGAGAGTCCGCCTGCCTATGCAGGGGACACGGGTTTGTGCCCCAGTCCGGGAAATTCCCACATGCCGTAGAGCGGCTGGGCCCGTGAGCCATATCTGCTGAGCCTGCGTGTCCGTAGCCTGTGCTCCACAACAGGAGAGGCCACAACAGTGAGAGGCCTGCATACCGCAAGAAAAGAAAACAAAAAAAGACCCCGAATAGTCAAAGAAATCTTGAGCAAGAAAAACGGAGCTGGAGGAATCAGGCTACCGGACTTCAGACTGTACTATAAAGCTATAGTAATCAAGACAGTATGGTCCTGGCACAAATGCAGAAATATAGGTCAATGGTACAGGATAGAAAGCCCAGAGATAATCCCACACGCATATGGTCACCTTATCTTTGATAATGGAGGCAAGAATATATAATGGAGAAAAGACAGCCTCTTCAATAAGTGGTGTTTGGAAAACTGGACAGCTCCATGTAAAAGAATGAAATTAGAACACTCCCTAAAACTATACACAAAAATACACTCAAAATGGATTAAAGACGTAAGTGTGTAAGGCCAGTCACTACCAATCTCTTAGAGGAAAACATCGGCAGAACACTCTATGACATACATCACATCATGATCCTTTTTGACCCACCTCCTAGAGAAATGGAAATAAAATAAAAATAAACCAATGTGACCTAATGAAACTTAAAAGCTTTTGCATAGCAAAGGAAACCATAAACAAGATGAAAAGACAACCCTCAGAATGGGAAAAAATATTTGCAAATGAAGCAACTGACAAAAGATTAATCTCCAAAATATACAAACAGTTCACGCAGCTCAATATCAAGAAAAACAAACAAACAAATCCAAAAATGGGCAGAAGACCTAAATAGACATTTCTCCAAAGAAGATTTACAGATTGCCAACAAACACATGAAAGTATCCTCAACATCACTAATCATTAGAGAAATGCAAACCGACACTACTATGAGGTATCATATCACTCTGGTCAGAATGGTCATCTTCAAAAAGTCTACAAACAATAAATGCTGGAGAGGATGTGGAGAAAAGGGAACCCTCTTGCACTGTTGGTGGGAATGTAAATTGATACAGCCACTATGGAGAACAGTATGGAGGCTCCTTCGGAAACTAAAAATAGAACTACCATACGAGCCAGCAATCCCACTACTGGGCATATACCCTGAGAAAACCGTAATTCCAAAAGAGTCATGTACCATGATGTTCATTGCAGCACTATTTACAATAGTCAGGATATGAAGCAACCTAAGTGTCCCTCAACAGATGAATGGATAAAGAAGATGTGGCACATATATACAATGGAATATTACTCAGTCATTAAAAGAAATGAAATTGAGTTATTTGTAGTGAGGCGGATAGACCTAGAGTCTGTCATACAGAATGAAGTTTTCAGAAAGAGAAAAATAAATACCGTACGCTAAGACATATATATGGAATCTAAAAAAAAAAAAAAAAATGTCCTGAAGAACCTAGAGCCAGGACGGGAATAAAGACGCAGACGTAGAGAGTGGATTTGAGGACACGAGGAGGGGGGAGGGTAAGCTGGGACGAAGTGAGAGAGTGGCATGGACTTATATATACTACCAAATGTAAAATAGATAGCTAGTGGCAAGCAGCCACAGAGCACAGGGAGATCAGCTCGGTGCTTTGTGACCACCTAGAGGAGTGGGATAGGGAGGGTGGGAGGGAGACGCAAGAGGGAGGGGATATGGAGATATATGTATACGTATAGCTGATTTAGTTTGTGATACAGAAGAAATTAACACAATACTGTAAAACAATTATACTCCAATGAAGATGTTATAAAAAAAAAGAGTAACATGATTATTTAAGTATGCTTTGACTTTGCACTGGAATCAGATGACGTGGACCATATTGAATTGTCCCTAAGTTTTCTTTCCCCTAACTATTTGGGATACATCCATGACAAATGTTTGAGAAACTTCATAGAGGAATGCTAATTTTAAGAAAACATCTTGTAAGCAATGTAGTAAGCAAATTTGACCACTTTGTAAATACAGGTCTATCTAGAGTACTTGGTTTACACACAGAATTGAGTTAAACCCTTCAGACCATTGTCCCAAGGAACTGTGGCTTGTCATTTGATTGCAGCATGGATCTAACCAGAGTATTTTTCTTCACACACACAAACACTAATACACACACATTCATTCTTTCTCGCTCCTTCTCTCTGCATATACAAGCAGAATTTAATTTGACTTGATAGCTTCATTCAGGGATCCCATGCAGAGAAGTACTACAAATAAATCTAAAAAAATAGCTCCTTTCCTAGTTAAGAAGTAAAACTTAGAAAAAAAATATTTTTCCTTTTAGGTTATTCTATCTTTGGACAGTCCTTTTGTCAAAGTCTTCAATAAAAATCAAGGTAAGAAAGAATTTGTGGAGAAAACACAGAGTTCATAAATCTGTAATACTCTGATGATATTGATATGCCCTCTTTTCTCTGGAATCCAGAGTAACTGAGAAAGACTCTATTCTCCATTTCCTTTGATATAAATACACATTCAATTCCATCTGAATGAATATTTCAGTCAAATTAGAAATTTTTCCTAAAAAAATGCCAGATTTAGTGTTATTTTATGTTTATAAATACAATCAGATGTATGTGTACATGTTTTGTATGTATACTATATATGTATATTACACATGTATATAATATATATGATCACTCTGAAGGCTTAAGTAGAAGATTGTTATCTCCAATTAACTAGGCAAATGTGAAAAGATATGATGTTGCAATTAGCTATTAAATCTAATTGTGATAATTTCATGAAATTATGTGATTTTTAAAATAGCAAGTGAGGAAATCTAGTGACAAAAGGTACATTTTATATAACAAAATGCTACAGTAGACTTCTAAATTTACTTTTCTTTTAACATCTTTAGTGGAGTATAATTGCTTTACAAAGGTGTGTTAGTTTCTGCTTTATAACATATAAATTCCAAGAGTCATGTACGATGATGTTCATTGCAGCACTATTTACATATATCCCCATATCTTCTCCCTCTTGCATCTTCCTCCCACCCTCCCTATACCACCCCTCTAGGTGGTCACAAAGCACTTAAATTTTACGGCAACAATGAGGGTATTATTTAAGATAAATTAATTTTTTAGAGTCCCACAATTTAAAAAAATTTTTACAAATATTCAATGTATTAAAAAACCCCGATGAACAAAATAAATTGTTTTATGTGGAATATAGTTCAAGAGTTTATAAAAATAAATATTTCTGAAGTATTTCATTAAATATGAAGATACTAAATTATCCTGTTGATACTGATATGTTTCTTCAACAAATATTTATCATTTAACAAACATTTATGAAACATCCATTATCTGCTAGGAATATGCCAGAGAGATGCAATATTACACAAGACAGACATTTCCTGAACTCATGGGAATAACATAAAAACATTAACAAAAACCAAACACCAAAAGTGCAAATAATATGATTGTATAATGGATCTTTGACAGAGCGCTCTGTATGACCACAGATACTTCTTAAGGTGATCAGGGAATGCATCTCTGAGGAAATGACACACAATTTAAAAATGAGAGATGCCACATATCCAGTCATGAAATGAGTGAAAAGAAGAACATTACAGGTAGAAGTGAGAGCTAGTGCAGATGATCAGTAAGTGTGAAAATGTTAAATGTAAACAGTATAGTAGAAGTCTGAAACAAAAGTTTGGGCATTCATTGGGGATTTGTGAGCATATTAATTTCATTCAAAATGTAAAAATATATTAGGATAACTGTGGTAAGAATAATTAGAATAACTGTGGTATATACACATATACATACATATTACACATATATGTATGTTTATCTTTATATGTATGTTATTTACATATGTGTTTTATATATGTGTGTGTGTGTATATATATATATATGTACACATATATATCCTGAGGGATTGGAAGTCAAATTACATAAACTTGTATAGTTCAAGGAGATTAAATAGTAGAGAGATATATTTTTAGTTTTTTGAGGAACCTCCATACTGTTTTCCATAATGGCTGTAGTAATTTACATTCCCACCAACAGTGCACAAGGATTCCCTTTTCTCCATATCCTCACCAAGTTTTTTCACCTTTTATCTTTTTAATAAGAGTCATCTTAACAGGTGTGAGGTGATATATCATTGTAGTTTTGATTTGCGTTTTCCTGACGATTAGTGGTCTGGAGCACCTTTTCATATAC
The DNA here is from genome assembly GCF_937001465.1 of Orcinus orca. Taxonomy (NCBI): domain Eukaryota; kingdom Metazoa; phylum Chordata; class Mammalia; order Artiodactyla; family Delphinidae; genus Orcinus; species Orcinus orca. The sequence continues at coordinate 22,077,533 of NC_064576.1, forward strand.
CTGTTGGCCATCTGTGTGTCACATTTGGAAAAAAAGTCTATTCATGTGCTTTGTCCACTGAGGAAAATAAAATTAGTACCTTGAAGAGGTATCTGTGTTCCCATGTTCATTGTAGCATTATTCACAATATCCAAGATATGGAAACAAGTTTTTGTCAAAAGGTGAAAGGATAAAGAAATTGTGGTATGTGTATACAATTAAATATTATTGAGCCTTATAAAAAGGTGGTCTTACCACTTACAACAACATGAATGAACCTAGAGGACATTATACCAAGTGAAATAAGCCAGAGAGAGAGAAAATACTGCATGATCGTACTTCCATGGGGAATGCAAAAATATTGAAACAGAGAATAAACAAGTGGTTACTAGGGGTGGGGAGGTGAGGGAAATGGGGAGATCTTGGTTGGAGGGCACAAAGTGACAGTTGTGTGGGATGAAAAGATCTAGAGATATAATGCACAGCAAGATGAATATAGTTAATAATAACAGAAGTTTGCTCAGGGAGTAGATTTCAGGTGCTCTCAGTATTAAAAAAAAAAAGTAACTATGTGAGGTGATGGACATGTTAATCAGCTTGACTATAGTAATCATTTCACTATATACACATATATATGATCAATCATGTTGTATACCAAAATATATATAATTTTATTAAATAATTAAAATAGAGAAGAAAGAAGTAGAGTATGAAAAAATAGAACAATCAGATTCGAAGAGAGAATATAGCTCAATTTGGAGAGGTATAAGGGTTCAAATACAATATATATTGATATATACGCCTATGTTATATATTTCAAATTTCTTAAAAACTGGAAAAAGTAAAGGTTTTGATATGGTCAGCAAAGGAGCTGAGCCTGACCTAAGCAGAGTACTAAATGTGTAACACTGCCACAGGCATTTCTCCAACGATGCCCAAGGCTTTTAAGGTGCTGAGAAGCCCAGGGATTTCTTTGGTCTTGAGGCTTTTCTTTCTTTGTTGGCATTTCATCTGTGACATCATTATTTTCGTCATCACATAGCTTTGCAATCATGATTTATTTTTTCATAAAAGTGTTATTTTTAAATTCTTTTTATTTAGATAAATAGCATCTTCTGATAATTTTAAATACATTTCCAGAGACCACTGAAAGAAATTAAGTTTTGTTATTTCAAGTCGTGCTCCTTCTGCTTACCACAATTTAACATTTACTCTAAAGCCCAGCAACAGGTTTCAGAGCCCAGCAACAAGTTTGAGAGCATCTCTTCTTCAGGGTATTGGTTGTTACGTTGCTCTGCAGACATAATTAACAGGTATCAGGCAATGAGATGCCAACGTGTAAACAACATTTAGACTTTATAGGTGGGATGCTGGTTAATGACCTGAAAGAATTAATGCATCTTTTTCCCCATTAAATAATTGCCAGGAAATAATATAGGCGCAACAGAGAATAAAGACTATGATATAATATTTTTACATAAATAATAAAGCTACTCTTGGGATTACATGCACTATTTTGTTTTAGGCTAAAAATCAGTAAATGAACAGTATATGCTCACAGTTATTTTTCCAGAATTTTTTTCGCTTTTTCCTTCTTTCTCTGCTGTATTTCCTACATTTAAATGTCATACTGAGTTCTTCTGTAAGTTTAAATAACAAAGAAGGTTACTTTCCATCTAAGTGAAGCAGGCCATAATTCTTCGCAGGTTCCTTTTGTACGTTAAGATGGCTCCTCAAGTAAAATGTACCACATGTACCAAAGCTCTGACGTCTACTGCTACATGTGGTTCTTCAAAGACAGCACCTCACATGTTGATCCCTTTGCCATTCTGAGGCTGTCCCAGAGTTCTCTCTGTTGGTCCCTTTGAACAGTCTTTGAAGTGCCAAATGTAACTAAAGAAAATCCTGGGATGCATCACCACATTACGCATTCCAGCTGCAAGCCAGTTTCCTGCTGGAGCTTAGGGTTGGAAAGAGATCACAATATGCCATCCATCTTGTTAAAATAAGCTCAAGAAGGAAATTGTTAAAGGGAAAAATGCAAGAGGTGAATGTCAAAATAGCTTTTAAGCAGCTAATAAATGAGACTTCATAATCACTTGGATTTAGTATTAGGTACTATGATTTTTTTTATAGATTTTTATTGGAGTATAATTGCTTCACAATACTGTGTTAGTTTCTGTTGTACAACAAAGTGAATCAGCCATATACATACACATGTCCCCAAATCCCCTCCCTCTTGAGCCTCCCTCCCACCCCTCTAGGTTGTTGCAAAGCACTAAGCTGATCTCCCTGTGCTATGTGGCTTCTTCCCACTAGCTATCTATTTTACATTTGGTAGTGTATATATGTCCATGCTACTCTCTCACTTCATCCCAGCTTACCCTTCCCTGACCTGTGTCCTCAAGTCCATTCTCTACATCTTCATCTTTATTCCTGTCCTGCCCCTAGGTTCATAATAACCATTTTTCTTTTGAGATTCCATACATGTGTTAGCATATGGTATTTTTCTCTTTCTGACTTACTTCACTCTGTATGACAGACTCTTAAGTCCATCCACCTTACTACAAATAACTCAATTTCATTTCTTTCTATGGCTGAGTAATATTCCACTGTATATATGAGCCACATCTTCTTTATCCATTCATCTGTGAATGGACACTTAGGTTGCTTCCATGTCCTGGCTATTGTAAATAGAGCTGCAATGAATATTGTGGTACATGCCTCTGAGTTACGGTTTTCTCAGGGTATATACCCAGTAGTGGGATTGCTGGGTCCTATGGTAGTTCTATTTTTAGTTTTTTAAGGAACCTTCATACTGTTCTCCATAGTGGCTGTACCAATTTACATTCCCACCAACAGTGTTAGGAGGGTTCCCTTTTCTCCACACCCTATCCAGCATTTATTGTTTGTAGATTTTTTGATGATGGACATTCTGACCGTGTCAGAATGTCTTGGATAAAGACATTATTAGGTCTTTAAAATAAGATAACTGGTACATCAGACAAGGGAAATAGATCTGCTTCTGCTGGCAAAAAAAAGGCTCAGAGAGATTTGGGGGTTTGCACTGTTCACTGCCTTCCTAATTTACCCTGACAACCCCATTCTAATCCTCAATGTATCATGATCTCCCACTTAATACTCTAATGTCTGCGTAACAGTTATGGTGAAGCTGCAAAATCAGTCTAGGCTTTAATTCAGCAAACTGAAGGAATAGCTTCTGTATCTTACTTTTTGCTATGTGAGCCTTATGGCTAAACCATCAAAGGAAGTCAGAGAGGCTTCGTGATTAAGTGACCATTCTTAAACTGAAAATTTAAAATCATGAGTTTGTAATTTTCTTCCTTTAAGCTCCTGTGTGTGTTATAAATCACAGCCCACCCCACAGATCTCATATCCCTTCTTTTCTTGAAGAAAAGGTTTATTGCAGAAGCCGCACAATTTATCAAAGTGTTGGCTTTATTGGCTTTATTACACACTTTATATCAGGTGACCACAGGTGAAAATGTAAGTACTTAAGTAGCTAACGCATCAGCACATAGCAGCGACTAGCAATAGTTGTCTGCCAATGTTAACAAGATTCTTGCTGTTTTCAAAATCACCCAGCTCTGAAAAACAATTCCAGATTTTTGCTTCTTTGAGTGTCTGTTCCTTGCAGTAGCTCTGTACAATTACACTATCAGGGGTGGTTCAGTACTGATTAAAGAATCCACGGTAGTCAACTGAAGGAGCAAATAATTTGTATTATGCGTTTAATACTTAATCTAATATTCAGAGATCTAGGTAGAGATACAGACCCTAAATTGAACGTGCAGGAACTTCTTCCATTGCCAAACTGTAGAAGAGCTGAGAGTCAGAGGAGCCTGCCTTGAGTAAGAAGGTGGCAAAAATAAAAGCTACCTGTTGAGATAAGAAAATGCCACTATAGCTGCTGGACTCAGAATCATATCTTCAGTGCCTGATTCACATCAACAAAACTGATGCCTTTTGCCTTCCCTCACCCCCTCCATAAATCAGTTACAAATCGACTTCACATACCAATGAACCTCCTCCACAGAAAATAAATTATATCCAGATCGTAGCATGCTGGATGGGAGTTTAAAGGAATCCTGAGCAAACCAATCTAAATGAACTGATTCATCTAGTCACTAAAGGAAAAAGAAAATAGAAAAAATTAAAAGAAAACGGCAGATTGAGTCTGGTTTACAAATGGTTCAGTCTGATTTGCCAGCACCACATCAAAGGGAGCTTCTCCGTTGTCACAGCCCTGCTTAGGGACTGAAGAATGTGGAAGAAGGACATTCTCACAGTAGGCAGAAGAAAGAATTCGATATTTTATTTTTTATGCTTGAAGGGATAAATGTCCTACTCCTGTAATGTATATGATGATCAGGCCTGCTGGCACACACTGAGAAAACAGGAAGCAAGAGATGTGACTTTTCCAAATGAGACACAAGTCTGCACATAGGCACAAACCATGTTAATGCTTTTTAAATGTGTTAGGATACTACATGAAAGGTATGTTCTTAGTGCTGCTACTGCAGTCACCACCATATATCTTGATATTCTCTCAGGAGTGATTACCTGCCTCTAAGTGCAAGAAATAATTTAAAAAATGCTTATTACACTTTTGGCTAAATATCATGTTCACCTTAGCATAATCTTTCAGATGTCAGCACACTGGACGAAGAAGTGGTACACAGCATTTACTAATAGCTAACATGGTGAATATTCACTATGGGCCAGACACTGTCCTAAATACTTCACATATTTTTAACTCGCTAATATGCATCCCATTCTGTTATTATCCTGAAGTGACCATCCTGGAGAGCAGGATGGACCTACCACACAACCAAAATGTGGTTCAGATGTTGAGACTGTTGACATTACACACATATCATAAGGATATGAAAAACTTTATTAAAACTGTAATTGAAGTCTCTGGGGAGAGCAGGGCAAGTCTCTCATGCAGATCCGAAGTGGCCTCAGAGAGTGAGGAAAGGAGACTGCCTCAGTGTTTTTATTAAAGCTAGGAGGTAGGGCTGAGGGTAAGAGTTCCCCTACATGGGCAGGGGCTGGCGTGGTTTGAGCCTTCCACTACTGCCAAAGGATGGAAAATATTGTCTTTCTTATCAGCTTGTGTCCATGTGCAGCACAAGGGAAAAGAGTTTGAAAATGTGCAGATAGGGCCAATTGTTTGTCAGGGCATCTAGTGTTAAATTTGGCCACTTGTTTCTCTTGGGTCCTGTCTTTTATTAGATACGTCCTGGGTAAGGGAAGAAAAGCAGAAACACTCCCCTGAGTTTCCTCACAGGCCTGGTGTCACTGCTGGTCGTTAAGTGTATGAACTCCTCTTGCATTCACTCTGTGGATCCTCAGGGACTCCCAAAGTAACCAAGGAGTCTGGGAGAGAGTTACCCCTCCACACTGTGGGATCTGGCAAGGAACAAAGAAGAGGGTAGGCCAATCTATTTCTGTAGGATTAATATACTACAGGATGAGGGCACAGGGTTGGCTCCATTTGGCAGTGCCAGATCTGTGAATCGCTGCTTCCGTGACCCACGGCATCAAGAACAGTTCACAGCCTATGAGAGCCTTGATTTTCAGGACAGCCCAGAAACTGCCTTCTCTAATAGCAAATACTGTAGGGTAAGGAAGACATAGTTTTTATTGTAATTGAGGCAGTAGGGCCAGCATGAGGGTTCCTATGCATGTGCATGGGCTCGCATGGTTCGAATCTCCCACCAGCACCAAAGGACAGCACATCCAGGCTTTCTTATAAACTTGTCCAGATGTAAGGCACAAGGGGAAGAGTGACAGGAGAGGCTTAAAAGATGTCAACAGTCAAACATAAAAAAATGGGGTCAAAAAATGGAGTCAGACTCTTTATTACATCATTCTATTTAACAAAGAATGAAGCAAGTAACAGAGAAGCTAGTCACTTGTCCAAGATCATACAATTAGTAAGTAGAGGAGAGGAAATTCACTATGGTTCCAGAATCTACAAGCTTACCCACCCCTGTATTTCCTCTCTAACTCTCCTGACTCTATTAATTTCCTCGGGCTGCCATGACAAAGTGCCCGAAACTGAGTGGCTTAACAACATAGTTTATTGTTTCACAGTTCTGGAGGCTGGAGATCTGAAATCAAGGTGTTGGCAGGTCCATGCTCCCTCGGAAACCTGTAGTGACTATCTTCCTTGCCTCTTCCTAGTTTCAGATGTTTTGCTGGCAATTGCTGGCATTCCTGGGTTGTGGTTATGTAAATCTGATCTCTGCCTTCATTGTACACATGGCCTCCTCTCTGTGAGTCTCTGTCTTCACACAGTATCTTCTTATAAGGCCATCAGTCATATTAGCTTATGGGCCACCATCCTCTAATATAACTTCATCTTAACTAATTACATCTATGATGATGCTGTTTTCAAATAAGGTCACATTCTGTGGTACTAGAGGTTAGGACTTCAAAATATTTTTTGAGTGGACACAATTCAACACATAACAGACTTTAACCCCCAAAAACCACATTATGTCTCTATATTATCTGTGTTGGTCTACATGTCTAAGTCCCCTGTTCTCTCTCTCTCTCAGTCAAAAGAATATCTGAAAGGAAATTCTTTCTCAAAATGTTAGGGTAAACAAACAAAAATCCTTAAAAAAAACCAAAAATGAATCAGTTACTTAAAAGGTATACCTTACTATGGCACATGTTGTTTTGTTTTTAATAAATCATCTGCCAGTAAGATAAAAAAAAAAAAAAGAATATCTGGAAAGGGGAGTCAGTTGGACACCAAAAGTTGTTATAAAAGTCATAACATCATTTCCTCTTCTAATGATGTTAAATTCAACTCTCTGACCTCTTATTTACAAACCAGAAACGTAAAATATGAAAACTGAACATATTTTTGTAAATTTTCAGTTCATTTGGTGGCAAGTCTGATTTGTACTGATGTGGAGTAATTTATAGTATTTATTTATCTCACTTATTATAAATACGTATAAGCTTTACTTTAAACTAATACCCTAAATAAAAGGAATAAAAAGAGGAAGAACAGGTTCAATTACAAGGTTTAGCAGTATAAATCCATTCTTACACCAGAAAAATTCTCTATTTTGAAACATATGAGGCCCAAAAGGTACAGGATAAGAGATTGCAGAACTGTATTGCAATAGTGCTTTATTCTTATAACAAGCATGTGCAGAGACATATAGGCAGCTACAGTTTTTTGTGAAACTGAGCTTGTTATATATTAAGGTTTCTGTCTTTTAAGTACAAAATGCCATCCCATAGAGTTGATCTGTCAAATTTAACAATGAGAATCCCATCAAATACTTTATCCACTATCTGGTAACATTTATTTATTGTCTAGTCAGCATAATTCCTCTTTTTTTTTTTACCTTATACAAATACCCTAGGATATCATGATTATATGGAGTAGGTGCCTGACACCAGTTCTAGCTATGTAGACTTAAAATATACCCAAATAATTTATATAGTAAAAGCAGTTTCTAGGTAAAAATGGAGAGTAAAATGTTAATTTTTATTTTACATATGAGTTTGAGTTGAGCCATGAAAGTGGTGATAAAGTTGCTGGAGGCCATTGGATACATTTCTCTCAAACTCAACAGTGTCTGTGTGTGTGAGTGTGTCTGAGAAAGAGAGAGAAGGAGAGAGGGAGAGGTGTTTGAGAATGAACGAGAGAGGGAGAGAAAATATGAATGAAAGACAGTGATAAAGAGAGAGATCAACAGATAATTAAATGGAATTGTTACTTATTAGCTTCTATAAAATCACCTAAGGAGAATATACAGAGCAAAGAGTTAAAGAAAGGGTTAGAGGGAGAGATAGAAGGCTTTTTCAGGGAGAAAACTGGAAGACACCACAAGGAAAACAAAGCAGGGGGAAGACGATTCCATAAAAACAAACAAAATTAGGAAGGAAGGAGCAGTGGGGTAGTAAGAATTGAATGATGTAAAAACAAAAACAAAACAAATGGTAGTTTATCAAATATTATTTAGTGCAGGGAGGCTTAGGAAGATAAAGTTCAACGTTAGTAAGAATAATTTTATTAGGAGTGGTGAATGGGGAAACACACTTTGATTTGAGAAGCTAATGATTAAGAAGCAGTTTGAAAAAGGAAAAACGTCAGATTATATTTGAGGAGGACATGGGTTTGAATGAGAGATTTCTTACGTTTCTATTTTCTCCTCTGGTATATTTTAGTACTTTTAAAAATTGAACAAATAATTCATGATTATATATTTAGAACAAAGGAATTAGACTTCACTTTAAATTCTATACTTAATTCCATATTAATAATTTGTATATGTATACCTTTCCTGATACACATTCATGGGAACCTATTACATATACTGCTATGAAATCAGATGCTTCTAACAAGGTTTTGAGGACATTATTATTTTAACAGAAGTCATATTATCACATTGTATGGATCCACTAACATTTGTCAGATTATGTCTATATTTTTGGATTTTTAAAATATGGCTCTATTATTTTCTTCCTTTTTAATTTTCTTTTGGTTATAACCATTGTTTGAAGAACAGATTTGGTGTACATACTAGATAATTTGCCTCATTATTTAACAGAATTAAACTTCTGAGATACTATACATGTATAGTATATATACACACACATAAACAGCAAATATGCCTTGAAGTAAAAATTGTTTTCATTACGTGAAATTTGTAAATGCTTTTAAGCTGAAAATAAAAATGCAGAAATGAAAATTATTCTTGGGAGAATAAATTAAATAGACATAGCTAGGTCTCTGAAGAAGTAAGGAGAATTTTGATTCAGTAAAGACATAAAAAGATTAGGCTTAAATAGAAAGAGGATTTTCTTTCACTGAGAGGTGAGGAAGAGGAACAAAAATGTAAGTGGAATCAGGTTAGAGTATTTATGTGAACACATTAGCTGGAGAGAGTCCACCAGAAACCTACATTCTCTGTAAATAGCAGGTATAGAATTAACGTAGGGGCCTGAGGAAAATGAGAGAAAAATTAAAATTTTCACCTTGGTGCACAGGGAACAAAGGTCAAAAGAAGCCAGAGGACTGGCAGTTAAGATGAGGTGAGATGGGAAAAGAGACACTTGAAACCTCACTAATCCATACAATGGAATGGTTTTGGGTTTTGTTTTTATCTTTTTTCAAATCGTTTTGAGGACCTAGATTTAAGAACATTGTTACCGTTTGTAGGTCATGAAGTATGACAATTTTTAATTTTTATTTTTTTAGTTTACGGTATGATCTAGAAAGTAGGTGAAGTGAAATAGGATATAATCTAAGACAGAATGAAGAGAAAATGGAGAAAGAAGAAGGTTGTTGGATTAGGAGAGGGGATGTTTTCATCCAGAAATACAGAAAAATAAGTATGCAGAGGGGAAAGAAATCATGACCTTCCAGATGCTGGATCAATTAATATGCCACAGAACTCATAAGAGTGTAAAAGAAATCATCACAGGTCAAAATAAAGGATTTAAGTGTTAAGCAACATCCCTGTTTCAGCAACTGAAAAAAAAAAATGGATGAATTTCTTCCCTTGGAGCACTTGCCATTCTAGGCATGAACTGATCTGGTGGGCCCAGGCAAACAGACTCCACTTGAAAGCAAAACTGTAGATCTTTTGGCAGTCATTCAAAACAGTCATTTCAAAATGGAAACCAGGAGGTCAAATTCATAATCAGATTTCCCTTTGCCTAAAACCCCGGCTGTATTTTAGCCTGAAGGTGGGGAATTTGGCTGGAAGCTAAGAGAGGGTGTGATATTTCCTGAAATCTTACAGTGCTTGAATCCTGCCACAAGCACATGGCCAGTCTTCCCGTCAAGGCATTTGCCACAGTTTGAAGCTGCCTCAGGCAGGAACTTAAGAGCTGAACTCAAAACCTCCAAAGAGAAAAATGAGAGCTCTTTAAGTCTTTCATGGATGAAGAGTCAAACCACCTCTAGTTGGTGAATATAAAACCCAGGAGGACTTCACTCAATGGACAGAAATAAACCATCTCTGACCAAATTAATTCTAGTTTTGATTAAGGTAATCAGTGAAACAAGAGTTATTTAGTGTACTTAATCTCACTGTGTTATACATTTCCTAACTTGTGAAATGCAGATAATAAAACCAAATTTATAATTTTTTGTAAAAATTAAGTGAGAATATATATGTATACATTTTAAAGTTCTTAGCACCACCCATAGTAAGAACTTAAGAAATGGAATGTTTATTACTAAACACACACACACACACACACACACACACACACACACACACACACAGAACCCAACCAGCTAAACTTTGAGTTACAGGGAGAAACAACTGTGTCTCTTTATTGATACTTATATCCCCAGAACAACGATGTGCGTGCAAACTGACTGGTATTCAGTATATGTTTATGGAACAATTGGATAGATTCTTACAGTGGTAATGATTGTAGAAATTGTGGAAAGAAAAACAGATTCCCTGTAAGTCATGGGATTTTAGCCTTTGTGAATAGAGGTACTTGGGCCTTGGTTAGTATGTATTTTAGTATATACTTTCCATAACAAGGACATGTATGACATCTGTAGTTAAAGTCAAATTTAAGTAAATGTAAATATGAAGAATAAATGTTTTTCTCAAGTAAGGGCTCAGATGCAATAAAATGACATTAGAGACTGACCTAAGATAAGTAGACTGTGGTTTTCAGAGATAGGAAGAGAAGAACTTATATAATGCATCATTCACAATCAATTAAAAATAATGATTATTTCCATAAATTACACTCATTTGAGATCTTTTTCCAATTCCATGGACAGTAACAGAACAATAAATATTTACAGTTTGTTTTAAATTTTTAGAAAAATGCATAGTGTTTCCGTTTCACAGTATGTTCTATCACCTACAACAATATTTTACTAATATACATAGTAAAGGACCTGGATGAAGGATCTCTCCTATTATTATTCTCTCTCAATTGGACAAATCCTGTTGGACTCAAGATTATGGTTTATAGAGGAAGGAAATTCAAATAGCTCCTTTTAGAGTACTTCAATATTTCATAATTTATAGCAGTATTATTAGGTCACCTATAACAATGAGAAAATAGTACCAAAAGCAGATACTGTTTGAAGTTGTAAACAAGCTTTAAGATGTATATCACTTCCTGGAATGGCATGTATTATTGGGCATCAATTAGAAGACCTAGAATAGGCAGAGGCAGCCAAATATTAGGAAAATGGTGGAGGAAAAAATCAAACAAGGAAGCAGGTTTAAAGGTATCAGAAACAAAATATCTGTAAGGCTGGAGCAGCATAACTAAATGGTATCAGTCAATGCTTTGAGAATCAATGACTGCATACTAGAAAATGAAATGCCTTCATATTATCATCCTAGTACTACTTTCAGCTCCAGGAAATGATCTTTCCATCTGCTTTCAAATGAACACCTGAGATAAAAATAACTTGCATGAAATGAATAAATAATTTTTAAAAACATCTACTACACCTTACATATACGACATTATAGTTTGTTTCCTAATTTTATTGATCGAATATAAATTTTTGTACTATAATCATTTCCTTTTTGCTCTTGTATACATAAATATCATTATGTAATACAGCAACCCTGTGAGCAGACTTACATGAAGGGCATTTCACATATATAGTGTCTGCATGTTAATTAACTCTGAGAGATCAGTACCTTAGACACTAGCTTAGCTTCATTTCCTAAATAGACTCTAACTCTATAAGGAACATAAATTTTCTCATATATTTAAATCTGTCATGCTTAAAATTGAATCTAGAATTCTGGAACAGGAAAATAAGTAGGTTGATTTATGAAGGTATTTCACAGAGACCAGAATTTATATATCTTTCTTCCTTCCTTCCATCCTTCCTTCCTTCCTTCCTTCCTTCCTTCCTTCCTTCCTTTCTAGTCTGAAAGGTGTTAAGGCTACCTATAATTAAAACCAAAACAATAAAAATTAAAAACAAAGCAGATTTATTTGGACAGTTTAAAAAAACTAGTTTGAAAGGATCAGAAAGTATGTAGTGAAAATAATACTTAATTTACCATTATCCTGTGACATTTGACATAAAATGAATAATCTAAACTATTATTGAAAATATTTCCACTTCTGCATAATTTAGTTAATATGATGTGATAGTCTATTTCAATTTTAGAATCTTATGATGCTCTGAGAATGCAGGAGGTCAAAGAATATCAGGGAATTGTGGCAGCAGTCTAATAATGACATGAACTGGTATAGGCTGAGGAAAAGTCCCTAGAAATAAGAGGGCAAAGAGTACACTTGAAGGCTGCAGAATTAAGAATTGAAAACTGGCTTGCTCTGTGCCCTGATAGTGAGCTTCACGCAATTGATTTAAGTCAGAAAGAGAAAGACAAATACCATATGCTAACACATATATATGGAATTTAAGAAAAAAAAAATGTCATGAAGAACCTAGGGGTAAGACAGGAATAAAGACACAGACCTACTAGAGAATGGACTTGAGGATATGGGGAGGGGGAAGGGTAAGCTGTGACAAAGCGAGAGAGAGGCATGGACATATATACACTACCAAACGTAAGGTAGATAGCTAGTGGGAAGCAGCTGCATAGCACAGGGAGATCAGCTCGGTGCTTTGTGATCACCTAGAGGGGTGGGATAGGGAGGGTGGGAGGGAGGGAGACGAAAGAGGGAAGAGATACGGGAACATATGTATATGTATAACTGATTCACTTTGTTATAAAGCAGAAACTAACACACCATTGTAAAGCAATTATACTCTAATACAGAAGTAAAAAAAAAAAAAAGATACAAGGAAATAAAAATTTTAAATAAAAATTACTAAAACCCCCCCAACAACAAAAAATAGAACTCAGGCCTACCGGACCTACTGAATCACAATCTGCACTTTTACAATCTCCCCAGTGTACTTATGTACCCATGAATAGTTGAAAGGTACATTTCTACCTCGACATGTATTTTCTGTCTGAGAAATACACACATTTTATCCAATTTGATATAAATAAAACACTCAAAAATGCAAAATAAATAAAGATGTTTTTTAATATAAAATATTTTATTTTTTCCATGATTACATATTTCAAATACATAAAAATGGAAAATAATGAAACAAACATTTGTATACCAACAATCTGCCATAATAAAATATTAGCATTATGTCATAAGTATTTAAGATTTTTAAATAAATAAAATTTTATGGTTATATTTGAAGTTCCTCATGTGCCTATACCCTTTCTGATATATCTCCCTTTTATTCCGGAAGTAACCACTATCACAGTTTCAGATGTATCATTTCATTGTATGTTCTTTATAATTTAGCATCTTTGTTTCCATAAAAACCTTTTTCAAGTTTTATATTTAAATATAAAATATGGTTATGGATATAACATTTTTGAAGGATTTTTCATTCAAATTTATGCTTTGAATTTATCCATATTAATATTAAATGTGCTCTAGATAATTGATGTCCATTAGAATATTGTATGAAAGTACTGTAACTTATGCATTTTCTTGAAAATCAGCATATGTTTCCTGTTTTTCACTATTAAAAATTGTGCAAAAACTATTTTTTCTCATTTCTCATTGTACACATGGGTGAGAGTTTCCCCAGAGCACATACTCTAGCTAACCTGACCCTTAAAACCTACTGATGGAAGAACTCTTGCATCTTCATGGAGTTTATCTCCATCCTCTGCTATGCCAGGGTCTTACCTCTAACATGCTCCACAAATATTATTCATCCATTCTGATTAGCAAAACGACAGTAATGTGAGGGACCAGTGCTCTGTTCTTCAGGATGTGCAGATGATCCAGGTTTTTATCACATTATGACATAGAGGGAAAGATTTAATAGCACCCTAGGTCAAGAGTGTACCTGTAAATTGCTATTTATTCCAAGAGAATGAGAATTATTTCTCAATTTCTTTTGCAATAGGGGTAGACACATATTTTTCAGTCAGTAGGCACATACCATGTACCTCAGACTTTTTTTATCAGCTATAGCAAAGTTACTGCATTGGGCACAGGGTCTGCAATTATAGTTTATTAGTTGTTTGAGTATACAGCAATGCACTTCATCCTCCAGGATCGTTCTGGTTTTTGCAGGGTTCAAGACTGGCAAATTAAATGAAGATATCATGGATTCCACCACTCTTGCATCCTTTAGCATTTAAGGGTGGAATCAATTTCTGTCATTCCTTCAGGCAAGTATTATTGTTTTGATTTAATATATTGATCAGGGGAGGGAATCCATTTCAGAAGCTTCCACTTAGCCATTCTCACTGTATTAGTTCTTAATCTACAGAATATCCAAACCATGGCATTGTATGAATTATCTGGTTTGTTTATTCTAATATGAATCTGGGGACTGTGTTCTGTAGATCCAATATACCTACTCTGATGTGGCTGGGCACAGGGTTTCATTCATTACTTGTCTGCCATATAACTACACTTTATAATGATAAATATGCTTCCTAGGTCAGAAATCAGTATGGGAATCTGCCACATACAAAATGTATCTAATTATATTCTATAATGTGAGGCTGGATAATTAATCACAGGGACAATTTGTAGTCCCGCTACCACCAGTCCGCAAGACAGGACTTCATCTGTCATCTAAACTTCACAAATCTCCCTTCTTATTAGTAGTCCACTTATTTCTAAAGATTAGTGTCAATTCAGAGTCAGCATCTAATAACCTCCAACAGTTTGTGCATTTCCTTTCTCTAGTGTATAGTCACCCACATATATGGCTGCAGGACAAATCTGTGGTGTGCAGCAGAGGTTATGTTACAGAGCACTTCTTCAAAGTTCCTCTAATTATAATAATTATTATTATTTGCCAATTTATATGTGAGGCAACAACTTAGTAAGATTTTCCATTTCTTACATATCCCTTGACCCTGTGACCAATTAGCCATGTTCACAGATGCCTGATGGGTTAAACTCATGTGTTTGTAACCATGGCTTATTCTGATAATTGCACTAATCTTTGCCTTCGATGATTAGCCGCTATCACCCTGCCTCAGCTACTCTGGACTCCCATTATTTCCACTGATCACAGGAAACAATTCATTGCCATCATTGTCCAACATCATCTATGGCCTACAAAGTCAGTCACCACAGAGATAACTGTGCATCTTTTCAAGGAAGCTTGAAAGCCTTTATAAATATTCACTTTATTAATTTATCTCCAAATTCTTCAGTTTGAGTTTGTCACCTGTTTCCTTCTGAGAAACTTACCCCTGCTTATACAAATTGGTGAAAGCAAACACCTTTTCTGTGGGAGTTGTCTTAATTTATAGGCTATCTTCAATACAATTCTTTATATTTCTACAATTGGGATAGGTTGGGATCTCTCTCACTACAGGCATGGAGGTAATGAAAGGTCACGGATTTGGATCTTGAAGAGCATTGGCTTGTGAGGCAACGACCCCATGTGCAGTCCTTGGAAATTGTTATCCAGAGAAGCCTAGTTCCTTCAAAGAGGGAAGCAAAGTAGTTTCTCTGGCAAGGGAATTTCAGGTTTTGGGGGGCTTAAGTTTCACAATCTCATCTGATTCTTTCCAATAGTTCCCATTCCATGTCTCCAAGCAGCCCTCCTTCCTTGCCACTGCCTTATATTAGCATAACAGCCCTGATGGAACTGAGCATATTATTGATGTTACAACGCAGAAACCCTCAAAAGTCCCTAGGGTTGGTTCTTACTTTATCTGGCCTTTAAATATCTCCTTGATGGAGATAAAGCAACCATCAAAGCTTTTTTAAATTTAACTTGTAAGTTGGATATTTGTAGTTATCAATTTTTTCTTTTCTCATGGACTATTCTTTGGTTACAGGATAACAGTGCCCTGTTCTACCCCATCAAGATGTTTACTCATTTACACCACAAATATATAAGCAACTGAACTCAGAATCTCTTTACTTTAAGGGCCAATTACTGGGCCCAATTACTGGGCCCATTCAATGCCAATTCTTGAATTGGTAAGTTTCGCAGTATGAAACACACAGCAAACTCAAACTGAGCCAGTAGGAGAAAGTTTAAAAAAGAAAATATTTACAGAGGTTTGAACAGGATTTAGAAGATCTATATAGGGATTTTGCAGTATCCTATGCATAGAAAGAGCAGGGCATCATTGTTTCCACGAGGACAAGGAAGGGACCAGTTACTGGGACCTGGTTAGAGTAGCTGTATGAATGGGTTCACCCAATTGAAAGTGAGACATTGTTTGCCAAACTTGCACGGTAAACACAGTAAGTTCATAGAACATCCTGAAAAGAGGAAGCAAGGGCATAAAATAGCCTAAAATTTTTTATCCATGATTTATAGTTTTTTTTAATAGATGTTACTCCACTTTTTCTTTGAACATCCTTGATATATATATTTTAGATTTTTAAAAGTTGGTATTTTAAAGTGAATTTCTGTTCCAACCCTTGCTTTTCTTGATTGTTTTCATAGAATTATGTGTTCCCCAGTGATCTAAAATTTTGGTTTGCAGGGTTATTTGAAGAGGAGTTTTTATTTTTATTATTTCTTTCTCTCTCTCTTTCTCTCTCTCTCCCCACCACTGTGTTCATCTCTTCCTTTGTGAGGTTTTATTTGCCTGTCGAAATTGTTGTTGTTACCTCCATTTAGTAATCCACACTTCAGATTCAGAAAGAGGTCATATACTTGATATTTAGGTTCACTACTCCAACATGAGATTGATAAAATGCAGATCTACCCCCAGAGCAGTTGAAGGGTTTGGATTTTAAAATCTTGTGTCTGTGTCTTCCTTCTTCATTAGGCCTACGGCTCACCATAGCATATGATGATATTTGAAAAGAAGGGTGTGTGGCAGAAGTTTTCTCAGCTTCTTTTCATGATATAGAATTTGGGGGGGGTCCCCATCAAACCCAGGCTTCAAGCAGTGGGCCTGGCTCTAGTGCTATTTCTGCCCTGGAAGGCAAGCCACTGCCACCACTGCACAATCCCAGATCAGTGATCTGTTTGCTTAAAACATCATCTCTGCCTTTTGTGTGTGTGGTGGGAGAGGTGTTTCTCCAGATATGTTCATTTTTCTATAACTCAGCTGTCTTAGGGATTTTACTTCATTGTTTAATTAACGTCATGTGTTGAAGCAGAAAGTGTTTTTACCAGAGCATGAATTCACTGTACCATCTTGAATGTAAGTATCAGCATACATTTTATTGACGGGTTAAAATTCACACTTTTTTTCTTCAGAATATTGAAATAAAATTCAATGGTGTCAACATGCTCATATTACAACTTAACATTTATTAAATTTATTTACTATTTAGAAATTATTTTAAGATTGAATAACCTATGCATATGTATTAGCTTCCTATTTCTGCTATATCAGATTACCACAGACATAGCAGTTTAAAATAATACAAATTTCTTACAAATCTTATGTCAGAAATCCAAACTGGATCTCACTGACATAAAATCTGTATGTGTCTATAAAATCTATAGGTGTCTATATGACTATTTCAGTAGGCTCTAGGGAAGAATTTGTTAACTTGTCTTTTTAAGCATCTACAGGATACCTGCATTCCTTGGCTGTTGCCCCATCCCTCAATCTTCAGTACCAGCAAGATCAGGCTGAGTCATTTTCTCTGAGCTCTTTTTTCTGCCTTCTCTCTGATTCTGACTATTCTGCCTCTTTCCAAATTTAAGAACCCTTGTGATTACACCGAGTCCATTGGGATAATCCAGGATAATCCTATTTTAAAAATCAGCAGATTAGCAAATTTAATTCCATCTGCAACCTTAATCCCCTCTGCCATGTGATACAACACTGTCAGAAATTCTGTAGATTAGGACATGAATATATTTGGGATGCCATTATTTTGCCTACCACAAAAACTCTGTGTGGTAAGAACTAACTAGTTAGAAATATTTTTATAGGAAAAGCTAAGGGACATCAATATGAAACCAGCATTTGGTATAACATTTTTTTTAACTGGAAACTTCTTACATAGAAATGAAAAACAACAGGATAGTTTTAAGCAAGTTACTCATAGCCTTCATATCAGGCAATCCTTTTTATATTTTTCCAGAGAGTAGAAATGCTCTTTGTCAAAGAAACCATACTTTCTTGTACTGGGATAGCACTTTCACCAGCAATTTCTCAGAAAGCTACTGCTTGTAAATCTAAACCACAGAGGAGCACGATAATCTCATCAACTGCAGCAGTAATTTGTAGAATCACAAAACTGCTGCAACAAATCACAGTTTTTCACATAGAAATCTCCCTATTATGTTGATTTGTACAATATGTAATTTAAAAACAAAGGAACAAGGATCCATTCATTTATTCATTCATTCAACAAAACGGCTTTTAGCTCTTATTGCTTGCCTAAATTACACTGCTATTTACTTGTGGATATAGTGATGGACAACAAAGATTTTCTATCTGACTATGATATCAATTTTGTTTTAACCTACAGAGAATAAGTAACCACATACACATGCTAAAATCTATAAATTGTGCTTGCATTGTTTTTTGTTTGTTTGTTTGGGCGGCTTTTTTGATGGTGGTATTGGTTTTGGTTTGTCCAAACTTGCCTATATCAATTGCCAGTAAATTTTGTTGGATTGATCTTCTGATTGTATTATTGTTTGTTTAACCATTTTTGTCTCAGTACTTTATGGAAAAACTGACCCTATTTTTTTTTAAGTTATGTTGTTATATGATTGAGCTTTTATTCTATTTAGTGGAATAAACAGAATAAATATGAGTGTACGTATGTGAATGTGATTAGGATGGGAAACTTGGTATTATCGGTTGGGATATTTTAACTGATTGCTCATTCCACAAGCTACAACAAACAGCCCTAGGCACCATGGCAAAATAGAAGTTACAAAGGACCACATATACCCTCTATTCACCTATGTTTGGGTGACCATCACAACACATGAGCTTCTGCATGGAACTTTGGCAAATGTGAAATCAGGCCTAAATAAAGAGGACACAAAAAATGAAGACAATTGGAGAAAAGAGTTTTGACTATTAAGATAGATATTGCAGTTTGGTAGCATTAAGTGGAAATGGGAAAATTCATCTTGATATACTTGATATAAATAGTATTATTTTCCTGAGTTGCATCAGTCCTACATATGTGTAAACACCTTTGCAGAATGTGCTACTTTTAAAATATGTTTTTCTTTATTTTCTATATCAATTATGATTATTTTAACCATAATTCTCAGTTTATTTCCCAAGAAGACTGCAAACTAAGACTTAGAATTCCAAAGAGTTGTGGATTTAAATATAGGATTTCAAAACACAGCATTTTATAAGATTCTGTTTCCTTTTGCTCTGAGTTATTTTATATATTTTTTAATTTTTTAAATTGCCTTTTCCCACCCCTTCTCATTTGTGTATTTCAAAACTATTTTGACTATTCCAGATACTGTTTGTTTTGGAAGAAGCTGGAAAAGCTAAGCAGCTTCACTCTTAATAGAGACCTAGATCAGCCACAGGTAGTATAAAGAGAGTCCCTCAAAACTAGAGCAGTGAGGACAATTTGAGAACTGAAGGAGAAATCAACATATGTGCAGATAAGGCACTGCTGGGAGAATGCTGGGACTGGGATGAAAAATGTGACTCTCTTCTTTTTGAAAACATTAATGAATACTAGCCTGCTTATGATTTATCAATATAATTTTTTATGAAATAATTATACTCTTAATTTTATTCAAACAGAATTCCTTCTATTTCCCTCATTCATAAATATTTTTACCAAAGATAACTGTACTCAGAGATGACATATTTAGCTTCTAGATGTCGCTCGTTCTCAATAATTAACCCAAATACACCTAGCTTAAATTTTTTGGTTGTTAAAACTCAATGTTTCAATGGAAGCTAGCTATTAAAGTCTTTTTTTCCCCTCTATTTCTCAAAAAAAATAAAATAAGATCAACTTATCTTCAAAGTGGACACATTTTTACATTGTAAATAAATTTGGGGAAAAAAGCATGATTTGCAAAATACTGTCAAGTAAAATCAGCATTTACAAGTAAAAATGATCAGACCAGATACTACAGGGTCAAACCAGATACTACAAATAAGGTCACACCCAATAACTTATTTATCAGAAATTGACAGTGCTTCCTACATCAGCTAGACTTATTTTTTTAATAATATAAATGGTTTCTCTTGTTCTCATGAAATAGACATTTAAAAAATTAAGTAGGTTGTAAGCTTCTGGTTTATTTGCAAAAATATTGTGTTAGTGTCCATTGTTTTGTGAAATAAACCACACTAAACCTGATGATTTTACGGATAAACCCAGATATGAATAGAATATGCATTCCTAGAAAAACATACATCATTTTGTTTTAAATGTTGTTGAATTGTTGAATTTACATGTTTTTCTTAAAAGAGATAACACAGTTTTCTCATGATTCTAAACTATCTTGGTTATTATAACTCTCTATTAAATGAATTAACAGTGGATAAACACAAAATTCTCACAACTTTGGAGAGGATCTAAAAGAAATTTGACTTTTATCTAGGTGGGGCTTGGAAGGATGCCAAGACAAGCTACATTTTGACTTCAAAGTAATTATTCATTTTTATCAACCCAATGTCAGTCAGGTATCATTGGAGAAAATAACATTTTGCTGTTACTGATTTATAACCTACTTTCTATTTTCAATTTTGTGAAAAATACTTGTCCACTCTGAGGAAAGGAAGAAAAAATGTCTTCTTCACATTGAATTCTCCTTGAATCATTGCTTGAAAACTCTTTATAACTTTTTATTAGTATTTACTTCAGAGCCTGCAATGCCTTTTAACTCTTGATAAAATAAATTGGCAATTCCTTACAGTTGCTTTAAGAAAATCAAATTTGTGAAAAATATAAGAAATCTCATGATAATGGATATAACGAACCATCCAGAAAACTACATCTTCATTTTTCTCCATATCAACTGAAGGTCTATTCTTCAGGATAAACTTTAAAATCTCAATACAAAGTTTTGCTGCTTTGATCAATGTCTGATTTGATAATTGTGTATTAAGCTGAAAATGTTTCCTGTACAACATGAAGAACAAGTGTGGGAGAATACTAGATTGAATCAAATTAATCACTTTGGATTATTTTCAGAGAAAATATAGCATAAAAAAGACATATAAGACCAACTGAACCTTTCATCTTTTGTACTTAAATCATCTATGTATTTGTACTCAATACAGTATTGTTTTCTCTATGTGTGCCAGCTTTATGTCCTTCCTCATCTTTGATATCTTCCTTAAACTACTTGTCATACCAGACACCTGGGTGTGAATGATATCCTCATATACATTTACAAGAAAATGGCAAATTATTTTCTAAGCTTTTTGCAACAATTTCTACAAGACCTTTCCTTTAGAGACTTTTAATAGCCAATAATTTCTAAATATAGGTTCATAACATATTAACTTATAAAACAATTATAAGTAAAATTAAACCTAAGCATTGTACACGTCATATTTGATAATTCCTTCTTTTTATTATTATTAAAGCAATTACTGATTTTTTAGTTCTTCTCACCACTTTGTGAAACTATAGAGGATTTTATTTAAATTTTTTTCCCTATGAAATACTACTGGCATTGTGTCATGAGGAAACGGATCATATGAAACTGGATTTTTTTAAAAATATGTATTTTTATGTTCTATTTTGTTTAATTATGTCCTTGAGTTGGACCATACTCAGCTTCTTTTGTGGCTTCCAATACCTTAGGTGCTAATGTGAGTAGCTCCCATAGACGATGGAAATCCCTAGAATAAGACATTTACTACTCACTCTTCAAAAAGCAAACAAAAACCACCAAGATTAATTAAGAACATCATTGACCTTAGAAGGAAACAAGATTCATCAGATTTCTTTCCTCTGTCCTTCACTGGTTTAATTTAGTTATATAGTACATTAATTTCATGTTTATAATTCAATGTTTTTAATAGCTATTAAGATATAAGCTTCATTGTTCAATTCTGGAGGTAGATGGATCTATGCTATTTTGTCCTTCTCCCTTGAGACTGAGGAAAACTTTCTCAGAAAATGAGAACAAACATCTCTCAAATTTCATTGAGGAAAATGGGGTGTATTACTAAACCAAAATATAGAAAGGGAAAATTTACTTATTGCTCAATGTGATTTTTAAAAATATTCAATGGCAATATAGATTTTATTTTATTCTATTCTATTTTTATTTTTTAAATTAGTGTAGATATAACTTACATACCAAAAATTGCACATATTTAATATATGCACCTTGATGAGTAACTACTCAATATGTTCAATGTATGCTGGGTGAAACAATTTACTGGAGACAATTTTGTTCTGTTTTATTTTAATTATGTCCTTTACTTGGCTTCATTGGTGGCTTCTAACACTTAAGGTCCTATTATAAGTATCTCCCAACAGACAATGGAAACTCCTAGACCATGACATTTACTACTGTCTCCCCCACAATATAAAGGTAGATTACAATAATTACGTGATGAAAGCATGAAAATAGTTTTCCACTGCATGAGTACTAGATGACAATTCTTATAGGAAAAAAAAATGAGATTATATAATTTTCAAAGGTAATTTGCCCTTTCCATACCCAGAAAATCAGGATATACAGAATGTTTAAGATAAAATATATTCACTCAAAAGGAATGAAGTACAATTCATAGTTAACCAGAGAGAACACTGACCGCTTTGACTTTATCTAAATTGACAGCACATTTTGTAATAGGCCACTGTAGTGACCCAGACACCAACCATTCTATGGAATCTTTTGAAAAAATAGCATAGGAGTGTTGATTATAAAGTAGTATTATTAGCCTCCCTATATCAACAAAAACCTTATTGTATCCACCAAGTTAAGACTTCAGAATTTTATAAAAAGCTGGATTTACTACATAGTATAATGTGTATACCAATGTATACTTTCAGAAAATAAGAAAATAAGTACACATTTTAGTTAATAAAACAGCATAAAAAGAAAAATATATACTTAAGGTACCAGTAGCACATTGGAATAATTATTTAACATTATTACTCCAATCATATGCATTTAAGCATATCTTATACACACACTTGACATGTTCTAAATTTGTTATACTCTGTACAAGGGGTTATAGGAAGGTGATAAAAAATAAGAGTGATTTGGAATTATAAGCTGAGAAATTTTCAAATGAAGAAAATTTGATGAAGGAATTGCATAGTGTTTAGAAGGAAGTAGAAAGTATTCCTATGTCTGGCATTAAATGGGGATCAGAAAATATGGGAAATTTTAATAAGAAGCAGTCTTAACATATACTAAGATGTCTCTGTACAGCTCTATTCAATTTAAGCCAAATTAGTAATGATAATAACTTCTCAAAAGTTCATCCCCCCTTCCCACCAATGGCTAAATAGCTAAACCCCATGAAAATGCATAGCTCAGAATTTGTGCAAAATAGTGACTAAAAAACATGGCATTGTTTAATACTATTCAAGATGATTTTGTGTTTTTAAATTTCTATTTGTTACAGCTAAAAGAAGAAAGTATGTACTGTATTATGCTTCAGTGGTTTCTTAGATACAATAAAATTCAGAAATAAGGCTGTAAAAATTCAACAAGAGGGCCTTTCTGATGAATGTTCAGTGAAGAAACCACTATGATTTCATTTGCTGTGCTGCTGTTTTTTTAACCTCTTTCCCTGATGTTCTAGTTATTTGGCTCCAGTTAATGGAATTTATAGAAACACAAAAGAAGACAGATGCAAGTAAAGGAAAAAGGAAATAGGAATTTCAAGTAGAAGGAATAAGAGATTACATCATGTTTGAATATAGGGCATTATTCAGACGACATAAATCCAGATTAGCTTTCCTTGCTTAAGGATCAGGCGAGGATAAGGATTAACACAACATCTGAATAAAGTTGGTTTCTTTAGAACAGTGTTTTGGTAGTTAGAAAAAAATGTATTAAAGCTTCCTATAATAAAATATATTCTTCAGTTATTTTAAATATATTAAATAATATTTATCTTACAATTAAAATCTTTTTTCTTCTTTTTTTAATAAATAATTGCTTTCTTGGTCCAATAACATTTCTTTCCTGTTGCCAGTTAGTAAACAAGCAATGCATTTTCTATGTATTGTTTAATCTTATCTAGCACATAAAGCTCAAGATCTGCGATTTCCTCCTCAATTTATATTAAAAGAAAAATGTTGCCAAACTGATTTATGAAGTAAAAGTTATGTCTAAATCACAGAGAAATTATAGTTGCAATCTATGCATCTATTTTCATAGAAAAGCTGAAGTCTAAATCTATAATCTCTTGATCTTTACAACTATTTTAGCTTCTGTCAATCCTGCTTAGGAATGCACACTGACCTCATTTTCTTAGTTGATTATCTTAATTTCTAATGCTAAGGTGGATCACATATCCAAAATTGACCTAGTTACATTTGGCATAGAAGGTACATGATAAATATCAGAGTAAAACTACTTGATATGCCATCATGAGTCTCCTTTGTGGGTGTTCTCCATTTTATTATCATACACATTTTTAAATGAGGCAATGAAGAATTTAGAAGAGAAGGCAGGAGACAGAATTCTAGTAATGTTAACAAGATGATATAATCTATCATTACAGCATATTCTTATAAAATTTATAGTTGGATAATAGAGATAATTGAATTTCACCTTTCCGTAGAAAAGGGAAAATCTTCAGTATTTCTTTCTCACGTAATCTCTGAAGTCACTGCATCAATTTCATGGTACTGATAATTATATTCTTCCATAGTCTTTTTTAGAAGTATAGTAATAATAATAATGCATCTAGTTATTGAAGCAATAAAATTATTAAGAGCTTAAACTGTGAATATGAATTGCCTGCGTTCAAATCCTGTTTCGGCAGTCTCTTATTTCTATAATCTTGGACAATGTACTTAAGCTTTCTGGATAGTTATTTCATCATCTGCAAAAGAAATATAATAGTAGAACCAACTTCGTGGGATCTGTGGATTCAGTTGAGTAATATATATTAAGTTTTGCCACTCAGCAATATGCAAGAGTGTTTTGTTCTAAGTCAGGTAATACCCACTCTCTCTTAATCCTACTAGTTTCTTTGAGGTAGGCACTATTTTTTTTTTTTTTTTGCCACTTAAAGATGAGCAAATTAAAGCTAAAAGATGGTGGGTAATTTTCCCAAAGACATAGAAAGTAAAATCTAGAAATGAAGCTTTGTGCTTATGATTTAAACCCATCTTTATAACAACACTTCCTCCTTTCATACTGTCAGATCAGAAGTGAAAACTTCTATTCTTTGTGTCAAGGACACTATTATTTGTCTAACATTTAGAAAGTATATGACAAGTCTTTGAGTAACTAAATATTGGGAAATTTCAAAGGGTAGTCATTTATATAATCATGTTAAAGTGTTTAGAGAGAAATTTAAAGTGCTTAAAGAAAATAAAACAACCTGTAGAGGCCAAAATAGTTAAGACAAAATGTCAAAGAGAAATTGTCACACTTTTCATTTATTAAAAAATATTAGTGTGTGATAATTGTGTAATAGAAGGTAATAGTAAGTGAATTTTAAAGAAGTAAAAGAAAAAAGTGAAGTAAAATAAAGAGGAAAACTACTTTAATCAATTTTACTTAACCTTTATTAAAGAAAATTATTGAATGAATAGGATATTCTCCACATAATATAAGGTAAACAAAGAAGAGCAATAAAGAAAACAAACAGAAAGTTACAGCATTCAAATAATTTTCTCTCTCTGAGTCTCAATTTCCTCCATATGAAATGTGGATGATAAAATAACCTTTACATAAAATTATTTGAAAAGCATCACTTGCTATTCAAATAAAATATTTTACTTTTCCTGTTACTTTTTTTTTTTTCCTGTTACTTTTTACTTCTACTTTGTACAACATTCAATTCCCAGTCTTTCATTGAATATATAAGCTAAAAGCAAGGTGTACTATTATAATGTCATTTTAATATTCCATAAAAACAAGATACCATATAAAACATAAATCATATATTAAGAGGTTCTTCTGATTATTGAGTCTGAATACTTTCAATATACCAAACAAATTAACCTCATTTGGTATCACTATTTTGTTCCCCTTACTCCTCAGTAAGATTTCACTATAAAACTTTTTGAGTTTAGACTTCATTGTCTACACTATAAAGGTCTTTATAAATGTTCAGAAAAACAGTCTGTTTGATGGCTGGTGCAGGACATTTAGCTCTTCCACCATCAGTAAATGCAACACTGTTGGAGCAGTATGGGGTATTTTCAGCTCCTCCTTTCTGGGAAACTATCCAAGGCACACATGCAGAAAGGGTCACCTTGAGAGAAGACTTTTTTTTTTTTTTTTCTAGTTACAATCACTGTATTTTCAACACTGCTTTCCATAAAATCTGCTTCCACCTCATGTTCACACTGGGTCTTCCAAGGACCACATGTGTCAGAAAATCTCCTAACCACTGCTTCTTTCTGTATTTTTATATTATTTAAAAAACTTTTTTCTGACCCATTAAAATAAAAAGATTGAAAACTGAGAGGTATGTCAGTGGTAGTGGTAGATTATAAATAAATACAGATATAAATAAGAGAAATTAAGAAAAATTGTGGGTTTAAGTTATTTCAACATTTTTTCATGGTAAATATAATTGTCAAATATTTGGAGCATCAGCATATGTAATATTTCATGATTCATTAAATTAACTTCATAGTCACTTTGGTAGAAGATAAAATAATAGTAAAGAGATGGGAAAAAATAATTCTCGCACTCTTTTGGTTATGTATTGATGCACAACAAACTACTATACAACTCAGTGACTTAAAACAACCACTACAATAATTTATCTTGCTAACACACCTGATACAAAATAAAGCACTAAAATAATCTCTTCATTAAGTAATCTAATAGCAAGTCATGTTTAAAATGTAATATCATGTTTGTGGAGTTCTTTAAATAGTTTCATAGGAAAGGGTCCTAACACCATAATTTGAGTTAGTTTTTTTGATAATAGGACCTAATTTTTTTTCCCTTTTGAAGAAGCACAATGTTTAGTATACAAATAAGTATATATTTATTCTAAATCATATTTTATTTCTGAAGACATTACTTGGATTATTTTTTTTCATAATCTGTTAATCATTTTATTTTTGGAAAATATTTTTTCTATTAACATTATCTAATACTATGGTCTAAATCATCTGGTTGATGGCAAAATACATCATAATACAATATTTCTGTGTTGTTAAGGCCTTTTTCATCTCCAACTTTTATTTTAGAACTTGTGAAAACTACAATTAACTACCACATCTTTGTTAAGTTTTTTAGAGAAGATATAACCTTTGATAGATTTAGTATAATTGATATTTTAACGAATGTACTGTCACCAGATTTGACTCCAGACTTAAGCAAGGCTGTGATTTTTTGTCTTCCTTCCAGGCTTAGCTTCCTTTTCAGTAGTTTCATCATTGTTTGACACTTTCTTCTTCTGAGGTATCAGTGTCCTTAGTGCATATCCATTTCCTTTTTAGTTAGTCACAATCTTTTATTTAGTATTAATAAACATTGATAGGCCAGTTCACACTGATTTGTAAATAGGTATAGTGTTTAACATGCTCCCTATCATCTATTTAAGTAATCTACTCCATACTACATCATCCATATAAAATATTACCTAATATTAAATCTATATTTAGTGTTAAAATGTTGAGGGCACACTAATTTTTTTTTCAGTTACAATCATTAATTTTCACTTTTCCAGTTTTCTTTTAATTGTGCAGTACCTGATTTTTTTTCACAATAGTTTTGTATGCCATTTAATGTTTTTGTGGGACTCTTAAAAATCTATCTATATTAAATGACAATTTATTCTTTTAAGGTGATGCTTTAAGCATCATGTAGGAATATATTTTTGATGGGAAAGTGATTATTCTGTGAACTCAGAAATTATACACACATTGTGGTTTATAACAAATAAACCTTCAGCCATAGCTTAAATCACTTACTCTAAATAAACTAGATTTATCTGATATTAAATAGGTGATTTTACCTATTTGTCATACGCAATCTAGTTAATCAATGTAAATGTGGAATTTCTTAGTATTACAATAGATATTTGTCTTTAGAAGTGTCAGTAGCAGTTTTGATAAAAAATTATCGTGTTACTGTGTTGATTTTGATAATTGATAGTTTGGAGAGAGGTAGTAAGTGGCACATTCACAAGCAACTTTTAATAATACTCCAGAATTTCCTAAACTGTTGAATAAACATGAAAAATAGATTAAAGTTTGAAATATATTAATAATAATTAGCTTAAAAGACCTAAGTAAAGTCTTGGATGGTTAAATAACTTCAAAATAGTTGGGAAAAAAATGTTACTTATAGTGATTAACTGATATGTGTGTGACTCAAAACTTTAAGAGTTTTCCATGTTTAACAAGTTTTTAGTTTATCTTTGACTGACTCAGAGAGAGCATTCAAACTAATAAACAAAAGAAAACAAAAATGGACTATTTTTTACAGTCTTAAATATCAGAGCTGTCTAGTCTTGTGACTAATATAGTAGTGTTGATGTCAAAATTTTTTTCTAATATACTAGTTTTTATTTAATGACCCAGTTTCTGAAAAAGTTGATGATACTCCATGTTATTTAATATTCAACTAAAAATTGTTTCTTAAGTTCATAATCAATAAAATGAACCAAAGGAAATATTTGAAAAACCAGGAAATGTTTGAGTGAATATATACAAATATTTTTTAATAATTCTAAGAAAATAACACCACATATTAAATTTGGAATATGAAGAGAATTTTATGAAACCTCTGTACAAAATAATGAAACATCAAGACACTG
Source organism: Orcinus orca (assembly GCF_937001465.1). Lineage (NCBI taxonomy): Eukaryota > Metazoa > Chordata > Mammalia > Artiodactyla > Delphinidae > Orcinus > Orcinus orca. Next base: position 22,106,392 of record NC_064576.1, read on the forward strand.
TAGAATAGTACCTAAAGCCAAGACTTCTCTACATCCTTTGTATTATATATTTAGACTCAATGTCCTTTACATTCTTTAGAATTCACCTAATCATATTTGAAGATGCTTTTGTTGAATAAAATAGAAACTGTGTAAACTCTGGTTAAAATTATACCTGTTTCAAATATATATTAGAAAGTATATATATTCAAATATATATTCAGAAAATTCTGAATTTCTTCTACTTTGAAAAATATTACTAATACCTCTTTAGAGGGAGGGTGTTCTAGACTGAATTGTGTCCCCCTAAAATTTATATGTTGAAGCTCTAATGTCCAATGTGCCTGTATTTGGAGACAGAATCTTTAAGGAGGTAATTAAGGTTAAATGAGGTCATAAGTGAGAAGCCATAATCTAATAGGACCAATGTCCTTACAAGAAAAGGAAGAGACACCAAGGCACACTCACACAGAGGAAAAGGACATGTGAGAACACAGTGAGAAGGTGATGTCTCTGTGACCTAGTGAGATCCCTCACCAGTGTCATTACTTTCATCTTGGGCTTCCATCCTCCAGGACTGTGAGAAAATAAGTTTTTGTCGTCTAAGTTTTTGTTGTAATTTGATGTTTAAAATGTTTCATGAGTATTCATTGTTTTAAAGAAGCCTATCTTTGTAAACATATTTTTGTGTATGTCCATGCTTATGGAATCTGGTAGAGCTATAAATGAAGTAGTTATTTTTCTTTTAGAAAATTTTATATTGCTTCCAAGTCTTTATTCATATAACAGAATGATTTGCTGTGTTCCATGTTAGAGTACCTACTAACTATATGCATTTTCTGCTTTTGACAGAAATGTGTCTTTCTCTGGAAGACAGAATTATGTTATGGGTTGTTTTCTAAAATACATTGTTATTTTTTCCCTTCCTTTCGGTTTTAACCTAACTTATTTATCTATTTATTTCTTTATGTAATAATCAACTGTAACTCTAGTTTTAGGAGAACAAACATATACAATGCTCATTTTTTACATGTACATTTTATATATTTTATATTTTTAAAATTGAAAAACGCTCTGATCAAAGGCATTAGTTTTATTCGTATCCAAAAACAGATTATTTCAGGTGACATGGATAGAGAATATAAGCATATAGGAAACTGCTCATGAACTCAGGATCAAGCCTATCTCATTCTTTCAGGATTAACCTCTAAATTATAAATAGCTACTAAGTCATCTGAGCAGGCCTAGAAGAAGATATTCAGAGCCCTACATAGTGAAAAATTGTATTACTCCACTAACTCTCCAACTGTAGTTGAAAATACTACAAAATGATAAAATAGGTATACAAAATAATAAAAAAGTATCAGTACTTATTATGATTAATAGTCCATTGCTTTGTATTTCATTATGATGACCTAAGCATATGCTTAATTAGTTTATTGATAATTCAAGCTCTGTCTGAAAGCCACCAGAAGAAAATATGCAGCAAATGCAGTATAAGATAAATGTTTTCTACTTAAATCTTCTCTTGGCCAGCCCTTGAAATTGATATATTTCTCTTCAAAACCAGTCTCCAACCAGTCTCTTCTCTTCATATTCCTTTATACCATAAAGTTTCACTTTATAAATATTAATTTGGTTAATCTTCATCACAGTAACGTAACTGTATTTAGCCTACTTGCATTTATAAAATTGTGAATTTTTTTCTTTTTTAATTAGTATATTTATAATTTCATTAACCATTGATACTTAAGAGGTCATAGAGACCATATTTGTTGTTACAAATCTCAAAAGATTCAGGAAAGGACAGTATTTCTGGGACTGTCACAGTAAGAACCTCCAAAAATCTTGTCCATAAAAGCAGTAAAAACACTAGCAAATATTGTCAAAACCAATTCATCCAGAATTTTGGGAATTAACCAAATGCTTACGACAATCTGAGGAACATTCATTCAATAAATGCCTGATTCTTAAAAATAATAGCAATGTCAGTAATCCTCAGTAGTTGCAGCAGCTTTGTGATACTTTAGCTTGCTCTCTTTCGACCCACTTTCACCCTAAGTTCCTTGGTATCCTTGAAAACCAGCAACCTAAGACCACTGGAGAAGCCAAAATGGGTTTGGAACTTTTACTGAATTTTCCAAATAATGGGTTTTTTTTGTTTTGTTTTTTGTTTTTCTGCTTGCCTAGAGGCTCTCAGGAGTACCCCCAATTAACAGTTTGTTCATTATTAAATGTGACTCAGTCTGCTTAAAGCCCTGTTTGCAGGCCCTTTTTATAAAATAATAAGAAGCTATTGTTAAGCATTGAAACTGTGTGAGGCAGTGTTACCAGTTGTGGTGCTCAAGAGGCTAGACAAAAAAATAAAATAAAGGAAAATCTGGAGAATGATATGTCCATGTGGAGCTTTGAAAAGCTCTGAAATATTCTTGGGAACATAGAAGATCACAAGCATGTGGTCAGTTGTATGCATGTCCAGAAAGACTTGAGGAGGCCCTATTTTCATATTTCTGACACATCATGAGGTTCTGTACAAGCAGAAAGTGAAGGAATAAAGCAGATTTGGAAAACTGGCAGAGCACTGATGTTTATCCCAACATACATCCAGAGCCTCCTGGCAAAGGGTGGAAGACTTTTTGATTCAAAGCATTCAAGAAAATCTCTGACCAATCATTAGCTGAGTTAGAGACTACAAACCACACATGACAAAGAATACAGACTTTATAGAATTAGTCCTGAAAAGTCACTAAGCAAAGAGCAATAGCCGCAACAATAATAACAACAACAGAAGTAAGAACAAACGGCAAGCCCTGAGGGGGATCTGATTCTAAGTGGTCTAATTCTAATTTTACAAGGGAAAAGAATAATTTTATAACAGTAAATGAGGTAATCCAGATTTAATGAACAAATTCCTAGAGGGACAAAAACTACTGAAACTGACTCAAGAAGTAATATACGATTTGGATAGACTTGTAACTAGTGAAGAAGATGAAAGAATAATTAAAACTTCCTAAAAGAAAATTCCAGGGTTATATGGCATCATTGGTAAATTCTACAAGATGATTTAAAAAGAAAAACTGCCAATCCTTTACAAAATTTTTCCAAAAAATAGAACAGGAGAGAATATTTTCTAACTCATCCTATGAGGCCAGAATTACCTTGACACCAAAGCCAGACAATGACATGACAAGAAAAGAAAACTTCAGAAAAAATATCACTTATGAATAGATGAAAAAAAATCAGTTCTTAATAAATTACCAGCAAAGCAAATCCAGCAACATATGAAAACAATTCTATACCATGACCAATCTGTATCTATCCCAGGAATGAAAGATTACTTTAACACATGAAAATTAATGTAATACACCATATCAATTGAATAAAAGCAACCACATGATCATTTCAATGCATGCAGGAAAAGCATCTGACAATATCAAACGTATTATTATGAAAATAATTCAACAAACTAGGAATATAAGGGACTTTCATTAACCTGATAAAAGTCATCTACTCAAAATCCACAGTTAACATCTACTTAATGGCGATGAACTGAAAACCTTCCCCTTAATATCAGGAACAATCCAAGAATTATCTATTCTTGCCACTTCTACTCAACATTGTACTTAAGGTACTAACTAGATCAATTGGGAAATATGAAGGAAGAAAAGCCATGTAAATTAGAAAGGAAGAAGTGAATCTCTCTCTAATTTTAGATGACATAATCATGTACATAGAAAACTGGCAGGAATCCACTGGAAAACTTTTAGAATTAGTGAACAAGTTCACCACAGTCAGTCACAAGGTCAATATATAAATATCAATGTTTTCTATATATTGGTAATAAATATGTTGAAAACAAAATTAAGAAAACATTTCCATTTATAATAACATCAAACATGTTAAAATGCTAGGAATAAATTTAACAAGATATATGACTTATGCACTGAAAAGCTCAAATCACTGTTGTAAGAAATTACAAAACTAAACAAATAGAAAGAGGCCATGTTCGTGGATCAAAAGACTTAGTATTGCCAAGGGTGCAATGTTTCCCAAATAAATTTACAGAATCAACACAACTCCTTTCAAAAACTCAGTAGCTGATTTTGCAGAAACTGGCAAGATAATCCTAAAATTTATATGTAAATGCAAGGGACGTAGAATTGCCAAACAATCTTGAAAAAACAAAAACACAATGTTGGATGACTTATACTTTGTTATTTCAAAACATACTACAAAGCTACAGTGATCAAGAAGAGTGTAGTATTGGCATACAAATAGACATATAGATCAGTGGAATAGAACTGAGAGTTCAAAAATAAAACTTTACATTTATGATCAACTGATTTTATCAGGGATGCCAAGACAACTCACTGGGGAAAGTAAATCTTTTCAAAATATGTGCTGGGACAATCTGATATCCACAATCAAAAGAATGAAATTGGATTTCTGCTTAACACCATATGCCAAAATTATCTTAAAAGGGAATAAAGACTTTAATGTAAGAGCTAAAATTTTAAAACCCTTAGAAGGAAACTTACAAATAAAATTTCATGATCATAGGTTTTATGATGTTTTCTTAGATAGGACATCAAAAGACAAGTGAAAATATATATATTAATAGATCAATTAGACTAACAAAATTAAACTATTTGGTATTTTAAAGGACACCATCAAAAAAATGAAAGGACAAACCACAGAATGGGAGGAAGTATTTGTAAGTCCTATGTCTGATAAGGGAGTTGTATACAGACTACACAAAGAACTCTTGCATCTCAACAATAAACAACAACAAAAAATTAAAAATGATACAAGTATTTGAACACTCATACACTACTGGTGAAAATGTAAATTGATGCAGTCACTTTAGAAAACAGTTTGGCAATTCATTAATAAGTTAAATATTGTGTTACCATATGACCCAGTACTTCCAATATGAAGTATATACCCAAGATAACTGAAAGTATATATCTACACAAAAGCTTACACACGAATATTTATGGCAGCATTATTCATAATATCCCCAAAGTGGCAAAAACCCAAATGTTTATCAATTGGTGAACAGATAAACAAAATGTGGTATATCCTTACAAGAGAATATTATTCAGCAATTAAACGTGGAATAAACAGCTAATGAATTCTGGAATTATGTATGAACTTTGAAATGTTGTAATAAATGAAAAAATCAAGTCACTGAAATACATACTGTATGATTGTATTTATATGAAATTTCCAGAATAAGCAAATCCATAGAGACAGAAAGCTGATTCATGGTTACTGAGGTCTACAGATAGGAATTGAAAGTGACTGCTAATGGGTACGGGCTTTTTTTTGAGTGATGAAAACATTCTAAAATTGGATGGTGATGATGGCTACCCAACTATACTAATATAATACAAACCACTGAATTGTACACTTTATACAAATGTGTGTGTGTATATATATATAATCAGATATATTTTTATCATAAAATGGCAAGTTAATGAAGAAAGAGAGGAGAAGTTCACTTATCTGAGGATGCTTATTTTCAACTCACTTTTCCTGGTGTTGGTAGATGAGCTACTCCTACTGTTAGTTTCCTAACATACTACAATAGCCATTCAGCATCTTTTTTTCTGGTGACACCATCTCTAAAAGGCAGTTTTCTTACATTACCTGGGAGCTAGTTTCCTATTTTAGTCCACTTGTACGTGCTTCTGTGACAAAAATCAAGTACCAATTCACTCTTTATTCTTAAAGAGTGCTAAATGTATACTGTGTTCAAATGGAGCAATGTGCCCTAATATCAGGCTGCATAGTGTTCCCAAACTGAAATTTTTAATGAGATTAAGGATGCTAGCCAAAATTACAAAATGCATCAGAAAACTCATGCCACTCCAAATAAGAGTGTGAAACATAACAAGCAACAGTTTTGCACACTATGGAATCTAGATGCAGAATGGAAACTATAAAATGAGTATTAAAAATAATTTAAGGCTTAATGAGGCAACAAATGTATTACAACTTAATAACCTTTTTAAAAATACTCACTTTTTCAAAAAAACAATGAAACAGTTACAAAAAGAGACATTTTTCCCAACCACAAGGCAATTCCCAAATTTGCAACAAAAATAATTATATTACTAAACATCATTTTCCTAATTTTAAATATATTATTTAGAAATTAAAACCATTGGGGCTTCCCTGGTGGCACAGTGGTTAAGAACCCTCCTGTCAATGCAGGGGACATGGGTTCAATCCCTGGTCCGGGAAGATCCCAAATATCATGGAGCAACTAAGCCCATGTGCTGCAACTACTGAGCCCATGTGCTACAATTACTGAAGCCCACGTGCCTAGAGATTGTGCTCAGCAACAAGAGAAGCCACTGCAATGAGAAGACTGTGCACCACAATGAAGAGTAACCCCTGCTCGCCACAACTAGAGAAAGACCACGCATAGCAAGAAAGACTTAACGCAGACAAAAATAAATAAATAAATTTATATAAAAAAAGAAATTAAAACCATAAAATGCCTATCAAAATAAAAGTTTAAAATAAAATTAAAGTTCTAAACAATTTGATTATGAGAGGAAATCAAAAGATATATCCATTAATTTATATAATGTTCCATTTCTTGTAGGCTTGTTAACTACCAAGTACTGTTGAAATTCTTTTAAATTCATTATAATATTTGATCTCCATTTGATCCTCACAACCCTGTGAGCTACATTAGAATTATATATCAATACAAAAATAATAGAAAAATAAAACAGTTGAAGGCAGCATGAATAAAAGTAACCCTGAATGTTTAATAAGAATATAGCTAGTTTAATTAGAGTTAAGTAAAAATCAAGTATCACGTTTAGTGACTGGACTGAGATGGAACACGCATGCACATTGTTCCCATTACTGAGTGCCAGTATGTGTCTGGCACTAACTCTTTTACATTAATTAACACATTTGGTGCTCATAACCCTGTAAGCTACCTTAGGATATTTTTGGCTGCTGGCAATAGGAAAAAGGAAAAGAAAAACAAACAAACCTCAAACTGGCTTAAACAAGAAGAAAATTGATTTCCTCACAAACCTGAAATCCAGATATTTCAGAGTTGGCTTAATCCAGGCTCTCAGCTCTATTTACAGATGAATGTATTTTGTCCTTTTCCATATGTCAGCTGGATATAAAAACGTTTACAGGTAAACCCAGCATCACATCTCCTAAAAGCAACAGGAGGAAAGACAGGTTTGGTGGAGAGCTTTCCAAGAACTTCCAGGAGGTTCCTTCTTACTCTGGTATATTCAACAATCTTCTCAGCTTGATTTCTTAACTCTATTAGATGCTCCATTTTCAACTAATGCTAACAAGGGAAATCATCAGATTACCCCTAAACCAATAAACTGTATCTCCTTGGGGGTGGGAATGAGCAAGTTGCCCTTATTGACCATGGTCTCTGAAGACTCAACCTGAAGTTTGGTTAGAAAAGTGGTAAGAGTGACTGGATCCTATGTAGGCATTCAAAACTGCCCTCTATAGATATATATTGTTATTATCACATTTCATAAATGAGGCTGACTATCATGTTTAAGGTCACACCCTTTACTGATGGCACTGAATTTCAAAACCCAGTCTGTTCACACTAAAACCTCCTTCTTCACCACATAAATGCATAGTACTGTCTAACTACCAGTCTTTCCCCATAGAAGGTTGATGAAGCCTTACTTCATCCGAGAGCTACTGTTGAGATTTTATTCTCCATAATTTCTTTTTTTGCTTCCTGTCTACCACTGGGATTCACGGTGACTCTGTAGTTATGGGTAAACACTGTATCTCAAACAGAAATTTAGAATTCTTGATATGAAAAGTTTGTGCTAAGGCTGCTCTTTGAGACCGTGGCAAATCCTCAACTTTTCTTTTATCTCCCTTGTTCCCAGTGTAATAATATGTCATGTTCAGCTTCACCTGGGATTTCTTTTGTTCCATTTCTTTAGCAATTTCTATCAAGTTTCTCTGTGATATTTTTATTACTTTCATTAGTAAAGCAAACAGATATCTCCTGGTCATGGAGAGTACAGCCCTCAAAGGAACATTGTTGCAGTGTGAATGTTTGTGTCTCCCCAAATTCTTACGTTGAAATCCTAAGGTCAAATGAGACAGTATTAGAAGGTAGGGCTTTGGGGAGGCGATTAGGTCATAACAGTAGAGCTTCCATGGAGAAGATTAATGCCCTTATAAGAGGCTCCAAGAGAGCTCTTTTGCCCCTTCTGCCATGTGAGGATGCAACAAAAAGTCCTTGACCACAAAGAGAGCCTTCACCCAACCAATGCTGGCACCCTGATCTCAGAATTCTAGTCTCCAGAGCTGTGATAAGTAAATTTCTGTTGTTTATAAGCTACCCAGTCTGTGGTATTTTGTTATAGCAGTCCTAGTGGACTAAGACATATTAACAGAATCATGGTCTCATGGGTGATACTATTACTCCTTAAAAGGAACCCCATTCATCCCCTTGGTATAGAGTAACAGACTTGTTGGACAATCATGGTATAAAGTAACAGACTTGTTGGACAATCATTCACTATATCTATCTATTCATCTTTTTAATTTTTTTTGACAGTAAACATTTTTAATACTTTCTTGGAATAACAGCCTCTCCTTTAGTATATGGAATCCAGATCTAAGAGCTGGTTCACATTTAGAAATTAGACAGCAAATTGCCACTTTTTCTTCTCTCAGCCTTTTCATCATTCATCCTGGATTTTGTTTTAATTGTGTAAATTAAGCAACACCCTGTTGGCACCCCACATCTCTGTCCTATCTCTTGGTTTGGGGCACTTCAGACCCCTTCCAGATATCAGGTTAACCTTGCTGCCCATTATGATAATTACACACACTGTTATTCTGATTTTTAAATGCTACTTGGTTTCTATGTTTTGTAATCCCCTTAACCCCAATACTACCAAGATAACCATCACTCCATACCTACAAAAGATAGTCACCTCTGAACTTCTCAAAGATGCTGCATTGGTACATTCCATACTTTTTTGGGTAAATGTAACCTTCCCAAAAAATATAGTTACCAAGTTGATTTTCTGAATGTATACAATCCTAACATGCCCAGTTTTCCAAGGTTTATGATCTCTTTCTCCAATATTTTTCATTTAAATTCTGGCCTGTCTACTTTACTTTGAGTGGGCCATGACTTTTTTCAGTCTTTCAAAAGCCACTCAAGTTTAATACTGTCTCCCAGGACCTTGCCAGGGTTTTAAATAATGTATCAATGGAGAATGTTCCCATATGTATAAACTCTCTTATTCAATTTTGTGACCTGTCCTCCTTGATCCAGAATCCTTAATATCCAGTCAATATACATTCCCTTGGCTCTTTGCAAGTTCGTTTGTTTCATAAGTCACACAGCTCCTTTGGCATGTAGTTACTTCCCCTTTTACAAGAGTGAGCTCTTCCAAAGCTTGATTATGCTGTGATATAATCTATTGTCCAGGAGGAATGACAAAGTAGACCCTGAGGAGGCTGAATGCTTTCCTGTCAAGTAAAGACTTCTGCATTGTTTTCAAGCATGAGAGGAGAGGTGCTTTCTAAATTCTAACAGAAAGGAGTAGACACTTCTGCAGATCCAGAGGGTTTAGGGGAGTATCAGGATTCAGGTTTTCCAAATGTGTCAACTCAAATGCCCCATCCCAAATCTCAGGGTCCTACTCCTAAAGCATGGCACTGATCTTGGTATACCGACTTGCTAGAGTTAAAACAGCAATCTTTTCTAGAGCTCTGCTAACCTTATAATTAAGTCATGGGACTGATGCTCAGCTGTTTCTACCCTCTGGTTTCAGGAAATGACTATATTCTCATGGAGGCTTTCCCTATTGCCTTTAGTTTGTGATTAATTATCATTAGACTTTTATACTTTTTCTCATAAAAATTTTAACAGTTGAACCAGGACAGCATGCCAGAAGCTGTGAGTACATGAACTGACATTGCATGGTTCACTTTGCCACCTAGGTAACTGGTTAATCAGTTGCAAGACTGCATTTTAGAGTCAGCTTTTACATGCAGGAGGTTTACTGGGGGAATATTCTCAGATCCTATACCTGTGAGGGTTATCCTGCATTGAAGCAAAAGGGCTGGGCTTTTATTATTAGACATAGACTGTCCACAAGGGAAATTCACATGCAAGCTCTCAGCAACCAACACTCCAAGAAGCTGGGAAGATAAGGGGACATCTGGGCAGCCCACCACTAGGCTTCCTTCTGCATATGAAGGTATTTTTAATATGTTAGCAGGAATTAAATAAAATCCCTTAGACTTCTCATTTCTAAGCCAAATATCCAAGTCTTTATTAACTACATTATAAAAAGTTTCAGAGCAGAAGCCATTTTATATTTGTTTACTTATCACAGAGTTTTGAACATGATATGCTCCAAAAATCTATTTTTATTATGTTAAATAATTCACAAATAGTATAACTCTTCACTCAGATGTTCTCCCTTACATTCCTATTCATAAAATTCTTAACCACTTCTCCATTTGCTTACAAATATCACTGTCTGCTTAGTATTTCCTAATTGACTTGTGGTCATCTGATTTTTGTTTGATACTTCATGTTTCTCTTGTGACCATTATTTTATTGTCTTCTTATCAGTTCAAGTTATTATCTTTATTTATGTCTATACTTGAGATGCAAAATACTTTATAGCTTGTGTAAAAGTTACATTTACTATTAAAAATATAGGCAATGCAGAAAACAACAAAAAATAAACTCCTAAATCTCTCTAATCACAATTAACAATTATCTGCTCAGAATTTACTCAGTCATAAATATTAATGAACATACAATTAGGATGAATATGTTTAATTATATAATAACTTTTTAAAGCCTTTATATTGAGGAAACATATTACACAAAATGAAGTACAAAATCTTATACAGTTAAGAGAAATTTTATGTAGGTATACTCCCATGTAACCATGGCCAAAGATGAATATACAAAGCAAGAAATATTTTTTATGTAATGTAATTTAGGGTAAATATTACTTAAGCTCAATGAAAAAAAGATTCATAGGATATGTGAAAAATTTACTAAATTTTTAAAAATGCATTTTAAAAATTAGAAACATTTTTTAAAAGCTCACTCTCAGGTTAAGAGTAGAGATAACAACAACATTAGGATTAGAGTCATTATATTTTATAAATAATGTTCCAGCTTCAAATATAAACATGATATACTCTCATTTCTTCCTAATTCCGCTAAGTCCCCTCTTCTCACTTTCAATATTTTTAATTATATTATATATTATTATACTACAAGATTTTATAACATTTATGTCTGTACCATTAGCACAATGCCCACAATTGTCCAATAACTTTTATTTACATTAATGGCATTGCCTTATAACCTCTCATCTTACAAAGACTTTTTTCAAGAAGTGCTTATGAGTGATGCATCCCTATATTTAATCATGTTTCCTTTTGTTGTCCCTAGACATACTGCCTGATATTCTAGAGGGTTTATATTATATTTTTGAATAATCAGTTCTTTCCTTTAGCACTTCATAAGCATTGCTCTGTGGTTTCTGGCACTCAAGTTACTTTTAAGAAATGTGCTGCCAATTGATTTCCCTTCTTCTCAAGCTATTTGCATGATATTCCCTGGATGCCTGAACAGTATTTTCTTCATTCTTGAAGTCCAATAATTTAGCTATGAATGGCATGTTGCTGTATATTCCATATCACATATACTTTATATGATACTTATGGTTAATCTGATATAGGGTTCTCATACTTCTTCCCTCATCCTTTCATCTCACCTTTTTATTATTATTATTATTGTCACTGTTATTATTATCTTATACATCCACACATACAAACTTTAGGATTATTACAAACTTCATTTCAAGATCATGTTCTTATATTGTAACTTAGAAAATTATTTCTTTTCTATTTATCAGTTATCTAATTCAGGTATACCAGTTATTCTTGTTCTTGACCATATATTTTCTTCACATGTAGTATCATCTTTCTGATATTATTTAGCATTTGAATGTGAATTTACTGCCTATTTTGCATTAAAAAGATCTGTAAAAACTTAATTGAATATAATCAGTGTTTATTTTAGGTCATAATTTTGTGAGTTGGCTGCTGGTTGATCTGGGTTAAGTAATCTTATCCTGCTTCTGAGACTAGTGGGACATGAAGCATGTTCTTCTCTTCTCTTGGTGATAGCAAGAAGCCCAAGAGGGTAAGTGGAAACATACAAGGCACCTTAAACATGCAAAGTAAGTGAAAACATGCTTAAAACTGTGTAGGAATCAAGGAGTAGGAAAACGATCTTTGCCTTTTTTGTGGGAGGAATTGCAAATTAAAGAGTGAATACAGGACAAAGGGATCAGACTTACGGTTTTCTTATACTATTTTTCTGTCATTAATTCAAATTCTATTTCTTTCTGATTTCTACTGACTCAACATTAATAATGCTATTTTCCTCTATATCACATCTTTTCATTTAATTTTGTTTTTATCTTTGAGCTCTTATATGGATGAGTTCATGTCCTTAAGTTGTTTCCATTTTGAAACACACATGGGTGTTTTCAAATAATTTGCTTATTCCTTGCATTTTGCTGGGGGCGGGTGGGTGGGGAAGAGGCTTTATGTAATACTGTGTGCAAGACTATAACCTCTAACAATGTCCATACTATCTTCAAATGATCTCTACTAGTATTCCTCCCATTTTCTTAGAATCTGTATCCTAATCCCAAAGGAACATTCTTAGTCTTTGTATCCACACACTCGAAACTCATGTCACGAAATAAGTGAGCATTCATAGAAGTGCGGACAAAATATGGCTATAATTATTCATGAACAGATTTATTTTGCTAAGAACAGCAATACATTATTGATGCCTTATTACTCAAGTACAGTTATATATTTCCTCCTTTACACACTAGCCAAAGGAACTTGATTAGAATCCTATGAGTTACATATAGAGGATAACTTCCTATGTTTAAAATGTATTTTACATATTGTGCTTGTGTACATATACATATGTATATGTGTGTGTGTGTATGTGGTATCTCAGGCAAAAGTAATATATTTGCTTACAATTTGCTGAATTTTAATAGCAATGCAAAAAAATGATCAAACTCTATGCAGGGGTCAGCAGTAACCTACTGATCTATTTTGAATTTAGTGTTTGAAGTATTATTGTCATTTGTGTACACATACTTCCAAACAAGTTGATTGCTCTTGATTAGATTACAGATCTTTAAAACTTTCCAACAGTTTATATCTGTTTGAATAGACTTCACTATTAGTAACATATTCAAATATTGAATGAGACAGATATTGCAATAGTTTTATTTTTTCTAAATTATATATTGACGTCTTATTCATTTACTTAAAAAATCATGCCATAATAGAAAAATTCTAAATTTTATGGTCATGCCTATGCTCCTAAATAATTGAGTCAGAAAATAAAGAGACTGGTATGCATCTTGTGGGTAGACACAAAAAAATCTGCTATACTACAAATATTCACACCTATAACCAAAAAGAAATAGACACTTTGTTGGAAGTTCAGAGTGCGAGCTTTCAGTGTCACAGTGTATTATGTTATCATGCCACTTTGAATTTTGTTTTACTTTTAGAGGATCTCACAGAATAAAATATATGTGTGTGATATGAGGAATCTAAAGTAAAATTCTTTTAGCTTCTGTTTATTGAATTCTTATGGGCAAATCAAATAAATAATTTATTATTTACTAATTTACTCTTTATGCATAAACAGTAACAATGGATGGACTGCCATGCTCCTAGCTAAGACCGACACGTTTCCTTGCTTTTACATTTCATTCCCTCACACATACTCAATGACATTGCTACATTGAATCTCCCTCTCCTCTTCTACCAATTCTCTTTTGTATTATTCACACCATCACAAAGATAAACTATTTCTTCCATCTTAAAAAATACCTGATTTAACCCTACTTTCCTCTCTAATTTCTGCTCCATTTACCTCCTCTTTACAGAAAAACTTCTTGAAAGCGTAGAATATAATTGCTGACTTCATATTGGCCCTTTCCACTATTTTTTGTACACAAACTCTACTAAAATTCCTCTTTCCAAAGTCACCGATGAATTTCACATTGGCGATTTCAATGATCAAACTGCAGTAATATTACTTTAGCTATTTAGGAGCATTTCGTACAGTATTACTCTATTTTTCTTGAAGTACTTCTTTCACCTGAACTCTTGGGCACCACTCTCAGCCTTAAATGTGGTAGTGACCCTGGACTATTTGACATTATTTTTTATCATCTAGTCTCACTGTCTAAACTATCTCATGTAGTCTGATGATTTAAACATCATATAAATGCTAGCTCCTGGATTTGCATCTTCAATCTAGTTCTCTCTAGACCTCCAGGTCTAAATATCCTATGCTTACTTGACTTTTCCATTTCTGTATATGACAGTCGTTGCAAACTTAACACATGCAAAACTGAGTTATTGATATCCACCCCAATATTTACTCTTCCTGTAGTCTTCTTCATTTCAAAAAATGCCGGGCTCTTATTTCATTTGCTCAGCAATAAATCCTTATAGATTCCTATGTTCCGCTTTTTTTCCCTCTCAACCCCACGTATGGTCTTTCAGCAAATACTTTTAGCTTCACTTGGACTCCACATCACCACTTCCAATCATCACCCCAGCCCCAGACACTATCAGTTTTCTCCCAGAATACTGTCAGATCCTTCTTTACACTTTAATAGCATCACCCTGGATACTGTCTTAAGAGGCTAAGACCTGCCCTTGTCTCCTTCATCCCAAGTGATTTTGCTAAAATGAAAGTCTGGTCATGTCATTTCTCTGCTGAATACCTCCCTCAGTGGTGTCACTTCTTGCTCAGAATGAAGCCCACAGCCTTTAGTGAATGAGTTACAAGGCCCTACCAACACAGATTCTCTACCAGCTTTCTCACTGTATCTTTTACTTGGCCTCACATTTTCTTTTCCTCCCTCCACTCCAGTCATATTGGACTCAATGCTGTTCCTTGCAATATGCCAAGCAAGATCCCACAAGCAGACGTTTTAATGGTTGTCCCTTATGAATACTATCCCCTAGATACGTCTCTAATTCATTTATTTAACTTTTCTTTTTTTTCAGAAAATGTCTTCTCAGTGAGATAGGACCGATGCATCCACTAGGCTCAGTTAGTACAATACTTAAGAGTAGACAATACTCTTAAGGTTCCTCAAAAATATTTCAATTTATTTTAAAATTAAAAGAAAAGAAATAAACTTTTATGTCAAGTAAAATGTTTTAATATATAATATTAATACTATGTCTTTATATCAACAAGGACATAAAATAAAATTATATACATACCTATATGCATATGTGTGTGTCTATTTAATGAAGAAAGGGGTCCCTAAATCAAAAGTGCCTAGAACCCACAAACCCATAATGTGGCCAGGCAGAGAGGCCCTCCCTGGCGATCTCATGTAAACTTTCAGCAGCCAGTTTCAACATTTCCTATGCTCCTTCCCTGCTCTGTGCCTTATGTCTTCCCCTTAGCACTTATTACTACCTCTCCTACTAGAATACAAACTTCATGGGGTAATTTCTTTTGTACGTTTATTATTGTTTGTTCAGTACCTAGAAAAATATATGGCACATAGTAATGTGCAAAAATACTTATTCAGTGAATGAATGTATATTTTAACTGGCTTAAATACATCCAAATGATACATATCTGGTTGAAGCATTATTTTTTCTTTTGATTCTCATATAACATTCTAAATATATTGGTCCTATTTATTTCTGTACTGGTTATTAACTTGTTTACATAATGTAATGCATCACTTATTTGTAATACAGGGAGTACCAGATTTGCAAAGGGAATGTTTCTGAAATGCTTTCTAATATATATTATCTTTTTCTTACTTGACACAAATTATGTATTATCTTCCTTACACTAATTTTTTTAACATCTTTATTGGAGTATAATTGGTTTACAATGGTGTGTTAATTTCTGCTTTATAACAAAGTGAATCAGCTATACATATACATACATCCCCATATCTCCTCTCTCTTGCGTCTCCCTCCCACCCTCCCTATCCCACCCCTCTAGGTGGACACAAAGCACCTAGCTGATCTCCTGTTACACTAATTTTTAAAAAGTGTGATTTTAATTTATAACGATTTTCTATTTTAAGGAAGAGGGATGAGTATTTCAGGAATATGCATCCAATAAGACTTTAGTTAGAAACTAAAGGTTTCACCACACAAATTTTTTACCACAATGTTTTTACATTGTGCCAGAAGCGATCTTTCTGTAAAGCACAAACTATGAGACCAATGCTATTGAAGTCACATAAACACAGAATTTTCTGCACTGAATTTTTGGTTGTTTACCACGACTTTGTTTTCTCACTACATTAAAAATGTATTCTAACTAAGTTTCAAGTATCTGCTGATTACAGAATGTGGTTTTTATTTGAAAACGGAGGACCCAATTTGGATTTAAGGAATGAATTTTGAAGAGTCGACTATGACTTTTTTATATGTGGTATTTATTTCTGCAGCAGAGCCAACTCGAGTTATATTTTTGTATAAGAATTGGCTTTTCTCCAATACTGTTCATAAACTTCCCCTGAATTACCAGAATCAAAGGCATCTGTTACTCTCATGCCACACCCAATCACCAGAGTCTCCCACTGACGTCCAGACCTCTGGTGCCTTCCCGGGGTGTGCTCCTGATCTTAATGCCCTCACCCCAATGTATGATAAGGTTTAAGGATTTAATTACGCCTTCAGTATACCAATATTTTAATAGCATTTCCTTGATTCAAAACCCTAAAGTTTGAAAGTCATTACCTTCTACAGGCTTAGAAGAAGAAAGAAATATATATTCAGCAGGGAAACCATTCCCTATTCATATCATACAATTTCAACTCAAAAAAAAAATGAAATACTTCTTTGTGTATATACACAAGTACCACATAAAGATATTCTGGTAAAAAGTTGTGGTGGCTGTCTATAATCTAACTTTTAAAAAATGAGTGTATACATACACACGTATTTTCAGCATTAGAACATATGTTCTTTATATGCCTTTCAGCAGAATCAATCATTCCCTTTTGCTGAACTGACTAGAGTGATTAGTTTAGAAGTATTACTTTCAGTGTAATATCTCATCCTCATTTCTGAAGAAGTCTGAAGAATATCTGTCAAAGTAGGCAAGATTTATGGTCTGATTTTCCCTTGCAAATACAATATTTTTGGAGAAATTTAATAAATGGAGATAATATGACTCTGGTTCATAAATATGAGATTTAAATATTAAATTTACAGATTACATTCCAATGTTAAAGCTCTCATAAGATTCCTCTTTTTTTATATATATACTTTTACATCTTTATTGCAGTATAATTGCTTTACAATGGTGTGTTAATTTCTGCTTTATAACAAAGTGAATCAGTTATACATATACATATGTTCCCATATCTCTTCCCTCTTGCGTCTCCCTCCCTCCTACCCTCCCTATCCCACCCCTCCAGGCGGTCACAAAGCACCGAGCTGATCTCCCTGTGCTATGCGGCTGCTTCTCACTAGCTATCTACCTTACGTTTGGTAGTGTATATATGTCCATGCCTCTCTCTCGCTTTGTCACAACTTACCCTTCCCCCTCCCCATATCCTCAAGTCCATCCTCTAGTAGGTCTGTGTCTTTATTCCTGCCTTACCCCTAGGTTCTTCATGACATTTTTTTTCTTAAATTCCATATATATGTGCTAGCATATGGTATTTGTCTTTCTCTTTCTTACTTCACTCTGTATGACAGACTCTAGGTCTTTCCACCTCATTACAAATAGCTCAGTTTCATTTCTTTTTATGGCTGAGTAATATTCCATTGTATATATGTGCCACATCTTCTTTATCCATTCATCTGATGATGGGCACTTAGGTTGTTTCCATCTTCGGGCTATTGTAAATAGAGCTGCAATGAACATTTTGGTACATGACTCTTTTTGAATTATGGTTTTCTCAGGGTATATGCCCAGTAGTGGGATTGCTGGGTAATATGGTTGAAATCTCTTGTTAGAATTCTAGGCATTAAAATAAAAGATGCAAAAGGAAGGAGTTCTATAGGTAACAAGAGACAGGACCTCAAAGTTGTTCGTGTTCAGGCACTCAGGTCATTCCTAGTGGAGACTTCATAATTACCATATCCCCAATTATGGATTTATTCTATTAATATATATGTATATATAAAGTATGTATTTCTGTACACATGGATATATTAATATATCATATCTATAACATATATTAATATATCCATGAGGGTATTATATGTACATAAATATACATATAAATGTGTACATACGTGTGTTTGTCTATATGTAGAGAGGGGATGGGATGAATCTTTTATATTGACCAGAGAACTACTGCTAGTTTAAACCTCTTAGGCTAGAGGAGTCAACTACGGTGGATAAGATATGGTCAATTTCTCTGGGGAAAAAAAAATCTGCATTTGGAGGTAATTGAAGGCTTTTCTTAGCCTTGTAGGACCTATCTTCTTTTTGTCAATTTCCTCTGTTCTCCGTGTCTCTCCATAATGTGGATGAAAGTACAGAACAACAAAATTCTAAAAAGTATAGGCAAACATATTTGCCAGCCATCCTCACTCTTAACCAAATTACAGTAATCAGAGTGACCATTCAAATCTGTTTTACTACCTTTCAAAAAGAATTTGAGAATAAATTATACATTACGACAAACCATTAACTTCTTAAAACTTCAAAGGCATTTGACACTCTAACCAGAAAACTGTCTTCTGAATTTGGGAGCATCAACTACTCTGACTTACCAAGCTAAACTAATCAAAAGTAGTCACAATTTAGGGGGTAGGGAAATCTGTATAATTAATATTACATGAAAATGTAGATCATTCTAAACAACAGACTTCAGAAAGTATATAAACTCTATTTTTTAGCACAGTATAAAAATTCACAGGAAAGGAAAGAAAATATCCTCCTTTAATTTCCACCCTTTTATTTTTTCATTTACTTGGATGTTTTAGAGTAAAGAAAAGAATCAGACTATTCCCAGACTACACTCTGCCTATGTGGCTTATTAAAATGACACTCTGTTTTACATTATTTTACATTCATGCAGCAAGTGAGTTTTTGAATATGTACAGAATCTGGTAAGATATAGCAGGAGGTAGTTACATTAGAGTGTTTTTATTAACAAGGTTCTGTATTTACTTGTAAACTGAAGAGGCTAAGCCAGTGGTTCTAAATTAAAGGGGAAATTTTGTCCCCAGGGGACCTAAAGAATGTTTGGAGACATTCTGGTTGTCATGACAGGGCTTACGACTTCATATAGTGGGTTGGGGCCTGAGATACTGCTCCATATCCAATAATGCACAAAACAACCCCATAACCAAAGAACTATCTGACATAAAAGCTCAACAGTGCTGATATTGAGAAACTATGGTCTAGGCAAATATAAGCAGCAAAGTACAACTTAATATTCTCTTTTATTAAAGAAAAAGGGCTAAGTTTTCTCCATTTATCAAATATGGTGGTTAAAAGAAGAGCGATTGTAACAATGCATTTCCCCATCCTGAACTATTTTATGGATAACATTGAGCTCACCTCAAAATTTATAAATAACTCATGTTTATAAAATATATTGATACTTTATAATTGCAATAACTAAATTTATTTAATAGTCATACTATTTAAAGGAGAAATTTTTTTGAATTTTATTTTTTATATAGCAGGTTCTTATTAGTTATCTATTTTATACATATTAGTGTATAAATGTCAATCCCAATCTCTCAATTCATCACACCACCACCACCCCCCACCCCTGCTTCCCCCCTTCATGTCCATACATTTGTTCTCTACATCTGTGTCTCTATTTCTGCCTTGCAAACCAGTTCATCTGTACCATTTTTCTAGATTCCACATATATGTATTAATATACAATATTTGTTTTTCTCTTTCTGACTTACTTCACTCCGTATGACAGTCTCTAGGTCCATCCACCTCTCTACAAATGACCCAATTTCATTCCTTTTTATGGCTGGGTAATATTGCATTGTATATATGTACCACATCTTCTTTATCCTTTCGTCTGTCGATGGGCATTTAGGTTGTTTCCATGACCTGGTTATTGTAAATAGTGCTGCAGTGAACACTGGGGTGCATGTGTCTTCTTGAAATATGGTTTTCTCTGGGTATATGCCCAGTAGTGGGATTGCTGGGTCATATGGTAATTCTATTTTTAGTTTTTTAAGGAACCTCCATACTGTTCTTCAGTGTAGCTGTATCAATTTACATTCCCATCACCAGCGCAAGAGGGTTCTAAAGGAGAAATATTTACTTTGTGGTTCCTGGAAAAATACTAATTTATCTTAATGATGAAGTTGAGAGAATGTAAAATATATGGAATTGACAACATAGTGATTACTGATTTACTAAAGCATTTCAACTGAATATTGCAGACAATTCTAAATTGATTTTAATAGAAAATGAAGTGTTTGATTGAAGATAGCATTTTGGATACAAATCTGCATAACTATCATGCTTTAGACCCATGTTCTATTAACATTTCACTAATGCCTGACAAGTGCTAAAACATCATACCAACAAATGGGCATATGCATTGACGCAAAATAAATATTACTAATAACAAAATTATGCTTTCTTAAACACAGTTATGAAGTCATCTGAATAGCGCTTTAGGCTGTAAGGTAAAGAAAAAATTTGTCAAATACTGTACCTAAGTAATTAATTAGAGAAATATTTAGATTTTTCAAAACTTGACTTAGATTTAAGTGGCTATAATCAAAGGCAGACATACTTTCCCTTCAAGAAAATGTTAGGTAATGTTTGCTATATAATAATAAAAAACCTGGTGAGCAAAACTGAGATAAAATCACCAACCAGATCCCCCCAAATGGATGTAAATATATAATTTTAATACTATTTAAAATTGCTTTTTACACTCCTCAAGTACTGTTTTTGAAAAATGAATGAACACTATATATTTTTTATTCAATGATTATAAAGTATGTTTTACTAAATTAGTTCTTTAATTCTATATCAATCCTTAGGAACCTAAACTTTAATATGATGGAATACTTTTAAATAAGATTTTTAAACACCTTAGATACTAGTATTCATAAATTATTTGCTAATAAATAAATTATATTGTACTATCAAATATGAGATTTTTCCATCTCCCAATAATATTCCATGCATATATTTAATAAAACAAAATTCTTTAGAATTTTGTGTGGTTGTGCTTGTGTTTCTCTGAATGTTCCTGTGCATGGTGAACTGTCACCTGATGAACTGGATGTGTTTGTGTGTGTATATGTGTATGTGAACTTGAGAGGGAGCACCTGTGTGTGGGTGTGAAAACAACTTTGTGATAGATTCAATTTACTTGAGATGATTGGTTACATCAGAATACTATTTTCAATTAATGCAGTTCATAGCCATTTAAATGTATACTAAGAACTAGTTTGATAATATATCTTCATAACCTAATATAGAAAATAAAATCATTCCCCTTCGAGGTCTTCATTTTTCTAGCATAACTTTTTCCTTTGCGGAAGCATGTATTCTGCTATAGCTACCATCATGTAGGGTGGATTATTTTGAAGTTAATGCGTAGAAATGTTATGCCACCTGACTTTCTCAACTTCAGAGATCCCTGTCTCTCAGTTTCAGTGTCATGCTTCCAATCCTATTCACTTTAATTTTTTCTTTTTGAAGTAAAGGAAGGTATCTGAACCTTCTGCTGAGTGAGAACAGCTTCACTTCGTGAAGCTGGAAAATGTAGGGGAAAAAAATTAGTATTTTCTTATCATGTTTTTAGGTCTTAGAGACAATTATACTCCATTGATTTATTTCAAACTGATTGGTAAGTCTTTTGTATATGTTTAAACATACTCTACTGAAAATATATGGGGCAGGGGATGTTAATTCCATTTAAATCATGTACAGTGGAAAATAAAATTATATGTTATTATGAAACCCTTATATTTAACTGTGTTTTGTAGCTTTTTAGTGAAACTCATATTTTAGGCTTAATAATATCTAGTTTTTCGAAGTTAAATATTTTACAGAACGATTTTTCTCTACACAATATTCCATATATTTTTAATACCATAAGATGTGAAGGGAAATTATTTTTTGTACCAGAATTATAAATGCAAAAGAATTTCCTTGTGAATTCAAAAAAGCTAGGTATTAAAGAATGAAAAACTAAGCAACAAAAATATTTCCAGAAAAAAAATCAACCTTTGATTTAAAGAATCACATACTCTTATATCTTCAGACATTTTATTTCAGAACTATATGATAGAATTAAACAGAAAAAAATATGACTAGGATATTTAAGTATATTGACAAACTCACAGAATACTGTGAGTAGTATCAGTATCAGTATATTGATAGTATGTAGATGTGCATGTTTTCATTTAAATAAGGATTATTTTTCCTCATTAATGAAAAGACACATTTTTTCTCTTCTGGTTTACTAAGAATATGCTGTTTAATTTCTATGTTGTAAGCAAACATTTGAGTTTGATTATATGGAAATTCACAAAATATACAGATATTTAAGAACACAATTCTTAGAAGAGTTGTAGCAAAATAGTTTCAAAATTTTACCAGTTACTTCTAGTAATGCTCAATTGAAAATCAGATTTTTTTAATCAAACCTTTTTTTTTGCATAGGTGTTTATTCTTCATTCATTTGTACTGTTGCCATCCCAATTCAAACATGTCCTGCTACACCTATGATTTACTGTGAAAACCCCATACTTTTCCCTCCTTACCTGATTATAGTATTTGCATCCTGAATCTTCCAGAATGCAAATTCATAAATAAAAATGTAGTTTCTAGAAGCCAATTTATGTGTAAACCCAAGGTCTCATAAAATGAAACTCAAAAACAGTTTTTCCCCATTTTCTGGTGCCTCCCAGCTTAAATATCTGTTTACATCTCTATCTATCTATCTACTATCGATCATCTACCACAGTCAATAAGATTCTGCTCTAAATGGGTATACTGTATTTACGGTTTGAGAGACAGGTCTTTAGAATATCTTAATACACACACACACACACACACACACACACACACACACACACACACACAGCTATGCAATGAGAACAAATTATTAGCAGATGATTAAAGTTTGCTAAAGGCCAAAAAAACAAAACAAAAAAAACAAAAAACTAAAATTTTTTGAGGAAGCTCCTGTCCTCAAGAAAAGAACACCATACATACAATGTTAGAGAGATTTGGATAGAACAGCCGTTTAAAGATTTAAAGCCCAGAATAAATGTATGTTAAGTAAACCCAATAGAAATTTTAACAGTGCTTTGCAAATTTTAAAATGTCTTAATTAAAGTTATATGAATTATCCTGAGTTACATGAGGCTATTTGAAGAGTCCCATTTAAAACAAATATACTGACACACTGCTTTCTGCTCTCCTTATTTTACCTTAATAGTTACCTAAATAAATATTACCATTTTTCCATTAAATAACAATAAAATATGTATTTTTAATAAAATATATATAAAGAAAAATATATAGTTATGTTAATATGAGTCTACATACTAATATCATTGGTTTATATTAGTAAACATTGGCATAGATATACTTTAAAAGAGCTGATAACCTATTTCCCCAAAATGTTTACATGACAGTTGAAGAGATACAAAAGGAGGCTGGATTAATAGCAGTTATATTGGGATGATGGAAGTTTATCCCTTCTTCTGAGATAGAGGAAGCATGACCAGTATGATATGAAGTAGAGAAAGAGAGTAAGTCAACTCAGTTTTGTGGTGAGGGAATTCTGCCCAGAATAGTAGCATTATGGATACCTGAATGTTCCCACATTCTCACAGCTCTGAGGCCAATTATTTTTCAGTTTTGGTTGTACATCAGATACAACTGAGGGCTTTAAAAATCACTAGTGCTTTCATAATTTTTTAAAAAGCATTCCCCACTATAACCAGTCAAATAAGGCGTGGTCAGAGTATAACACTGCTGTTTAAGGTATTGCATCTGGAAAATAATATTTTTTTGAAATTTAGTTTTAAAAATTAAACATGGGCTTCCCTGGTGGCGCAGTGGTTGAGAGTCACCCTGCCAATGCAGGGGACACGGGTTCGTGCCCCGGTCCGGGAAGATCCCACATGCCGCGGAGCGGCTGGGCCCGTGGGCCATGGCCGCTGAGCCTGCGCGTCCGGAGCCTGTGCTCCGCAACGGGAGGGACCACAGCAGTAAGAGGCCCGCGTACCGCAAAAAAAAAAAAAAAAAAAATTAAACATCATTTTCTTTAGTGTCTACGTCTACAAAACATTTTACAATATTTATGTCATGTTTCATAATTTTAAAGATTTCTTCATCAAAAACTTGTGACTTAACTCAGAGAAATATACTAGTGTAAAACCACTTAATTGATGGCTATATGAACATGTGTGCTAATTTTAACCCATAATTTACTATAAATCTTTAATCTTTGAAATATCTCTATGCCCTGATTCAATCAGAAGTTAACATTTCAGATGTAATTTTGAAGATATTTTATTTTATCAATTTCTTTAGAACCATTTAGTGCTGAAGACATACTAGAAAAATTGAGTGCTTTTTAAATTTTACTTCTCATTGCTTACTTATGTCTATGAAACAGTATGAAGGTTTCTTGTTTCAGGTAATTTAAAGTGTGTGTGAATTTATTTTATTTTCTTAATATTTAATCCCTACACATTATTTATACAGCATTCACTTAACTACTTTCTAAAGTTTAAATTTTAGATTGACTACTAAAATTTATGATGACTACTGTTCATCCCAGATGACAGTTATATAATCTTTCTAAACTTAAAATCAGCCTAATGACACTAAATACTTAAGCAAAATTCTGATACCTAGCTACAAATTAATTCATAGAGTATCTTAATGGGTGACTTATCTTCACATACGGTATACAACCTAGCCTAGAGACAAGACAAATGTAATTTAACATGAAGATACATCATTAAATACCAGCTCATGGGCACAAAAATCAGCTAGCCCATTTCATTTCTTATGGATGTTTATTAATTAAGGACGTTATACAGTATATGCAAAAGTGAAATAAGAAGTAAAAATATTATTTACTTGATATATTTTCACTCAATGGATGGATGTCTACTCTTTCTGTGCATGTCTGTCTTTGCTTTAAATATGCTTTTGATTTCCACTTAATAAGATCAGTGCTTTCTAGATCTTTCAGCCTTTACCTGTATCAAAACTATTAATTTGGAAAGTATCTGCTGTCCATCATTGATGCTTAATTGTGAATATATACATATATAGTCTTGTAGCAGAAAGTGCCTTAAAGATCACCTAGTTCAGCTAAGCATTTTCCATTTGTTAGAACGAACTTCAAAGCCAGCAACATAAAGATAATCAATACTTCCTGCAGAAGTATTTTATTAGTTTGCTAAGCCTAACAGAATAAATTTGATTAAGTATGGTGATAAGCATATTGTCTCCCTTAAAATTGATTTTGCAAAAGATATGCAGAGAAAGGAAGTTTTTTTCTTTACTCTCTTAAAGATTAAGCCATATGAAGATACGTGACAAACATACAAAACAAAATATGAACAAAAATACTGTCCTAAGTATGAAATCAAACATCAATCCAGTTTAATGATTTCAACTACTCTTCTAGTTTTCCATTATTAAAGAACAAAAAGCTATCTCTTCAGGAAATGAGATATAAGCATTATTTTTATTGAGATGTGGAGCATGTGTTTAGGGAAAATAGAATGGCATATATTCATCAGATTATGAAGTTAACTGAAAACCCACCTCTTGCACCTTTGAAGCCTCAAGGTCAGTGATGTGACAAGGGGCAAACTGCAGCAGTGGTCTGCCTCAAGATCAGGCAACAGGACATGTGGTGTCTGCAAAGAATATGTAAGTAATAAGGAAGGGGACTAAAATTCAACCTCCTGGGTATTAGCCTATGCACCAGCAATTCGAAACAATATCAGTGAAATGTTTCATTTCTTGCATTTCTTCTCTGAACATTATTATTTTAATTTATATTATTACTGAGAATAGTTTTATCGTCTACAGAGGGGAATGTGTGAAAAGTATTTTGCTGATCAAAAGTATTTTGCTGATCAAAGGGGAGGCAGCTTATGAGCCCTGTTTCCTTTCTTTTGTTCACACCAATTCCCAATTACCTACTGTGAATCTTCTACCTGTCAAAATCCGGAGTTTCTAAGTTTGAATGTCCCCTCACATTTAAAATATTCTCTGATTTGACTAATGCACTGGGCTCTCTTGTTCACCTCAATGCAGACACCATTTTTGGATAATATCATTCTCTATTTGTATAATATACCACGCCTTAGTTACGCTTGCATCAATCTTTTTTCACCATAACTGTAAACCATGGTTGAACAAGACTATGTAAATCACAATCTCTGCATCCCCATGGAATTACATTGTTTTAGACATTTTGGACATTCAGCATCCTTAATTTAACAAGTAGTTATTGAGAAAATTGTATGTTATAGAGTTTTGGCATTAAAAAGACAAAAATAAAATGATTTCTGTCCAGAAAGCCAGAAATACCAAATATTTTGAGAGATATTCCAAATACATTATTTCACTTACTTTACCCAACCCTGGGAGCTAGTGACCAGTGTTATCATTTCTGAAGGTTAGACGATGCAAAGAAAGGATTGTGTTACTTGTCCATGGTGTCAATAATATAAGACAACTCACTATTCTATCCTGGATACATATTATTGTAATGGCTATAGTAGTGATATATGTGGGAAAACACAATATATTTTTTCTGTAGTTGAGCATATAGTATTTATCTGCATTTAAGGAAATGTTTTCAGCATAACTTACTTAAAATAAATGAAATGTAGCCTTATCTTTATTAATTAGTCCCTAAATTATCTTCTGATTATCAGAATGTTAGATTATTTTTTCTTTTTTTTCAAATAAGATGATGTATAATATAGAGCTTCCCTGGAAAATACATTTGAATGGCTAATTTCTTTGGACTCTAATGGAGAGAAACTTTATTTTCTTTAAAAATAAGAGGAGCTTTCTATTGGCTTGCTATTTTAAAAGTATGCTAGATTACTTTTCATTTTTTGAATTAAGAAAACTTCATAAAATGTTTTAAAGTAACAAAATCAACATAAATGGAAAAAATCATAGGTATTAAGTTTGACTTTGCATGTCTTCATACATGTGCTTCCTCCTAAATGTTTTACAGAGTTTAGAAGTTCTGCAAATGAACAGTAATTGAAAGAACACAGGGAATAGAACATCCTCAAAGATGAATGGTTGGACTTCATACCCGACAATGTAAATGAATTTAATTAGATTCAAATCAAATCATGTTACAAAATAAACTTTTATTAGATACCTTTTGAAATGTATTAAGCATATCCTTCCTAGCTTCTTTAAAATAGCATTGGTATAAATACAAATCCTTTTAATGTTAACTTAAAGTATGACTCATACTTCACCAGGAAAAGTGTGGATTTTGAACTATTCCCTTTTAAATCATTGTGTACATAGTTTCTTCTTAACATAAAAATGATTTCAACCAGACACAGAGAACAGCAAGTTGTCTTAGACTTTTAAAACAGTATGACTTTTTTTTCTGAAAATGGTATTTTTTTAACTTTAGTTTCCTTTCAAATGCATAGAAAACCCATAAATTCTTGTTGTTAATATTAAATAGAATCTTGACAACAGTTTCCATTAAATAATTTAGTTCTTAATATTGTTTATGTCACAAATTTGGATCTCATGGGTTCTGTGCATTTTAGGATTGCTCAACTATTAAAAAACAACCCAGAAATTTGAACTTGAGCACATCAAAATTATGTCCTTTTTTTTGCCAAAAAATGCTAGCTTAAAAGGAGCACAGTTTCATCTCCGGTGAACAAGGATAGGTATGTGTATCCATTTCAGAGGCTATATCAGCCAAAAACGTTTCTCAGGACAAACAAATTTTGTACTATTGAAGAGCATGTGAGTCCTACTCTTAATTATAATAAATTAATTTTTATTTGTATATCAAGGAAACAATTTACACTTAATAAAAATATTTTTCCTGAATGTTAATAAAAACTCATTTTGATATTCATAAGTCATCTATATTAAGTTTTTAAAAGCATTCTTAGGGAACTTTTTCACAAAATATTATTAGTAAAACTAATCATTAAATATCTTCTATCAGACTGTGTTTCATTGAGAGTCAAGTAACAGAGAAGAGACAGAGATGGAGAAAGACAGAAATGAGGAGGAGCACTAAATATTTTGAATGAGATATTTGTTTAATGTTCTAATCTCCCTTTGTTATTAAAATGAAGGATGAAGAATAATGCATTAAATATTTCCTAACTCTAGTTATCTTATTTGTTAACACAGTCTTCCCAACTGGGGTCATGCAAAAGATGTGCAAAGTGCCCTCAAATTTAGATAGAGGGACCATAATCAATTTTTTAAAGATTCTTCATCATGTAACATTTTATATAACTGATGTTAAACTGTTCATTCATTGTGAACTGTATAGTCACATTGTCTTAGTTAAAAATAAGTTGAGGGACTTCCCTGGTGGTCCAGTGTTAAGACTCTGCACTCCCAATGCAGGGGCACTGGTTAGACCCCACATGCCACACTGCACGGCCTAAAAAAATTTAAAAAAATAAAAATAAGTTGAAATGTATGTCTGGGCACATACACAGGATGCTCTTTTATAAATGTGTCCTTTAAAAGAAAATGCTGAATATCTAAAAAAAACTGGAATTCACCAAATTCTGATTGGTAATGTTTGTACTTTACTGACCTTCTCTCTATATTTAAACCTTATATTCCTAGTTGCGTTGTCTTATAAAGACCGGACAAAGCCCATCACTGCAATTCTCCTACAATCATTGAGAGTTTTACATTAGCATTTCAATTTACCACTTTACTAAATATTTTTTTTAATTTGCTTGAATCAAGCAGATTTTTATCTACTGCAGAAAACAACTAAGAAAACTTGACAAAAAATATACTGTTTCCTGCCATCAGAGAACCACTGAAGCAACCTGAATTTAATGGGACAAAATTCTGGAGAAAGTGGCACCACAGAAGAATGAGTTGACATTCTGCAGTGGCCTTTTCCCATAGGGGATTTGCTGACTCTGGGAGCATATTAAGAAGGTGAGGATCCAGGCAAAAGTTCTGGACAGAACACAGCTATAAAGAATTGGAGAAATCAGTAATGCACGCACCTGTCCGTGTGTGTGTAGTCACCAAGGACTTGAATCCTTTCCTTTTAAATACTCAAAATTACTCATCTAATTTTAATTCACTTAATTGACCATATTCCCAAATATGGTTATGATTGTGTGGGATAATAAAATGTCCCTTAATAATACCTATAATAAATATTCTAATTCCCCCCAAATTACTGCTTCAATGTGACCAGTGGATTACCAGTCTGATCTCAGGTGGCCTTGGCCTGCAGCAGCTTGAAGCAAGGTTTCAGTTCCTGGCCAGTGATTAAAGTCGGGTCGCGTTAGTGAGAGCACCAAATCCTAGCTACTAGACCAGGGGTCAATGACAAGGTCCTGGACCTATGGCTTTGCAGAAAAAGAATTCCCACGAAGACGGAAAGTAGTGAAACAAGTATTTATTGGGAGAAAAAAAGAGTACTGTACGTACGGATAGACATATGAATGGGCTCAGAGAGAGTTGCACACTCGTGGCAGTTAAAATCACTTATATGGGGCATTTCTTCTGGGTTTCCTTTGGCCAATCATTTTGATTTGCTTGGTTCAAAGTCCGTATTTGGTATATCTCAGGATCTTCCCATGTGTGTGCTCGCATCTCTTAGCCAAGATGGATTCCACCGAATAGGCCTGTGGGTAGTTAGCATCACTTAGCATCATTCCCCTTTTGACCTCCAAGGAGCCCTTCTTCACATGTGGTCGGGGAGGTCTTCTGACTTTGAGAATGAGGAATGTGTGGCCTCTCTCTTCTATCTGGGCAGGGCTCAGCCTCCTCTTTTCAATTGTCCTGCAGTTTTCGTCTCGGAGTATCCATCCACAGGGAACTCCAACTGTTTACCTGGGGAGGCCCATCAGTCTCCTGCCTCAAGTCCATATTTGTTTCCAAGTAGCCATGGGATCTTAAATTACCACATAACTTCCTTGATTATCAGTTTCTTGACAACAAAGTAAAAATCCCAATGTTAGTAAAATAGTTTATAAACAACCCTATATAAATGAAAGTTATTATTTTTGGTATTATTATTATCATTTGATTATTATTAAGAGTGGACTACATGTTATAGGTACATCTCTAGCCAGATGAACAAATATTAAATTATTCAGGTCCCCAGTATTCACTATCTTCTAGGATTAAAATAATCTATATAAATACATCCATTAGATTTGTTTAGAAATTAAAAACTAAATAATGAATTAAATTTTCTGGAACTTTGCTTAGTAACTTATTTATTTTAAGTATTTGAAATGTCTCTAGTTTGTCTAGATCAGCTAAACAATTATTCTACATTGTTAAAATTTTTAATATACTCCTTATTTGAACTGGACAGTTTTTTGCAAATCTCCTCGGCAGAACCTTTTTATACATTTAAAACAGCAAATCATTACTACTATTTGAATAATCTCTGCTTCCTTATTATTCTGAGGTGCCCTTTTTTTTACGTCATATATAAGACATTCTATCATCACATACTTATTAGGCCCAGTACTCTTATAGACCCAAGCTCTGCAGTAATGAAAAAAAAAAAAAAAAGCCTGTGTTATCAAAGAGCTTCTATTCTCTTAGGACGCTGAGAAAAAACACCTACACATGATACGTAATATGACAATCAGTAATTAAAATTGTGAAGTAAAACAAAGTAGGATAGAAATAAACTGCAGGAAGGACTTCCCTTTCATATAAGATCTTTTTTTTTTTTTTTTCATATAAGATCTTTAAGGTAGCCCTCCTTGATACTTCGACATTAAACAGAAGATGGGAGTCAGCTTCTGCAGTATTATTGTATTATTGCTATGATTTCTTTCTTCACACATGAGTACAAAAATGTTTTAATAACTACAGTTCTGTAATCTGAGATAATCCGTAGTGATGTTAATTCTTTCCTGCTTTTTTAAAAAAAGTCCTCTTATTTCTTCTTAGTTGTAATATAGCTTTACTGAGTCCTCCAGAAAACACACACACACACACACACACACACACACAATGAGATTTAAATTAGAATTTCAAAAATTCGATCAGTTAATTTACAATAAACTCACTTTTATTTTATAACTCTTAATCTTTTCATTTAGAAACTCTAGAAAAAATTTTGTAACTATGTATGCATTGTTGGTGACCATTTTGCAATATATATTAATATCAAATCATTATGTTGTACACCTGAAATTAACATAATGTTTTATGTCAATTATACCTCAGTTTTAAAAAAAAGCAAACACCTGCTGTCTATCATACTCTTACCTTGGAACACTGAATGGTTCATATGCCCTCAATAGACATTTGATAAATAAATGGATAAATGAAGAAAAAGAAACTATGCATGCTTCTCCTCCATTTGTTAATATATACTCTTAAATCTTCTAATAAAAGTGTTTCTCTTATTTAACCACATAAGTACTGTTTATACTGATTGTTATTTTCTGCTATAATAAATCATTTTATTATACTTATAATGTATTATTTTTGCTTCATAGAAATTATAATTCTGAAGCAAAATTGTAATTTCTATGAAGCAAAATAAAAACCCATTATTTTTATTAGACTTCTGGGTTTCCCCCCAGGAATGCTCTATGTATGCTATATTATCCTTTTGTGTATACATGTATATGTGTGTGAAAGTATATGGATGTATTTGTGTTTTTATATATATTTTGTTCTTTTTGTACTATTGCCTTCCTAGAATTTCTAAAGCAATATCAGTGAAAATACTGAGAATTTTTTTTCGGTTCTTACGGTTTCTGTGCCGATGCATTACTATGAGGTATTTAATAAGGCAGTACACAGCACTCAGAAATTAAAAGAGAATCCCCTACATATAAGCTCTCTTAGCTGTGATATCCCTTTAACTATAATATCCATGAATAGTCCCCTCTGACTGCTTCTGGTTTCTAACACTATTGTACTGTTTACCTGCCCATATGATCTTTGAAAATCACTTTTCCTGTCATAGTCCTGCCATTTGGAATTGGAAACATATTGACTTTTTACTTGGCTTCTGGCATGCACTTAGTTGGAAAGGACTTAGTATTCTGATTTTACCTACTTAATTTTCTTCTGTTAATCATGCTGTCAAATAAAGGGACTCAACTTTGTATAATTCCATTCAACCAGCATTGCCATGCCATAAGGGAGAATCAAAAGTGTTCTATTTTCGTGAAATGATACTTTGAATTTTTGTAGCATTTACACAGTTATTATTAAATTGGTAATTGTGATCTGTATCCAGGTAAATTGAATTTTATTTTCCTTAAGATATAGGATTTGATAGATGCAATTATAATAAAGTATTCAAAATACGTGACAAATAAATTAAAATTTCAAACTATATAAAGGACTATTGTCCATATCCCTAAGGCAACTCAAGAGGCATACATAAGAAACATTACAAAATCTATTTTTTTTTTTTTTTTTTTTTTTTGCGGTACGCGGGCCTCTCACCGTTGTGGCCTCTCCCGTTGCGGAGCACAAGCTCCGGACACGCAGGCTCAGCGGCCATGGCTCACGGGCCCAGCTGCTCCGCGGCATGTGGGATCTTCCCGGACCAGGGCACGAACCCGTGTCCCCTGCATCGGCAGGTGGACGCTCAACCACTGCGCCACCAGGGAAGCCCCAAGAAACCTCTATTCTTGGTACAAATAGTTGTTTTTCTCTTCTCTTTCTTGTAAAAGTTACTGAAAACGTTCCACTATTGATGTCACCATTATTTTATTTTCTTCCACTATCTGTCATATTAAATCAGATTCTGATTCTGTATTTTAAAGTCGAGGTAATTACATTTGGGTGTAATTTTTTTTTCCAAACCGCTCCCCAGAGGAGGAGCTAATTACCCAGGCAAGTTGATTTAACTCTCACCTCCTGATTCTTAAGTTTACAATTTATATCAATTGACGTTGGTGTGTAACACTCAAGTGAAAAAATGCAATTTTAGCATTTAAGAATGAAATCTTTTGTATATTGGTTTGGTTTTGTTTTGTTTTTGCGGTACGCTGGCCTCTCATTGTTGTGGCCTCTCCCGTTGCGGAGCACAGGCTCCGGACGCGCAGGCTCAGCGGCCATGGCTCACGGGCCCAGCCACTCTGTGGCATGTGGGATCCTCCCGGACCGGGGCACGAACCCGTGTCCCTTTCATCGGCAAGCAGACTCTCAACCTCTGCGCCACCAGGGAAGCCCCCATGTATATTGTTTTACGTTAGAGTCTTGATTTCTAATTTTGGTTGCAAAGGGATATGTGTTGAGCCATCATGCAAAAAACTAAGTAATACATGTCATTAAAATTGTTTCAGATTTCAGATGCCACAGATGGTTAAGATTTCAGATGCCATATGTAAAAATTGCTAAGAATTCTATTACCTTGATGAGCAATAAGACCAACCTCTTGTAAAATTTCCTACTTGCTTTTCAGACTAAAATGATCATTGGCAATAACCTACATTGCATGCATGATTTCAAAATCTGTCTACCTATATTATGTAAAAATAATCATAAATTCTAAATTTTGATTGCTTTAAAAATGTCCAGTTAAATAAAATAGTACAAATGTCATTAAAAATAGTAGAAAAAAAATTTTTTTATTTAAGTATAACAAGTTTCTAGACCTTATTTATAGATTTGCAGATAAATTACTTGTTATATTCAGCCACTCACTCAGGTCTATAAATTATTTTTCTTATCTCCTCTACCATAGAACCACAGGTCTTTTGCATTTGCTGAATATAACATGTAATTTATACATGTTGGCACAAATAAATATGTTTAATATATAATGAAGTGGAATATTTTGACATAAAGTTACAGGATTAAATGGATTTGATAATGATGTGGGATAATCAAATGCCTTGTTTCCATTCATTTTTAGAGATAGGCCAGAATTACACCATATTCTGAGAGCTAAATCCCCAAATCAGTGCTGAGTAAACATTTTTTAATTATCATGTGGCATAGTAACCTTCTTACTTATTCCTGTAAATGATTTGATGAAACTTCTAAACCTCGAATCAAGATGAAACCTCAGGATGAGATAAGTATACGTGTTGTTTTGGAAATATGAATCCTGAGATTTAATATTTCTTATGCATCTTTTATAAATATTTATTCTCCTTTTAATTATTTAGTATTTGTTTTATTTTACAATGTACTTTAATCTGTAAACAATTTTACACATATGAGTTAGATTTTGGAATCATATCTTTAATATATAATTAACTTACATTCATTAATATCACACAAAAATGAATAATATATCTCTAGCTAAAGGAAATACATGGTATTTACCTTTTTAATATTGCAAACTCATTGCATATTTTCAAAGATCTTTTTCAAAACACAAACGCATTTGAAACATCTTTTTTCTCTACTAATTGTACTTGTCTGTTACGTAGACATGATTGGGAAAGAGTCCAGAATTTCAGACATCAGGATAATGGTCACTACATAGACGAAATCAGATGAAAGATGATTTTTTTTCCTATTTTCATTTTGTTTTCTGCTATTTTTTAACTGATTTTGGTACTCTGTATTCACCAGCTAAGTTAAAAGCAAGAATTAATTTTAAACTCACCTGTATCTGTTTTTTTTATAATTAAGTTTACTTTAACTCTAATAATGAACATAAGCCTTTAAACAGAGTAATAAATGTCATAAAATATTTTCTTACATTTTGTTAGTTTATTAAAACCAAAATTTATTAAGTGCATACAAAGACTGATAAGCATAATCTCTGATTATAAAAAGTGAAAAGTGAACAGATTCTGATGTTGTTATTATTAAGGTTTCTTCTGGAGTTTATTAGCTTATTAGGATTTTGAAAAATAAACATCTTATCCATCTTTAAGTATACAGAATACTAATAATTATTTATCCAATAACTACAAAATTATACATAGAAAGAATATAACTGTAACATAAATTATTCATAGAAGGACTCATATTACCAAATAGACGTTATAGCTGTGACTGTAGAAGTCAGCAACGTGAGTGTAGTTTCAGGAACAAACTTAAGGATCATTGTCATTCAAACCTTATTAAATAGCTTTTTTTGACAGAAAAAAAAATGTTCTGAATAAAAGGTCCTGAATTCAGGGCTGATTCTGAGAAATTTACCATATTATTACTCATAATTTAAAAACTTTCCCAATACTATGAGTACTCGCAAAATCTTGTCTGGATGTCAATTTTAGGTGACAGTTTTCAGCTTTAGCAGGCGGACAAGTGTGCCAGTGTTCCAACAATTTTACTGTGCAAAATCATACAGAAAATGAAACATGTTTCCAAAATTATTCCAGATCTCAAACAACTGGAAAGAGAGTAAAAATCAATAAAAGTCAAATATAGCCTGACAGACAAAATATATAGAAAAAAAGATTTGGAAGGTACATAAAACAGAGTGGGTTCAATGTAGAGTTTCTTATTGCTTAAAAAAGGAAATTGCAATGAAAAATTCTAGATAATATCCTTCCTTAGGAGATCAGTTTTATTTTAACTATACTTCTTTAACTGCTTATTAGTCTACATTTTACTTTCCATTTAGGAATATAAACAATCTGTGATGATACCTAGACAGACAAGGAAAACATTATAATCACATTAAATGGGTGGGCTAATTCTAAAATACCAATTTTATACCTAATTTTCATAATTTGAGTTAAATGGAAATTCACAGAAAACTACAAAAAAGCATTACATTTATGGGACATAAGTCCCATCTGTAACTGTTACAGATAATAGAAGTATTAACTCTGCAAAACTTAAGTATAACTATTAACAAAAGGTTGTGACTCACAGTGTTAGAGCCAATAGTTTGAAAAACCCTTACAATTGACCAATTGCTTTGAATGAGATGGATTAGCTTTGTCATAATTTTTATTTCACTATACTGATTAGACTATGGTATGCAGCCTAAGTTCAGGATTATTTTTGTGCATTAGGCAGTATTTTCCTGCTAAGAAAGGTTTTGTTTGCCTCTCAAAGCACATATAAAGATAGAAATCCTCCATGAAGCCTTCTGAGAGTGTTTCTTTGAAGTTCTACAGTATATTTTTTTATTCTATGGGGGAAAATGTAGTTGCAAGTTTTAAGAATTAAAAAAACTCTTTTTTAGAAGTAATTTTACTGAATAAGAAGTGTAAACTATGTGTGAACTTTAGAACATCATTTCCTATACCCTCAATCCTGTCTAGTACATGTATATAAGATATCATTTCCCAAACTCACATAGCCCATGTATGGTTCTAGATCTTACATTTAACTAAACTCTGCTTGATTCTAATTCCGGTGCCTTGTATGACCATATTCAACTGCCTCATATGCAGGCTTAATTTGATTTGAATGTATCAAATTATTGTCATTAAAAAGCATATTTATTATTTTATTTATTTCACTATGACAAATTATAGTCATTACAATAATGGCTAAGCATATTTTAAATTTTGTTTTGTATGTAAAAATGTTTCCTTCTATCACAAATTTTAACATATTTAACTAATTACATGTAATATCTGTAACATATTCAGTACAGCTTTTACTCTAATTAAAGTGTCTTTATAAAAATATAATTTATCAATGTAACCATCAAATGAATCTGACATGTTTTGTGGTACTGAGTTATGTTAAGATTATTATATGCATGTTTACTGAAGGCCCCAAAAGAGCCACATGCTGGTTAATAAGTATCTCAGATTTGTATTTCAGTTTCCATTAATGGTAGTATATTTTAAATATTATGCTTCTTACAAATCAAAACTCAACTAGACTAATTTCCAGTTACTTATTACATTTGAGTTACATCATTCAAATTTTGACATTATGCACAGGATCACTGATCTCTGTATATGGTTTGCAAGGGTTTTAAATAGAGTTTAAAAAGAAGTTATAGAGAAAAACACCAATTCATTAAGCATTTTACCATGTGTTATTCAGAAGTGTTAACATTCTGTGTGTGTGGGGGGGTGCTGGGCGAGGGACAGAGAAAGTGAAGGAAGAGAGAAAAGTATTGCATGTGTAGATTTAGTATTGAATAGAAATTGTTATAAAAATTTAAATTGTAGGCGTTGTATTACTATTTGAATATTTTTCATCACAGGCATGAGTTAATTTTATATAAAATAAATTTTCTTTGTAATTTCTTTAGTATAGTAAATGAATTTGTCAGTATGTGTAAACATCACACCCACAAGACACAACTTTATGAGGGCCACTTTATCATTACTACCTGAAACTACAAGGCACACATGTATATGGCTGGTCCAGCAGTTAGAATGAGAAATGAGGAAATGGGAAAAGAGGAAATGGAAAAATCGCACACATATAATTTTTAAAGAAGATGAAGATTTTTCTTCTCTCTGTCCTATTGCTGTTTGGTAAGAAAGGAGACACTGTAATCACATATCATTTGAATAAGCAGAGAAGACACATCATATCCTTAAAACAGTAGCACTCAATCTCATCTTTGTTATCCATCTGCCTTCCAACCTGATTCTAGGTTCATATTCTGGAAGTGAGAGTGCAGAATGTCATGCTCCAGTGGGGGGCAGCTTGATTTGTCCTCAACCAATCTATATGTCTATCTATATTAGTGAGGATTACAATGAGATATTTTCATATGTACATTAATTTAGGATATTCATACGCATAAGGACAATTTTTTTTTCTTTCAAATTGAAAGACTGGTGACAACTTTTATATGGTATTCAGTTATTTAGTTTGGGGGAAAAGAAACATACAGTAGAGAAAGTTTCCCATTTATATTACACTGTGGTATCACTGCATGCACACGCACACTCACGTGCGCACACACACACACACACACACACATAGACACAGTGGTGGAGCACATCTCTGTAGAGCCCATGTATAATATAATAAAATTGAAGATTTATTTTTAAAC
Organism: Orcinus orca; assembly: GCF_937001465.1. Classification (NCBI taxonomy): domain Eukaryota; kingdom Metazoa; phylum Chordata; class Mammalia; order Artiodactyla; family Delphinidae; genus Orcinus; species Orcinus orca. The sequence continues at coordinate 22,144,575 of NC_064576.1, forward strand.
TATCAAGGCATACTAGTGTTAGATTAGACAACTCTATAATGTCACTGTTACAACTCTACCAAACTTGATGAACTATCCGTTTCTCTTTTGGTCAGAAGTATCCTGGCCCCAAAGCAACTTGATCTGTTTGGCACAGTTTTACTTGTTAGAAATGTTTTGATATACCTATTTTTGGTGCTAGTGTCTTCACTCTAGAACCACGGAAAATAAATCTAATATTTATTTTTCATAAAATTCCCCAATATATGAAGTGACTTGTGATCTATTTAAATATAATAATAGTAGTAATAATAAAGTTAAATGTATTTTAATTATCCCTAATTTTTTCAGATGCTAGCAACATCAATTTTTATTTTTAATTCCCTTAAATTCAGGATACTTTTATACTTTATATGGCACTCTACTTGTCAATGTTTCTCTTACTAGAAAACACAATTGAATTTTGTGCTTGAAAATGTATTAGCAAGGTACTTATATACATACAAATATGTGCACAACTTTGCACCTGACTTAAAGTTGAACAGGTAGCACTTACAGTGAAACATTAAGTATAGCAACAGAAAACATGAACAGTGTGTGTGTTTTAATAGAGTGGATATGGTCTCACATATATTGTTACATAAATTGCCCCCAAATTTAGAGGCTTGAAGCAACCATTTTATTATATATAATGTTTATTATGGCTAGACTCAGCAGTGGTCAACTGTGAGATTCTTTTGCTCCATGTGGCATTGACTAAAGATATTCATCAGCTGGGAGATAGACTGTCCTGGTAAGTTCAAAATTGCTCCCCTTACGTGTCTGAAACCTTAGCAGAGAAGACACAAAAGCTGAATTAGTACTCTCCTATCAGAGGACTTACATATGGAATTTTCTGCATGGTAAACTCAAGGTTGCTGGATCTCTTACATGGTTGCTCAGGGATCCCAGAGAGAGTGTTTCAAGAATTATTACTGCTCTTTTAGGTCCTGAGCTTGGAAACTGGTACAGAATCACTTCTTCCCAGGACAGTCCCAAGTTTACTGACTGAGAGAGGCAGGGATATAAAGTCCCAGATATTTGGCCCTACTCTGACAACTCCCATGGGCACACACACTTGGCTTTTCACCAAGTGAAAAAGGCTTGGCTAAGGCGTTATGGAGCCTGGATCATACATTTTCTTCTTCCCCTACCCAGTTCCACTTTCTCCTTCTTCCTTTCATGGGTGTTGATACTGAGCAAACATCTTGCATCTCCCTACTAAGTGTCTGTTTCCATAGATCTTAAGCTGCAGGAAGTACCAACTTGCAAGTTGGAGCTCCTCTCTAGCAACAATAAGAAACTAAGGAAGATAATATTAAGTAAAGTTATTTGCCAATGCTGTAAAAATCTAGAAAGTATCAATAATCAATTACTGAATGCTCTACATACTTTTTGTAAAATTTGTAAAGTTTTAACCATTTGTGTCAAAGAAGTCATAAATAAACTGAGAGACATTTTCAATCCTGGATTGATTGATTCCATATCATAAAGATGGCAATTAATATCTAAAATATATGAAAATAAGTCCAAGGTAAGCAAGTAAGTGGGGAAAATGACATTTTTAAATACAGTTCAAGACAAATGGAAGGTGTAATCACAATTCTAAAAAATAATCTTCTGGTTTGTGAAAACTCTTGTTTCTTTATTTATAAGACCATTTCTGGATATATATTCCCAGAGAAACTCATATAAAGTTCATAAGCAGACGTGTACAAAGATTCTTCTCGCATTATATTTACAAAGACAAGGAGCTAGAGGCAATCTATGTACCATCACTAGGGGAATAGATGAAAGGAATAAGGCTACCTCATACACTGGAATAACTTGTGGCATTCAGAATTAATGAAGTAAACATACATATTATATACAGTAACAATTTGCATATGCCTTACAATATATTGTAACAACTTGCATATGCCTTACAATATATTGTGCTTAATGTAAAAGAAACAGAATGAGATCTTACATAAAATATTTATGCAAATTAAAAACATACATAAACATATTCTTTAAAATGAATACATATGCAAAGACTGAGTTAAAACACACAAAAAAAGTGTATGCCTATCAGAAGGAAAATTGCCAGGGGATGAGAAATATGAGAGGCTTTGCCCAGATGGATGTGACTGCAATGAACATAGGGGTACAAGTAATTAAATCTTATCAAAGTACAAAGCTAGCCAACCCACCAACCAACAAAATAATGCACACCAAACAATATGCAAATTCAAATGTCAAAACTTAGTTATGTGATACTAGAAAATATAGAAAAAGGAAAAGATATTCTGGATCTATCCCATTTAAGTAGTTAGAGTTCCGGTCACTGAAATTATTTTGGCAAAGGGATTAATTCATGTCAACAAAAACCTGATTAAGCAGAAGACACTGCCTTTCATCTTACCTTTTCCCTTGAATTATTATTATTGTTTCAACATTTGAACCGTTTTTAGTATGTATTTTTGTTTAATAAGTTAGTTCTCAGGTAAATATTCCTGCATGAAACTGAATCATGCATCCTTAGGGATTTATTCTCTGTACCACTAACTGTGCTTCTGTCAACATTGTTACAACAATATTGGTTACAGAAAGGAACTGTGGGAGTAGGAAATCTTGAAAGATTTAAAACATAAAGAAAAGTAATATAATTAAAATAAAAACTGTATCATTAAAGAAATACCCTGAATGTTTTTTTTTTCCTGAGAACAAGTATTTTAAATCAATGAGTAAAGATTTAAATTATTTTTAAAGTTGTAATGGAAAATTCTGAAGGTATCACCCCATTTACTTTGTAATTATTTTGCAACATAATTGGCACTAAACTTATACTCTTCTCTTTAAAATACTGACGATAATGAAGAGGATGTTATAAAGATTAAACAAATATAATGACTAGAAAACTGCATACATCTATTATTAGTAAAAATAACCATAATAATACAACAAAATAAAAATATATTATGCAGCAAGGAAAATTATTAAAATCATAACGTGAAAAAACACGGTCTAAGTTACTGATGAAACAAAACTTTTAAACACAGTTCTAAAGGTGAAGAATCGTGGCATGTCTGTCTTCAGGGAGTTTCCATGTGAATTTATATTTGAGTGGAAAACTGTTAGTTGTTTAAACAAAAATATTTGAGTGTTTCTCTCCTGCTGTGTTTGTGTTTCCATGCCTACATCAAGGTGTGTATTATTTTAAAATATGTCAATCAAATACTTGAATTCCAAATTTACACATAGTTTTTCTGATTTTTTTAAGAATAAAATTGGGGTAGAGAAGCAAGAACTACAATCCTGCAGCCTGTGGAACAAAAACCACATTCAGAGAAAGATAGACAAGATAAAAAGGCAGAGGGCTATGTACCAGATGAAGGAACATGATAAAACCCCAGAAAAACAGCTAAATGAACTGGAGATAGACAACCTTCCAGAAAAAGAATTCAGAAAAATGATAGTGAAGATGATCCAGGAACTCGGAAAAAGAATGGAGGCAAAGATCGAGAAGATGCAAGAAATGTTTAACAAAGACCTAGAACAATTAAAGAACAAACAAACAGAGATGAACAATAAAATAACTGATATGAAAACTAGACTAGAAGGAATCAATAGCAGAATAACTGAGGCAGAACAATGGATAAGTGACCTGGAAGACAGAATGGTGGAATTCACTGCTGCAGAACAGAATAAAGAAAAAAGAATGAAAAGAAATGAAGACATCCTAAGAGACCTCTGGGACAACATGAAACGCAACAACATTCACATTACAGGGGTCCCAGAAGGAGAAAAGAGAGAGAAAGGACCTGAGAAAATATTTGAAGACATTATAGTCGAAAACTTCCCTAACGTGGGAAAGGAAATATCCACCCAAGTCCACAAAGCGCAGCGAGTCCCATACAGGATAAAACCAAGAAGAAACACACCAAGACACATAGTAATCAAATTGGCAAAATATTAAAGACAAAGAAAAATTATTGAAAGTAGCAAGGGAAAAAGGACAAATAACATACAAGGGAACTCCCATAAGTTTAACAGCTGATTTCTCAGCGGAAACGCTATAAGCCAGAAGGGAGTGGCATGATATACTTAAACTGTTGAAAGGGAAGAACCTACAACCAAGATTACTCTACCTGGCAAGGATCTAATTCAGATTCGATGGAGAAATCAAAAGCTTTACAGACACGCAAAAGCTAAGAGAATTCAGCACCACCAAACCAGCTCTACAACAAATGCTAAAGGAACTTCTATAAGTGGGAAACACAAGAGAAGAAAAGGATCTACAAAAACAAACCCAAAACAATTAAGTAAATGGTCATAGGAACATACACATCGATAATTGCCTTAAATGTGAATGGATTAAATGCTCCAACCAAGAGACACAGACTGGCTGAATGGAAACAAAAACAAGACCCATCTATATGCTGTCTACAAGACACCCACTTCAGACCTAGGGACATATACAGACTGAAAGTGAGGGGATGGAAAAAGATATTTCATGCAAATGGAAATCAAAAGAAAGCTGGAGTAGCAATACTCATATCAGATACAATAGACTTTAAAATAAAGTATGTTTCAAGACACAAGGAAGAACACTACATAACGATCAAGGAATCAATCTAAGAAGAAGATATAACAATTATAAATACATATGCACCCAACATAGGAGCACCACAATACAGAAAGCAACTGCTAACAGCTATAAAAGAGGAAATCGACAGTAACACAATAATAGTGGGGGACTTTAACACCTCACTTACACCAATGGACAGATCATCCAAAATGAAAATAAATAAGGAAACACAAGCTTTAAATGACACAATAGACCAGACAGACTTAACTGATATTTATAGGACATTCCAACAAAAAACAGCAGATTACACTTTCTTCTCAAGTATGCACGGAACATTCTCCAGGGTAGATCACATCTTGGGTCAAAAATCAAGCCACAGTAAATTTAAGAAAATTGAAATCATATCAATCATCTTTCCTGACAACAACGCTGAGATTAGAACTGAATTACAGGGAAAAAATGTAAAAAACACAAACACATGGAGGCTAAACAATACATTACTAAATAACCAAGAGATCACTGAAGAAATCAAAGACGAAATAAAAAAATACCTAGAGACAAATGACAATGAAAACACGATGATCCAAAACCTATGGGATGCAGCAAAAGCAGTTCTAAGAGGTAAGTTTATAGTCATACAAGCCTACCTCAAGAAACAAGAAAAATCTAACCTTACACCTAAAGGAACTAGAGAAAGAAGAACAAACAAAACCCAAACTTAGCAGAAGGAAATAAATCATAAAGATCAGAGCAGAAATAAATGAAACAGAAACAAAGAAAACAATAGCAAAGATCAATAAAACTAAAAGCTGGTTATTTGAGAAGATAAACAAAATTGATAAACCTTTAGCCAGACTCATCAAGAAAAAGAGGAAGAGGACTCAAATCAATAAAATTAGAAATGAAAAAGGAGAAGTTACAACAGACACCGCAGAAATACAAAGCATCCTAAGAGACTACTACAAGCAACTCTATGCCAATAAAATGGACAACCTGGAAGAAAAGGACAAATTCTTAGAAAGGTATAAGCTTCCACGACTGAACCAGGAAGAAATAGAAAAAATGAACAGAACAATCACAAGTAATGAAATTGAAACTGTGATTAAAAATCTTCCAACAAACAAAAGTCCAGGACCAGATGGCTTCACAGGTGAATTCCATCAAACATTTACAGAAGAGCTAACACCCATCCTTCTCAAACTCTTGCAAAAAATTGCAGAGGAAGGAACACTCCCAAACTCATTCTATGAAGCCACCATCACCCTGATACCAAAACCAGACAAAGATACTACAAAAAAAGAAAATTACAGACCAATATCACTGATGAATATAGATGCAAAAATTCTCAACAAAATACTAGCAAACAGAATCCAACAACACATTAAAAGGATCACACACCATGATCAAGTGGGGTTTATCCCAGGAATGCAAGGATTCTTCAATATACGCAAATCAATCAATATGATACACCATACTAACAAACTGAAGAAGAAACACCATATGATCATCTCAATGGATGCAGAAAAAGCTTTTGACAAAATTCAACACCGATTTATGATAAAAACTCTCCAGAAAGTGGGCATAGAGGGAACCTACCTCAACATAATAAAGGCCACATATGACAAACCCACAGCAAACATAATCCTCAATGGTGAAAAACTGAAAGCATTTCCTCTAAGATCAGGAACAAGACAAGGATGTCCACTCTCGCCACTATTATTCAACATAGTTTTGGAAGTCCTAGCCATGGCAATCAGAGAAGAAAAAGAAAAACAAGGAGTACAAACTGGAAAAGAAGTAAAATTGTCACTGTTTGCAGATGACATGATACTATACATAGAGAATCTTAAAGATGCCACCAGAAAACTACTAGAGCTAATCAATGAATTTGGTAAAGTTGCAGGATACAAAATTAATGCACAGAAATCTCTGGCATTCCTATACACTAATGATGAAAAATCTGAAAGAGAAATTAAGGAAACACTCCCATTTACCACTGTAACAAAAAGCATAAAATACCTAGGAATAAACCTACCTAGGCAGAGAAAAGACCTGTATGCAGAAAACTATAAGACACTGATGAAAGAAATGAAAGATGACACAAACAGATGGAGAGATATACATGTTCTTGGATTGGAAGAACCAATATTGTGAAAATGACTATACTACCCAAAGCAATCTACAGATTCAATGCAATCCCTATCAAATTACCAATGGCATTTTTTATGGAACTAGAACAAAAAAAATCTTAAAATTTGTATGGAGACACAAAAGACCCCGAATAGCCAAAGCAGTATTGAGGGAAAAAAACGGAGCTGAAGAAATCAGACTCCCTGACTTCAGACTATACTACAAGTAATGAAGACAATATGGTACTGGCACAAAAAGAGAAACATAGATCAATGGAACAAGATAGAAAGCCCAGAGATAAACCCACGCACCTATGGTCAACTAATGTATGACCAAGGAGGCAAGGATATACAATGGAGAAAAGACAGCCTCTTCAATAAGTGGTGCTGGGTAAACTGGACAGCTACATGTAAAAGAATGAAATTAGAACACTTCCTAACACCATACACAAAAATAAACTCAAAATGGATTAGAGACCTAAATGCAAGACCAGACACTATAAAACTCAGAGGAAAACATAGCAAGAACACTCTTTGACATTTATCACAGCAAGATCTTTTTTGATCCACCTCCTAGAGTAATATAAATAAAAACAAAAATAAACAAATGGGACCTAATGAAACTTCAAAGCTTTTGCACAACAATGGAAACCATAAACAAGACAAAAAGACAACCCTCAGAATGGGAGAAAATATTTGCAAACGAATTAACAAAGGATTAATCTGCAAAATATATATACAGTTCATGCAGCTCAACATTAAAAAAACAAACAGGGCTTCCCTGGTGGCACAGTGGTTGAGAGTCTGCCTGACAATGCAGGGGACATGGGTTCGTGCCCCAGTCTGGAAAGATCCCACATGCCACGGAGTGGTTGGGCCCCGTGAGCCACGGCCGCTAAGCCTGCGCGTCCAGAGGCTGTGCTCCGCAACGGGAGAGGCCACAACAGTGAGAGGCCCGCACACTGCAACAACAACAAAAAAACAACAACAACAACAACAACCTAATCCAAAAATGGGTAGAAGACCTAAATAGACATTTCTCCAAAGAAGACATACAGATGGCCAAGAAGCACATGAAAAGCTGCTCAACATCCCTAATTATTAGAGAAATGCAAATCAAAACTACAATGAGATATCCCCTCACACCACTAAGAATGGGCATCATCAGAAAGTCTACAAACAACAAATACTGGAAAGGGTGTGGACAAAAGGGAACCCTCTTGCACTGTTGGTAGGAATGTAAATTGATACAGCCACTATGGAGAACAGTATGGAGGTTCCTTAAAAAACTAAAAATAGAATTACCATATGATCCAGCAATCCCACTACTGGGCATATACCCAGAGAAAACCATAATTCAAAAAGACACATGCACCCCAAAATTCACTGCAGCACTATTTACAATAGCCAGGTCATGGAAGCAACATAAATGCCCACCGACAGACGAATGGATAAAGAAGATGTGGTGTATATATATACAGTTGAATATTACTGAGCCATAAAAAGGAATGAAATTGGGTCATTTGTTGAAACGTGGATGGATCTAGAGACTGTCATACAGAGTGAAGTAAGTCAGAAAGAGAAAAGTAAATATTGTATATTAACACATATATGTGGCATCTAGGAAAATGGTACAGGTGAACCAGTTTGCAAGACAGAAATAGAGACACAGATGTAGAGAGCAAACATATGGACACCAAGGGGGAAAAGTGGGAGGGGTGGTGGTGGTGGTGGTGGTGGGATGAATTGGGAGATTGGGATTGACATGTCTACACTAATGTGTATAAAAGTGATGACTAATAAGAACCTGCTTTATAAAAAAATAAAATTCAAAAATTGAAATAAAAAGAACACACATAACATCATAACTATAAATTTTAAAGAAATCTGCAGTATCACCTAGTTCTAGCCATCATTTTATGGCTGAGAAAATAAAAGGCAAAAACGTTTAAAAAAAATCTGGTTAGACTGCGTGCATTTTTGCTAACTGTTTTAAAAACTCAAATTATAATTTTCAAGAAAAGAAGGAGACATCAATTAGGACAGTCATAGAAAACCCTGATTCCTATAATGCTGTTTGTTCAGAAAGATAAAATCTTTCCAATATATTTCTCTCATATTTTGAAAGAAGAATGAAACCGTTTTCTATTTTTAAATATGCTGGTATATTTAACAACTTAAAGTATCAAAGTTGTAAAATCAAATTCAATGACACACACTGTAGAGCGGTAACGAAAATACAGCTCTTCACCTATTGGCTCACAAGGCAATATAAACAGCATAAACCTACATACTAACTAACACAATAGCAAATATATTTAGATGTATTTATGTGGATATTCAAAGGGTTGTTTTAGACTCTTTTTCATTTCTTTTTTAAACAGGAGAATTAGAGATTATGCATTAAGTATGTGTTCACATATAATGAAGTGAGTTCATCGCATTGGGATTTTCAGGGCTAAATCCCATACTTAAGGGAGAGTGCTCCACTTTAATCCATTTGAAATGTTGAATCAAAATATATAATTAAATATGCTCAGTGTGAGGGATGAATACTGTATATTTTGGATGTCACTTCTTAACAGCATGAGAGCAATCCTTCATTTTATGCAGTCATAACTCAACTTGATGATATCTATGTCATCTTCTCTTACATCGTGGGAATGCACATTTGGAGGCATGTTGACTAACATGGTAGCATGTATAAACACAGCCAAGCTAGACTTTATAAAATATGTCAGAATATCTACCTGAAATTTTGGCATAAAATTATTTAGTTGACGCATCTAAAGGTCAAGCAAAATTTCATGAATGCATAAAAGAAACAAATACAGCAGGAGAAAATCACTGGGAATTCTTATTATTTAAATTATCAGAAGCAGACAATGTATGAAGTGTCTTATTGGATAAGATATAAAATGTAATAACTATTTAATTAACATTTTCTGTCCCAAATTAGAACTAAAAGAACATAATGTTGACTTGTGTATTTAGGAGACAAGTAGTCTGAATTTCAAAAAACTACTCCTACTATTAATATGAATGTGATGAGAATAAAGTAATTGGCTAATAATGCTTATTTTGTAGCTATTTGTACGTCCTTTGATATTCGCTTTTACAGTCTTAAGCATGTTGGAGACTCTTTATGTGTCAGATCACATCTGGTTGGCGTTTTTGTTTTTGTTTTTGTTTTTTGTTTTTGCAGTATGCGGGCCTCTCACTGTTGTGGCCTCTCCCATTGCGGAGCACAGGCTTCGGACGCGCAGGCTCAGCGGCCATGGCTCACGGGCCCAGCCGCTCCGCGGCATGTGGGAGCTTCCCGGACCAGGGCACGAACCCGTATCCCCTGCATCGGCAGGCAGACTCTCAACCACCGCGCCACCAGGGAAGCCCTGGTAGGCATTTTTGAATCCAGGAAAGTTATATTAAATATAGCAAACAATTTTATAGCTTTAAAAGTCAAAATCTAAAAACGTCCTAATTAGATATATGATAAATTATTTTTATTATCAAACTTCACTATTTCCTTTCTAGTTTATTTATATATTAAAATTAGTGAAGTCATGCTTACACCCTAACAATTATATAACTGAAATTGAATTATAGGCTAAATTTGCTGATATAATTTACAATGTTATTGTACATTCAGATTATCTTAATCAGCTAGAAATGGCATATCTGTCTTGTACTGTTCTAGTATTTGGTAATGGAAGACGATAGCAAATATGCTGTATTTCTTTTTCACTTTTCATTCCATAGTTCCTCTTTATGCTTTAGTAATCTGCTATATCCTCTGGTAGTCTAACTTGTCCGTATTGCCTTAAAGGGTTTACATATGCGAGTTGGAAATTAGAAAACATGAGGAAAGTAATTCTGGGTTTTTAAAAAATTTTTCTCTAGCTCCCTCCCTTCTGTGCTTCTGCAAGTTAGTCGCCTCCCTCTACTAAAAGCTATAGTTCTTGTCAGGAACAGTCTCTTGCAAATACCATTACTCTCTTTGTGTTCCAGTAAACGTTCCTTCTCTTTGCCCCTCCATGTGGCTAGCTCAAGGATGCTTCAACATTATTCTTAACTATCCATGCAGTTTTCAAGATAGTCTTTCCATTAAACTCTCCTTATGTGATTATGCCACCTGTTTCCAGCCAAAGCAAAACAGAACAGAACAAAAGAAACCCACAGTAATTGATAATGTAGCCCCAGAAACAGCCCCTGAACATGGGATTCTGGGCTCAAGTTACTCACATATTTAAGGCAAAAGAAGATTGCTTTCTTGTTGGAAGAAATGAGACAGTGGAATTCTAAGGAAGATAGAATAAGTTATCAGTGTACAGTTCTTCACGCAAGGGGTGAAGGGCAGGTCTAGGGCAAGACATGGTGTATCTCATAGCTGTGGAACATCAGTGCTATGGTAACCATAGTGACTGTAAGCTTATATGATCACTAGACTGCTTCTGACAAATCTTCAGTGTTTACAGAGCAAAAGACAAATTTAAAGAGCTTAAATGTCCAACAGACAGCACAACTGGAAAATCAGAAATCCTTTATGGCAACTTTAAAGCAAGTCCCTCATCTCATATTTACAGAAAAAAAACAAGTTGAAGACTGAGCCTGGAACATGATTGAATGCAGAGTTTAGTGTAAGGTAAAGGCATTTGAGGGTAAGACATGAAATCCAGAATATTTGCAGAATTTTGCACACTTATGGATGAATTTGAGAATTTTAAACCTCTAAATCCTGATTCTTTGCCAACAGAGGTAGCCACTCATCCCAACTTAAGGGACTTGCCTTCTCTTGTATAAACTCCTTAGAATAACTCCACCAAACATATGACAAAGGAATAACGAGTGTCTTCAGAACCTGTAACAGATCACTCCTCATATTCTCCATAAATATAACAATAGTTACATTCCAGCATAGCCCAGATGGAGACACTTAAGGCCCTTTCCAGGAGGACATAGCCTGACAGTGAGCATTTCACAAGGTATCACCAATTTATGTGAGCAAAGGTGTATACGATATGCAAATACATTCTGAGAATGTTAACATCAAGGAAGATGAAATATAAGACTTGATTGGCATAAGTGTACTGATAAAGGGGAACTTTGCCAGATATAATATATGACTGGGAGGAATATTAACAGTCTGCTAACTTGGTAAATGAGACTCAGTAATGGTCTAGAGATAATAAAGTTGAAATGCTGAACTTCCCTGCCATACCATATGGGACGCTTTCTGTTTCCCTGAAAGCTCAGGGAAACAGAAATGTTGGAATGAACATAATTATTATGTGCAACTCATTTAGCTAGTCCAAATTGGTGACTACGGGAATGAAATGATAAATTAGGATGGTCTGTTGTCCTGGAACTATGGGACACTTAAACAAGTGAGGGTATAGATTCAATAAAATAAGGCTTGTAAAATGTTCCAATATCAGGAACCCTCAATTTGATAATACCTAGGGAAGGAATTTAGAATATAATATGGACATGTTTCAGTCATCTTTGACTGTAAGGAATCTAACATACTAAATACACACACAAATGTCTGTGTGTCATGTATCTATACTTATATTTTTGTTTATCCTGATCAATTAATCTAACAAAGTGTATATTACTCCATAACAGAAAAACTTTCTATTATATGTTATCCATTTTGTTACCATCACTGCTTATGCATTAACTTCTCATTTTATGCATGATGACACTGAAGTACACTGATATCAGAATGTAGTAAATGACCAGCATTAAAATATATCCAATTGATATTTAGCACCTATTATGACTTAAGCACTAGGCTAGATAATGGGAAAAGAGAGGCAAACATGCTCACAAATTGACAATCTAAAAAACAGTCAATTTCCATTCAGTGTAACAACTGAGTTGATAGAGCTGGTTTTAACGTTTACAGAAGACAGACAATGGAGATTTGGAAAGGACTTCTAGAGAAATTAAGATCAACAGTGAAGAACTTAGAGAAGAAAGGTGTAAGGTTGAGAATCTCATAGGCAAGTAACTATGTGCCCAGAATAGTGATATATAACAGGCAGGGAACTGAAAATATTTCAGTATAGTTGGATCTTAAAGTGTGACATGGTTAAGAGATGAGGTTAAAGAAAAAAATAGGGGCCTGATAATGAACAAAAAAATAGTGTTTGATTTTTACTTTGTATATAATGGTAATTGAATAATTTTAAGCAAAAAAATAATAAAATGTGATTTCTGCTTTTGAATGATTACAGTTATAAAGATAATTCAAGGCATAGGGAATAAAATTGAGTATGTACAAGACAGATAGCAGAACAGATTAAGAGGGCTTGAAAATATCCAGAGAGATAGATAGATAGATCGACAGAACAGTGATAACCCTTTAGATCTAAGTAGTGATTTATAATAAAATAATAAAATGAACATATTCCATTTATCAGTGTATTATTAGTAACCCTTCTCTATGTTACCCTTGAACATCTAATCTTCACCTTATTTGAATATATGGGAATTACTTTCAGTTAGATAGACAGATGTGACTATATCATTCTCTGTAAAAAATTATTTCTTACCTCAAGAGGTTGTTTCTTGTTGGGTGATAACATAGATTTTGTATTTAATCATTATTATAATATTTTCTGCTCAATCATGTAGCATAACTAGATGATACCACTCTATTTCAATTTTTACAATACTTTTTTTATGTCACACTTCATTTAAAAACTTGATTAAATCTGAAGCCCTAAGTTTCAAAAAAATATATTTTCATTTTTATGGGGAAAGAATATCTAAACATCCTCATCTAAAACAGATTTCCAAGCCATTAGGTTTTATAAATAACTATTCAGACCCCTGTAGTTAAAGAAAACCATTAAACTTTAACTCAAAGTGAATTAGTGTTTTGGCATATTACGATGGTTGTTTTTGAAGATTCAATTATCTATGTAAAACTCTATGTGAATGAAAAGCAAACATATTCTACCCCTGTGTTTTAGCCTTTATGCTTTTAAGGATAGTTATCATTATAATTCAAAATATTTCTCAGAAGTGAAACATTACTATAGATTCAATAGTTCATGTAAACTTATAATGAATTATCTTCATTTTCTACAAAAAATCTTTGTTATTATGTTCTTGAGGAAAGCAAACACATTAATTTGCCATATTTTCATTGTTTCTGTAATCCCTTCTCACCAGCTCATGGGCTTAAACTCAAATTATACCTGAACTGAAGGAACCATTTTGTTGAAAGTTCACTCTGCAATGTAGCAACGGGAGTTGCTGTAGTAGGCGGTTAAGATGGTGAATAGTTTTGTGTTGTTGTTTTTGTTTTATTTTGTTTGTTTAACTGGAAGAAACTTTGAGGTTATTTAGTCATCTTCCTCTTTTTCTATTTCGGTAAATAAGGAACAAAATGACTCTCTTGCTCATTTTATAACACACAGGTAGTCTGTGTCATATTTATGATTGTGATTCAGGTATTCTGACCTTATTCAATGCTTTGTTTCATTACAGTTTTTAAGAAAAGTTGTTTCTTCATATTTTACCCGGAATACCACATTCTTTCAGCCTTGTCAGTATCAAACTGCTACTATGTGGTTGAACTAAGACTTAGTTATAAAAGAGAAATAAATTAAAATTAAGCTCTGATAATTTTCTAGAGTTTCTATTTGAGTGGAAGAACAAAATTAAACATTGACCCATTTATATCATGCCCAAAATTCCCCTTATACCTCATTGCCAATCATCAGTCACATTGTCAGAAATGTGCCAAAGATTCCAGAACCACTCATGTAGCATTTCACCACAAGACATACTGTTTAAGTCATGCATTAAATCTGATATCTCAGAGCTCTAACCTTAAATCCATTTTGTACTTAGCTGTCTGTGAGTGACAGAGCTAATTGGTTCACTCTCTTGTATAAGGTTACTTTGCAGTAGTCAGATGATGGATTTCTGAAATGTCAAGCTGACAGTTAGTTCTTCAGTTTTTACCCTCCCATAGTTTTTGAAGGTATTCTTAAACATTCATATAAAGGGGCACAAGCCTCTTTGTTTAAACATCAGTAACGTGGGTGCCTCTGAGTTTTAACCTACTTGAGATATCCTGAATTAGAATATATCAAGATGATCTAAAACGTTGACAATGTATATAGTATGCTAAATAATGAGCTGAACACTCAAAATAGCAGTAAAGCTGTTATTTGAAATGCTTCACAAATGTACAAACCAAACTTTATCATACGCACCATGTTTACTGAATTCAGTCTATGTGAAGAGATATATTATTATGTTCCCCCCACAGTTTTCAAATTTGTGTAGCCATTTCACTGAAAATTTGAAGATTCATAAGCATCCTTAGAGAACAATAATAAGAAAAGAGCCTAAGGATAAAAAGAAAAAAAAAGTCTTAGTCCACTCAGACTGCTATAGCCAAATACTGTAGGTAGGGTGATTTGTAAACAACAGAAGTGTATTTTTCACAGTTCAGGAAGCTGGGAAGTTGAAGATCAAGGCACTGGCACTTTTGATATCTGGTGAGAGCCTGCTTCCTGATTCACAGTCTTTTCACTGCGTCCTCACATGTGTTCTCACTGAGAAGTCAAGGGACCTCTCTGTGGTGACATTTATAATTGCATTAATCCCATTCATGAAGGCTCCACCCTTATGACCTAAAAACCTACCAAAGGCCCCACCTCCTAATACCATCACATTAAGGATTAGGTCTCAACATGTGAATTCTGAGGATACAGAAACATTTGATCTATAGCACCAAAAAAAACCCAAGAAAACAAATGCCTTAAATCTACAAATCTCTATAGATCATTTTCTTAAGATGGTTTAAAAAACTTTTTACTTTATGAAGCTTCTCATCAACATTTGCATGTATTGTTTAGAAAAGCTACTTAAGGGTGTTTGGTCACATGTATTTCTTCATATTTTTAACTTTTTAATACATTTCTACCCAATATTAATAAAATAATAATTTTTTAATTGAGCAATACTTATATACCTGATATTTTTTATAATCTTTACCAGTATATACATGGTATATGTGTATATAAATGTATATACATACATATTGTGTGTGTGTATGTGTGTGTGTGTATGTATAAAAATATATATAGTCATTGAATCTTCACAACAACTTTGGGAGGAAGGCATATATGTTGTCCCATTTTGCAGTAGCTGAATTTGCAGGCTAGATAAACATTAGCATTGTGATTTTAGACCAGATGTTATTAAAAACTCTGATATTATGCAAAGCCAAGCCAATGGTCTTACAGTAGCACTAATAATAATTAACTTCAAATAATTGAATATTTACTCTGCAGCAAAACATTATTTTGCTTAACAGTAAAATTATAAAATGTTTTTAGTAATATTTTTAAATTCAAATTAATTTTAATAAATATTTTGAGATTTTAAATAAAATGGTGAAGTAAAGCAATCAATGTGATGCTACAAAATTTTACAAATTATTTGTAGAGTTACTGCTTAAAAACTGTTAAATTTACTGTCATATTGTGATTTATAGGAAAATATATATATTTTTGGTCTTCCTCTACAGTTCCTGGCTTATGGCTCCCAAAACTCTTCAGATTTCCTAAGCAATAGAGCAGTGGGGTAATATTTAGTCTCTAGTCTTCGGTTGCTAAAAACACTTCAGGAAAGGTGACTTTTGGGTCCCACCCAAGGGTGGGAGCTGGCTGCCAGGAGAACCAACCATGTGATTAGAAGGTTGAAGCTTTCAGTCCCACATGTGACCTCTGGGAAGGAGAGGGCGGCTGGAGGTTGAATCAGTTGCTAACGATTTAATTAATCATGCCTATATAATGAAGCCTTCATAAAAACCCAAAAGGACAGGGTTCAGAGAGCTTCTGGACTGGTGAACACATGGAGATTTGGGGAGAGTGGCAAGCTCAAAGAGAGTTTGGAAGCTCTGTGCCCTTTCCCCATACCTCGCCCCACGCAATTTTTTTAATCAGTAGAAGTAAATTTTTAATGGCTGATTAATTATATCTCTATATTTTTATTGCAATATAGTACTCATTTAAGCACTTAAAAATGGAAGGTATACAAAGATTAAGACATAATACATACATCTCTTCCATCTGGATGCTCATCTTTATATCTTTATCATATCATTTTTTAAAATAAACTAGTAACTCAGTAAGTAAAATGTTTCTCTAAGTTCTGTTAGCCATTCTAGAAAATTAATGGAACCCAAGGAGGGGGTTATTGGAACCTACACTTTGTAGCTGGTTAGTCAGAAGCACAGGTAAAAACCTGGGCTTGTGACTGGCAATTGAAGTGAAGGATGGTTCTTTCCGTGGGACTGAGCCCTCTAAAGACCTGTAGAATCTGATTCTATCTCCAGGTTGAATTCTCAACACCCCACTGGTGTCCAAGAATTGCTTGTTGGTGTGAGGAAGCCTCCACACATTCACATTGGAATTGCATCCAGGAACCCATTTGGAATTACATAAGCAGTGTCTTTCTTTTCTGATAAAATGAAAGAGCTATATGAGGTCACTTACATTGATGGACTTTTGGGGGGTTTTCCCCTATTTTTTAATCACATTTTATTGAGATGAATTAGAGTAGTTCTTTTCTTGAAAAAAGAATCATCTCACAGCAACTTTTATGGTTTTAGTAACACATATGTTTGAATATAAGGTGACTGAATAGAACAGGCAATCCCTTATCTTCCAACAGAAAGATGCCCCCCCAATTTTTTGTCCAACTTAGATATATAATTTGGGGTTGTAGATAAGATGGAAAAAATATTATATAGGTTAAGTATTCATTATATGTGTTTCATATTTGTTAATCTGTTAACCAAGAAATGATCTTTTCCTCACTGTATTCACAATTAATGAATGTTATTTAAATTTTAAATTCACTTTTGACATTGGAGACACATGTAAAATCATCCATCAGGTTAGAGCAAATTATCTTTTCTTCTTGCTAAATCGTTTGAGATGCAGCATTTTGTTAAGAAAGTTAGGTGAATTTATTTTTTTAAACAGCTTTGTCGGAGGTAAATTGACATATAATCATTGTGTATGTTTAAGACTTTGATAAACAGTGTAAAATGATCACTGCAATCAAGTTAATTAATATATCCATCACTCCCACAGTTACCCTTGTGTGTGTGTGTGTGAGTGTGTGCGTGTGTGTGTGGTGAGAGGACTCAATTTAAGTTCTACCTTCTTAGCAAATTTCAAGTATACAATACAGTATTGTTAAGTAGAGTCACCATGCTGTGCATTACATCTCAAGAACTTATTCATCTTGCATAAATGAAACTTTGTACTATTGACCAACATCACAGTATTTCCTCTCCCCAGCCCATTGCATACCATTCTATTTTCTTTTCTATGAGTTTGACTATTTGAGATGCCACATAAAAGTGAGATCATTCAATATTTATCTTTCTATGTCTAACTTATTTCACTTAGCATATTCTCCAGGTTCATTCATGTTGTTGCAAATAGGATTACCTCCTTTCATAAGGCTGAATAATATTCCATTATATGTACACTGAATTTTATTTCCTCACTTATCCATGGAAAAATCTTTAGATTGTTTCCATATCTTGACTATATTGAATTACTGTGGTGGAAATTATTCTACATATGGAATGCATTATGTTAATATTTTGTAACAGCAATACACTGTAAAACTTCAGGCAAAATATTTATCCTTATGGACATTAGTCTCCTTATCTATAAAATTAGGTAATGGACAAATTATATTAAATGACTTTTCAACTGTAAATGTCCCTATGTTTTTAAATATATCATTTAATGAATACTATCTGAGAAATAACCAATGGACACAGCAACAAGAGTCAGTTCTGTCCTCTAAAATTTAACTTGATTTAATTTCCTTACTTAAAAAGTCATTTCCAATTATGCATTTTTTCTTTTTTTGGACTGATGTTAAATTATTCAAATAAAATATATTCATGGTGCAATGAAGTTTTGAATATGGTTATATGATGGTTATATGATGGGGAAAGTTACATACACATTTTAGTCAACTTGTTACCTAAATCTTTAAATTAGATTGGTATATCCTTGGAAATATGAATTCTGTTTCTTGTTTTAACTCAGACTCTTCAAGAAAAGCTATTGCTTTATTCTTTTCAGTTCTTAATCATTTGTTTTTGTTTTGCTTTATTTTTGATTGTCATTTTTTGTCATTGTTTACTTTTGTTTCTTTTGTTTTCCATTTTAGATTTTTTAAAGATTATTTCAATATTTACAGTCAAGTGCATTCTAAAACTACATGTTTGGGTTTTATATTTCATGTTTGCTAAAATATTATGGTAAGTTATGAGAATACACAATCCTATACAGTATTTTTTTTTTAATTAAAATTCCCTTGTTTGAAATTGGCTCAGTGGTTGGGTCTTCATACATTATGTTACTTTGGCCTGAAAAGATTATATATTTTTCTAGATATTTCTCCTTTCTGCCTTTACTATACAGGTAGAATAAATTTATCCTTATAGTATTTGCTTTCTGTTTTTACTGTTTCTTAGAAATATGTGTGGCACCAAAAAATCACATGCTGGCTAGTGGTTAAGCCAAGAACATAATTAAGCCATTGGATTTTTAGCCTCATGATTTCTCTGCTGTATGGTATTTTCCTTTGAGTTTGCTTTTAAACACTAAGTGAAAAAGCACTTTTCCAATACTGAGTAAACTTTTCTACTCCAAAAAACATTACTTCAAGAAATTATATTTTTGCTTTCAGCTTCTTAGGGAATGAAAGAAACTGGTGAAGAAAAAGGAAGAGAGATGTTTTGCAAAAGTTATAAAACACAATATTTGACAATTGAGTCTTAATTCTTGAGTGCAGAGAATTAGATTCTCATAAACTTCCTCAACTGTTACAAAAGGCAGGATGGTAAAAGTTCTGGCGGTTCTAAGTTTATATGAAGGACACCACTGACAATCTCATATAGGTGACATGTTTCAAACCACTAATCATGCAACATGTTAGTGGCATACAGTAAAGAACAATAACATTCCTTGACTCAATCTTACCAGTAAGTAGCATGTTTCTGGTAACCAACAGTCATCAATAATTGTTCCAAAATCATCAGGATTGTACATTTCACAACAGCAGCTACCAAGTCTAGGTTATCTAATAACTACTAATTGAGTAAGGCCAAATACTACTGAACATGTCTATCAATAAATGACTTTACTTTTTTAAGAAAATGGCTATCCATGGAAGATGAGTTTACTAATTACTTTCCCATTAGCAATTTGATTTGGCTGTTTCTTGGGCTTCCACTTTTTAGTGAATGCTCTTAAAGTGCATTGATTGGTTTCTCAGTTTGTTATATTCAGTCTCCAACTGCTTATGCTCACTAAATTATACTTTTAATCTTAGAGTAAGGTTTATCATCTTTTTGGTTTAAGAAGTTATTGGATGAATGATAATATCTTAAATTTCATCATAAACTCTCATTTATATTATGCATCCAATAGTCAGAACACATTGGGGAAGTTACTTCTGGCTACTCTTGATCAGTTCAAACAAGTGGAAATATAACTGATCCAAATATGTAATTTTAACTTTGCTAGTAGTCATATTTAAAAGCTAAAATGAAATAGGTGAAATCAATTAGTCATGTATTTTATTTAACCTCATTATCCAAAATATTATCCTTTCAAAATGTAATCAATATAAAATAATTAATGAGAGTTTGCATTCCTTATTTTTTGTCCTGTCTTTGAAATCCAGTGTGTGCTTTATAGTTAAGTACTTTTCAATTTAGACTAGTTACTTTTTAAATGCCCGATAACCATGTGACTAGTACTTGACATATTGGGCACTTCAGGTCCTGCTTAATGATGAAATTCTAGGTGATTACAACACATTAATTCCAATGTTCAAGATGATATGCACCCAAATGGTACTCCTTTGAAGCTTCCTTTCCTCAGCATTGTATGAAATTAAACAGAAAATCCTGTCACCAAAGCCTTGATAACTATTGTAGATTATTAGAGTGTCGAGTTTTGAAAGGATGGCAGGCATAGTGAGAAACAGATCATCATCTAGTCCCCTTTCATAACATTCCTCTCGAGCCCCCTCTTCTTTTCTTGGAGTATCACAGCCATGGTAGTTGATATAAATATGTTCCCCTCTTTTATTCCACAGAGCACTTTTAACATCACTCTTCTCTTATCCTCTTTCTTCTGTTCTGGCTACAAGCTGCTTTCAAAGAAAGTCCACTCTTTTAATGTGATGCTGCCTCCTTCTATGAACACTCTGCTGGAAATGAAATCTCTTTCTTTTTCTACTTTTGTCATAAGAAATTCTAGTGAATAAAAATCTCTATAAACATGGCATTCAAAAAATTCTGTGAACTGTTCCTTTTTATGAGATATTTTACTTATTTCCCATACTAATTTAAGAAAATATAATAACATTAATTATTTCAAATGAAATACTGTTATTTAAAAAACATCTATTCCAGGTTTTGTTTTGGAACAAGTATACTAATTTGAAAAATACAATCAGGTACAGCTACGTTTCATAGTGAATTAAAATTGTAGCCTTCATTACTATAGACTTCAAAGTTTAAAAAACACTTTTACATGTAATTTGCCATTTTAATTACAGTACTAGAATTTCTTGCCAAATAAAGATAAAAATAAAATTACATTCTGTGGTGCTCTGGGAAGCAGGTCTCTAACAATGCTTAAACTGCACAGCCATAAACATCAGGTGTTAACTCCTTCCTCCAAAATGTGGAAATTTTTTCATTTCATAGACTTTGATTGATGGGCTAAATCTTACTGTTGGACCAGTATCAACAAGGTTATTTTTCAAACTTTAATTCTAAGAATTAAGAATTCTGACTAAAGAAAATAATAAAATGGATTTGGAGCCAGTATTAGACTTAAAGTAGCATTTCTTCTTATCTTAGGTGATCAAACTTAATTGAG
Organism: Orcinus orca; assembly: GCF_937001465.1. Classification (NCBI taxonomy): domain Eukaryota; kingdom Metazoa; phylum Chordata; class Mammalia; order Artiodactyla; family Delphinidae; genus Orcinus; species Orcinus orca. The sequence goes on from NC_064576.1 coordinate 22,166,252, forward strand.
TAATGCAATTATTCAGATAAATTCACATCACAACCAATGAACATCCATCTTCAGTCCAGGTAGTGAGAATACAAAAATGGACTTCCTAAAGTCCATGTACTCACCTTCATATACCTCAATATTTTGTGTTTCACAATATTCCTCAAATGTTTTAGATGTGTTTACTTAATAATTAGAGGATGAATGATTCCCTGAAAACACTTATGCATACACAGAACATATAGAAATGAATATTCATTGTAGCTCACTTCAGCAGTCCTATGTCTTTACCTTGCTTTCCTCTAGAAAACAAGATAAACTAATAATTCCTAGTCTATGATCCAGCAATTTCACTTCTGGATATAGATCCAAAGGACATAATTCCTCAAAGAGATATCTGCAAACCCATGTTCATTGTTGCTTGCAGCATTATTAACAGTAGCCAAGATATGGAAACAACCTAAATGTCTCAACTGATGAATGGATAAAGAAAATGTGATACATATATAAGGATATAGTATTCCATTGCATATATAATGGAATATTATTCAACCTTTTAAATAAGGAAATTCTACCATTTGTTTCAAAATGGATGAACTTGGAGGATCTTAGGCTAAGTAAAATAATCCAGACACATAAGGACAAATATTATATGTTCTCACTTATACGTGGAAGCTAAAACAGTCAAATTCATAGAAGAAGAAATGGTTGCTAGGGGCTAGGGAAAGGGAAAATGAAGAGATTCTGATCAAAAGGTACAAAGTTGTAGTTAGGCAGGATGAAAAGGTTATTGAGATTTTATGTACAACATGGTGACTATAATTAACAATACTGCATTGTATACTTGAAATTTGCTAGAGGGGTAAACCTTAATTACCCTCACTACAAAGAAAAAATAAAAAAAGAAAGAAAGAAAAAGAAAATGGTACCTACGTGGAGGTGATGGATATATTAATTAGCTTGATTATGGTGATTATTTCACAATGTATATGCATACCAAAACATCAAATTATACAACTTAAATACATATAATTTTGTTTTTCAACTGTACCTCAATAAAGCTGAAATAATAAAATATATTGTTAGCCTGAACTGAAATATGCTGGACATACAAATACACATTGGATTTTGAAGACAGTACATAAAAAATGCAAAATACATTTTTAATGTTTTTTATATTGATTACATGTTAAAATGATACTTTGTAAGTATTAGGTAAATAAAATACATTATCAAATTAAAAAAAAATTCCTAGCCTGTTGCAACTGAAATTATTCAGGACAAAAAACAGGTATGTTATTCACAAATATAGTCTATCTTAACATAGATATAGATTCTATTGTGCTTCTCTATGTGAAAATTGATTAATCCAGATTAATTTGATTAAATCAAAATTCTTAATTCTTCAGATTTATGGTTTAAAAAAGCTCCTTTTATTTCTTTTATTTGAAATATAATTTATCCCACTTACCATGACTATTAGCATGCAAATTAAGATATATGAGTAATGTGTGAAATTTTAAGGAATGCCAACAAGTTAATTATTATGAAGCATATTTAATACTTTTGAAATTATATCCTAGATTTTGATCAAAATAGCATATTAGAAATTGGTTTTGTTTTCTTTAAAATGAAAGAAAGTGAATTTTATCAAAATGTATAATTATAAAAGTAGTCTTTTACTGGCTCTTTTCCAGTATATAATTTTAACACCAGAAACTAAAATCTATTATTTACAGATATTTGCACTTATTAAAAACAATGTCCTGGGCTTCCCTGGTGGCGCAGTGGTTGAGAGTCCGCCTGCCGATGCAGAGGACACGGGTTCGTGCCCCAGTCCGGGAAGGTCCCACATGCCTTGGAGCGGCTGGGCCCGTGAGCCATGGCTGCTGAGCCTGCGCGTCCGGAGCCTGTGCTCCGCAAAGGGAGAGGCCACAACAGTGAGAGGCCCGCGTAACGCAAAAAAAAAAAAAAAAACAATGTCCTTGGAAAACAGACGATAGACATTCTTGTTTTCCTATCCATATAAGGTCAAATTTGTCACTGTTCAGTTCATAAAATAATACAAATTGTATCCATTAATTAAGATTGTTAATTCAACCTAAACAATAGACCCAATTATCTGTATAACCCAGACCTTAATCTTTTTCCTAACAGGTATATATTCTCCAAAATTACGGTGACTATCTTTCTACCAATTGGTTGTATTGTAATCATTTTCACTTTACTCCAAGGCTATCACCACAAACCATAAAGCATATCCTGTGAAATATGCTTTTTATTTTTTCAAGATTGCAATTTTTCCCAGTTAGGGGTTAAGAAAACATTGTCACACATGCTCTGAATAAACAAAAAGCATGATCCAAAAGCAAGTTATCATTTTGGTTATAAATTGAAAACACAACAAATAATGATTCTGAGAATTATCAAGAGTGCATGTGTAAGCGGAGAGGTTGGGCAAAGTTATTCTGATACAAGTTAGAACAAACTGATGTCATCAATAAGAAAGAGAGAAGTTGGGTTTGCTTACAGTAGATGGATAAAAAATACCTTGAAAACAAGGTCAAATATAGCCTAGCACAAAAACCAAGAAAACATAGGGATAAGCGGAAATCATAACAATGAATCATCCTTAGAAGCAGCACTATCAACGAATAGAAATGCCAACAAAGCAAAATCCAAAACTCTACTATATTAAAAGAAACACTTAAAGAAATTCAGAAAGGTTAAAATTTTTAAAAAAGTAAAAGATGGGCCAAAATATATCAGGTGAACTCAAGCAATAAAAAATAAGAAAACTGTTTTCAATCTTGATATTTGACAAGGTATGACTGAGGCACAGAAGAGCACTTAATAGCAAAAAACTTTTAATAATATTAAAGACTACAACTCGCAAACAGGCTGTAAGTTGATTATGCCATTGATTCAAATACATCAGAAACAATTTTGATAAAAAAGAGACTTTGGGAACTGTAATAAGAAACAGAAATGCATCAATAATAAAATATTTAACATACCTCTTAGTCTATCGGGCAAAACTAGTAGGAATAAGAAACACTCAGACACATAAACAAGAAAGTAAACTGTATAAATAATAAACTCTGAATTGAGATAATAAGTAATAGAACTTCTTTTCAAGGGCACATGAAAACTGACTGTATCTTAAGCCCCCAAAGGACACTTCAATTAATTCTAAATAATAGAGAAGAGTCAGCTAGAAATGAAAAACACAATTGAAAAGGCCCTATCATATAAAATAAACTATTTTTAATTCCTAGGTCAAAGGAGAAATATAAAATGGGGTGCCGGCATTTATTTAAAATAGTGGTAATTAAAATACAGCATCTCAGAGGAATCACCAAAACATAAAAGTTTAAAAAATTTTTGAAACTACTTTGCACAACTCAGTAAAAATAGAATAAAAATAAATACATGAAACTGACAGACTGTAGAAAAATATAATGACCAAATCCGATGGCAGTTGAGGAAAAAGCTCTAATTAGATCCATCACAAGAAATGAAAAATGTAGATACAGAGCCATATCACACAAATGTGCCAGCACAAAATGGTATCTGGAGGAAATTTTACCAATGCCTAAAAATCACATATCTCATGGATATTATCCACGGACATGTGTTTAAAGATTATATAATCTCAATGCTATTTAAACTATCTCAGATCAAAAAAAAGATTAAAAATTTCCCAATTTTGTTTATGAATCAAATATAATATCAATACCCAAATCTATAAATAATCGCTCACAAAAATTAAGACACAAAAAACACGCACACACATGCTTATGTATGCATATGTAAGCGAAATCTTTAAATAACAGCAAAAATTCAAGAAAATTTTATTCAAACTTGACACATTTAAGACCAGATGTGATTTATTCCTATTCTGTATTATTATAATTCATCACATTACTGTAACTAAGGAAAAATTACATGATTAACTACAAGAATAAAGAAAAGGAACCCAACATAATTCAGTAACCATCCATGTTAAAACCCTTCAATAAAATATAGATTGAAGAATAGTCTCTTACATTATTAAAGTAATATAAATCCCAAAGTTATTGCTGTGTATGAGGACACACAAGACCATGTTACCTGACTAAAGTCAGGGAGAACACCAAAATGTCTTAAATCCTCATTGCTATTAAACGTTGAGTTAGAGTTACTAGCTAATGCAATTAGACAAATGAAAGAAATTAGAGGCATAAGAATTGACAAGGATTAAATAAAACTCTATTTAATCATTATGAGATAGTTATTGTACCTATGTGGGAAACCAAAATAGTCAATGGGAAAATTTAAGAATTAAGTGAAGTAATATGTTATGAAATGAATATTTAAAAATGAAAAATCTATTGTGTGTACAAACAATTAGAAGATAGAGTAGTCTCTCTCTCTCCCCTCCATTTATTTATTTATTTATTTATATAAAACTGAGAAGAAAATAAATATTTAATTCTCTTTAAAAGACAAAAACTTGACTATACACACCTAAAGAAATTTTGTGGTAAAAATGTGGAAAAAACAAACAAAAAAATCCATAGAATGAGTCAAGCAATCATATTGCTGGTAATGGTATCAATGCGATATGATATGATACAATTTAAAAAGAGAAGAAATATATGCTTTATTGGTTACTTACTAGTTTAGCATCTAGATTACAGTAGTGTATGTTAACAACTCACTGATTTGAAAGTAAATTTTGATAAAATGCTGACATTCAATTCTGTTATAGTGATGTATTGATGCATTTTCCATTCTGGGGCAATATGAAATGGACTGGTTTGAATAGCCAAGGGACAACACCAGCAGGGTGCCAGTTTGAACAGGAAGCCAGTCATTTGGTTTTCTGTTCTGGAATATTTCGGATTTAAGACATTATTTTTAAATGACAGAAATATTTCCTATGCATTTATTTTCATGGATACACTTAATGTCATGGGCAGGCCTAACAATAAACTATGTTCTAACTGAAGCTTAGGGCTTACTTTAGATATTGGAGTGTAGCTTTATTACAGATGGATTTTACCTTTAAACAAATGCATTTTGATCAACTTTGTATATTCATGTGTATTGATATATTGTGCACTAAATGTTTTGCCCTGTTTTGCTATTATAAGGTCAAGGTCATTTATCCACATTACTGTGATTAACTCATGTAAATGGCATGGGTCATGAAAAATTATTTCCTACTTTTCTGCTGAATTAAATTTCTGTTTTATGGTATTACAGCAATTTATTTTTGGCTTCCATTTATATATAACTGGATATGTGTAGCATTCATTTGATTTTGTTGCTAAAAATATTTGGTTTTACTTAAAAATGAACTGAAAAATATTTTATGTATAATCAACTATTATTGAGGCCAGATGTTTTTCTTTTTTTTTTTTTCTTTTTCTTGTCTTTAGAACAATGAAGGCCTCTTCAAGTTGACTCCTTTTTTTTTGAGAGTACCCAAATAAACTCTGATTTCATCTCTGCTTTCTGCTATATAACATACCACAGGCTAATAATCATTCATATCTCTATAAAGATGTTTTTCTCTCTAACGTGTTTCTCTCAAAAAGCAATTACTTTGACTTGTTCTAATTTCATAAATAGTAGTCACACTGTCTGTAACCATTTTTTAAATTTTCTAGTGCTATGCTTATTACTGAACATTATTTTCTTTAGCTTGTCTGGAAATGGATATGTTAAACTTTAGGAGTAAGAAAATTATCATGATTTATATAAAACAACCTAAAATATATGTGATGGAGTGTTGGGGCTCATCTGTACTTTTTAGACCATTAGGACTGCATCATTTTTCTTTTATACGCAAAGCTCATTATCAGATTTTTATAGAAAAAGAGAAGGCAAGTATTAATTGTTCTGCCTTATAATTGTAGTGAGCTATGGCTTCCAATCTTGTTAAGAATATTAAATTTAACTGTCTTTTAGACTACTGCAGTAATATATGTGATATATTATTTGGCCACCTTAATGAACATCTTATCTTTTGAAGAGTGAAATAAAAGTCACTTTATTTGCAAGACAATATTAAAGGAAGATCCACATTTAGTTAGGTGTAAATTGGAAGGCTAAATTTTGGTCCTATCAAACAAACAAAATGGAAAATTTTTATGGTGAAATACTATTTGAGAAATATTAAAAATATGAAATTGTCAAAATCCAACTTAACCAAAGAAATTGGGAGTCCATGTGCTAGACAAACATGGGAGCAGTAATCACTGCATGATACAGAATGATTGATTCCCTATTTCCTAATAGAGACATACGGGTGTGTTAACCTATTTGGTAGTTACAATACTGAAAGCTCTTCAATTTTCAAATATTTGCTAAAATGAAATAAATACATAAAAGAGTACTAATAAGTGCATCAGCATTTATGAGCTTTGCAGAGAATGAAACTATATAAATACCTTCCCAAAATTATGATCATAGGTGAGAAATCTAATTTCACTGCTATTTTATGTCTAGTTATACTTGGGTAGTATAGAAAATAAATTATTTCTGAAAAATACGAAAGATATATGGAAAACCAATGAACAGTTAAAATTTAAAAACAAAATAGCTGTATGCACCTTTTGACAACTCTAATTTATGTAGATATACTGTTCAAACCCTACATCAACTACTGAAATTAGCATACAATGTAGAACATTAGAGATTAGAAAACATTCAAAACATTTCATTTCATATTCAATGGCCTGTGAGATATAGTATTCCAAAATGAATGTATATTTTTAGTATATTGATTAAAGATTTTGTTTGTAACAATTTTGATAACTGAACTAGTTTTTTATGAAGGCAGGAGGAATTCTATACTTCCATTTTAGAAAACTAAATGACATGATACCTGTGCTGAAGTTTTCACCATAAACTATTAATTTTGTTTTTGTACTTATGATATAACCAAATGTAAACATGTTAAGAATTTCAAGAAATTGTAGCATAGGAAAAAACAGCCAAGTACATTCCTTTCCAAAGCAGAAGTAGACAGATTTATTAAATAAACATAAAAATAAAGATTTATTAGAATAATAGTTATTATTGTTGTTTTTATACCTCAGCTACAGCTATTCTACGAAGTGTGACTTCATCATCATATCTTAAGATTTAACATTATTTAGTGGGAAAAATTAAAAGAAGCTTCCCCAAATCAACAAAGAAATGTTACTGCTACTTAACACTAAAAGATATTAAACTGTGTGGTGGACAGAGCAGAAAGTGGCCCTTTTGACACCAACCTTTAGTTGTTTATGCTTTTATGTAATCCCTTTCCCTCCACTGTGAGAAAGATCTGTGACTTACTCCTAACCAATAGAATATGGCAAAGGTATACCACTTGTGTGCATTATGCATGACTATTTTGCTAGCTTACTCACCCTACTCTATACCTGTGCATGGCTGGGTTTATAGAAGCAAACTGCCAGGATTCTTACACCTGTAAAAAGATGAAATCTGCTATCTCTTTTCCCTAAGTGAACTGGGAAGCAGATTCTTCCCTGATTGAGCCTCCAGATTATAAACCAACCCTGAAAAAAACCTTGATTTCAGCCTTGTGATACCTTAAGCAATGACCCATCTAATCCACCCTTGAATTCCTGACTATAGTAACTGTGAGACAACCAATGTGAATTGCTTTAAGTTGCTAAGATTTTCAGTATGTAAAACTAATACAGTTGGTCCAAAAAAAAAAAAAAAATAACAGCAAACAAGTTTCTGGAAAAAGCAGACATCAATACTTGTCTGGCAAAGAAGAGGTATATCACTCAGGTATGTGATCAGAAGGTTTCCCTGAGGAGATACTGAAAGCTGTAGATACGATGTAAAACAGAGAAAGTACACCAAGTAATTCAGGAGTCTGAAGTTAGGTCCTGAATAGCTCATGGAATGGATGGTAATACTGTTGTTATGGCCAGACTTCACAAGTTTTTAAATTGGGTTTTGCATCACTAATGCCTAGAAGCCTTGATCCAAACAATTTTGAGATGAGGTGCATCAAATACCAGAGGGACTAGGATCTTTCACTAGATGTTCTTCTATGCTTTTGATGGAAAAGAAGCAATATTTCTACTTAATAATGGTGATGTGGGAAGGTCGTTCAATCTTTGAAACAATGTTTCTCAAACTATGATCCCTAGAAAAGCAACAGCAGCAGCACTGGGTAACTTGTTAGAAAAGCAAGTTATCAAGTCCCACTTCAGATCTACTGAATCAGAATATCTGGGGCTAATGAGTCCTGGAAACTTGTGTTTATCAAAGTCTCCATATGATTTTGATGACTCTAGAGTCTGAAAAACAAGCTGTTTCTGTTCCATTGGATAAACAAAGGCTCAACAAAAGCTGGAGAAAATATCAAGGCTTGGTCTTTGCTTCTCTAATATAGAGCTCTAGAAAAAACTAGGTAATACTTGTGAATAAAAATACCAATGAAACCAAACAGAGAAGGTTGGGGAAAAGGAAGCTGGGAAGAAAAGGTTGAGATGAAGGTAATCTAAAAGTAGCCATGCAGAACAAATACATGCATGTTTTGTTCCATAGATAGATAGATAAATAGATAAGTAGATGTATATATAATTGGAAGAATTAATGTTTGACAGCAACACTACAGCAAGGAAGCAACCATAGCTAGTGAAACAAAATCCAGTAAGTTCAATTGTTCCCAGTTCTATACTGTCGGATCTCTTACTAAGAACAAAATATTTACACCCTGATAGAAGCTGAAAAATACATAGAAAATCACTATATTTTGTAAAATGAAGGTTTGATAAAGCTACTTTTAAAAATAATCTGAAAGGAAATGACCTAGTAAGGTTTTCAAATAGTACCTCAGAAAAAAGACAGAAAAACTAACATTCAAATAAATTAAGTAGAAAGAGCTACAGGAAATAATATATTACAGAAAACATATGATAGTACAAATAAATACAGAAAGCTAACATAACTCAGCAAAGAAATCATATATTCATATAGCTTGTAAATATACTGACAAAAAAAAAAACCCAAAAACAAACTCCTGACATGATTAGAACCAGTTAGTGTTAAGACCATCTCAAAGAAATAGAGGAAAAAATATAGTTATTGCAAGTTGATCGATAGATTCATAAAAAAACAGAGCCACTTCATACTCCAGTATGTCCATCTAAGTATCACTTCCCCATGAGCTATACTTAGTTTCTCTACTCTCTATCCAGGAATACTTCATTTGTATCTGCTGTCTCCACTTGCTTACCAACCAGTCTCCCTTCTCAAGAACACTCTCATCTCAACATTCATTATAACTGCTGTTTATCAATGTCACAAATAGCCTTTGTGTTGCCACATCCAGTGATCATTTTTCAGTTATCTAGTCACCCTTCCTCTGATTCTTCATTTACATGACACCTCTTCTTTGAAACAACTTCTCTTGGCTTTCTGAAATAATACTCTTTTATTACTTTTTCAACTTTCTGCTTCTATTCCTCTTCTAAAATCTGTTGTCAATAGGTATCGTCCTAAGCTCCATTTTATTAATTATCTATGTTTTCCTTATTCAACCTCATCCAGAACTTATAGCTGTAAGTACCCATTATAACATGCTGATGAATCCCAAATTTCTCTCTGTAACCATGGCCTCTCTACAGAAATACAAGCCAATATGCAGAACTGACCACTTGACAAGTTTAAATGGAGATTTTTGGAATTTCTTCTCTTTTCCCTTTCAAAAAAAAAATTTATGTATGTGCTTTTCTGTGTAAGCTGGGGTTTAGAGGAAGTCTACTACATCACTCAACTCTAAGTAACTGTGGCAGGAAAAAGTGCTCTTTGAGCACGAATGTTCATTTAAAGCTTAATCACTTTTATAGCCAATACCTAGTTTTATTTCAAATGAATTATTCAAAATTATAGCATAAGGGTACATAGATAAGGATACCAAATAAAGAATAAAATTTAACTTTTACAAAAATTCTCCCTGTGGCAACTGAAAAGCTAAGCTACAGCAATATCATTGCAACTTAATAACCAAAGAAAAGGAACTTTTTTATAAAAGTCAGATTCTGAAAAGGCTAGAAACAGGACAAAAGCCTAAGAGAAGGGCACAGAAGAAATAAGAAGATTAAAAACATTTGTGAAGCTGAATTTGTGTTCTGACTTCATTTTTCAAGATACAGCTTAGATACATTAAATAAATAGAAAAGATGTAGAACAAAAATTAGAAAAAGCTGTATTGATTTAAAAATGTGTAAAATTCCCATAAAACACTACTAGAGAGTTATCATTTTCTTAACATATTTATTGGAGTATAATTGCTTTACAATGTTGTGTTACTTTCTGCTGTATAACAAAGTGAATCAGTTATATGTATACATATATCTCTGTATCACCATCCTCTTGTGTCTCCCCCGCCTCCTCCCTATCCCACCCCTCTAGGTGGTCACAAAGCACTGAGATGATCTCCCTGTGCTATGTGGCTGCTTCCCACTAGCTATCGACTTTACATTTGGTAGTGTATATATGTCCATGCCACTCTCTCACTTCATCCCAGTTTACCCTTCTCCCTCTCCAAGTCCTCAAGTCCATTCTCTACGTCTGTGTCATTATTCCTGTCCTGCCCCTAGGTTCTTCAGAACTGTGGGGGGTTTTTTGGATTCCATATGTATGTGTTAGCATATGGTATTCGTTTTTCTCTTTCTGACTTACTTCACTCTGTATGACAGACTCTAGATCCATCCACCTCACTACAAATAACTCAATTTCGTTTCTTTTCATGGCTGAGTCATATTCCATTGTATATATGTGCCACATCTCCTTTATCCATTCATCTGTTGATGGACACTTAGGTTGCTTCCATGTCCTGGCTATTGTAAATAGAGTTACAATGAACATTGTGGTACATGAATCTATTTGAATTATGGTTTTCTCAGTGTATATGCCCAGTAGTGGGATTGCTGGATCGTATGGACCTCTATTTTTAGTTTTTTAAGGAACCTCCATACTGTTCTCCATAGTGGCTGTATCAATTTACATTCCCACCAACAATGCAAGACGGTTCCCTTTTCTGCCCACCCTCTCTAGCATTTATGGTTTGTAGATTTTTTGATGATAGTTATTCTGATTGGTGTGAGGTGATACCTCATTGTAGTCTTGATTTGCATTTCTCTAATGATTAGTGACGTTGAGCATCCTTTCATGTGTTTGTTGGCAATCTGTATATCTTCTTTGGAGAAATGTCTATTTACGTCTTTGGCCCATTTTTGGATTGGGTTGGGTTTTTTTTGATATTGAGCTGCATGAGCTACTTATAAATTCTGGAGGTTAATCCTTTGTCAGCTGCTTCTTTTGCAAATATTTTCTCCCATTCTGAGGGTTGTCTTTTTGTCGTGTTTATGGTTTCCTTTGCTGTGCAAAAGCTTTGAAGTTTCATTAGGTCCCATTTGTTTATTTTTGTTTTTATTTCCATTTCTCTACGAGGTGGGTCAAAAAGGATCCTGCTGTGATTTGTCAGAGTGTTTTGCCTATGTTTTCCTCTAAGAGTTTTATAGTGTCTGGCCTTACATTTAGGTCTTTAATTCATTTTGAGTTTATTTTTGTGTATGGTGTTAGGGAGGGTTCTAATTTCATTCTTTTACATGTAGCTGTGCAGTTTTCCCAGCACCACTTATTGAAGAGGCTTTTTCTCCACTGTATAGTTTTGCCTCCTTTATCTAGTTGCTATAATTGCTTTAGGTGTAAGGTTAGGTTGTTTATTTGAGATGCTTCTTGTTTCTTGAGGTAGGACTGAATTGCTATAAACTTCCCTCTTAGAACTGCTTTTGCTGCATCCCATAGGTGTTGGGTCATCGTGTTTAAATTGTCATTTGTTTCTAGGTATTTTCTGATTTCCTCTTTGATTTCTTCAGTGATCTCTTGGTTATTTAGTAGTGTATTGTTTAGCCTCCATGTGTTGGTATTTTTTACAGATTTTTCCTCTAACTGATATCTAGCCTCATAGCATTGTGGTCGGAAAAGATACCTGATATGATTTCAATTTTCTTAGATTTACCAAGGCACATTCACCCACAAACACACCACTGGACATGGTCCTACCCACCAGAAAGACAAGATCCAGCCTCATCCACCAGAACACAGGCAGCAGTCCCCCCCACCAGGAAACCTACACAATGCACTGAACCAACCTTAGCCACTGGGGACAGACACCAAAAGCAACGGGAACTACAAACCTGCAGCGTGCAAAAAGGAGACCCCAAACACACTAAGTTAAGCAAAATGAGAAGACAGAAAAATACACAGCGGATGAAGGAGCAAGGTAAAAACCCACCAGACCAAACAAGTGAAGAGTAAATAGGCAGTCTACCTGAAAAAGAATTAAGAGTAATGAAAGTAAAGATGATCCAGAATCTTGGAAACAGAATCGAGGAAATACAAGAAACCTTTAACAAGGACCTAGAAGAACTAAAGAGCAAACAAACAATGATGAACAACACAAGAAATGAAATTAAAAATTCTCTAGAAGGAATCAGTAGCAGAAAAACTGAGGCAGAAGAACGGATAAGTGACCTGGAAGATAAAATAGTGGAAATAACTACCCCAGAGCAGAATAAAGAGAAAAGAATGAAAAGAAGTGAGGACAGTCTCAGAGACCTCTGGGACAACATTAAACACACCAACATTAGAATTACAGGGGTCCCAGAAGAGAAAGAGAAAAAGAAAGCGATTGAGAAAATATATGAAGAGATTATAGTTGAAAACTTCCCTAATATGGAAAGGAAATAGTCAATCAAGTCCAGGAAGTGCAGAGTCCCATAGAGGATAAATCCAAGGAGAAACATGATGAGGCACATATTAATCAAACTATCAAAACTTAAATACAAAGAAAAAATATTAAAAGCAGCAAGGGAGGGCTTCCCTGGTGGCGCAGTGGTTGAGAGTCCGCCTGCCGATGCAGGGGACACGGGTTCGTGCCCCGGTCCAGGAGGATCCCACATGCTGCGGAGCGGCTGGGCCCGTGAGCCATGGCCGCTGAGCCTGCGCGTCCGGAGCCTGTGCTCCGCAATGGGAGAGGCCACAACAGTGAGAGGCCCGTGTACCGCAAAAAAAAAAAAAAAAAAAAGCAGCAAGGGAAAAGCAACAAATAACATACAAGGGAATCCCCATAAGGTTAACAGCTGATCTTTCAGCAGAAACTGCAAGCCAGAAGGGAGTGGCAGGACATATTTAAAGTGATGAAAGGGAAAAACCTACAACCAAAATTAGTCTAACCAGCGAGGGTCTCATTCAGATTCAACAGAGAAATTAAAACCTTTACAGACGAGCAAAAGCTAAGAGAACTCAGCACCACCAAAGCAGCTCTACAACAAATGCTAAAGGAACTTCTCTGTACAGGAAACACAAGAGAAGGAAAAGACCTACAATAACAAACCCAAAACAATTTAGAAAATGGTAATAGGAACATACACATTGCTAACTACCTTAAATGTAGATGGATTAAATGCTCCAACCAAGAGACACAGACTGGCTGAATGGATACAAAAACAAGACCAGTATATATGCCATCTACAAGAGACCATTTCAGACCTAGGGACACATATAGATGGAAAGTGAGGGGAGAGTTATCATTTTTAAGATATAATATACATTTCATCATTAAAACTGAAGAAATATAATGCATCTATTAAGTTTTTATCTAATGAATAGGAATTGAACCCTGAACCTGGGCAGTGGGACCATCAGAGGAAGAATGGGTAGAATTCTGGAGTTCAAAGATCATGGTCTGAAATCCCCTGTCTCTGGTAACACCAGAATGACTGAAGAGCTGAAACAAAGATAAATAAAAGTACTACTAAGTTTTCATAAATTCAGAAATATATATTTTAAGGTGGGAAATGGATAAAAAAATCCAAATTCAAATATCTCAATATATTTAAGAACAATATGGTGGAGTCACAGATAAATGGTATTCACCTTTTCTCTATTTTTCTGAAATACAGATTTGACAGATTCATAGTTTGGCTTGCCTGAAAACTGACCATCTAGAAAAGTTTCGAAGACCAAAGAGAATTTAAATTACTAGGCTTTATCAAAACTCTGATTTTTCTCTTACCTACAAGGAAAAAGCACCAGTGTGGTTAAACTGCCCCTTTTAACCTTAGGGAACATTTTCTTATGTCCAATAAGAAGAAAAAGGAAAAAGCACAAGGAGAAACTCCAAATGCAAATTGTATGTGCATTTTAATTTCCTATTTTTTTACTTTGTTTTGTAGCTCCTGACATGTAAATTTAAGGAGTCATAAGGAAATACTTGAGAAAATGTAATGAACCACTTTGTTACTAATCAGCCTATTGTCTTTTTTAAAATTTTACTATATATATATTTTTTATTTAAGTATAGTTGATTTACAATATTATATTAGTTTCAGGGGTACAACATAGTAATTCAATATTTTTATAGATTAACTCCATTAAAAGTTATCACAAAAAATGACTATATTTATCTGTGCTGTAAAATATATCTTTTTGCTTACCTATTTTATTCATAGTAGTTAATATCTCTTAATCCCATACCCTTATTTTGCCCCTCCCCCTCCCTCTTCCCACTGGTATTCATTAGTTTGTTCTCTGTATCTATGAGTCTGTTTTTATTTTGTTATATACATTCAATTGTTTTATTTTTTATATTCCACATACAAATGATAACATAGAGTATTTGTCTTTCACTGTCTGACTTATTTCACTAAGCATAATGCTCTCTATTTCTACCCATAAGTCTGTTTTTTTTGGGGGGGTATAGTTATTCTACAATGTTGTGTAAGTCTTCACATTTTGATGAATAACATCCACTGTGGACATCTCTATTACCAGTATGATTAACTAGCATTTGCCAAGATCATCAGAAACATGATTCTGTTATTTAGAAATTTAGAAGTCAAAATTCTTTTGGATTTGAATTATTTAGTTCTGAGTATTACAATACTTATTTTGTTCATGTCCATGATCATATGATATTTGCAGAAAAGTAGGATCAGAAGTGGGGTCACTTCCTCTCAGTCTTTTAGCCTGCATTTGCCTTGGATTCATCTCATTATAAAACCTCTGTCTTACAAATTATTTCTAGTGTCATCCCATTCCAGGTACCAAATTGCCTCTTAGTGATTGAATAATCATTAGTCTACAGCTATAAGTAAAATTAACAGATATACATTATATTCGTATTTTTACAAATCAGATTAAGTTGAAATAACTTAAGTAGAGACCACCACTTAATTTATATACAATCATCATATTCTTTTACACCAACAACTTTTTTAGCAAGTATATCTAGAGATTGGTTTCTTTTTATATGAGGTAAATAAATTTCTTTAAAAGATGCAGTTGAAAAAGTAGAACATATAATGATAAAATATATCAAAAAAGATGGTAACTCATCTTTAAATTATTTGATTCATGAACATTTAGATTTTATATTATGCTCCTGATTGGTATAGGTCCTATTTATGGTTTCACAGAGTCAGGATTTGCTACATCTTCCTGATTAATAGCACTATATTTGGGAAATAATATTAAGTTACAATTGAGTATACTTAAAGTAAAATAGAGTAACATAAGGTACAACAGCACACATATCTAAGATTCAAAATTACTTTAACAATTTCAAAAAGTAGATCTTCAGTTTACCTTATATCTCTAAAAATTCAAATAAAATAGAGCTGAAATATTTTTAAAATTACAAAGTGAATACATGTTTGGTGCGTAATATTTTTCTGAATCATTTAAAAGTAAATTTCAGACATTGAGCCCTTTATCTCTAAATATTTCCTGTATACGTTCCTTAAAAAAGAGAATTTTCTTACATAGCAACAGTACAATTTCCAAATCAGAACACAGTATTGATACCAGAGCCATCCTTAAGTTGTATAGGACCCAAGGGAAATATTTTTATGGTACCCCTTCCTATATACCCAACTGATTTTAAAATGTATTAGGAAAAATATGGGTTCATATAGTGATTTAATGATGATTTAGAATTACAGGTAGAGAACAGTATTTACTTATTATCCAAAAAATGCATGTGGAGATTCTTCATAGTGTCAAAGTACCATCTCCTCCTGGTTAGGTCTAGGAAACTGCTTCACCTTTTTATTTGTCAAAAATGCTATCCCTGGCTGATTTACTATATCCCAACATAAAAGAATGGTAGCACCTCTGTTATTACCCAATGCTATGGCCCTTTAGGACCAGCATGCATTGACCAATACAGATCTTCTTGTCTCTGCTGCTTTATAACACCTTTTATGTATTGCTGGCTACATCATTACTCATGATACTACTTTATGTAATGCACCATTCATGAATACTGGCTTCCAGGGACTCTGGAATCTTGTTAGTAAAGTCTTACTTCCACACCCTTAAGTCATGAAACGCCTCTTAACCTGGCTTCCTAAACACTGTCATTTCCTGGTCCTTTTTTTATACTTACTGGGACATATAAGTTTCTTTCCATGGTTCCTCAACAGTTGACCACTTCTAAATTATAACATGCCCCAGCGCTCACAACTGGAATATTTTCTATTAGCTCTGTCTATATAAGCCTTTAGTGTCTCAAATAGTTTCATCAATTTGTATTCATATACCCATTGCCCAAACCTCTAAATTCCAGGCTTGTATATAAAGCTATGTACTTAATGTTTCCTGTTGGATAGCTAATAAACATTCAAACGGACACTAGAAATCCAATGTTTCCCAACTACCTCTGACAAAACAAAATAAATCACAACAAAACAAAAAACTCACAACTAAATACTTTCACTATTACCATCCATCCTTTCCCAAGCCCACACAATACCCCCCACCTAGATAATTACAAAATCTTCCAACTGATGCTCCTGCTTCTGTCCTGTACAAAAAGCAGTGAAAGGGGCCCTTTTAAAGTACATATCAGTTCTCTGCATGAAGCCCTCTAAGTGGCTGCCCATCTTACTAACAACAATGAAGTCTTTTCTTTGGATCATACAACCCAGCCTGAGTTACATCATTTTCACCTCTACTAGTCCTTGCCTTTACTCACTCAACTGCAGCAACAGGGGACTCTCTTCCTGAAGCAGAATAACTATCTTTTCTCTTCTTTTTCTCTATGTCATGAATGCTTCCTCTGTAGATATTTTATGAGTCATGGCCTCAGTTCATTGATGTCAATACTCAAATTTCATCTTATCAACAAATACTTCCCTAAATGCACTATGTAAACATTTCCTTAGAACACACATTATTTATCTTGCTTAACTGTCCCCACAGCACTTTACCTTGTTTGCCATATTAATATGTTTGTTTGTTTATTTATTTATTTATTTGAGATTCTCTCCTAATTAGAGCAGTAGATTCTGAAGGTAGCACCCTGGGTACCTAGCTTGTGGTGGGCACTTCATAAACAATGCTGAATGAATGAATAGATGGACAAAGAGACAGTGGTTATTTCATCCTCTAATTCTGCTAGTCCAGAGAAAATAAACACACCTATTAATTAGAAAAAAAATTCCATGAGAATAAAAATAAGTAAGCAAGTAAGAAGACAAACATATCAGAAAAATGTGTATAATACTTGATAAAGGTTGAATGCCACAATAATTATATGTCTCCTGAAATGTGTTCCAAAAAATATTCTTGCCTCTGCTTACAAAAGAACCTGGCAAGTGTCTTAGTCTTCTCTGACTGCCACAACAAATACAATAGATTGGGTTGCTTAAACAACAAACATTTACTTCTCACAGCTCAGAAGGCTAGAAATTGTATGATAAGGGCCATATTCCTGGTTTCTTCATATGGTTGATAGAGAGCAACCTCTCTCCAGTCTCATCTTTTTAACATGGGCACTAATCCCATCACAAAATCTCCACCTTCATGATCTAATTACCTCTGAAAGGCCTTATATTCAAATACAATGACAATAGACATTAGGGTTTCAACATACGAATTTTGTGGGGATACAAACATTCAGTACATATCAGTAAGTCAACAAACGTTTATTGAGTGACTGCTATAATCCAGGAATTATATTGGTTTCTAAGGATACTGTATATTGAATAATTTGAATCCTTGACCTCAAGGAAAATACTATCTTATTGAAAAGACAGGTAAAAAAAAGTAATTAAAATATTTTTAGATAATAGTAATATAAAGGAAATAAACTTGCTATTATCACAGAAATTAACTGACATTTGACTGGAATGACAGGGACAGGTTCTCTGATGAAATGACATTTGAATTTAAAACTATACAACAAAAAGGAAGTAGCTATTTGAAGATATGGAGTACTATAATTCTAACTGGATGCTGAAGCTTCTGCAAAAGCTCTGAAACTGAAATGAGCCTGATATGTCCAAGGGAAAGAAACAAGACTAGGGAATTCTGAATCTCTCTGATCTCTCTGATATAGAGAGCTGTGGGAGATGAATTTAGAGTGGCAGATTTGGGCCAGATTAGGTAGCACCCAGTAAGTCATGGTAAGAAATAAGAATTTTCATCCAATTGAAATGGGAGGCTATTGGACTGTTTTATATGTTATTTGATTGATACTCTAGAAATGGCCCCCAGGCTGCTATCTAGAAGAGGAACTATAAGAAAGAACAAAATAAAGGCAGATCAATCAATTGAGAACATTACAGTAGTCTGAGCAAATAGCTTAAACTAGGGAGGGGTAGGAAAGATGGATTTAAACAGAATGTTGCATGTAGAGATGAACAAATTCCTGCTGATTGGTTGTGGGATTATGGATGGCAGGGCATGATTTTTTTTTAATGTTTTTTTTTTTGCGGTACGCGGGCCTCTCACTGTTGTGGTCTCTCCCGTTGCGGACGCAGGCTCAGCAGCCATGGCCCACGGGCCCAGCCGCTCCATGGCATGCGGGATCCTCCCGGACTGGGGCACGAACCCCCGTCCCCTGCATCGGCAGGCAGACTCCCAACCACTGCGCCACCAGGGAAGCCCCAGGGCATGGATTTTGTGTGGCTCAAAAATATATTTCTATTTTTATAGGCTTAGTTTTAAACTTGAGATATATATTACAGATCCAAATACAGATATAAATATATAGAAAATATATAATAGGCTATTGTGGTGAAGCATAGGGCTACAAATTCAAATCATCAGTATATATAAACCTTTTAAAGACAATGAGCTGGATGAAATCATTGAACAGAATATATTAGTAAATATATACATTTTGGAATTTTGGGCATGGCCAAAAAACAAGACAAAAAGCTAAATGGTATAAAGACTCCCTGCTTTCAATTGTTTTACAGGACAGGTAGTGAAATATGTTTAAACAGCAAAATTTTAAAAATCAGAACTCTAATTATTAATAATGGTCATTAACATTTCCTTTATTGAAAGTCATACCTGACAGATGAATGGTGATGTTCAAGTTCTATCAAAAGTAATAGCCCAAATACTTCATTACTATAATGAGAACTATAGTTTCTAAGGTAGAGATATTTTCTCAAAGGATGAAACAATGTCAATACTCTATGTAAAACGTCTAAATATGCAGACTTACAGTTTAGCAAGCAATTCTTAAAATGACAATAATAATAAACATAAATCTAGCAAGTATACTATAGATAAGATAGAAATTTAATGAGAATAAAAATTCAAATAATTAAAGCAGCATGACAGTGGTGGTAGAATACACAGACAAATTCATGGACTGAAAAGAGAGGACAGAAGCGTTTCCAATTAGAATGTGTCATTTTAAGATAGGGATGTACCTACTTATGGTAGCTCTACATCAAAATAGATATGTACTTAAAGTTATAAAAGTACAATTAAAATATAAGTGAACAGTGATTTTCCATATGTTGTACAGTAAAAACTGGAGAGGTTTTTACATTGCATGCATGTAGGTTGCTAGAAAGGTTTCATGAGCTTGTCAGTCCTGCTCACTCGATAAATGACTCGGAATGATGGCCTTGTTAGTTCCATATTAAAATTGACCTAAGAAAATATTCCTTTTTATTTCTTTAACACTGATGTTGCTTTCACATAAGATCCTCATAAAATTACTTGTAATTGAAATGTTTTTTTCTACTTTCAAATGTCAGGTTATTAAATTTCTTTTTCATTTCTCTATGGAACAGGCTGATTTTCCATTGTGTAAAAATGTCACAGAACAGCTGTGACCTTATGTTTGGAGATGACTGGCACAATGAAGTGTCAGAGCAAGGGAAAATGCCATTCTCTGATGAAATGAGCTGCTTCTATCACATTAATCATTTGTTTATAATTACTAACACAGGTGCAGACAGCTGAATATAAAATAACTAATAAAATTACTATTTACTATAATGTTCCTGGTAACCAGTAAATTGGAAAAGAAATGAAAGATGTAGTTAGGTCATCATATGTCACATAAATGAAAGAGGTAGGTTATTCACATGGGTAGGACTATTGGCTAATTCTAAGTCAGCATCTGTTTTTATCATGCTTTGGAACTTTAAACCATTTTTATTTCTTGATATTTTATATTTGTTCTTAGGTTAGAAATAGGAGTGGAATTTTTAACATCCAGATATCATTACCCTTACAGACAAAAGCACTGAAAGCACTGCGATTTTCCTTTCAATTTAATAGGAAATAGAGCACTTACAGCTCTATACTAGGTATTTAAGATGGTATATTGGAATATATTTTCACAAAATTTTTTTTCTTTTATCTCACTGTCTGTTGAGAAGTGAGCCTGCTTTTAAAATCCATGTACTCAAGCTTGACAATTTTTCTCTTACTTTTAAGAATGTATATCCACAACTTCTCACAGTTCTACATTATTTACAATTCCCATTTTTAACAAGCCTATGAAGAAAATGTAAACAGTAAATAAATAGATGATCACCAGAATTTTACTCTGGGTACACTATACCTGCTTTAGAAATGGAAGTCTTAGTATGATTATTTTTTACCAAAATTAAAATAAATTATATCAAGAACTTTACTATATTCCTAATTCTTGTTACTTCTAAAAAATGACAAATATACTTCCTGTTGTTTAAAATATGACATTAGGGAAAAGTATAAATGGGAGCAGGTATAAAGAGCATGAAGTCGTACTTAGTGAATAAAAATTTATTTAGTCAAAATTTTAAATGTGATTAGTTAATTTCTATTGTGTACATGTCACACTTTCAATTTTCTTCTCATTGGAGAGAGCAAATCTTTAAACATTTAAAAATATAGTTCAATATCATTAGTCCTCAGTAAAATCAATTTAAAACCACAGTGAGGGGCTTCCCTGGTGGCGCAGTGGTTGAGAGTCCGCCTACTGATGCAAGGGACACGGGTTCATGCCCAGGTCCGGGAAGATCCCACATGCTGCGGAGCGGCTGGGCCCATGAGCCATGGCCGCTGAGCCTGCGCGTCTGGAGCCTGTGCTCCGCCCGCAAAGGGAGAGGCCACAACAGTGAGAGGCCCGCGTACAGCAAAAAAAAAAAAAAAAAAAAAAAAAAAAACCCACAGTGAGATACCACTAAACACTTCTTAGAATGACTAAGATCCCAATTTTGTCCCTATTAAGTGTTGATGAGGGAATGAAGTGGAACTCACATACATTTCTGCTGGAAGAAAATTTTGTACAATTTGGAAAACAGTTCGACTGTTCCTTATAAAGCTAGTGTACACTTACCATAAGAATCAGAAATCTGAGGTATTTACTCAAAGGTATGAGTATTGTATTCATTCAAATATCCCTTGTGAATATTTAGAGCAACCTTATTCAAAACTGCCAAAATCTTGGAAGAGCCCAAACTCTACCTCATAATAAGCCCTTTTCTCTGACTGTTTTATATTTCTTACAATGTGTTCTCTCTTCTTATCCCTACACTGGATAAAAATTAGGGTTTTTAATAAATAGTCGAGACAAAACCCAAAATCTTTGAGCAGGTAAAATATACAATAGTTTATTTTATCTGAACAATACATATCCTTGGTATACATAAAGCTGATAAATGTAAACCATTATCTTTTCTAAAAATGCATTTGAATAAACTGCCCTAAGAAGCAATAAATACAGAAATGATCAACCAAGTCACATATTTTTCCTTACCAATGCAACATACCATACGTTTTGTCTTTATAGTTAATTTATTTAAAATTAAGTAGCACTTCCCATGATTGATTTTAGAATATTGGATTCTGATAATGTACTTATCGAAGCAACAGATCCAAACAACTGATAGAGAGAAGAATTCAACATAATAGAAGATATTTAGTATCCAAAATATATAAAGAAGATTAAAAACCTATAGGGTTTAGAACAAAGTTCATGAATAGAAATTAAGAACTCACAGAATTGAAAGTCTTTACAGAAATTAAAGATATGAAAAGGAGCTCAATCTTACAAGCTCCCAGAGAAATATTAACTAAAGCAATTAAAAGCTATTATTTCAAATCACAGGTTGGGAATAATAAAGAAGTATGTTAGACAGATGTTGGCAAGAATAAAGATAAAATTATTTTTCTTAAATGATTCTGAGAGGGTGATCTGATATTACTATTTTGAGAGCAATTTGTTGGCATCTAATTAAACTGAAAGTGTGCAAAGCTAAGGCCCAGCAGTTTCATTCTTAAATATCCTATTGCATTTGTGGCACAAATACAACAGGGCACTTAGACCTGAATGCTTATTGTGGCAGCCTGTTACGGGAGAAACACTGGAAACAAAGCATATGTCCACAATAGTATAATTAAGACATTAAAATGATATCTATTCACAAAGCTGAAAACTTTGCAGTTGAAATTTATATGAAAATAAAATTAGATCATAAAATGCAGTTATGAGTGGACAATGAAATGAACATGTAGATTATGTATATAATTTTTCATAATTCACATGAAATACATATATAATGCTCTATATGGATGTTTGACATGTATATCAAATTAAATTAGAGGAATAAGGTCAGACACACAGCCTTTAGAACTTAGCCAAGGAAATGGACTTATAATCTTGAATAAAGCTAACTTTAGCCATACCTACAATATTAGGTTTCGAAAACTATCAAAAACAAAATCTATTATTTATCATTATTTTTGATTTTTGGACATATGTTTCTTTCAATAATTTCTAATACTTTATGTTTCTGAAAATAGAGAAACATCAATTTTAATGACAATTTGATTTTTCAGTTAAATTCTCAAAATGCGGTCCCTTTGTATAAAATGAGGCAAGTCAAGATATTACTTTTGTACTATTGTTGGTGTCTCAAGTAGAAATCATAGCATGAATAACCAATTCTTTTCTATGTTTATTTAACAAAATGTAGCTTAGAAGTAGATTTTCTACTTGCACGATATTGGCCTTTTTATATTTTCTCTGTAAAACAGATTTTCACCAACCACTGACACTGGAAAAAGTGTTCATCGTTGGGTCTTTGTGTTAAAGGCTTTAAAAATCTTGATTTCTAACAAAGAATATTTATTTGATCATCCTGCTGAGATCTACCAAGTAGCAGATATGTGCAAAGACCCCATGACATAAACAGTTACAACAGTTAAAAGCTATAAAGCAGCACTCTGCATTTTGGATAGACTAAATGAAGAACACAGTCAGCTAGACATTAATTCTGCCTATATGTGAAATTTTTGAGAGTTTAATACTTTAGGTTGAACAGTATTTTTAGTGATATAAAAGTAAAAGTAACTTAACCTTCTAAAAGGCAGTGAAGACAGAGTATCAAATCATTAAAAATAAATAGGCTACTTTGAAACATCCAACTGAGAAAAAGTCCTAGGAAGTAAAACCTGTTATGAATGTCCTACTTCCAAGAAAGTTAAGACTCACAGCCAAGGATAAGATTAGCTAATGTCTTTTTTTGTCCTCTTTAAATGAAAATACATGTGTAAGAGCTAATATGTTACCATATTTAATAAGTTCCTAAATGGTATATCTGAATTTATGATTGGCTAAATTTGTGCCATGATTATGATTCTTTCACATTTCCATACACGTGTAAGCACACACCCCATTATTTTATTATGTAGTGTTTGGTTTACTGGATAAGATGTTTGGATTACTTTGGTGTTCCAGCAATGAAAGTCAGATAAAGAACTAGAACAAGTCAGGGGAGCTACATAATTTCACTCAAATACAGGCAGAACAGTGAAAATCCTTTCAAGCACTTTAAAGACTGAAAATTTAATGCATTGATTATGATGTAATCATAGGATCTAAATCAACAAAAGCTACAGACTTTGACTGGAAACCTTTCCTTTCCTCGTCAGATTCCTCTGAAAGATGATGCAACTAGGAAAAAGAAGCAACAGAGACACTAAAATATAGACAAAGCTAATTTATCATAATTCATAAGAGTTAAATTGATGCATTAAGTGCCCAGACTTTCTTCTTGGTGTTTTTCTTTGATATACAAATGAGAATTCTATTTTTTAAGCAGGAACATGACAATGACTAGATATAGTCAACAAGCTAGCCTACCTAGCAAACATTTCTTCTCAATTTATCATTCTGCTTTGAAACGTTTTTCTTTTTTTCCCCATGTCTAACTGCCTCTATAATTAGAATGCATAATTATAATAATCAGGTGACAATATAGTTGCACGGATTGACGAAAAATTATATATTTTTAGCACCACTCCCCCTCAGGTCATAAAATACTACTATGACTATCAGGAAAAGTTTTGAATACAGAGTGACAGGTCTTTCAATAACCTGGAATATGGGATATGAGCAAAATAAATTAATAAAAGAGGTCATCTAGGATTTTGGTCTGAGTAACCGAGTGAAAGACTGTGCCACTTATGAGCTGGGAAAACCTGGACAATCAAGACACTAGAGGACTGGATCAGGAGGAAGAAGATTCTACATTAAAACTGCTTTAGTTAGGTGACTCCTGGAGATTACAGTGGAGATACCAAGTAGGGAGTCTGACATTGGAGCGCATACTGTTGGTGTGCCCTAGGATCTCATTCACTGCTTTGGAGCCACCATTCATCCAGCAGACACATGCACTGGCTGAACTGCTGCCCACACCTGCTCATATGTTGCACTTGGGCTATTGGCATCACCTCACATTAACCAATTTATTTCAAGGCAATAGTGAATGAAGAGCAAAAAGCAATACAGACATACTTCCTCTTCTTGTGCTTCATTTTACTGAGATTTGCAAGTATTGCATTTTTTACAAATTGAAGATTTGTGGCAACCCTGTGTGAAACAAGTCTATTGGCACAATTTTTCCAATAGCGTTTGCTCATTTTGTGTCTCTGGGTCAACTTTGGTAATTCTCACAATATTTCAAATGTTTCCATCATTATTACATTTGTTATGATGACCTGTGATCAGTGATCTTTGATGTTACTATTGCAAAAAAAGATTATGACTTGCTGAAGTCTCAGATGATACCATATTTTAGCAATAAAGCTTTTTAAAATTAAGGTATGTACATAGTTTTAATAGACATAATGCTATTGCACACTTAATAGACTACATTATAGTGTAGACATAACTTTTATATTCACTGGGAAACCAAAAAATTTGTGTGACTCACTTTATCATGATATTCACTTTATTGTGGTGGCCCGGACTCAAACCTGTAACATCTCGGAGGTATGCTCAAATGTCTTTCCTCCATGTGAGACAAACCCTCAGGTTCAATTTACGCCATCATCCTAGGGCTAGACTTATCTGAAAGCAAGTCTTTGCTGGGCTTCTTCCTTTTTCTATTGTCTTCCCAGGCTATTTTCGATTACCCATGGCAACATTCCCGTTGTAAATTCCTTGAATGTAGATCCACTTCTCAGACTCTCTTTTACAGAATCTAACCTAACACCCAAATCAATAGAAAAACCAGGATTAGAAATACACATGTAGTAAATCACAGCATAAATGACATTTAAACAACTGGGCTTGTACATCATTACCAGGATAATGAATGTAGACACTTAGTCAATCATTAAAAAAAAAATTCAGAAAAAAGCAAATGTATAATCTTCTTGCATAATTACAGCAAAAGGATCACTCTGAATATTGTATTGTGTAATGACAAGAAATAAGTTGCCCTCTTCAGTAGGACACAAAAGCCAGTGTCTCTAAGGAACTCGGACAGAAAACACTACTGAATGAGGTTGAGAAGAAGCAGAGGGATGTAATTTTGAAGAGCTACTCTGGAACTCTAGCCATAATGCCAAAATTAGTATCTATGCTGGAAGTGACGAAGAATATAACTTTATTCATATACTGTAGGCAATAAAAATCTATAGTATATAGACATGAGAAACTCTACTAGAATGTAGTGGGAGAGAATAAAGAGATTAAAGTGCAAAGAGAAGAAAAGATGGATCACAGAAGAAAAAGTAATAATAAATAAAAAATAAAATAATATATAATGGTAACAGTAAAATGATATAATAAAATTGCACATGGTTGTCATTCATCAAATGTTAGCAAGAATGTGATGAAAGGTGCCTTGAGGTGCATCATTATTTAAAGCTCTTTGACTATTTGGGACCCAGTAACTCCACTGGTAAAAGTCCATTCAAAGGACATTTAACACATTTTCTAAATTTTATATATTAATATATATATATATTCTTATATTTTAACCATTTATTTTACTGTAGCAATGTTAAAAGCAGTATGAATTTCGAAGGGTGAGTTATTAAATAAATTCTGGTATGTTCTTAGAGTAAATATAGATGAACATTAAAGTTCTGAATTTTTTCCTTTTTGGTATCTTCTGATTACTCTAAACATAATTAAAAACACTACTATTTAACGTAGGCATATTGAAGTATTCGTATGCAAGCTGACCTACAGCTGCCATGCATACATATATGCCTGTTATGTGGGATTAGACAAGCTCCATCTCCCCGTTACCCAGACAGGAATAGTTTCAACTACTGTCACAGAAGCAAAGTCACCTAAAATAAAATGAATCATAGCGTCCTATTTGTTCCGAAGTATTAACGTGTCCTGTAGACTTCTGGGTGAAACACATAATGGAATTTATATGAAAAGTGAAAAACAGTGCTGCTGGGAGTAAATCCACCATTGGTTAGCAGCCAAGAGTTATGAAGAGTTAAACTCTGGAGATTCCAAGAGGAGAGTGTGGCACTTAGAATGAATCCAGGCATAGCTACCATGGAAGTTGGAGGCCACTTGATTTGAAAAGAGCTATGGATGCCTAAAACAGCTATGACATAAGGGCTCACACTGTTGGTGGTTTTAAAACAACTGGAGAGAATAAGCAAACAAGATCTGGTGCTGTTGGCAGGTTAAAATGAACAATGGAATTCTGGAGAAATGGTGAGAGAAGAAGGTACACAAGGAATTGTGGGCAGTCTGGGTTGAACAAACTATATTATTCCTGAGGGAGTTCTGAATACTTCCAAATTATGCCCCTAGTGACTCTGAATTATATGAAAGAAGTAAGGAAGCCTCAATATAAGGCTGAGAGTATTTAGGTTTAAATCAGAGTACTTGAACTCTATTGTTCCTATGGGAAGACATTTGTTTTCATGGAACAGAAGATTTAACATTGTTAGGATATCAACGTTCCACAAAATGACCTACAGATTCAACACAATCCCTATAAAAAACTCAGCTGTATAATATTTTTGTAGAAATTGAAATCATATTCCTAAAATTACTACAGAAATGCAAGGTATCCAGAGTAGCCAAAATAAATCTTGAGGAAAAAAAGACCAAATTTGATCTCCTTTTTTCAAAACTTGCTATGTAACTAGCTACTCTGAAATACTGTTAGGTAGTTCCCCCAAATGTTAAACAGAATTATCTTATGATCAAATAATTCTATCCTAAGAGAAATGAAAACATGTCTCCATGAGAACATGTACATAAATGACCATAGTACCTTTACTCCTTATAGCCAAAAGGTGGAAATAATTCAAATGCTGATCATTAGATGAATGCATAAATAAAATGTTCATCCATATAATGAGATATTGTTTGGTAATAAGAAAAATGAAGTACTGATACATGTTACAACATGGACAAACATTAAAAACCTTATGTTAAGTGACAGAAGCCAGATACAAGGCCACATATCTTATAATTCCATTTATATGAAATGTACAGATTATCAAATTCATAACGATAAAAAGTATATTAGGGGTTGCCAGGTGCTGGGGAGGGAAGGGGTAATGAATGAAGAATGACTGCTAATGTATAAGCAATTTCTTTTTGGCATGATGAAATGTTCTATAATTAGACAGTGGCAATGCCTGTACAACTCTGGGAATATACTAAAAATCACTGAACTACTCATTTTTAAAGGGTGAATTTTATGATATGTGAATTATCTCAATAAACCTGTTGGTTAAAAAGATGGTTTTAGGGCTTCCTTGGTGGCGCAGTGGTTGAGAATCTGCCTGCTAATGCAGGGGACACGGGTTCGAGCCCTGGTCTGGTAGAATCCCAAATGCCGCGGGGCAACTAGGCCCGTAAGCCACAACTACTGAGCCTGCGCGTCTGGAGCCTGTGCTCCGCAACAAAAGAGGCAGCGATAGTGAGAGGCCCGCGCACCGCGATGAAGAGTGGCCCCCGCTTGCCACAACTAGAGAAAGCCCTCGCACAGAAAAAAAAAAGATGGTTTTACAAAAGATCAAACATAAATATATTTAATACTTCTATTATTCTGAAGACATTCATGATAATATGTATACTTTTAATAATTTCTTCCCATGTTATTTCATATTACTATATGTCTACATTAAGAGCTTCTGCCTTTGTTATTTTTCATTAAAATAGTAGTGATTATATAGATTTTCATTCAAATTTTATTGATAATATTTTCAATTTTTATGTTAACTTCAGATAAAATGGCTTTAATAATATCAATATTAATTATAAAATACATACTTTGGCATA
Source organism: Orcinus orca (assembly GCF_937001465.1). NCBI lineage: Eukaryota > Metazoa > Chordata > Mammalia > Artiodactyla > Delphinidae > Orcinus > Orcinus orca. The sequence continues at coordinate 22,195,119 of NC_064576.1, forward strand.
TGTCTTTTAATCACATTTTGCTTATTTATTTTCAACATAATTTCGATCTTATTCCCCCTAGGCTATGGAGATCTTATAGTAGTTTCTTAAATCACTGAATTCACTTTTGGAGAATGAGCAGGTACTTTGTTCCTTTTCCTTTACTACCTACATCAACAGGACATAAATATGTTACTTCTTTCCGTTTATTTTAGTTACTAGATTACTAGGTTATTACTAGGTTACTTCTTTCCATTTATTTTAATTACTAGATTACTAGGTTATTTTAATTACTAGATGACACTTTCAATTTCAGTCAGGTCATTAAGCAGTATACAGATGAAATAAAGGGATGAATATATGAAGAGAAAGTGACCTCAGAGGTTTCTTTGTCTTTCTGGAATTTTTTTTTTTTTCCAATAAACAAGTCTAAGCAAGCATTGAAAGGAGAAATCTGTAATTTCTTAAACACTTTCTCCAATGCTGGAAAATTCTATAAACAATGTCAGTAACTTTCAATTTCTTTAAACTTAATTCCACACAAATTACAGTCATCTACATAATAAGTACTTAAGAATACAATATCTTTGAAGTCTGTCAAGTTGATCTCTAAAAAGCTTTGTTACTCATTTTAGACCTTGCCATTACTGCCCTTCAACTACCCCTTTTGTCTTTCTCTTACTTACCTTTTATTACAAAACTAATCCAAATTTAGGTGAAAGTTGCAGTTTAAATGGTAAATAATTAAAAAGTAAGCTGCCAGCTCATCAAGGCAGTGTATTATTTTGTCAAGATTTTAAGAACAAATCAATTGTTCGTTTAACAAAAAAAACAGTAACTGCTATTGCAACCAGAGGTAAGGCATTTCTATTAAAAAGTAGATTCCATAGAAAAGCAACGGGCCAAACTCTAACTGATAAAAGGGATTGGCTGACATGGCATATTTCCTAACACTGATGTCAACAAAAAGCTTTTAGAATAAGAAGTACGTGATATAATAGTTTACAACTTTAAAAACTTCAGTGCGATTTATCTTTCTGCAATGTGAATGAGATAGATTTATGAGCCATTCCTACTACCCACTGATGATTCACTGAACAAGCATGTTTTCAGGCTGCTGTTTACAGAAACTTCAACCATAACATCATGTAAGTGGTGAGTCACATGCCAGATTTCAAGAAACTTCAAAAACTTTTTAAAAAGGAGGCAGGAATGTACAGTGGAGAAAGGACAGCCTCTTCAATAACTGGTGCTGGGAAAACTGGACAGGTACATGTAAAAGTATGAAATTAGATCACTCCCTAACACCATACACAAAAATAAGCTCAAAATGGACTAAAGACCTAAATGTAAGGCCAGAAACTATCAAACTCTTAGAGGAAAACATAGGAAGAACACTCTATGACATAAATCACAGCAAGATCCTTTTTGACCCACCTCGTAGAGAAATGGAAATAAAAACAAAAATAAACAAATGGGACCTAATGAAACTTCAAAGCTTTTGCACAGCAAAGGAAACCATAAACAAGACCAAAAGACAACCCTCAGAATAGGAGAAAATATTTGCAAATGAAGCAACTGACAAAGGATTAATTTCCAAAATTTACAAGCAGCTCATGCAGCTCAATAACAAAAAAACAAACAACCCAATCCAAAAATGGGCAGAAGACCTAAATAGACATTTCTCCAAAGAAGATATACAGACTGCCAACAAACACATGAAAGAATGTTCAACATCATTAATCATTAGAGAAATGCAAATCAAAACTACAATGAGATATCATCTCACACCAGTCAGAATGGCCATCATCAAAAACTCTAGAAAGAATAAATGCTGGAGAGGGTGTGGAGAAAAGGGAACACTCTTGCACTGCTGGTGGGAATGTGAATTGGTACAGCCACTATGGAGAACAGTATGGAGGTTCCTTAAAAAACTACAACTAGAACTACCATATGACCCAGCAATCCCACTACTGGGCATATACCCTGAGAAAACCATAATTCAAAGAGATTTATGTACCAAAATGTTCATTGCAGCTCTATTTACAACAGCCAGGAGATGGAAGCAACCTAAGTGTCCACCATCGGATGAATGCATAAAGAAGATATGGCACAGATATGCAATGGAATATTACTCAGCCATAAAAAGAAATGAAATTGAGCTATTTGTAATGAGGTGGATAGACCTAGAGTCTGTCATACAGAGTGAAGTCAGAAAGAGAAAAACAAATACCATATGCTAACACATATATACGGAATTTAAGGGAAAAAAAAGTCATGAAGAACCTTGGGGTAAGGCAGGAATAAAGACACAGACCTACTAGAGAATGGACTTGAGGATATGGGGAGGGGGAAGGGTAAGCTGTGACAAAGCGAGAGAGAGGCATGGACATATATACACTACCAAACGTAAGGTAGATAGCTAGTGGGAAGCAGCCGCATAGCACAGGGAGATCAGCTCGGTGCTTTGTGACCACCTAGAGGGGTGGGATAGGGAGGGTGGCAGGGAGGGAGACGCAAGAGGGAAGAGATATGGGAACATATGTATATGTATAACTGATTCACTTTGTTATAAAGCAGAACCAACACACCACTGTAAAGCAATTATACTCCAATAAAGATGTAAAAAAAAAAAAAATCGGACTTCTAAAATTGTAATTCACCATTACAAGTAGATCTGCTTGTTTTGTAACTGACTTTAACAGGGGAAAGCACTTGTCTGAGTGTCTCTTTAGTTGTTTATCAGACATTTGTGTCCCTTCACATCTGAATGGGTGGGATCAGTTGATTAATCATTCCACTTCTCAGATAATTTGGTCTTCTCAGGATTTATGTTTATATTTTTGTTACCATAATGAAGCTTATCAGAGACCCTATAATTTCAATTTTCTGTGATAGAAAACAACAAAAATAATAATAATCACTGATTAATCTTGGCCTTTTTAGAGTTGAGAAGATTTGAAATCAAGGTTTCAATCCTATGGGTCAATTCTCTAAACCCTTGATCAGATCAAAATTAATGTAAACTGAAGGGGACTAAGAACTTTATGCAAAAAATGCTAGATTTTACAATCCATTTGAAGTTGGAATTCTGATTTAGATGTACCTATAACTTAATAAAATGGCATCAAATAACTCACGCAGATTCAATCACTCTTGTTTACATATGCAACTCAAATTTTAAAATTTGTTACAACTGGCACTTCCCCATAAAGATGGCTACCTTGGAGGAAAAAATATCATCAAAATGATTGTGTTTTAATTGTGTTTTAATTTTTCTAATGTGAAACAGCTATTTTAATGATTATCTTGACTGATAAAAGTGATAGATTTTTAAAATATAAAAAAAGATTGCAAAATAATAACATATAAACCATTAAATGTATTTCAATCATTTACTATAGATTTTATAGAAAAAATCTATATAGCTCCATATACATAGAGCTATTTTAGTCATTAACATACAAATTAAATTGAAGAGGGCACAGCGAGTAACAACTGATTAAATTTAATGGTCTTGTCTTCTATACTCTTCAGCTACTTTTTAACCCTTATCATACATGTTAGAATTCGTGTCACTATGAATCAGGTCACTAGAGATTAATCAAAGTGATGGGAATTATCTTGAACCAATGCTAGGATGAGGAAGAAAAATATGAGTCTGCTATCTATAAAAAGTCAGAAATGGCTTTATGCCAATCTTCATAAACCTCTAATTTAATTAAAACTTCAGAAGAAACGAAAAATAAGGCAAGTACATTTCTGTGAGTAATAGACAAATCTCCTTAACCCCCTTGTATTATCAAGTTCACTTTTGCTCTTTTAAGAATAGTCATTTTCTTCTGTGGTAATATAAATCCAATATGACATAATTGGTATGTTTGTGCTTGGTAATCTTTTAATTCAAATGAAGAAATAAGCATCAAAAATGTCAAATGCTCAGACAGGAACAACTACAAGAACTTCAATCCATCAAGTCTATGTTACCGCATTCAGTTAAATTAGGTGTAATGTGCCAGTTACACTTTCTTGAAATTATTCACTTCCCAACTGAAGTTGTCAATGTTTACCTAAAATGGCTCTTCTTATGTTATTTATTAAATATGTTATGTGCAAGATATATGATAGCTGCTAGAGACCCAAATATGTAAAGACACATTTCCTGTTTCAAGAAACTTATAACCAAAGAGAAAAATATATGAGTAAATTAATAATTGTTGTTTTCAGGGGTCAAATGCTATCATAAATCTAGGTATGGGATTATGGAACATTTCAAAGTATATCACTAGCCCTCAGTGCCCCTTGGATTGGAGACTGGGAATTCTGCATCAACATCAATATTAGAAATTAGTATCATTAATAAATTCTTATAGGGCAATTATTCATATTCAAATGAAGAAATCCTTAATTTCTGCCACAGTCCCTGGAATTTTGTGAAAGCTCTGAAAACAATTCTGCTATACATCTATTAGCTTTATAGCTAGCCATTAAGAAAAATATCAGCTTTTGTAGTTTTTGCATAGCAAACACAGAACAGGATGTTTTCAGAGATTTGCAAGATGTTTATAAACAATGCATCAGCTCAGTACTGCATAAAAAGAAACCAGGAAACACTAAATCCATGGAATTTGTAATATATCCACTGACTATTTTGCTTGCCCTTTTAAAATTTCAACTTATATTTATGGCTTATGGGCTGGAAGCTAGGATACTATTAGATCCTGGGGTTCTATGATATGTAATTTTGTGGTATGTGTTGATGAACAGGAGTGGGATTCATGAGGGACTAGCTCAGGCTTTACTGCTTTGTCTTCAGAAAGAACATGCATTAAAATTGTAAGGAACTGCTCAGATCTCTAGAAATTCTTCTATTTCTAAGGATGACTCAAAATCCATAAAATAACTTTTGTAACAACCTGCTACTTCACACCATATAATCAATGTATATTCTTAGGTAAGGTAAAAGAAATCCATGGGACAACATTGATAAGTAACTAGATATCTTCTATTCCTGGATTACTTGATCTTTGAGATAAGAACACCAAAATCTTAAAAACATGCATTTTTTTAATCCTCACATGCTGTTTTTCCCATGTTAGATAAATATATCCATGTGTACTTTGTTGCTTGTTTTAAGATTAAACTTAGATTTTTAAGTTCAGATTCATTCTCAAAATAAGTCATAACAATAACAAAATATAAAGGCAAGCAATCATTTTTAAACTGTTTTAGTAATTACTGGCCAAAGGTCAGGAAAAATCTTTTTTATTAGGCTTAAGTTAATTGGTATCCTCAAGTAACTTTTGAGATGAAATATGTAAAATTACAAGAGACAGAAATCAATCATAAGGATTTTTAAAATAATCCGATATTACATTTAATGATTTCTCAACCTTTTAGTGGGATTTCATTCTTATGTTTTAAAGATCCAAGTAGTATACATACCACCATTCTTAACAGAAGGATTCCACTGTTTCCACGATAAAAACATAAGCCAATTATCCACTTGATGATTGAAAATGTCATTCAACTTTACTTTTACTAAGAGTCAAGCTTCCTCTATTTTCTGGTTAAAATAATTCCAGTAATGCAAAATGATTTCCATAAAGAAGAAAAAAACAGTTAATCATGTAAGTGATGTAATAAGTATTTGTCAAAATTCAACACTCATTCTTTTTTTTTTTTTGCGGTACGCAGGCCTCTTACTGTTGTGGCCTCTCCCATTGAGGAGCACAGGCTCCGGACGCGCAGGCTCAGCGGCCATGGCTCACGGGCCCAGCCGCTCCGCAGCATGTGGGATCCTCCCGGACCGGGGCACGAACCCGTGTCCCCTGCATCGGCAGGCGGACTCTCAACCACTGTGCCACCAGGGAAGCCCCTCAACACTCATTCTTAATAAAAACTCTCAGAAAACTAGGAATAGATTGGAACTTTCTCAATCTTATGAAGAACATTACAAAAACCTAAATCTGTCATAATACATAGCAGTGAAAAACTGGCTGCTTTCCTGCTCACATCAGTAACATGGCAAAAATCTTCATTCTTTCCTCTCCTATTCCCCATTGTACTGGATATTCCAAGCCAGTGCAATAGACCAAGGAGGGGAAAAAAAAAAAGACAGCCAATTGGAAAGGAATCAACAGAAAAGTTTCCCCATTCACAGATTACACAGTTACATATGGAGAAAATCTGAAGAAAACTAAACTAAAATTTTCTTTAAATAATAAGTGCTTTATAAGGTTACAGGATAAAAAGTCAGCATGCAAATAATTATATTTATTTATAAAGGCAATGTAAAATTGAGAACTAATTTTTTTTTATAAATACCATTAAAATACTGTTAATAATGGCTCCAAAAATTTGACATATTTAGATATAAATCTAGCAAAAATGCAGAGGCTTTGTAAGCTGAAAACTATAAAGTCCTGACAAAAATAAATTAAAAAAAGAGATGCTTATGATGTTCAAAAACATATATTTAAGAAGAGAACATGTGAAAAATATTTCATGACCTAGGGTTAACAAAGATTTCTTAGACATGATGAAAAAAGCAACAGTCCACCAAAAAAAAGTTGATAAATTTAAATTTATCAAAATTAAAACTTTTGCTCTGGGAAAGTTTCTATGATGAAGACAAAAATGCAAGACATAGACTTGTAGAAAATATTTATTTGCAAATCTCATATTTGTCATGTGTCCTTAATATATAAATTACTCTATAAAATCAATAGTAGAAAACAATATAATTACAAAATGATCAACATATCTAAACACTTGATTAAAGAAGATATAAAGATGGCAAATAAATACTTCGAAAGATGTTAAATTTAATTAGCCATTAAATAAATTAAAACCATAATAAGATACCACAATGTACCTAATTAGACAGCTAAATTTAAAAAATTAAAATTGAAACCCCAGAGTTACTGCAAACTAACTTAATTTCTTATACTTTGCTGGTGGAAAAGTAAAATAATGCAGCCACTCTGGAAAAAAGTTTGATATATAAAATTAAAATCCATTTCTCTAACTGCATGGTAACTGTACTCCTGGGCATTTATCCTAGAGAAAGGAAACTAAGTTCACACCAAAAGTTGTATAAGGATGTTCAAAAGCAGTATTTTATGTAATAGTCCTGAGTTAAAAAATAACAAAAAAACCCCTGAAATATCTTGCCATAGGTAAATAAACTAAATATTACAACGCAATAAATGGTTTCACAAAAAAAATCCTCTAAATTTTGTTTCTAAAATTTTTTATTGTTCTAAGGTTTACATTTAGATGTTAACCATTTTGATATAATTTTGGTATAAGGTATCAAGCATGAGTCCAGGCATTTTTTAAAATAGATATTCACTTTTCCAATACCATTTATTAAAATGTCTACCTTGTCTTTACTGAACTACCTTGGCATCTTTTTCAAAGATCAATGACCATATTTGTTTGTGTTGATTTCAGGACTCTTTATTTCATAATCCACAGACCTCTTTGTCTATTTTTTTCACTAATATTACACTGTTTTATTGTAACTTTATAGTAAGTCATAAAATCAGGTAGAGTGAGAACTTTGTTCTTCTTAGTCAAAACCATTTTTGATATTCTAGTTCCTCTGAATTTGTATATAAATTTATTTTTTTGGCTTTTTTAATGACATACAGTTGACTTACTATATTAGTTTCAGGTATACAACATAGTAATTAGATATTTTTATAGACTAGACTCCATAAAAAGGTGCTACAATATACTGACTATATACCCTGTACTGTACATTGCATCTTTTTATCTTATTTAATACTTAATAGTTTGTATCTCTTAAGCTCCTCCCGTATCTTGCTCCTCCTCGAGCCAATCCCTCACTTGAAACCACTAGTTTGTTCTCTATATCTCTGAGTCTGTTTCTGTTTTGTTATATTCATTCGTTTTATTTTTTTGGTTCCACATATAAGTGAAAAAGTATTTGTCTTTCCCCACCTGATTTATTTCACCAATCATAATGCCCTCTAGGTCCACCCATGTTGTCACAAATGGCAAATTTTCACCTTTTTATAGCTCAGTAATATTCCATTATATTTACATAAATTTTAGTATTGTTCATTGCTAGTCATTAGAAATACACTTGATAGCTGTATATTGACCAAGTATCCAGAAACTTTGCTGAACTCACATTATTTCTAGAAGGTTTTGTGTAGATCCCCTGGATTTTTTACATCAACAACCAAGTTGCCTTTAATGAGAGAAATGATCATGTTTCTTTCCAAACTGTAAATATTTTTCTTTTCTTATTGCAATGGCTAGGTCATTCACAATAGTGGTCAATGGGAATGGCAAGAGTGGACACTCAGTCTTTCAGGGAAACGATTTAGTCTTTCACTATTTAATATAATGTTATCTGTAAGGTTTTATGAAAATCTGCATTATCAGGTTGAAAGGACTTACCTCCTATTTTAATTAATGAGAGTTTCTTGTTATGATCAAATGTTGACCAAAGACTTTTCTAAATCTATTCAGGTGAACAAATAACTACTCTTCTATATTTTGGAAGTAGGGTGAATTACAATAAATTTTACTTATTTGATTAGCTTTTTATACCTTATATAATGTACCTTATACCTATCTATTATATATATAATGGATATATGTATTACATAATGGATACATATATAAGTGGACATTCCTACTTTCAAACAACCAAGTAAAAGGCCAATCTGAAAATATTGTTGACAAGAAGGAATTTCCTTCTTTCTTTGGAAACCAGATTCTGGTAAGTAGGAAGGTTTGAAAAATTGTTTCGATAAATAGTGGAGATGCTATAAATTCTCATGGCAAAGTAGAAGTAAAGAAATAGCAACGCCAAATCACTTCCTTATGTTAGCAACAGTAACATCAGGAACATTCTCATTACTATCAACATGAATTTCAGAACTGAATATCAAGGCATAAATTATAAATACTTAACAATTCTAAAGAGTGATTTCAAAACCTTTTCTCACCAGCAAGCATGGAGAAGAATGAGCACCTTCCCAATGTCAGAGGGTATCATTTGGCAAGGCCACCAGGATATGATAAACAATCCAATCAGAGGTCAACTTTACCAATGTCATTTGCAGAATAACATGTAACAGACACTTGAGTGGAACTAACTACTTACTGATAAGTGGAGTGAAAAGAGCTCACACATTAACAATTTTATTTTAGGAAAAAATAAAAGTGCAATCATACTTTATATCCAAAAGCTACTAAGGGTAATAACCTACACAAGCAGTTATCCCATACTTTACTTGATTGATTAACTTTTGAAAGTTTATGCAGATCTAATCAGGTCAGAGTTGAATTAGACTGCATTTATATTCATAATTATAATCACATGTGAATCAGTAGACCAAGAAATGTGCTATTATCTATTCAGATACTGGCATTCTCATAATCCTTTGTCTGTTTATTCTTTTCAGAAGTCTTATTTTGCCCTGGCATTTTCACAATTCTTTTTCTACTTATACTTTTTAAAAGCCACATTTTACCCTATCAATAATAGCAGTACTAATGCTCAAATAACTTAATTCAAAAATTGTACCTTTTTGTAGGCATCATGGTTTGAACTAAACATGCTAGAAAAGTTAGGGATAATAAGAAATAAAACACACAGACTCAAAAACCAACAAAAGATTGTGATATTATTATTTCATATTTAAAAATATGAAATGAAAACTTTTATTTTCTTCTCTCTCTCACACACACACACACAAAACTAGAAAAAAGGATATTAAAGTCAGGATGCTATTGAAACCCAGCTGAGTATGAAAGGATGGATATTGAAATATACTGGCTCCAACATAGAAAAAAAAAATTATTCTCAAAAACCTGCTTGGGAAAAACAGCACTCCATATACTTAGACAAAAATGTACTTTTCAACAATATTTTCTCATTTGAACGCACTTGCTCTAATTAAAACATACATTATGTGCCAAGCTCCTTTGGTTTCAGCTAATGTACTGATTCTTTCAACCACAAATGACTATTCCATTCTTTGTATATCCCAGGTTCAGGAAACATGTTCTTGGATAAGACATAAAAGCCTCCTCCTCTTTTGGAGCTTAAATCCCAGTAGGACATGACAGAAAACAAAGGGCAAATAAATAGCAAAATTATGGGATCATCTGAGGGAAAAGATTCCTGAGCAGAGAGAATAACTGTTATAAATGAGAAAAAGTATATATGACACTATGTGATTCTTTCTAGAACTATGCACAATTGGGCCAATGTGTAGTGAAATCAGTGGAAACATAGAAATGTGCTTGCAGTTTAGTTATAGATGTTGGCAGATCCAGGGAGAATAGGGTCTTCTTGGGAAAGTGGGAAAGGTTTATGGTCAGTGAATCATAATAAAATATTATTATGAAGGGCAAAGCCAGTTTCCTTCATACATTATTTTAAAAAATAGCTTCCACAGTTAAATCTTAAGGGAAATTTTAAAAATGCAAGCTCTTCTTTGGTTCAAGTGGCCTGCTTTTCTTCCAGAGACATTATAGGTCTTGATTTTTCAGGCAATATAGCAGCTCATTTACTAATGTTTTTTTAAATACTGAGTAGAATAATTAAACTTATTGCTATGTAATGACATATTAGCCAGAATCCTAAAACTTTTCTAATTTGGATTTATCAGAAAAGAATGGTTTGCTGACATAGACCTAAAATAGACTTAATTATTTTTAGAAAGTAATGATTATGCTTTTTATCATTTTCAAAGAGTTTCATTTGACCTTCTTTGACAGAGATCTCAATAAACTCTGCCTGATAACACCTGTGATATGTAATTTCAAAGTAAGTGCCTGCATTTTTTTATGGCTCATCAGATCCATTCTGAATGGTCAATTAGTATATATCAGTAATTACTGCACGTTCTAGAAAAGAAGATTTATATGGAATTTATAAATTATAACTCAATTAGCCATCAAAGAAGAGATATGGTAACACAGAAGGTGAGTATGAACCATAACAAATCGGATAAGCTCTCACACATCATTAAACAGCCTCAGCAGTCATGTTAGGGGGTAGTCTTTGGCACTTTTCCATTTTGCCTTCTCATCACTTGTGTCTCTCTGTAAATGAGGCCCATAAATGCTGTTAAAAACAGAGTCATCTAATGCCAGTTTCCTGTTTCATAGTCATAAATATAAAATGACGATAAAAGAGGTAGTTCATTAAAATGAACTATCCATTACTAAATTTATTATATTTAATACATAGCACCATCTAGTGAAATTTGAGGGAAATGTGTAATATATTGATATGATGCAGAATAATTTTGCAAATAATTAGAGATTAGTTCTTATGCATTAATATACATTTAAATTTCTCCTAGAAATTTCTCAAGGGATAAATAAAATGTTACATCACACGCATATTTATATATATACATTTTTTAAATATATGCTTTTCATATTAATGTTTATGCAATTAGTAAAATGATATCTTTCTCTTCAAACACACGTGATCATAAGCAAATATTTATGATTTAAGCAGGTGTTTAGTTGATATTAAGAAAATATAACCTAAAACAATTCAACCATAGTATGTGAAAGTAGTATGTGTAGTATGTGTGGGTATCCACAAAATAACTCAAAAGATTTTTTATTCAAAAATGTCCCTGATAACATTTATAATACTATTTGGTGGCCCTTTATGCAAAATAGAGGCTGACTGTTTATGAAAACTGTCATAATAAATTTAATGTGTTAGTTCCACAAAATATGTCCTGGCTTGTTTAAAAATATTAAAATATCAGTGATATTAAAATTCTATATAAAACATATAATTGTGTGAACAGCATACCTCATTCCTTGTGTTATTCTTGCTGTTATAACATAGTTTATGTGTAGAGTTTATATTTCTGCACAAACATGTTTTATAAAATTAATTTAAACATCAATTTTGAAAATGTATCATCTTTTGTGAATAAATTATTTATAAATGACAACAACAACGTTTTAAAACCACTCTGGCAATCGAAGTTATATAGAAGCTGGATAATATTTTCTGAGTAAAAAGGATGTCATTATAAAACAAAATGGTGGGTTTATTTTGTATTTCTTAACAGGACTTCCAAGGCAATTCTAAAGAGATAAGTTCAAATACACCTTTGTAACAATGTCAATTAAATAAATTTTATTTTTTATTAATTAAATAAGTATTGACCACTTTTCATGAACTATCATATTAATGAACAAAGAGAGAAGTGTGTCAGTGATAAGAATACACTGATTGACTTTCCAACTATGAGAGCATTATTGTCCGGAAGCCCTAGTTGCTATGCTCTGATATCCATGTTCATGTTTATTTCAAGGCCATGCCTTCCACAATTTCTTCCCAATCAAGGACTAAGTATGGCATGGATACAAAGCCAGGCCCATTCCTGGGATGCATGATAGTCTTCCGACAGCAACCTTTGACTTGAAAACTCCTCCATTGCTTTGATGAACTTTTCTTAGATTGTGCTGCTGTCTAGAAAGCTTCCAACAACGTTCTTTTAGTCTCTCCTTCACTGGGGTCAGACTTGCATTGCAATTTGAAGGTTCTCCCAGATTCTTCCAACTTCCTAACCTCACTCCAATTTTTTTCTCATGGGCATTTTTTCCTAACAAAATGTCTGCACATTTAATCACATTTAATCCCATTTGGCATCTACTTCTTGGAGGATTCAGAAGTGAGGTCCTAGAAGGGCCAGAACTTTTTCCCTCAGAGTGATAGATACTTACTCCAGACACTATTTTGCTTTCGTTGCACACAAAGCTTCAGCCAGCACTCCCACACAGAAGCTTATAGAATGCTTGATCTACAGGCTTGGAATCCCACACACAGTAGCATTTGAGTAGGTGACAGCAAGGGTCCCATTTAACTACAAGTTATGGCCACCAATGGTTCACTTCAGAATTCATATGCCCAGGGATCAGAAGGCAAGCACAGGGGTCATTTTAATGTCAGAGATAATTTACCTTGATCAGTAGGAGAAACAATAACGGTACTGGGGCTTCCCTGGTGGCCCAGTGGTTGAGAGTCAGCCTGCCGATTCAGGGGACACGGGTTCATGCCCCAGTCCAGGAAGATCCCACATGCCATGGAGCGGCTGGGCCCGTGAGCCATGGCCGCTGAGCCTGCGCGCCTGGAGCCTGTGCTCCGCAACGGGAGAGGCCACAACAGTGAGAGACCCGCGTACCGCAAGAAAAAAAAAAAAAAAGAATAACAGTACTTAGACAATGGGGCAAATTTGATGCATAGAACCCAGGTGATCCACTTGGGTTGCCTCTGCCCCATTAGTACTTCCTTGCTCTATTTTAACTGTGAATAGATACACGTAGCAACCTGGGACTGAGAAGAAGGGTACTGACTATCAAGGGATCAGACCCATCGGTAATGAAGTTTTGGGTCACACTACTAAGTAAGCCAGCATGACCTCTGAAGAGATAGCTGAGATTGGGAGTGATTTAGAATGGACAGTCGTGTTGGGAACAGGTTAGCATCAGTTGTAGCTTCAAGATCAATTCCATCAGTTAGGACTGAAGTTCACAGCAATATCACTTTTTAAAGTTTTTCTCAAGAAAATGGGCCCCAGAAAACCACAGAAGAGCTGCTGCCTGAAGCTGTGTGGAGGAGCTGGTCTGTACAACACAAGGAGTAGAACTGGTAGCCTTGGGAATATGAGTATAACTGACCAAGGGCCCAAACTGCTGTGCTCTGAAATCCATCAACCACATCTGTAACGATGTTAAGTTTCTTGCTAACTGCTCTCTGCTAACGACTGAGACTGGCAAGGAGACTAGAGCTGGCCTTTTCTTGGAAGACACAGAACTACTCTGACAGCCAGCTTTGGTTCCAGAACTCTCCAGTCTCCCTGTTGAACTTTTCTTAGACTAAAAACAGTCTAGGACTCTTTCATATAAATTCCTATTCTCTCTCCTCACTTAGAATCAAACTTGCATGGCAACAGGATAGATCTTCCAGCTTTACCAGTCTCCAGCCTATTTCCTCTTGGAAGCAATCTCAGGCCTTTTCTCTAATAACATCCTTAAATGTTTAAACCTAATAACGCAAAGTCAAACAGCTTGAGACACTTAGATATGCTCCATGTTAGGAATTACTAAGTACACCAAGTTCATCACTTTTGCTGATCCACAACCAGTAACTTAGTAGGAAGAAATTCCTCTATCTTTAAATTAAATCTCTCCCTGCATTTAAAAAAGCTAAAATTAAAAAAAAAAATCTTATCCTATGAGGTATAACACAAAAGAGAGAAATCAAGCATTTTTTACAGCACATAGGATAGTCCAAATAGAAAAGAACATTAGTTTCCCAAGTCACAGCTCAAAGCAGCATGGAAAGAAGCCCAAAATAAGTTTAAATTAGGAGACTCTGCTCAGAAACTGCTCATGGTCACAGAAATAAAATTAGATCCTTGTAAATAAATGGGATATTATGTACTGGGCATCAAGTTGAAATATCTGGACAGTTTTTTTTAACACAACTTGTCCTCATTTCTTTGCAAAATATTTATGAGTGTAAGTGGATTCCCATAAAAATCTGGATAATAAATTTAGTAAAGCTGTAAAACCATTACTTTTAGGGTAGCAATTACAGTGTGTACTTATGGCATTTTCTCTGGTATGGCACTTTTTTTTTTTTTTTTCAGTACGCGGGCCTCTCACTGTTGTGGCCTCTCCCGTTGCGGAGCACAGACTCTGGACGCACAGGCTCAGCGGCCATGGCTCACGGGCCCAGCCACTCCACGGCATGTGGGATCCTCCCAGACCGGGGCACGAACCCGTGTCCCCTGCATCCGCAGGCGGACTCTCAACCACTGCGCCACCAGGGAAGCCCTCTGGTATGGTACATTTTTGTGAACATTTTAAACATATGTATATAAGGCATGTTCCTACTTACTGAAATTGGGAAAATGAAAACAATTAGTTAAAATGCATACACTTTAAACTACACAAGGCCCTGGGAACAGGAGGATCTCTCTAGGTGCAGTGGAGTCTGGCCTGCACAAGGTGGGACGTGGTACACCTACAGTGGAAGGTAGGCTGCTTTCTTTCTGCCACACAGTGATAGGCCTGGGAAGACAGGGAAGAACAGAATGAGTGTTCTTTCTGTTGTTTTATTATTAAACACTCAAGCTTAATAACCACTATAGTTTAGGAACTTAAGAGAGGACAATGGTGTCTCCATTTATCGTAGTTAGAAACATGAAGAAGTCACGTATGAGACTTCAGGAAGTAATGAACAAAGGAGGTTAGCGATGATGCAGAGCAGAGAATGACTTAGATGGACAAACAACTTGCAGGAAATATTTAAGCAACACAGAGGCATTTGTTGGTACTGCCAAAGTGCGTCCCCTCTGCTGATGTTGGGGGTTTTATTCTTTTGGGAATAATGAAGTAGAAACAATCTCCCTGCACTGAACACTAATGTGGATAAAACCATACATCTAAACAGCCTCTATTTCACAAGCTGGCATATTGGATCTTTTTGATTTGGCTTATGTCCAGAATGCTGATTGTATTTTTTAGCAACTTCGGGCAAATAAACATAAACTTTAATAGAGGACACCTACAGAAGTCTTGTCACAGTCAAGAGAAATCATGATTCTCATATCTA
This sequence comes from Orcinus orca, assembly GCF_937001465.1. NCBI lineage: Eukaryota > Metazoa > Chordata > Mammalia > Artiodactyla > Delphinidae > Orcinus > Orcinus orca. Next base: position 22,210,747 of record NC_064576.1, read on the forward strand.
TTGCCTGCCATTTTCATCATTGGAGAGGGTACCAAGAACCACCTGCCAAAATCCTTTCATTTGTATGGTAATTTAGACATTTGGACATTATGAGTGTGTATTCTGTTGTTCTCATTGGTGAGCTAAAGAATGAGAAATCTTTGTTTACCACAATATAACAGCTGTTTCCTTAGCCTACCACCACACTTCGGAATGTAGATCAAGATATACTTCCCTAGAAAGGTCAAGTGTGTGATCGTGTGATCATTCATTGCAACACAAAAGAAGGAATATCCATACCACTAGTATTTCGAATTATGAGTCTATTTCTTAGGAAATGAATGAAGAAAAAAATATCTTGAGTATATATTTCTGGACATTCGATATTAACTAAATATATCCTTGAGTTAGAAAGCTTTTTTTTTTAATAAAAAGCTTTATATATTTTTTTCCTCTAGTAAATTGATGCAGTCTGTGATATAAGACAAGACACATTACTCACTTACTGACAAATTACTGACAAATTTTGTACTTTAAAGTTATTTAATTGTTTTTGGTCTTCCTTATAAAATTCTAAGCCTGCTAAAATAGGCAGAGATTATTTTACTCACTTTTAAGCCTCAGAGCCTACCTAGTAGTACCTATTACAACCATTTATCTTGCAGGGAAATGTTATGTAAAAAATTATACATTTTTATGCATTACAGAAAATAATTTAATAAAGTTACTTTTTCTCCATTATAATAAATGATTTTTTACTGATGGAAACAAAAATTATAAAACAAAAGAAAACAACACCAGCAATAAATGTTGTCACTATTATCATTCTTAAGGATACCAGGACTAATATCATTATGTTCTTTACCTCTGTTAATGCAAATCACTCTGAAAGGTCCCAGAATTCTAGGTCCCTTCTCAACTTCTACTTAAAATTATTCGTCATAATTTTCTACACATTTAACACTTCTCTGCACAAATTTAATTTCCTCATATCTCATGTTTCCTAACTTTGAAAATTCTTATAATATACAATACAGAACTCAACATCCAGCATCAAGAAAATTCCTAAATCATCAACCTCTTCTCTGAACAGTCCTGAGTCTGCTCCACGGACAATGCTACTTCTAAATTTTTATTGTGGCAGCTTTTTTCTCCCAGGTCTTATACAAATGGGCCCAGAAATATGGTAGAGACACTTACCCCTGCTTATTTCTGATTTCAAAATAAATTCAATTCTTTCTCCATAAATGCCCCCAATTTTGAATCTCATGTCTTCAGATTTTTATACCATACAATACCTCTCTTGATTGTGCTCATCTACTAACATGAATTTGATTCCTCTTTAGTTTTCAGACTAAGTGCCTGATAAAATGAAAAAAATACTCCCATGAAGGAATATCACCACAATTTTTCTTTTATCCAGGATAAAGAAATGTTTCCAAATCATTTGAAAGAGAAAAAATAGGTAAGAACAGCTATAAATGATCAAGTATCAGAATGATAAAGAAATTTTCAACAGAACTGGAAACCAATGAAAATGGGAAACATTAATGTTCCATATAATACATACATATAAGAAGTGCTCATAAAACATAGAAAATATAATTATTAATAATAAATAACTCAGAGATCCTTCTCTGCTGAGGAAAGATAAATACTCCAGTCATACTGAAAACAATTCTTATGTAAGTAGGCAGAATACATTTTTGGACATTGACTTTAAAAATGTCATATTAGAAACTTTTTTTTGTTTGTTTTTCCTATTATGATGCCATTAGCTCGTTGCCAAGAATCTGCCTCAGAGTCTAAAGGATACCTGTATTGAGTGAAAACATCTATTCTCACCTTGGTTATCCTCAGCCCATTTTCACACACTTTCCAGTCAGAGAAAGTAGTATAATTTTTTTAAATTCATTAAATGACTAATTCCATCAACATCATTATTTGGGATGAGGACAGAAGAGGAAAGGCTGATAGCTGATAACATTCATTTTCATTATGGATAAACAATGCTCACTAATGGATCAGGCTATTTTTTTTTTATTGCAGTAAAATTCCTTTACAATGTTGTGTTAGTTTCTGCTGTACAATGAAGTGAATCAGCTATATGTATACCTATATCCCCTGCCTCTTATTTGAACTGTTTCAAAAAACTATCCAACAAAAATGTATCTGTTATGCATGCTGTATGTTACTTTCATATTGACCCTCTTGTTTTGACTTCAGATACATAATTTTGACGTGGGATTGCTGGGATAAAGAGAAGGAACCAGAGAAAGATACACTTGTCCTATAGTAATAAATTATTATCATAATGAGGCCCTACTTATTTCTTTTTGAATTTTTATTGCTATTTGATAGATGGTAAGAATCCATAGTCTAAAACTGGCTTTGTCAACTTATTCTAAACTCAAACCCAAATTGACTGCAGTATTTAGATCTGAACTTTTTCACACAGTGTAACAACTGAAAATTCCAGTTGTTGGGATAGTTTTGAAAATTGGGCCATTATTCATTTCAGCTATTTCAGGTCTGCTTCATATAGAAAGTAATAGAATTTTAAAAAATGGGCAGATTCTTAGTTTACATTTCATCTATAGGACTAATGAGTGCAAATACTTTTGATAAGGCTTTACCACTACAAAAAATTATTATCTATAAATGTTAAAAATTTGGGGTACATATAAAACCACTTAATTATAAGTAGCCATGGGAGACCACTGCCTGCATAATGCGGTTTGAAGGAACTAAGAATCAACCTCTAGTGAAAATATTTCTCAAATCCATCTGCCACATCAGCAAATGTTAAGTTTCCATTAGAAATCAGGATATATTGTCAACTTTATATGTAACCACATTTTTCAATTACTTTCTTTTAAAACAGAAATATCTTTGAGTGATGTAGATTAAGTTCATGACAATGAAACATTGTCCCATCAGTGCAGATTATTTGTTAAAAGAAACATAATCTGATCTGGTCAATATAAATGAGTAATGGTATTACTTAAGTGTTATTGTTTGGCTCACAGAATCTCCAAGAAGGCTAGAGAAGCTGGCTTGGACACTTTATAGCCAGAAAGAGTAATCACAGTCAAGTACAGGAGTGGTTAGGGAAAACCCCACTGCTACCATCAAACAGCCCAGACAGTGGATTGTACTGACCTCATCGTGCTCTTGACCCAGGATGCCCTCATGTGAACTGCTGCCACTGCTAATCCTGTAAACTGAACATGGATACTACTGATTCCACCAGCTCCACCATAAATCCCACATGGCCACTGCCATTTATTTTATTTGGTTCTAATTCAGTGTCTGGGATAAGTGCATGGGATTAATGGGGTCTAGTTTCCAAACAAACACTATCTGCCACAGACCTGGAAAGCAAGAGTCTGAAACTTTCTAATTCACTTGTTGGAAGCAGGGCCTTTTTCATAGCAGAGAAGATTCCCTAGAGATTAATTTACTGAGGAGCAAAAGATAATAATAAAAAATATTTAGCATCACCACCTTTGTGTAATATCAATATCATTGTATTCTCTTATTTTTACTTATAAAATAAACACCAAAAAATTAACTATTTTTCTAACATCATATAATTATATCTTGTACAATCAAATACATTTAACCTTTCCATTGAAAAACTTACTATGAATCACTGAATACAAATTTTGGACTACAGTCATTCAGTCGTGCACATTAAAATGTTATTTTGTCAAAATTTTTATTTTGATATTACAAATAACTTATACTCTTTATGCAATAATAAATGTGTGGAAGGGAGAAATTAATTATACCATATGCACATGCATATGCTAGAGCAAAAAAGAAATATGAATAGCTGCTATAGTACTCATTTTCCAACTTGTCAATAGATGACAGTTGGCTTTCATTACTTTTCTACTTAACTAATCATATCACATGTCCTGTAACTTCAGCCAGAAGCTCAGAGATTTTTCCTGTGAGGTAACACATATCTTTGTTCTTAAGGAATCTGAGTCTTCGTTGGATCTGCCTGTGTAAAGTGGCGGTGTTTTTCTTTAAGGTATACCATTTGACTTAGCATCACAAGTATAAATCAAGTGTCTTTATATGCATTAACCAAGAAGTCCAGAATTCAAGAGAAATTCTTTAGTTATAAAATGAGATTATTAAATAAGTAAAGGATTAATAAGGGAAGGAGTAACTTACAATAATGGGTGTGATATTAACAAAGCTACCATAAAGTGCTCATCAGCTGAATCTGTTGGAGAAACCCTGGGAAAGTGTGCAAATGCACATTTCCATTTTAGCCTATTAATGGGATAAGCATCATTGGTTGAGGGCTTCTCCTGGACACTGTAATTCCTTAGCATGTTCAACCTGCTGCCAAAGCTAGGTAGAAAGCTAGCCTTTCCAAAAATCCAAGGTAAAATGGATGTAGATACTGGCTGTTGGAAATCACCTGTAGAATATAAAAGGTCCAAGAAAATATGGGTGGAACAGGGCCAGTGTATGCTACACTCTCTTACACTTCCAGGAGTTCTCCTGGGTTTAAATTATTTCCCTTTTTGTTTCCACTGGGACAAACAACAAAAATTGCATTACTGACTTCAAAAACATAAGGCGTTGATACTGTCATTCAAACAGCTACAACTGTTGCTGTAGGAACTAGACATATAGCTGCTGCTATCCCACTGTAGTCCTTGATCCCTCACATTCTTAGATACTAATTTGAGTCTATGGTAGGTGTATTTGTGAAGCCTAGATCATGGACCATACTGTATATTGAAAGGAGGCTAGAATAACAAGTATCAGAAATTTTCTCATTTTGTTATATGAAGCATAGAGAAAACTCAAAAAGAAATATAAAAGAGGACACATTACAAGTGATGTCAGAGAAATACAAAGGATCATAAACATAAAAGACTACTACAAACAATTATATGCCAATAAATTGTATAAACTAGAAGAAATGGACAAATTCCTAGAAACACACAACGTATCAGGATGGAATCTTGATGAAATAGAAAATCTCAACAGACCAATAATGGGTAAGGAGATTAAATCAAGCTATCAAGCTTTAAAAACTACATTCTCTGATCATTAGACTCATCTCTGTGCTCTCTCTTTCATTCTCCTCAGTCTGGGCCACAAATCAGTCTTCTCATGCAATTTGAGTTTCTAAAATACAAATCTGATCAGGAACTTCCTCATGCATCAATTCCTCAGTGACTACAAATTTCAAATATACTCTTGAGATTCTTGAATGTTCCACTCGAATTGCATGGGAAAATATAAGTGCCCCTAGCCAGTACCATGGCCCCAAAATATTCTATCCCATTCTTTCTTCTCTCTCTCCCCAATCTTGTCATCTCCCTCAACATAAATGTTATTTCTCAGGGAAAACTTTTGTGATCATCTCCCTTTATGTTATGCTCCTATAACATCCTGAACTTCTCCAATACTATCAAATCATAATATAGTTATATTTAGTTTCTATTTATGTTTATCTCAAACATTTAAACTCTATGGTTGGGGCCAATTTCTCTTTTATTAATTACTTAATCCCAAACACCTAACAAAATTCTCTTAATTTGTTGTGTAAGTGTTGTTAAATATATCTCAAAAGCAATGAGAAGCCTTTAAGTGGATTTTTAAAAAGAAATCGGTAGGACACAATTTGTGTTTTAGAAATTTCTCTCACACTAATACATAGTAACAGTGGAATCTTGAGGCCAGTAGACATTTTATGAGGCTGGCGAGGTTATCTAGGTGATACAATGGCTCAGACCAGTGAAGTGACAGGGGAATTGAAGGGATTGGACAGATCCCGTAAATTTTTAAGTGGTAAAATTGGTAAGACAGAACAAGAGTTGATGTGTGGAATAAGGTAAAGGGAGATGGCCAGCTTGAAATAACTGAGTTTACTGGATTGATAAAATCAGTCGGACAGTGATGTCATTAAGATAGGGAACAGAAGACAAAAGTTAGTTTGGATAATGAAAATTTTTTTTGCCCTATGCTGTACAGAATTAAGCATTCAATAAGAGTTTCTAATGGTATGTTTTATTTTTTAAATTCACTGAATATATAGTTTTTAATATTATATACAATAAATAATATATCTCACGGCAAACAAATTTTTAAAGCATATTTTATTTTAAATTAATTAAACAGTAATATTCTCTCAAAGATAAGTTCAGTTAATGTACTGGAAATGGTCTGGGAAAAGAAATAATTTGAAGGGTAACTAACCACTATTTTGAATTTTACTTTCCCTACACTTAAATATAACTTATAATCATAAATGAATATAAAGTTTTGCTACAATTAATACATATTTTTCATAAATAAAGATGTTTTACACCCCGCAAAAATGTTTCTAAAATATTCTGTATTCTTGTGTTTTTACCATTTAGTTTTGCCTATTTATTGTGAAAGTGCAAACTGAGATTCAAATAGTGACACTGTGCTTCCACCTGCTGGAAGATGTGGGGAACTGTCTGTTTTAAATAATGGAATGACAGTGATGTGTACTGCACTGAAAAAGAAAACTCATGTGATGTTCAGGATATTTTTCTATTAAAAGAGTATCACAATGTACAAAGCCATGTGCCAATATATGTTGATATTTTCTTTAATTGTGATCAAATCTATTTTATGTATTCTTATCCACTGTGCTCTCCATGATTCAACTTTTCAGTCTTATTTCTTTTGTAAAAGCATATGCATTCAGGAAATTAAAATTTGATTTTAACTAAGAATTAATATAAAAGGTAATTAAATATTTACATTCAGTAAATCAAAAAATCTTTACCACATCTGGGTGTTTAACTGGAGTCAAAAACAAGTGTGCAGGAGGAGAAATAAAGTGATCAACATGGAAAAGTGAAATTGAGGTTTATATGTAGTACACTGATTTAGGACATAGGTGTAGGACTCAGATTTGATTACAACTCTGAGGCTTAGAAGGTGAATTTGTAAAAGTCACTAAAGCATTCTATCTCAGATCTTTGTACTTAAAATGGGAATCACATCATTTATAACATAGGGTTTTTGTAAACATTAAATTTGGTACTTGAAAAGTACTTGCACAGTACTCTTGTATATAACATGGAAAGCATAAAAAAAACTCACAGTAGTATTTTTGGATAATGAAAACATTTTAACATGCTTAATAATGCTTTTAAAATGTAAAATAAACACCATAATCAATTATGGGCTTTCTTGGTGAACACATATATACATATGAAGTCAAATAATCTTTTAATATTCTGACTAGAATGAATCACTAATAAAAATCACTTTTAGGAATGAGATGTTAATAAGTATACAAAAGTCTGCTTTTAAGTAGTGCTTACTTTTGCTTGTACTGCAATAATAGGGATAACTAAATACAAGCTTGATCTTTATAGAACTGAGTGGATTAACTCAAGTATTTTTGAATTTTAATAATTTTCCAACTTCTATTCCATTTGACCGTACTAAAATTGCCATTAATGGTTCTGACTGCTAACAAAATTTAAAATCTAGTCAAGTGTTTCACAAAATTTGGTCTATAGATCACTGGTGGTTCATGTTTATCATATTTACTCACATTACATTAGTTTTCGATTGCTGGTGTAACAAATTACCACAAACTCAGTTGCTTAATACAACACAAACTTACTACCTTGCAGTTTTATAGGTCAGAGTCCAATGTGAGTCTTACTGAGTTAAAATCAAGGTTTTTGCAGGAAGCCTCTGGAGGCTTTATAGGAGAGTCAATTTTCTTGCTTTTTCCAACTTCCACAGGCTGCTTGATTCCTTACTTGTGGCCCTGCTATCTTCAAAGTCAATGGCATTGCATCTTTGACCATTCATTCTTCCGTAGTCACTCTTCCTCTTTTGCCTATCTCTTCCACTTCTAAGGATCCTCGTGATTGCATTGGGCACAGTCAGATAATCCCCTTAAGTTAATCACACCTGCAAAGTCCCTTGTGCTATGTGAGGTAACATATTCGCAAGCTCTTGAGAATTAGAACATGGACATATTTGGGAACATTATTCTGACTACCACATCTGTCAAATGGCATCAAGTGGCTTGGCAGTTTTAAAAAGAAAAGTAGTTTTGTTTTGGCATATATTTCACAATCTTGAAATGCTGAGTCATTATTTTCTCAGACATCACATTAGAGTCTTAATCATTATCCTCCATAATTGTATTTTGGCGAGAAATGTGATGAGAAATTTATTTATATTTTCTGGTCCAAGATCAAGCCAAAAATACACAAAAATGAAACATCATTTTTGAACATCAACTTACAGAAATGACAATTTAAAATTGAAACATGAAAAAAAAAAAATTGAAACATGTATTTGTGTACAACATGGTCCAAAGATTGAATGAAACAAAGTCTGCTTTGAGGTGTATGAGGTTCCTCTGGCAGTCAATAAAGTTTAAACGTGAAGAAAAATAAATATATCAAGTCAGGCATGCCATTTTATCTTGAAAATTATACTATACTACTAGTCTTTTAAAGGTCAGATTACACTGGAAACGTCTCTGTTTCTATTTCAGTATTATTTTTAACAATTATACAGCAGTAAACTGCATAACATATGAAGATAAAAATTAAATCCAACCTAATTTTGATGTTTTGTCAAATAGTATTTATCAAATGTTTGCTTAGTAGTGCAAAGTACAGGTTAACAGACAGTTTTTACTCTGGGACGCTGAGTTGACTTGTAAAGGAAACGCTGAGTTGACTTGCATAGACATCAGTGTTATATGATACTCTTAGAACAGTGTTCTCTAAGTGTATTCAGGACCTCCTGCATCAGAATCACCAGAAACTACTGAGCAAGGACTGACTCAGAATCTGTGTGGACCCCAAGGTTCTTAAGAACCTGCAGTTTGAGAAACACTATCTTATATCACATATTAGTATGTCATATACTATGCATTACATATATCATATGGGAGAGTAGGAGGATGTTAGGAATGGAGAATTGTCATTAAAATCATGAGAGCCATTAAAAATTGTGAGAATCCTTTCTGTAGTGAGAAACTCTTTACAGTCAGCGTTGTTTTTTTCTTATTTCTTCCTTATCATACAACTAGCTTATTTTCAGTGGAATAAAAGTATAAGTGTAGCTGAATAAGTAATAAGGTTACTCATATTCCTTTATAAATAAAGAAAAAGGGATAAAAATGTTAAAAATAGAGGAAATGTTACTTGAAATATTTGAAGATAAAGAACTTTACTGTCATGTATAATATTAAAAGTAGCTTATTTTTATATAATGCACTGATTCTGAGCTTTTCTAGTAACAGAGTGAGGGAGACATACAGTCAATCTACATGACTATTAAAATTCTGCTTATGGGAATTAAAAAGAAACACCTCTATAAACCGTACAGATAATAAAAGAATTATAAGAAAATATTATGAACAACTTTATGCTAACAAATAAGACAAATTCGATGAAATTGACAAATTCCTAGAAAGACAAATTACTGAAATTAAATCAAGAACAAATAGAATTTGTAAGTAAACTTAGATGAGCTAATAAAATTGAATTAAGAATTTATCACAAAAGAAGCTGAGGTGGTTCTATCAAACTTTAAAGGTAGAAAAGATATCCCAATCCTACACAAACTTTCCAACTCATTTTATTAGGCCAGTATTACCTCAACATGGATGCAAGACAAAGACACCAAAAGAAATCAAAACCACAAATCAGTATCTATCGTGAACATACACACGAAATTCCTTAAAAATATGAACAAATGGAATCCAGCAACATATAGAAATCTATATACATCATAACCAAGTGAAGTTTGTCCAAGGAAAGTTTGGTAATGTAAAATCCAAAAATCAATGAACATAGCACATTATAATTGTAGAATAAAGGACAAACAAATAACAACAACAATACAAGCAAAGGAACCAAAAACTTACATATGATTATCTGTGTAAGTGCAGGAAAAGCATTTGACAAAATGCAACATCTGTTCCTGTTAAAAGCATTCCGGAAACTACATATAGAATGGAAATTCCTCAAACAGCTACAGGACTACTATGGAAAACCTACGGCTGACATATTTAATGATGAAGGAGTAAATGCTTTGCTCCCAAAACTGGGAATAAGATAAAGGATGCCTTTTCCTTACCACCTCTATTCAACATAATCACTGGTGGGTTGAGCCAGTCAAATAAGACCAGAAAAAGAAAACACACGCAGATTTAAAAAAAAAAAAAAAAAGAGGATAAAAACTCTCCTTACTCTCCTGATTTGCAGGTGGCACAGACCTTCTTTGGTGAAAACCCCAAAGAGATCTAGCAATATAAAACAAAGCAAACAACAGAAAATAAATTATGAGCAGCTGAAAGTGCAGAGATTTCTCATCTACCTCTCTTTATCACAACCCCTGGCACACAGTTTTCTCTATTTTTTTATCTACATTTGTTACAATTGATGAACCAATATTGACACTTTATTATTAACTAAAATTCATAGTTTTCATTGGTGTTCACTTGTGTTGTATAGTTCATGGGTTCTGACAGGTGCATGATGTCACATATCCAGCATTACAGTCTCATATAGAAAACTTTCATTGCCCTAACAATGCCCTGAGCTCTGCCTATTCATGTCTCCACCCTGCCTTCAAACTTCTAAAAACCACTCATCTTCTTACTCTCTCTCTAGTTTTGGCTTTACCAGAATGTCATACGGTTGGAACCATAGAGTATGTAGCCTTTTCAGATGGGGTTTTTCCACTTAGAAATATGTGTTTAAGATCCCTCCATGTCTTTTTATGGATCACTTCTCTTTATGGCTCAAAAATATTCCATAGCATGGGTGCACCACAGTTGGTTTAATCTATTTGTCTGTTAATTTTTTTTTCAATTAAAAAAAGAATATCATTTTGCATCAATTTTTGGCAATTATGACTAAAGAAGTTATAAATATTTGTGTGAGCTTTTGTGTGGACATAAGCCTTCAATTCATGTGAGTAAATATCAAGAAGCATGAATGGTGGATACTACCATAAGAGTGTGCTGAGAAAAACTAACATTATCTTCCGAAGTGGCTACTTTCCCACCAGCAATGAATGAGAGTTCCTGCTGCTCCACATCCTTGCCAGCATTTGGTGTGTCAATCTTTTCGATTTTAGCCATTCTAATAGGTATGCAGTGCTATCTCATTGTTTTAATTTGTAATCCTCTAATGACAAATGACAATTTTTATGCACCTTCTGATATGATCCTATGATATTTCTTCTTGAGCCTATTGAGATGATGGATTACACTGTTTGATATTTGAATGGCAAACCATCTGGCATACCTGAAATAAATCCTAACTGATTGTGGTATATAATTATTTTTACACATTGTTGAGTTAGATTTGTTAAAATTTTGTTGAGGATTTTTCCATCTTTGTTCACAAGAAATGTTTGCCTATAGTTTCTCTTTTCTTGTCTTTGTCTGGTTTTAGTACTGTACTAAAGGGTAAATCTAGCCTTACAGGATGAGTTAGGAAGCAGTCCCTCTATTTACATTTTCTGGAAGGGATTGCAGAGAATTGGTATAATTTCTTCCTTAAATATTTGGTGAAATTCACCAGTGAACCCATATGGGTCTGGTGCTTTCTGTTTCAAGGGTTATTATTAATTCATTTTCATTGATACATATAAATATTTCAGATTATCTATATATCCTTTTGAATTTTGCTAGTTTGTGTCTTTCAAAAAGATTGCTCATTTATCTGGGTTATCAAACTTGAGGGCATAGAGTGTCATACAGAACATTTCTTTATCGTCTTTTTAATATCCATGGTATTAGTTGTAAGACTCTCCCTCTCACTTCATTAGTAATTTGGGCCTCCTCTCTCTTTTTTTTTTTTTTTTGCTAACCTGGTTGGAGACTTGTGAATTTTACTGATCTTTCCAGAGAACAAACTTTTGTTTCATCAATTGCCTTTACTGATTTCTTGTTTTCAGTGGTATTGATTTCTGCTCTAATTTTAATTCTTTCCTGCTTCCCTTGGATTTATTTTTCCTTTTCTAGTGAGTGAATGTGAACATTAGAATATTGATTTTAGATCTTTCTTCTTTTGTAATGTATGCAATCAATGCTAATAATGATCCTCTAAACACTTCTTTTGCTACATCCCACAAATTTTGATGAGCTATAATTTCATGTAGTTCAAAATATAAATTCCTTTTGAGAATTATTCTCTGATCCGTGTGCTATTTAGAAATGTGTTGGTTAGCCTCCATATACTTGGAATTTATTACTGATTTCTACTTTTATTCTATTTTGGCCTGAAAACATACTTTGTTTTCTATTCTTTTAAATGTATTAAGGTGTGTTTTATTGTCCAGAATGTGGTCTATCTTGATGAATGTTCCATGCCGGCTTGAGAAGAATGTCTATTCTGCTGCTGTTGGATAAAATATTCCTTAAATGTCAAGTATCCAGTTGATTGACAGTGCTGTTCAGTTAGTTATACCCTTACTGATTTTCTGCCTCCTGGATCTGTCAGTTACTGATAGGGAGCACTGATGTCTCCAACTATAATAGTAGCTTTGTCTATATCATTGCACAGTTCTATCAGTTTTTGCCTTACATATACACATTAAGGATTATTATACCATCTTGGAGAATTGACCGCTTTTTCATCATATAATGTTTCTCTATATCCCTGATAATTTTCTTTGTTCTAAAGTCTAGTTTGTCCAAAATTAATATGGCCACCTGCTATGCACTGAATTGTGTTCCTCCCAAATTCATGTTTAAGTCATAAGCCCTAGTACTTCAGAATGTAACTGTATTTGGATTAAGTTTTTGAAAAGGTAATTAAGCTAAAATGAAGATTATTAAAATGATCCAATATTACTTGTGTTCTTAAAAGAAGAAGAGATTCGGTCACAGATACACATACGGGGGAAAACTGTGTAAAGACTTAGGAAGAAGATGGTCATCTATAAACCAAGGTTAGAGGCTTTACAAGAAACTGTTCCTGTCAACACCTTGATATCAGACTTCTCGCATTCAGAATTGTAAGAAAAGTAATTCTGTGTATTAAGCCACTCAGTCTGTTAGTACTTTGTTAGGATAACCCTAGGACACACTATGGTTATTAACACTTCCCCAGCTTTCTTTTGATTACTGGTAGCATGATACATCTTCCTCCAGCTCTTTACTTTTAATCTGGGTCTTAAATTTAAAGTGGGTTTCTTGTAGAAACCTATATGGTTGGATTTTGATTTTTTTAAATCCACTCCAGCAATCGCTTTTTTATTTGTTGTACTAGACCATTCATGTTTAAAGTGATTATTCATATAGATGAATTAATATTGACCATATTTGTACCTTTTTTCTATCTGTTGTCCTTGTTCTTTATTTCTTTACTTCTATTCCTTTTCTGCCTTCTCTGAAATTGATCACATTTCATGATTCCAATTTCTATCCTCTCAGCATATTAACTATACTTCCCTTATTTTTTTTATTAGTGGTTACCCAAGAGTTTGTAAAATAATTTACAACTAATGTAAATCTCTTTTCCAATAGCACTACACCATTTCATGTATAATACACACACCTCACAACAAAATATTACCAATTTTTCCCACCTGTCTCTTAAAACATTGCTGTCATTTATTTCATTTATCCACATGCTATAATCACTCAATACATTGCTGCTATTATTATTTTGAAACAAAATCTTATCTGTTAGATAATTTGAGAGTGAAAAAATAAAATATTTTATTTTACCTATAGTTACTCCTTCTCTAATGTTCTTGCTTTCTTTATGTGTATCAAAGTTTCTGAACGATATCATTTTTCTTTTCTGTGAAGAACTTCTTACAACATTTATTTCAAGGTAGGCTTACTGGCAAAATATTTCCTCAACTTTTGTCTTAGCATTTCTTCTTCATTTTTCAAGGATAATTTCACTAGATACAGAATTTTAGGTTGGCCTTTGTTTTTTTCTTTGAACATTTCAAATACTTTACGACACTCATCTTATATCAAGAGTAAGTTATTATTAGTAGACCATACCACTTATTATAAGGTTGAGTTGATAGCAAAGCAGAATAAATGTTTATTGTAAGGGTTTTAGTTTCAATGAATATAGAAGATGTGCTTCTTTACCTAACATGAATATAAATTTCAGAATTTATTTTTAAATAAAAGAATACTTACTGCTGAATTATTCATACCAATCAATTCTAGTTTTAAGGGAATAAAATAAAACATTAGATGCTTAAAATAAATGAAAATATTTTGTATTCAAAATTAAAAACATTACAGGCCCTCGGGAGAGATTCTTAGATGTGACTTTTCCAAGCGACCTACTTTTAAGCAGTCATAATTACTTCGAATCGTCTTTCTATGCAATTTATGAAATGAAGGTTTTACTCTTTAATGGGTAATCTGCATTCTCTTAAAGATTGAAAGCAATGTCTACGGCTTAGTTATTCTTCACTGAAGCAAACTTTTTTGGGACTCAATTCTTATCTTATAGTTAAAATTCACATTTCAGGAAATTAATTTCAGGCTTGAAAGACAAGAGGCATACATATATCCGATATGGTTACAGCATAAAAAAGCAAGCAACTTTGATTTCTAAAGTACTAAATGTCATGTTCTGGAACTCTTCTGAGATAATGTAAGTTAGATCCTAATTTTCAAAGAAGTCTACATGGAAATAATAAGTGCAAAATAACAGATCCAGTATGTGTGGTTGATGTAATTAGAATACTCATAGGAAATGCTTCAGTTAACAAAAGGCAAGAGTTCACATCATATTTAAACCAAGGCAGTGTGAACAATGAAGATTTTGAAACATTTTATTAAAAAAACCCTATATTTTCCTAATTTCTTTAAATCTGAAGTAGTTAAATCATATACTTAGATAAATGAAGGTGATTCGATGGCACATCATTTCTTTTCAAGTCTAAACTGTGAACAGGTAATGGTTATGCAGTGTTGTATGTTTTGTTTTGGAGTCCAATGTTCTTTGAGTTTTGTTTTGGTGATATTTTGACTTTATGAAAATCAGGATATTAAGCTTAAATTCTCAGAGCCATAGTATTCTCCTCTGTAAAATGAAGATGATACTTAGCCTGGTAGCAATATAATTGTTTTGAAGATGAATGATATACATTATGAAATAATTCAACCTATTTATATACTAAGTAAACAATGTTAAGTACCAAACTTGTAGTTAAAAACTGGTAAACAACTTTATAAAAGAAAATCTTACAATTTGCTTACCTTCAATAGGCTCTAAAAATCAGTAAGATTATGTCAAGTGGCGAACTGATCTCAGTGAAGATTTATTTGTAAAACAATAGAGTTTTACAAGTAAATAAATTACCCTAAAGGGCTATGATTGCTTCAATAATGTAAAACAACAAAATTTAAAATAAATTAAAATAATAATTCTTTGCTTTGGTTGCTACTTTCAATTCACTAGTGAAAAACAGAGGTTCAAAAAAATGAAGTTAAGTATACACCTATCTTAAGTCAAAGTTGATATCTGAATACGGGTTTTCCTAGCTCTAAGATCTGTATATGTACATTTTGTTTTGCTTTCCAGTAGACCACCCCAGTCTTCATTTTTTTCTTTTCTTAAGATTTTAGTATTCTCAGCAAGTCTTGGAAGTTTACTTATTTTCTCAAGGAGTTCTAGTTCTATGTTCTCCTTTTCAGTATAATAAAGAATTTGATACAT
This sequence comes from Orcinus orca, assembly GCF_937001465.1. Taxonomy (NCBI): domain Eukaryota; kingdom Metazoa; phylum Chordata; class Mammalia; order Artiodactyla; family Delphinidae; genus Orcinus; species Orcinus orca. The sequence goes on from NC_064576.1 coordinate 22,226,433, forward strand.
GCTCGCATTTTCTTTTAAGTGCAGTTAAGATATATAAGGTAATTTGGAGAAATTTTCAAATTACCAGAGGCTTTCTTATTCCTTCATCACCCAGGACATCACTTTGCTGGTGGTTTGCTACTTGAATAATTAATTTATATGTAATATGTTTTTAATTGTATCTAAGAACTTATCTTTGTAGCTCAAATGCTTACTTAGGTTTTATTTTGATATTTTATTCTCAGAAATTATATAAAAACAGAGTAGTCTAAAATAATTTAATTTGTAGATAAGAGATTGCTAAACAGACAGTTATAAACTTTTAAGGACTCCTTTATCAAGGATGGACTATAACACCAAAATGTAATAACAGTCCTAGGAAAAGTTCAGGCCACAAACTTTAACACAATTTTTAATATTCATGTGACCTTTAGACTTGCTATTACTTTTCCAAACAGTTTTTCTAGAAGATCTAAGGATATTTAAGAATGAGATCTGTTTGTCAGATGCCTTTTGATTAGTCAGCATAACATTTAAAAAAAAAAAATAAGTGAACGTCTAAAATTTTGGAGATAAAAATCAGGATTGGTGAATTATCTATGAGAGAGAGTGAGACAAAGATAATGACATAAAAGCCTGCTGAACTTCCTTCCTCCCACAGGTGTACGGTATGTACAGCTACAAACGGAGCAATTACCCCCAGAGAAATGCAGAAACAAACTGAGTGAATCCTATACGTTGAGCTAATGAGAAAATACCCACATCAAAGCAGGAAAGGCTGAGACACACTCCCGCCATAAACCCCAGACCCGCACAGCACCCTACAATCAGGAGGGAACCCCCAACTCCCAGATTCTCCCTGAGGAAAGAAGGGTTTGGACCTCATATCTAGTGCCCAAACTTGTAAGACTCCCAATGGAAGGACGGGGCCCAAAACACCAAGCCGTGAAAGCCGATGGCAATGAAAGCCATTGACGAGTCCCACACTACAGCAAACAAAGAAGCGGTTTTTTTTTTCTTTTCTTTTCCCTTAGAAACTACTTATTTTCTGTTAACCTTATTCCATTTTCTAAGACTCCGTGGAAAAACAACATAAGACCACTGAGTGGCTGTTCTTACCGTTCAGAGGCCTGAGCAGTGGGAGCTGCAGTCCTGACTCCAGCAGAGGCCTGAGGCCCAGTCGGTCCTCAGCACGGAGTGGCAGGATGGGCACTGGGGCTCTTTCAGCACCGTCTGCGGCCTCGGGTTGAGGCGCAGTAACCTCGTGAGCTGTAGCAGTCCGTTCACCGTAAAATTCCTACTCATTTGCAGCCTTTTCTGCAGACCCCGCCCTCCCTTTCCAGTCTCTTCAGGATCTGTGGAGATCACGAGCGAACGCCCTCGATTTTCTCGCGAGAAGATGCCACACATGCGCAGAACTTCCCAGGCCCGGCCAGTTTGCGCGGCGAGACACCCGCTGAGGGAATTTCGTTGTTGCTCAAGTGACGATGTCTGCTTAGCACAGAGGAGGGTCTGGTACCGAGAGCCTTGGTAGACAGGTTAATACCAGACACCTCTAGAGACCAAGAGTCGCGGCTCCTGGAAGGCTGCCTGGATCTGGTGATCGGAGGCTTAGGAGCGAAGCTGCGGCAATAGGAGTAGTTCCAGTGACAGCAGCGAACGTCAGCACAGCTCCCTGGTCAGCATTCCTCGCAAGGAATTCCCTGGTAAGCAAACCTTACATCATTCAGGTTTTCAATGACAACAATAGCACGAGCTGCTGGCAAAAGCTTCTCTCAGGTTCTCCTCACTTGTATGATGTAGATGCCATCACTTTACCTCTAGTTGAAGTACTACTGTTCCATGTGGAAGTCAAGGTTGGTGCCTCCTAAGTGGATTCCTGCTTCAAGGAATTTAGGACATCCTTCTCCTTTATTTGTAGCATGTCGGTATCTTCAGGCATTATAAAAGTTTCCTTTAATTTAGGACGGGAACCCAGAACAACTTCACGTGGACCCTGTGTATCTCCTATAGGTTATTGTTTTGTGGTTTCCAGGGAGCTTACGTAAAACTTAAATGCCTAAATCTTGTGGGCATTTAATAAAGCTTTCAAGAGGCATCAGGAAATTCAGGAGAAGGCAAAAAACTATTTTTGGAACTTCTCTTGCCTTTCACAATTATTAAAATATTCTCTCATATTTTTATACTGTAGGCCATTCCCAAGCTCTTTTTAAATTATGCATGCACAATATGCATGTGATATATTCAGAGAGTGATGATCTGTCCAAGGTGATAGATTTGGTAACTAGCAGAGCCAAAAACAGGACCCAAGTCTCCAAGTTTTAATTTGGTACTGTATGTCTTATACTAAGGGAACCCTTGCAAACAACTTTCCGAAAGCCTGAGAATCAAAGAGTTTACAATATAAAAACCTACCCAAGAAGTCTGTGTGTGCGTGTGTTTGAATGTGTGTGTGTGTTTTAATAGCTTTTTGAGTCTCTGAAATTCCCAGTACATGGCCTTCTTAAAATATGAGGTCAGCTCCTGAAATGATTTTAAAACAACTTAATAACCCTAATTTTATTAATTTGCAGTACCAAGGATTTTATTTTTTCATTTCTGGAATACTTTACTATTCTAATAGTAGAACAAAGTAATATTATTATGCATGCTTGTCATAATGCATTATTGAAAAAACAGTAAAATAATACTGTTTGAAAATCAACTTTTCTTATTGATCAATAAACTTCCCTATACTCAATAGCTGAAATGAACCCCCCAAACTGAATTAAGATGAGTGTGTTTTGGTTTCTCTACCCCAATATTGCAATGTTTGTGAAAAGATATACAATCAAAAATATTTTAATTCAGGCAAACATAGTTATCTTCATTATTCTTACAATATTGACTCATGCTCATACGATACTTGTTGCATGATCTTTCCGCGGGCCTCTCACTGTTGTGGCCTCTCCCGTTGCGGAGCACAGGCTCCAGATGCGCAGGCTCAGCGGCCATGGCTCAAGAGCGCAGCCGCTCCGCGGCATGTGGGATGTGGGATCTTCCCGGACAGGGTCACGAACCCGAGTCCCCTGCATCCGCAGGCGGACTCTCAACCACTGAGCTACCAGGGAAGCCCTTGTTGCATGATCTTTTGCCAACCATGTTAAATCTTCCTGTTTTATACTAAGTTTTTTACACATCGAAATCTATGATGCTAATATAATAAAGAATGACTTTAATATTACTTCACTTACATTGAAAATTCATTTTGACTCATATGTCCTTGAAGTTCTATTTTATCTTATATTTAACAATTTGTAAATTTTTTACACATCCCTGCTTTTCTGTTTCCCAAAGAAACTGGGAATGGAAGAGCTATCATATGTGAAAATATCAGTAGATAAAACTGTCACATTCCTAGCATGGTCAAAGTAGTAACTTTTTATTCTGGCAAGAACAGTCTGTTCTAGTAATTCCAACTCAATTATTTGTACAGAAAGGCATCTGAATGACTTTCAGATAACTCGTGATTTTGGTCAAACTTCTATCACTTTTCCTTTTGCCATCCTTTCACCTCTATTTCTCTTTTACTAAATTACGGAATTTTTCAATGATTTTTAAAAAATAATTCACTTTTTATTTGATAAAATACATTTTTGACTTATTTCCACTAAAGCAATGATAATCTTCATAATAGTTTTAGATCTCTGTAAACAAAGAAATAAAAAGAATATATGCTTGCTTTAAAAATTGTCCAAGTGATTGAGAAAAGTTAAAAGTAAAAGTTACTGTAAAAAATACTTTCCTGGGCTTCCCTGGTGGCGCAGTGGTTGAGAGTCTGCCTGCCGATGCAGGGGACGTGGGTTCGTGCCCCGGTCCGGGAAGATCCCACATGCCGCGGAGCGGCTGGGCCCGTGAACCATGGCCGCTGAGCCTGCGCGTCCGGAGCCTGTGCTCTGCAACGGGAGAAGCCACAACACTGAGAGGCCCACGTACCGAATTAAAAAAAAAAAAAAATCTTTCCTAAACATTGAAAGATATTTTATAAGCTCAGCTCTTCATGTATGAATTTTTAATAATTTTGTAATTTTTTGTTTTGCATTTTTAGTTGCTTGGTTCCCACCACTGAAGACAAGTTTATAACCATCAGGATGTTCCTGAAATAATACATCAGTAAGTCCTCAAGGTTATTATAATATTCAAAAATATTAACAAAATAATATACTGGCCAATACCATGACATATACTGTACTAGTTTATGAAAGAATATTTGTGCTCTGTTAAGTAGTTGGCAGGATGGCATGAGTTTTCCCTCAGGTTCAATACTGCTTTCATCCAAGTTCTAGCATTAACTGTAAGACTATTTTCCACACACAGTAAGATAACAGAGTTGAAGTAAGACCTAGAGAGCTCGTTACGCTCCCACTGAGACAGCCACTTTACTTTCTCTCTCAAATATCCTGCCTAAGCGTCCAGTCCCATAAAAGGACACTGTTATTAGCATAGCTACCTACACTTCCGTGGTCATCATAACTCCCTAATTTAGCGTGAGAGCTAGACTCATCATGCCTTTCATTCTAGGTGATCTCAGTCCCCACAAACTAGTCAACCTCCCCCAAATTCCTTAATATTTAGACTCTTAAAAGACCAGCACTTTGATTTGCTTGTTATAATGTGATTCCTCCCTGTTTGCAGTCATCTATGTCCTTCTGTAATTCCCCTCATTCAGTGAAGATTTTCATGTGCTTCCTTGTATATTACCAGTTATATATTTCATCATTCATGATCATTCAATGTAAATATCTATTCTCCATAGTTTCCTGACGTTTTCTCCTCTATTGAATTTTTCTTCCACCTGACCTCAGACATACTAAATGCCACACCTAGGTTTGCAGTGAGTAATAATTGAACCACCTCCTGAATTTCAATATCTTTTATCTTTCTATCACCTTCTATCTTCATAATGCAATCACTCAAATAACTTGATTCTAAATTTTTATAGTCATTTCTATAACCTACAAGTTACTGACCTTTTTTACTTTTCATCAGCCTCTCACAGCCTGACTTCTCTGTATACAGAACAAGTTGTCCACATTTATAATTATCTCCTTGCATATATCCTCAGGTTTGCTCTCTCCCTTGATTAAATTCCTGAGATTGGCAGGGGGGTGTGGATTACAACCACATTTGAATTTTACATTCTGCCTGCAATGCAGCATGTGAATATAGATGGGGACACACACACAAACATGCACGCATGTGCACATTCTCACCTTTCATTAATCAGTATAATCCTCAAGGGAGTTCTCCTATACTTATATCAATTCATTTTTCCTATTTTTCTATGCAACTAATTTTCTATGCCTTCTTCTCAGTCCTCAGTTAGTTTTGCTTCTTACATCGCTGAGCTACTGTAGGCAATCAAAAGAGATCTCCCATATCTACCCAGTGCAAAAATTATCAGACTTTTCCTTTGTTTCCCCTTTACAATGAATGATTTAGAAATATTTCCATCTGAGGCCAAAATCTCCACATGTGCATTGAATCCCACTGGTGTATCGCTACAAAGAATTCCTATTTTTAAGTTTCCCTTTTTTTTTGCCTCAAGAATAATTCCTATCAACAGTAAGAAAATACTTTAATATTTTTCACTGCAAAACAAATGAACAAACAACCTTATCCAACATCTTCCTCCACTTACCACTCCTGTGCATGCTTCTGTTTTGTAGCAAGTCATCAAGGAGTGCTCTACTTACATTATTCTCCATTCTCTCCTGTTGAATTCTCTGGAATCCAGGCCAGTCAGTTCCTTGTCCCCACTACACAGAGGAAAGAAGCCCAGTGATCTCCACTATGCCAATCTAATGACAATTTTCATTCTACGATTCATTCAATATATTAGCTGCATTTGACATAGATTGGTTTTCCGTGATAACCGCTTTATTTTGGATATCAACTTACTACACTGTTCATTTAAAACCTTTCTCTCGGGCTTCCCTGGTGGCGCAGTGGTTGAGAGTCCACCTGCCGATGCAGGGGATACAGGTTCGTGCCCCGGTCCGGGAAGATCCCACATGCCGCGGAGTGGCTGGGCCCGTGAGCCATGGCCGCTGAGCCTGCGCGTCCGGAGCCTGTGCTCCGCAAAGGGAGAGGCCACAACAGTGAGAGGTCCGTGTACCACAAGAAAAAAAAAAAAAAAACTTTCTCTCTAGGTAGGTAGGTAGATTGATAGATAGGGATAGAAATTACATATTTTTCCTTTATGTATCCCCAAAATCTGTACTCTATAACAACCCAAGAAGGCTTGAGCCTCTTCTTTGTAAGTATTCTCTCCCTACTTATTTAATAAACTTCATTTTTAGAGCCATTTTGCGTTCATAGCAAAATTAAGGGGAATGTACAGAGATTTCCCATAAACGTCCTGCTCCCACACACGCATAGACTCCTCTATTATCAACATTTGTTATATGGTACATTTGTTATAATTGATAAACATATATTGAGACATCAATATCACCCAAAATGCACTCTTGGTTTTGTACATTTAATTTTTATGGAGATGAAATATGTCCTTCATTTTAGTATCATATAGAGGATATTCACTCCTGTAAAAATCCTCTGTGTTCCAGCTATTCACCACTTATCCTCACCCAATCCCTGGAACTCACTGATCTTTTTACTGTTTCCATAATTTTGTCTTTTCCAGACAAAATCAAGAATCATATAGTATTAGCCTTTTCAGATTGGTTTCTCCCACTTATTAATATGCATTTAAGGTTCCTCCATGTCATTTAATGGCTTGATAGCTCATTTCTTTGTAGTTGTGAAAAATACCCCATCGTCTAGAATACCACAGTTTATCCACTCACCTAGTAAAGAACACCTTGGTTCCTTCCAAATTTTGGCAATAATGAAAAAGGCTGCTATAAATATCCATGTGCAGGTAATTGCATAAACATAAGTTTTTAACATCTTTGGGTAAATATGTTTAAGAAGTTCAGTTTGTTGGATCGCATAGTAAGAGTATGTTTAGTTTTGTAAGAAACCACCAAACAGTCTTCCAAAGTGGTTGTATTATTTTGCATTCCTACTAGCAATGAATAAGAGTTCACACTGGTGCACATCTTGCCAGCATTTGGTGTTATTCGTGTTCCAGATTTCTGCTGTTCTACTAGGTATGTAATGGTATCTCATTGCTATTTTAATTTCTATTTCTATGACAACATATGATGTGGAGCATCTTTTTATATGCTTACTTACCATATAATCTTCTTTGGTGAGGTACCTATTAAGATCTTGGCCCATTTTTTAATCAGGTTGTTTTTTTTCTGTTGAGCTTTAAGAATTATTTGTATATTTTGAATAACAATCCTTTATCAGATATGTCTCTTGAAAACATTTTCCTCCAGTCAAGGGCTTGTCTTCTCATTCTCTTGACATTTTGCAGAGCAGAGGTTTTAATTTTAATGAAGTCCAGCTATTCAATTCTTTCTTTCATGGATCATGTCTTTAAATTTGAATCTAAAAACTCATCATCATACCCCAGGTCATCATACTTCTACATCATCTTCCAGAAATTTTACAGTTTTGTGTTTTTAATTTAGGTCTGTGGTCCATTTGGAGTTAAGTTTTGTGAAGGGTATTAATTTTATGTCTAGTTTTATTTTTTGCCTGTGGATGTCCTGTAGTTCCAGTGACATTTGTTGAAAAGACTATCTTTGCTCTATTGTATTACCTTTGTTCCTTTGTCAAAGATCAGTTGACCATATTTTGTGAGTCTATTTCTGCGCGCTCTATTATGTTCCATTGATCTATTTGCCTATTATCTTGCCAACACCACACAGTCCTGATTACTTACATCTATAGTAAGTCTTGAAGTACAGCAGTGTTAGTCCTCCAACTTTATTCTTCAAGCATTGTGTTGGATACTCTGGAACTTTCGCCTCTCCAATATAAACTTAAAATTTTTTGTGTGTGTCCTCAAATTGCTGGGACTTTGATTAGGCTTGCATTGAATCTATAGATCAACTGGGAACCACTGACATACTGACAACACTGAATCTTTCTATACATGAATGTGGAGTATCTCTCCACTTATATTGTACTAAAGTTTTGTAGTTTTCTTCATATAGAGCCTGTCCATATTTTGTTAGATTTATACACTTAAGTACTTTATTTTGGGGGGTGTGAATATAAAGAATATTTTGTTTTTAATTTCAAATTTTATTTGCTTACTGCTGGTATATAGGAGAGCAATTGACTTTTTTATATTAACCTTATATCCTGCAACTTCTTTATAATCAATTAGTTCCAGGATGTTTTTTATAGATTCTTTTGGATTTTCCACACAGACCGTCATGTTATCTGGGGACAAATACAGTTATTATTTCTTCCTTCCCAATTATTCCTTCCTTTTCTTAATACATTAGTTATGATGTTGAAAAGCAGTGGTGAGAGGGTGAATCCTTGCTTTATTCCTGATTTTAGTGGGAGAGCTGAGAATTTCTCACTTTGAGTTTCTAAGTTTGATATTAGCTGTAAGTTATTTATACATATTGTTTATCAACTTGAGGAAAGAGTTTACTGAGAGTTTTTGTCATGAATAAGTGTTGGATTTTGTCAAATGCATTTTCTACACCATTGACTAACATTTAGGTTTCTAATCCATAATGGATTCTATTTCTATCATAAAACTAACCTAAGAGAATTTTCTTTCAACAACAAAAAAAATGTAATGGTCACACTCAGTCTCCCATTTGCACTAGCTATACCAAAAGACTTCTTTAGCGTCAAATGAGTAATATATATATATTATATATATATATAATATATATAAAATATATATATTATATATATATATATAATATATATATATTTGGAGTTAGTTTACTTGGCATGTGGATAATATTACCTCCCAGACATACTTGCTCTCTCTCAGCCATTGCCATAGCTCTGAACATTGTGCAACAATGTCTGCTCTTCCCTAAATAAAAATAATAGCAATCTGGAGAAATCTAACTTCCTATACAGGGGGATGAGTGAGAAAATCCAAATAGCTTTAACCCAGAATCTTCTGGCCTGTTCGGCTGGAAGGACTTCTAATTTAATGTAATAATGTTGAATGGGACTGCTCACTTTGAAAAAGAAAATAGCTGACTTAGGTCAATTATTCTCTAGGAGCAGATTCTGAGGTGGGGATTCTTGTTCAAGTATTATTTGGGGTATGCTTTCAGGAGAAGGGAAATTGAGAAAGCAAGAAGGGATAGAGAAATAAAGTTAAGCAAGAATATATTCTTAGCTTTAGAAACACAGACAAGTCCTGGAGCACAACTTAGAACTTGAGAACTTTTGTCTCAACTTGAGACAAAAGGCTGGCCTTTGGCATCCCCATGTCAGGCATTAGGCAAGGTCTGCGTAGAGTGGCTCCCATTTGACCATGCTCAATTAAGAAAAGAGGGAAGACTGAACTGTTATCAGGCAACAATAACAGCTGGAGGATGGAAAGCAGGCCAAGAAAGGGGCTAGGGATTGGAAATAGCAACATCTACTCTTAGAACTGACACTTATACAGCTTTTTGGGGCCAGGTTTCCCTACAGAGAGATGCCTCTGAGCTTTTTCATTTTAGATATGGCCCAAAAAACCCATCTTTTGCTTAGCAGTCAGTACTCCTCAGTAAGAGTGAGTCCAGTAAAATTAAATCCAGAAGGTCTGGAGACCTCCATCACAAGATATTTGGAAACACTTGAGCATATCTCAATGCATATCAAATATAGATTGCATCTTAGGAATATGATAGATTTAATAAGTTTCATTTCTGCTGTCACTAACTAGGACGTGGAATTAGTACCTCTGAACTTCACAAAGAAATGGTAACCAAGGTGCATAAACAGTCACCAAAACACTAAGTTGTTCTCTCTTGGTAGTTTCTGTGTGTTTGAATTCTTTGCAATAATCTTAAGTAAAATACATTTTAAAAATCTATTTTTCCCATGGCTCAACTATATAGAGGAAAGTATTATTTTTAATTATTTGATTGTGTTCTTCAAATATGAATATTATTCTGCCTAGTATTTTGCCATAGTTAAAATGTTAAGCTCAATAAGAAAAACATGAAAATATCATTACGATGTTTAGATTTTGCCAAGATTGTGTGTATGGCAGGAAAGGAAGCCTTGAGCTCTCAATGTTTCTAATAAGAACATTGGGATTGCACCATTCGTTCCTCCTTATGTACTCCCTCCTGAAAACAGTTAAACATTTTCCCCATTCCTATTTATCATCCCATGTTTTTCCCTTCTGGTTAATTCTTACCACAATAAATGTGATCAATATTCTCCCAGACACTCAGCAAAAAAAAAAGTAAATTCTTCCCCTTTCTCCTTTCTCACACATTCATTCACAAAAGCTTTTCCAACTTCACAAAATTTTCATTCATACTTCCCTTACTCTTCTTTAGGATTTGCTCAATTTTTTTTTACATATTTGTGGGCCTCCCATTACAATCAACCCACAAAACTGCTATAATATCTGTGTTTTGGAAACACAATCTGAATGTCAACAAACTACCTAAGACCTTACCCTCCCTCCCCATTGCCTGGTTAATAATAGAATACCTTCCTGGTATAGCACGTAAGATGTTGTAATATGACTGTTACATAGCTTTTGATACTGAATCTACATATATCCTGAGTCTGTCCTCTGATCCCATTCCTGCACCTCACGGTGACCTTTCATATGTCTGAAATACATTTCTTTTCGTGCCTATTCTGTTCCTCAGTTTCTTTCCACTTGGCTAACCTTATCTTTTATTCATACACCCCTTAACTGTTACTTTATAAGGAAAGCATTTACTGCTTAGTAGTTATATAGGCAGTCTTTTCTTTTTTTGTGTGCACCCCTTTTACTGGTTCTTAAAATGAGGGTCTACCAATGCTAAACTTTCTCTCTACTTTGGTGTTAACATGTTGTGGTTTCACATTTCCTCTTAACTGTAGGAGGTGTTTTCTAGCAAAAAGAATGTGAGATTGGCTAATTTTTGTTGTTAGAAACAGGAGCAGCACCCCTCCTTCTCACAATAGCCTTTTTTCATGCCTTTATCATGATACATTTTTACTATTTGTTTACTGTATTGTGCACTCCTTTTGTCCCTGATCTAAAGTCAAAGTCCAAGAGCAAGCAGGCTAGCTAATGCAATTTTGTTACCTGATTATTGTTACCCTAATTAATGAGTAGAACTAGAAAGGCAATTCAGTGTTCCCAATGTTATATTTTACGCTTGTGTTTTGGTCATTAGCACTTTCATACCATAACAGTTCATGTAGAAATCTATATATATATTTCCTATTCTTTTTGCTTAAGTAGAAAACCAGAGAATATTTGTTCTGTATCACATATTATAGGCTAGATTTGTAGATTTACTGGAATAAAATAATGCAACTCTAAAATAACAGTAATGTAACATTACTAAGAGCATAATTTAAATTTTGTTTAATTGTAGTAAAAAACACATCATAAATTTTATTGTCTTAACCATTTTTAAATGTATAGTTCAGTGACATTAGGTATATTCACATTGTTGTAAAACTCATCTCCAATATTTTTTCACCTTGCAAAACTGAAACTCTATATCTATTAAAAAAACAACTCCCCTGTGCCCCATTCCCCCAACCCCTGGTAACCACATTACTTTCTATATATATGAATTTGACTACTTTAGATACCTCATATAAGTGGAATCACGTAGTAATTGTCCTTTTGTGATGGGTTTATTTCACCTAACATGATGTCCTCATATTGTAGCATGCGACAGGATCTCCTTCCTTTTCAAGGCTGCCTAATACCCCATTGCATGTATACACCACATTTTGTTTACCTATTCATTTGTCCGTGGACCTTTGAGCTGCTTCCACCTCTTTGTTATTGTGAATAGTGTTGCTATGAACACGGGCATGCAAATATCTCTTTGAGATCCTGCTTTGAATTCCTTTGGATGTATACCCAGAAGTAGGATTGATTTCTGCATAAACTATACATACCCCCAAGGTTCCCAAGTGAGACAAAATCCCTATATCTCAATCTAGTTATGAGATTGAGCTCAGAGTCCAGAATTTCTGGTTGATGCTTTATGTCTTCCTGAGGGAAGGGGACACTTGATGAGACCTTAGTTCTGCTCCCTGGAAGGAGCTTCCATGTTCATGATTCTCCAGAAATCCTGTTTTCACTTTCTGGAAGATCCCTTCATTTCCATTGTTTTTGGCATTAGCAACTTGATAGATTGAAAACATTTCATCCTGTTTCCTTTCAGCAGCTTGTAGAGGGGACACCAAGGCAAGCTTTAAATCTCAGAAGTTTTTAGCCTCTTTATTCACGCAGAGTGGAAAACATAACTCTCCTTAATTTAATTGACTTTTATTTTTATTTCTTTGGTAACGGACACTACTCTGAGGCAATAATCACACTCATGATAATTTTCATAATCTACTCCTTATATTTGTAAACATCTTTGCTTTCCCATCCCTATGTCTCCCTTTATGATTTAGTCTCAGGTACTGTGAGCCCACAGTGCTAGACTGGGAGAAATGATTAGCTTCTTTTCTCTGAAGTACAGTATTTTGTCCAATTAAGAAACAGGATTTACTGCAAACCACACTATTAATCCTTTAATCTGAGACTTCTTAATCTAAACAGAGCTTTGAACAGTAAGTGTGATGTACATATGATTGGTTTCATGATTATTGTAATGGTGAATTCTAAATGTTTTTTGTAGTCCATGACTTCCTTTTTTAAAAATATATTTTAGAAATTGCATGTGAGAAGCAGCTGTTTTTTCAAACTGCTAAGTTTTTGTACTCCTTATCTCTTTTCATTCCTTTTATCAAACCTGAAAATTAATATCTGACCTTTTTTTGCAGTCAATAGCCAATCATACACACTTCTAATATTTGGTTTCCAACTTTTTGTCTAAAAGATATAAGGTCATTACATCCATGATCTGTCTTGTTATTATCAAACGTAGCCAGTTTACCAGTTCTTTTTATCACTCTATTGCCTGAGTCACTATTTTTCCATGTTGCAATAAGAGTTTCTCCTATTTTCTGCTCACTGCAGGGCTTTTAAAATGTGCCACACATTGTAGTTATTTGTTAAAGCAGCATCTCCTTCTGTGACTGTGTATATCAGAATGGGGTCTGCTATGCTGAGGTAGTAACAAACTGCTTTTAAATTCCACTGGCTTAGTAAAACAAAATTTTATTACTTACACTTTTTCCAACATGAGTTGGTTGGCTCGACATTAGCCTCACTAGAAAACAAAGATCAGTTCCATTTCATTTTGACTCTGCTTCCAAGATCACCATGACAGTAGAAGAAAACAGTATAAATAGTGTGGCTTGTAATACTTCTGCCCAGAAATGTCTCCTATCACTTAAATTACCACTCCATTGGCCAAATCAAGTCACAGGTCCATTCCTAACTTCAAGGGCATAGAGAAACATAGTCTTATCATGTGCTTCTTTAAAGAGATGGCCCAGAAATCTTTGGTGACTAGCACTAATGTCTAACACAATGTCTGTATACCAACAACACAAAGGAAAGTAAGACAATCTATCCATAAAGAATGAAAGGAAGTTTAGAACTTACCCAGCATAATTTTCTATTAATATATATTCTCTTTCATTGCAAATATTTGAATAGAGCTTTTTTATATTTAATTTTGTTATATTATTTTGAATATTTAGCAAACAGTTGAAGATACAGTAGTTGCAAATTGGTAGGGGTTTTGTTTTGTTCCCAGGTCATAAAGCTCAGAACACATGTCCTTAGAACAAAAAATAATGAATAATTATATATTCTTTTTTGAGATGTAGAGTTAATCCTGGTTAATTGTATAGTTTTTATAGTAAGATTATCTGTTTTATCTAGAATATAGTAATCCAGCTTCTTTTGGAATAACTGATATATTCTGATTTTTATTTGTGTAGTTTTTTCATTTTGAAATGCATCTCATCAATATACTTTTTAAAACTTTTAATTAAAACAAAAAGTTTAAAAACACTTTAAAAAGTCTGTAAGGTAAGCTGTTTGGATAAGAGGGAAATAAAGATTCTTTTCATTCTTTTAAATTTTGTCAAGCCATCACCACCTCATAAAACCCTTCAGGTAGATTTGATATGCTCTGTTGTTTTTCCTTGGCCCTGCTGAATAAATTGCTTTTAATTTCTTATTTAGAGGCTCGAAATGCCACTGAACATGCCAAGATTTGTTTTCTAAACTATGATTCTGCTTGTGTTTTTGTTTTTTGTTCCTTTTGTTTCCTTCTCTATTAATTCAAATGCAGTTGGTGCCTGGCTTCCAGGCATTTGCATCGCAATAACACCCAGTGGCTAGCTAGAGAGCCCTGGCCTGGAGCCAAAGAAGCTGAGCTGTCCCAGACTTCCTTGTGCTTTCACTGCTCTAACAATGAACCTTTGGTATTAGCTGAAAAAGGTGCAGTAAATCGGGCTGTTTCTTCAGATGAAACCCTATGATTGAATTAAAGAGCGTTTTAATATTTTACAGGAATCGCAGAACATCTGTTAAAATCTAGCTGGATATGCTGTGGTCTAATGGACTGGAAAAACATTGTTTCAGCAATTGCATTGTGTGTCACTGAGTGATCAAAGCAATTTCCTCTCACAACTCAAAACTAGGCAGTTACCCTCTTTTTCTTTTTTAAATTTTCTTTTTTTTTTTTTTGGTAGTGAATTGTTGCAAGTATCTTCATCTTAAAACCTTAACCCCAGCAAACTCAAAGGTGTTTGACTATAGTTCAAGAAAGTATGAATTCTAAACAAAAATTATTACCCTACTACTGGAAAATTCATTTAAGAATTCACATAACACATATCTAAGAAGTAGAATTTTTTCCATAATTGAAGTCTAGAGACAAAATGAAAAATAGTTTTGACATTCTCTCCTTCTCACACATATACATAACTGAAAATGAATAAACTTTCATTGTTTCATCATTTCAAAATAAAATGTGAAAAAGATGATACTTTAAAGCCTGGGTTCTATGATATCACTAATGTAAATTTGTTCATCTATTTATCAATTTAATAATTATTATTTATTGCCTTCTATGTTTCAGGAATGATGCTAGATTCTGTACCTTAAAAAAGTTTATAATCTCTTAAGAGAAACTGGTAAACAGATAGTTAAATATGGTATGCATAAACAGAGCACAAAAGAAAATTTGGTTGGGTCAAGGTTCCATTTACAACAAATGATTTTGCTTTGTAAGTCTTTCAGTCTCAATTCTAATCTGTTATAGAGAAGGAATCTGTTCAAATTTTATTTCATCCAGCACCTAGTACCTTATATTGCAAATACTTTTCTTCCCAGTCTTGTTAATTGATAATGTCCTATTATATACAGCATAATTCATGGTACTAACACTACTCTTAGTTTTTCTGTATATCTGTAATTACTCTGCAATGCTAAATGTGTTATCATGTCTCACAGCAGTACAAAATCGATGTGAAAGTGTTATTATTCACCAATGTACAGTTCTTTTCCAATTTAGTGCATAGGGGAGGATCATTGTGAAGTTAGGGGTGGTCAGCTTTTTGCTCTGACCAATGAAACGTGAGTGAAGGTACATGTTGTACCTTCTCAGTGAAGTCTGCCTGAATGACACATTTAAAGTTGCAAGTCCTCCCAATCAACAATCCTTATGACACTGTTGGCTTTGTTTTCTGTATAGTATTTATTACCATTTAGAAAACAACATATTTCATGTAATTGTTGTATGCTTTCCCATGCTCTGAAAGGTACATATTTGAATGTAAGATTAACAAAGGCAAAGTATTTCTTCAGTTTTTCTACTGATATTTTTTTCTTTCTCTTTGGATCTAAAATAGTGCTTGGAATATAGAAAATACTGTGCAAATTAACAGTTATCACTGGGGAAGGGTATGTGATAGGCAGGAGTATATGGTTGTTTCCAAAACACTGGAGATACACATATGTGTGTGTGTGCATGTGTAATAATATATACACATGCACACAGAGTACGTATACACACATTTTATACATATTATTTGCACATTATATATCAATATACATTAAATGTATAAAATACATTTCTTTATATAAAAGACACATACATGTATACTTTCATCTATGTATATATAGAATACTAGAGATATACATACATACACTATTTCTTGTGTGCTTGAGTTCTCTTGTTATTACTCTTTAAATCGTTCATTTATATTATACATATTTTTATATATGGTGTAGTTCACTAAAAGCATTAAAAGAGTAAGTGTAGTGGGAGAACAAATTTAGGAGACTTAGATGAAAAAGGATTAATATTATTCCAAGTAGAATATTTCAGTTTAAGAGTTCAGAGACGGTGTATTTCTGTGTATTTCTGATTATGATGATGTATTGGTGTGGCAATGGGATATAAAGTTAAAGTGGAATGGAATGAAAATTGCAGCAGTGGATGTGTTTAAGGATTGATGAGACCAGGTTTAATAGCTCTTGACATCATGAAGTATGATGGCAGGTTAGTCAATTGGAATGAGTGTCATTCAGGAGCCCAAACTAATTTGGAGGAGTAACGATGAGTGTGGTAGAATCATCAGATTACCATTATCACAAAGGTGTTGAAATTTTATGCTATGCTTTTAATAATAGCCTTAAAATCAATACATGTTTTCACCTTCCTGTCATTTCCCTTACCTCTTTTATTCAAAGAAGCGAATTCACAGAAGCTCCTACTGCAGGTTCTGTCCCTTCTTGGTTTCTAAAGCAGTGTAGACACGAAGCAGAATGGTGCTGGAAATTTAGTTCTCCTTTCCTTCTTCACCAACCAAGCATGGTGGACTTACAAACTGCTAAGGCAATCCATGTAGCTTTCTGACCACTCTAATGGAGAAAAAAAAGCATCATTTTCATTAATCTAAGTCTGTTTTCCTATAATCATGATCCACATGTCATAGATTAGTTTTCCTTTGTGATGAAACAGATTAAATCTAAACCTTTCAAATTTTAACTTGCTTGAATCAATAACACATGATTGACCAATAGATTGTGAATTTGTTTTTTTTATTTGCCCTTATCAGAGGTAGCATTTGGGCAATGGATTCACTCCATGACTGAGGTTTCTGAGCCTGATTTCTAAATAAATATGCCATCCCTTGCCATCTCATTTTGGAGGATTGAACTCTTGATTTTGTTACTGTGTTTTCCAGAAGCCTGTCTATTTTCTGTATTCACTCTTGTACAGAGTAGACTAATTATTTCCTCTGAAGAAGCAAAAGTGATTGTTACCAAATAATGTTTCATAATATTTGAAAATAAGCATTATGTGATAAATCTCATTTCTTCAGATTTTCCAATTTTGGGCAGAGCTTTTGATCTCCACTACCTTTGACCATTCATCTTGTTGGAAAACACTGTACACAGAAAGGAACAGACGAAAACTGAGTCATAATCCTCCTCTTTCTACACATTGAGTGAAAAATGAAAAAGTACGTACATTTTTGAGAGTTGCAACACACTGATAGAACTTCTGTTAACCAAAAGGCATATTTCCCACATGTTAATGTTAAGCCAGGTAATACCCATTGCAAATATTAGTTGTTTTACTCACTGAAGTATAAACTTCATTTTTCCACTGTTTCAATCAACTTATATTCAACCTGTTGTTCTAGATGCTCATATTACTTTAGGACCATGATTCAAACATATAACTTACTGTCCATTGTCCTTGCTCCCTGAAATCCATAAACTTGTATAATGTTAATCCAATAATCCATAACAAATACTTAATGGAACATAAATTTATTTTAATGAACAAACAATTCTGAAAAGCCAGAAAGGAATCCAAACTTTGACTAAAAACAAGACAAAGATGTTGAGGAAAACTAAAAAGAATTTTGAACCAAGTAAACCATAAAACAGGTACGGGACATATTTTTTAACTTCTACATAGTGGAGAATATAAACATATTCTCTAAGAATCAATCTAGTTGACTCAAGGAAAACACTTTGTGCTAAGTGAAATACAATTTTCAATAAGGGGTAATAAGAGAGAAATTAAGAGCAAGGATAAAATGTTCAGTCCTACACATTTAGTCAAGAGAGAAGAAAAATGTGAGAAATTTGTCTCTGAGAAAATTTAAACATGACATGACAATATATAACAGTTCCAAGGGAAACCCACCAGTTACTGAATTTGAGTGGAAGAAAATAAAATTTATGAGAAACGTAATGGTCCATCAGTCATATTTGATATAGGTTTTTAGACTGTGATTTAGCAAGAGCTGATAAAGGCAAAAGTTTTGAGTTATTTCTTGATTGACTCAGAATTGAAATATTTAGTGGAGTAAGACAGCAAATAGGAACTGGCTAATGGCTCCAGTTGTTGAGTAAAAACCTAGAAATTTAAGAAAAAAATATTTTCAATGCTGATAAAATTTAAATCCAAATAATGGGACACATATGATAAAGCCCCGAAGAATTAGGCAGTAGCTGGGTTACAACTGTTGGGAGAAATGGAGGCTTATGGCTGGAGAGGACCAGAGGATCAGATTGTAGGAGTATTCTGGGGAAGAAAAGTCTAGAATTTTTCCCTTTCCCTTCATGTTGTGACTCTGAGAGCCTGAAGCTAGAGGTATGACAACATGATTATGAGGCCAAAGTTGAAAATGACCCAGGTTGTACTCACAAACATGTTCACACTTTCGAGCCAGTAGGAGTGTTCATGCTGCCACAAACCCTCTAAACTAACGTAAGGCATAAGTAAGAAATGACTTAATTATTATACACCCCTGGCCCAGACCTTGTAATCCAGAATCTTGCCAGATCCACTCATATCAAAAAGGCAGCAAAGCAGTAGAACCAACAGGTAGGGTTATATTAAGAATATGCTAGACTATTATTACTAGGTTGAGGAGCCAAGAACTTGAGGGTATCTGGACTGCAGACCTCTGAACTCTCTTTTACATAACCCTTGGAATAGGGAATAATTCAAAGGAAAGCTACACTCAAAAACAAGAGCACGGTCTGTAATACAGCGATTTGGAGATAAGCTGAGGCAGGGTCCACATGGAATGATGAGGCTCACACTGCAATCATAAATGGACACCCCTCCTCCACTCATGGGGGGAACTCACTTTAGGGGATAACTTCGATTTATAGCTACAAGAAGATATAACTAGACTAGGTATGGAGTACATCAAGCAAATCAAGATTTGTTCACATTGGAAAAATTAGAAGAATTAAAATTAAGAACTCAGAAAAGTTAAAATCCAAAAAGATGTTTAAAAATTGGAAACAAGAAGGAAGAACAATAGTATTGAAGAAGTACTAAGTGAAATATTGACCATGGAAATGATAATACAGTGTATAAGCTGAATATAAAAATATAAATCCAATTGGATAACTAAGGAAACCAGTAGGATATATATATATCATATGTATACACATATATATCTCCAATGAGATATATATATGTATTTGATAATATGTAGATTCAAGTCACAGAAGGTGAACTCTGAAAGGCTGCAAGAGATGGTCCAAATCACTGTAATACAGAATACAAATTATATCAGTGATGATATACACAACTAAATCCATCCAAATATAGAAAATCATAGACCTCGATTATCAAAGCATTGTTTTGGACATAGGCAATTTGGAAAGAGCATTTTTTGAAAGATAGCAAGCTCTTGGAAAGTTAGTAAATTGGAACAGTCATTCTGGAAGCTAATTTTGTAATATTAAATTAATTATGGGTATGCCCTCTGACCTGATGAGCCAAACTTAGTCCAAACATGTAAGATGTAAGTATAAGGTGTCCCATATTATTTGTATCAGCAATGTGGTAAACTAGTAACCATCAATAAGGAATAATCACCATCTAGTAAAATATCATGTACTTCCATTCAAAAACATGGAAATGTTTAAATTTCATAGCACAATTTCAATTATGCAAAAGTAAAACTATTAAGCAAAAACATAATTATACATTTTGTGCAGACTCATGAATATTTAAGGACTTTTATAAAAATATCAGAGTAAGTTCATATACAAGTGCTGGAGGGATGGAAGGAAAATGAGTGGAAATCAGTATTAAGTGAAAAAATTAGAATAACAAAGGGTTTTACATGACTCAATGAATATAATATACTATGAATTTAAGAGTAAGATTAAACTCCCTACATCTAAAATTTTAGTTAAAAACGTATTTTTATAGAAAAAAATTTTTAAAGAAATCACCTTCTTTGAGAAAAGGTATTATATTAGCAGACAACATTAAGGATAGGGAATTATGCATTGCTTATATTGATTATTTCTTTGTTTTCAAGAAGAATGATAATTGACCTGGATATGGTAAAACAAGTAATATTATGAAACAATTCAATTGCAAAGGAAGTAACAAGATTAAATAAAATGCATGACTGTTATATATGCATGGACTTCTTCCATTACAGGTAATATTCCTACTAGATAATGTAATTGCAGATAATATTGGCACACTATCTAATAATTTTTAAATATTTGCTTAAAAGGATAGAGACGCAAAGAGTAATAACTGCTATTCCAATTTTAAGATGGAAAATCATGTGATTTCTCAAATTAAGAATTAGTAAAGATAATGCCTATCATTCAGCAATATTTCAGAAAAGTTTAAAAGAATCTCATTTAAATCCTTTTTGATATAGTGCATTAATTTTTAGAAACTAGAATAAGGTCAGTAATGGTATCATGTGCAAAAATATTACATTTCCTCTTTTGATAAGATTCTAGACTCATAAATATTACAGATTCTGTATTTGAATTGTTCAACTATGCAATTGGAAAACAGATCACTAACATTATCTTTTTTTAAACATATTTATTGGACTATAATTGCTTTAAAATGTTGTGTTAGTTTCTGCTAGATAACAAAGTGAATCAGCAGTATGTATACATATATCCCCATTTCCACTCCCTCTTGCATCTCCCTCCCACCTTCCCTATTTCACCCCTCTAGGTGGTCACAGAGCACTGAGCTGATCTCCCCGTGCAATGCAGCTGCTTCCCACTAGCTATCTGTTTTACATTTGGTAGTGTATATATTTCAATACTACACTCTCACTTCATCCCAGCTTACACTTCCCCCTCCCCATGTCCTCAAGTCCATTCTCTACGTCTGCATCTTTATTCCTGTCCTGCTCCTAGGTTCATCAGAACCTTTTTTTTTTTTAGATTCCATATATATGTGTTAGCATATGGTATTTGTTTTTCTCTTTCTGACATACTTCACTCTGTATAACAGACTCTATGTCCATCCACCTCACTATAAATAACTCAATATCGTTTGTTTTTATGGCTGAGTAATATTCCATTGTATATATGTGCCACATCTTCTTTATCCATTCATCTGTCAGTGGACACTTAGGTTTCTTCCATGTCCTGGCTATTGTAAAGAGTGCTGCAATGAACATTGTGGTACATGACCCTTTTTGAATTATGGTTTTCTCAGGGTATATGCTCAGTAATGGGATTGCTGGGTCATATGGTAGTTCTATTTTTAGTTTCTTAAGGAACCTCCATACTGTTCTCCATAGTGGCTGTATCAATTTACATTCCCACCAGCAGTGCAAGAGGGTTCCCTTTTCACCACACCCTCTCCAGCATTTATTGTTTGTAGGTTTTTTGATGATGGCCATTCTGACCGGTGTGAGGTGATACCTCAATGTAGGGTTGATTTGCATTTCTCTAATGATTAGTGATGTTGAGCATCCTTTCATATGTTTGTTGGCAATCTGTATATCTTCTTTGGAGAAATGTCTATTTAGATCTTCTGCCCATTTTTGATTGGGTTGTTTGTTTTTATGATATTGAGCTGCATGAGTTGCTTGTATATTTTGAAGATTACTCCTTTGTCAGTTGCTTCGTTTGCAAATACTGTCTCCCAATATGAGGGTTGTCTTTTTCATCTTGTTTATGGTTTCCTTTGCTGTGCAAAACTTTTAAGTTTCATTAGGTCCCATTTGTTTATTTTTGTTTTTATTTCCACTTCTCCAGGAGGTGGGTCAAAAAGGATCTTGCTGTGATTTATGTCAAAGAGTGTTCTTCCTATGTTTTCCTCTAAGAGTTTTATAGTTTCTGGCCTTACATTCAGGTCTTTAATCCATTTTGAGTTTATTTTTGTGTATGGTGTTAGGAAGTGTTCTAATTTCATTCTTTTACATGCAGCTGTCCAGTTTTCCCAGCACCACTATTGAAGAAGCTGTCTTTTCTCCATTGTATATTCTTGACTCCTTTATCAAAAATAAGGTGACCATATGTGCAAGGGTTTATCTCTGGGCTTTCTATCCTGTTCCATTGATCTATATTTCTGTTTTTGTGCCAGTACCTTACAGTCTTGATTACTGTAGCTTTGCAGTATAGTCTGAAGTCAGGGAGTCTGATTCCTCCAGCTCTGTTTTTCTTTCTCAAGATTGCTTTGACTATTTGGGGTCTTTTGTATTTCCATGCAAATTGTGAAATTTTTGTTCTAGCTCTGTGAAAAATGCCATTGCTAGTTTGATAGGGATTGTATTGAATCTGTAGATTGCTTTGAGTAGTATACTCATTTTCACAATGCTGATTCTTCCAATCCAAAAACATGGTATATCTCTCCATCTGTTTATATCATCTTTAATTTCTTTATTCAGTGTCTTATAGTTTTCTGCAAACAAGTCTTTTGTCTCCTTAGGTAGGTTTATTCCTAGGTATTTTATTCTTTCTTTTTTGCACTGGTAAAAGGAAGTGTTTGCGTAATTTTTCTTTCATATTTTTTGTTGTTAGTGTATAGGAATGCAAGAGATTTCTGTGCATTAATTTTGTAATCTGCTACTTTACCAAATTCATTGATTAGCTCTAGTAGTTTTCTAGTAGCAACTTTAGGATTTTCTATGTATAGTATCATGTCATCTGCAAACAGTGACAATTTTACTTCTTTTCCGATATGGATTCCTTTTATTTCTTTTTCTTCTCTGATTGCTGTGGCTAAAAGTTCCAAAACTATGTTAAGTAATAGTGGTGAGAGTGGGCATCCTTCTCTTGTTCCTGATTTTAAGGAAATAGTGTCAGTTTTTCACTATTGAGAATGATGTGGGCTGTGGGTTTTCATATATGGCCTTTATTATGTTGAGGGAAGTTCCCTCTATGCCTACGTTCTGGAGAGTTTTTATCATAAATTGGTGTTGAATTTTGTCAAAAGCTTTTTCTGCATCTATTGAGATGATCATATGGTTTTTATCGTTCAGTTTGTTAGTATGGTGTATCACACATTGATTGATTTGCATATATTGAAGATCTTTGCATTCCAGAGATAAACTCCACTTGATCATGGTGTATGATCCTTTTAATGTGCTTTTTTTGAGGATTTTTGCATCTATGTTCATCAGTGACATTGGTCTGCAGTTTTCTTTTTTTGTGACATCTTTGTCTGGTTTTGGTATCAGGATGATGGTGGCCTTGTAGAATGAGTTTGGGAGTGTTCCTCCCTCTGCTATATTTTGGAAGAGTTTGAGAAGGATAAGTGTTACCTCTTCTCTACATGTTTGATAGAATTCGCCTGTGAAGCCATCTGATCCTGGGCTTTTGTTTGTTGGAAGATTTTTAATCACAGTTTCAATTTCAGTGCTTGTGAGTGGTCTGCTTATATTTTCTATTTCTTCCTGGTTCAGTCTCAGAAGGTTGTGCTTTTATAAGCATTTGTCCATTTCAACCTTCCAAAAGTTGTGCTTTTCTAAGAATTTCCTCAATTTTATTTTCATAGAGTTGCTTGTAGCAATCTCTTATGATCCTTTGTATTTCTGCAGTGTCAGTTGTTACTTCTCCTATTTCATTTCTAATTCTGTTGATTTGAGTCTTCTCCCTTTTTTTCTTGATGAATCTGGCTAATGGTTTATCAATTTTGTTTATTTTCTCAAAGAACCAGCTTTTAGTTTAATTGATCTTTGCTATTGTTTCCTTCATTTCTTTTTCATTTATTTCTGATCTGATCTTTAGGATTTCTTTCTTTCTGCTAACTTTGCAGTTTTTTATTCTTCTTTCCCTATTGCTTTAGGTGTAAGCTTAGGTTTTTTATTTGAGATTTTTCTTGTTTCTTGAGGTAGGATGGTATTGCTATAAACTTCCCTCTTAGAGCTGCTTTTGCTGCATCCCAAAGGTTTTGGGTCATCGTGTTTTCATTGTTATTTGTTTCTAGGTATTTTTTGAATTCCTCTTTCATTTCTTCAGTGATCTCTTAGTTATTTAGTAGTGTATTGTTTAGCCTCCATGTGTTTGTATTTTTTACATTTTTTTTTCCTGTAATTGATATCAGTCTCATAGCGTTGTGGTTGGAAAAATACTTGATATGATTCCAGTTTTCCTAAATTTACCAAGGCTTGATTTGTGACCCAAGATAGGATCTATCCTGGTGAGTGTTCCATGAGCACTGGAGAAGAAAGGGTATTCTGTTGTTTTTGGATGGAATGTCCTATAAATATCAATTAAGTCCATCCTGTTTAATGTGTCATTTCAAACTTGTGTTTCCATATTTATTTTCATTTTGGATGATCTGTCTGTTGGTGAAAGTGAGGTGTTAAAGTCTCCTACTATTATTGTGTTACTGTTGATTTCCCCTTTTATGGCTGTTAGCATTTGCCTTATGTATTGAGGTGCTCCTATGTTGGGTGCATAAATATTTACAATTGTTATATCTTCTTCTTGGATTGATCTCTTGATCATTCTGTAGTGTCCTTCTTTGTCTCTTGTAATAGTCTTTATTTTAAAGTCGATTTTGTCTGATATGAGGATTGCTACTCCAGCTTTCTTTTGATTTCCATTTGCATGGAATATCTTTTTCCATCTCCTCACTTTCAGTCTGTATGTGTCCCTAGGTCTGAAGTAGGTGTCTTGTAGACAGCATATATATGGGTCTTGTTTTTGTATCCATTCAGCCAGGCTATTTTTTTTTATTTGGAGCATTCAATCCATTTACATTTAAGGTAATTATCGATAGGTATGTTCTTATTACGATTTTCTTAATTTTCTTCCTTGTTATTGTAGGTCTTTTCCTTCTCTTGTGTTTCCTGCCTAGAGAAGTTCCTTTAGCATTTGTTATAAAGCTGGTTTGGTGGTGCTGAATTCTCTTGGCTTTTGCTTGTCTGTAAAAGTTTTAATTTCTCTGTCGAATCTCAATCAGATTAGACCCTGTCAGCCACACAGCTCAGAAGAAACGGGAGAAAAAAAAGAATAAATAAATAATAAAATAATTAAAATTAATTTTTTTTAATTATTAAAAATTATTAAAATAAAAAAAAAATGTAATAAAATAAAAAGGAGAGAGCAACCAAAGTATTAAACACATCCCCTATGGTAACAAGCGCTAAAAACTATACTAAGATAAACATAATAATCAGAAACAAGTCAGTTGCAGACAGCAAACCCCAAGTGTACAGTTGCTCCCAAAGTCCACTGCCTCAATTTTGGGTTGATTTGTTGTCTATTCAGGTATTCCACAGATGCAAGTTTTGGAATTGATTGCGGGGATTTAATCTGCTGCTCCTGAGGCTGCACGGAGAAATTTCCCATTCTCTTCTTTGTTTGCACAGCTTCTGGGGTTCACCTTTAGTTTTGGCCCTGCCTCTGTGTGTAGGTTGCCCTCAGGCTTCTGTTCCGCCCAGACATGATGGGGTTAAAGCAGCGGCTGATTATGGGGCTCTGGCTCACTCATGCGGGGGGGAAGGAGGGGTACAGTAGTTACAATTGGAATGTGGGGCGAGCCTGCAGCGGCTGAGTCCAGCATGATATTACAACAGCCTCAGGCACACCATGTGTTCTCCCAGGGAATTTGTCCCTGGCTCATGGGACCCTAGCAGTGGCGGGCTGCACAGTCTCCCGGGGGTGTGTAGGTAGTGACCTGTGCTTGCACACAGGATTCTTGGTGGCTGCAGCAGCAGTGTTAGCGTTTCATGCCCATCTCTGGTGTCCAAGCTGATAGCCGCAGCCTGCACCCATCTCTGGAGCTCATTTAGGTGGTGCTCTGCTGCCTGTGGGCAGACAGGGTAAGAATCCCTTCTCCTCTCGAACCCTGAAACAATGGTCTCTTGCCTCTTAGGCAGGTCTAGAGTTTTTTCCGGACTCCCTCCCAGCTAGCAATTTAGGCACATCTAGGTAAATATTATTCTGACGATTAAGTCTTTTGATTTCCCTGTCTTAATATAAAATAGAAAAATTTAAATTGGATATTACACGTGTGTGTACATCTATGAATATACCAAGCAAATCTTAAAATTTATGACTTAATCAAGATTATTTGGATATAAATATACAGAGATGTATATCAATAACTAACATGCACATAAAGGTATATGAAAAAATTTAATGTTACGGATCGAAGGGGTTATCATGTGTCTAGCTCCTTACGTGGGCCCCAACAGAGACAAAATAAATTAGATTTCGATTTAATCCTTACTGCAGAGTCTGACATGTGGACATTTATTCAATTCTTCATCATCATCATAATCATGTTTATGAATTATAGTTATTAAATGCATAAAACTTCTATTAATATGTAAAAATATGAAAATTACATCTTTTAGTTGATTACATAACTTGCTCTTAAATGATGTCTGTGATCTAATCTAAAATTAATTACAAAATATTTTATTGTAATTTTTTATGCATTCTATTTTTAATTGACAAGCAGTTAAGCACATTAGAATATGAAAATATTTAGGTGTAGACTTTTTTTCTAAGGTAAATTTCTTGAAATATAGATGCACTCTTTTTAAAAATGTGAAAAGAAAGCAGTTTAAAAGACTAAGTGTAATGTAATGCAAAATTATCATAGAGTACTGAATGCTTTTCTATGGAGGTATTTCCAAAGTTTTTACTAGTCTTCATTAAACTGTATTGAGGATTTTAATGGAACAGAAGGGAAAAGACTGATTCAGAATTGCCAATTGCCATTCAACAGTCTTTCTCTTCACTATGTCTTCTGCAGTATTGTACTCATAGAACACTGAAGTATCACAGTATTTCTTGTCGACTGGCAAGATGACAGCTCTGAGGATAGTTGTACAGCCTCTTAGAAACTAATTAGCATTATTACAAAGGATTGTATATTATAATTAACAATTAAACTTAAACTTTCAGAACAGAAGCTGGTCCTCCCTAGAGGAAGCTCCACATAGATTATTGCTAAAGGAAGAACTGAATGAAAATTTCTTCATACACCAATTACATAATTATGATTTTTTGCTACAGTCATTACTCTTTAAATGTGCTATATATGTGCACCTATAACTTTGAATACACATTTCTATATAATTAGATATTAAATAATATTTGCATTTTTTATTGAAAACATTGTATTGTGACTACTTTTCAAATCTCTAAACTAAGCGCTATTATAATATTTGTCTACACCTACTTTGAATAAACATTTTTGATAAACAAAGGGACAGTATAAAGATCTGAACTACTGATTCCTAACCATATCCCAGTGGATTTTTGAGACATCTGGGACCAAATGTTCTGAAAAATATAACCTCTATTATGTTCAAAGACTTGATATAAAAGTTATCACTTTCAAAGAAGAGTCTAAACCTTAATTAATCAATTTTGGAGGGAAATTAAACATTGCATATGTTACTTTTCTTTCTCTTTTCTTTTTTTTTTTTTTGCGTTACACAGGCCTCTCACTGCTGTGGCCTCCCGTGTCACGGAGCACAGGCTCCGGACACTCAGGCTCAGCGGCCATGGCTCATGGCCTCAGCCGCTCCGCGGCACGTGGGATCCTCCCGGACCGGGACACGAACCCACGTCCCCCTCATCGGCAGGCAGACTCTCAACCACTGCACCACCAGGGAAGCCCTTCTTTTTCATTTTTGTACTTATGACTATATTGTAATTTCAGGGAAATTGAATCCTTTTACTCTCTAATCAGCAACATAAAATTTTGGATGGGATTAATAATGATGTAGGGTGGGTATTCTATTTTCACCTAGCAATTTGGTGCACTTGCTCATAATTGGTAATTTTAACAAGTAAAAACCTTTTTTGTTTTTGTTTTTTTTCCTTAAAAACTGTAGCTCAGTGTGTTAAGCCCATTAGGTACTCAAATATATGTTTTTGAAATTTGGAATTTATATATATTCATTATTGTTAGCAAATTTCCTAAATGTAAGCTAAGAAACCTAGGAGACTTTCTGTTGAGTGAGCTAAACCTTATGTCATATATATGTGCTCAAATTATTCTTGGCATCAGAAGTATGATTTTATAAACTGAATCCTCCAGATCTATACCAATTATTTTTGAAATCTAAATTTTAAATAGAAAGACTTACTATTGTATTTAAACTTTAAAATGTATATTATTATAGATATAGAATCATTTGATATTTTAATGAAATTACCATGTTTGCCACTTAGCCAGGGAGCACAATGGCCATAATTGTTCTGGGCTCCTAATATTCATGCACTTATATAATCTTCTCATACACTGTTCCCATATGATGAAAAGAATGCTGAAGAAGTGGTAATGTGTGACTTCTAGGGTATGTCATAAAAGCCTTTATCATTTCCAAGTTGGTCTCTTAGATGACTTGCTTTGGAGAAAGTTCACCGTCATGCAATTAAAACAAAAATCTAAAGATCCCAAAGAAGAGGTGCAGAGAGAAACTAATACCCCTAGCCAACAATCATTACCAGTTGGCCAGCTATGTGAGTGACCCCTCCAGTCTCCAGGTCGTCAAATAACTGTGGTCCCAGCTGTTATCTAATTACAAATCCATGAAAGACTCCAAGCAAGAAATGTGAATCTGAGCCCTTCCTGAACTATGGACCCAAAAAACTCTGAGATGCAATAAATTATTACCTTTACAAAAGTTATTAAATTTTGTGTGATTTGTAAGATAGTGTTACTAATTAGAACAGATAGTAATCAGCTTCATGAAAGTGTAAAATCTGATTTGAATATTGTTACATAGAAAGGTTTAGAGTAGTCAGGACAGATTTTTTTTTTTTACTTTACATTTTTATTATACTTTTTATTTTTGAGATGGTTGTAGATGCACATGCAGTTATAAAAAATACAGAGCACTCCCACAAACCCTCTACCCATTTTTGCTCAGTAATTACATCTTTAAAAACTATAATACAACATTTCAATGAAGATATGGGCATTGATACAGTCAAGATAAAGACCATTTCAAACCCACAAGGAGCCTTCATGTTATGCCTGGAATAAACCCACTTGAAGAGCAAATGGGAATTTTAGAATTAAAAAAAATTAATAACTAAAATAAAATCTCAGTAAATGGGCTCAACAACACAATGGTGGAGACATAGAAAACAATCAGTGTACTTGAAGATAAAACAATAGAAATAATAAAATCTGAACAGTGTAGAGAAAATATTCTGCAAGAAATATGAGTAGAGCCCTGGGACCCTTTGGACTATAACCTGAAGATCTAACACTAGTGTTTTTTGAATCCTGAGAAGAGAGGATAAAAGGAGTGGTTCTGAAAAGTACTGGAAGTAATAATGACTGAGTCCTCTCCCTAACTTTGGCACAAACCATAAACCTACAGATAGAAATAACTGAACATCTCCCAGATAGGATAAACTTGAAATCCACACCCATATATATATAATCAAACTTCTGAAAACTAAAGAGGAACAAAAAATATTGAAAGCGTACAGAGAGAAATGGAACTTTAGCAATGGGGGGAAAACAATTCGAGTAACAGTCAATTTGTCATCCAACACCATGGAGGCCAAAAAGTACACTCAACCAAAAATTTTATACCCAGTGAATTTACCCATCAGGAATGAAGAGAAACTCAATACATTCACAGATGAAGGAAAACTAAGAATTTGTCAACAATTGACCTACCCACAAATAATGGCCAAAAAAATGTTCTGTGAAAATAAAGGAAATGATAAAAGAAGAAAGTTGAGAGCATCAGTAAAGAAGAAAAAATAATGTAAAAAGAAAATGTGACTAAAAACAATCCATTT
Organism: Orcinus orca; assembly: GCF_937001465.1. Classification (NCBI taxonomy): domain Eukaryota; kingdom Metazoa; phylum Chordata; class Mammalia; order Artiodactyla; family Delphinidae; genus Orcinus; species Orcinus orca. The sequence goes on from NC_064576.1 coordinate 22,256,434, forward strand.
TCTTTCTCCTGATATGTTTTCTCCGTTATGTTTCATGGTTGAAACCAAAATTAAAACATTTTCAGATATGGATTTAAATATATGGAGAGGAAATTTTTAAAGACAATTATAAATGTGAGAGATTAAAGAGATATAAAGTGAGATAAACCTTCTACACTTTTCTCAAACTGGTAAAATGTGAACATCAGTAGACTGTGATGAGTTTTATATGTATAATGTAATCTCTAGAGCAACCACTAAAGCAATGCATGCAAATACCTATTAGCATATTAAAATGGAATTTTTTTAATGTTAAAATCACCCACACTAATGTAGAATAAAGAAAACAAAGATATGAAAACCAGAGATAACACAAAATAAAAAATAAAATGACAAATTTAGCCATAATCTATCAATAAATATCCTAAATATGCATGATTTAAGCATTCTTTTGAAAGAAATTGGAAAAGTTGATTTAAAAAACATGATCCAACTCTATATTATCTACAAAAACATTACTACAAATATAAAAATTAGGTAGGTTGAAAGTAAACTGTTGGAAAAAGATAAAGAAACATTAATTTAAAAATCACCGTTATTAAAATATTATAAATATTTGTTAGCTCAAAGAAATAAAAATGTGGTAGGCACTTTTGGTGATCATGTGGTATCACATGAGGCTCCCTCTGACTTCAGCCTCAGCTTCAGTGGACAGTGCCATACAATTTATAGTTTGGATTCAACCAACAGTATTCCACAATATATCTGTGTCACACAGCTTTCTAATTTCTGTCTCAGAGCCTTCATTGAAAACACAGGAATATATTCAGCTAGATATGCTTATCTGAATTAAAGGCAATTGACATCATTGGAGGCAGGGAAATGTCCAACATATGAGGTAGGATTAATGCTTTGGCTACCGTCCTTCAGGTGCACAATTTGGAGTGACAGAAGACCTGGCACAAGTGAGCTACCATTAATACAGCAGCAGCTTTAATAACAACCTTTGAATTACTTTTTTCTTCACCTACCTCCTTCTTCCTGCAATCTCAGTCCTGTTTCCCAGGATCATGACCCATACAAATACCAGCACCCAATCCTAGCCTCTTTTCTGCTTTCAGGGAAAAAAACTATTAAAAGTTACTTTTTTTCTTAGAGGTAATTAGCTAGCTATACTCTTTTTTTTTTTTTTAACATCTTTATTGGAGTATAATTACTTTACTCTTAGTAATTATAGTAACAGTTTATCTATTTTCTTATTTATTTAGCTATTTAAAAGTTCTTAATATTTAGTCATAAATATTTAATCATAAAATAATATTTTTCTTTGTCATTAATTATTGCAAATTTTTCTTGAAGTAATAGATATATAGTTATGTGTCAATTGATAGCATTTCAAAATATTAAATATAAAGGAGCTTTCATTCCCAGACTGCAATAAGAGCTGAATTGAAAGTAGAATTTGACCCTAAGACAAATTCAAACTATTCTTGGTCTATAGAACACTATGATGATGCTCTGACTTAAAATTTAACAATGTGGTCAGAAAACATTAATTTAAACTTATTGTGAAGACTACATTCATTCTTATTCAACTGTTATTGTCATGTATTATACCAATAATATTAGTTGCTTTTGAATAAACATTTGTATTTTCTCTTTAGATTGAAAAAAGATTTTTCAACAAATCTGCTTCATGTTTAGATTATAATACATGTTAAGCAACATGGTTATATACCATATCACTTATGATTTTATTTGGTTTTATAAGGAAAATTTTGAAAAACAATACTAGAATGATGAATAAAAAAGTTAAAATCTCGGGCTTCCCTGGTGGCGCAGTGGTTGAGAGTCCGCCTGCCGATGTAGGGGACATGGGTTCGTGCCCTGGTCGGGGAGGATCCCACATGCCGCGGAGCGGCTGGGCCCGTGAGTCATGGCCGCTGAGCCTGCGCGTCCGGAGCCTGTGCTCCGCAAAGGGAGAGGCCACAACAGTGACAGGCCCGCATACTGCAAAAAAAAAAAAAAAAAAAAAAAAAAAGTTAAAATCTCAATTTTGTCTTCTTGCTGATTTGAAATTATGTCAATGGAAATGACTGAACCATTAATTTAGGCTAAGGAGTCTTGTCTCAATTTTATCTCTTCCTTACATCCCTAAGGTTATGAGATAATGGATGTATTGTTTCCGGGTAAATGTACTTTTTATCGCTATTGCAGGGTAGTAGGCATTTTTGTTTCAATGATTTTCTGTCATTCTGTGAGAGTGATGGAGTCTGTGACTCATAAAACAGTGTCGATAAAAGGTTTTCTTGATACATTAAGTACCTTTGCAAACCCAATGTTCAGTTTCTTCACATAAGAAGAATAGAGTTTGGTGGTACCTATAATGAACAAAGATCTTCAACAAATGTGATTTGACTCCACGAGGAAGAAGAGCATAGAAGTATCTTCTTTTGATTATAGAGGTTTGTTTCACTTCTTACAAAAAGTGTTTACATCTCTGAAAAAAACTGAAAAATGGTTTACTTTTAATGAATGAAAGTAATAAAATTAATAAAATGATTTTTAAAAATTTTAATGAATGTTGGGCTTCCCTGGTGGTGCAGTGGTTGGGAGTGCACCTGCTGATACGGGGGACACGGGTTCGTGCCCTGGTCCAGGAGGATCCTGCGTGCTGCGGAGCGGCTGGGCCTTTGAACCGTGGCCGCTGAGCCTGCGCGTCTGGAGCCTGTGCTCCGCGACGGGAGAGGCCGTGGCGGTGAGACGCGTGCGTACCGCAAAAAAAAAAAAAAAAAATTTAATGAATGAGAGTAAAAATATTCTTAGAAAAATAAGATTCAATTTATTTAATGCATTTTATAAGTGGAATTTCACAACCTGAGTAACATAGTTCCCCACTGAAAAACTATATATATACACATATACACATGTATATACATATACACATATATACACATATACATATATTATATATATATATATAAAACATCTCTGATATATAATTTGCCTATTTAAAGCACACAATTTTAGTATAGTCACAGAGTTGCACAACCATCACCACAGTTAATTTTAGAACATTATCATCATCCTTCCCCAAATCCCACATACCCAATAGCAATCACTTCCCATATCCTACCACCACCTGGTTTTATGCAAAATAATAAACTTTGTTTTTGTATATTTGCTGACAATTTTACTATTTTGGATATTTCATATAAGTGGAATCATATGCTTGTAATAATTTGATTCTTCTAGCTTTCTTTTTTACTTGGTCTAGATAGCTAAAGCATTGTCATTTTTTCTCCTATTTTTTCATAGAACCAACTTTTGGTTTTATTGACTTTATTTTCTATTATTTAAAATTCTGCACTAATCTTTATTATTTTCTTCCTCTGCTTTCCTTCAGTTATTTTGCTCTACTATTTCTAGTTGCTTCTGGTGGAAGGTTGGTTATTTATTTGAGATCTTTCTTTTCCCCCCTGGCTTTATTGAAGTATAATTTTAAAAATTGTCTATATTTAGTGTGCAAAGTGATGATATATGTATACATTGTATAAAGATTACTACAGTCAGGTTAATTAATATACCTATTACCTCAGATATTAGTCTTTTTTTGTGTATATATGTTGTGAGAATGCTTAAGGTTTATCTCTTAGCAAAGTTCAAGTATACAATACAGTATTATTAACTGTAATCACCATCTTTTTTGTTTTCTTTTATATGGGCATTTAAAATATATTTCTCTCTGGATACTTATTTAGTTGTATCCCTTAAATTTTGGTATGTCATCTTTTCATTTTTATTCATTTCAAAATATTTTCTAGGTTCCTCATGATTTCTTCTTTGAGCAATTGTTTATTTAGCAGTTTCTGTGAATTTCCACTTATTTGTAAAATTCTCAAATTTCCTTCTGATATTGCATTCTAATTTCTTTCCATTATGATCAAAGAAAATTCTTAAAGGATTTCACTCCTTTTAAATGTATTAAAGCTTATTTTGTATCCTAGCATGTGGTCTATTTTGAAGAATGTTAAATGTATAACAGATAATTGGTATTCTATTGTTATCAAGTGACATACTTTAGACATGTCTGTGAGTTCTCGTTGGTTTTCAGTGTTGTATTTATCTTCTTTTTTCTTGTCATTCTTTTGCCACTTTTTTCTCAACTATTACTTTAGAATTGCCAATTTTCACCTGCAAAATTGTTTCCTTAGTTGTTTTCTATATTTGTGGACCCTCTTCTTAGGTGCACATGTGTAGATAATTGTTATGTCTTTCTAATGGATTTACTCTTTTTTATCATTGTGTTTCTTTATCTCTAGTAAATTTTTTGTTTTAAAATCTTTTTTTGGCCTAATATTAATATAGCTACTCCAGCTTTATTATGGTTACTATTTGCATGATATATATTTTCCATCCTTTTACTTTCAAACTATTTGTTTCTTTGAATTTAAAACCTGTCTCCAGTAGAGAGCATATATCTGGTACTTAAAAAAAAATTCTGTCAATTGTTTCATTCATTTATTTGAACTCTTTAATCCATTCATATTGAATGTTATCATTAATATAGTTGAATTTATGTCTCTCAATTTACCTTTTATTCTCTGTATACTTCATGTCTTTTTGGCCTCCACTTGACTACTTTCTTTTGCATTGAGTATTTTCTAGTTTAACATTCTAATTCTCTTAAAAATTTACACTGTATTTATAAATTATTTTCTTAAATCATTGTTCTAGGTCCTGCCAAAGCCTCTTAACTTCACCATGATCCACTACAGATGTATGCTAACTGTATTCTAGTAGATATATATTGCTTACATTGCTATATGCTTCATCATTTTTTGAGCATTTAAAAAATATCTAAATATAATACAAATCCACCAATACATTGATATAATTATTACTTTATATAATTTCATGTGTTTTAGCTAAAATGAAAGAAGAAATGGAGGATATCTATTTTATAGTTATACATATTTATATATTTACATATATACATATTTAATATATACATATTAACTTTCCTATTTATCATTTCTACTTCTCTACATTTGTTCCTGTGGATTTGAGTTACTATCTAATATTACTTCCTTACTCCACATCAGCTTTGTTCTCACTCGCCTCCTTTGTGCCTCCTTTTCTATTGTCAAAGATGTTACATTTGTATATGTTATAGAACCAAAAATTCTATTGTATTAATGTTGTTAATAAAATTGCTTTTTGACTTGGGTAATGGAAGAAAGGAGAAAAGACATGAATTTGAATTGTTTTTTACAATTACAGATTTTTCTTTATGATTGCTTTGTTATTTGTTTTCAGATTTCTATCTTGAGCCACTTATTTTCAAATGGAAGAACTTATTTTCATATTTCTTGTAAAGTGAGTCTGCTAGCAATAGATAATCTTTTTATCTGTGAATGTCGTTGTCTTTTTATCTTCTTTTGTGAAAGACATATTGCTGGATATAAGGTTCTTGGTTGACAGTTTTTTGTGTGTTTCTTTTCTCCTTTTAGCACTTTGAATATGTCATCCCACTGCCTTCAGGCCTCAGTTTTTTCTGATGAGAAGTCAGCTATTTGTCTTACTAGTGTTCCATTGTATGTGATGAGTCACTTGTTCTCTTGCTGCTTCAGTATTTTCTTTTTGTCTTTGCCCTTGATAATTTTTAGTATACTATAATATGTTAGGATGTGGACTCTTTGCATTTATCTGATTTTTAAATCACTGAGCTTCTTGGAAGATTAGATTAATGTCATTCATCCAATTTGGGAAGTTCTCTGTAATTTTTCAAAATTTTTTCTGCACTTTTCTCTCTCTCCTCTTCCTCTGGTACTCATTTTATTCATAGTTGGTGTAGTTAACAAGGTCCTCCTTTTCTATGAAGGCCTGTACATTTTTGTCATTCTTTTGTCTATTTGTTATTCAGATTGCATAATCACTGTCATCAAATTTACAGACTCTTTCTTCTCCTTCAAATCTACTTTTGACACCTTCTAGTAATTTTTCATTTGTTGTACTATTAAACATCACCACTTTCATTTTAAAATGATTCTCTTTATTGATATTCAATATTTGGTGTTATATTGTCACCATACTTTACTTCTTTATGCATGATTTCCTTTAGTTCTTTGAATATATTTATAATAATTGCTTTCAAGTCATTGTCTTCTAAGTCCTATATATCAGCCCTCTCAAAGTTTCTTTTGCCTGCTTTTTCTTGTGCATGTTCACTTTCCCTTATCTTTGCACATACCATAATATTTTTTTGTTTAAAACTGGACAGGTTAGATAACCTATCAAATATATATTAATCTCCCCTTTTTCTGGGGCTTGTTGTTTTTCGCTTGTTTGTTTGTACCTCTGGTCTTCTTGGCTTGTCTCTTTTCACATTGAACCATCACCATGTAAGTGAGCTGAGGCAGTGAAAATTGGGGCCCCAGTTTTTTTGGCCTGCCACACCTTAGGTAAAGTCTCAGCCCTTTAAGTGCAAGCTGGGTAGAAGAAGGAAGCCCCCAGCCCTTTGACTGTACTTACCTGGGATTAGCCTCAGAAACAAAGTGTTGGGGATTATAAGAAATCAGGGTGGTCACTCCACTGTCCATTGTGATACTGTAACCCTTGAATAGGAGCTGAGGCAGGGAAAAGAAGCCATATTTTCTTACCCACATTCAGCCTGAGTGGAGTTTCAGTCATGCTTATCTGAGAGTAGGGGCTGAACTGTCCTAAGAGCCACAGACCCTCACTGTTGTTATCAAGATTTATTCTATTTGTGTTGAGTAAACATTTATTCCTTTGCTGTATGCTCTTAGGATAATTTTAAAAGCCTTTGGTTTTTTTAAAAAAATAATTTCCATCAGTTTATATTTGATTTCATTGATTGGGGGTCTGTGGAATTTCTCACACTGTCATTCAGAAAGTAATCCCCAACAGTATAGCTTTATCTAATTTTTGCTGAAATCATTTAGAAAAGCTTGTGAAATGAAATGAAAGTAAAAAATATTAAATTGTTAAGAGTTCTGTGCTATTAAAAGATGATTTTTAATCATTTAAAATAAATGTATGTAATGATGTTAAGTTTCTCACTTTGTATTTCATTTTATAATGCAACAAACAAATGTTGTAGTTCACTTAAAATTACCATCCAGCAGGAAATGTTAAAATATATATTCCATATAGAACAGAGTTTAAAAAAAAGTCTTACCAAGGCAATTAAATATGAATTATTAAAGATATGCTCTGTTACTTTCATCTTTACATAATTTACAGGCACTTCCTTTCATCAGTTACTGCAGCCTATCAAAGCAACTGCTAGAATTCACAGTCATTTTCATTAAGTGTAATTGCTTTGAAGTAAAATCTCTAGCCATAGTAATATGGTTCCAAGGTAATACAGAATGTTAAACTGGTTGGTTGGACAAAAAAAAAAAAAAAAATTCCTGCCTTTTGCTATAATTTGTTTTGAATGTGACTTATATAATCTTCAGGCAAACATACTTCCAAGAAGCCAAAAAGGTATATGATTGGAATACTGTACCAATGGCTAAAACTGTCATTGGATTTTATTGTGAAAGAGGAAAAGTATTGTTACAGTGTCCTGTTTAGCAGGTGATTTATTCTTTTGTTAGGTTAGAGCTCCCCTATGTGGCTATTTGGTTGAGACACACTAAGGATGTACTATATTCTATAATAACAATTAAACATAAATTAACCTCACAGATATCTTCCAATAATAATATATTGAGGTAATCATCTGTAAATAATTTTAAGTCATAGAAAGTAAAATTTTTCTTCCTTTGACTAACACTACCTAAAGGATATTAATGGAATGAAATGTAAAGGATGGAAATAAAATTCAGTGTTTGCCTGGGATTCATGAATATAAGCAAATTTCCATCTAAGTCAACATGCTCATACTCAACAGGCTACTTAAATTTGAGATAATTTATTTCCAAACAAGTATTAGTAAGGTTTATTTTCTATTTATTTAATTAATTTATCAAATTAATACATATACTTTTAAGGATATGAGAACATGTAAAAAGCAGTGTTGTCCTCAGTATACTGAAATTTTAGTAGGGAGTACAATTCATGTAAGCAAACATCAAATAATTCAGCTGTGAATATTTTTTTCCTTGTGATGAGAACATTTAGGATTTAGTCTCTTAACTTTCGTAGATAACATATAGCAGTGTTAATTATATTAGTCATATTGTATATTACATCTCTAGTATTTATTTATCTTATAACTGGAAGTTTGTACCTTCTGACTACCTGCATCCAATTCCTCCTCCCTCTGTCTCCCACCTCATAACCACAAATCTGATCTCTTTTTCTATGTGTTTGTATATTTGTTTTTTGAAGTATAATTGACCTACAACACTGTGTTAGTTCCTGGTGCATGACATAGGGACCAGATATTTTTATACATTACAAAATGGTCACCACAATAATTCTAGTTTCCATCTCTTATCATACAAAAGTATTACATAATTAGAGACTACATTACCCACACTGTACATTTCATCCCCATGACTCATTTATTTTGTAACTGCAAGTATGTCTCTCTTAATCAGAATTATTTTAATACAATCAATTTTTTCTGCAGTTTTGGTGGCAATGTAAATTTTTGTTCAGTGGTTTAAATTTTAAAATATATGTGTGCTATTTCTGTGTTTTGCTAAGAATGGGGAAGGCATTTTATATGAAAGAACTATGAGCAGCTTGCAAACAATCTGAACATTAAAAATTAGCGTGGAGGGCTTCCCTGGTGGCGCAGTGGTTGAGAGTCCGCCTGCCGATGCAGGGGACACGGGTTCGTGCCCCGGTCCAGGAAGATCCCACGTGCCGTGGAGCGGCTGGGACCGTGAGCCATGGCCGCTGAGCCTGCGTGTCCGGAGCCTGTGCTCCGCAAAGGGAGAGGCCACAACAGTGAGAGGCCCGCGTACAGCAAAAAAAAAAAATTTATGGGCCTACGTAGGTCATGTTTCACTACTTGAATAAAAAACATGTTCAGGGAATAGGATACTCTTCTTTACAACCTATATCATAATCTCAAATCCCTGCTGGAATGCAGGGGCTCCTTGATTGAAGACTTTCTCGAAACTACAGAAAATGTGAAAGGATATAACTGGCAACCACCAGATGCTTTGTTACCACCTAATAAATATTGCCCAGGAATGAATAAACTTCAGTGTACTCACCCACTTCCCCTCATCTATCAGTGGCTGTCATATCAACACCTCAATTCCAGATACTAATAACTATAACCATTGGTGTATAACCATAGTGTATTGATTTTAAACAACAGAAATAACCATGTCTGGTGTAAGCAAAATAGACATTAATGGAAGTTACCATGTACATTACAGAATTAAAGGGATATTTGAAAAATAAGTCTTGAATAAAGGAACCAAATTTTTCTGAGTACATAGCAACCATTTGTTGCAACCAATCTTTGGGAATATTTTAAGTCTAATGTATTTATGGACTAGGGTAGTTGGAAAAGGTTAAATTTCAGTTCTGGCATCTAAAATTATTCAGAATAAGCTCACATATGAACCAGCTCATCAGCCCCTAACTAGGTTTACATTCTGGGATTTTCTCAATCCAAAATTTCTAAAAGATCACATTTACCTAAATCCAAAATTTCTGCTTGGCATAGAATGCCTAAATGTCCCATTTGAATTTGAAAGAGTATACCTCTCTCTCTGAAGTCTTACGTTTATGTACGTCATTATACTCAAACTTCCTTTTTGTTTACCCAGAACATTCCCCATCCTTGATGCTGGTTCAATCTGGGATGGAGACAGTGCCTTGATCAGGTCAAGAATGAGACTTCATGTGCTGGAAGGAGGAAGGAACATATATGGTAGGATACTGGAAATTTGGAAAGCCCATGACCGCCTCTCCTCCCTTCCAGATGCTAATGTTTAGAGAGAATATATACAATAACCACCAGTCCAAAAGAGATTCAATACTTCAAAGTATCTGAATTTTAATATCAGTAGCACCCAGGACCTCTAGAAGATTTCCAGGTTTCTGGAAAGCTCTATGCCTGGCAGAACCTTCGATCACACAGCATTGAATTTAAAATCTACCAAGAAACTAAGCTTTGTCTCTCAAGTATTTTTCTTGCCCTCTTCCTCCTTTCCCTCCTTCCCCTCCTTATCTTCCTACCCTTCCCCTCCCTGTCCTTCTTCACTTTTTCCTCTTAACTCAAGAACATGCTAACACTGTCTCTTGGGCTGGTGTTTGTACTTTCAGATGATCGTTTAACATACTGGCTAAAAGGGAAGTAGTTTCCTGGGGAGAGAGATGAATTTATGGTAAGGCACATAGTTTCTTTAGTTTTATGTATTGTATATAAGTCCAAATCTTCATTTTAAGATGTAAGGAAAGACTTTTAAACTATAACACATATCTCAGACACTCTAAAAAGAAATAATAAAATCAACAGCATTGGCTAAGTACGAAACAAAGGCTTGAATAGGATAAAGACACTACAAATCAAAATTTAATGTAAAAATTAAACTCTGGGAGAGAATATTTGTAACACATATAACAAGTAATTGTTTGATGAATCCTAAATGTAATTGCTTGATGAATCCTTACTAAAAGTGCACCTAAAAATAAGAATCAGGCATGGTGTTTAATGGAAAAATAGACCAGATATAGATAGGGAGTGTTACTTTTAATTAAGCGAGCACAGCAGATATGAACACTATGTCCTGGGAAATATCAGAATATTGGTCACTTTGTAGATAAACATATCAAAAGATGTTTGATGCTTACAAATAATCATAACAAGGCAAACTAAAATTAAACACTAAAGATTGATACTTTATTTTTTAATGATTTCAGTATTCACAGTGTTTTTTGTTTGTTTCTTTTTGAGGGAAATGTATTTTGAACAAGTATTTTGAAAGTCAAATTGGCTAATTGACTTGAGCTAAAGATGTGAATTTCCAAAGAGCAATCCTATTCTGGGGAGGTATCCTAGAAAAATAAATGCATGCTTGCTGTGACGAGCATGCAAATTTATTGACAACAGTATTGTTCGAAATAGCAGTAAAAGAAACCTAGATATATTAAAATCTATATAGGAGAATCATTACACAAATTGTTTTAAATCTGTATATGAGATATGTTGTGCACTGGAAAGGAGAGACTATTTAAAGTGAAAAAATCAAGTGGAAGAGCAGTATATACTTGTTCTCACTATGGGGAATTTGTGTATGTGTCACTGACTTGCTCAACACCTATTCCAACCTGTTTCTAATATTTTTTACTGTGCAAGTGGGAGGACAAAAACTATTTTCTAAGACTTCCTTGCAGTTAGGCAGGCCCCTGGGGGTAATTTAGATGTTTCCAATCAGATGCACGCTTGTGTGAATTTGATCTAGGCCTGGATTGTGATGAGGTAAAGAACTGACATAGTCCAATGTGTCCATTTTGCTGGCAGCTATCTGTGTGGTTTGAGGATCCAGGAGCCTCTTGATCTGACAAGGGTGTGACCAGGGATTTGTTCTAGAATCAGCAGCTATGGCAGCAGCTTCCTGAAACTACAGCTTCTTGACTGTTGTACTCAGAGAGGCAAAATTTGTGACCATCATCTGTGTTTGGTTTTAGAAGTCCCTTCCCTAAGCTCAGTTTCAAGTTATTTTCTTAAGCCTTTAAAAAGAAAGTCTCTTTTTGCTTTAACCAGTTAGGATGTTTTCTCTTTTGCATAGTTTTCTACAACCTGAATAAGATATGTACCAATATTTTAAAAATGGCTCTCTGGGATGAAAATCCACAGAATAGCTTCTTCATGGTGCCTGTTTTTTTTTTTTTTTTTTTTTTTTTTTTAACATCTTTATTGGGGTATAATTGCTTTACAATGGTGTGTTAGTTTCTGCTTTATAACAAAGTGAATCAGTTATACATATACATATGTTCCCATATCTCTTCCCTCTTGTGTCTCCCTCCCTCCCACCCTCCCTATCCCACCCCTCCAGGCTGTCACAAAGCACCAAGCCAATATCCCTGTGCCATGCGGCTGCTTCCAACTAGCTATCTACCTTACTACGTTTGTTAGTGTGTATGTGCCTGTTTTTTATTTTACATCTGAATGTTCTTTTATTTGTTCCAATCTATGTGTTCCAATCTATTTAAAATTTATTTACGTCTTAAAATTTTTTTGAAAATATTAAAACTTTTTACTTGTCCAAATTTTACTTATCCTCATAATTATTTTCCATAAATTTATATTTTCACAAAGATAATACAACCGTATGGTTGGAAGAAATGTTTAAAATTCATTTTAAACATTTTAAACTCAACAAAATTAGCTAAATTAAATTAAAATGTTAAAAATTAAAAATTTCAGTCCCCTCTCTGCTCAACTGTAATCTCATTCTTCATTTCTTACATTTACCTTTGTAGTTTAAAATAATATGTTTTCCTGGAAGTTCTACTCAACTCTGTGTTGTAGATCATGTTTCCTGGTTCTCGTGTTCTCAGTATTTTTGGTTTGCTTTCACATTTTGTTGGAACACATCTTCTAATAACTTCCTGAAAAAGGGATAACAACAGATACATTTTGGAGATTTTACATATCAGAAAACATATTCTCATACTTGAATAAGTATTTCTCTAGATTAAAATACCAAGTTAAGAAATATTTTATCAAGAATGAGGATTGTTTTGCTTTGTTATCTTTTAATTTTTCTATTAAAACTTGCAGTGTCACTCTATTTTTGATCTTTTGTATATGATCTATTATTTTCTTCCCTGATCCCGCTCTTAGTTTTCCTTCAAAGATTGCAATCAAACCTTCCACCCTGTTAAAAATGTAATTTATTACTTTTCCTCATTTCACTATATCTATTCTCTAAAATATTTTAGTCTTTATGGTGATGTTATAACAGAAAGTACCTTACCATCTGTCATTCTTACTGTTAAGCACTTAGGTCTCTGTTTATTACCCTGTTATGTCAGTTTAAACACTTCTATAAATATTTGTTTTTCCTAAATATATTTAAAACTCTCCAATGCTGCTGTCTCCTGTCCCTTTCCATTATACCAGTAGTTATATATGATCTTGTCATGTATCCTTAGGAAGGAATGTACTAAATCCTTAAGTTTAAAATGCTAGGTTTGACCAGAAGTCATATGAAGTTATCATCACAATTAAAATGTTTTATCCCAGTCCTCTGTTTTTGATATTTGTATCATCTATATCGGCTTCTCATAGTCTCACTCTTTATGAAGGAGGAAACTTTTGGTTTTTTCTTGATGATATTTCCAGAGTTATTAAAATATTTAGTATGTACATACATCTTTGTTACCATCATGGTTGGTGGTAGGACATTGAACACTTAATATGGACAAATAGGTTTGTAAAATGTTTTAAATTAAATTTTGTTTCTAAACTATGTGAAATATTTATATATTTCAGAGTTAAAATGTAAAATAAGATTTATTAAAAAGTTTAGATTTTATTCCTGTTCTTCCTCCATGTTCATTTCCTCTGATTAGGCACACATTTTGTTATTTTTTTTAAAACAAAGGCATTCATTCATAGTCTCTATCTTTTTAACACAATAGTTAGTTAGGAGAGTATGCATACTTTTCTAAACCATGCTTTTTTCACCCAAATTGTATTATACATATTGTTATATACTATATAATAATTAGAATATACATATTTACACATATATTTGTGTGTATGTATATATAAAGAGAGTATATGCTGACTTACTTGTGAAGAATGCATTTAAAGCTATTTTAAATGTGTTTTAATTTGTGAGACTTTACTTAATAAGGAATATGTTATTATACTTACTGTTCTAAACTGGCAGTAAAGGTATTCTTAAGAATTTGCAAGTACTTTAAATTTTCAAGACTGAACATTGTATAGCCATCTTGCTGCTCCTTTAGTGAAATGCCATGAAACTCTGAAGTTTAAAAAAAAAAAAAAAGGAAGACTTTATATCATGCAATCATGTAACTTTACATTTATTTATTTATTTAATCTTCATCACAGCCCAATAGAATAGGAATGATTTTTATTTCCATTTTGCATATGGGGAAACAAGCACAAAGTTTTAGTAACTTATATGCAATCATAAAGCTAGTAAGTAGTGGAGCTAGGATATGTAACCAATCTAGATCCAAAGTCAATGTTCTTAAAAAATTTGCTATAAGGTTTAATGAAAAATAAATAAATAAAAAATGTTTCCCATGGTCTATACCTAAGTACATATTTATATAAATTTGAATAATTTTTAATCCCTTCCAGTTTTAGGTTTTTAAAGTGTGAGTTCTTGTTTTCTAAGGACCTCTTGGTGGTAACAGTTTTCTGAATCAGTTCCTACTAAATATATGGTTGGAATCAAAGTCACAAGGCAAGCAAACACCACATCTGCTATAAGCCCAGAGATATTTATGTATATGAAATATATCTATCTTCTACTTATATCTATATCTGTAACTATATTTATATCTATATGCATAATGAGAATATGACATAGTGTGGAAGTACGACAAAGCCAGGAATCTCTTAATTGAAATCATCAGACTTTAGTCGCTGAAGTGCCCCCAACACATCTCTATATCAAAACTAATGGCCTGAGTTCAGCACTGAGCTCCAATAATCTGAATAAATTTCTCATTCCACATGAGTTGCATTGAAACATAAAAATTCTGATATACCTTTTTGGACCAATACAAGAAATTAATATTAGCTTCTACTCTCTTACGTTTCTGATCTTGTGTTAATTCTCTTATATATTCACTGTATTGCTCATTTTCAAAGCTTAAACAGAGCCATCATTCTCATTAAATTTTTATCCCACTTTGTTCTTTGTGGTCTGGCCTATCTCAACTCTCCACTCTCAGTAAGCAATATAAAACAAGTGAAATATTTCTTTCTGTGACCACAATCCACAACCAGGGTTTCTTTTCAGGGGTGCTTCTACTTCGAATTTACTTCACATATTCTAAAATGTGCATTACCTGAGTGCTATAGCATTTGTCATTGTGCATGTCAAGATTTATGAGACTTGCTTAGCTTTTTCTTCTATAGCTCACTGCTCTAGAACTAAATCACTGTAGAGCCCGACCCAAAGCTTACAGTTGAGTAGACCTGTCATCTCTTCCTGGAAACAAACCTTCCCCTCAATAATCTATGACCTGCCTGGCCAGCTTTCTCTTATTCCAATTTATTCCTTGGCATGATAGCTCCTTGATTTGAAACTTTGTGAGTTACTACTGCACTGAGTACAACCATGTTTTTATAGGAACACTGGGTGAAAAAAAAAGTGATGTTACACTCAAAGAATAAATCAAAGTCATGAGTCAGGAATTAGTGAGGACATCAAAAGCACTTTCAGGAGAAATAATTTTCAGCAGCTACCTAGAGAAAATATAAAATCTGATCTCTATCTCTAGACTTTTCTGTGTTTATTAACTAGATTATAAAGCAGAACTCATTTTTCAAGCTGATAAAGGAAAAGTAGGAGCTGCTAAATTAATAATAGTAAATATGCTAAAGAAACATAAATCAGAATAGTATAACAATGGAGCTGAACCTTTGGAACTTGTTCTAGTCCTTTCTTACTGAACTTAGGCAAAAAATCCTAAACCATCTGCATATGCATTTATCAATTTTGTTTTTATGCGTTTGGCATCTTAGAAATCTTGTTGCCCATAAGCTAAATCTCAGATGATATTCCACTGATAGATGGATGTTTCCACAAAAAGGTTTTCTATCTGGCTCACAGATAATTTTTTAACCACACTGTCTCCATTCATACATAAAACAACAGGTTTGTAATAACTTGATTACACATCTATCCTCTAAAATCATATTCTTGGAAATTTATCTATTTATCAATTCATCTATAAAAATTCAAATTCTTTCATTTCAATATAAATTTGAGCAGCATTTCTCTGTGCAGATTTTTGCCATTTGGTTTTCTGATGTCTTCTATATCTTCTAGGAGTATAGATTTAGAAATATTAGAGTTAAAGAATTACAGTAGTATAACATTTGATTAACATGATAACTAATATGACAAAAAAAGAGAAACGAAACAAGCATAGGGAAATATCTGTGATATTAAATAAAATATATTTTAAATACTGATTAAACAAGAAATAGAGATAACATTAGTTTGACTATTTTTTCCAAACTACAAATTTTATCAAATTATTTATAATTTTATATTAGTAAGGTTGCTTTTCATAAGAGATGTGAAGGGAGAATCAATATGCTTACTCCAAATTTCTAAATAAGATTTTGAGTTCTAAGAACTCAAATTTAAGGCACATCCAAATAAGGTAATATCTAAGAAGTATTCTGAGCAACAGGCTATATTAGGAAGAGTAGTTTGTTATCTGTCAGTTGGGTTCTAATCCCGTATCAATACCTACTAAGGCCATGTATCCTTCATGTAAAAGGAAGATAAAAATTACGGGAACCAGCTTGGATAACACACATAAATATTCTAGATAAGGTATACATGCACGTTCTCTTTTTCCCACCTAAAAATAAGCAAACCAAAAAAACCCCCCAAAATCCCTGTGAAATCTTATTCCAAATTCTCATTAAACCGTCAAAGTCTTTGTTGAGAATACTTGTTATTCTACAAAGAATATGTTTTATTAAGGAAATTTAATTTAAGAAACCATATATTTACTTACACTAAATGCTTTCATTCTAACTAATCAGGGTCTATAACATGTAGGTTATTGCATCCTAACAGTCAAAATACTGGGTTCTCATTTCCAACAAATCAGGTTGAATTTTCCATTTAAACAGTATCCCTTGCTCATATTTTCTTCACCAAGTTTATGCCAATCCATCACTCAACTCAACTGCAACAGAAATATAATATTATCCTCAGTGTTCTATTAATGGAAAGACATTGACTTCTTTTAAAGAAAATAATCAGTAGCATGTAATGTTCCTTATACCTAGAGTGTATAGATGAGTCATCAGCTCCTTTTGAACAGAGTTGAATATTTAATCTAATTTAAATTCTAAGAGTCAGTTAAAAAAAGAAGCTTTTGCAATTCAACACTCCATTTTTTTCTTTTTTAAACTAAAAATCTATACCTCAGGAATCATTCCCAATATATGTTGAAAGATAAACAGTTTATTCTAGAGGTTAGTTAAATATTTTTGGAAGTAAACATTAAATTAAAAATCTGTCTTCAAATAAAACTAAAAAATAAATGTAACAGAATATTTCCAAATTCTGATTAAATTTTATTTTATTTTTATAGTTTTTATTTCCCAACCTTTACTATAACTAAGTCGAGAGATTGAAATCTTTGAGAGTTTATATGCTAAAAGATAAAAAAAAACTTTCTATTTATATGGATTTCAGGTATTAAATAAAGCAAATACACTGACATATATTACTTAGAGAATACAGTAAACTTTATAGTGAAAAATCATTTCAGTGATAATATCTAAAATGAAATCACCTATAACATAAAGTTTCCCCAAATTATTCTTTTTTTCTTATTGTCATTATAATCAAATCATTGACATTGTAAGTATATAAGGTATATTCACATACACAATTAACATATAATTTTTACTTTGCATTGTATATATTCATATCAAAAAGTAATTCTCAACTAAATAAAATCTTATTTTTCAGGACTTCATTTATATCTCTTTGATTTTGCTTGTAATACAACTGTTGGAAAGACAAAATAATGATTCAGTTTATTAACAAATAGTATTTTCAAGAAAATATAAATGAATACTAAATATAACCAATTGGAATATCAAAATATTTGAAAATCCATGAAACATTTAATATCTTCTTAATGGGAAATATAATATTTGTGTCATTCAAAAATATCTGTTAATAAATTAAAACAAAATGATAATGTTTTATCTCAGAACTCTTTGTTGCAAATCTTTTTATCAGCTATATTTATCAGCCAGAATTATTATTAGAGTATTTTTATATTAACAATAGATAACAAGAAAATAGAATTGTCATTGATTATAAAGAGTACAAAAGCATATTCACCAGTTTCACAGCAGAAGAAAACCTTAAAATAAAGGCATAAAAAGTATGCAAAGTCAAAATCTGAGGTTAGCAATTTAAGTGTACTTTACTGAAATAAAGAAAAATTTACTGTGAATAAATATCAGGCACAATTTTTTTTGACCCAAGTTCTTAAAAATTGGATAGGCTACAAATATATGCATAAAACCAAACACCCACACATTTCTTATTGCTGCAATACTACTCAGAAAATATATAGGTTATGCAATGGGTTCCCAGTAGGATATTTAATAATTTAATAAGCCTGACCCTTTATACTACTACTGAACACTCTGGGGACAGTGCTAGTCTAAAGAAAAATTGTATGTTGATGCTGAGTATACTGAGCTAGTCTTAATTGTTAGTGAGTGAATCACATTTCACTGCTTTTTGTTTGTTTAAATTGGTTAATTTCCATGGAGAAATGTGGAGCTCAGCAATTCTTCCAGTATGATTTTTTTTTAATGTAATGAAAAGAAGCCAAGTTTTCACACTCCAGAGGAAACTTCTTGATCCATAGCACAACACATTAGTGTTTTGAAGTTTTAACTGTGCTTTGCTGAAGTGTATTCTCTTGGGAGCCAGTATACAGTGATATTATGGCATAAGCTTAATATTACTGTCACCAAATATCCATTTTTTGTTTCTGCTATAAAAGTAGCAATTTTATTGTGAATTTCCCTTGCTCTCACCATCACCTCTATTAACCAGTATGGATGCCTTGTTCAAAAATCATTGGTCCTACAATACTCTCACTTTTTCTCAAATCAACAATGTTTTCTCCCTTGTTAAATTACTCAGCTTCCAAATATGCTACAATCACTGCTAAAAGTAATAAAAAGAGAAAAAACCTTCCCTTGCCCTCAAATCTTCCTATAACCGCAATTCTTTCTCTGATACCAAAAGTTCTCAAGAGATATTCATTTTATGATTTAAAGATTCTTTTGATGGCAAGACACAGCAGAATGACACTAATTACATTTGGAGAAATGAAAGACAAAACTCTTTGTTACTTGCAATTCTAAAGGAGAGAAAGCTGCCACTCAGGGCTACAAAGAACAGAACCCCAGGACAGAGACAGAGTACCAGTAATCTGGAGTTGTAGGGGCAATTTATGTATGGCAAAAGAGGTGAGGTAAACTACATTTCATGGGTTCCCTGTAGATTGGCTAATTTAAATAATTCTGTGGGTTCTGAGGAATAGAGGCTGTCTCTACTTTTCTGGCACCTGGCCTCAGGGTGATTAAAGTAGATGCATAGTGGTCTCAGAGTGTGAAAACAAGATAAGGGAAGTTGTTGGGTGAAATTTACTCAGCTACTCAAGAAGGAAAATTGAAGGACCTCTAGTCAGTGCCACAAAACTAGGTCAAGACATCATTTAAAAAAAAGAAAGAAAGCAACTGTATTACGCTATTATATTTGAAATCACCAGTATTTCAGTATTTCTCATATTTTATTTTTCCTGTTACCACTGCAATCAAAATTTTGTCCTCAACTCACCACACAATGATTTGTAATTGAGGTCAGTGACAACAGCCACTTTGACAAATTCAAAGGTTAATCTTCAGTCTTGATCTATGAGTAGCTAGTCTATCCACCTCCCTCTTTGAACATATTCTTCACTGGATTCCCAGCACAGTACTCCATCTCTAGCCATTGTTTCAGTCTCCCTTGACTGTTCCCTGACTTACCAATATTTAAACATTTTATCAGAGTCAGTCCTTAATCCTGTTTTCATGTCTACCTGCATTCACTCCCACATTTCCTTCATCCATCCCAGGCTGTTAAATTCCATGTTTACACTGAGAATTCACAAATGTGTCTCTCAAACCCAGAACTTCATCTCAAATTTATATACAAATGTATTTAACTGTATATCTAATTTACATTTATATCTTACTTAACTTCTTTCATTGTCACATGTTTTTTTCTGACCACAGCCTGGGAAGCTTCTCTGTTTTTAAGGACTCTGTGATCAGGTTTGACCTATCTGGATACTTGAAAATAATTCCTCATCTCCAGGTACTTAATTTAATAGAATTTGCAAAGTCCTTTTTGTCATATAAGGCAACATGAATTATATAGTTTCAGGGTGTCGGGATGGTTTAGAACAAATCACACGTGTACAATACATTACCTAACTTGAAATTAGGAAGTGTGATGCCTCCAGCTTTTTTCTGTTTCAAGATTGCTTTAGCTACTTGGGGTCTTTCGTGGTTACATATAAATTTTAGAACTGTTTTTCTAGTTCTATAATAAATGCCATTGGTAAAAAAATAATGGTCATGAAGAACCTAGGGGCAAGACGGGAATAAAGACGCAGACCTACTAGAGAATGGACTTCAGGATACAGGGAGGGGGAAGGGTAAGCTGGGGCGAAGTGAGAGAGTGGCATGGACATATATACACTACCAAATGTAAAACTGATAGCTAGTGGAAAGCAGCCGCATAGTACAGGGAGATCAGCTCGGTGCTTTGTGACCACCTAGAAGGGTGGGATAGGGAGGGTGGGAGGGAGGAAGACGCAAGAGGGAAGAGATATGGGGATATATGTATATGTATAACTGATTCACTTTGTTATAAAGCAGAAACTAACACACCATTGTAAAGCAATTATACTCCAATAAAGATGTAAAAAAAAAAAAACGCCATTGAGATTTTGATAGTGATTGCATTGAATCTGTAGGTTTCTTTGGGTAGTATGGACTACCAATATTAAATCTTCCAGTCCATCAAAATGGGATGTCTTTCCATTTGTTTGTGTTTTCTCTAATTTCTTTCATAAGTGTTTTGTAGATTTCAGCCTACAGTTTTTTACTTCCGTAGTTAAACTTATTCATAAGTATTTTATGTTTTTGATAAAATCATAAATTGAATTGTTTTCCTAATATTTTTTCAGATAGTTCATTATTAGTGTATAGAAACACAACTGAGTTTTGTTTGTTTGTTTGTTTGTTTTGCGGTACGCGGACCTCTCACTGTTGTGGCCTCTCCCGTTGCGGAGCACAGGCTCCAGACGCGCAGGCTCAGCAGCCATGGCTCACGGGCCTAGCCGCTCCGCGGCATGTGGGATCTTCCCAGGCCAGGGCACGAACCTGTGTCCCCTGCATTGGCAGGCGGACTCTCAACCACTGCGCCACCAGGGAAGCCCACAACTGAGTTTTATATGTTGATTTTGTATCATTCAGCATTACTGAACTCATTTATTAGCTTTAACAGTTTTGTGTGAGTGTGTGTGTGTGTGTGTGTGTGTGTGTGTAATCTTTAGGGTTTTCCATATATAAGATCATGTGAGCTACAGAAAGGGACCATTTTACTTCTTCCTTTTTAATTGGATGTCTTTTATTTCTTTTCAAAAAATGGTATTGGGAAAATTGGATATCCACAAGCAAAAGAATGAAATTGGACACTTAATGTTACACCATACACAAAAGTTAATTCAAAATGGATTAACAAATTAAACGTAAGACCTGAAACAAAGCTCCTAGAAAAAAAATAGGAGAAAAGCTTCATGACATTGGTCTTGACAATGATTTCATGGATATGACACCAAAAGCAAAAGCCAAAAGAAAAAAATTGAAAACAGAAAACATCAAACTAAATGGGACTACAACAAAATAAAAAGTTTATGCACAATAAAGGAAATAATAGAGTGAAAAGGAAACCTATGGAATGGAAGAAAGTATTTGCAAACCACATATATGATAAGGAGTTAATTTCCATACTATAAAGGAACTTCTGTAATCAATAGCAAAAACAAAACAAAACAAAACAAAAAACCAACAACTAATAACCCAGTTAAAAATTGGCTAAGGGGGGCTTCCTTGGTGGCGCAGTGGTTGAGAGTCCACCTGCCGATGCAGGGGACACGGGTTCGTGCCCCGGTCTGGGAAGATCCCACATGCTGTGGAGAGGCTAGGCCCGTGAGCCATGGCTGCTGAGCCTGTGCGTCCGGAGCCTGTGCTCCGCAACGGAAGAGGCCACAACAGTGAGAGGCCTGCATACTGCAAAAAAAAAAAAAAAAAAAATTGGCTAAGGACTTGAATAAATATTTCTTCAACTAAGACATTCAAATGACCAACAGGTGTATGAAAAGATGTTCAACATCACTAATCATCTGGGAATTGAAAATCAAAATCACAATGAGATATCACCTCACATCTGTCAGGATGGCTATTATCAAAAAACTAGACATTAAGTGTTGGTGAGGATGTGAAGAAATTGGAACCTTTGTATACTATTAGCAGGAATACAAATGATGTGGTCGCTATGGAAAACACTATGGCAGTTCCAACAAAAATTGAAAATAGAACTACCATATGATCCAGCAATAACATTTCTAGGTATTTGTCCAAAAAGTTAAAATCAGGATCTTGAAGAGATATTAACACTCCCATGTTTCTCTCAGCATTATTTATAATAACCAAGAGGTAGAAGCAACCTAAATGTTCATGGATGAAGGAATGGATAAAGTGTAGTATTGCATACAATGGGATATTACTCAGCCTTAAAAAAGGATATCCTGCAATTTTCAACTACATGAATGAAACTAGACATTATGCTAAGTGAAATAAGCCAGTCACAGAAGGACAAATACAGCATGATTCTTCTTATATGAGGTTCCCAAAGTAGTAAAACTCATGGAAAGGAAGCATAGAATTATGTTAGTGTCTGGGGGAAGGGAAAATGGAGAGTTTCTAATAAACAAGAATAAAATTTCTGTTATGCAAGATAAGCTCTAGAGATTTACTGTACAACAATGTGCCTGTACATAATGATACTGAATTATACACTTAAAAATGTGTAAAGAGGGTAGATCTCAAGTTTTCTTACCACAAAAACTTTTTTTAAAAATTTAGGATAAATCACCATTTGATCATGAATTTTTTATACTAAA
Organism: Orcinus orca; assembly: GCF_937001465.1. Taxonomy (NCBI): domain Eukaryota; kingdom Metazoa; phylum Chordata; class Mammalia; order Artiodactyla; family Delphinidae; genus Orcinus; species Orcinus orca. The sequence continues at coordinate 22,279,363 of NC_064576.1, forward strand.
TGGAAACATCCAATGAAATGTATTTTGGATTGCCACAATATGAATAACAAATACCTGTATATGGTCACAATCTTGGTCCATAATCTTTAAATATTAGAGAGAGAAAATAATCTTTAGAAAGGAGAATCTAGATATGGAACAAAAACACAAAAGTCATGCTGATCTACTCTAATAGTCATTTGCTATTTGACTTTATAGCATCAATTCTACTTTCATATATTGAATTTCCTAAGAGAATTCAATGTTTTTCCTGTTTTGAATAAAATTTTATTTGGGTAGATCTCCTTCTCAAATGTTAGTGATAGAGTATACCAGCAGCCCCCAACAAAATCATGTTTCAAATTCTACTGCCCACAAATATACAGGTACATGGCTGATAATTTTGAGTTTCAACCTGGAAGGATAAAGCCTCAGTAATTTTTGAGAGGAATGTGGTGATAATGAGGGAGAGGATAGGTGATGATGGAGTCAGTGTAGAAGCTGCAGCTCTGAAATAAGGAGAGTTGAAAACTTCTTGTTACCAAAACCTTCAACCCCTCCATTATCTCACTTTCAAACATTTCCCTCTCCAGTCACTTATCAATCCAGTTTAATCCTTGAGTTCTCCAACTCCAAACTGCTTTCATCCTATTTAGACTTAAAATCCTTTGTTGCTACATTTTTAAAGCCGCTTATTCTTCAGCCCTCTGATGATTTTTCCTTCCTGCTTTATAGGTTAAGTTTCGTGAACCATTATTATCACCACTCCCTTGCATAAACCCTCAACTTTTCGTCTCTTCACTCTTTTTAACTGCTTCCCCATCATGCAGAACAATGTCTGCACATAGTAGCTTTTCAGAAAGGATTACTTGAGTGAATGGACTCTTTATGTATTGAATAACTAGAAATGTACTGTGTGTAAGTGTGCTTCTAGCTCCTTTGTCTTTTTCAGCATGGGAAACTAGAAAATTAGATGGGAAAAGGATGTATCTAAATTCACACAACATATTCCCAGCAAGATTAGACCTTGAACTCAAGTCTCTTGGCTCCCAGTTCATCACTCTTTTTTCCCAATTTCTGAGTTCTCTGAAAAACCTAATTCATTTTCTCACAGACTGTTTTTGACCCATGTTTAATAACCTACCTTCCACCACAATTGTTGCAGAAAAACATGTTTATGAATAAAGTACTTCCATTTTTAATTTATAAGCAAAACCTCCAAAAATTTGACAGTTATATAAGGCATGCATAGATTCATTCTAAGACAAATTTTATTTATAAATGCAAGTTCTTAAAATAATGTAGTTTTTCTGAACTGATAGCTAAATTGAGGAAACTGATTTTGATCCTCTGTAAAATATTTGACCTGTTCCTAGAATAAAGATATGGGATATAGGGCTCTTTCTCTGAGAAATCTGGGGGTAAAACTAAGATTTTATTGAACACAGTGATTTTAGTTAACGATAAATAAACAAGAAAATTGTACTGAAGTGTTCTTTCTGTAATAAAATTGTTCAGTAATTGTTCACTTATTTTACAATACATTGTTAAATATAAACTATTTCAATTGTTTTCAAAAATGAGTTAGATGAGTTAGTAACAACTCTCCTGACAATCTAAATCTTTTAAATAAAACACATTAGAGAGGGTTTATGGTTTGCATTTTTTCCTTATTTATTTGTTGATTCTAAGTATTGGATAAAGAGTTTGAAATTTGAATCTCTAAACCTAATACAGAGCAGAATTATCACATTTTGAAAAGGTGAGCCTGGAAGTAGAAAATACTGCTGAATACAATCCCAGTATCAGCTAGACACCGTGACAAGTGCAACTGTCTATGTACTCCAAACTCAATAGGAAATGTACATGTCATTAGCAATTGTATGCTGGAGTTGTGACTTCCTTAATCATCTATCACATGGTTATGCTAGCTTTCCTGACCTATTGTACTGTTTTTCTTTCTTTAATGCACGTTTACAGACTTGGGTTAAACATACATCTCAGTTAAGGTATACAGTCTTCATCCATCATCCCTATTTTGTTTTATTTATTTATTCATTATTTCATTCATTCATTGCACTTTTCTTCCCCTTTCTCAGTCTCATTCCCATCACCTTACAGGCACTCCAATATGTTTAACATATATCCTTGAATTTTATATATATTTTATTTTGGGAATACATAATTTTAAAATGCATAAATGACTTGGCAATATAAAACATGTTTCTGTTATCTATTTACTTATGAGGTGTACATATACTAGTTTATTTCTTCTGAGTGCTGTGTTTTATTCTATAGACTGCAACTACTATTTATCTCCTTTGTCAGAAATAAAAATTTAAACAGCTTCCAAATACCAATACCACAAGAATGTTGAAAATAGCTTCTGACACATTTTCTTACAGAAGTGTGTAAGAATTTCTCTGGGCCATATATGATGGCAAAGGATTGATGAATCATAGGGTGTATTTTGACTGAGTATATCAGGCTGCATACCATGTTTACTGCACCAGTCAAATTTATACCAGCAATGAAGAGTTCACATCATTTCCACCAGAAGTTTTACCCAATATTTTATCTTTGAACGTGTCATGAATAAAATGTAGTACATTTTTATTTTCATTTACTAGTTAGCTATGATTTTGTGTACCTTATATAGAATTTGAGTTTTGTCCTCTGTAAATTGTTTGTTTATATATGTTCTCCATATGTCTGTTGCTTCCTACTTTATTTCTTAGTGATTTTCAGAAGTTTTTTAAAATTTTATTTTAGATGTTAGCCACTTGTAGGTTTTTGAGTTTAAATATGACTTTTCCTAGACTTCGTATATGATATGTATATAATTAAATTCATCAGTTCTTCATACTATTTTATATGCTTTAGATATACTATTTTAAAAATTCCTTTCCTAAACCAAGCATATACAAGTTATATTTTCCTGTATCTATTTAATGATTTATTTACTCACATTTAAGCCAGGAAAATCTGAAATCCACGTTTGTAGATGCTGTAGAGATGTCATTTTATTTTCTTCTATGAAGTGAGCCCACTTGCTTGATATGGTAAACTAAATAGATTGTCACTTACATATTGATTTGTTTTCACCGTATTTAGCCTACAATAAATTGTATTAGATGAATAGAAGGATAGATAGATAGGTAAATAGATAGATGTAAGTAGATATCTGAACTTTCTATTCATTCCTACTGGTAGATTTGCCCTTTTAAATGGCTTAATAGGTCTAAATGTCTTTTGAATTTTTCCCTTTGCTCTGCTTTTAAAATGACTTAGATACATATGAACATATATGAAATAATTTTGTAGATCATTTTGAAATTAATTGATATCATTTATTTCACCATCTGACAGTGTGCATTATATCTCCATTTATTTTGACTTTTATTTATAACTTTTAGAAAGGATTTAACATTACCTTGATGCTAACGTGCGTTAAATATATTACTGTGTAATTTATAGTTTTTGTTGACATCTTAAATTCTTGTATATTACTAATTTTTAGTTGATTATTGCTCTTGAAAACAAGTCCAATTTATTTCTGTGAATCAATTTTCATACTCAGAACATTACTGATCTTCTTATTTCTAGTCTTTTTAGATTAGAGTGGGATCAAATCTTTTTATATTGCCTGTAAGTAACAATAATCCTATTGCCTTCATTTCTGTCTTAACATCTCTTCCTTTTTTATTGTGTTATAGTTGTGGTTAGAATACATAGTGACATGTGAGCAATGAGAGATATATTAAACATCACTGTCTTATCTCCGTTTTAGAGAATAAAGGTACCATTTCTCCATCACTTAAATTTTTTGTAGGTGTGTTACTAAGTTTTTTCATGTTAAGAATGTTTTCTTCTATCCTTAAACCACTAAAGGATTTTTGTTTAACATCCCCGTCAATGTTTTGTAATTTTACGCTCATTTTTTTTTTTTTTTTTTTGCCAATCCAGTCAGTGTCAAATCATATATCATTGCTGTTTACTAATTATTACATAGATTGCTACCGGTTACTAATATGTCAACATGATTCTTATTCCTTCAAATTATGGGTTATGCTTTTGTCTATTTACACATATATTTGTCTTTATTTTCTTTATTCTTCAGGGTACCGTATGTAGTCTCTTGCTGTTATTTTGTGACTTAAATGTGTTCTACATATCTTCTCCCAGTTTGTGGCTTTCTTTATACACATTGTATGGTATCTTGTGAGCAATGCATGTTCTTAAACTTAATGTAGTAAATTTTATTTTCAATGTTTTATTACCATTTCAACTTTCTATGTTTTGTTAAAGTAGTAACCCTCTCTACCAAGGAGATGAACATATTCTGGATTTTCTTAAAAAATATTTTATATATGTCTTGTACACTTTGACTTCTAAACTATCTAGAAATCATTTTGTTTGTGGTATGATGTTGAGATCAAATTTTACTTGTGATCATATGAAGGGTTTTAACAGCATTATTTTTTTTATGTCCCCATACTAACTCCAAGCAGAAAGTTGCCTTCCATGCCCCCACACACCCAACGTATGCTTAATGTTTGTGTTAGATGATTTATTATACAGCCACTCTAGAATTCAGATTTCTGCTCAGTGGTGTGGCAAGACATGTTGCAAAAAAATCTTGTTTGAAACAGAGTCACTAGCTACGGGGTGGTCAGCCTCAGCAGAGAAACTATTCTGGTCTGAATCAAATCAAACGTAAAATGAGAGAATAATAGGCAGATAAATTCCTTCTTCTTTCTCCAGGGAGTTTTTCCATGGAGCTAGTCCTTATGATTCTATAGAAGTATCTGCTTCACAAACAACTTAAGATTATATCTATTATTAATTGAGATAAAGTGCAGGAAGAGGAGGAAAACTTTGGGGAATTAATTCAATATATAGTCAGTATAGGACAACAAAAACCGTCGTTATTGTGGAATGGATTGATGCTTTTGATGCATACTGAATACCTTGCAAAAGAATGTAATAGTCTCAGAGAAGTTATTTCCTAACCTAGTGAACGCTTTTAAACCAAAGGACCTCTATGGCAACTTTAAATTAGTCTTACCTCTTACTATAGTCACACAAGTGACAGTGCTGAAAAATCTGCTGCTGAGTCTTGTAAAAACTCCAAAGGGAATATTATATGTGCAATACTAAATAGACTTCTATTACCTAATAAAGCACTGATAAGTAAGCTGTACATAACCAAACATATTTGAAACCTGAAAGCCATAAGATACTACCATGACAACAGTGCCATTGTGAGTTCTAATGAATATAACTCAGGAAAATTATACAAGAAAATTGCCATTAACTTACAAGTACAGAGTAACCTTGGTAAATGACACATGTCTGTTAGAAAATGTTAGAATGATGATATAACAGATGCTTGTAGTATCATAGTATAGATCTCACTCAAGGACACACTAGGGGCCCACGTTGGGTCTGAATCGATTAAGATTAAAATATGAGGCAAGGGTAGAGATTTTGTATTGTAGTGATTCATATTAGGGAACTGTTTTCCAGGCCTATAGGATGCTTTGTTTTTTCAATTATACAATCCTAATATAATTATACAAATTGTACCCAGTTATATTTGTTGCGGGAACCAATGATTAATTAGTTACTATCAACTAGTCTTGCAGATCATTCTGTTCTAATTAGAGACAAAACCTAGTAGCTATGAAGGTTACCTCTGGTGATTTAGTACTGGTACTAGAATTCTGCCAGATCAGCATCTTACCCACATTGAAACCAAGCAACACATTTTATTAACAGCATTTAACACCCACATCTCTGTTCTTTAGAAAACAGCCAAAAGAATATTTTTATAAGATGCTTGCTCCCCCCTCACTAAAGAATTTCTCAATGCCTGTTAAAATGATTTATTTTTTTAACCTCACCCCAGAGCATATCTAAATGATAGATGTGCACAGCAGGCCATATAAATCTATTCCAACACTTGTATCTTCATTAGACTTGGAATCTTACCTCTTCAATTTGGCAAGGAATTTCTGACATCTTAACTTTATTTTGTGTAGAACCCCCATTGAATTAGGTTACTGTCTACTCTTACTGAGAAATCAATTACTACCACTTTGTGGGAGCACATCTAATTCAAAATCTCTGGTAAGTGAACTCATATTTATAAATGCAACATATAGAAAATTATATTTCTCATTTCCTTGTCTAGCACCACAGGCATACATTTTTATACATATACCTAAGTTTTCTTTATAGATGTGATCACAGAACTTGCCTTCTTTGTCTTGTAAGCCTCCTTAAATGAGATTTTGCAGCTGGCCTTGTGCAATATGATATGGTTCTAGATTTGTGGAAGATGCATGGTAGTTACAGTAGGATATGAAGAGAATACTCTTGCTTTTACTAGGTGATTTTCTCAGGCAAGATAATTACATGGTCTTTAAGCTTCAGTGAGCAGAAGAGGAGCTTCTTTGGTTGGTGAAAAAAATTTTTGTGTGTTTGGCATTTTCAAAATTTTCTCAATTTCCTGGTCATCTTTAATTCTAATTAATTACCAAAATTCCACACACGAGAATATAAAGCCTAGAGATCCATCCTCTCTTATAATTCAGAAATTTGCAGATTCAGAGCATACATTTGATTTTCAGTATCATTATCACCATGCTGGAGGAAATAAGAAAGTAGAGCATCATAAAAATCTCCATTTTCTATGACTGTGTCTTGAGGTAAGCATTTAAAAGCTGAAGGCCATATTTTATCATTAAATAATTGGTGCAATATGAAGTAGCCCTTAGTTTGTCAGAGTCTTGCTTTTCACAGGCATTATGATCCAGGTGAGTAAAAGTAAGAATTTGAATAATATATGCACCACTGGATTCTCCTGACTTCCAATTTTCTATCCTGTAGTATTGAATTCAGACCAGGTCACATAAGAAATCCAAATTTATCATATCCTTGAATATTTATTAATTGCAATCATTTCTTGAAGTTATTACTTTTGCCTAGAACTCATCCTTGCAAGTAGTAAAATCCATTTCTTGGTAGTTAAAAAAAATTATTAATAAATATTAGGTGACTCACAGAATCTTCCAGATAGCCAGGGAATCAAATTCTGAAGCTACGTAGTTCAACAACCAATGTACAAAAAAGCATTGTCCTAATGTTTAGCATCTAGTTATTGAGTAACAGATAATAACACAACTGCTTCTGAACAACTAACAACTCTGCCACCATGATAGCCAGAAAGTCATTTTCCCTGAATTCTGTGACATCATATTTCATGCATAAGAAAATAAGCCTTAAAGAGGTACATCCAGTTAGTATAATGTAGATCACAAGTTTCCACTGTAGTAAGGAAGACTAGAAATAAGAATTTACAGGTCATATACTAGTAAGTCTAAACTAACAATTGGTGACATTTTCAAAATGTAGGAATTATTTTCAATTATCTTGAGTAGCCTCAATGATACCCACTCTAGGTTTCTTTATTATATTTTTCCATAATATTTTTATTCCTTTTTTATCATTATTGATCCCTTTGGTCAGAGAACAAATAAATAATTGTGTTCAGTCCAATGTCTTTCATTATTATCTTCCATTACATACTATGAATATTTGAGTATGGAAGTAAATTTTATACTCTTAACTGGACATCAGCTGTCAGATAAGCATAACTTTAATCATCTACCTTGATATGTATTACTTTCAGTAGAATGCACAGAAATCTGACTGGAATTGGCTAAAGAAACCATTTCTTATATTCTATTTTCAAAAAGGACTTTTGTTAATATTTATATAGTAATCTAGTAGATATATTTAGAAATACAGTTATTCCCAAATGTTTGATTCTTAAATGATATTGCCACATCAATGTGAAATTCAAATTTTCCTTTACAATAATGTTCAACTAACTGATAATTGATAAGATAAATTTTGGTTATAAATGGATAAAAAGAGTGTTATAAGCCGATGTTAACCTCAATTTAAAATAATTAATTAATTATTTTTAAAAACCTCATATTCTAATATCTACACTCACCTAAAGCAATGTAGAAAGTTTAAAGGACATTAAAATATTACTAGAATCCTACTGACAAGTTTCTAAATAGTTCTACAATTTTTATGCAATTAATAAAATGAATTTCATGAATCCTATAAGCCTTGCACTGAATTATTGGTTTTCTTGTAACTAAAATCCTCTTGATGCATATGCATTCTTTTGATTTTTAAATTTTAAATATATATTTTAAATGCTACTCCTCACTATCCATAATTTATGTATACACATATATATGCATACAGATATACATGAATACATATATTCATATATGTATATATATACTTATATATATAAGTATGTGTGTGTAGATGGATAGAAGGATAGTATGTATTCATATAGCCAACTAATAACACTGAGTGCTTAGATAATATACAGTTATACATTATGATCAGGAATAAGAGATATCAAAATTCAGATAACAACCATCATCATCATAATAAAAATTGAATAACAGCAACTAAAACAAAAGACCTGAGGAACTTGTGTAATGCTCCATTAGAAAATCACCAGTAGTATGACATAATATTTACCTTGCCAAATATGAGAGAAGAAAATTAGACAAAGAGTGATAGATATATACACATAATAAAATATGGCTGTAGGAAAGAATATACATTGGCTAAACGTGGAAACTATGTTTGAAAAGAAAGATGAATTTGGTATTTGAGATACTTTACTCTTAGGATATTATAAAGGATATATTAAAGGAATGTCCCATGGCTAAAGTATGTATAAAGAATACATACAATAAAATATTTTAGGGTATATATTACATCACATTTTTAAAGTGACTGCCATCTTCCTGTTCCAAAATCTAAATTAATTACACAGTTTATTATATATCACCCCAAATTTAAAAAAAAAATCCTGATTGTAAGTCATGTTTTTAATTTGAATTCAAAAACCAAACATTCATATAATTGGTCAATAGAGCAAAATTTTCCTTCAATGAGCTCAACATTTAAATTTTTATTGTTAGTTGGTATAACTGTCATTTTAACATCTACTTTGCCTTGAAATGAACAAATCAACCTAGTCCTTACTATGGTTTAAGCCCCATTGGTTTTGATGGAAAACTTCAGCTTTCAAAACGTGTACTCTGAAGCAAACATTATATTTTCTCTAGTCTTTAGAGAAAATAAGCAAAAATAAATTAAGGGTAGAAACTGTGTCTTTGCAGTGTCCTTTTTTTTTTTTCTTTTGTGTCCAACATATTATAGATCCTTGATGAATATTAAATTATGGTGATGACAAAATCCTAAACTATCTCATTCTTTAAATCAACAAACTATGAAATGTTATCATTTACACATGATGTTAAAATAGCTGGAAAAAAAGGAAAACCTTTTATATTTCCTTGGGTCATTTTGAAAAAGCAAAACAATTGGCATACATGACAGCCTCTCATCTATCTGTGTGTTTAATAAAGCCAAATGTGATGAAGACTAATGTACCATACTGATGTTTGCAGAATTTCATTAATGCATTTCCAAGACTATCATAACTCACTCACCTCTGTTGAGTTTATGAGCCATGGGTTTTGCTCCAACACATAAAATCAGCTTGCCTAACACAATGCAGAGACTAATAATATCAAAGATGACACTCACATTTTGAAAAAAGGTGACATTTATTTCCCCCTCCCCAGGATAATGGAGTCATTTAATTTAGCACTGAAATTAAGAACTTATACGAAGTCACTAAGTGATAGTAACTTGTCTTTCATAAGAAAAGTCTGGCATTTTTTCATCACAAAATTCAGAACGCTACAGCAAAGCAATAAGATTTATCAGTTTAATATCCAGAAAACCTCTTTATTTTATAAATTATCATTATCCATTCCTAGTGCTGTATGGAATGAATATTTTTAAAATCCTCAAACAGCTTTTAATAATAAATAGATACAGTTACTCATATATTATACCCCAACGAATAATAGAGACAGAATTTAAGGAAGATATTCTTCAAATATACAGAATTCATCTGTCTTTAGTACTGCATCGAATCAAATAATAAGATCACCTAAAAGATATTTTCATAGGCTGTCTATTCACTACCACCTTTGGTGATTCTATTAGATTTGCACTGTTGCTGTTCTCACAAGAAAATAAAATTACCAAGTGTGTCTATAGCTGTAAACCAATTAACTAAAGAAGCAAACAAATAAACTAAAAATTAATGACTACCACATCAGAATTCTGTCTACTTCTCTGTTCTCTTATAATAGCCCTCCCCTTTAAACTCTATTCGCTCCTCTCCTGCCTCACTGGACTGCCTCTTTTGCTTCATTATGTCCTATTCATTCTCTCTCAGATCTAATGGTCTTTCCTTCCATTCTGTTTGGAAAGTGCTAATGCAGTTTTGCATGGCTGCTTCCTTGTGATCTTATAGGTCTCAGGTTATTTTATTCTGATGTAGGTGGAAGAAGAGGAATCTACCATCCACTTTCAAATACTAGAATAAGGTCAGGGTATTTTCATGGATTTTAGCCCAAATAACATGGAATACTGGAAAAAAATAATTATGTGGCAGCAGATCAAGTCTTATTTTACTGCCTAAAAACTGTGTAACATTGTAATTTGGATACATCACTGAATCCGTTAAAAACCTTTTATTAACGTCTATTAAATGTAATGCTCATACTCACACCACCAAACACAAATTTTTGGACAAGTATCTGACATTAAATGTATGAATTTATAGAGATGTTCAGCTTAGGATTTTCCCCCCTTCAATAGCCATGGTATTGAAGGTAGGGAGGTAGAACAGAAGATTCCACTCATCTCTATAGGCAAGCAGTCCACATACTTGCAAAACACAAAAGCAAGTAATCATTTTCCTAAATGTCCATATTTAAATTCCAATGATATATTAAGCTGATTTAAATTTATTGATAACTTTATTAAATCTATAATATTCCAACAAATGCACACATTTTTTGTAATTTTTTTTGTAATTTTTTTCTGTAATTATTTTACTCATAATCACAGAATAAAAGGAATATAATGAAGACAGCAGTATGAACAATGTAGCAAATTATTAGAAAACTAACTAGAATCCAGGAAAATGGGAAAAAAGAAAAGTTAAAAGCAACAAGATAGAGTTTCCTTAGACCTATATGTATGGGTCTCTCAATTCTCTAGTGAAGAGATAGTATAGTCACTTCTTTACAAATTGCCTTTGGTTTTTATGTTTACCTTAATTGTGAAGCTGTGCTGAGTAGGTTTCAGTACAATCCATAATAACATTTTTAGGTTTCTGACTCACTGGAATGTGAGCAAATTGAAGATAATGGTGATCTATCATTGCATCTTTATACCTAAAATAACACAAAACATAATGTAGGCACTACAAATATGTTGAGAAACATTAAATTAAATTGAACTGAGCACACTGTAAACTGTAAAATGGTATAAACAACATGAACTGTTATTATTTCAATGGTACTGGAGATTCATGTGATAAGGAATTTGAATCAATTTTTATTATGAAGTTATATACACAAGAAATTTTATATGGAGACTAACTTGTCTTCTCTCTGGCAAAAATGTGTTTCATGATTTTCCAGGAAAAAATTTTGAGGGGTATAGATTGGTAGCATATTCTCTATTCATACTATCCGTAAAATGGTTTGATGGACCAAACACAATTATCTCAGAGATCAGTTAGGAGGTGTAATTGTCTTAAGGTGCTATATAGCAACAATATGATATATCCAGTGTCATAATGATTGCTTCTGTGACTTGCATATTGAAAGTAAAACAATAAAGACAGCCGTTAAAATGGCATTATTTTTCTTACTTGTAAATACAAAACTTTTGGTGCATTTCCAATTTTCTTCACCTGTTAACTTCCCCAGAAAGTAATATCTACCAATAGATGTTAAAACAGGTAGAGAACTTTTATCTCCTCTAAGTTAAATTTTTTGCTCTCTCCTCTGCTGCTGCTAATCTCATTAATTGGATCATCAATCTCTAATATTTTCAATTTATCTCTCAAAAATGCAGTGGTTGCACTGACACAATGAAGCATGTATATCATACACACTGCAAAATTATATGGATTAATACTCACCAGGGACTTAAACTTCACTGAACAAATTCCCTCCAAAGTAGAAGAAACTGGTTTATTTTGCTAGAGATCTTCATCCTCCTATCTATTATATTTTGTTCTTCTTGTCTTTTCTGGAAAACAACTTCTCAACTTGACTGCTATTGCTTCAAAAGTTCTATTTCATTACTAAGCCTTCTGGTCTCACTAAGAAATCCTTTTTATGTAAATATAAAAAGGAAACCATGAAAAACTGCTTACCTTGCAAATGAAAAGTCAGATGATACTTCAATTACATTCCAACACTTTAGGGACATTCCACACTTCTCCTTTGTGGTATGCTTTAGGTCAGCCATCTGGATTTCAACAATATTTAGGGTCAAAACTTTGAATGGGGAATTAAACATTTCCATAACAGCTCTCCCATTGCTCAAATCCTCATACTGATTCTGCTTTGCCGCATGCACTACACTGTGTTATGCTCCATGCTGAAAATCGTATGTCATTACTAAGCTGATGGGAAAATTGCTGTAACATTTATCAGTATCACACCAGGCTATTATGTTAGGTGTTCATTCAAGTGTCCCATTCCTAGAGTCTTTCCTCAATCATACTGTATGAAATTTCACTACTCACCTCAGTCAACTTCCATCCTATTATCTTTCTTTATTTCCTTCATAATTCTACTGTATGAAATTCCTTCCTTCTCTTCTCTTTCCTTCCTACCTCCTTTCTTCTGGTTTTCTTCCTGCCTTCTTTTCTCTGTCTTTACCTCTGTTTCTCTCTGATTCACTTTCTCTAACATCATGTTTAACTAATATTATACTGTTTTACTTGCTTATTAACTCTTTCCCTCTCTCTGAGGGGGTACTTTCAAGGAAAAACAGAAACCATACTGGTTATTTCAGTAGAGAATTAAATATAAGGAATTATTTCGTAGGTATTGGAGAACTGGAAAAGCAAAAAGACAACACTGAAGTAACATAGACATTGCAACTGCAGGCATCAGACTACTACCCCTACAGCTGACATTAAAAATTAAAAAAAAAAAAAAAAGAGGCAGAGAGTACGAGAACCTAAGAACTCATAGAATGGGCCCTGCAAAGAAAGGCTCAAACTCCGAGGAAGACACTAAACTGGCTGTTGGTAGTGCTTTAAGAACTTGGAGAAATGGGCCCAATGGAAATGAGACTTAGACTGATAAGCATGGGATGCTATCTGGCTAGTGGTTAAAAAGCTGGGGAGCAAATGATATGATGCAGCAGAGAGAAAATGTTTAACAACCAGTATATCTCATCATTTTTGTACACTGTATCCACACATACATTTATTATAATAAACTTCCATCCAAAAACAAATACAACTTTATCCTTTTGCCTAATAAGATGTAACTATTTTTCATGCAAACAGAGAAGTTATTACCCTCTTTCCAAAAGACAGGGCAAGATGCTAAGACTCATTTTATTCAACTCACAGAAACTATCATATCATCCACCTCTGATTTATTTTAAATAGTCCACTAATGGTGTTACAGCCCCCCCCACATATGAATATATTGAAATCTAAATGCTACACGAAAAGTTAACTAACAGACAATGTTCCATTTACACAATAATAAAAGAAAAATAGGAGGTAGAAACAAAAAAATTGGAAAGTATATTCACTAGTGTGTGTGTGTGTGTGTGTGTGTGTGTGTGTAACAAGTAGAGGGGGGAATATGCATACCTGCTACAATCCTGTTTTTTCCCTCTAAATGTAAGCCCATAATCAACAAAGCTGATATTTTTTTCATTCTTTTTTTTTAACTACCAATTCATTGTTCTAGGCAGGTTCAAGTTCTTTACCTTATGGGGTGACCACAGAATTCGTTTCTTTTTTTTTTCAAAATTCATTTCTGAAAGATCTAACATTTTTTTGTTCTGGCTTTTATTGGTTGCTGTAGTTTTCATTAACGTTTACTTTTAAACATGGAAGTACTAAGTGACACCTCAGATAAATCTGTGGGTTCTAAGCATACTCCTCTTTATCCCTAATGTGTATCAGTAACGTATTTACCTCATAGGTATCACAATCATTAACATCACCCCATAACTATCGTGTTCTTTGCATATTCAGTGGAATGAGGAGATCAAAATGGCCAAATGATGACTTCAACCTCCAGTTCAGTGGGCCTTTTTTCTGTGCCCTAGTGGTAAGAGCACAACAAACATTTTTGGTACAGGGAAAGATTTCTAAATGAATTATTAGGTGCAGTAGTGTGACAGGCAGGATTATAAAAGTGTCTTCAAGATACTCATCCCCTAGTTATTCAACAAATATTAATCTTGGTAGTTCTGTGAAAGGACTTTGGTAATGGAATTAAGATTACTAATCAGATGACCTCAACGTGGCATTATCTTAGATCATCTAGGTGGGTTCCATGTATTCATGTGAATCCTTAAAAACAGAAAATGAAGGCAGAAGCATCATTCAGACAGGTGCAGAGGAGAAATGAAGCATAAGGGGAGGTCAGAGAGATTGAAATTTTATGAATGAGAATACAACTCATTGCTGGTTTTGAGATGGAGGAGAGATTCAATGAGATAGAGTATGGGGGTAACCTGAGATGAGAAGATAAGAAGAAACCCTGGCTGACAGCCAGAAAGAAAATGGAGACCTTAGTCCTACAACCAAATTGAACTGGATTCTGACCAAAAAATTCTGCATGCGCTTTGAAGTGGATTTGTCTCCGGAGCCTCCAGAAAAGATTGCATAGAAAATTGGTAGAAAATCTTGCTACCAGAAGATTTCAGTCCTCTTATAAGCTAAGCCAAGAAACCAGCCAAGACCACCAAACTTCTGACTGACAGAATTCTGAGACAATAAATTTGCGCTATTTTAAGTGAATGTTTCAGTTTGTGACATTTTTTTATGGCAGCAATAGAAAACTAAAGCAATAGTAATTTGATCCTCCCTCATTTCACCCCTTGATTCTAAGATCTATATTTTCTGGCAACGGAAAAATATTGTCCATATTTCGATACTTATCTTAAAGCATAGATCACATATCTGTAAGATAGAACAGTAAACTTTCATGGAATTAATTCTCAACTGACACTATAACTGAGCCTTTAGTATGTCACTCCTCTTTTCTATGAAGGCAGCTGCTTGGGATGATAAAGTATGTGAAAAAAAACCCTGAATTTTATGGCACATGCCCATTTCCACATTTATTTGCTGCAAATAATTCCTTTGTTCAGAAGTAATAAGTCCATAGGTGGTGGTGCTATTAAACATTATGTGCAGGAAAAGCAAATCCATAAATAAGGTATCTTTCTAAACCCATTAGGACAAATCACTGCCCTTCCTATGAGATGGTAACCAATGAAATCATCCCTAGGAACGGTGCCGTATCAGGGCCTCAGTAATTTTTTCTCTGATGTTGCAAAGTTAGGTATTTAGCAATGGAAATAGCAAAATGAGTCTTAGCGAGGAAATTCCACATTGTTTAGCCCATGCAGAGCCGCTATCCTTTCTACCATGGCCAATTTATAAGTCAGTATCAAGCATCAAGTTGGTTGGAGACAGAATGTTATCCAAAAGAGAGGTCATGTTGTCCATCCGATTATTGAAAGCCTCCTCTGAATTAGATGAATGTTTGTCAGGTCAGCATTCAATGGTAGACAAATAGCTTCATACTCTTCTCATTCCAATAGGTGTATTTATATAGTCCTATGAACCCATTGTCACTAATTTTTCGATTCTGTTTTCTACTCATTTTCCAAATTTCTGATCATACAGCCAAACCACTAGCTACTGCCCACATACAAATGCATATAGATCTATACATCTATGTATTTATTGATCCAGACAAAGGATCTACAAAAATATTGTAGATTGACGTTCTGCCAACTGAGATGATTTTCATTTATCGTTGACTTTCAAGGACACACTTCTGATCGAAGTTCTATTACTGCAGTAGTCTGTTTATGGTTAGATACACTGTATGGACAAAAGGCCTAAGATATTTCCTCTTTCCTCTTCAGTCAATTTGTCATAAGGAACTCTGCAAGAGGCCATGAGAAGAGGAGTGGTAATGTTTTGAGAGAAGATATTAAAGGAATCTGAGCCAGCTTCTCATTAAACTTCTTTGTATCTTATTTACCTGCTGGAACATGATCTCTAATGCATCATTTACATAGGATGATTGATGGCTTCTGTGAATGTTCTGTCTTACAATTTGGTAGCCAGAAGATGCCCAACCAAATTGTTAGGTCAAGCTGCATGATCTCTTGATGTCTTGTGATCATTTTTCAATTTATACAGGGCCCAGTAACAAGCCAGAAAGTATTTCTTATAAGGAAATTTAAAAAATGTTATATGCAGAAGAGGGAAAGATGTTGCTTCATAACAGTCCTAGAAGTTCTCAGTGCCCTATTGGCCTTCCTAAATATTTCACAGAACAGCCCTTTTTTTTTGCCACAGATATTTTATATAACAGTGGAACTGCTTTGCAAAAAGTTCATATGACATCATAACTTTTATTGCAGATGGGACTTTCTAAAGAGTTTTCTCTTGCCCTTGGCCTCACTCACTGAACATTGTCAGTCTTATTTGTTATACAAAGTATGTATAACATATTGTTTTCAAAGTAGATGATGCAAAGTGCCATAGGAGGGGTTATATTTATATGCTCTAGTTCAGTGAATACTCACATCATTTAATGAGATGGCAAGACCCTCATTTTTGTGGGGTTTAACTCCAACCTTTGGTTCACAATTTTCTTACTAAGCGTTTTATGGCCATTGCTACTTCCTGCCATTATATTTAATAAGGAAAGTCTCATAAATATAGGTGAACAGTGTAAATTGTTCTGTGGTTTTTTGATACTACCAAGATGCTTGCAGACTAGATTATGGTAAAAAGCAGGAAAATTGATATCGCCTTGAAAAAAGACCATGAAGGTATACTATTGTACCTGTCAGGCAATAGCAAGTAAAACTTGTCTCCATAGACATTGGAGAGCATAGATCTCTTTAGAGTGGGTATCCTTCTGCTAGCAAATGTGGCTCAGAGAGATTTGGGTATTAAATATTCTCAGCTCATCTGATTCTATCTATATGACTATAATCTTAGAGTCTTATTCTTTCAAAATAAATACTTCACTGAGAGAGAGGAGAGATCTATGAATTCAGCATATGCTGTGATTCTGAAAGCTATACGATTACAATTTGGTTCTGGTATTCTGTGAGCTCTGTCTTAAAACTATAAGGAATACAAGGTTGTTAGGTGATTCTTTTGAGGCTTCCATGGAAGCTCTCTGGTTCTCAATTATGTGAGCTGAGAATGCAAAGTTGTAAGCTTGGATTTTCTTTACATAAACTCTTTGGTGCATTCAGAATCAGAGATTGCACTGATCAGATCCTGTAGTCATCATTATAAATGTAATGGTCATGTACAACAGCCTCTTGCTCCCCAGTGCACTTGCTTCAGCAATCATTACTTCACAGTCAATAACACGTATTAATTTAATAAATTTTATTTTCAGGGAAACCCACTAATATTCCATTTTTCATTGTCAAGGAATTCATTACTGCCTTAAGACAAAACATAACCAAGCAGTTTCATAATCACATGTGTATGGTTCTGTTTTCTTTGGACCATTTCTAATAGCAAGTACTGAATCTAATACCAATTAGAACCCAGTCAGGGAAAGTGAAGCCACAGTAAGTATTTCAACAGAGAAAATTTAGTATAGGATATTAGTTAGGTAATTTTGGGATGTCTGGAAAAGTGAACTGAAAACACTTAAGTAAAACAGAGATAATATTGGGTTATCCAAGTATAGACACTCAAAGGAAGAGTCCCTGTCAACCTGGGGTCAGACATTGAGGAGGGGTACTTCCTGGCTGGTGCTGATACATCAGGAGCGATAAACCTACAGATCTGGGCTCTGAGCAGGGGTCACTGTCTGGCTAGTAATAGTAATTTCTCAGATAGTTCTGAGAAAGTATAACAAGATTGGTTGTGAGTGCTGAAGGAAGTTGGAAAATGGATCAAAGTGGTGTTACTTCCAAGGCAAAGATCCAATGACATAGAGGTGCCAACTGAAACAGCAACCAAAGAGAAAGGAAAAAGTACACCCATCTTTTTCCTTCCTACCTTCCTATAGTGTGTCCATTTGGCAGAAGATAAAAGAAGTCAGCTGACGAGAAAAAAAAAAAAATTGGTTTGAAGAATCCTAGTCCAAGTATTGCAAAGTAGAATATCAAGGGGTTGATTGGAAGCTGAATGACAAGAGCTTAATTACTGATATAATTCCGAACTAGAATATACATTGTGTAATAGTGAGGCTTTGCCAGTCTAATTTATTGTGTTCCCAGAATCTTTGGACTCTCAGTGGAAGGGCCTCAGTACTTATTTGTTGAGTAACTTGTTATAGAAAAATGACTTGATACATATGTAAAATGATAAAATATAGTAGCATGTACCACCTTATATCATTTTACTGGAATATGATAAAAATTTATAAAATCAAAATAATCACAACAAAAATCTATTAGGGTATAATATTTATATACTAAATTAATATCTATATGATTACATGCATTATATTTTATATTGTACTTTAGTTGATATAAAAAAGAAAATACAAATGCCTATTATTTAATTTGAAAATAAAATATTAAAAAGACTTTGGATCTCACAGATGAAGTTTCACTAGCTTATTTCTTTCCTTTAAACTTCTATTCAATATTTATACATACTTTATCTGAAATATTTTATAGCAAGTGTTTGAGCTGATTTTCCTCTTCTAAATTAGCCATTCACAAAATAATAATGTATAAAAGCAAATTATGTATATGAACAGGTTCCAAAAATATGTATTCAATTTTCTCATCAGTTAATTAGTTAAAAAATTAATTCATACATCATTCATTGGAATAATTGGAAACTTATTGTATAACAAAAAGAAATAAATATGGAATGTGTGATAAAATTTGGTAAGAGCTGTAATCATCATTTGTACAGAATGTTAGGGGAGCATGGAAATGTGAGTAATTTACTCTGGCTGCACAAATTGAAGAAAGCTTTGTAAGAAGAGACGATACTAAGATTTTAGCAAATTATTTTTCACAATATCACTTCACTTTTCACTAGACCTTTTATTTTTACTTTTAAGCCACATTCTATATGCAACTTGCAGCATTTAACTGGGTGGCGAGGTTACCTGGGTTATCATGCCAACCCCGTGGTCTACCAGGGACTATTCTGTCCTTCATATACAACCATATCGCTTTTGATTTTGTTTCTCTTTGTTTAGCAAGGTATATGATGCAAGGTACGTTTATTCCCACTTATTTCAGTCCCTGGTTTGATCACAGTTCCTTTTTAGTGCCTCACTTGCAGTTTTTCGTATTTTTAAATATTTTAAGGATAGAGTATGGCAGTCTCTCCTAAGCATGTTGATGTTTCTTGCAGAGTTCAAGTCTTATTACAGTTTGTAAATAATAAGAATTAGCAGATGGAAGACTCAATTAGCAGTAGTACCACTTGACCCTATGTGCTGTAAAATCTTTGTCTCAAACAGATAGAGTTAGGGAAATTTTGAGTGATATATCACATGGTTTAGAGAATGGTGTATGTCTTTCTCTCCGCCATAATTCTTCATATTTTGTTCATTGACCTAGAATGTTATTTTACTCCAATTCTTATTCCTAGTTATCTTTTTTTTTTTTTTTTTTTTTTTTTTTTTTTGTGGTACGCCTGTCACTGTTGTGGCCTTTCCTGTTGCGGAGCACAGGCTCTGGATGCGCAGGCTCAGCGGCCATGGCTCACGGGCCCAGCCGCTCCGCGGCATGTGGGATCTTCGTGGACCGGGGCACGAACCCGTGTCCCCTGCATCGGCAGGTGGACTCTCAACCACTGCGCCACCAGGGAAGCCCCCTAGTTATCTTTCAGTACTTGCTTCAGCATCTTTTTCTACAGGAATATTTCCCTGAACCTTAGTAGACTTGGCTTGATTGTTCTTAACTCCTGGGCTTACTTCTACCAAATAACATGTAAATTACAGATAAATTTTTATTTTTCTGCATCCCACACAGTACTGCATACTCTGTGTTGGTAAGGACTACATCTTGATTTCTGTTTCCTATTCACTTAGGAAAGGGACTTGGAACATACTATAAATTCTCCATATTTGGGCTGACAGTATAAATTAATAATTAGGTAGTTATATTGAATCTTGAGTGTGGTAGACAAGAAGAGTTAGCAGGTGAAATATCCAAATGTTAAGTTTAGAAAAGAATCCGTGGAAAAATATTGCAGCTACAATGTGGATTGAGGCAGTTCACGAATAATCACTTTTTTGTGTACTTGTACATACAACATTTTTTTCTCTCTTTTCTATCTGTGGACTTCCTAAGCCAATTTTAAGTGCCACTAATTTAGTTAAACTTTCACTATTCCCAGTTTAAAATAACTGACACCCTCCTGTGTTCTTTTACTATTTAATTTCTATTTGTTTTACATCATAGTTTCTATCATGCTAGCTTTACATCTTGACAGAGTATAGCATAGTGGTTCAGAGACAGTAGAGCATAATGTTTAGGGAGTACTTACCTGAAGTCAGAATAACCACAATTATCAACCTTGTCAAGGTTGTTAATTACCTATGATACTACAGACAATTTATTTAAAGTCTTTTCATCAGGTTCCCCAAGAAAGAATGGGGACAATAATAACAGCTACCTCAGTGGGCTATTGTAAGGATTAAAAGATACAATATTTACAAAACACTTAGATCATTACCAAACATATGACATGTTATCATGTACTTATTCTCCCCTTTGAATAGTAAACATGTTGAGGACATCAATAACTTCTTTGTTTTACTTTTTTGTTGTTTTTAACATCTTTATTGGAGTATAATTGCTTTACAATGTTGTGTTAGTTTCTGCTGTATAACAAAATTAATCAGCTATACGTATACATATATCCCCATATCCCCTCCCTCTTTCATATCCCTCCCACCCTTCCTAACCCAACCCTCTAGGTGGTCACGAAGCACGGGCTGATCTCCCTGTGCTATGTGGCTGCTTCCCACTAGCTATCTATTTTACATTTAGTACTGTATATATGTCAATGCCACTCTCTCACTTCGTCTCACCCTACCCTTTCCCCTCCCCATGTCCTCAAGTCCATTCTCTATGTCTGCGTCTTTATTCCTGTCCTGCCCCTAGGTTCTTCAGAACCTTTTTTTTTTAGATTCCATATATATGTGTTAGCATATGGTATTTGTTTTTCTCTTTCTGACTTACTTCACTCTGTATGACAGACTCTAGGTCTATCCACCTCACTACAAATGACTCAATTTTTTTCTTTTTATGGCTGAGTAATATTCCATTGTATATATGTGCCACATCTTCTTTATCCATTCATCTGCCGATGAACACTCAGGTTGCTTCCAAGGACATCAATAACTTTTTATTTAGTTTTTTATGCTGCAGTAAATAATACAAATTCTATCAAAATTCCTTGTTTTGTTGTTGTTTTTACCATTTGATCTTTGAAATATGCTCTTTTCCTTACAAAGTTATATTTATTTTCTTTCCCCTCCTTATCTGAAATTGTTTCTTTTCCCCTTTCATAATACCCAGAAGTTTAAAAGTACAAACTCAACATCACCAATTTTATTGTGTGTTGCTTTTTAAACTGGTCACACTAAGCCCTCTTAGTAATAATTGTGTTGCCTTAGTATAACTATGTCTACATTATGCTTTTGTGACTAAGCTCCTGACTATTGTATGCTGGAATTTCAAGAATTCATAAGGGAACAAAATAACATGTCATTAACTCTCAGGGAATGTTCACCAGAACTGTTCTGAAAGCTTTGAACCCCTGAGTTATTCACTAAACTCTGACAACCAACCCACCGAGTCCCATTCATTCTTCATCTTTGTATTTGCTCTCACTGAGAAGAATGGTCCAAATAGGGAAGTAGAGCACTCTAAAAGATAATGTACCAGATTAGATTCCAGGAAGCTGGGGACCAGTTCCTGGCTCTGACATTCATTACCTGTGTGAAAAAATCAAAGGGATTTAATGTCTCTTGATCCTAATAGCTTCAGCTACTAAATGAGGAGGCTTGTCTAAGTCAGTGGTTTTCATTTTTTGGAACACGGAAGTAACAGAATGGGTGTATTTTTTTAAGTTAGTAAGTATTACTGAATGCCTGTAGAAATATAAACATGTTCGACACAAAATGTACTTTTTGTGATACCAGATCTCAGTTGGATTTTTGTTGTTACTGTTGTTTGAAGAATTAATGGAAGCAAATGTAAATGTACTAATTACTGCACCAATTATTCCTAAGGTATTTTACATTGTATTCTAAAGATCAAAGAGATTTTAATTTTGATCATTCATTCAATGGATTCATTTACTTGTTCATTCAGTACATAATTAAAGAAACTATATTTGTTAATATTAGGGATATAAAAATGAATAAAGCATGGCTCCCAAATTTGGAATACTCTGGAAATATCATGAGTGAAGATACATTATAGTGCACAGAAGGAGAGAATGATGTACCTGAATACCTTCTCTGGAGATACAGGTTGCAATGAAATATATAATGTAGTACTTTACATCTCAATCCTCTAGAAACTCTCTAAACAAGGAGCATGGCTATTTAACCAATAAGAATTTCTGCAACTTAAAAGAAGTGAATAATTTATTCTGGGTTGTGTTTAAGAAGCTGTTGACTTTGAAGTTTCTGCCAGATAATTCTGATCTAAAAATTTACCAATTTCTTAAATACATTAATGTGCCCCTGTGGAAAGGAATTTACTTTGATGCTTTTAACACTTTATTGGTACCTCATGAAGCCTAAAACAACTGATAAAAGGTGGTTTTTGTTTTCCAAACTTTGGCTTACTAGTTCTCTTAGGAATCAATGTCAACACTTCCAATGAGGTATTTTGTTTTTTGGGCAGTGGAATGGGTGCTTTCAATCCTGATTCAAAAGAATCAATTAAATATTATTTTAAAATGGTGCAATTTTAAAGATATTATTATCTCCACATTGCATTATAGACAATTATCACAGTTATATAGACCATTTCATATTTCAACTTTTGTTTACCAAATGTGAAGCAAATTCATTATTTTAAAAATTCCATTTGACTTACAGAGTTTTAGTTTTTAATCCCAATTTTCTGTTCTAAATCCCAAAATCCCCAGGGGCAAATAGACACATAACATTTATGTTTTAAGCCATTTCTCATTGTCCAATTAGGGGAAAAAACACACTGTACAATTGCTTTCTTTCCTTTTGAACACATGCCAAAAACCCCCTTATTTCATTCATTGTAGTAAGTGGAAATTTACCAAACAATGTTTCAAAGACAAATCATTTAGCAGCAAAATAATGAGGGCTTCCCGTAAAGTGAGGACAAAGTGCTTCATAGCTCTATTTGAAGCTGGTTAATAAGACACAAATGTAATAGGCTTCACTGCATTTAACTTCAGAAAAAGCACCAATATCTTCAAAGGTGAACCTTGGATTATTGCTTCTGCAATTTGTTTAGGCAGCCAATGCACCACAACTCATTCCCAGCCTACAAAGTGCTTTTGTTAGTGGGAAATAGCATACAATAAAGCTAGATTTCCTGGTGCTTTATTGACTCATGATCAAGTAGATGTTGAGAATTTTTTGTCTACTTTCAATGACTCTCTCAAATATTCTAAATGTTTGCAAAATAATAGCATCTTTAAGTACCTTACGGTTTATTTAAGATGATTGTAATTCTTTGGATTTTTTTGTTTCCTTAAACTGTTTTAATATTCTATTTTCAGATTGCCTATATTTGTATGAATCTTAGAACTACTGTAAAAATTATTTATTCCTCTAAATGTGGAAGTTGCACATTAATGTCAATACATCAATGTTCCTAAACTTCATGATTATATTTATTCTGATGGAAGTGAAGCATTACAATTTCTCATAAACATTAACTTAAAGTATGCCATTATAGTGTGTTTTGTCAGTTGTATTTTACATTACTTTGTAAGTATTATATAGTGTGATGAGAATATCTGGAATGCAATATATTACTACATGCTACCAACATAACTGATTTCCCTAGCATTCTTAGATTCCATAAAGTCTGCCCATTAAACATGATTTAACAAAGAAACATTAATAGTTTATTTAGTTTCCATTTAGTTCCTAATAGTTTCCATTTGTTAGGTGAATAATAAAATATTTGAACATCAAGGTTACTATAGAAGTATAGGACAAATATTTTTATATCAAGCTTCAAATTACAGAAATATTTAAAGACATTTATTTTAATAATAATATTAATTTAGAATTTTCTTTATAAGCATATATCAACCATTGTTTTTAATTCTTTTTAATTTACCTGTAATTATAAATAAATTATAAAATAAATATTAAAATTAATGTTACTGGCACTGAATAAATTTTGTGTTAAACTGATGATTGCATTTTAAAAACAAACATATAAAACTCACATATTTTAAAGAGATCATTACATCACTTTATAATAACATTATCCCTGAGGACAACATAATAAATGGAGTTCTATTACCTGTGATATCTGAGTACTAGAACCGTCCAGCTTTATTGACAACTTGGAAGCAGTATTCTGGCAAGGCATCAGGCTTAGCTATAAGATATTAAATCATCCAAACTCCAGGAAAATCTTGACTTGAGATATTAAGAATATATCCAAGAATCAAAGATATAAGCAGATGTGGAGTTCCTATATAAGAAGGAAATGGAAATCAAGTACATGCAAGTATCCCTTACACCACAGAGCATCTTGTCACCACTAAGTATTTTTTTTTTTGATAAATGTTGCTAACCCATAAAAAATTTAATGTGTTGATTTAGTTTTATTACTCCTGTGTGTTGACTTCCACTTGAGATAAAATTGATCATAAGGTTGAAATCCTTGCTGTCAAATAAATTGCACAAAAAATGCCAGTGTTCTAAAGAATAAGCTACAGAGCACACTTCCTAAAATTATCCTAATAAAGAAAGTGGAACTGATCAGTAATGTAGATGCCTAAACAACTTGAAGTCTTTTAGTTCAAGGACACATAATAGAAACTTAAAAAGAAATCCATTTCTTATTTTGATAAGTGCAAAGCAAAATTGCTTCTAGCCTTTGAAATCAAATGCTACTGGCAGTGAAGTGAGTACCCTCAAATCAATATACACACCTTATATTTACATGTAACCCAGAAGCCTCTAAAATCAATATGAATGCCTTAAATTTATATGTAATCTAAAGTTGAAGATTTAGGTGGATTTTGAACAGTTGCAGAGAATAAGAGATTGATCTAAATTTGCAGATGCATTCTCTATCTGTCTCAAAGGATGGTTTTCTCCTAAGAAATGGTCTGCAATTGAAAACACTCTCTCTTTTAATCATTTTCATTCATATATATATAAATGAATGAATGAATGGATAATGAATGATTGATGTATGAATTAGCAAATAAATGGACACGGAATATTAACTTTTTATATATATATATAAAATCTAATATGTATCAGATAAAATATACACCTAATTACATATATACCTAGTATATTATATATATCTGAATAATATATATAGTATTATTAATCACTTACTAGTTGAGCAGCTGTTATCCACTTGTAGATGCACAATGGTGCACAAAAGACAGTTGTTGTGCCTTTATCATGTAACTTATAGCCTAGAATGATACTAATTGTAAAGATACTGTAATGTCAAGAGATTGTAGAAATTTATATTATTAATAAAAAGAACTGGATCTAAAACACCCAAATAATTAAAACAGAAAATATAAAATTGAAACAGTTCTCAGTTCACAACGGCAGAGTAGAAGGACGTGCACTCACTTCCTCTTGCGAGAGCACCAGAATCACAACTAACTGTGGAACAATCATTGGCAGGAAGACACTGGAACTAACCAAAAAAGACAATCCATTTCCAAAGACAAAGGAGAAACTGCAATGAGATGGTAGGAGGGGCACGATCACAACAAAATCAAATCCCATAACTGCTGGGTGATGACTCACAAACTGGAGAACAATTATACTACAGAATTTCACCCACTGGAGTAAAGATTCTGAGCCCCACGTCAGGCTTCCCAACCTGGGGGTCCAGCAATGGGTGGAGGAATTCCCAGAGAATCAGACTTTGAAGGCCAGCAGGATTTGATTGCAGGACTTCGACAGGACTATGGGAAAGAGAATCTCCATTCTTGGAGGGCACACACAAAGTAGTGTGTACATGAGGACCCAGGGGGAAGGAGCAGTGACCCCATAGGAGACTGAACCAGACCTACCTGCTAGTGTTGGAGGGTCTCCTGCAGAGGCAGAGGGCAGCTGTGGCTCACCGCAGGGACAGGACACTGGCAGCAGAAGTTCTGGAAAGTACTCCTTGGAATGAGCCCTCCTGGAGTCTGCCATTAGCCCCACCAAAGAACCATACAGTGCTGGGTCACCTCAGGCCAAACAATCAACAGGCAGGGAATGCAGCCTCACCCATCAGCAGACAAGCAGATTAAAGTTAAACTGAGCTCAGGCCACCAGAGCAACGCCCAGCTCTAACCACCACCACTCCCTCCCATCAGGAAACTTGCACAAACCATCCTCTTAGATAGCCTCATCCACCAGAGGACAGAGAGCAGAAGCATGAAGAACTATAATCCTGCAGCCTGTGGAACAAAAACCACATCCACAGAAAGACAGACAAAATAAAAAGGCAGAGGACTATGAACCAGAAGAAGGAACAAGATAAACCCCCAGAAAACCAACTAAATGAAGTGGAGATAGGCAACCTTCCAGAAAAAGAATTCAGAATAATGATAGTGACGATGATCCAGAACTTCGGAAAAAGAATGGAGTCAAAGATCAAGAAGATTCAAGAAATGTTTAACAAATACCTAGAAGAATTAAAGAACAAACAGAGATGAACGATACAATAACTGAAATGAAAACAACACTAGAAGGAATCAATAGCAGAATAACTGAGGCAGAAGAACAGATAAGTAACCTGGAAGACAGAATGGTGGAATTCACTGCCACAGAACAGAATAAAGAAAAGAGAATGAAAAGAAATGAAGACAGCCTAAGAGACCTCTGGAACAACATTAAACGCACCAACATTTGCATTATAGAGGTCCCAGAAGGAGAAGAAAGAGAGAAAGGACCCAAGAAAATGCTTGAAGAAATTGTAGTCAAAAATTTCCCTAAGATGAAAAAGGAAATAGCCACCAAAATCCAGGAAGCACAGAGAGTCCCAGGCAGGATAAACCCAAGGAGAAACACACTGAGACACATAGTAATCAAATTGGCAAAAATTAAAGACAAAGAAAAATTATTAAAAGCAACAAGAGAAAAATGACAAATAACATACAAGGGAACTCCCATCAGGTTAACAGCTAATTTCTCAGCAAAAACTCTACAAGCCAGAAGGGAGTGGCATGATATATTTAAAGTGATGAAAGGGAAGAACCTACAACCAAGATTACTCTACCCAGCAAGGATTTCATTGATTTGATGGAGAAATCAAAAGCTTTACAGACAAGCAAAAGCTAAGAGAATTCAGCACCACCAAACCAGCTCTACAACAAATGTTAAAGGAACTTCTACAAGTGAGAAACACAAGAGAAGAAAAGGACCTAAAAAAGCAAACCCAAAACAATTAAGAAAATGGTCATAGGAACATACCTATTGATAATTACCTTAAATATGAATGGATTAAATGCTCCAACCAAAAGACACAGGCTCGCTGAAAGGATACAAAAACAAGACCCATATATAGGCTGTCTACAAGAGACCCGCTTCAGACCTACAGACATATACAGACTGAAAGTGAGGAGATGGAAAAGATATTCCATGCAAAAGGAAATCAAAAGAAAGCTGGAGTAGCAATACTCATATCAGATAAAATCGACTTTAAAATAAAGAATGTTACAAGAGACAAGGAAGGACACTACATAATGATCAAGGGATCAATCCAAGAAGAAGATATAACAGTTATAAATATATATGCACCCAACATAGGAGCAATGCAATACATAAGGCAACAAATACTATTACATTAAATCATGATTATAGTACATAGGCCAGGAAAAATGGCTGGAATCTTTGGAATTCCCTTCACCCACTAACTCAACAAAACTCAGATTTGTTATAGCTTAAAACACTGAGACACATCTTCTTGAGCTACCCAAGCATAGCTGCTTTTCACTAAATAAATTGTTCATGATCTAATTGGTCATTTGCATATCATACAAGGTTTGTGCACCTTAAAGACAGAGAGTGGGGGAAACAGCAAATCTGTTAAGAAAATACAGTTTATATTAAAAACTAGAGCTACTTTTAGCATAATATATAGAATGGATATGTGCCAACATTTTTGTTAAAGTTTTCGCAAATTCTCCATCTGCCAGAATTGAAAATATGAGCTTCTGGCCTTTAAGAGCTGTGTAACAAAGATCCAAAATTGGAGAATAGAGTATTAAAAAACTGAAATTAATTCACATCTGATTATTTAGAAAGCTGTTAAATGTGAATGTGAATTTTTGATATCTAAAATAACGTCACTAAAAGCAGGCAATTAGGAGACATCTGCGCAAGAAAACAAAAACAGCAAAAACTTTTCCAAAACTAGCACAACAGTGATTTAATTAAACTTAATTCTATATTTAGGATTAAAATTGAATGACTTCACAGATTGCAATCAAGACCACCAAAAATGTACTTCAACAAAAATATTATAATCAGACCACAATTTAAACCTAAATATACTTAAGATGTCATTCTTCACTTGAATTTCTCTCAAAAGCTTCAGATTGCGAATTGCATTATTTTTATTGCTTTCCTTCTCATTTAGCACAAATTGTCTCTTTTTAGTTTAATTATGTGCCCATTAATAGACAAATGGATAAAGAAGATGTGGCATGTACATATGATGAATATATATTACTCAGCCATGAAAAAGAATGAAAATTTGCCATTTGCAACAACATGAATGGAACTAGAGTGTATTATGCTAAGTCAGACAGAGAAAAACAAATGCTGTATGATTTCACTTATATGTGGAATCTAAAAAACAAAACAAATGAACAAACCTAACAATACAGAAACAGATTCATAGAACAAACTGGTTTTTGCCAGAGGGAACAGGGGTGGGGGGATGAGTGAACTAGGTGGAAATTAAGAGGTACAAACTTCCAGTTACAAATGAGTCACAGGGATGTCATGTACAGCACAGGGAATATAGTTCAATAATATTATAATAACTTTGTATGATTACAGATGGTAACTGGACTTATCGTGGTGATAATTTTGTAATGTACAAAAATATTGGATCACTATGTTGTACACCTGAAACTAATATAATATTGTAAGTCAATCATACTTCAGTTAAAAATTGACACAGCAATGGCATTAAAAAATGTTTTAAACATTGTATTAAGTTAAAAATATTAAATTCCACATATAATCTATGGCATAAATGGCACCTGTTCATCCACAGCCTGTACTACAATGAATAAAAATAGGCACATCATGTTCTTGATATTTCCTCATTAAGCTTATCAAGTCCAGAATAGAATCAAATGATGAGGGAACACCATGGTCTGGCCAGTTCACATAATGTAACTGATATAGCCTATGAGATTCATCTTGAAATTCAAGTAAGAGTGTCCTAATGAAGTAGTATGTTCTTGTTTGTTCAGCTTCATAAGAAATTTTAAATGGTGAAAATGTTATAGGGTCTTCTCCATACAAAGGCCAATAGTGCTCACATTTTTTCCTTCCCATCTCAAATTCACGACAGGCCATTACAATGATTACAACATTGTACTCCCATATCATCCTCCAAAAATCTATTACTGTATTTGCTAAAGGTCCTTGGGTTGCCACATATGCTTTTGGCCCATAAGCACCTTTAATATAATTTGCATTGATATAGTCTGAATCTTGAGAAGGAGTCTTTAAAGTCAATTTAACTCGGCTGTGGTCAAATGGCAGTATGTCCTTATATCTGTTCTTTTTAACATTTTCTTCTTTTTCTCCAGTGGCTGTGGTATAAATCTTTTCTGTTCTATACTTTGTTGACAATCTTCTTAGTTGCTTGCCCACTCCTGAGACCAGCTTGAGCAAAGGGCAAGGTTATAGATTTTTGATAAATGGTAACTGGTAAAATAAATATGATGTTAGAAGTCATCTCTAGCTAACATTCTAAGTTTTAACATCATGAATTCACAAACTTGTAAAGTCTAGCTTTAAGGGTTAAAGGCTTAAAAAAGTTAATTTCAAGATACATTGAGACTGACTGTATTACCTATGCATGACCTCACACCAGCAACCTCAGAAATAATTTAACTATAAACCAGAATTCAAGTTTAACTATTCACAATGAGAAATGTAATAACTATGGATGTAGGATAACCTTATCTAATTTATTCTTCCCATGAAATTAGATTTTATTATAGGGCCCTATGTGTGTAGATTAGCTATATGTACCCATCTCAATAGATACATACTTAATACCAAAAATAGTAAAAATCTTTGGCCATCTTACTTCTCTGAATAGGGATGGACACAGAACATAAAATGCAGGGCTTCTTTTAAATAATCCTTCAACAACTACCTCTCCTCACAATCTTCCTTGAATCATTGGTTCTGTGTTCTTTGGGGAATTTGGCATATGTTGTGGTGATTCACAAAACCTTCAATTTTTCCTCAGAAGAAAATTTTATTACTAAGTTCTAAAAGAACAAACAAAAATTCTAAGAAAAGAAAGTTATTTTTCTGTGATTCTTTGGAAAAGAATACACTTATTATGATTTATTTGTTTGACTCACATTTTTAAATGTAATCTTTGAACATTTAGAAAGAATATCACTCCATTGTAAATATTTGTATCGTGTACTTTGAGTTGACACATTGCAGTGATATCATGTGTTGCCCTCCTGCTGTTACAAATGAAGGAATTTACAGATAAATTAAGGATCTTGAAATAGGGAAATTATACTGAATCATTCAGGCAAATTCAGTGTAATTATAGGATCCTAATAAGATGGAAGCAGGAAGGTCAAAGTCAGAGAAGATGGAACAATGGAAGCAGAGGAAGCAGAGATCGAAATGTCATAACTGCTGGCTTGCACATAGAAGAAGTGACCACAAGCCAAGGATTACAGTCAGCCTCTAGAACCTGGAAAAAGCAAGGTAACAGACTCTCTCCTGGAGCCTTTGAAAGGAAGTCCTAGATTTTAGCCCAGTGAAAACCATTTAAGATTTTTGCCCTCCAGAACTATAAGATAAAGGTGAAAGAAAATATTAATAAATTTGAGTTCTTTTAAGCCACTATGTTTGTGGTAGTATTTCACAACAGCAACAAATAATTAATACATATAGTTAATCAAAATAAGTCCTCGTAAGTGGAATAAAGAAAATTAGAAAGTTAATTTCTAATTAGAAAAACATAAATAAAACATAAAAGCATTATCCTGAACAAAAACTATATTCTATAAAAATATTCCTTTACTTAATGCTAAACAACTAGGTATTGAGTAATGTTTAATCATGTTGACAGATCCTTTCTGAACCTCAGCCCCACTTTATGTGACCTTAGATAAGCCTGAGATTCCTTTTCTATAAAATGAGCAAAATGTTTATGAAAAGGGCTAGAACAGTACCTCACACATTATAAACAATCAACAAATGCTACTCATCTATTTGTTTCTGGTTATTATTACATCTTATTACATACCTTGCAAATAAAAGCTATATTTGTAAAATATAACATATAAACTGTGACAAATTTCTAGATCACTGTTCAGTCTTCAATCTGAAAATTTTCAAAATTCTGTGAGCATGATAGATTATAATATCTAGTTATTTTATGGCATTATAGTTTAATTAACATGGGAACTACATAATTACATCAGATCAATAATAAAAAAAACCCATAATCTCCCCAAATTAAAAAACAAGGCAGAAAAACACAGTAAGCATTCTAAATAAATTGCCTTTCTTAGTATACGTATTGTAATATGTCAAGCCTGAATTAACAACAAAATCTAAACTCCTATTTAATGCCTCTGAAAACATACAGTCTACTTCATCTCCCAGCTTAATAGAAATCGGATATAGACATGATGTTAGACTATAAACTGAAAATTCAGAAACCTAAAACAGAGTAATAAATTTCTTTTTAACATCATGCTACCAGCAGAGTAGTCAATAATAATTGTTTGTAGAAAATTGTTTAGCCTTTCCTCAACCATGGCTTAGAAAGTAATTTCATCTGAAAGTATTCTATTTTAGCTGACACTAAGGACCTGCCTTTGTGAGTTCTATTAAATTCTTATGTACTGTGGAATTGTACTTCAGGGTAATTTACAAACTATATGTGTGATTGGTGATTAAAATTATCTTCAAAGACAGAGTTCTGTATTGATAACAATTTTCTGCCTATTGAAAGAGGAAGTGAACAATCAGGAAGGCAATAAGCTATACTTATGTGTTCTTACACAAAGGTGCTCAGTAGATCTCTTCTCAAGATAACTGCAGTCAATTCAATTAATTTCTATAGAGAATCTGTATAAAGTTTTTATTATTATCATCATCATTACCATTATCGTTATTTTACTTTGTCTCAACAATAATTCTGTTGTTCTATTTACCCCTTTTTTACCAAACACATAAAAAAATCAAATATATTTTGGGTAATGAAGTAATTTTGTATGCAGTTTTAAAGTGATCCCTGAAATTAATTTAGGCACAATAAGATATAACTATTATAATATACATGATATTGTATGAATATTATAAAACTATTAGAGAAAAATATTATAAAATAAATATTAAAATATTATTATAAATTTTCAAACTTTATAGAGTAGTAAGAGTATGACATCTATATTGAATTTAAGTAGATTGCTCTTTAGCTTTTTTTTTAATTGAAAAAACTATTTTAATAGGCACACATTCGCTTTTTTTTTTAAATCTTCAACTTTCTTTTTTTTCATTGAAGTATAGTTAATTTACAATGTTTGCTAGTTTCAGGTGCACAACAAAGTGATTCAGTTATACAGACACACACATATAAATATATTCTTTTTCATAATCATTTCCCTGTTCTTTAGCTTTTTGATTGTAGGCAAGATATGTATTCTTTTATAAGCCTTAACATAGATCCTGGCAAATAGAAGATGGTCCATATGTCTCTCTCTGTCTCTCTGACTCTCTTTCTCTCTTTCTTGCTCTATGTGTGTATATGTATATATATGTTTCTATATAAAATATGTACATACACAAAAATATATGATTATAGACAGGCATATGCATGTTTATATAATTATATATTATATTTCATGTATAAAATATATCTATAATATTATATATATTAGCTAAATAAATAAATGAACATCCTACAGCATATACTGTGTCTTGCTGTTGATGGCCCTTTCCTTCTTTGTTAGCAATTTATCTATCTCCATCTATACAAGTACCTCCATCACAGTAAAGATGAAGCAAACATTAGGGACAAAAGTAATATGTACAAAAAAAAGTGAAGCAAAAAGCCATTATAGCCCCACTTGTTTCACAATGTATTTTTTGAAGGTGGCCTTCTGGTTTAGAGCTGCAAGCCCATGGCCAAGCTATGTTTCAGGTCTCAGTAATGTTACAGACAGTCCAGTAAACAGAAGTATGACTGTTAGGTATGAGTGAAGAATAGCCTTGCAGATTGTGATATAGGGAGGGATTGAGCCAAAACGTAATGATTTTTAACTAAAATGAAATGAGGTTTCTCACTGTCAGAGAGAGGAGTTATAAGGAGAGAAAGAGTCAAAGGCAACATGAACTATAATAATTGGTGTCAGAATAATTGGTGTCAGAATAGTTTTGTGTGTAAACTAATAATTTTCAATATAGAGATAGGTATAGAAAGAAACATATGTATGCCTGTGTGGATTATGTGTGTGTGTGTTTATGCATGTATAAACATTCATATATTTTGGGATCTATTCTCTGAAAAATCCTGGAAGCAGTGACACCCCTGTAATGATGAGCAAATCTAGTACTCAGATCTTGCATTCCTAAATAATTAGAAATATTTCCAAATATCTTTCTCCACTGCAAGGAATACAGATTCTTTGAAAAAATGACCAATAAAAATCTGGAAAAAACAAAGAATAAAATAAACCTGGAATATTTTGCTGTGTCAGAAAATAAGCAAATTCTCTCTCCAAGATATATCAATTTTAATATTGAGATGCAGCTCATGCAGCTCAATATTAAAAAAACAAACAACCCAATCCAAAAATGGGCAGAAGACCTAAATAGACATTTCTCTAAAGAAGACATACAGATGGCCAAGAAGCACATGAAAAGCTGCTCAACATCACTAATTATTAGAGAAATGCAAATCAAAACTACAATGAGGTATCACCTTACACCTTTTAGAATGAGCATCATCAGAAACTTGTAAAAAACAAATGCTGGAGAGGGTGTGGAGAAAGGGGAACACACTTGCACTGCTGGTGGGAATGTAAATTGATATAGCCACTATGGAGAACAGTATGGAGGTTCCTTAAAAAACTAAACATAGAATTACCATATGACCCAGCAATCCCACTACTGGGCATATACCCAGAGAAAACCATAATTCAAAAAGACACATGCAGGGCTTCCCTGGTGGCGCAGTGGTTGAGAGTCCGCCTGCCAATGCAGGGGACATGAGTTCATGTCCCAGTCCGGGAAGATCCCACATGCCGCAGAGTGGCTAGGCCCGTGAGCCATGGCCACTGAGCCTGCACGTCCGGAGCCTGTGCTCCGCAACGGGAGAGGCCACAACAGTGAGAGGCCCGCATACCGCAAAAAAAAAAAAAAAAAAAAAGACACATGCACCCCAGTGTTCATTGCAGCACTATTTACAATAGCCAGGTCATGGAAGCAACCTAAATGCCCATTAACAGATGAATGGATAAAGAAGATGTGGTACATATATACAATAGAATATTACTCAGCCATAAAAAAGAACAAAATTGGGTCATCTGTAGAGACGTGGATGGATCTAGAGACTGTCATACAGAGTGAAGTAAGTCAGAAAGAGAAAAACAAATATCGTATATTAACACATATATGTGGAACCTAGAAAAATGGTACAGATGAACCAGTTTGCAGGGCAAAAATAGAGACACAGACGTAGAGAACAAACGTATGTACACCAAGGGGGGAAAGTGGCTGGGGGTGGGTGGTGGTGGTGGTGTGATGAATTGGGAGATTGGGATTGACACGTATACACTGATGTGTATAAAATAGATAACTAATAAGAACCTGCTGTATAAAAAATAAATAAAATAAAATTTTTAAAAAACCCAGTAAAATAAGGAAAATAAGCAAATTCTCAAGGAATGAGAGACATCCTGAAAGGTCAGGAGTTCTAATTTTAAGAGGCTCCCACTGGACAAATATGAGACAAGTAAAAGTGGACACACACATACAAAAATATTGTAACAGATTGTTGCTCATTGATTAAATAAGAATTCATAAGTCCATACCAATATAAATAAATGAATAAATATATAAATATGGAGAAGAAAAACTCATCTTTACAGTTAAATGCCAATTAACAAATGCAGAAGAAGTTATGGAATTAGAAAATCACGATTTGGTAACCCTCCTGGCAATAACTGATATAGACAACTATCAATGAATATGAAAAGTAATGGGTAAAAATGTGAAACAGAAAAATTTTCACACAAAGTATAAATTTACACAATTTTACACAAAGTGTAATTTTAGTCACAAAGTATGTCATCACAAAATACTCATAATTTACAAAGACAAAGAGAATGAAGATACCTGACAGATATTGCTATAATTTGGTGATCAAAGTTAACATGACCCACAATAGGGCAATTTTTTATCATGTACCAACTGACATGATGGAATAAAAAGAATATACATTTCATCTTCAATATCCCTGTTAAAACAGCTAAAAAAAGTAATCATGATGAATATCAGTCAAACAAAGACTGACACAGCATTCAGTAAAATAACTACCTGTAGTATAGTACTTTAAAAAACTCAGGATCATGAAAGTAATGAAAAAACTACAAAAGCATTCCATTGAATGTGATTAGAGAGAGTCGACAAGTGAATGAAATGTGTGATGTAATATTGGATGCTTTGCTATAGAGGCCGTGATTGGGACAACTGGTGAAACTTAAATGGAGTCTGTGGTTTGTCACTAGAAGTGTATTGATGTTTAATTTCCTGATTTGGATGTTTGTATACTTGTTATAGAAGACATCCTTGTTCATAAATTATAGACACTAACTTATTCAGGCTAATGGTTCATCATTTCTGCAAACTGCTCTCAAAAAACCCCAAAAAGATTGATAATAGACAAACAGACAGATATAGATACAGATGTAGATATAAATATATAGATACTGGCAAAGCAGATGAGATGTTAACAGCTGGGGGATCTGGGGTAAGCACATAACAGAATTGTTTACCACCTTTGCACACCCAGAAGCAAGTAGATCTTTTATTCAGGACTTGATATGATGCATTTTATTTTGTTTTTTAATTCTCAGCCACAAATTATCATCTCTACCTTTTCTTCCCTACTCTAAATCCTGGGTAATATTGAGATTTTGTTCAGACTTTCAAGGCCCATGCTTTGGTGACCTATTCAATAGGATGGAGATGTGCATACTCATCTCTCTTCAATAATTTGTGAGAAAAAAATTCTTCTCAACTGTCACAAATCCCATTTTGAAGGCAAATCAAAATACCTATTAAAAAATACCTATTAATAGCAGGAATATTTCATCAAAATATAACTAAGTCTGATGTTCTTCACTCATCTTTAATTCTGCTATTTTGTTTTCATAAACTCAAAGCTTTTCAGTCACATACAGAAGTGTAAGGAGAATATTTTGCATATGAATGCAAGGTCACTTTAGGTTTTAGCTGTACTATTTGTTACAAAATATCAGCTCATATAGATCGGCATATTCTCTATCACTGAATTAATTGCAAACTTTATCAACATGATTAGGAAAAGAAGCCAAAAATATAACCAGTCACATTCAGTAAAAAAATCATTTGTTAGACTATATAAATCAGTGTACAACGATTAATATGTTAACTCTATCAGTCATTGGAATCAGGATATTTATTCACCTCATCAATCTGAAAATCATTTCTTACATAGAAATATATATAAAATAACAACACTTGCCTCATACACAAGTTCTTTATGAAGATGGAAATATTGAAAATGATCTCCAAGAGATTTCTGGGCATTAATTTTGTAACCTGCAACTTTACCAAATTCATTGCTTAGTTCTAGTAGTTTTCTGGTGGCATTTTTAGGATTCTCTACATATACTATCATGTCATCTGCAAACAGTGACAGTTTTACTTCTTCTTTTCCAATTTGTATTCCTTTTATTTCTTTTTCTTCTCTGATTGCCGTGGCTAGGACTTCCAAAACTATGTTGAATAACAGTGGTGAATGGACATCCTTGTCTTGTTCCTGATCTTAGAGGAAATGCTTTCAGTTTTTCACCGTTGAGAATGATGTTTGCTGTGGGTTTGTTGTATATAGCCTTTATTATGTTGAGGTAGTTTCCCTTTATGCCCACTGTCTGGAGAGTTTTTATCATAAATCGGTGTTGAATTTTGTCAAAAGCTTTTTCTGCATCCATTGAGATGATCATATGGTGTTTCTTCTTCAGTTTGTTAGTATGGTGTATCACATTGTTTGATTTGCGTATATTGAAGAGTCCTTGCATTCCTGGGATAAATCTCACTTGATCATGGTGTGTGATCCTTTTAATGTGCTGCTGGATTCCGTTTGCTAGTATTTTGTTGAGAATTTTTGCATCTATATTCATCAGTGATATTGGTCTGTAATTTTCTTTTTTTGTAGTATCTTTGTCTGGTTTTGGTATCAGGGTGATGGTGGCCTCATAGAATGAGTTTGGGAGTGTTCCTTCCTCTGCAATTTTTTGCAAGAGTTTGAGAAGGATGGGTGTTAGCTCTTCTGTAAATGTTTGATAGAATTCACCTGTGAAGCCATCTGGTCCTGGACTTTTGTTTGTTGGAAGATTTTTAATCACAGTTTCAATTTCATTACTTGTGATTGGTCTGTTCATATTTTCTATTTCTTCCTGGTTCAGTCTTGGAAGGTTATACCTTTCTAGGAATTTGTCCATTTCTTCCAGGTTGTCCATTTTATTGGCATAGAGTTGCTTGTAGTAGTCTCTTAGGATGCTTTGTATTTCTGCGGTGTCTGTTGTAACTTCTCCTTTTTCATTTCTAATTTTATTGATTTGAGTCCTCTCCCTCTTTTTCTTGCTGAGTCTGCTAATGGTTTATCAATTTTTTTTATCTTCTCAAAGAACCAGCATTTAGTTTTATTGATCTTTGCTATTGTTTTCTTTGTTTCTATTTCATTTATTTCTGCTCTGATCATTATGATTTCTTTTCTTCTGCTAAGTTTGGGTTTTGTTTGTTCTTCTTTCTCTAGTTCCTTTAGGTGTAAGGTTAGATTGTTTGAGATTTTTCTTGTTTCTTGAGGTAAGCTTGTATAGCTATAAACTTCCCTCTTACGACTGCTTTTGCTTCATCCAATAGGTTTTGGATCATCGTGTTTTCATTGTCATTTGTCTCTAGGTATTTTTTGATTTCCTCTTTGATTTCTTCAGTGATCTCTTCGTTATTTAATAATGTATTGTTTAGCCTCCATGTGTTTGTGTTTTTTACGTTTTTTCCCCTGTAATTCATTTCTAATCTCATAACGTTGTGGCCAGAAAAGAGGCTTGATATGATTTCAACTTTCTTAAATTTACTGAGGCTTGATTTGTGACCCAAGCTGTGATCTATCCTGGAGAATGTTCCGTGTGCACTTGAGAAGAAAGTGTAATCTGCTGTTTTTGGATGGAATGTCCTATAAATATCAGTTAAATCTATCTGGTCTATTGTGTCATTTAAAGCTTCTGTTTCCTTATTTATTTTCATTTTGGATGATCTGTCCATTGGTGTAAGTGAGGTGTTAAAGTCTCCCACTATTGTTTTCTTACTGTTGATTTCCTCTTTTATAGCTGTTAGCAGTTGCCTTTTGTATTGAGGTGCTCCTGTGTTGGGTGCATATATATTTATAACTGTTATATCTTCTTCTTGGATTGATCCCTTGATCATTATGTAGTGTGCTTCCTTGTCTCTTATAACATTCTTTATTTTAAAGTCTATTTTATCTGATATGAGTATTGCTATTCCAGCTTTCTTTTGATTTCCATTTGCATGGTATATCTTTTTCCATCCCCTCATTTTCAGTCTGTATGTGTCCCTAGGTCTGAAGTGGGTCTCTTGTAGACAGCATATATATGGGTCTTGTTTTTGTATCCATTCAGCAAGCCTTTGTCTTTTGTTTGGAGCATTTAATCCATTTATGTTTAAGGTAATTATCGATATGTATGTTCCTATGACCATTTTCTTAATTGTTTTGGGTTTATTTTTGTAGGTCCTTTTCTTCTCTTGTGTTTCCCACTTATAGAAATTCCTTTAGCATTTGTTGTAGAGCTGGTGTGGTGGTGCTGAATTCTCTTAGCTTTTGCTTATCTGTAAAGTTTTTGATTTCTCCATGGAATCTGAATGAGATCCTTGCTGGGTAGAGTAATCTTGTTTGTAGGTTCTTCCCTTTCATCACTTTAAGTGTATCATGCCACTCCCTTCTGGCTTGTAGAGTTTCTGCTGAGAAATCTGCTGGTAACCTTATGGGAGTTCCCTTGTATGTTATTTATTGTTTTTCCCTTGCTGCTTTCAATAATTTTTCTTTGTCTTTAATTTTTGCCAATTTGGTTACTCTGTGTCCTTGCATGTTTCTCCTTGAATTTATCCTGTATGAGACTCGCTGCTCTTTCTGGACTTGGGTGGCTCTTTCCTTTCCCATGTTAGGGAAGTTTTCAACTATAATCTCTTCAAATATCTTCTCTGGTCCTTTCTCTCTCTCTACTCCTTCTGGGACCCCTATAATGCAAATGTTGTTGTGTTTAGTGTTGTCCCAGAGGTCTCTTAGGCTGTCCTCATTTCTTTTCATTCTTTTTTCTTTATTCTGTCCACAGCAGTGAATTCTACCATTCTGTCTTCCAGGTCACTTATCGTTCTTCTGCCTCAGTTATTCTGCTATTGATTCCTTCTAGTGTAGTTTTCATTTCAGTTATTGTATTTTTCATTTCTGTTAGATTGTTCTTTAATTATTCTAGGTCTTTGTTAATCATTTCTTGCATCTTCCTGATCTTTGCCTCCATTCTTTTTCAAGGTCCTGGATCTGCTTCACTGTCATTATTCTGAATTATTTTTCTGGAAGGTTGCCTATCTCCTCTT
The DNA here is from genome assembly GCF_937001465.1 of Orcinus orca. Lineage (NCBI taxonomy): Eukaryota > Metazoa > Chordata > Mammalia > Artiodactyla > Delphinidae > Orcinus > Orcinus orca. Next base: position 22,319,868 of record NC_064576.1, read on the forward strand.
CATTTAGTTGTTTTTCTGGGGTTTTGTCTTGTTCCTTCATCCAGTACATAGCCCTCTGCCTTTCATCTTGTCTATCTTTCTGTGAATGTGGTTTTTGTTCCACAGGCTGCAGGACTGTAGTTCTTGCTTCTGCTGTCTGTCCTTTGGTGGATGAGGCCATCTAAGAGGCTTGTGCAAGTTTCCTGATGGGAGGGACTTGTGGTGGGTAGAGCTGACTGTTGCTCTGGTGGGCAGAGCTCAGTAAAACTTTAATCCGCTTGACTGCTGATGGGTGGGGCTGGCTTCCCTCCCTGGTTGCCTGAGGCAACCCAACAATGGAGCCTACCTGCGCTATTTTGGGGGCTAATGATAGACTCTGGGAGGGCTCACGCCAAGGAGTACTTCCCAGAACTTCTGCTGCTAGTGTCCTTGTCCCCCCGGTGAGCCACAACCCCCCACCCCGCCTCTGCAGGAGACCCTCCAACACTAGCAGGTGGGTCTGGTTCAGTCTCCCCTGGGGTCACTGCTCCTTCCCCTGGGTCCTGATGCACACACTACTTTGTGTGTGCCCTCCAGGAGTGGAGTCTCTGTTTCCCCCAGTCCTTTCAAAGTCCTGCAGTCAAATCCCAGTAGGCTTCAAAGTCTGATTCTCTAAGAATTCCTCCTCCTGTTGCCAGACCCCCACGTTGGGAAACCTGATGTGGGGCTCAGAAGCTTCACTCCAGTGGGTGGACTTCTGTGATATAAGTGTTCTCCAGTCTGTGAGTCACCCACCCAGCAGTTATGGGATTTGATTTTACTGTGATTGTGCCCCTCCTACCATCTCATTGTGGCTTTTCCTTTGTCTTTGGATGTGGGGTATCTTTTTTGGTGAATTACAGTGTCTTCCTGTCAATGATTGTCCAGCAGCTAGTTGTGATCCTGGTGTTCTCACAAGAGGGAGTCTGATTCTGCTTTTTAAGCAAGCATTCATGTTGGCTGAACCACAGTTTTGTCATCCCTGTGGGGAGAGGAGCTCAAATCTCAATTATTTTTTTTAACCTTATCTGTAGTTCTTAGAGTATGCCTCAATTCAGAGTTCAAGAGTCAGTCAGAAACTGGCAATTTTATAAACAGATATGGACCTCTTCCTCTCTGGCCCTCTCATTTCCAGGATTTTCCCTTTCACTTTACATTGGTTCTGGTAGTGCTAACTCTATCTTCTATCTCTTTAAATGTTTAAGCTTGTTTTTGTTTTGTTTTTTCTAATAGGACTTGAATTATCCCTGATGGAGATGACTGGGGTTGAAGGTCAAGAAAATATCTATGAAAGAGAGAATGCTACTTAGTGCTATTTTTTATTCAAGTTTGATTTTTATTTACCAGTATCTAAGTGCTTTTGGTTATATTTAGTGGCTTCAGGTGCATTTTTGTTTACCAAAATTTATAGGTTTTATCTATGGGAAGGGTGGTCTTGTTGAAGCTGCCCAGCCATGGCCCAAGGCACCACTGGTGAAGTATTTTTTACACAATGGAAAAAAAAGTAGTACTATATTATCTCTCAAGTACGGTTGACACTTGAACAACACAGGGATTAGGGGCATTGACCTCTTCCCCCTGCACAGTCAAAAATCCATGTATAATTTTTGACTCCCCAAAAACTTAACTACTAATAGCCTACTGTTGACTGGAATTCTTACCTATAATATAAACAGTTAACGTATATTTCGTATTTTATTCTTACAATAAAGTAAACTAGAGAAAAGAAAAACATTATTAAACAAATCATAAAGAAGAGAAAATATTTACAGTACCGTACTATATTTATGCATACTGTAAGTTTACATCATCTGTTTATAAGACGAGTTGTCTGTCAGTACCTATATCAATATTGTTTTATATGATGCAAAACACTGTAGATGATATATGTATCACTACTAGACATTAAAATTTTTAAAAAAGATAATGTGAAAAAATATTTTTACAGGTAAAACAATTCATACATTGATAATGGAAGAAGCAGCAACATGATTTCTTTATGGTAGGCTAGTGTAATCTGTATGATTGCTTCATGGTAGCCTAGCCTATACACTAATGAATGAATCATGATAAAATTTTTATGGTATATAGTATTACAGTCATATTCATAATACAGTATTGGGAACATTGTTACATTTGTTTAAAAAATAATTTACCTGTGATTATAGGCTGATATGCAGTTTCTCAGACTATGAGAGAGAGGCCTATTCTAAGTTCTTTGAAAGCAAAGTTATAAGACAGTAAGAAAATACACTGTTAATTTTATATTAAATATTACTCACGGTATGCTTATATAAGGATAGAATGGCATTGACATACATTTTATGCATTTGTGACATACCTAACTTTATTTTTTCAATATTTCTAGGTTATGTGGGTCATATTATGTAATGTAATTCTCTCTAAGGGTATAATCTTAATTGAATTAAGGTAGTCACAGAATACATATTTATTGCATGATACAAAAACAATAGTTTAAGGTTTTATATTGTTCTTTTGTTTAGAACATATTTGTTTGTTTCTTCACTTTGCTTGACTCTCTATGTTATTTTTTGTATATTAGGTAAAAGAGCCGCCTCTCTTAGTCTTGAAGTAGTGGCCTTACACAGGAGATGAACTTTATCATTCAACCCTGGCCTATCTCTTGGTTGTTCTCAAACCTTTGTGATTGTACCAGCAGCCTATTTCATTTTTAATGGACCCCAGTAGTTGAGGTTGTGCCAAGAACTTTCAGTGTTCCAGAAGAGATCTCATTCACTACCTGGATTCAACATGATTGGAAGCAGATGCTCAGGGAGCAGCTTTTAAAGTGTACAAATATATACAGTCCTGTGGGACTACAAGAATAAATCAGGCTGGCTACCAGAGCCAGGCAATTTGGAGGTCTGAAGTTGATGCCCAGGTGTCAGTTGCAAAAACTGGGACTCCAGATGAGCGTATGAGTTTCTTTCTGGGAGATATCAGAGAGCTGTAGTGAGGCAGATGAAGACTGTGAAGATGTTGCCTTCCAGCCTCCTAACGTGTGTTAAATTATTTGCCTCCCTCTCAGGCCAATGTTTGAAGAATACCAAATAAGCCTCTCCATCTGTTGCCTCCAAGCTGAGCCCTAAAGCCGTAGAGACTGACCCTGCAAGCGCTTTAAGAGCCCTTTCGCAGATTATTACAGCCTGTGGTCTTGTGGTCTTGAGCCCGCCTCTTTGGATTTCAAAGCTACCTTTTGGGAGCTCATCTCTCAGAAACAGGTCTGAAAAGCTGGGGTGTCTGATGTGGGGTTCAAAGCTTTCACTCCTCACGGACAAACTTTGAGTTTGGAGTCCCCTCCTGATTGTGGGTCTCTGTGCCAAGGATGGAGTTTATGGAGAGATTGTGTACCAGCCTCCCCTACCCACTTTGATAAGGGGTCTTCTTTCATTGGCCCCTCATGTAGGAGTTGCTTAGATGGTTTTTAGGTGTTTTGTTTTTTTTTTCCAGAGGGAGTTGTTCCATATTTAGCTGCAGATTTGGTGTGTCCCTGGGAAGAGGGGAGCCCAGGATCTTCCTATGTCACCCCTCTTGAACTGGAGTCCCCCCCACCAAATATTTTTAAAATGTGTGAAGAAATATACAGTAGCCATTCACTTACATTCTCTTGTACGTTTCATGTTTTAAAGTATATTTTAAAATTTGTATTATGTAATATGGAGACAAAATTTAAATCAGCAAAAGCACAATTGCAAAAACACAAACAGTATGTAAAAATAGCATTAAACATTTAGGAGATTAATTAGGTATTTAATATGATAGAGTAGAAAGTTTAGGACAAGGCCACAAACTAGGACTGTGGAAGTGCTAAGGAAAATGAACATTAGATAGCCATTACAATAATACCAGAAGGAACTGTTATCCACCCTTTTGAGTGGATCCCCAACAAGAGTGCTTCTGCCAGGTGTCCTTTGAGCCAATAGAATGAGACCGAGTTTGGTTCAGAGGCAAAGGGAAGCTTTATTCTTTATCAAAGAATGGAGAAGTGCATACTCCTGCTCTAGAGCACATGCACTCCCCAAAAGGCTGTGGGTAGGGCTGCTTTTCAGGGTTTCTGTCAGCGGGGAGGGGGTGGAGTTCTCGCCTGTGGGGCGCAGGCGTGCTGCACACTGTGCCCCAGACTGAGGTGCCGGGCGCAGCATCTTTGCACACGGCCCACCATCGCCATGTTGAATTGAGGTGTCGGGCATAGCACTTCGCAGGGCACATGGTGCTGGTGTGTCAGGCACAGCGGTTCTGCACTAGAAACTCTAACTCAGTGTGTTAGGTGCAAGGCCTCTGCACACAACCCACTATAGGTGAGTGAAACTAGACTAAGCCCAAAGGAAGAGATTAGAACTTATCACCTGGATTACATCTTATTTTTTCCTGGGACACAAGTGGGCTTTGCCTGTGACAGTACTATCCATAAATTGAATAGGCAGTTGGCGAAGACGTAAGTGACAAAGATGACTAAAGTTTTATTCATGATTTGTGCACATATTAGGGCCAAAATCTATACCACAGAAACCTAGATTGGCATAAGGCTGACCAGGATACTGTGGTAGTAAAATGCACTGTTTTCCTGTTGGTTTAGGGACATCCGTGATGGAACATTCATACGTGAATGTGTAACTGTTAGTTGTAGATTTGGGTCTGGATCTTAAATGAGTGATGATTGCATAGAGGTGATGTCTGAAGCCATTTCCTTGGTTAGACTCACCCAGGGGTAAAAGTACAAAAAAAAAAAAAAAAAAAGAAGGAAGAAATCCATACCTATGCATTCACTTATCATCTAAAAGAAGAAAAAATAAAACACTCCTTAATATAGAGGTAAGCTATATATTATGTATCTTTAGAAAGTGCAGACACAGCATATGTGACATTCTGAATATGGGCTTCAAAACCTGAATCAGCTGTTGGTTGCCATGATATGTCCTATGAGTCAAGGCAAGTAACATTTCTGAACTTCAGTTTTTCCCCTCTGTAAAAATATCTAGCTAAACTTTGTCACTTTAAAAGTTGCTTACTTTTCCATTTTGCAAGGAAGAAAGGAAAATATCTGGGAATGGGATAAAGATAATGTTAATCATATGAGGAAAAAAGAAGGACTTCAAGTACCTTCAACTTTCTTCCCAGGATATCCAGCTACCCTAGAGACAGTTCTGAAGCCAGAGAGAGGCTCACTTTCATATACTTACTTGTTCATGGCTATTAAATATACAAAATTCTCCACAAACTTACCACCTTATGTTGGCTTTGTTTTCTCTATCCCATCAGGGGTCAACAAAGGAAACTGCTGTTTCCCAGTTGTAGTACACACCTATTCCTAAGCCACTCTTCTCCCAAATGGTAAGACGTGAATCAGTCACTTTATCTTTAATTGTAGCAGTGTATGTATATTCATATGTCTATTGACAATGAAATATTTTAGCAGTTCCAAGTACTTCTGAAAGTGCCATTCAGACATATGGTACAATGTGTTTATACCTATCGCGGACCATCTGCTATCTAGGCTCAATTGCACACTTATTTTACTTTTAATTCACAAAGAAAATGGAAAATAGAACTGGCCCATGTACCACAATTTGGCTGAGCTTTAAGCAGGTGCAAATTCAATAAGAAAACATATTTGGAACTATAAAAACCTCACTTGTTCTGTCCCCATGTGGGTGTATATTCTTTCCAAACCAATGCAAATGTTTCAGTTCCTTATGTTTAGATCTGTTGCACTGAGTTTATAATGGGGTCAGGTGGGATGAGACTGAGTTAGAAACCAGAGAACTCTATAGCCTTTTGCTAAAAGAACAAGGGATGTTTATATTAATGCTTGCAATACAATTTTCTTGGTGCCACCCAGGTTTTATATTTATAAGAAAAGTAACAATTGTGAGGACTATTCTTTTTAAATAATTTTGCTTTTAATGTTATATGTATTGTACATAGAATGAAAATATAATGTAAGATTTCCATAGGCAAATCATCTTTCTTATTAAAAATGTGAAAATTTGTCAGAAACCAAACCACAGATGTATACCACAAAAAAGAAAGGAAGGAAGGAAGGAAGGAAGAAAGAAAAAAGAAAGAAAGAAAGAAAGAAAGGGAAAGAGAGAGAGAGGGAGGGAGAGAGGGAGGAAGGAAGGGAAATTAGGTAATATACTCAGATAGCAATGAAGACATACTTGCAATCTCTTTACTCTTAACTCTGATACAAAAGTATTTTTCAATAATAGTTCTTTCCCAAACTGCTCAGATGTGCTAATTGTTGACTAGGTAACCTTTTGATAAGTAATGTTTTGGGCTGAATTTTAATACAATGTAACTTTTTCAACTGAATCATCATAATTCCAAAGCTATTTTTGCCAGAAAATGTTTGAATATTTAAAGTTGACACTCTTTAACCTAAAATATTCTTCATTGTCTGGGTTCATTAGGTAGGAACTGCTGGTGAATTTTTCAAATAGAGGCTAAATATATCATATGTCAACAGGAGACACTTCTTTCACTTGATATGGTAATTTGATATATGAAGGATATATATCAAGGGTCACTTGATATGCAAGTAAAAATTTTCTTTATAAAATTTTTCCTCAAAATGTTTTGTTTGTGAGGTTGGATATATATCATCTGGGGCAAATACATACATACATATGTACATACATACAAATAATGTCCCAGAAAGAAAATATAGGTACATTATAGGAACCCACAGGTATAGGTTACTCTTTAGTTTCAATGGCTGGGCAGTACTATTGTTACAGAAAAGAGTAGGAATCCATAGAGCTTTCCTTAGGAAATCCATTCTAAAAGTAAGTTTTGATTGAGTATTTGAAATATGACATGTTGAAATGAGGAACAACATACTTGGGATGAAACTACAAGTGCTGAGACTAGTTTCATATGAAACATTTAAATAAATATTTGCATTACTTTCAAATTCTTACTGCTTCTAAAATTTAAAGGTAAAGAAAAAGAAAAATGAATGGCATTGATTTAAAAATTTTGTGAAATCAAGGACTCATTAATACCTTTAATCAGTATGGTGAATAAGTTTAATCTCATGTTTTTTTTTCTTTTTTTTAGATTCCATATATATGTGTTAGCATACAGTATTTGTTTTTCTCTTTCTGACTTACTGCACTCTGTATGATAGACTCTAGGTCCATCCACCTCACTACAAATAACTCAATTTCATTTCTTTTTATGGCTGAGTAATATTCCATTGTATATATGTGCCACATCTTCTTTATCGATTCATCTACCAATGGACACTTAGGTTGCTTCCATGTCCTGGCTATTGTAAATAGTGCTGCAGTGAACACTGTGGTACATGACTCTTTTTGAATTATGGTTTTCTCAGGGTATATGCCCAGTAGGGGGATTGATGGGTTATATGGTAATTCTATTTTTAGTTTTTTAAGAAACCTCCATACTGTTCTCCATAGTGGCTGTATCAATTTACATTCCCACCAACAGTGCAAGAGGGTTCCCTTTTCTTCACACCCTCTCCAGCATTTGTTGTTTGTAGATATTTTGATGATGGCCATTCTGACTGGTGTGAGGTGATACATCACTGTAGTTTTGATTTGCATTTCTCTAATGATTAATGATGTTGAGCATCCTTTAATCTGTTTGTTGTCAATCTGTATAACTTCTTTGGTGAAATGTTTGTTTAGGTCTTCCGCCCATTTTTGGATTGGGTTTTTTTGTGATATTGAGCTGCATGAGCTGCTTGTATATTTTGGAGATTAATCCTTTGTCAGTTGCTTTGTTTGCAAATATTTTCTCCCATTCTGAAGGTTGTCTTTTCATCTTATTTATGGTTTCCTTTGCTGTACAAAAGCTTTTAAGTTTCAAAAATAAAAGAGCTTTTAAGTTTCATTAGGTCCCATTTGTTTATTTTTTTTTTTATTTCCATTTCTCTAGGAGGTGGGTCAAAAAGAATCTTGCTGTGATTTATGTCATAGAGTGTTCTGCCTCTGTTTTCCTCTAAGAGTTTGATAGTGTCTGGCCTTAAATGTAGGTCTTTAATCCATTTTGAGTTTATTTTTGTGTATGGTGTAAGGAAGTGTTCTAATTTCATTCTCTTACATGTAGCTGTCCAGTATTCCCAGCACCACTTATTGAAGAGGCTGTCTTCTCTCCATTGCATATTTTTGCCTACTTTATCAAAGATAAGGTGACCATATGTGCGTGGGTTTATCTCTGAGCTTTCTATCCTGTTCCATTGATTTATATTTCTGCTTTTGTGCCAGTATTATACTGTCTTGGTTACAGTAGCTTTGTAGTATAGTCTGAAGTCAGAGAGCCTGATACCTCCAGCTCTGTTTTTCTTTCTCAACATTGCTTTGGCTATTCAGGGTCTTTGTGTTTCCATACAAATTGTGAGATTTTTATTCTAGTTCTGTGAAAAATGCCATTGGTCATTTGATAGGGATTGCATTGAATCTGTAGATTGATGTGGGTAGTATAGTCATTTTCACAGTGTTGTTTCTTCCAGTCCAAGAACATGGTATATCTCTCCATCTGTTTCTATCATCTTTAATTTCTTTCATCAGTGTATTATAATTTTCTGCATACAGGTCTTTTGTCTCCTTAGGTAGGTTTATTCTTTTTGTTGCATTGGTAAATGGGAGTGTTTCCTTAATTTCTCTCAGATTTTTCATCATTAATGTATAGGAATGCAAGAGATTTCTGTGCATTAATTTTGTATCGTGCTACTTTACCAAATTCATTGATTAGCTCTAGTAGTTTTCTGGTAGCATCTTTAGGATTCTCTATATATAGTATCATGTCATCTTCAAACAATGACAGTTTTACTTCTTCTTTTCCAATTTTGATTCCTTTCATTTCTTTTTCTTCTCTGATTGTTGTGGCTAAAACTTCGAAAACTATGTTGAATAATAGCGGTGAGAGTGGGCAACCTTGTCTTGTTCCTGATCTTAGAGGAAATGGTTCCAGTTTTTCACCATTAGCCAGACTCATCAAGAAAAAAAGGAGAAGACTCAAATCAACAGTATTACAAAATGAAAAAGGAGAAGTAACAACGGTCACTGCAGAAAAACAAAGGATCATGAGAGTGTACTACAAGCAACTATATGCCAATAAAATGGACAACCTGGAAGAAATGGACAAATTCTTAGAAAAGCACAACCTTCTGAGACTGAACCATGAAGAAATAGAAAATATAAACAGACCAATCACAAGCACTGAAATTGAAACTGTGATTAAAAATCTTCCAACAAAAGTCCAGGACCAGATGGTTTTACAGGTGAATTCTATCAAACATTTAGAGAAGAGCTAACACATATCCTTCTCAAACTCTTCCAAAATATAGCAGAGGGAGGAACACTCCCTAACTCATTCTACGAGGCCACCATCACCCTGATACCAAAACCAGACAAAGATGTCACCAAGAAAGAAAACTACAGGGCAGTATCACTGATGAACATAGATGCAAAAATCCTCAACAAAATACTAGCAAACGGAATCCAGCAGCACATTGAAAGGGTCATACACCATGATCAAGTGGGGTTTATCCCAGGAATGCAAGGATTCTTCAGTATACACAAATGAATCAATGTGATACACCATATTAACAAACTGAAGGATAAAAACCATATGATCATCTCAATAGATGCAGAAAAAGCTTTTGACAAAATTCAACACCCATTTATGATAAAAACTCTCCAGAAAGTAGGCACAGAGGGAACCTACCTCAACATAATAAAGGCCATATATGACAAACCCACAGCCAACATCATTCTCAATGGTGAAAACAGTTTCCAAATTTTAGAATCACTGTCTTTTACATAATCTACAACCCAATCTGGTTTTTTTTCTCCTGAGTTTTTGGCAGCCACTCATTTTATGACCTTGATCATAGAATGATCCTGATGTTTTAATTCTCTACTTAAATTAATGGTTGACATTTAACTCACCTGAGCACAACATTTTAGAAAAGTATCTCATGTTCAAGCCTATTGAAACCATCCAAGATACATCCTGACAGTTTCACAATTTATCTCTTAAAAATTGCCTGAGAAAGAAGAAAGGGGAGAGCTTACACATCAAGGTGTCTGCTGCTCATGTCAAACTATCAACAGAAATAGCTTTAGGTGATATCATGCACCGTGGTTTATTGACGTCTGATTATAATGTAGAGAAAAATAAGGTGAACATTATTCTTTTGCACTTCATAAATAACACATATTTCTGACTGTTGATGGTTTGCTATGTCTAAGGCTGGTCTTGGAAAATCATAAATTTTGAATTATTTATCTTTATACGATAAAGAAAATTTCACCTGTAGATTTTTAAGTGGTTTTAGTTATACCATAACCTGACAAATGAGTAACCAGTATGAAGACATAAGTAGTAAGTAGTTGACTAAGGTAAATAGATATAGTCAAGTTTCATGCATGTGTGGATAACTGAAATGAAGTATTTTATGTTAAACTGCTATACATCAATCTGAAACATAATGAAAGTTAATAAGGTGGGAAAATAATTAATTGGAATTTTAAAAGCTTCAAGAATAAATGTATATGTTTAAGTAAACTAACAAATAGGAAAAATAGAAAGTAATTTCAGTTTTAAAATGCTAGTTTAATGATACTCATTGATATCAAGCAAAAAGTGAATAGTTTTCTTTACAAATCAGAAGCCAACAACACATGCTCATAGAAGAAATGTCAGAGGGCACTTATAGTTTTTTTATCCACACTTTAGTAAAAATAAATAATATAATATATCCTATGGTAGAGTAGAAAATATTCAGGCATCGTTCTTTAGGAATACTTTAAAAAATTATATTATTCTTATAATAAAAGTAACTTGAATGCAACTCTTAGTGTGGGATCATCTTATTTAGGTTCTATTCTCAGCATTTTCTGAAGAATTTTTTTTAGTTTAGAAAAGAATAATTAATTTCAACAAGAATGATTTATTGGAAGCTGCTAACTGCATAACATAAAATGAAAAATATGCTGTAGGAATATTTAACTAATATATTAAATAAAAGTATAATGCTTATGACCAATTAAAAGAACAATAATAGTGACTTATCCATTGCAGGGGGGAAAGAGACTAGAATACAAAGAAAAATATTTTTTCAAAGGAGAATAATGATATTAAGTTTAGATATTATTAAATTAGATGGGAAGGATAAAGTAGGCCAACTATTAAAGAGTAAAACAAAGCATATGCAAAGATAGAGTTGATTTGCAAATGGACTGATGAAGTTCCGTCTTCATATCTGAGGATGTCTGAGTGTACAGTTTTCAACTATTGGCCAAGATAAGGACCGCAGATCTATGATGTGCTGTTTAAGGTCCAAACATCCACTGATGATCAGTTTTATTACTGCTGGTTTGGTCCTGGCCTAACTGATTTAATAAGCCTAGTAGTAAATGGCCTTCCCTGGGAGTGTCTACACCTCCTAGACTTAGTCCTCGGATGCTTGCCTACATTGTATGCCTCCTGCCACAACAGCCATTTTGCCTTTAAAGAGCCTATTTATGAGCATATTCTGTGAAGTCACGTTTACTCAAATATCTAAACTAAAGAAACCTTTGCAACGTCTAAGAGTGAATAATAAACTGATTAAGCGAGAGAAGATAAAACAACAGCAAAATATCTCAATCATTAAAAAAAAAAAAAGGCACCATAGAAGGAGTAAAATAGAATCAGAAAAAGGACAAAACAGAGAATACGAATAGTAAGATGCTAGAAATTCCTCCAAATATTTAAGTAATCACTTGTAAATGTAAATATGTGGAAACACAACTAAGAATACTTTGGATTCTTGTTTTGCATTTATCTTTTTTTAAATGTTACTCAAAAACTTTTCCAAATGCTTAAATTTCATCTGAAATAGATATTTTAGAATAAAAACATTTTGTCTCCTAAATAAAATAAAGTTTATTTACAATATATTTTTCTTATAGTTAATGCTGAAACACTGGCCCAGAAAAGGAGATTCAGCAGCCTGTTTTCTCAACCCACAGGTTTACCATCTATGATTGCAGATACTGAAAAAGATGCATTTGACATTTCAGTGAGTATTCTGACTCATGGAAAAAGGAAACTAGTCCAAATAAACTGGGCCAGCTGTAGCTAAGAAAAGAAAATATGACAAAGACCATCTTTCTCTCAGCTTTATAAGATGTTAATCATATGATTCATGTCTTATACCACAGATTTTTTGAATAATATTATGTGTCAGTTAAAATGTGACACCATTTTGAAACCAATCATGCTAATTAAAAAAAAATACTTGAATGTTTTAAAAGGTAAATGTGATGAGCTCTTTTTTTTTCTTTGTGGTACGCGGGCCTCTCACTGTTGTGGCCCCTCCCGTTGCGGAGCACAGGCTCCGGACGCGCAGGCTCAGCGGCCAGGCTCACGGGCCCAGCCGTTCCGCAGCATGTGGGATTCTCCCGGACCGGGGCACGAACCCACGTCCCCTGCATCGTCAGGCAGACCCTCAACCACTGCGCCACCAGGGAAGCCCATGATGAGCTCTTTTAAAGATGAAAGTCATTTGAAGAAGTCATGTCGTCTCTTACAGGGTAAATTTTCATATTTCACTGGCTGGATAAGTGTACATGAAAGCTGAGAGATTGAAAAAGTCTTGAATAGTTCACACTGGTGAATGCCTGCCAGATGCAAAGTTAGTAAAGAAATCATGTCAATGTACTTTTCAATGATAGAGTAAATCTTCAAATTAATAATTTATTTAAAACATGAAGACTGAGTCAGCATTTTGTCTTTAGGATTGTACTTTTTGACTTATGAAAGGACTAATACACAAATGTGGCTGTACTTGTTGTTTGCTTGCATTGGTCCAGAATAAGTGCAAACTAGCCATCATAGAAGATAATTTATGGAAATACTTGGCAATAAACACAAGCAATGCTGAAATACACAAAGTGCTGGATAACCTTTTGAATGGTCACTTTTTATCCCAGAATAATTGTACTGACATTTGCACTGTTGGTGCAAAACTAATGGTGAGTAAAACTTCTGGTGTCAGCACAAATCAAGGTAGAGACTCCAAATTATACCAATAGTCACTTTTCTTCACCATACACACCTACAGTTAGGAAAAAAAAAAGGTGTTACTTCAAGCAAGTATTAGAAATGTAGAAGCCTGTATCCATCTCCATGAGCTTTATATCTTCCCAATACTTTAGAGTTTTTCTGATAAGATAATGGAGATATTAACAATTATAATTTATTATTTTAATTATTTTTAAAACGAATAATAAAATGTGTCAATATTAGGAAGATTTGTATAATTCATTGAAGAAATATTTTCCAAATGAACAATATATGATAATACAAAATCATATATGGGTAAAAGATCCATTCAAAGATAGTAATGGTTTTTTACTATATTAAAGTATGAAAGATTTATTGATATGGTTTCAGATTTCTACATTATAAATAATCTTTAAGAAACGATCACTTGTCAAGTTGGAGTATAGTATCAAAAATAGGCACAATTATCTGAAAAAGGCTACTAAAATATTTCTCATTTTTTCCAACATTATTTCTGCACAAAGTTAGCTTTTCTTTATATTCTTCAAGCTGAAAAAAAAAGAAAAACTTATTGCAACAGATTGAATGCAGAAATGAAAATAAGAATCCAGCTCTTTTCTATTAAGGTATAAAACAATAGTATTCTTCTCACTAATTGTTTTAAATAATGTGTTATTTTCAATAAAATGTATTAACATATAATAAGCATATGATTATAATTATAAAACAATAATAATTTTTAATCCTTAAAAGCAAATATTTTTAAATATCTTAATTTTAATTATTAATAGAGTAATTATTGATTATTATAGACCACATAAACAAAATCTTTGGGAGATTTTTAATTTTTTTTTAAATTATAAAGATATCCTGAGATCAAAAAGTTCATACCTTGCACTTGTTCACTAGGATCAATATACATAAATGTTCAAAGAAGCAATTTTTACCATTGTAACAGCCTATAAACAACTAAATACATTTTAAGTGATGAGTGGATAAAGGAATCATGTTGTATTAATTTATGAACTTTTTTTTTTATCATGACTATTTACAGCAAAATTTAAATTTAAGAAAATGTGATGATTTTAGTCACAATGCAAATCCTCTAACATGAGCTCATAATAAAAATTTTAGCTCTACATGGGTGTGGGAAAGAGCTCTATATTTTTTCTTTCTTTTTCTTCCAAAATTCCGCTTATTTCTGTTATACTGGTTCTAGATTATTCTGTGTCTCCTCATATTCCTCCTTTAATTTTCAGTCTTTCTGTTTGAAAGTGATAAATTTTAGAGTTCAAAGATACTCTCTTTCTATGTTCTTAGTTACTGTTGTCAGATTTGATACTGCTCTGCTGTTGCAAACCTAGGTATTAAAGAATTTCACGCTTCCCCATTGAGATTTGGGCAAAGTGCTCTTTGTAATCACCTAATAGCTGAGAATGGCTTTTCTTCCTTTTCATTGCACTGGAGGAGTAGAAGTAACTAACATTTTCAGGGACTTTGAAGAATGTGTATCCAGATATGTTTCAGGTTTCATTCCATCATTCATATATATATATATATATGTATATATATGTGTATGTATATATAAATATATAAACTCTCTTAAAATATATAGAAAGATATAAATGATTAAGTGAAATCTGAAAATGCCTTTCTCAATGAGATGTCTTGTTTCTGTTATAACCTACGTCAACTCTGAGACATTTATTTAAGTTACAGATAAAAAAGAATTTTGCTTTTTACAATCACTTAAATTATTATAAAATAAAGACAGTTCTACACACTGCATTTGGAAAGAGCCTCTAATAAAATAATTGTATGTCAATTAAAATAAATAGTATCCTAATTTCAGAACCAATGATTTTTTTAATCATATGCATTTTACTTCCAAAAACAGTGTATTTTTGTTGGAATTCAATTTCAAAATAAGTATGTAAATATTAAGAAGTCACTGATATTTCAGTTGCAAAATTACTCACTGGAAAATATCAGTGTTGAAATAAATTTATTGTTAACACAAACAGTGATACATATTCTATAGATTTCTAATTTTTGAATATGCAACATTTTTATAGAACATTGTTTATTCTTTATATAGGATGCATCTTTATAAAATTAAAGTTTAGCACAACGTAATGAGAACTGAAGGTTGGAAGGAAATATAAAGAACATTTAATCTGACTTTTTTTATTGAATGCAGAGGGTGTTAAGAACGCTCAGTCATGCGGTTTTGCATTCTAGTAACCCCATTATTAAATAAAATTTCAGCAGACATAATAAATATACTTCTCAACTTTTTCTGTATTTTTTAAAAATCAGCAGGGCACTTTTCATATTTTTACCCATGAATGAATTATGCACTTTACTTTAAAAATTACATTAAAATAAAATAACAAAAAACCAAACAAAACCCCAAAACAAAACAAAACAAAATCAAACAACATATTAAGTTTGATCCTGTTACCTGAAATTCATACTCATATGCTAGTTGGCATTTATTAGACATGGAGAGGAGAGAACACAGTGTTGAGTCAACCACAGCTTGAATCATTAACCACAGAATAAGAGCTCACAAAAGTAGTAATGGTTCCTCCTCTTACTCACGTTCCTTGACACAATACCCCCGATACCATAGCACTGTTAACCTCAGACTCTAATAATGTTACTAACCATGGTGATTCCTTGACAGTTATTATCCATTTGGCAAACTATTCATCTTCTATCCCAAAGGTCTTTATATTACCTTATGCCTTTTTTTCTTTTTTACTTCCTATTTTTTTTTTTTTTTTTTTTTTGCGTTACGCGGGCCTCTCACTGTTGTGGCCTCTCCCGTTGCGGACCACAGGCTCCAGACGCGCAGGCCCAGCGGCCATGCCACACGGGCTCAGCCACTCCACAGCATGTGGGATCTTCCCGGACTGGGCACGAACCCGTGTCCCCTGCATCTGCAGGCAGACTCTCAACCACTGCACCACCAGGGAAGCCCTTACTTCCTATGTTTTTAAGCCAACATTTCTCAAGAACTCTCTAAAAATACTGCTTTGGTTTTCCTATTATGAAAGTAATGTATGTGCATTATAAAAAATAAATATTACTATAATTCAGCATACAAGGTGAAACCCAAAAAATTATAATGCATATAGTTTCAGGCATAGAGCAGAAGGCTTAAGATGAATGGCTCTGGAGCTTGATTGCCTGGGTTCAAACCCTGTCTCTGCCAGCCTTTAATGTATATTCTAGAGCAACATAATTAAGCTTTCTCCAATTCAGCCTCCAAGGGAATCAAATAATACTGACCTCATAGGGCTTATGTGAGATTTAAAAAATTAATTAACACTTTATTAGCAATAGTGACCTCATAAGCTTGAAGATGTCTAAGATTAGTTACTCATTTGTGAGGATGAAATTAACCTCAGAATACTATTTAACACTCAGTAGGCATTAACTTTATATTAGCAATATAAAATAGGGTGTTTTTACCACTTTAAACTCATATTAGGTATAATAAATGCTCTTTCTTCTAGCATGACCATTTCCCTATATTTCTAAATATCACTGTTTTTAATAAATCTCTACTATCCCATTGTATGTGGAAAACATAACCTAATCAAACAGTATGATATTTTGGAATATGTATATTGTTTCCATTCTCAGTTTTGGAAAGAAGGCCAAATTTAGCACCATTTTACACATATTTTATGCAAAGCTGTTTTATTCCTTAAGATGCTTTTCTACTATCAGAATTACTAGAATTAGGGGTATTCAACTCATTCAAAGAACATTTAGTGCATGTGTGTACAGTTATCCCTCAGAGTCCTGAGGTGGATTGGTTCTAGGACCTTCTCAGATACCAAAATCCATGCATGTTCAAGTCCCTTATATAAAATAGTGTGTATAACCTATGTACTCTTTCCATATACTATGTCATCTCTAGATTACTTATAATGCCTAATACAATGTAAATGCAATGTAAATAGTTGTCAATACAATGTGAATTGTTGCCAGGATGGAGCAAATTCAAGTTTTGCTTTTTGGAATTTTTTCAAATATTTTTGATCCGTGGTTGGATAAATCTGCAGATGTGGAGCCCACAGATATGGAGGGCCAACTGTACGGAGGCTGGTATTCATCTCAGCTCACTGACAGATACTGCCAGGGTTTCTGTCCCCATGGAGACTATATCCCATGGTGAATAACTTGCGCTTTTGATACACACTGTCAAATTCCCAAATTGACAAAGCTTGTCCCACATCATCTTCTCACCAATGATGTATGAAATACTATTCCTTAAATGTTAACCAGTAGTGGATATTCTGAACAAGCAAGCAACAACTAAACTAAGAGTAAAACAACAATAGCAACATTGACAAAAATAAAAGCTGTGCAATTTCATAAGAGAAAAATATGTCACTATTTTATTTTGCTTTATTTCTATTGAGATTTATTTTTAAAATATATACTTTAAGCATTCATACTTCATAGCTTCTGAATCTACATCTATCTATGTATCTATGTATCTATCTTCTATCTATATTTCCCCTGCCCACTTGTCATTTGCACTATGTAGCAGAGAATACTAGCTGCCAGTGTGGTCACTTGGGAGAAATACATTTCTCATTCTTCCTTGCATATATAAGTGGGCATATGATGCAGTCTGGACAATGAAATATCAACTGGTTAGAGCTACAGGTAAAAATCTTTTTTCTTTTTAATTTTACATGATCAAACATAGTTTCTAATGAGAGAGGATATATACATAAATATTCTCTTTATATTCTACTTTATTCCAATTTCAGCCTACATTACATCAGTTTTGTCAGTTGCTTTAAGCTGTAATGTATGATGTACAAAACAAGTACTTTTCATGTGTTAAAATGCACCGAGTCCAAATTTTATAGTAATGCTTATTAAAAGCAC
Organism: Orcinus orca; assembly: GCF_937001465.1. Lineage (NCBI taxonomy): Eukaryota > Metazoa > Chordata > Mammalia > Artiodactyla > Delphinidae > Orcinus > Orcinus orca. The sequence goes on from NC_064576.1 coordinate 22,337,826, forward strand.
AATGTTTAGAATAAGAGCAACTGATTTTAACCCTGACTACCATTTATTTGCTATGGACAAATTGATATCTCTGAATTTCAAAGTCTTCTGTAATATAGTGATAGCAATACTCATTTCATATGATTAATTTCTATTAATCAGACATTAGATAATGTCTGTAAAACAGAAAGTGTATGTTGAATCTTAAATATAGTGCCTCAATAATTTCTTGTATGATTGTTGTAACTACTGTTAACACTCTTTTAACTAGAATGTTGCTTGTGACCACAAAACAAGGTCGTATGTCCATTTTGTGCTCGAATTATGGTGCCCTCCAGAAATTTATTGTTGGGAATTAGACATCTCTTAGTGTGTTCTTCCAGTTCTAATGAGAGTTGACAATGAAGTGTCTCACGTACACTCAAAAAAACAGCCTGTCCCTTATATTCACCTTAAAGTCAGTTTTCTTTCTCCTTTCTAATTTTGACTGCATTTATCTGTGTCTACTGCTCACAAAGTTGTTTGAAAAGCCTCCTTGTTTCCAGTGTCCATGATTGGCATACTAGCTTTCATGCACCATCTACTTTTTACTGATGCTGCTAAAATTTCTAAGTATTCTTTGTATTCAAACATTGATAACTTTTATGAAGAGGTGGGAAGAATGGCTTTATCTCTGATATTCTGCAAAAGTTTATCACTTGTGGTCCTTCATATAAAAGCTTACACTAAGATAGCCCTGCCACAGCTACAAGCCATACTTCCCTATCAGAATTTCACAAATATCTCTATTAATTTCTTTTTCTCATCTCTAAACATACAAATCAACTCTAAATGTCAGCAGGTAGAATATGCAAACATGATAAAGCAATCTTGATCATTTGGTGTCATACAGCTCCTCTTCTCCCACAAAAAATAATGGGTATAAAGCAACCTTAAACATTTCCATATATTATTATTATTATATGGTAGCTACATATTTGTTGTTATATACAGTTACTACAACTATTCAGAACATAGGTTAAAAATTGGGAATTAAGACTATATGATTCATAAATACTCTAAATATTGAGCCAATGAAACATAAGTTAAAATCTGTGAAGTTGGGATGCCAGAAACATTGATTTCACTACCTGAAATATGCTGCTTTCCCTTGTAAAGTGAGAAATACTATCAACAAAAGCGTTTTTGAGTTTCAAATTTTGAGAAAGTGAGATTTAAAATGCCCTTCAGATAACCAATAGGAGTCTTAACAGTAAAGAGGATTAGCATGTCTAGAAATACTCATAAACTGGAAAAAGGCAGAAAAATTCATCCTTTTTAGTCTCATTATGACATGTTGGAGTGGAACTAAAAGACATATATTCTAAATAAGAGATTTAAAGTGCTGATCATACCAGATAACCATTTTCTCCTTTATTGCCTTAATGTTATGATTATTATGTTGTGAACAATATCTTACCCAAAGAAGATTTTTATGAATATTAATCAGGAACACAGGTCAGACATCATTTGTATAATACTGTTAAAGAATAAAAAAAATTTCAAATATGACAACAAAGGAATACAAATTCAAGTATGACATCTTACACTTCCTATCATCTTAGAATTTGTAAAATGCTTACAATTTCTCATACTATTATCACAATTGCTGTTTAAAGAGATATGATATTGACAGGTTATGGATAATTACTTCCATTTTACAATAAGAAAAATGGTGAGATTAAAATACAATTTCATTGATTTTTTTTAACATATCAATTCAGAGATTTGGACTAGCTAAACAATGATGTAGGGCTGTGACTGAAGCAGTGGCATGAAAGCTATGTGACGCAGATAGCAATACATGACCTAGAGAAAAATACAGGCTTTAAAGTGAGAGTTTGAATTTTTGAATTTCAGTGATCTGTGATGTGTAAAAATATATTTAATCATTCAGTGTCTTTTTTCTCAGTAAAAGTCAGGTAATACACAATACCCCAAGGTTCTTCTGTGAGGATTTAATGAGAAAAACACTATGTAAAATTCCATTCAATTTCTTAGCACATGATATAAAAAACTTAATCAACAGTTTTCCTTTGCCATTGCATTTATATTAACCACAACCACATGTATATTAACCATTTTTTCCAGTCCCACCCAAGCACACACACACACACACACACACACACACACACACACACACACACATTATTTAATCTTTTAAAAAACATTACACAAATAATTGAGATCTGTGATTGCTGTCTTTGTTATAAAAAGCTTTATCTTCTGATTTTTTAAAGAAAGCTTTCAAGCTATTATGTCAAACTTAAATCCACATCTCTTTTAGAAATGGACATGCTGTCTAATATTTAAAGAATAAATACATATGTTTTCTTTCCTTCTAACTTAATGGATAGTTAACATTGAAGAAATCCGTTTTAAATACTGGAGAGTATTGTTCCTTCAACTCAGGATTAAAAATGAAATGTTATATGCCTTTAGAGTGGCCCACAATCTTTAAATTATTCTTAAGGACTTCCACATAGGACTAGAACTGCACTTTCTTTGTAACCTTATGATCAAAAACATGAGTGAAAAGATGGGTAGGGGATCAGTTGATAATGATTTAAGTAACTTCTTCACAAGTAGCAACTCCATGTTGCTTTTACCTTATTTCTAACACCTACAAAAGGTGTTAAAAGCCTGTCAACACTAGTTGAGAATTTATCCCAAGTGTGTATTTATGAATTTTATATTGTGTAGACACTCAATCTTTGACAATCCAGAGGGATCTTTTTTTTTGAAAGAATAATAAATAGGCACAGCTGCCATGGGGACTGTATAGCAAGTAGACAGGTTTCTAAGATCAAGGCGTGGTTAAGGTCAATATCTCAATTACCCTTTGTCCTGTAAATGATTCTTTCCATGTATGAAGTGTCTTGTCAGGATAACATGATAGAAGATTGTGCACTTAGTGCCCAGGATCTATTTTTCTTTGGATTAACAGAGGGTTTTGCTTTCTTTCCTTCCTGCCAATCTTCCTTTCACAAGGAATAAATTGCCTAAATGGAGAGCAGGTTGTTAAATGTCTGAACTTTAAGATCCTAAAAGTACTGGTAGTTTGCCATATTGAAGGTCTGACAATGAATGGCCTTGTTTTTACTTAAACTCCTCCCCATTCAGATATTGACAATATAGAGAATGGGAATCTCCTGTTATTTCCTGCCACAGTTTATGTTCATTGGGAGAAATTAATATCTTTACAGAACTTCTGTTTTTCATTTCTTTTCATCCTGACTTCTACTAAAGTATTCATTGGAATGGTAACTTTCACAATTCTAGTTACTATGAAAACAGAACTCTGAAGATGCTATCCTACAGTGTGTTTTTAGTTGCAGATCTACCTAGAGTGAATTGGGAAGACAGGATAAAAACAGGAAGCAAAGACTGGGAAAAGAAATACAAAGAAGACAGTATCATCTTCAACCTGGCTAAAACTGTATCTATGTGTGGTCCCCACATCCCTTTTGAAAGGCAACCACTGCAGCATATGTAATATGTTGGAGATTGGATTTTAACCCAGTTTCCAACATTTATTAGCTTTGTGACTTTGGTTTGAAGAAGTTACAAACTCAACTTTGCCTCCATTTCTGTATTTCCAAAATCAAGGTAATATAAGTTAAATGTGTAGAGTGTGTGGGTAGCTAGCTAGAACATAGTAAACACTCAATAAATGTGCTAATATTGTCATGGCTCAGCATCTCTCGGATATGTGCCCTTGACAGACACCTTCAGGTCTAAGTCAAAATTTTTGGTCAGGTTTTTTCTGATAGTAATTCTGTAGTGATTATATCATACCCCAAATCTGACTGTAGCTAAAGGTATCAAAGTGCAATTTTCTTTTTCCCCCCTCTTAAAAGTTATATAAAAATCCAGAAGTGTGCATTTAAAGAGTTTAAGTAGAACTAGTAAAATTTTTGTAAATATTTTTATACTGTGGAAAATATTTCAAGTGGCTATTACTGAATTCCTAATTTTCCAAAAGCTTTCACTATTGCTTAAGTGCAGTTTTAAATGTGTGAGCCCAAAATATCAAAGCACAGGAGATATTGCAGAAAAAAAAAAAAGGGAGAGAAATTCATTTTACAAAATACTATTTTGTGTTTTGGGGCAAAACATTTTCTGTTTGAAGTGACTGAGTCAGGCTTATAGCCTTCATTATTGTGCATGAAGTACCTAGTTGAAACGATTCCAGATAATGGAATATATAGCTATATAGCTATATATCAACACTATATTAATTGCTCATTTATATACTCCTGCCTAGTAAAACAGAAAACATGCTAATCACTAGTTTAAAGAATTCAGCTTATGCTTTGCAAATATCATAATGTTAAGTTGATTCCAAATGATTAGAAAATGTAGAAATATTAAACATATCAGCCATCCTGCCTAAATTCTCACACGGGCACATGCACACACACGTGCACATGCATCCATACACACATTTTATATGTGTATATCTATATATGGTATATATTTGATATTTTAATGTTTTTTAGCCCAGTCCATGTGTGATAAATATTTTGTATGGGACAGAATGAAGGGAGTTGTTCTTTTCTTCTCCCTTTATGATTTTGATTCTGCTTTCCTAATTTGTTGAGAATATATTTTCTGTTTCCATTTTTTCTTAAGCACCCTCCAGTATTTTCATTGAGTACCCTTCAGAATATTATCAAACAAGTAGATTTAAGGCTCTACCCTTATCTAGGCTTTTTGTCATAATGACTTAGAATTCCCACTTTATAATTATTTATACAATTAAGATCAATGTAACAAACAATGAGAAATTATGTGTAAAGTGTCTGGCACATATCAAGGACTCAGAAGTATAGGACTTCTCTCTTTCTATGTCACAACTCAACTATTGTTTTCTTCCTTCTCACCATCCCCCATTTACTAACATGAAAAGCTGTAGTCTGATATCTTATTTGGATTATTAAGAGACTTTCTCTAATTCCTTTACTGTAATTCATTTGATTATAAATTAATGTTAACTTATACGTCTCTCTTGTCTCATCCTCATCTCTGTTATAAAGATCCATTTATTGATGAAGAAAAAACTTTTTTTAAGAATTTAAAATTTTTACTGATCACTGGAGCAGAAGTTCACAAATCAAATTTTGAATGGATAATATATTTCTCACAAAAACTGTATACACAAAGAAAATATAATTCCTGAGAAATACTTAACAGTATATTTTTTATGAAAGCCCAACTTTCTCAAGTCAAGAAGGCTCTGAATATTCAGCCATAAAGTCTGCCAGTTTTGCTAGCCCAACGTAGAACACCACCTGCCAGGTGCACTAAATCAGCTTTACACAGCCTTACGCAGAATCAGAATCTTTACTAGCCCTGGTCAGAAAACAAAGCATTTAATGAAATCCAAAATCATAAAGTAATGTAAAGGTACAAATTTCACATTTGCTCATAGGAAGCACAGGCTACTTCCCAGAAGTTTTCTATATTGGCTTTCTTTCCTCCAATGGAACAATCCCAAGTCATTGCTTTCATTTTTTTGAATAAAAGATTTGGGAAAACTTATCTTGTAAACTTGTGAAGTGAAATTTGAGTTAATGAAACTATGTTTGAAAGAAGTTTGTTTGAATACCTTGCTGCTTGTATTCAGCTTTCTAACTTATAGAGGCACAAGTTCATGAACTTTTATTATGATACTTAAAAATAATTCTGTGAACATTCTGGAAGTCAACTTTACATATAACTACTTTTTTTATCAGCAAACTTATCAGTTTTACCCACCCCCTATGATTACAAAGGCCTAGTGCATTCATTTATAAACTTTCTATTTTGTTTCAATATCCAATTCCCCAACATCTAAAATATATCAAAACAGCAAAATAAGCATGTTGACTCTATTTGGAATGACCAAGGTAAGGATTATTTTAAGAGTACTAGCATAGTCCATAATACGCTGAAAAGAAGCACTGCTAGAAATAAAACTAAGATATACTGATCATTAGAAATTCGTTTAAAATAAAGAATAAAATGACCTTTAGTATATAATTGCTTCTAAGATAAGATCAACTTAATGGTATATGTGCTGGTAGGTAAAGGTCATCTTTAACTGAAGTACTTGTTAGCACCATGATTGTATTAACTGTATTATGTTAACTTGATCATTTAACCTTGCACACTGTCCATGTGTTCAGTCCTTTGGCAGTCCTTGCTATTCTTGCACTTTTATCCTTAGTGCTTCAGATTGGCATGCCTTTTCCCTGTCTTTCTTTTCACCCAAACCATATTTGTTGGTCAAGGTTTAGCTCACAATCCACAATATGCGCCTTTAAAACTCCAGCCTGTTTCTATTTACATAGCTATGTGTCTGAAATCTTCTCCTTTTCTTCCTCTTTTCTTCTTTACCCCTCCTCATCCTCCTCTTCCTCCCTCTTCTTCATCTTTAATTAAACTTACTCAAAATCTAGATGTTGCCGCTGTTATTGTTTGGATTTTTTTCTTCCACAATTAGATTTTAAGCTGCTGAAGAGAAATATTATATCCTATAGTTTTAAAAATATAATTGTAAACTTGTAAGATCCTTTGGTAGTCAAGAAACATTGTGGAGCACATTAATTAATCTATTGTTTCATTAGTATGTAAAGTGAAATAAATACGTGGATGAGCTTGAAATTTTATTTGCTAGAGAAGTCATAGGTGGATGGTGAGTGTGAGATAAAGAGGAAAATCAAAGATGTTTCCAAACCTGAGGAACTAAAGAGGTTGAAATATCCCTTTATTGACATGAGCATGTATGTGAAACAGTAGTTTTGGAGTAAAATTTAGAAGTTTTGACCTGAATATGATAAATTTAAAGTGTTGATTGGAGTAGGCTGGTTGTATATCAGTGAAGATTACAGAGGAGAGTTCATGTTAAAGATAAAAACTGGGTATATCTCTCAAGGTTTAATTAGAGAAGCAGAACAATCAGCATAATTTATATTGTATGTATACACATAACACATTCATTCATTTGTTTGTTTTTGGTTACAGGAATTTGACTTTAAGCAATTTAGGAACTAGTTAAGTAGTCTCCTTAAGGCTCTTCTAATCAAGTGTGATGCTGGAAGTAAAAGTAAACAGGACAGGTAAGTCAAGAAGGGAAGCTGGATGTACAGTGGGGGAGAGCATGCAAGGTCAAGCTGGAACCCATAAGGATAAGCTGGATTCCCATGCAGATGGACTGAAACTTGTCAGTTCTTGTTGCCTCTGACCTTGATGGAGGAGTGTAGAAATTGACTCCTTTGTGGTACTGATAAACACTCCTACTGAACCCAGGACTATGAGAAGCTAAGAAAGGATCCAGAGGAAAGTGAAGGCATTCCAGGCCCATCCACTGCCTCATGCCAATGAAGCCAGCAGATAAGCGACAATATGTGTGAGCTACTACATGGCCTCTACTCTATTTTTACCTTCCAAGTCTCCAACAAGATCTCTTGTGAAATGTCTGAGAAATCAAGATTTATTTGTTAAGGCAGGTAGCAGTACCTTAACTAAAATGAATGTTGATAGAGAGGAAGAGGTCCTTGGACTGATTGATCCTTTGGACACTGCAGACTTGTCATATGGTTTGTCGTCTGAAATTGTTTTTTAATTGAAAGACAGAGAGCATACTTAGCCATTTTGTTTATTAGAAATTATTTCAAAAATGCTTTCAGTGAGAATGTGTTCAATGTCTATCCCCTATCATCTTTAGAAGACTTAAGATCACTTTCATATTTTTATTTAGAGCATTGAATAATGTCCAGTTATTTTTCCTTTGTTATAGAGAGATAAAACAGGAAAACTTATTTAAAATGCATGATATTAAGATAGGGAAATTATGACTATGTAAAAGAATGTTTTTAATTGCCTAGAAGGTTAGGGCAATACTTTCTTAAAAGGTAAGTGGAATTTAAATACACAAGCAAGGCTCTGCTCTGGACAAGTCATTCAGTGTCATGAGAAGGAGAGTGAAAATCTGAAGGATTTATAGTCTGATGGGAATTGAATTTTATCTGTGAAATGATGATTATGTTAAGCATGGAAAAGAACAGATCCAGAATTTAGGAATTTACCTGCTTTGGGATATCGGTCCCTTAGTCTACTACTTATTCCAGATGCGAGTGTTTTTGATAATCTCACCACCTCTCTCCTCGTGGATTTGCTCCAGGAAAAGGATCCTTCCTATCTCTATTAGATACTCATCCTCTTTCAATTTCTTGTGTATGTATCCATTTCAATAACAACCAAAACTACATAGAACAAATTTCTCTATGCTACTGACCCTCAAACTGCCTTTCTCTTTTACCTCTCATTCAAATTATAGAAAATATATTCTATATTTTATGAGTCCCGTTTCCTGGATCTCATTTGCTACTGACATTTTAAATCCAACAATTCCTCCATGCCTGAATTAAAAATGTTATCTCTAAAGAAATTAAAAGTCTCCAAGGTACGAAATTTAATGAAAATCATTTCTGGCCTTGTAAGACTGTATCACTCTATGGTGCCATCAATGCTGCTGAGCTCTAGCCCCTTGGAGGGCTACACTCCCTTTATTTGCTCAGATTATCCTGGTGCCTCTTAGACAATTTTGTATCATTTTCTTTTCTGCTTTTACTCTGTGTGCATCATAAACTCATAATCTTTATTTCTTGTTCTCACCTCACCATGTGCTTTACACATATGTATTCAACTATATTCTTGACATCCTCTCATGGGCATCCAGGAGCTACCTAGCTCTTAGGTACCTAGCTACCTAGCAAAGAATTACTATATGCCAAAATGAATCAACTATCTCTTTCAATGTTGGGTTAACTCAGTTTGTTTCTCCCCCCCAATCCCACTACCATTGACTGGAGAACCCTAATTCATCTTTTTTTTTTTTTTTTTTTTTTTTGCGGTAGGCGGGCCTCTCACTGTTGTGGCCTCTCCCGTTGCGGAGCACAGGCTCCGGACGCGCAGGCTCACGGGCCCAGCCGCTTCGTGGCATGTGGGATCTTCCCGGACCAGGGCTCAAATCCGCATCCCCTACATCAGCAGGCGGACTCTCAACCACTGCGCCACCAGGGAAGCCCCCTAATTCATCTTTATGGGAAATAATAATAATTCATAGCTCATAGGGTAGATTCAGTGACGCTATACATATAAAGTTTTAGTAAAACTGGCTCAAAAATTGTTGGTGTTTTCCAATTATAATTTTTAAAATTTTTATGCAAAGTCTCATGAATTTTTATCTTAGGCTATTAGGAACTCTTGACTAATTTCTCTGCCTAAAATGTGCTCCCCTCTGAAAAAACAGTTTCCACACAGTTATATTAGATCAAATATTCAGTTCTATTTATGAAATGCTACAAGTTAAAGTGCTTCATTTGTGTAATAGTCAAATAAATTTATGATTCCATAAAGGTATAATACTCTAAGTCATATGGCCTCTTCCTTCATGCCCAACATCATCTCTTGCCCACAGCTGGAATGGCAGACCTTGAATTTGAACCCAAGTAGATTGGCCCCAGAGTCTTCATTTCTAATTGCTCCACTCTGCATCCCCTCAACTCTACGTTGACTTGTAAAACACACTCATTTAATTCCCTGTCTACACCAGATGGAATACTCTTTTGGAAAAGAAAATAAGTAAATTGACTAAAAAGATATTTTATTTGCAGATTTACCTAGCTCTTGCTTAGTTTACAAAGACTGTAGGTTTGAGTTTCCAAGACATAGAAACAGAATCCTCAGTGGGAAAGAGTTTATTTGTTCTGTTCAATAGATAAAATAACCTATAAAAGTGTCAGGCACATAGAAGGCACTAAAAAATATGTGTTGAATAAACTAATAAATTAAGGAGTAATAAATTCTAGAGTGATTGAAAATAGAGCTCATCTGACAAAATTTTCTTAACTTCAAAATATATTATGAAGGAATTTAAAAATGTTGTGGACTTAGATTTGTTTTAAGTATAATACTCTTAAATGGAGCCTGAGTTCATTCATCATTTGTTTTCCTATAGTACTACATGATTCAGCGATTTGTATTGGTGGTTTCCATTCTAGGAATATAGATAGAAAATAAGGACGTTTTTCTTCTAACCATATCCCTCTAAATTAAATATAGATATATTTGTCTATACTAAAAATATTAAAAATATAAGTGTTACTTTTATCAAATGAATTTAAGTTTCCAAACTCATTCTAGGTTCTTCACACACTAAAGGGAGAAACTTTCTTGTGTTGGATGATTCAACACCAGAAAGAGCCATTAGCAAAGCCTCTAATATGTTGAGGATCAAAAATAGGATAACAAGCTTCTGGAACGTGAAGGTGGGAGAGGGCATTATCCCTTAAAATGATCTTGGGATTTTAGAAATGTGCTTTTATTATACTCTTTGAGTTTTCTAGATAGATGGGACAAACTGTTCTTATAAAATGGAAACTGGGCTTGGAAGATGAATTGACTCTACTTTAAATCGCTTTCACTCTATGACCTTGGCAATGAAAAGACCCGCTCCAGTGATGTAATGTTTAAGGTTCCCTCAGCTCTGATGTTCTATGAAATAAATAAGATTCTAGCTTTTCAGCAACAGAAAATCATTAGATATCTTACATGTGTGACTGATTTGTGTGCCTATGTAAATGCATATGTATAAGTTTAGATAGGAAGTGGATTAGTGTTTGACTGCAGGGTTTTTTATCTTCTGCAATCTACCTTTTATTGCCAAAATAAACAAAAAGAGATTTAATGTATTCTACTGAATTCCAAGTAACATATTGATTTTTTTCGTAACTTCTAAATAACACTGTTGTTCAGTATAAATAATAGCCAATTCTGCTTTTTTTTTTTTTTTTTTTTTTGGTACGCGGGCCTCTCACTGCTGTGGCCTCTCCCATTGCCGAGCACAGGCTCCGGACACACAGGCTCAGTGGCCATGGCTCACGGGCCCAGCCGCTCCACAGCATGTGGGATCTTCCCGGACTGGGGCACGAACCCGTGTCCTCTGCATCGGCAGGCAGACTCTCAACCACTGCGCTACCAGGGAAGCCCATACTCTGCATTTTGATATTATTATTTGTATCCATTTGTAAACCAAATAAACTGTCATATGTCAAGTGTGACATTAATACATCAATATAATTCAAGTTCTGCCTCTGTTCTTTCTTTTTTGCAGGAGATTAAGAAACTACTTCATTAAATAAATGGAGTTCATTCAAAGAATGAGGACAGGAAGCAGGATTACCTGGTTAACAAAAATGAGGTACCTGGTTTTTAACCTTTTTTTTTTTTTTTTAAGGAAATGGGAGCAAAAATGCAAAAATAGACCCTACTATTATAGAAAAAAAATGTCAGAAAATTTTGGAGGTGGATACAGAATCAATCAACATTTGATCAATAATTACAAATCTGCAGTCAAAATTAGATGGCATTATGTGAAAACCAATAGGAAGGCCATGCAATGTGTCAAAAATTGATATTATTCTATGCTATATAATTGTTATTAATCAATATAAGCATATTACAACAGTTTTCATGCAATTACCAGGCTGTATACCAAGGCCAAGGTCTGTTCTAGGTGTCCCTAAGATTTGGAGACATTTAGCAAATAGCAGTGTAAACAATAATGGGTTTATCAGTAGATGATGCCCACATTGTTTTTTTTCTGGGCCCCTAGAGACTTTATCTATTAAGTCCCAGTTTTACAAATATTAACTTTATTAATTCTAATATTAATTCAAGTTATTTATTGTTATTTATAAACTTCATAAGTCTTTCTGAAATTCTTCACATTGCAAAATAGTAATTCTCAAAAACAAAAACATAAAAAAACCCAGAAATAAAACAAATCAAAATAAAACTAGAATTCACCAAACCTAAACAATGATAAAAAGAAATCAAATGTCCCACTATACAATTCATTACCATAATAATCCATGCTTTAATTTATCTGTTATCTGGCATAAAACTATACAATAATGGCTTAGATCTTTATTTATGTAGATATATATATATATCAGGTCTTAGAACATAGACCATATTTCTATTCGGTATACTCTTTTCTAAAAGAAAGTCTTGTGGAAAAGTTTAACAAAGTCGTAAAATAATTGTTCCACAAATATGGAAACAAGCAAGAAGAATAACGGGACATGGATACAATGGTATTAGTTATAAAAGTGCAACAGCCTCCTTTAGGACATTTCCTTTTGAGCATCTATGCCAGAATAACCTTGATGTCAGAGGACAGTTTGAGTAGGCTAAAAGGGTTAAAATAATTTCCCCTCTGCAAAATTCTATTGACCACATAAATATATTTGGCTTTTCATTACTTCTGTGACTTCTTTTTACTACCTCTTCATAATTTTAAACTCAAGTAAGGTGTGTATGTGTGTGTGTGTGTGTGTGTGTGTGTGTGTGTGTGTGTTCCTAAGTATAGATATCAAAATTTATTTCAGATCTAGCCTCATCCCACTTAACAGTGCTATTTCCATTTTGGAATAAGTTCCAATAGACAACAAGTTCCATTTATGCTGCAAAATAAGACATCTAGAGACATCGTTGATTTGGTAACCTAAATCTTAGTTGCCAGTTAAGAAGAGGATTTAAATGCTAAAAAGATAAATTATAAAAACATGAAGATATGCTTTTGCTCAAGCATTATTAACAACAGCCAATTGGAAGAAAAACAATTATTATAGTAAGAAAAAGTATATAATATGCCACTGAGGGGATGTTATGGGGAAAGATGTGCTAAGGTCTGAATATTCAGGGCTCCTGAAAATTCATTCCTTGAAATCCTAACCCCCAAAGGTGATGGTAATGGTAGGTGAGGCCCTTGGGAGCCTATTAGGTCATGAGGGTGGAGCTCTCATAAATGGGATTAGTGCTTTAAATAAAAATATCCTACAGATTTCCCTTGCCCCTTCCACCTTGTGAGGACTCAGTGGAAATGTGCTGGCTGTGAACCAGGAAGAGGGCCCTCACCCTGCCAATCTGCCACCTTGATCTTGGATTTTTCACCCTCTAGAACTGTGAGAAAATAATTCCCGTGGTTTATAAGCTATCCAGTCTGTGGTATTTCTTTATAGTAACCCAAATGGACGAAGACAAGGTGGAAAATGCTTTCCAAGGTGTCCTTGTAAACTTCTAGAAGACATGGGTCTTCTAAATATAATTATTATTTATATTATTTAAAAGGCAATAGAAAACCACAAGTACCTCTGCATATTTTATCTCTCTCTTGAACTTATGACCTATTAATACATCTGGTTACCTCAAGGATATTTCTTTAAAGATAGCCTAACCACATCTCAAAATCATAATTTCAACCAAATTGAAATTATAATATTATAAAAATTTCAAACCAAATTTTTCCATGTCCTCCCCATCTTTTTAGGTAAACTTGCAAAACATATGTCAATCAAGATCCTTTTATAACTAAGAAAAAGTTGATCACCAAATACTTTCATTCCTACCCCCTTGAAATTGTTCTCTTTTTCTGTTCTCAATCTTAGGAGTAAGCCAAAATATATAATATTATTATTTCTTCCTGATATTTAAACCTTGAATCAGTTTCCTCTAAAGATTCTTCCACATCTGCAGTAAATTTATCTGTGAAAAATACAAAGAAAATCATATTATTTTCTGCTCCAATACCATTCTTATAACTCTAGTAAAAACAGATTTAGTTCAAATTTCCTTACATAAATTCAAGACAGTCCACATTCTGCCATATCTTCAACTTCTATAGCACTAAAATATCCTCTTCATCTGTCAAAACACAATCAAATGTGTTTTTGTTTTTTCTGTGATAGATAGAATATCCCCCTAAGTATTGGGTTGGCCAAAAATTTCGTTCAGGCTTTTCCGTAAGATGTTATGGAAAAACCCAAACGAACTTTTTGGCCCACCCAGTATATCCATGCCCTAATCCCTGCAACCTAAGAATATGTTATGCTACATGGCAAAAGGGTTTTACAAATGCACTTAATGTTTACAGACCTTAAAATAGATTATTCTGGATTATTTGGGTGGGTACACTATGATAACATGAGCCCTTAAAAGATAAGCACGTCTCCACCTGGAATTGGAGAGAGATGGCACAAGAATAAGTCAGAGGGATTGAAATCACAATGACTCAATTCCTTGTTGCTGGAGGGATCCCCATAGAAAGTATAAGGAACATGTGTGGCCTCTAGGAGCAAAACCTGGTCCCAAATAACTGCCTGCAAGGAAACAGGGACTTCAATCTGACAACTACAAAAAAACTGAATTCAGTGAAAAACCTGCATGAGCTTAGAAACAGATCCTTCCTCAACCTCTAATAGGAAACCCCGACCTGTGGTTAATTTGGTTTTGGCTTTATAATACCTGGAGCAGAGAAACCAACTAAACCCACCTGGACTTCTGAGCTGTAGACCTGTGAGATAAAAAAATAGGAGATGTTATTGGTCCCTGAGTTTGTGGGAATTTGTTATAGAAGCAATAGAAAACTAAAATAAAGCCTCCCTTTGAAATAAACATTATCCCTTAAAAGAAACATTTCATCCTACTTTTTCTTACACAACATATTATATGTATATGTTGCATTATGGTAATTTGTATATATTTTTGCTCTTAGGAAATATAAATGCTTTGCTACAGATGTTCTTTGAGCTACTTAGGATTCCAGTCTTCCTAAACCCACCAACATGGGATGCACGGCAGATTTGATTTCCAAAGGTAACCACAACAGTATCTCCCATTCCATATGTGCTGCTACAATGTGATGTGCCATTCCTCCAGCAAGAGATAGAGCTTAATTTTCTAACCACTTAAAACTGGGTGGGTTCTGTGACTGTACTGACAAAAAAAAAAAAAAAAAAGGGCAGGCGTGATTCTGTGTTAGTTCTAGGCGTCCTCCTTAACTCACCTGTTAACTTCTACTTCCTCTCTCTTGAAAGCCAACCACCATAAAAGAAATGTAACTACCCTGGGATCACCAAGTTGTGAGAAACCTTAGAAATCCCAGCATATACAAAGACCCTGGAAGATGAGACATCATAACTATGGGATTTAATTTACAGAGAGAGAAGAGAGACTAACAAATACTGAGGCAACAGATATGTGAATGGAGAAGCCGTCTTGGAAGGCATCCTTCAGTCACAACTACTCCAGCTGATACCAAAAGGATCACAGATAAACTACTCAGGTTAGCCCTTTCCAAATTCCTTAACCTCAAACTGTGAGCAAATTAAAATGACTGTTTATGCCACAAGTTTTTGGGGCACTTTGTTACACAGCCATAGATAACTGAAATAAGTTGATCAGTTAAAAAAAATTTCTGATCATTAAAAAATAATAATGATTATCAATTCCCTAATTCTACCGTCAAAGCAGATACATTCTTGGTCTTGTAAGTATATATTGAAGCGTTTGGCTCCTGGCCAAAAATCCTGTGAGTGATTTTTTTCAGACCTAACTATAGATCATTACAAAGTCTTCACCCGGCAGCATCGTAGAGGAAAGCTGCCCTCCCCACACTGGCTTGTTGCACAGTCAGTGCACTGCAGTCTCTGAAGGGAGGTGCAGTCAAGGACTCAGACCTCCTGGGGGGCCGTACTCTCATGCATATCTGCGTTCTTAACCCAGTTGCATTAATCAGAAGCCTCTTAATCTGGGGCCTTTGGCCAACAACTTCCTCAGGTGCCTCTGCTGAGGCCTTCTAACAAGGGGAGAGGGGAGGGAAAACTTGAAGACACTTTTCTCCATTCTGACTCAGTTCTCAGTACTTTTCCACTCTTAGACATTCCCTCTCCCTCGCCCCTGGCCCCTGGGTTCATAAAACTATAGGAACCTTTTGTTCCAGGCTCCCTCACTGGTGATGTCATGCCCATGACTGGGCTAATCCAACGGACCTTCAGCAGGGGGAAAATGGAAGAGGAGGAGTCGTGCTTTCTTTGGTTTAACCTCCTGCTTAAAATATCACAGTAAGTGATTAAAGGCTTGACTGTTACTCTCATTTTGGCTTGTTGTTTTAATTGACAGCTGACAACTCATGTCTTTCTCTCCAGCTCGGCTGAGGCCCTGACATACGTTATTAGTGAATATAGCTGATTGTTTTTGTCAGGATATGCTGTTTTATGTTACGATGTTTTATATTGAAATACCAACCCCTAAATCTCAGTAGCCAAAACAGCAAAAGATTACTCCTCACCCAGTTAACACATCCTTCATGGGGTGTCAGATCACTGCTCAACACAGTCCCTGAGGGACCTGAATTGACAGAAGAGCTACCATTTTAGCTTTGCTGGTTACTAAGTGACAGGCAAAGTATGTCCTGGAGGATCTTGCATTAGCAATTAAATACTGTGGCCCAGAAATGGCACATATCTCTTCTGCTCACACTCAGTCTTACTTAGTCACAAGGCTCCATTCAACTCTAAAGGGGCCAAGGAGTACAATAATAATATCATATTTCTGGAGTCTGGAAGTCAGAAATATTTGGCAGGCAATTGTTAAAACTACCTCTCTGAAAATAGCTTTCTTGTTAATATCCACTCCCTTCCCTTAGAAGGTGTATCGCCTGCTTCCAGGAACTCTACAAATTATTCAAAGTGAGGTTCCATAGGTTCTAGTGAGTTATTTTCTGATTAAATATTCATTCCCAAGTCTCAATGCTCATGTTAAAACTGTGTGATTACTGGGACTTCTCTGGTGGCGCAGTGGTTAAGAATCTGCCTGACAATGCAGAGGACACAGGTTCGAGCCCTGGGCCAGGAAGATCCCACATGCTGTGGAGCAACTAAGCCCATGTGCCACAACTGCTGAGCCGGTGCCCTACAGCCTTCGAGCCACAACTACTGAAGCCCATGCTCCTAGAGCCAGTGCTCCATAACAAGAGAAGCCACCATGATGAGAAGCCCATGCACTGCAATGAAGACACAATACAGCCAAAAATAAATAATTAATTAATTTAAAAACCCCCAACTGTGTGATTAGTAAGGAGTCATGATCATGCAGTTGAGAGGGAAAGCTTGTTCAGAGTTTCTTGTTTGCAAGGAATGAAGTCAAAGCCATTTCCTTTTTTCTGTTCACAGTTACGCGGTAGACGTTTAAGATCCCTAGCTAGAGCATCTGATTGACTAAGTGTTAATTATGTCCTGGAAGTGGAGGAAAAGGTTGGAAAAACGTTGGTCCAATAGAAGAACCTTCTGGGGACTCCCCTAAGGTTGTGTACTGTAAGGATAGGCATCAAGATTTATAACTCTATCAGGGTTACAGAAATTGGGAAGCAGTGATTTTCCAAAAGGAAATTAGAGTTAGAAATGAGAACTGAAAGACAGCAAATATCAACTATTGCTAGGGAATAAAATTTGCTCAAGTCCAATTTTTACTGACAGTTACAAGCTATCCCTGATTCATTTACTGAAAACAGTGCATTCTAAGACAAAACATATTTAGCATGACCTTCCTTTTTCCTTTTCTCAAGGTGAAATGAACAAACTAATAGTCTACAGAAAATTCTCCATATCCTTGAAGGCAGAGACTGCCTTGCTCATTTGGGAATGTCCCCTGTGACTTGCTTCCTGACTAAATGCCTGAGCCAAAGTCGCTTCCTATGATGACAGCAGGTTATTGGCAAATCTCCAGAGAAATATCATCACATTGAAGTTGATACTAAATTAGAACAATGCTATTTGGCTTGATAGGAGTTGAAGCCATTTTTCTGTCATATAATAGATCCCATATCAGTACCCTTCAAGAAACTGCCCTGAAAGCATCAACTATATTATTCTTTCAGAAACTTGGTCAGATAAAGCAACTCTTTAAAAATAAAAGAGAAGATTATTTTTTCATTTAGGACATAATGTGAATCCATGTCATTTAAAAAATGTTAATTTGGTTAAGAAGAATGCCTTCTACATTGAACAGAATCCATGAATGAGTATAATTGGAGAGCATTAAATTCAGTGATTATGGCAGAATACTGATTTAGAACACAGCTACTGGGTCAAGTGGGATCAAGGGGCCCCAGAGTCCCTTAGAACCATAGAAGTCCTCTGAAACCTGCTGTTCTTTTCCCCATAATAACTTGAGCGATTATAAAGGGAAGACACTGGTTACTGGAGGATGCTATAGCTTAAAGGCAAACCAGTCCTGACTCTTTCGGGGTGATTTACCTGCTTTTTGGTTTCTTTGGTTTGTTCGTTGATTTTAATCTATAGCAAAAGAATCATTTTGTTTGTGGATAAATATCATAAGCAAGCAACATAAGGCCAGCCATACCACAATGAATGAGCTTAAATACTAATTTAATATAGTAAACTAGATCTGAAGTAGACCTCAATGAAAATTCTCACCTTTGTTATTTTTCCCAAATGCTTTAGTAAATTGCCAAAATCCCATGAAAAGTAAATAAATAATAAGCTTATGATCTGAATGTAGATCTTCTGGAAACTAATCTAGATCTCTAAATAAGTAAAACTTGCAAAGCGTTGTTACAACTGCTTTGTTAAAACATTTATGGTGTAGATTTTGAAGGTGAACAATATTTAACACTTGCAAAGAATAATCAGATTAATATAAAAAATAAAATTTTGAAGCAGTTGAGTAGGTTACTTGACCTAACCAAGTCTCAGTTGCCCTCCTACTAAAAGAGGTGGAAAGAAATAGAGTTATATGTGTTATAGCATCTGTTACAATAGCTGTCACAGAGCAGATAATAAAGCTGTATTGCCTTCCCTGCCTTTCCTGCTCTCTCTTCCTTAGTCTTTATTTCATTCTTATTTCCGCTTTCTTCCTTTCCTTATCTTTCCTTTCCTTTGCCAACTTTTATGTTCCTTGCTTTCCTTTTCATAAATTATTATGTTTAATTTCAAAGACTTAATACTCTAGAAAAAAATCAATCACTCAGTAAAAGGAGAAAATACTCAAAGCTGACCAATTTTGTAAAATAGTTTTATTTTTAAAATTGTCATTGTTACTGCTTTATACAGACATTTGAAATAATATGTTCTAAAACATTCTTTATTTGTTCTCTGATTTAATCCATCAACAAACATTTTTGGGGGACCTTTTGTAACCTTGAGTATGATCAGTGAGTGTTAATTAACTGCAAATATTTTAGTGTAAATGCCAGTGCAATCTATTTCATTCTTAATCTACATGAAAATAATTTCTCTGTTGCTAAGTTTAAACATATTGCATGCATTTTAAATCATTTTTAAATTAAAATGTCTCCCAATTTAAATAGAGTTCATTAAATTATCATGTTGTCCACTAGATTAATATTGAATATGCTAAACCATATTGCCCAGGTTAAAACAGAAATCTATACTAAAGTTAACATTATACAAGCAGTAATATTTCCTAAATTCTATAGCTGATGGAACTCTTATTCATCACTAGATGGCACTCTAAATTTAGACTGTGATATATGTTTTTTCAACTAGAAATATATTACTTGTATTTTATAAAGAGATTCATCATATGAAATAAACAAATTATTGACCCCTCTCCCCATATACAAAGTGAGATTTCCCTTACTACCTGTTGGTGATGACTAAGAAAACCTGCAATACTTAATTAAAACAATATAAAAAATTTTGCCAATATAATATGATAAAAAGACTGAACTAAAAAGAGAATATGAAGGTTATTTTAAAATGTTTCTCATAAATTTTTCAAACCTTATGTTTAAATTTTTAATTTTAGGGTTTAATTTATATGTATATATCCAATAATATAGAAAATTTTAAAGTATCTTAATTTACGTATAAAGAGATTACTACCTTTGAAAAAGCTGCCTTCTTAAAAACTAATTTTTTTATTCATATGTAGATATACAAATAGGGTGGATACAGTAAAAATGAAAATTTTACTATGGTTAAAATATGTTTTCCTAATCAAATATAATTGTGGGCTGCCCCAAACAGACAATGATAACTTATGTGATTCCTGTTTTCTCACATGATATAAGTTCATCAAGTTCTTAATTTCTCTAGAGATACGTTAGCTTCATAAAAATACTAAGTTCTTTCTTGTCTTATTCTCATATGTAAGTGATGACTTCCCATATAAAATGACAAGAATGAACCTTTGGAAACGTGGTCGTGATCATTTGAAAAGTAACCAGCCAATGATCTTATGATCCTGGTGTAATTGAAACCGTCAACTATTCTCTGTCCAGGGACAGCGGCCCTGATGGTTAGCATAAGGGGCGATGAGGTTTCCGGGCCTCACATTCAGACTGTCAATTAGACCACATTAAGGCACACTTCTAGCAGGGCTAATGCCGCTGCTAGAGAAAACGGGCATTTGAAGATAGCCGATACTTACTTAGAAATTTCTGTATTAGAAGCCAACATTTTCCATGGATGAAAGTCAATAATTTATCTCTGACTTTTTGCTAAGGTCACGACTCCAATTACAATGTAAAAACGCATGAATTACGAATGGTTTTGGCTTTGCTAATGACTACAGATTTTTTTTTTTTTCTTTTCCTGACTGCACACTAAAGATCAACTTTTTAATCCTCTGGGTCAGATATGTGGGAAATGACTATTATATTCTTCCTTTCCTCATTAGAGAATGAGATCTTTGAATAAAATCCCTTTTGAACAAATGGAAAAAAAAAAAGTAGAGCTCTGTTGCATTGCAACAAAGTTTCTTTTTCACTAAGTTTCTACATTGTGAGAGGAAGGGGAAAATCCATCACTGTGAACACTGACAAATGGGTGGAATTTTAATATTCATATTTCTGATTCAATTACTGTTAATGTGATATAAAAGGAGAAGGCAAACTATTATGTTACTTTGAGATATATGAAATACATATATATTACCTAAGGGGGATAAAATATTCTTAGAATTGTTATTGTCTTTAAATACTCCAAAAATGTTCTGATGCATTATGAAATATAAAGAAAATGAATTTATTTTAAATTTTCACTTCATTTGAAGTTAAAAGTTATCTTTGTTAATACTGATTTGTTATGGATAGTACAAAAGGAGATCAAGAATTCAGGGAAATGTATTATTATATACATTGCTTGTGAAGACAAAATTGAAAACAAATATTTACTAACCAATGTTAAATTTACCAAGATTTGATGTGGGATGCAATAAAAGGGCTATAAAATTAAAATGCTTTGGTAAAAAATAAATTATATTATTCAAATGGTCACAAATTAAGAGAAATAAAGAGTTGTGTCAGAAGGTGGAACTTTAGGAAATATACCTAAAACAAGCACAAACTTTGGCCCCAAATTATTCACAGAAATCAGATTGGAAGCTACCAATGCCTAATTCAATGCATCAGTGTATCGGAAGTCTCTCTAATAAACTCAGGTACATTTGTCAAAAGAATGAGGGACTTGGAATTAGGCAACCTGGATTTGAATCCTAACTTTGTTCTTTCTAGCTTTGGGAACTTGGAAAAATAATTTAATGTATTTAAGCCTAGGCTTCCTTGTCCTAAAATAAGAAAAAATACCACCTAAACAACCCTACTGTCAATTGCCTATTTGGCAGAAGACCTAGAACTGAAATGTCTGGAAACCATGACCAAGCATTCATGTTATAGATTAGCTTCTTCTGGACATAACTGCTTATTTTTATGGTCTTTCCTCAAATTCCAGCTCAGCTGTATCATTGATTCTTCCAAACTCTGTCAATTAGTAGGATTTAAAACATCACCACAGATTTTCTTAAAATAGAGTGGAAACGTGTATTTGAATTATTTAAAAATGCAGCAAGTAACTCTATTTATTACATAAGGTTCTGCTTATTCCAAAATGTGTTTGAGGCAGCTACATATAACTTTTACTCTAAAATACACTTGGTTGATGTGCTTGGTTAATGTGCTTGGTAACGTGGTTCACTTACCATTATCTTTAGCAACCCAGGAGGTTACCAACTTTAGGTTACTTTTTTTTTTTAATTAAGAAATACAAAAACTAAAAAAAAAACCAATGTAAATGATTAAAAAAAGAGAATATGAGAATAAAGTAAGAATACATTTATTCTAAGTATTTAAACATGAAAAGAATACTGGGGCTCAGACTAATCTGATTCTACTTCTTGATGGTATCTTCTAAGTTTTGCTGATCAAAATATTGGTTCACAGACCTGCAGCATCCACACCAACTGGGAACTTGTAAGAAATGCACATGTTTCAGGTCCCAAACCATACCTACTGCATTTTATTTATTTATTTATTTTAATATTTATTTATTTGGTTGTGCCAGGTCTTAGTTGTGGCAGGTGGGCCCCTTAGTTGCAGCACATGAGCTCCTTAGTTGTGGCATGAGAACTCTTAGTTGTGGCATGCATGTGGAATCTAGTTCCCTAGACCAGGGATCGAACCTGGGCCCCCTACATTGGGAGCGTCGAGTCTCAACCACTGCGCCACCAGGGAAGTACATTTTACCCCTAGTGCATTTGAGCATCCTCTCCAGTTGATTCATAAATACAAGGTTTGAAAAGCATTGCTATTTATGTAATTTACATAGATTTATAAACTGAACAAACTGTCCTTCCATTATTTTACATCTTTGTCATGATTTCATTGTTTCAAAGGGCCCATGGAGTGCAATAAACTGCCAGGCAAAAAATGTTTATGCCATAGTAACTTTAGCCAGCTTTTCTACAGAAGTAGAAAGTTGGAGCTTATGTAGTTCCATTATTTTCAGGATGTTAATCAATTAGACAAGTTGAAAAATGCCTTTCCATACAGAGAGAAAAAAAATGGTTTAACTACTGATTTTCCTGAAGTGAAAAGTCATTGAGTCCATACTACTTACATCTCTGTATATCAGTCTGTTCCTTCCTGAACCAGTGTTTTCTAAATATATGTAAGAACAATCATCTTTACTCTGTCCCTTTTCAACCATTTTTCTTTTCTTTTTATCCTCCAACATGCAAATACATACAATATGGTCAAGGAGTAATAATAGATAAAGAGAATAATCTCCAAAAATGTTTCATTTCTTTCTAGATTAAAAGCCATCTTTGGTTTGATTCTTAGGCCAAATAATCACAATCATTATCACTGCAAATACTTGTGCTTAATGTAAAATGACATTTCCAATTGACTCCTCAGTGGGTTATATTTTAAAACACAGTTAACACTCAATATTTGATAGCCATCTTCTCTGCCTCTTACAGAAAAATTGCATTGTTATGCTAAATTTAAATTTGTTTTGGACTGTAGAGCATCCAGTGTTACTAACAACAACAATGGCTTATAACATAAAACACTTTTTAAGCTATTATTAAGTATTAGGCATAGTGATTATCAATTTACTTCCATTGCACTGTAAAATAGTTATGATTATTATCCCCATTTTATAGATGAGAAAACAAAAATTCAGAGAAGTGAAGTGACTTTCCCAAAACTTGACTCTTTGCAGATCCTGCTAACTTTAAAAGGCTTGCTAAAAATTGTACTATGCCTTACCTTAACTGGAGAATTCATATCTTAAAAGGAAAAAAATATGTATCTTTCTGTATTTCCCTCAGGGCTTAAACATAGAGAACATGAAACAACTATTTGTGACTGTTCAAAAGGCTTTGCCTCAAAATATATTGGTTTGGAATTTTTATAAATAAAAAAGCATGTATGGAATTATTAGATAAATGAATCGTGTACATAAATTTTGTAAAGTCCCTATACGCATTTATCGTTTGTCCAAATATTTTTCCTTTCATGATTCAAGTTTCCAAACAATAGTTTTTCCTTCTGCAAGCAGTGAACTAGTCCTTCTCTTTAGTCAATTATGTATAACACAATGAAGAGAACCGAGAATAAATAGATGTTTAATATAAATTATCAAAATAGATCTAGGCTAACTTATCTAAAATAGCACCAGTGCTGCACATTTAATGCATCACAGTAGATTCATTATAAATACTTTGTTTCACCAGCAGAACTAGAAGGAAATATATTATTAATTTTTATTATCTATTCAACTATAATCTGCAAAGAAAGCATTAATAAACAATTTTTCTCATGTATGCACAGACTGAGAATTACCTTTTTATATATCAGTACTTATGTTAATTTACTACTTTTGTTTAAAGTTTTATTATTATAAAAGTATATATAAAAATAATTTCACATAGCAATGTCATACAAATGAGAGTATAATCAACAGACAAATTTGAAGAAAAATTTCAAAGGTGCTTACAAATTATCACCTACATTATGCTCATAGAAAATTATATTTATGATTGCTTGTTTTTTCTAGTATAAGAAAATCTTCCAAAGAGGGGTGACAGAATAAAAATTCATTTTTTTCTAGTACATAGTATACTACTGCCTTTAGAAAAGAACTGGTTTAATATTCAGGAAATGATTTTAGATGTTAGTATTAAGTGCAATTGGAAATTCAGAATGACTTTATTTCTAGTAAGCAATAGAAAATGTTGTATTGTGATACAATTCCTTGCTACTAAATAAAATATAATCTAGCATTTTTAAAAACTGTAAAGTGCTGATTATTTTAAGCTACCTTGCAAAAAACCCTGGTATCAAAGACATTGGTACTTAAGACTTTGCATTTTAAGAACTTAAATAACAAATAATTATTTTATAATTAGTCACATATATATTTGAGATGGAATATTATTATGGAAAGTTAGGATAGATATATTATTTTACAGATAAATACATTGAAACTGACAAAAGTTAACATATAAAACAGCATAATTAGCTCTTTGTTTCATATGCTTCTGTGACAAACCAAATATACCTACACCAACCATACTACACAAAAATTGTCGATCATGTGTTTGTTCCCATAAGAACATAAGGTTCATAGGGATAAAAATCTCCATTGTCCCCCCACACCCTATTGCTTCCCCTTATCTTCTGTTTTATATTACTCCATTTACCTCATGGCACTTATCATGAAAAAATCTGTATATATGTATTTTTTCTAATTTATTAAAATGTATACACTCCCTTTGAACAGAGAATATTGTGTATATTATCCATTGCTATACTCTGAGTGTCCAGGAGAGCACCTGGCAAATAGTATGCAGTAGAGAAATACTTGTTGAATGAATGAATGAATGAAGAAAGAAGGAATGAGAGAAAGAAAGAAAAGAAAGAAAGAGGAGAAAAGAGGGAGGGAGGGAAGAAGGAAGGAAAGAAGAAAGGAAGGACAGAAGGAAGGAAGGACAGAAGGAAGGAAGGAAGGAAGGGAATAAATAGTATTTATGCGTTATTTATGTTCACAGCTTACAGCACAGACCCTTTAACAAAAATAGGTGCTTAATTAATGCTTTCTTTTTCTTCTGTTAACTAGCTAGGCAACATTTTGCAACTAGTTTAGTATATTAATATTTTGTTTTAATAACCTGTTGATCTAAGGGATTGGTTAGATGATACATTCAGATATATTTACCATCAATAATCATACGCTTTTTGTATATAATGTACACACATTTGTCAAACCACAGACAGCAATTTTAAGAAAACAATTTTTAGTGGATTATGGATTATACTAAATATGGAAAAATCCTTGAAAATTGATTAAATCACATGGAACAGTAAAATCGTGGGAATTATACTCTGATTGAAAATGTTTTTAAAATAGTCGTATTGAACTTTCAAATATGTAGTAATTTAATTCACTAGGATACAGGTTTGAAAATCACAGGCCTACAGAAATGAAAATGCTAGGAGAGAGCAAATGAAGAAAATATACTATGGCCCAACTGCTAGGAACTAAGAACCATACTAAAAAAACCCAGAAAAACAAAAAAAGGAAAACAAGAAAACAACAACACTTAGAGATCAGGTGTAATTAATAAGGGTGTCTGTCGTCCCATTTAGTAGGAAGGCAGCTGCGGCAGAATGTATTTTCTGAAAATGGCTATATTCCACATGAATTTTAAGAATCTTACCACCTTCCTATCAAGGTGAAGAATCTATGCCTTCTCCTCATGAATCTGAGTGGGCCTTTGTGACGGCCTCCACTAGAAAAGTAAGTCACCATGTGATTTGAGACTAGATCATAAAAGGTGATATACAAGTTAGGTGCATTTAGCCTAATGGTAAATAACAACTGTTATAACAATGACGTGTTGAATAGAGCACCAATCTTATAAAAATAATGAGGAATTTTATTTGGGAAAAATAGATATGGAGTAGAGATCAGATTGTCTGATAAATGAGACAGTGTAAATAGTTATGTATTACCAAATCACACTGTTAAATTAATATGTATATTTAAAGAATGTCAACTTGAATATAAGAAAGTATGAAGTGAATACAAATTCCTGATGTGAAATTCAGATGGTATGAAATATAAAACATTAATAGAACATTATATACATATAAACAAATAATTTTGAAAGAAACAAAAGATTAACATTTAAAATATTTTGAATAAGTAAGACCAATAGTCATGGTCATATTTTTACATTTTTCTGTCTCTGACTTTTAATTACTGTTTTATATTGTGCATAGGCTAACCAATAATATAATTAGAAATGTTTCTTATTTTATTCCTTTTTTACAAGTAGTAAAACAGACATCTTAGAGAAATATTTTATGTTAAAAATATACTCAGAAAAATATCATATCTGTTTATTTCATCCTATATTTTGATTGCATGAGCTTGTTTTACTACATAAAAAAATCTATTTAAAAAATCAGGATCCTAATTACACAATGTTTAACTGTGAAAACTGTATCAAGCATGGAAAGGAAATAGTAACCTTGATTTTACCAAGCAGTTAAGTAATGTTCCAGGATTTATGAATGATTATAGAGTTTCCTAAGAAGTATGTAACATAAATGTAGATACAAAACACTCTGCACTGATATTTTGTGTTTATCTATTATAAAGAAAAATAGGTTTTAGTATTCAATACAGGTCACATTTTTAATCTATGATAATTCCTGCTTCTGAAAGCAAAGGATGAAATAAGTTCAAGTACATGTTTTCCATAATATGCTGTCATCTGTGGGATTGTCGAGGGTCATGTGGTTTTTCACTATACCACTAGGCTTCAAAAATGTTACTTTCTACTTTGGAAAAGAAGTTTGGTAAATTGTGATCTGTGGAAGTGACTAAGCTGAATTTAACCATTAATTTTCCTCTTACCAGCTATGTCACTTAACACCTCTAAACCTGAGTTTCCAAATCTTTAAAATGAATATAAGTTTAACTGAGTTACTTTAAAGATTAAATGGAAAAATTGCAATAGTTCGTGTAAGATGTGACTGTCATAAATAATCACAAAATTCATTGTCTCTCCCTGAGATAAATGGACAAACAGGCTAATTACTGCCAATGGGAACAGGACTTCTAATATATTTCACTTAGGCTTTTATTTAGTTTGGGGTTTGTATAAATCTTATGACAGTAGGTTTTTCTCTCTTGCAATGCTTCCATTTGCAGGAGGCAGGGACTTGAAGATATGAAGTAAATTATGAAATATCTTGATGAAGGACTGAATTTTCAATTTTGACTCAGATATTCTAGTTAATATTTCATAACAGATTATCTAAACTAAACCTGGTTTTGCCCAAGTGTTTCTAATCTTTCATTTTAAAACACAGTTGCCATTCGTTTAGTTTCTATTATTGTCAGCAAAGGGCTCCCCTCCAGGTAATTGTGGCTTCCTGACATCCCACAATGGTACCACATAGGAGTTTCCATATAGCCTAGGTAACCATTTGGAGAATCTGGCTCATCATCACCAAGGACACAATTTATTCTGCACTTGACAAACACATTCAACTGATTTGGGGATCATTCTGCATACACTGATAAATCATACGATTTCTTATCAAATGAGTAACATATACAAGATGGCATTTTACAAATATGTAGATGTGCACACATTTGATTTTTGTGTATGTCCTCAAAAAACATGTTCAAGGTATTTAAGTTTCTTACCCACAGTAAACAAATAATTTGAGGAGAGATAATGGGTGATTTTTAATTGAATATTTAAGGCAAGAAACTATTTTAATAATATGTGTGTGAAATAATAAAGACTAACTTATATACAGTAGGACAAAGTATTAAAAAAGGAACATTATAAAGGAATAATCAACAAGTTCTGATAAATACTGATGCTGTGAGATGGGGAAAAGGATAGAGGAGGAGGGGGAAAAGAAGGGAAAAGGGAAAAGACACTGAGTAATTAGGTCATGATATCATTATTTAGTTGCTGATCTGGTTTGGAATTTTCCTCCTTCAAGTTCTGCTGATATTTATATTTTCCTTTTTTTTTTTTAAACTTGTGTAGTATTTTCTCTTTTTAGACTGTATTATAGAATGCACTTGTTTGAGGACTGAAAGGATGAATAATCTCAAAGTTCTAGTTCTTTATTATCGTACATTTAAACCTAGATTTACCCACTTGATGTTTTGGAAGAATGCCAACTATAGTAAATTTTTGTTATTCCCAGTAGTCATGTTCTATAAAGTCTCTGCAAAAACTGAATTAGTGAATACTGAACCATTGTGCCTAGGGGAAATACAGAATTAGGTTCCTGCAAGCTCCTAGTCCTAACATTTTTGTCAACAAATCAACACATAAATTTGTTTTATGTTTGTTTCTTTTAAAGACATCTTATTTAATATAGCGTTGATTTATTAACACTGAACTCACAGCCAATAGCACCATAACTCATGCCTGAATGTAGCTCATCTAAGACATGTATTTTCTCCAGAAGGTACATCAGATCTTTCCTGCACTTAGTGACGATGGACAGCACTTTGAGACCACCCCTGGGGCAATTAAAAAAGTGAAGTAATCAACAAAAAGCACAAAAATGGAAGAACTGTGGCACTTAAATAGACCACAAAAAGAACACTTGCTTACAGTTTGAGAGCTAAAGCAAGAAGGTAAGCCATCATCTTGTTTGAGATCAGCTGTAAATATGTGTTGAGTAATTTGAACTTTTGCCATTGTGTAAATGTCTCCAAATGACCAGAAAACACTATGAGTATTTTGTTGTTGTTGTTTCTGTCTTTAACTTTTACTTTTTTTTAATTGGAGTATAGTTGATTTACAATATTGTGTCAGTTTCATGTGTACAGTGCAGTGATTCAGTTTTATATATATATATATATATACACACACATTCCTTTTCAAATTCTTTTCCCTTATAGGTTATTACAAAAAATTGAGTATAGTTCCCTGTGCTATACAGTAGATTCCTGTTGGTTATCTATTTTATACATAGTACTGTATATGTCAATCCCAATCCCAATATGTTAATCCCACGAGTATTGATCTGGCAAGGCGAGGTCACACAGAAATTTTAGTGAAAAGGGGAATTCTCAAATACAGAATCAATGGAAAGTGAGGTCCACTGTACTTGCTTCACTTATTGCCCCTAGAATGTCTATTTACATAGAAATTGAATTCTGCTTTATTCAAATGCTTTCTTTTCTGCATCTTCTTGATATTTATGTGTGTCTTCTTTGTGGTGATTTGGTATAAGAAGAAAATGTTTAAGTAAGATTTTAATGAGAAGAATCAGTTTCTTGTTTTTGTCTAAGCTGAGAAAGTTACTTCACCAAAGCACAACATCACTTCTCTATATCACCACTAAGTACCTACGCCCTTTGAGTCTTGGAGTTCAGGAGAATTTATGTAGTCATTTCATGCTTAGTATTATATAGGTTGAACCATATCAGTAATAATATAAAGCCAAGAAAATAATATACTTTTGGCAATTATGTACACTTGAAATAAAGATTTGTCCCTGACACTAATTCTATGACTTTGGAAAGTTGGCTTACATGTTTAATACCTTAGATTTCTAATTATTA
Source organism: Orcinus orca (assembly GCF_937001465.1). Lineage (NCBI taxonomy): Eukaryota > Metazoa > Chordata > Mammalia > Artiodactyla > Delphinidae > Orcinus > Orcinus orca. The sequence goes on from NC_064576.1 coordinate 22,367,615, forward strand.
AATAGACAATATATGATGGCCTTAGTATTTAATAAGAATATATATTTTAAATCATTCATGGTACCTGCCATAGAGTAGGCAGTAAATAAATGCTATACTTTCTCCTCTACAGTAAAAATGTATGATGTCTATGAAAGGCACAATACAGAAAACAGTGTCTTACCACAGGAAATAAAGTATACTTTGTTAAAGGTTAAAAACTTAAAAGATAATTGACTTTTATCTCTTAAGGGTAAATTTTTAAAAAAGAAGAAAGGAAGAAAGAAAATTCCTTTGATAATCACTTGTTTTTCCAAGTGCAGTGATTAGATGAGTGAGCTCATATGGTCATGAGGGAAGCACAAATTTTTACTTAATAACATCTGAAATATATCAAGTGATATATCAGTTTTTTACTCTAAAATAAAATCAAGTTAAAGGTGATAGCTTTAAAAAATGCAAGAGGTTTACAAGCTTCAACTAAACTAGGCAAAGCATTTTGAAAAAGCACCATAAAGAGAAATGTGTCTAAGCAATAAGTTGGCGGGTGTGGCAAAACAACTTACAGAAAGTGAGAAAATATGTCCTTGGGCAAACCATCTTGACATAGAAAATTTCAAAAGCATCAAACACAACATGAACATTTTTCACTTCCTTGAGTCACTTCATTTGAGCCACCTGACTCACCAAACAGTACTTTTTTGAAATTAACAAGGTTCTCCATGCCTAAAGCCACAAAAAGAAAAAAACCCAATCAACAATAGCAACAAAAAGAAAGGAAAAACCCAAGGGAAAATATAGCATTTTTTTCCTTTTATCTAATGATAGCTAAACAACTATGAGACTGAAAGACCTTCTGAGATTTTTCCTGATAATGATAAATGTTTGAAATGAGCTTTTCCAAGACATCATTGTAATGCATTACAAAAATAGACACATGTCAGCAGAGGATAACTGATTGATTAAAAAATGTGAATTATATTTTCTAATATTTCAAAAGGAAGTAAAACTGGCATTTATAATAATTCTAGCCTAGCACATTTTACTCATCTGGGACAAACACCCCAAAAGTTTAAAAGGTTTTGAAATATAAACTATATTACCTTAACAAGGATGTAAGGAGTATTGGAATTAAGCTACATCAATAAATCAGAATTTTATAGGTATTTAATTATATGATGTTGCAAAAATTTATGATAGAAACATTTGTGGTTGTAACCTTGGCAATAAGAGTTTTTAAATTAGGAATGAGGATTATTTTAACTGATCCTTGATTTCAGTTCTTCATTTAAAAAAAAATGGAAATTGAAGGTAAATGGTTTAATTAACTAAGTGAATGCAAAGACTGGCTTCAATATTTTGTATTGTTCAGATAAGAAAAATGGTGGGAAAAGAAGGAGGAGTTTTGGAAAACTGAAAGCTAACAATTTCACATATCATATATATGAATAATGACAAAAACAACAAGAACAACAAAGTGACAGAAATAAAGCAAAGCCAGTGGATACTCTGTCTCTCTCTCTCTTTTTATTCCAAAGCAGTAAATTTCAGGAGTAACCAAATGTGAATTAGTTTAAATGATTTATATTGGAGAAAACATTAAATAACCAAGACAGCAGCAATGATTCCTTTTTAATCTCAGATTGAAGTGTTTTCCCTTCACCTGTTTAAGCTTTTTGATGCATCTTGGGAGGATTACCTCCAACCCCTGTTCAGCCTTTTAAAATCCACCTGCAAAATGAAGTTTCATAAACTTTTTGTCAGTTCTCTTTTGAAGTTTTACCTTTTCAAGAATCTTTGATGGACTCCACTGCATTTATGTCAGGTAGCTTCTGGCTGGAGAAAAATAGAAACTACTGATGGAATTGCTGACCTAAGTTAAACTTTTTTTCACTTAGACTCAGAGGGCCATATTGGCACACAGATTGGGTATTCTATCTCAGCCTATCTTGGGTATGCTTTCCTGAGCCTTTTACTCTGTGTTTGTTTATTTACTATCCTCTCCTTGACTCACTCTGAGCTATTTTTCACCCAGATGATAGAAAGTATTTTGGACTAAGCAGGACTTCAGTAAAGCCAAAATGGTTTCTGTCCTCAGTGTTCTTTTCTAAGCCGCCCTAAATAACTCACGTTGCCAAGTTCCTCCATCTGGTGACTCTTCAGTCCCTCAGAGCTAGTCAAGTATGTCAGGCTAAGTGCTTGTGTTAAAAACAAATGCTCTGTATTTACCCCAAATCCCTTCTGAACCATAGCTATTTCATGAAGGGACTTCTTAACAGGAGAACTGCACAGAAATCAGAACCCAAGATTGCACTGCTTCTTTTTGATACTAAGGAGACTGTTTCCACATCAAAAGATGTGACTGACCCAAGGCAGCAGCCTCTGCTGGAGCCTGGCTATGTCACTGCTACCATAGTTATTAACAAATAAAAATAAAAAAGGAATTCAAATAAATCTTTCACTAGACCAGTGGGAAATTGTTTTCACCTTGCCTTTTAAGCTACCCTAGAATGGCAATAATGCAGATGATCTAAGGAGGAAAATGAAACTTACATTACATGGTTCAATCAAATTTTAAAAACTACTGAATTAAAATTCTACCTTTTTTGAAGGATCAGAACTTCTCCTGTTTTAAATGTTTGATATGCTGGTGACTAAAGCTGATACAATTAAAAACCAAAGTGCTAAGCATGTAAATGTGGATATTTAGAAAACTGGGACATATTTAAGGTTTTAAAAACATATCTTATCCATTGTATATTAAAGTCTAAGAATTACAGGATGTCCACATTAAAATATGTAATAATGGATGTGCACACATTACTGGAAAAAACCTTGAACTAATTAGTTTTTTAAAAGTTTGTATCTAATACAAATTTAGCCATGTTTTCCTCGTATATTATTATGTTTTCCTTATATATCTTTCTATAAACTAGGACATAGTCTATTCTGCCAACTATAGAGTCTTGTTTAAAGACACAATAAAAATGATGTCATGCCAATGCACTTTGAAATGAGCTGTCCTATCATAAGGACATGTAAAAATCCATAGAAAATATTAAATTAGAACTTTTCTTTTTTCCTTTCTTCCTTCTTTACCATCTTCCTTCTTTCTTTATTTCTTTCATTGGTTTATTGGTATTAATGTAGCATACGGCCACATATAATAAGCTGGACTATTACATCAAAAATTCAATTTGGCACCTACATGATATGGAAATAAAAGAACATAATGTTTCCTGATGATGCCATTGAAAAGCAAGTTCTTATAATCGGTAATGACATTCAGATTTTGTTTAGAGTAAGAACTCTTACACGGTTACCAAAGGACCTTCATATTTAATTTTAGAAATTGTTCCCAGTATGTAAAGAAAATAAGTTGCCAACTTAGATTTAACACAGTCAGAACATTTGGCACTGAATTAACATTTTGAATTCTGCCTAGTCATTAATGCATTAATGGGATTGATTCCCAAAATTAAAGCCAATTTACAGAAAGACACACTATCTAAGGTAATACCGTAACAGATTTTCTAGAATTCTTTTTTTAAACTATCAGCTTCTTTTTATTCATAGTATATTATTAACACTAACCCACATTATTGGTTTTTGGGTTTGTTTTTGTTTTTTTGGTATGTTTTATTGATTTTGTTGCTGCTGTTGTTGTTTTATCTTGACTAAATATAGTATAAAACATTTATGTAAATTTACCACTAAATATAGTATAAAACATTTATGTAAATTTACCACAATGCCTGAAAAAGAGGACAGGGTAATTTGTTCAAGTATAAACATTATATATTAATATGAAATTTTAATTCTTTAAACTCACTTTTAAAATATAACTTTCAACTTCTCTAACTTTCTTTTGTATGACCACTGCTTTCTTTTGGGTATGGGGGCAGGATAGAAGCATTTTGTCTCCCGATTATAAGTGATACAAATGTAGTCCATGAATGCATAGGTTTTATCTACTGCCTCCTGAAATTCCAATAGTGTAAGAAAAAGAAGATTTAAAAGCAGAGGGGGGAGGGGATGGGGAGACAAAATTCACAAGGTCAAAGATACAGGAGGAAAAGCAACATAAACAAAATGCTGGAAGCTGTCGATAAATGCACAAGTGGCAACAGATTTATCAGATAAGGAAAAGCTGAGACAAAAGCTGAGACACAAACCCTAGGAAGAAATGCCTAGGAACAAACCCATCTGCAGGGCAGCATCCCAGAAATCCACAGGAATTTTGGCACTGGTAATCTTGAAAGTGCGGGTATATCTGAAGCTAAATTTTCCCTCTTTGGTGCATCCAGGCTAGAGGTTTACTCTCTGGAGAGTTTGAACAGGCATTATGTTGGAGGCACCAAACGCAGCTGATGGCACCAAACACATTCTGAAAAACAGAGAAAAGCGTGGAAACTTGCACACTGAAAGTTGAGAAGGCCCAGCATCTGTGTGCTCTGCATCTCCTAGGAGGTTTAGATACCCTCATCCTTGAGCACAGAAAGGACAATGAAGGATTTCTCTTTAGGAAGTTAATCAGAGATAATGAATTGCAGATACTTTTAGTCAGAGGCCCAGCCAGATTTGTCTATAGAAATTTTCCCATCCAAAGCCCTGCTACCCTCAGATTCTGGTGAATTTTAGAGTTCTTAACTGTCAACTATGGACAAATAACCAGGAATCACTAGACAATTGAGGAAATCTTCTGATATGAAAGACTAATTAACACAATGAAGGACCACTGTAGAAACAGACAATGTATAAAGTAGAAAAGATCTTTAAAAAAAAAAAAAGCTATACTCAATATCCAAAAACAAACAAACAAAAATACAAACAATGGTATTCTATGTATCTATTCTAAAAACTGTATAAAATAAAATATTCTGAGAACATGTAAAGACGTCTTTGGTAATAAAAAAAATATGATGACAGTAATGAAAAGAATCAAGATAAGTATTGGGACATAAAGTTGAAAAAATATATCATATTAAAGAACAAAACTACCAAGGAATTGGAAATAGCAGAGAAAAGATATGAAAATTAGAGAAACAGTGCTGAAATTGTACCATGTAGTTATTAAGAGGTCCAAAAAGAGGGAGTAGAGTAAGTGCCAGGGAAGATATTTTCAAGGGATTGCATTTTACTTACCAGAATTAAAAGATAATTGTTTCTTGATTGAAATTGTCCACCACTAAGTGGCAAGCTGTGGATAAACAAAGAAAAGCCCACACTCATGTAAACATTAGAACATTAGGATTAAAGCCCTAAAATCATTCAAATTTTAGGAGAAAGCCCTTATGTCATCTAAAGAATAGGGGGGAAAAAGACACATTTTATTTCATCACACCAATACCGTAAGTTAGAAGATAGTGAAGCACTTTCTTCAAAATTTTGATGGGTCAAATTTCCCAATCTACAATTGTTTATATAGAGTATCAAGCCAATTTACTCATTTATCCTATTGTCCAAGTATTTTTGAGTAGCTGTTATGCTTCAGGCATTGTTATAAGTACTAAGGAGAAAATATGTTCTAAAATAGAACGAGTCCTTCTTTAATGTAGTTTATATTTTAATAGTAGAGACAAAATAAATAAGTAAAAATAGAGAATTTTAGATCTTGATAAGTGCTGAGGACAACAAATAAAGTCTTCATTGAAAGTGGGTTTCTGAGTAAGGAAATATAGGGAGTAATCTAGAAATAGAATTTCTTGGATAAGTGTATTCCAAGGAGTCCTACAGGAAACAAAAGTCTAGAACTTGAACTGCACATACAACATAGTGTATTCAAGATATAGGAAGAAGTCAGTGTGCTTTAATCTCTGAGAGAAGAGAGGATTAAGGCAAGAGACCAGAAAACTAAGGGTGGAAGTGGGGTTATGTTCAGAATTGAAGATCATATTGAAGCTTTGGGTAAACTCTGAGTGAAATGGAAAGCCACCAGAAGAGTTTGAGCATTTTAGACATAAATTTTGGCACAAATACTGTGGCAAGGACATCAGTTAAGAGGCTACTGCAATAGTCCAGGCAAGAGAAGAAGGTGGATTGGACTGAGTGGTGGCAATGTGAGTGAGGAGAAATGGGTGAGTTCTGGCTAGTTGAAGGTAAAGCTCTTGGAATTAGCTGATGGACTGGATGTAGAGTATGAAAACAAGAAAGTTGTTAAGAATAATGCCAAGATTTTTAACTTGAACAACTGAAATAATAGAGTTGCCCTTTAGTGTAATGGAAAAGATCACAGGCTGCACATGTTTGTTGAGCCATCACAATCTCCATTTAAGAAATGTTACACGTGGGCTTCCCTGGTGGCACAGTGGTTGAGAGTCCGCCTGCAGATGCAGGGGACACGGGTTCGTGCCCCGGTCCGGAAAGATCCCACATAGCGCGGAGCGGCTGGGCCCGTGGGCCATGGCCGCTGAGCCTGCGCGTCCGGAGCCTGTGCTCCGCAGCGGGAGAGGCCACAGCAGTGAGAGGCCCGCGTACTGCAAAAAAAAAAAAAAAAGAAATGTTACATGTGAAATGCCTGATTAACGTTGAAGAGGATATGTCAAGGTCATCATAAATGTAGATATGGAACACAGAAGAGAAGTTCTGATTATCATCATCATCATGTACATGGTAGTTAAAGACAAGAAAATATATATACGATTGCATAGGTAGTGAGCATAGAGAGAAAAAAGGTGTGTTGTCCTTGTTCCAAGCAAAAACTAAACTCTGCATAATTGCCTAATATGCTTTGGACCCCATTCCACCTCATTTCTTAAAAATATTGCTCCATCAATTTTCCCATCATCATGTATGTGGTAGCTAAAGATGAGAGAAGTACACAGGATTGCCTAGGGAGTGAGCAAGGAGAGAAAAAAAATGAAGAACCAAACCCAGAAGCACACTTTTACATTGGTGAGATGAACCAGCTAAAAGAGACTGACCAGCTAAAGAAATGACCAGAAAGGTAGGAGGAAAACTAGATTAGAAGAACGTCACAGAAGCCAAGTGTAAAAAGTGTTTCAGTACAAGAGTGTTATCCAGTATGTCAAATGCCACTGATAGCCAATAAAGGAAGGCTGAAATAAGTCCATTGTATTTCACAAGAAATCATTGTTAACTTGATAAAGGAAGCTTATCAAATGGTAAATTTGAAGTGATAGGGGCAGAAACCTAACTGGAGATGGTTTAAGAGAGAATAGGCTGAAATAAGTAACTTTTAAAAAAATATAAAGTTTTGCTGTAAAAGAGAAGAAAAATGAGATAGTAGTTGAAAGAAGAGAGAGATCAGGCCAATTTTTCTTTTAGATGGGAGATAATAGTATGGCTGTATGCTGATGAAAATGATCCAGAAGAGAGAGAGAGAAATGATGATGATGAAAAAAAGATGGGAAAACTGATGGAGCAATATCTTTACGAATTTGAGATGGAACGGGGTCTAAGGCATATCAGGCAATTATGGAGAGTTTACCTCTGCTTGGAATAAGGACATGCATCTTTAGTTAACAGGAGAGAATGAACAGTATATGAACTGAGATTCAAGCTGATAGATAGAAGCTGATAGACTGGTTTCCTTCTGATTGTTTCAATCTTCTTAGTGATGTATGAATCAAGGTTATCATCTGAGAGTAGGGATAGGGCAATTTAAGGAGAGAGAATAAAGTATGAAACAGATATGTAGAAAAGTCATAGAGAAGAAGGAAGACTTTTCTAGATGTTTGAGTATCAAAAAATTGTTCTTATTTGGCCCATTTTATCAGAAAGTCACTGGATATTGGTTCCACTGAAATGAAGGAATTAAGATTGGGAATGTGAAGATCAAACACAGGTGAGAGGCAAAGGAAATTTCAAGGTACATCTCAGAATATCAGCTCTGCCTAAATATCAGCCAGCTAGGTAGTGGGGTGAGGCATAGCTCAGGAGGGAAGGTAAACACACACACACACACACACATTTTGTTTACCTAATGCATTAAAATATTTCAGTAGGTGATATCACTTCTGGAAGAGAGTTGGAGGAAAAAAATACTGATAAGCACAAAGAAACCAGTCAAACACATTTTCAAAAAGAAGCAATTTTTATCTATAAGAGATAGTTTATCAAAGAAAAGAGGTGTAATTAGTAGAGTATGGCTCAGCTATTGATTATATTTTTATACTCCAAATATAGTAAGCTCTAACCTCTGGTCTGTCTCACAATATTATAAAATTATTCAGGTATATGTGAATAGATGTGGAGGGGGTCGATATTTTAAAAGTTAAATCACTTATTCCCATGTAGTTAGTCAAAAAATGTGATGTGAATTAAAACAGAAATCAATGAATAGTTGTATGTGGCATATAAATAAAATGTAAATAATTGAAAACTAAATGAAAGATACAGATAAATGAATTAAAAGTACTTCTGAGGATCAAGAATAAGAAGTGGAAGGAGTACAGCAGAGGAATTTTTAAACTAGTTGATTAACTAGGCATAATTTGATTTAAAAATAATTAATGATATGAAGATATATGCAATAATTTTAGATGTCAGCAATTCAACTATAGATGTTCAATCATAACTCTACCACTAAGAGCATTCATTAGTCACAGTTGGACAGTTTTTAATTTCTCTCTACTTAATTGCTTTTAAAATATTACAGGAAGTAATAAAATTGTTTTAAAATTGTTTAAATTAATTATTACTATATCCCATCTAGATTTCACCAATGTAACATAGCATCTCTTTCACTTGAATGCCTGTATTTACCTTTGCCCTTTTATGAATACATGTGTTTTTAATTCATGTGGGAAACTCATTTCTGTGTTTGGCCAATCCCAATTCTTAATTATAATATCTGAGATGACTATGACTTTATATTCCCAATTCAATGTCATGTACAAACGAAGCATCTTATAAGTATTTGTCTTACTAAAATCAGTTATCTTCCTCTTACTATGCCTTAGTCTGAGCTTGTTGATGTCATATTATATTATGTACAGAGGCATGCATTTTTTAAAATTCCATGGTTATTCTGTAGTCAAAACCTATCTCAATCCATGAATTAAGTATGTTTCCTAATAATTTAATGACTTTATCAGCATTGTAGAAAAAAAAAGGTTATATTCTAGTCTCATTGTACATGACGCAGACAAGAATTATTTTATTTACTTCAGTCCATGTTTTTAGCACATTATAGATAATAAATTAGAAAAATTCTTTGAAAATAAAAGAGCACTTTTTAGCACTTCACCTAAAAATAGCCATAATGGCATATAATGCTGTATTTTCTCATAGGCTTACCTGTCATATGTGTATGTGTGTGATGATTATATAATTAAATCCTGTAACATATATATAGTTTATCCCAATTTCTTCATTTAATACTGTTTCCATGAATTTTTAAGGCCATTACTGTTAATAATCATGCATGCTTAAGGACATATTACAATAATATTTCATAATAAAGATGTATGTATGGACTTATTTAAGGTTTATTATGTTATTGGATGTTTAAATTTTTTAATTTAAAATAACATTGTAAAAAATATTACATAAACGTTTAATTATGTCAACGTATGTGAAACTGAAGCCATGACCCATAAGGTTAAAAAAAAAATCCTGAAACCACACCCCATAAGCTTAACAGAAACTGGTGATTAACAGAAATTCTTGAGCTTGTCTTATAGAGCAACAGATAAGAGAACAGCTAGTTAAAAACCCCTCCCTTGCAGCACAGCAAAACTGCTGAAACTGGATGGAACTAACGTGGCTTATTAGGGTCTGTGCAGGATAGACTTCCTTGTCTGATAGGTGACCTTTTGTCATTAGAAGTCCAAAATTTTATGCTCAGATCATACTAATGCCACCATTTTGTGAAAATGCATCCCATGAAGAAGCATTTAACTCAAATATGCCTGCACAGAGTGGGAATTACTTCACTTTTTTTCCTACCACCAGTCACCTTCCCTTGCACCTCCAACCGCCCTATATGCTTCACCCATAAATATTCCAAGCACCTGCCTTCAAGGGGGAGAATTTGAGACTTGTTCTCCCTTTTCTCCCTTGGCTGCCTTGTGAATAAACCCTTTCTCTGCTGCAAACCTCGGGGTCTCAGCGTTTGTCTTGCAGCTTGTTGGGCAAGGGAACCTGGTTTGGTAACAAAATCTTCAATAGTTTTGAATAGAAACTACATAATTTATTTTTTAAATGTTGCAGCAATTTATATCTTTTCCTGAAATGTAAGACAATGTTTACCTGGCTATTTCTGAATATTTTCATTAAAAAATGACCGAAATTTGATAGGTGAACATTCTCAATTTTTTTTAACATTTGGCCTTTATTCAGTTTATATTAATGTTGAACATTGTTCTTATGCTTACTTGATATGTGATCTTTTTTGTTTGTTTATCTCATAAAGGATTACAGTTTCTTTTGTCAATTTGTATGAAATCTTTATTAATAGAAGCAATAATGCTTAATTTAAAATATCTATTGCACACATTTTCCCCAATTAATTGTTTAGAGACTTGAAGTTAAAATGAAATAGGAAACACTCTATGTAGTATAATCTGCATTTATGAATTATCCATGAGCATTCTGACCAGCTTAAAGGCATTAAGATCCAGTAAAATATGTTAACAGTAGTATAATAGCATGACTTTTGTTAAGTGTCACTTCTATATTTTCAGTAACTAAAAGAATTGCCTTTATGCATTCATATACATTGGTGAGACATATATATCACTATATATATTCACACACACATGATCATGGTTTTGGAAGTGGTTAAACAATTCTATTTATCTTCATAAATTAGCAGACCTTCAGTATAAGAGATGGCATTGCAATCTGAAAACCTCTCCTGTGAAAAGAATATATAATATTATAAAAAAGATTCAGTGCAGAAAACCAATATATCTAAACTAGATGATTATATATGTTATATTGTAGCTCAAATAATTTAAGTTCAAAGGGGTAAAATCATAATGTATCAGATATAACTAAAATTTAGCTTATCACTTTTTACATCATGTGATTTTTTAAAAATATTTCCTACAGAAGGTATCATTAAAATAGTTTTAATCTTAGTGAATCTCAGAATACCTAAACACAAAGCAAGAGAGGTAAATTCAGGAACTTTATCTCTATTATTATAAAGAGATCTTCTGATAACTTTTCCTTCTTCTTTGAAAACTACCTTACTATAACCGTTAGTCATAAAAAATTCTAGCCTCTAATGCAAAAAGTTAGTAATAGACTTAAAAAGATGAGGGCATCAGGCAGATATAGGAAAATAACTTACTTCCTCATTTCAGTCAACTCTGGATTTGTGTATCTATGTGAAAATAGAGAAAACTTCTTTAGCAACCTCTCTCTAAAAACTCTGATACATTTTAAAACATTATTTTACAACATGTTTCCTCTTTTAGTGAAGTAAGACAGGTTGCAGAGTAGACACACCCTACAGCATGGTAATGGCCAGTCTTTGAAGACCTGGAAGCTAGATATCATTTGGCCCCATCTAGGTGACAGGAGCAAATCCTAGCAATGTGAAGAGCCATGTTGTCACTCAGAGCTAAAATCTGGACCTCCGTTAGTTAGTCCATATTCTCAAAGGAAGGGAATTTATAAAGTCCTGCAGAACTGCAGAAAAAGAGACTGGTATGTTTGACTTTGTGCTCTGTATGGAGCAGAGCTTATGAGAACGTGTATTCATGTTCTGGAGAATTAATAACCAGAAGTCATCATTTATTAAAGGGATAGAAGCCAAAATTCACACTTCTTGTGTCGCCTGAGAAATTCCATTTCAAAAAATTAAAGTCTCAGGTTGCTGGATCACACAGAGCACAGGCAGAAGGAACCTAAAATCAAAACCCTCTAGCATAATTCACTTTCATACAACATGTCTCAAATTATTTTTAGAATAATGTTACAAGGAAAATAAGATTCACTATTAAAAACTACTAAATGCTTAAGGAAAAAATATCCATCAGTAATGATGCGTCTCTCTTGGTCAACAAAGGTTTTATAAGCTGAGACCTTGAGAAGGTAATTGTTGACAGAGTTGAGGGTGGGAGTCGGTGGCAGGCGGGACGCTAAAAGCCACTGGGGGGCTCAGTGCAACAACAAACTGCGTCAAATACTGCAGTAATAGGGAAGAGTGTGGTTGGTACATGGGACAGAGGACTGGGCATGAGATGGAGCAATGAAGTTACAGTGCAGGAAGTTTACAAGAAGTTCAGGTGGAAGCTGTCCTAGTCAAGCCAGCCTACAATTAATGGCAAGCAAAAAGGTGAATCAGCCCTGTCAAAAGAGTTTGAAATTTTGACAAAATAATAAGAGGTTACCAAAACTGATCAATAAAGAACCAAAAAGTACTATAGATGAACAGCATAGCAAATTATTAAAAGCAAAGTAGACACTGCTGAAAAGAATATTAAGTAGAACATAGATCATTAGAAAAAAGAAAGTAAAAATATTTACATTAAAAGCATAAGGGCCCCAGTGGATAAAGTGAAAATTTTAACATATGTTTCCCTAGCATTCCAGAATGCACAAATAAAGAGAATGGATGAGCAATAGGATTTAAAGAGATAATATATGAGAATTTTCCTCAAATGGTAAACAAGACCCATCCTCATATTCAGAAAGAACAACAAATAACAAGCAGAATCAGTAAAAAGAAGTTAACTCCTAGACACATTTATGTAAATGTGCTGAACACCTAAGATAATTAGGAGATCATATAAGCCTTCAGAAAGAAAGAACAGATTAACTAAAAGGAAATATCAATTAAACTAATAGGTGATTTTATAAAAACAACAGAGCAAGCCAGAAGATATTTGATAAAAATCTGTGCAGATAAAATCACTTTCAACCTACAGTTTAATATCCAAATAAACAAAAATAAGGATAAAAGTAAGATACTTTGAAATTAATAAAAACTGAATTTCCTACCAAAAAGCTACACATTTAAAGAAAGGGGGCTTCCCTGGTGGCGCAGTGGTTGAGAGTCCGCCTACCGATGCAGGGGACACGGGTTCGTGCCCCGGTCCGAAAAAAAAAAAAAAAAAAAATGTAGGTTTGGGAATTCTCTGGTGGTCTAGTAGTTAGGACTCCCCGCTCTCACTGCCAAGGGCACAGTTTCAGTCTCTGGTTGGAGAACTAAGAGCAAGTTGTGTGGCATGGCCAAAATAAATAAATAAATAAAAATTTTTTAAAAAATTAAAAAAAAAAAGGAAGCATAAAGTTATGATTCACAAAGAAGGACTATAATTTCAACTGAAGCTCTGAGGTGTACTGGATTGACCAAAAGTTTCTGTAAGATGTTATGGAAAAACTCAAATGAAACTTTTGGCCAACCCAATAAATACACAAAGAAAATTACGCTAATACGTATATCTAATTATTGAATACATAAAACATGACAACAAATATCTAAATAAGATTAAAGTAAATTGGCCCTAATATGCTGAACAATTATAGTAGTATATATTTAATAAAATGCTAATTGTAAGACAAAATATACATCAAATTTAGACTTTTAAACACATGGGTATTCAAATTTCAGGAGGAATCATGAGCAGAGTAGAAAGATAAATTCAAAATTAATTAAAAGATGACAGGAAAAGTAAAAGAAATATCAAAAGTGAGCTAAAAAAGTAGCCTAGAGGCTTCCATCTAAAACCAGTGATTCATTGATCAAAAAATGCTGTTTTTTTAAAACTGAAATATATTTGACATATAACATGGTGTAAATTTAAGCTGTATAACATATTAATTTGATACATTTATGTATTGTAATATAAGTGTTATAGTGATAATTAGCATCTCTATCATGTAACACAATTATCATTTCTTTTTAGCGGTTAGAATAGTAAGTTCTAGACTCTTAGCAAGTTTGATTATTATAATACAATATTGTTGTCTATATTCACTATGCTGTGCATTAGATCTCTAAGACTTATTTTACTACTTTTTGCAAGTTTGTAGCCTTGAACAGCATCTGTCCTCTTACTCCACCTCCGTATTTCTTTGAAACACTTACATGTGGAATCTTAAAAATGCTAAGGTTTTAAAGATAGAGAAAGGATTTTCCCAAGTACTTTCTAAGTCCTAAAGAAACAAAAAACTTAACGTTAGGACATCTGGAATTCTTCTTTTCAGTTCTGTATGTGCTCAGACATTATTATAAAGTTGTCTTTTGTCCTATGCATCATAATCACAGTGATTTTATAGACTGTCATTGTTCTCTGAAATTATGTCAAAGAGGAGAACATTATAGCTTCTCTGTTAGAGTAAGGCCAATTCAGATGCTAATGCTTTTTTGTTTTGTTTTCTCAGTTCCTGCCCTTTTAATTACAGTTTTAGAATAAGATTAGCCCCTCTTAAAGTTTGTTATTTGGGTGTACCATGAAAAAAGGAGACATAGAACAATCTGGACAAATAGAAAACACAAAGTAAAATCATAGACTTGTAAATCAATATAAATGTATTGAAATGTATTGAAATTCTTGAAATGAAAGATGACGTCAGTTGAGTTCAAAACCAAAGCTATATTTTGTCGATAGCAAAGCTACTTAAATTATAAGGACACAGAGAGGTAAACAGTAAAAAGCAGAGAAAAGAATTATATCACAAAAATACTGATACAAACCAAAGGGAAGTTGGTACAGGTAATTTAATAATAGATAAAGTAGTCTTTAAAATGACATTACTAGAGAGACTCATTATTTTCCTGTCAAAATTTTCAGTTGAGCAGGAAGATATAGAAATAACAAACTTGTAGATTTTAATAGTACAGTTGGCAGTGGGAGGCAAAATTTTTGGTAAAACTACCACCTGTAGTAACTGAGGATGCATATCACATATCTGCTTAACTGGAAGCTCTGGGGGAAGTGGTTAGAAAACTGAAACCTAATGTTGTGTGTTGGCTCTGTTGACTGCTTTTGACCAGTTACACAAAAGAGATGGACCCAGGAAAGAACTGGCCAGTTTTCAGTTAGAAACCAAAAGAAATAGGTCTTTTGTAATACTACGATCTGTGGATATAATTTTGCCTGGAATAAATGATTTAGGGGCTGATTTAAATGATTTAGAGGAGCCAGCACTGGAAAAACTTGTGTATTCTATCAACCCCTTGAACTATTTGATGTGAATGAAATAAAAGATAGAACACCAAACTAATTCAATTTGTGAGCTCCTACAGGAAGTACAGCTCTTGGGTGAGAAACACAAAGGCAAAAGCTATTGAATGATTCCCTAACTCTACCTAAATTTGAAAATCTTTTCAACTGAAATTAATCTGTATAAGAAATTGGGATGACTTCAAATTTCTGGATTTTTGACAGACAAATGCAAGATAGATTTAGGTCAGGTTTAACTACTTGTCATTTAATATTTTTGAGCTTTAACCTGCAAGACAGTTTTGGTTTTGGACATTTATCTTTACTCAAGGAAATGTCTTAATATATAGCATGACTCTGAATGGCATTTTTTTAGTTCAATACTTCTCACAGTGTCACCTGATTTCATTGCAGAATTTATAATAGGCCATATTGGACAATTTGACTGCAAATAATTTGAGAAACTTTCAATCTTGAGTAATGTGTGATTTTCGAGTAGATTTAGTTAATTAGGTCACATTTCTGACCGATTACAGAGATTTCTGTTTCTAAAATCTGTATTGTCTATCACAAGTTTCTGTTTTTCTCCTTTGTTCATTGCTCCATCCATTTTTCCAACTAATATAAAGGAGTTAACTACCATATTGGGAGATGGGATGACAGCAAGTGGTCCACATTTCTGAAATGAGCTAATTTAGGAAGATACCTAGGCACAGAGAATTCAGTCCATTTTTTTCTTCTTACTCAAACTAAATCAACAGAAAAAAAATAGAGGTATATTTTTGCAGACTCTGCATTTCCCTTGAATGGGGTATCCTGTGTAGACTCCAGTATAATTAGGGAGACCTCAGGCCCATTAATACATAAATCAAGCTGTGTTTTCCAATCAAGCTTTATGAGTCATCAAAATGATCTCTTGGTCTTTCATCTGCTGAATCTGCTGTTTTATTTCTCAATTTATTTGTAACTTGAATAGGGACAAGGAGTGAAATGTACTGGACTCTCAAAAAAAAAGAAAGAAATAAAAAATGTGAGCTTTAGATAATCATGTAAAGCCTCCAGCTTGAGACAAAATCTTTAGGCTGATGATTCTGATTTATATTTTTCTTGCCATTCTCTCTTCTGAGCTCTAACTGCATTTCTCTAAGTACTTATGGGACACCCTCTGCACAGATGTCTCATAAACAGCTCAATCTTGATACGTTTAAAATTAAAGTCATTCTTTAATGTTTATCCTACTATATTCCCTATTTTTGTTCATTATCTTTAAGCATCTAATCCAGATGTTATATAAGACATTGAGATCTAGTGGAACTAGGGCTATGAGAGACATAGTCTGTAATTAACCTAGGAGCTTTTAGGATTTCAAAGGGATACAAACTCACGAATTATGTGGGGAAGGCTGACATAACGTGGCAATTAATGAAATTGAAGAGGTTTTCTTCTCAGTAAATAGTTTCCTCAATCCTTCCCAATAGGAATGAGTACCAAGGCATGGAGGAAGCTATTATAAGAATTGAGACATATTCAGATTGCTCATCTTAGGAGTCTTATGCAATTGGGAAGGAATGAAATTAAGGGAAAAAATTAGGAGGGTCAGGGGCAGTAGAGTGTAGAGGATGAGGTAAAAGATACAAACATTTTACGTGGGGTGAAGAAACGAGGGAGGGAAAGGTATACTTCCCATAACATGAATAGTTATGGGTTTAGTACAGGCATACATCCTTCTAGTTTCTCTGGTGCTCAGCGTCACTGACCTGATCACGGCCTATCAAGGCCAAAATGTATTCAATCAAGTAAATAGCTTAAAAGGAATTTGAATGGAATTTCTTTTTCCATAATATACCAACATTTGACTTACCTACTTCCCCAAAGGAGTAAGACCTCTTCCAAGTATCCAATCTAAAATGCTGAGTTGTCTATAGGCAGAGAATCACAGGCAGAAGATTCCTTAATCTGTCTGAGAACCTCTCCTAGTACAGTAAATTAGATCATATTCACCTTCATTTATCTCTTATTTCTCTTTCCCCAATGTATCTTTCTAATTTTCTAGAATGTGCTTGTATTGAAATGGCTCTCACATTCCAGATATCACAATAGACTCAATGTTACCTGTCAGCATCAACAGAACTTGATCTAGTCTAAACAGCTTAATGCTTTTTCATTAGCATCCAAGGGTCGATTTAGCTCTCAAGTATCCTCTTGTTTCCTCAAAAGCCCAATTAATGGAATTAATGATAATGCCTTCACCTCTGAAAATGTATTTTCCTTTAAAGGAATACTCTTTCTTCATTGAAAAGCTAGATGACAAAACTGGTGAGAATACAGGCTTTAGACCCAGAATGTTTGATTCAAACCTGACTCTTCAGCTAACTAGATATGTGTCTCCGAGGAAGTTTTTAAACTCTTCATCCCTTTAAAATGGGAAGATAATTCCAGCATTTATTTCATAAAGTTACTGAAGGTTGAAAAATTTAATATATTCCTGGCAATATTAACATCTACATAGGTATTTGTCATTATTCTAAAGTGTTATATTTTTGCTAAATGTCCACTTTTTAAAAGAAGAATTTGCAGTGTTTTTTGGTTTTATTTTTGTTTTTTTTCTGAGCAGTTATTTTGCAATAACCAATCTAAATTGTCTAAATAATTAAAGAAGAAATATACATTTCTCAAGAAAATTACACTGACAGTCAACTAATCTCACACTGGTTTTAATATATTCTGGGCCAAATTCAGTTTTAAGGTTGGCACCTTCCTTATTGTAACTATGTTTCTCGATTCTCAGTGATATTACTACCAAGTCAGGACTGCCTCTACCATTTGTCCCATCATTGCTGGAACACTTCTAAACATCCAGAAGTCAAAGGCTATTTTTTCTTCAGGATAGGGGCAGAAGGGAAGGGAACTGACCAGCAAATTCAAAGCTCCTTAGTGGAACAACATTAATTTTATATAACAGCTCATGGAATATTTGCTAGTGAGCATTATGTGTTTATTTTTAAGTTATGGTTATTTATGTTATTAAAACTATTAAACAAAATATAATGTAACAATAATATTGCCTAGAAACTTTTCTTCCTTTCAGCGAGAGAGCTGTCTGATTACACAATGGAATTGCTCAGGTTTGCTGTGGGTTTTATCATTTGAACATTAAATTAGCTTGTGAATAAAGGAAAAAGAAAGACCCAAATTCCATCCCACTGCCATCTGGCTGGAGAGGATAAATGTCACATACAATTGGTATACTCTTGCCTAAGATAAATCTCTACTCTTGTTTGTAAATTTTAAACCATGTTGTCTTCATAAGCACAGAGGGAAGAATGATCTTTAAAATTTATTTTTAGAACAGAGAATGCCAGATTAGATAAATCACCAGTGTTATTCCAAATGACATAGTCTGTATTCCCAAGTAACAAGGTAATAGGTGAAATTGTAGGGTTCTCACTAAGGAAAATGGGAAATAGCTAAATAGACAGCCTAAAGTGTTTATTATTCTGGAAAGATGAATCAAAATATTAATGGAGCACAATTCACATAGAGATGATTTTTATGATTATTTTACACTCTTACAGTTGTATTTTATTCATAGTATCTTTTAAAACATTTTATACTGCAATTCAGCATATGGTGGTAAATTAATTATGTAGCTATGTGTTTAAGAATTTCATTCAAATTGAGTTATATGTGATTCTATAATATTAAAACTTGAGCATAAAAATATAATAAAAATTTCAAATCACTAAAAAAAAATCTACTTTTTATTTATTTGTATTTTTTCCTTGCCCATACATAGGAATATCATTCTGTACGTTTTTTTTTTTCTTTGCGGTACGCGGGCCTCTCACTGCTGTGGCCTCTCCCGCTGCGGAGCACAGGCTCCGTACGCGCAGGCTCAGCGGCCATGGCTCACGGGCCCAGCTGCTCCGCGGCATATGGGATCTTCCCAGACCGGGGCACGAACCCGTGTCCCCTGCATCGGCAGGCGGACTCTCAACCACTGCGCCACCAGGGAAGCCCTCATTCTGTACTTTTATCAATGTATTTTGTAGAAAAGATTACACAACTATTACAAAAACTATAACCAATTAGGTTTTTAAAAATTATTTTATGTATTCAAAAAGTATAACCCACTCATAGTAAAATAACTACAATATAAGCCTTCATTTACATATAAATACAGAGAGAATCACATATAACACAGATCTATAAAAGTATCATGCCATCTTATCACACATAGTGTTTAAATATGATGTATAATTCTGTATATATTAATATGCAAAACTTACTATAAATGTATATGGACAAAAATTACAACACAATTTTTTCTCATTGTACAGTATACCCTGGATTTTTTTTCTTTTTAGTGTCTCTAGAATTCTCTCATTATTTTTACTAATCCTATACAGTTCCATTATATCATTACACTATAATTTATTAAGTAGGAGATTACATATAATTAATATTATTTTCCTGATATATAAATGGAAAGATAGCCAAAGGATAGTGAAAGATGGCACAAAGTAACTGCACAGACTGATAGCAAGTGTACTGGGTTATTGCTCAAACTGTATTGTGCATTGCCTTCAAAGTAAGAACAAAGGGAGAGTGAAGCCATTATTTTGTTGTTCTTTACATGGGCTGAAATATAGCTGTCAGACATAAAGCTTTCCACAATGGATACTTTGGGTCTGGGTAGTTTAAACTCTATATCGTCAATAAAGAAAAGTACTTCTTTTTGACAAGAGAAAAAATATAGAGGAGAGAAAATGATGGATAGAAGAGTAAGAAAGAAGAAAAATAGTTTTGCTTACTTCAAGGATTGAACTTTAAAAGTCCTAAGGATGCAGAATACATCACACTGATATTTTTGATAGTTTTCTCAGAATCTTCTACCACGCTTTTTCTCCTGTGATATCCCCCAAACAGCCATGATTTCTTTCCAATTCAGTCTTATTGTCAGCATCTCCATCAATTTGGTTCCTCCATTTGATTTTGATTCCACAAAGAATATTGAAAGTCCTTGTTAGACTGTCAGTAACATCTCAGAGTGCTCAATAACTTCCCAATGATTTTTCTTATTTGCAAGAAAAAGTGGAAAATGGTAACATCAAATAAAGAGTTGTAATTTTCTTGCTAAATTCTTTATTGGAAATGCACAGGGTTACATCTTTTACTTGCACATTTAATCAATACTTATACTGGTTTGGTGGATACAGTATTGGAATTTTGAGTGAATTTACATACTGAAATTTCTGTCCATCCATTCTTCAATGGTAAGCATCCAACTTGTTCACAGTGTAGGTCCCTAGCAACCACAATGCTGATGCCTAACCTGTCTTCCTGACAGTAGCTGATGGAAAAAAGATGATCGGCATCTGACCTGAAGCCAATCAGATTCTGTTCTCTAACAACTTGGAAATTGGGTGGATTGACAGTAGTCTTTATATGTAGTTGAAATTTTATTGGCTTTTAGCAAATTGCCCCCTAACTCTAGATAAAACTGGCTTGTAAGTAAACACAATTTTAGTTAGCCAAGAATGGGAAAAAAAACCTAAACAAACAAACAAAAGGAATGAAAACAAATTACTATCAAACCAACAAAATTCAAAGCACTCTGACACCTGATTCACTGATTCAAAACAAGATAAAGACAGTAATCATGTTGCAATCTCTATGCTCCCTACACACACACACACACACACACACATAGAATTTATTCCCAATTATTTTCTCATAGGTGGTCTTAAAAACCCCTGGGCCAGGGAAATATATTATGGCAGCCAAAATGACAGTCCAAGGAAGTCAGATAGATGGTCTTGATACTTGATGTTAT
Organism: Orcinus orca; assembly: GCF_937001465.1. NCBI lineage: Eukaryota > Metazoa > Chordata > Mammalia > Artiodactyla > Delphinidae > Orcinus > Orcinus orca. The sequence goes on from NC_064576.1 coordinate 22,388,516, forward strand.
CATGCACATTGTTTTCCATCTAAAACAGAAAATATTACACATTTTAGACCATTGACCAATCTACAATATGAAATTTATTTCTTTTACATTTTTGGTTCCAAATGGAAGCTATATTTTAGTATTTTTAATGATTATGTTGGGATTATTGGAAGTGTCCATATTCTGCAGAATAAAAACATAATACTTGCATAAAAATGAGAGTACACTAATAGAAATATGGAAGTCACCTTAGTATCATGGACTTAGAAAAGACTGGCTTCATATCATAGCTTGTGAATGAAATCAGTTGGTTAGATTTGAGCTGCCTCACAAAAATGGAGATGTTCTTGAGATTTTACTGAAGATAATTATATTTTGATAAAATCTTTCTTCAGTGGAATTTCATATTGAGGGGAAAAAAGATGTATGCACTGAGCAATCAAGGGATGTGATATCATGAAAACTTATTTTATGACTAGGTTCTGTTTTTCCAGGAACAGCTCCATCCACATAGAGGGATGGTTCCTCAGCAGCAATATTTGTATTGCATGACTTTTATTCTCTGATGACTGGATATTCTTGGAAAGTACATATGATTTAATCATGAGACTATCAAATTTGAGAATTTGAAATGGAATTATCAGACAGCAAGTTAAGCTCTGTAAATGCTAGTAACTCTAATATACGTGTACTACAGAAGGTGAGGATATTTTCCCAAGTAAGAATGGACAGGAAGAAAACACTAGTCCATTGGAGAGAAGATCTTAGGAAAATTTCCACAAAAATTTTAATGAAAACTGTGTATATAGATATGAATATAGGTATAGATATATCCATATTTATATCTATGTACTCTTGGTAGCTCTGTAATTCTTGGTGTTAATCTTTTTCAGATTTCTTGATATATTCATACTCATGGGTCCCATTATAAAGTAAATATCACAGTAAGTGATACCTTTTATTTATTTATTTTCTATAGCTACTGTACATTATTTTCTTATTTTACCATTAAGCAAGTCACAACTAGTTTTCTACCATTTCCCTAACAATGATATAGGTATAATACTAATGAATATATACATTTCCTGGGCATAATACATAGGATAATATATGTAAAAACACCTAACTTGGTATATTAATACTTATTTTAGTTTGTGTAAAAACTGACCAAACATTTGAGGTCATATAATAAATTTGAGTCATTAGTCATGCCATACTTACTAGCATAGAAGTAATTATTGGATCAAATTGAGAGAACAATTAATTTTGGCACAGTAAAACCTTAACAAAAACACTACCATAATGAAAAATGATTTTAGAAAGGGAAAAAAGTAAAGGGTAGAAATGTTGTAGTTAAGAGATCAGAATATGGTATCTGATCTCTTTTTTATGCCCCAATTTGTTGTGTGTCACCTTGAGCAGGTCATTTAATTTCTTTAAGGTTCACTGTTTTAGCTCTAAAAATTAGATAGCAATAGAACCTACCTCAAAGTGCAGGTTATAAATTTAAATACGATTAAATATAAAAAGCATTAAACTAGATTCATAATTAAGTCCTCAACAACTATAAATTCAGAAAGAGAAATATGACTTCTCTATAATATATGTCATCACCACGATGCACAATAGTCCCAAAAACATCCATTAGAAGACCATGGGGTACATCAAAATAGATCAGGTAGTTTATTTTTGCCAGTTCAACAGACACATAATCCTTTACTGACCAACAAATATGAGTCAAAATCAGACACTGTTGCACTAGGATTTTGTAAATGAATAAGTCCATTTGTTGACCTCCCAATTAATTCAGTTGGCTAAGGATAACAAATAACCAATGACAAAAACAAAGGTACTATGTAACATACTTAACTAAATTATGACATAGTCTCTTTGCAGTTGTTTCTCTCCATTTACAACATCTTCCTCCCCCACTGTCAAACATTATTTGTCTTCCTCATGTATTCCACTATTGTATGTATATTCAAGCCCTTATATTGTACTTATTTTTTTGTTTTCCCTCTGTCATGGATTCTTGAGGCCAGGAATCATGTGCATTTTCCTTTCAGTCTACAATGCCTGGCACAGAACAAGCTCTAAATAATGAGCAATATAATAGAAGCAAATCTAGTATAATAATGAATGTAGAAAAATTTTTTTAAAGTGTGGATTAGCATGAAACAAAATACGTTCTATAAAAAAAACAAAAAAACCCAAACAATTATCATTGAATAATCATAAAAAATTAAAAGAGATAAACATAAAAATACCAAAGCCATAATATCTTTTTAAAAAAATGAAAAGCAGTAAGCTCATAGATTTTTATGCTAATGAATTCTCAATTATTATTTATGAGGATGGTACCTTTACAACAACAAAAAAATTGTATTTAAAACTTTCCCTTGGGCTTCCCTGGTGGCGCACTGGTTGGGAGTCCGCCTGCCGATGCAGGGAACACAGGTTCGTGCCCCGGTCTGGGAAGATCCCACATGCCGCGGAGCTGCTGGGCCCGTGAGCCATGGCCGCTGAGCCTGCGCGTCTGGAGCCTGTGCTCCACAACGGGAGAGGCCACAACGGTGAGAGGCCCACATACCGCAAAAAAAAAAAAAAAAAAAAAAAACTTTCCCTTAATAAAATGGCTCCACCAAATTTATATTTGCTTCTTTAGAGAACCTATTTAAAATAATCTTTGTTGCCATTTTAATGGTTGCAGAGTTAGTTTCCGGTGTTAAGTTTGTGTGCCTCATCAGAGAAATGGATCCAGAACGCCTTTCTCTATTATACCTATGAAAATCAGTGAGCTTTCTCCAGCAGCTCTTAGCTGTTTTCTGCATAGCAGAAAGAAACAAAATCCTCTTTCCAAGTGGGGAACTCAAATTAGCAAGTATCGGGACTCCACAGATAATGCCAAACACTGTGCTATCACCTGAGATCATCAAGTTAAAATACTACAGTCTCTAGGGAAAAAAATATATAATGCAGTTCTTCCGAAAGGAAATTAATAAACAAAAAATTATCTTAAAAATTACCCTATAAAAGAATATATGTGTATGCAGCAGTTCTGTGCTCTCACAGCTATCACTTTGCTTCTGTAATAAAAAATTGTCATGTCCTTACATAATTCTATTTAGATCCCCCTTCAAAATATTATTATGTGCAGGCATCAATTTATATACTTTATTTAATATTAAATATAAATTTACATTGGAAACATTTTCCATAATTGTTGTTACATGAGGTGATTTAGTTCTAATTCCATTCCACGAAATCCTATTTGGTCCATAATGTTCCTGATGTATTTTATTGTCCTCATAAAAACATAAAACCAAACCATTTTACTCAACAATAATTCTTTGAAGAAGTGTGTTCAGAGCCTAACATGGAGCTCTACCAATATATCTCTTCAATACAACTTAAACATTCAAGATCACGGACTGTTTTACATGGTGCTATTAGCTTATGTATAAATTCTAAGTTGATGAAAGAGACTGGGAACTTTGTGGAAAAATAGGCACTTGAAATAAAGAGAAATCCTATTCACTGATGGGGTGTGTGGCAGAAATAGATGACCTGTAGGACACCTAAGACTTGTGGACCTGCATATAGAGTATTGATGGGCAGTTAGTGTGTCTTTACATCCGCGTGAGACCAACTCAGGATAATAGAATATAAAGTTAAATAATGTGGGTCACCATATACCTCCCTTAGAGTCTTTCACTTTCCTTTGAGTCACTGTGGTTCACATATCAAAGATGGTGACATCAAAAGTTGGAAGGAGTCTGGATTCCCGAATCACTCCTTGGAGTAGAGCCACGAGTTCCCCAACGAAAAACATTTGAAATAAACTTTGTGTGAGTGAGAAATGAACTTTTATTGGATTAAGCCACTGAGATTTTTTTTGTTTACATCTTTATTGGAGTATAATTGCTTTACAATGGTGTGTTAGTTTCTGCTTTATAACAAAGAGAAGCAGTTATACATATACATATGTTCCCATATCTCTTCCCTCTTGCATCTCCCTCCCTCCTACCCTCCCTATCCCACCCCTCTAGGTGGTCACAAAGCACCAAGTTGATCTCCCTGTGCTATGCGGCTGCTTCCCACTAGTTACCTATTTTACGTTTGGTAGTGTATATATGTCCATGCCACTCTCTTATTTTGTCACAGATTACACTTCCCCCTCCCCATATCCTCAAGTCCATTCTCTAGTAGGTCTGTGTCTTTATTCCTGTCTTACCCCTCGGTTCTTCATGACATTTTATTTTTCTTAGATTCCATATATATGTGTTAGCATATGGTATTTGTCTTTCTCTTTCTGTCTTACTTCACTCTGTAAGACAGACTCTAGGTCCATCCACCTCATTACAAATAACTCAATTTCGTTTCTGTTTATGGCTGAGTAATATTCCATTGTATATATGTACCACATCTTCTTTATCCATTCAGCCGTTGATGGACACTTAGATTGTTTCCATTTTCTGGCTATTGTAAGTAGAGCTGCAATGAACATTTTGGTACATGGCTCTTTTTGAATTACGGTTTTCTCAGGGTATATGCCCAGTAGTGGGATTGCTGGGTCATATGGTAGTTCTATTTGTAGTTTTTTAAGGAACCTCCATACTGTTCTCCATAGTGGCTGTACCAATTCACATTCCCACCAGCAGTGCAAGAGTGTTCCCTTTTCTCCACACCCTCTCCAGCATTTATTCTTTCTAGACTTTTTGATGATGGCCATTCTGACCGGTGTGAGATGATATCTCATTGTAGTTTTGATTGGCATTTCTCTGATGATTAATGATGTTGAGCATTCTTTCATGTGTTTGTTGGCAGTCTGTATATCTTCTTTGGAGAAATGTCTATTTAGGTCTTCTGCCCATTTTTGGATTGGGTTGTTTGTATTTTTGTTATTGAGCTGCATGAGCTGCTTGTAAATTTTTGAGATTAATCCTTTGTCAGTTGCTTCATTTGCAAATATTTTCTCCCATTCTGAGGGTTGTCTTTTGGTCTTGTTTATGGTTTCCTTTGCTGTGCAAAAGCTCTGAAGTTTAATTAGGTCCCATTTGTTTATTTTTGTTTTTATTTCCATTTCTCTAGGAGCTGGGTCAAAAAGGATCTTGCTGTGATTTATGTCATAGAGTGTGCTGCCTATGTTTTCCTCTAAGAGTTTGATAGTTTCTGGCCTTACATTTAGGTCTTTAATCCATTTTGAGTTTATTTTAGTGTATGGTGTTAGGGAGTGTTCTAATTTCATTCTTTTACATGTAGCTGTCCAGTTTTACCAGCACCACTTATTGAAGAGACTGTCTTCTCTCCATTGTATATTCTTGCCTCCTTTATCAAAAATAAGGTGACCATATGTGTGTGGCTTTTTCTCTGGGCTTTCTATCCTGTTCCATTGATCTATATTTCTGTTTTTGTGCCAGTACCATACTGTCATGATTACTGTAGCTTTGTATTATAGTCTCAAGTCAGGGAGCCCGATTCCTCCAGCTCCATTTTTTGTTCTCAAGATTCCTTTGGCTATTCGGGGTCTTTTGTGTTTCCATACAAATTGTGATATTTTTTGTTCTAGTTCTGTGAAAAATGCCAGTGGTAGTTTGATAGAGATTGCATTGAATCTGTAGATTGCTTTGGGTAGTATAGTTATTTTCACAGTGTTGATTCTTCCAATCCAAAAACATGGTATATCTCTCCATCTATTTGTATCATCTTTAATTTCTTTCATCAGTGTCTTATAATTTTCTGCATACAGGTCTTTTGTCTCCTTAGGTAGGTTTATTCCTAGATATTTTATTCTTTTTTTTGCAATGGTAAATGGGAGTGTTTTCTTGATTTCACTTTCAGATTTTTCATCATTAGTGTATAGGAATGCAAGAGATTTCTGTGCATTAATTTTGTATCCTGCTACTTTACCAGATTCATTGATTAGCTCTAGTAGGTTTCTGGTAGCATCTTTAGGATTCTCTATGTATAGTATCATGTCATCTGCAAACAGTGACAGCTTTACTTCTTCTTTTCCATTTTGGACTCCTTTTATTTCTTTTTCTTCTTTGATTGCTGTGGCTAATACTTCCAAAACTATGTTAAATAAGAGTGGTGAGAGTGGGCAACCTTGTCTTTTTCCTGATCTTAGTGGAAATGCTTTCAGTTTTTCACCATTGAGGATGATGTTGGCTGTGGGTTTGTCATATATGGCCTTTATTATGTTGAGGTAGGTTCCCTCTATTCCTACTTTCTGGAGGGTTTTTATCATAAATGGATGTTGAATTTTGTCAAAAGCTTTCTCTGCATCTATTGATATGACCATATGTTTTTTCTCCTTCAATTTGTTAATATGGTGTATCATGTTGATTGATTTGTGTATATTGAAGAATCCTTGCATTCCTGGAATAAACCCCACTTGATCATGGTGTATGATACTCTTAATGTGCTGTAGGATTCTGTTTGCTAGTATTTTGTTGAGGATTTTTGCATCTATGTTCATCAGTGATATTGGCCTGTAGTTTTCTTTCTTTGTGACATCCTTGTCTGGTTTTGGTATCAGGGTGATGATGGCCTTGTAGAATGAGTTTGGGCGTGTTCCTCCCTCTGCTATATTCTGGAAGAGTTTGAGAAGGATAGGTGTTAGCTCTTCTCTAAATGTTTGATAGAATTCACCTGTGAAGCCATGTGGTCCTGGCCTTTGTTTGTTGAAAGATTTTTAATCACAGTTTCAATTTCAGTGCTTGTGATTGGTCTGTTCATAATTTCTATTTCTTCCTGATTCAGTCTTGGCAGGTTGTGCATTTCTAAGAATTTGTCCATTTCTTCCAGGTTGTCCATTTTATTGGCATAGAGTTGCTTGTAGTAATCTCATGATCTTTTGTAATTCTGCAATGTCAGTTGTTACTTCTCCTTTTTCATTTCTGATTCTATTGATTTGAGTCTTCTCCCTTTTTTTCTTGATGAGTCTGGCTAATGCTTTATCAATTTTGTTTATCTTCTCAAAGAACCAGCTTTCAGTTTTATTGATCTTTGCTATCGTTTCCTTCATTTCTTTTTCATTTATTTCTGATCTGATTTTTATCATTTCTTTCCTTCTGCTAACTTCGGGGTTTTTTTGTTCTTCTTTCTCTAATTGCTTTAGGTGCAAGGTTAGGTTGTTTATTCGAGATGTTTCCTGTTTCTTAAGGTAGGGTTGTATTGCTATAAACTTCCCTCTTAGAACTGCTTTTGCTGCATCCCATAGGTTTTGGGTTGTCGTGTCTCCATTGTCATTTGTTTCTAGGTATTTTTTTATTTCCTCTTTGATTTCTTCAGTGATCACTTCGTTATTAAGTACTGTATTGTTTAGCCTCCATGTGTTTGTATTTTTTACAGATCTTTTCCTGTAATTGATATCTAGTCTCATAGTGTTGTGGTCGGAAAAGATACTTGATACAATTTCAATTTTCTTAAATTTACCAAGGCTTGATTTATGACCCAAGATATGATCTATCCTGGAGAATGTTCCATGAGCACTTGAGAAAAATATGTATTCTGTTGTTTTTGGATGGAATGTCCTATAAATATCAATTAAGTCCATCTTGTTTAATGTATCATTTAAAGCTTGTGTTTCCTTATTTATTTTCATTTTGGATGATCTGTCCATTGGTAAAAGTTGGGTGTTAAAGTCCCCTACTATGAATGTGTTACTGTCGATTTCCCCTTTTATGGATGTTAGTATTTGCCTTATGTATTGAGGTGCTCCTATGTTGGGTGCATAAATATTTACAATTGTTATATCTTCTTCTTGGATCGATCCCTTGATCATTATGTAGTGTCCTTTGTTGTCTCTTCTAATAGTCTTTATTTTAAAGTCTATTTTGTCTGATATGAGAATTGCTACTCCAGCTTTTTTGGTTTCATTTGCATGGAATATGTTTTTCCATCCCCTCACTTTCAGTCCGTATGTATCTCTAGGTCTGAAGTGGGTCTCTTGTAGACACCATATATATGGGTCTTGTTTATGTATTCATTCAGCCAGTCTGTATCTTTTGGTGGGAGTATTTAATCCATTTGCATTTAAGGTAATTATCGATATGTATATTCCTATTTCCATTTTCTTAATTGTTTTGGGTTTCTTATTGTAGGTCTTTTCCTTCTCTTGTGTTTCTTGCCTAGAGAAGGTCCTTTAGCATTTGTTGTAAAGCTGGTTTGGTGGTGCTGAACTCTCTCAGCTTTTGCTTGTCCTTAAAGGTTTTAATTTTTGCATCAAATCAGAATGAGATCCTTGCTGGGTAGAGTAATCTTGGTTGTAGGTTTTTCTCCTTCATCACTTTAAATATGTCCTGCCACTCCCTTCTGGCTTGCAGAGTTTCTGCTGAAAGATCAGCTGTTAACCTTATGGGGATTCCCTTGTGTGTTATTTTTCCCTTGCTGCTTTTTTTTTTTTTGTGTGTGTGTGTGTGTAGTACGCGGGCCTCTCACTGTTGTGGCCTCTCCCGTTGCGGAGCACAGGCTCCGGACGTACAGGCTCAGCGGTCATGGCTTACGGGCCCAGCCACTCAGTGGCATGTGGTATCTTTCCGGATCGGGGCACGAACCCGTGTCCCCTGCATCGGCAGGCAGACTCTCAACCACTGCACCACCAGGGAAGCCCTCCCTTGCTGCTTTTAATATGTTTTCTTTGTATTTAATTTTTGACAGTTTGATTAATATGTGTCTTGGCGTATTTCTCCTTGGATTTATTCTGTATGGGACTCTCTGTGCTTCCTGGACTTGATTAACTATTTCCTTTCCCATATTAGGGAAGTTTTCAACTATAATCTCTTAAAATATTTTCTCAGTTCCTTTATTATTCTCTTCTTCTTCTCAAACCCTTATGATTCGAATGTTGGTGTGTTTAATGTTGTCCCAGAGGTCTCTGAGACTGTGCTCAGTTCTTTTCTTTTTTCTTTATTCTGCTCTGCTTTATTCTGCTCTGCTTTATTCCAGGTCACTTATCCATTCTTCTGCCTCAGTTATTCTGCTACTGATCCCTTCTAGAGTATTTTTAATTTCATTTATTGTGTTGTTCATCATTGCTTGTTTCATCTTTAGTTCTTCTAGGTCCTTGTTAAATGTTTCTTGCATTTTCTCTATTCTATTTCCAAGATTTTGGATCATCTTTACTATCATTATTCTGAATTCTTTTTCAGGTAGACTGCCTATTTCCTGTTCATTTGTTAGGCCTGGTGGGTTTTTATCTTGCTCCTTCATCTGCTGTGTGTTTTTCTGTCTTCTCATTTTGCTTATCTTACTGTGTTTGGGGTCTCCTTTTAGCAGGCTGCAGGTTCGTCATTCCCGTTGTTTTTGGTGTCTGTCCCCAGTAGCTAAAGATGGTTCAGTGGGTTGTGTAGGCTTCCTGGTGGAGGGGACTAGTGCCTGTGTTCTGGTGGATGAGGCTGGATCTTGTCTTTCTGGTGGGCAGGTCCACGTCTGGTGGTGTGTTTTGGGGTATCTGTGGACTTATGATTTTAGGCAACCTCTCTGCTACTGGGTGAGGTTGTGTTCCTGTCTTGCTAGTTGGTTGGCATAGGGTGTCCAGCACTGTAGGTTGCTGGTCGTTGAGTGAAGCTGGGTGTTGGTGTTGAGATGGAGATCCCTGGGAGATTTTCGCCATTTGATATTACATGGAGCTGGGAGGTTTCTTGTGGATCAGTGTCCTGTAGTTGGCTTTCCCACCTCACAGGCACAGCACTGACTCCTGGCTGCAGCACCAAGAGCCTTTCATCCACATGGCTCAGAATAAAAGGGAGAAAAAGTAGAAAGAAAGAAAGAAGATAAAATAAAATAAAGTAAGATAAAATAAAATAAAGCTATTAAAATAAAAAATAATTATTAAGAAAAAAAATATTTTAAGTAAAAAAAACACGGACGGATAGAACCCTAGGACAAATGGTGAAAGCAAAGCTATACAGACAAAATCTCAAACAGAAGCATACACATACACACTCACAAAAAGAGGAAAAGGGGAAAAAATAATAAATCTTGCTCTCGAAGTCCACCTCCTCAATTTGGGATGATTCATTGTCTCTTCATGTATTCCACAGATGCAGGGCACATCAACTTGATTGTGGAGATTTAATCCGCTGCTCCTGAGGCTGCTGGGAGGGATTTCCCTTTCTCTTCTTTTTTTCTCACAGCTCCCGGGGCTCAGCTTTGGATTTGGCCCTGCCTCTGTGTGTAGGTCGCTGGAGGGCGTCTGTTCTTCGCTCAGACAGGACGGGGTTAAAGGAGCCGCTGATTGGGGGCTCTGGCGCGCTCAGGCCGGGAGGAGGGAGGGGCACGTATGCGGGGCGGGCCTGCGGCAGCAGAGGCCGGCGTGACGTTGCAGCAGCCTGACGCGCACCGTGCGTTCTCCCGTGGAAGTTGTCAGTGGGTCCCGGGACCCTGGCAGTGGCGGGCTGCACAGGCTCTCCGGAAGGGAGGTGTGGATAGTGACCTGTGCTCGCACACAGGCTTCTTGGTGGCGGCAGCAGCAGCCTTAGCGTCTCATGGCCGTCTCTGGGGTCCGCGCTGATAGCCACGGCTCACGCCCGTCTCTGGAGCTCCTTTAAGCAGCGCTCTTAATCCCCTCTCCTCGCACACCAGGAAACAAAGGGGTAAGAAAAAGTCTCTTGTCTCTTCGGTAGCTGCAGACTTTTTCCCGGACTCCCTCCTGGCTAGCCGTGGCGCACTAGCCCCTTCAGGCTGTGTTCACGTCGCCAGTCCTCTCCCTGCGCTCCGACTGAAGCCTGAGCCTCAGCTCGCAGCCCCGCCCGTCCCGGCGGGTGAGCAGACAAGCCTCTCGGGCAGGTGAGTGCCGGTCGGCCCCGATTCTCTGTGCGGGAATCTCTCCACTTTGCCCTCCACACCCCTGTTGCTGCGCTCTCCTCCGCGGCTCCGAAGCTTCCCCCCTCTGCCACCCGCAGTCTCCGCCTGCGAAGGGGCTTCCAAGTGTGTGGAAAGTTTTCCTCCTTCACAGCTCCCTCCCACTGGTGCAGGTGCCGTCCCTATTCTTTTGTCTCTGTTTTTTCTCTTTTTTTTTTGCCCTACCCAGGTACGTGGGGGAGTTTCTTGCCTTTTGGGAGGTCTGAGGTCTTCTGCCAGCGTTCAGTAGGTGTCCTGTAGGAGGTGTTCCACGTGTAGATGTATTTCTGGTGTATCTGTGGGGAGGAAGGTCCGCGTTTTACTCTTCTGCCATCTTCCCCGCCGTCTGCCACTGAGGTTTTTGAATCATTTATTACAAGCCCTGCATTAATTGCCCAAGCTAATATTAGGGGTCAAGGAGACTATGAATTGTGTTGACTGACAGGCAGGACTGGAAGAAGCCTACTCTGCTCTGCTCTTTGTTCCTTTTCTTACACTAAACAGTTTCTACATTTTGCCCTCGTTACCTCTTTAAAAATTGGCACTCAGGAGAGTTGATAGGATCAAAACAGAGAACAGGATGGGCGTAAGGCAAGAGAGACCAGAAAATGAAAACAGGGCTGTCTCTTCTTTTCACTTTTGTGCATGTTTCCAACATTTAGCATGAGAGGCTGGAGTAGGAGGGGTGGGTGGACAAGTCGTGTAATGAAAAATAGTAATAACATGCGTTTTCTCTTTATTTCTTCCTGCCTCTATATTTGGTTCCACAGTTACCAACCAGAATTAAAGCAGTTGTGAGTGGGTCCAGAGAAGAGTCAAGCAATGTAAGGATATTTCTATGACGATCACTCTCAATAGGTAAGGAAGCACAAATACATAGTACTGGTACCTTAAGTGAGGAAATGCAGGTACGAATTAAGCCATTCTCACAGTATTGCTCAGGGTGACTGTTTATCCTTACACCAGTAAGTCTTTTTAAAATTTTCTTAAAATGATTCAAGCCCTTTACATTTAATAACATGCTGAATGAAAATACATTGTTTAACCTCAGGTGAAGAAGATTGACATAATCAATTGAAAATAGCATATTAATATTATTGGTATGTGCAGATGCCTTTCTTATTTTATATATCTGTTCCCTTTTAGTATCATATCCTCCATCCCTTCTTTCCTCAAGGCAACCATTCTTTTCTCCCTAATGTGTTATTTTCATTTGTATGAGTTTCTTTGGAGAGTTTACAAGTTTCTATTGGGTAGTATAATGGATTTTTCCAGACTCAAAACAGCCTAATTAAAATGATGATGGAAAATTAACTTATGATAGACTAAATTTGGTACACTACACTACTTCAAATAGAAGTCCTCGAGCTCCTAGGAAACATTTAAGTGCTGGAGAAGAAGGCTACCAAATTAAGAGCAGGTGATGACAATATCTCAAAATTGACACAAACACACAATATGCATATATGTGTGAATCACTCAGACTGACTGCCATAACAAAACACCACAGATTGCATGGTTTTAATAACAGAAAATTATTTTCTCACAGTCCTGAAAGCTAGAAAATTTAAGGTCAGGGTCTGGCAGAGTTCGATTTTTAGTGAGATCTCTCTTCACAGCTTGCAGATGGCTGCCTTCTTGCTGTGTCCTCACATGGTGGAGAGATATCTTTTTATCTTCCTCTTCTTATAAGGTCACCAATCCTATCAGATTAGGGCCCACTCTTGTACCTCATTTAATTTTAATTGCTTCCTAAAAGCCCCATCTCCAAATACAATCACACTGGGGGTTGCGGCTTCAACATATAAATGGAGGCAGGGACACAATTCAGACCTAGCAATGTAAATATATCTCACACACACATAAAGACACACACGATGGAGAGAGATTTCTCAACTATTGAAGTTATAAATCAGAAAGTTTCTTATGGCGTCTGTTCTTATGTCTGTAAATAATGTAGAATCTGATGTCATACATTTATTCATTATTTTAGCAAATAATTATTTGAAAGCCTAATATGTATGAAACACTGTTCTAAGTTCTTAAAATTCATCAGAGAAGAGGTGAAAATTTCTGCCTAGTTGTAGCTTACATTATAGTAGGTGAATATAGACAATAAGTGATAAATGATCAAAATCAAAAGCTAATATACAATGTGTTAGATATTGAAATCTTCTATGGAAAAGAATAGAGAAATTTAATAGGGATAAAAATGGTTGAAAAAGAGAGGAGGATCAGCATGTCTCATAGAAAAAGTAATATTTGGGCAAAATTTGATGGAAGTTAGGCAGTTAATCCTACAACTATCTGAGGAAAGAAGATTCTAGGCAAGGGAACTGTGAGGTCAAAGCATCTAAGGAGAGAATATTTAAAATAGCAAGAAGACAGTGTGGCTAGAGCAGGAAAAAAAAAAGACTTAAAGAAGTGGAAATGAGTCCAAACCCAGACTGCATAGAACTGCATAGACAATTAGTTGTAAACTCCTGGGCTTAAACTGTAAGTAAAAATAAGAATCATTAGAGCATTTGAAATCTGGTTTAAGATTTAAAGGAATTAATATTGTTGCTGTGTTGAGAATTGAAGAGGAAGGATGGCAAAATTGGAACCAGAGACCAGCTGGGTGGCTATTAGAGTAATACAGGCAAGAGGCAACTGTGTCTCTGACGAGGCTGGTAGCACTGGAAGTGGTAGTAAATATTGGGATCCTGAATATATTTGAAGGTAGTGTTCAAAAAGAATTATGGATGGTTTGTATGCAGGTGATTTAGCACACAAATACACAGTTGATTTAAATTTATTATATTATGATCACTGTCTCCTGCTGCAAAAAGCAATAGAACTTTCAGCAGGTCACAGACCTAGTTATAAAACCAAATATTCTGGAAAGTTAAAATGTTTCCATGAAAGTAAGCCGTGAGTAAATTCAACATAGACTCGCTCACCATATCTCATGCGTTAGAATTCATTGGTGGAAATGTAACTTTAAAGTAGGTCAAATGGCTGCTTATTCGTCCAGTAGGTAGTTCATATATTCAGCTCTATTCTTCCTAAGATGTGATAACAGCTTAAAGTTTTGAAATATATCCAGTCATCTGTAGATAACAGTCTGATATATTCTATTGGCGAAGTGCCTTAAAATGAGATCTATCAAGGCCCGTTGGTTATTTGGGCTCAAGAGTCCCTCTGAAGCCATAACTGGAGAATCTTAGTCCTAGATAGAGTCTCACTTTTGGCCACAGTCTGGTTTGAGGATGGCACTACAGCAGCTATAAGAGTCTACTGACTAGAGTCTAATCTCTTTATATGTTAGTGGTTTCTAATCCATTTCTACTCTCAGATTTTGAGGTTGACGTAGGTGAGATTTGCCATCACATCCAAAGCAATGTCTGTATATGTCCCAGTTTGGACATGAACAGCCTAAGAGTTACGAGGTCACTGAGAAGTACAGATTTTGCCTTCCAGAGGCTCCTGGGAGTTTAATTCTTAGTCCTGATACTTGGTTTTCATTGAAGGTACACAATCCTGAAGGGGCACAGGCTAATTCTGTTAGCCCATACTTAACCAGCGTGTGAGGTTTTAGATCTTGTTTCTAATTATTATCTGTGCCAACTGCAGTATCATACTTGTACTCTAAAAAAAAATAAAATTCACAGTAATATCCTTTTTCCAGGTGTAAAAATGTAGGGGTAATTTTCTGGGGTTTTTTGGATAAAAAGTAACAGATAAAATAACATATCAAAGCATGATTTCTGTGAGTAAGTGCTTAAGGAAAGTCTTTAGTCTGGAGAGCTGTGCCAAGCTGGCAGGGGTCTGGAAGCTCTTTGCTGTGAGAGACAAAGCTTCGTCCTGCCATGCAGATGCCTTGGGTCCCAGCTGTTTATTTCTGAACACTTGATCCATAAGGGAAACATAGGCTAAGGAATCTCTTTTAACAAGACAGCACTGAGAATAGCACTTAGCTTGTGACTCAAAATCTGCTTCAATTTATAGATTATTATGCTCCAAGATTTTGCCTGAGCTGTTTTCTTACCTGCCTACAAGCAGAGAAGCTTGATTTAGATCATATCACCTGTCAGTGTCACAGGTAATGCAAGTGCTATTGAGAGTATCAACACCACAGGAAGCATCAAAAAGCATGTAGAGACTGACCACAGGAGTGGAGAGAGGAGAATGTGTACATCAGGGACATGTCTTCCAATTGGCCAGAGAACCTGGCCTAGAATATACTGGTTGGAAAAATAAAACCCAAGGCTAGAAATGTATCTGCCATTTTATATTGTAAAGTACTATTGTTTTAGTTATATTAATGATGACATCAGCTATTTCACCTTTTGTGAGTATCTGTATTAGGAAATGCAGAAAGAGCAAGGAAGGGTAAAGCCATGGAGTGTATATGTACTCTTTGAGAAGTGAGCATTTTCAAGTTTTCTATTTCAGAGCAAGCATTTTCAAAATGAAGAGTGTGACTTGATCACTGTCTTAGTCCATGTGGCTGCTATTAACTATATACCACATTGAGTAGCTTATAAACACAGATATTTATTTCTCACAGTTTTGGAAGCTTGAAGTCCAAAATCAAGATGCCAGCATGGTCTCATTCCAGTGAGAGGCCTCTTCCTGGGTCATAGCCTGTGCCTTCTCACTGTGCCTCACAGGGTGGAAGCGGTGAGGGATCTCTGGGAGGTCTCTTATAAGAAAACTAATCTTTTTTTAAATTAATTTTTTTATTGGAGTATACTTGATTTACAATGTTGTGTTAGTTTCTGCTGTACAGCAAAGTGAGTCAGTTATACTTACACATATATCCACTCTTTTTTAGATTCTTTTTCCATATTGGTCATTACCGAGTATTGAATAGAGTTCCCTGAGCTATTCAGTATAGGTTCTTAATTAGTTATTTATTCTATAAATAGTAGTGTGTGTATGTCAATCCCAATCTCCCAATTCATCCCCCCCCCACCACCACCACTTTCCCCCTTTGTAACCACAAGTTTGGTTCTACATCTGTGACTCACCTTCTGTTTTGTAAATAGGTTCATTTGTACCATTTAAGAAGGCTAATCTTATTCATGAAGGCTCCATCCTCATGACCTAATCACCCCCCAAAGACCCTGCTTTCTAATGCCACCATCTTTAGGAGTTAGAATTTCAACATATGAATTTTGGAGGGGGTCACATTCAGACCATAACATTCAGACCATAACAATCGCAATCCTTCCACAATATGGTTATTGATGCTATTAGATATAGACAGAAGATCTGGATAGACTAAGGACTGGTCTACTGAAGTATATCTTTGATTATTTATCTCTCCAGACTCCAGATCATCAGATCAAATGGCTATGGTATCTCTCACATAGATTTACTACAACTTTAGAAGTCGGTGGCATGATCTTCCTAATATAGTCTGTGGATTTTCCCCTTAAATGTAACTAAATATTTGTTGAAGATTACAGCGATTTGTTATTAAGGTAGTCAGGGAGCAGGTCTCTAATGTATTAACATGCCTTTCAAAGAAAATCTATCCTTTGAAATTGATGTGGTTATATGTTTAAATGTGCTGTTAAAACAAGTCCAAATGGAATAAAAGGAAACATGTAAGGAGCCCCAACACAGCTTCCAAACACTTGTAACAGGGAAAAGGATGTTCTGTCTGCTATCAGGGGTTTTATATAAACCAGGAGATTTTTTTTTTTTTTTTTTTTTTTTTTGCGGTACGCGGGCCTCTCACTGTTGTGGCCTCTTCCGTTGCGGAGCACAGGCTCCGGATCCGCAGGCTCAGTGGCCATGGCTCACAGGCCCAGCCGCTCCGCGGCATGTGGGATCTTCCCAGACCGGGGCACGAACCCGTGTCCCCTGCATCGGCAGGCGGACTCTCAACCACTGCACCACCAGGGAAGCCCAACCAGGAGATTTTTTAATGGATTTAAATGAAAAGAAATTTTCTCCAACTCAATAACAACACTTAGCTGGGCAAAAATTAAGTAATTAGATTAGAAAGGTCACATAATGGTTTGAAATGACGTGCAATTTAAAGTGTGGTACTTTGATAATCTGATTACCATTAATACATCCTCAGTCCATCATATTTGTTTATATATATATTTTTTATACAGCAGGATCTTATTAGTTATCTATTTTATACATATTAGTGTATACATGTCAATCCCAATCTCCCAATTCATCCCACCACCACCACCACCCCCCTCCTACTTTCCCCCCTTGGTGTCCATATGTTTGTTCCCTACATCTGTGTCTCTATTTCTGCCTTGCAAACCGGTTCACCTGTACCATTTTTCTAGGTTCCACATACATGCGTTAATATACGATATTTGTTTTTCTCTTTCTGACTTACTTCAATCTGTATGACAGTCTCTACATCCATCCACATCTCAACAAATGACCCAATTTCGTTCCTTTTTATGGCTGAGTAATATTCTGTTGTATATATGTACCACATCTTCTTTATCCATTCATCTGTCGATGGGCATTTAGGTTGCTTCCATGACCTGGTTATTATAAATAGAGCTGCAATGAACATTGGGGTGCATGTGTCTTTTTGAATTATGGTTTTCTCTGGGTATATGCCCAGTAGTGGGATTGCTGGGTCATATGGTAGTTCTATTTTTAGTTTTTTAAGGAACCTCCGTACTGTTCTCCATAGTGGCTGCATCAATTTACATTCCAGCCAACAGTGAAAGAAGGTTCCTTTTTCTCCACACCCTCTCCAGCATTTGTTGTCTGTAGATTTTCTGATGATGCCCATTCTAAGTGGTGTGAGGTGATATCTCATTGCAGTTTTGATTTGCATTTCTCTAATAATTAGTGATGTTGAGCAGCTTTTCATGTGCTTCTTGGCCATCTGTATGCCTTCTCTGGAGAAATGTCTATTTAGGTCTTCTGCCCATTTTTGGATTGGGTTGTTTGTTTCTTTAATATTGAGCTGCATGAGCTGTTTATATATTTTGGAGATTAATCCTTTATCCGTTGATTCATTTGCAAATATTTCCTCCCATTCTGAGGGTTGTCTTTTCGTCTTGTTTATGGTTTCCTTTGTTTTGCAAAAGCTTTTTTTTTTTTTTTTTGCAAAAGCTTTTAAGGTGATTACTGCTTACTGCATGAACTAGCTACATTATTATTTAGATATCATGTTGGCTAGTACAGTTAGGATATTAACTGGTTTACAAAATTAAATTTGTATAAAACTTATTTTATTAAAATAAGCACTTACATCATTAATATTTAGAAATAATATGCATATTATATTAATTTAATTTATAAATTTTGGCACAGTTTATTGAAATGTTAGGCAGTATAGAAGTTTTACTAATAATATTGTACTGTTCATCTCTGTTTGTTTGTTCTTTAATTCTTCCAGGTGTTTGTTCTTTAATTCTTCTAGGTCTTTGATCAACATTTCTTGCATCTTCTCAAGCTTTGCCTCCATTCTTTTTCTGAGGTCTTGGGTCATCTTCACTATCATTATTCTGAATTCTTTATTGGAAGGTTGCCTATCTCCACTTCATTTAGTTGTTTTTCTGGGGTTTTATTTTGTTCCTTCATCTGGTACATAGCCCTCTGCCTTTTCATCTTGTCTATCTTTCTGTGAATGTGGTTTTTGTTCCACAGGCTGCAGGATTGTAGTTCTTCTTTCTTCTGCTGGCTGCCCTCTGGTGGATGAGGCTATCTAAGAGGCTTGTGCAAGCTTCCTGATGGGAGGGACTGGTGGTGGTTAGAGCTGGCTGTTGCTCTGGTGAGCAGAGCTCAG
The DNA here is from genome assembly GCF_937001465.1 of Orcinus orca. Taxonomy (NCBI): domain Eukaryota; kingdom Metazoa; phylum Chordata; class Mammalia; order Artiodactyla; family Delphinidae; genus Orcinus; species Orcinus orca. Next base: position 22,407,111 of record NC_064576.1, read on the forward strand.
TAAAACTTTAATCCCCTTGTCTGCTGATGGGTGGGGCTGTGAGTTCCCTCCCTGTTGGTTGTTTTGGCCTGAGGCAACCCAGCACTGAAGCGTACAGGCTCTTTGGTGGGGCTAATGGTGGACTCCAGGACGGCTCACGCCAAGGAATACTTCCTAGAACTTCTGCCGCCAGTGTCCCTGTCCCTGTGGTGAGCCACAGCTGCCCCCTGCCTCTGCAGGAGACCCTCCAACACTGGCAGGTAGGTCTGGTTCAGTCTCCTGTGGGATCACTGTTCCTTCCCCCCTGGGTCCTGATGTGCACACTACTTTGTGTGTGCTCTCCAAGTGTGGAGTGTCTCTTTCCCCCACTTCTGGAAAAGTCCTGCAATCAAATCCCGCTAGCCTTCAAAATCTGACTCTCTGGGAATTCCTCCTCCTCTTGCTGGAGCCCCAGGTTGGGAAGCCTGATGTGGGGCTCCAAACCTTCACTCCAGTGGGTGAATTTCTGTAGTATAATTGTTCTCCAGTTTGTGAGTCACACACCCAGCAGTTATGGAATTTGATTTTATTGTGGATGTGCCCCTCCTACCATCTCATTGAGACTTCTCCTTTGTCTTTGGATGTGGGGTATCTTTTTTGGTGAGTTCCAGTGTCTTCCTGTAGATGACTGGTCAGCAGTTAGTTGTGATTCTGGTGCTGTTGCAAGAGGGAGTGAGCGCATGTCCTTCTACTCTGCCATCTTCCATCAGAGAAATTTTAAACGTATGGGGGAGATAAAGAGTTATCACAAGAAGCTATATTCTTACCAGTTAGTGATCTCAGCCATGGAAATGGGAGGAAAGAAGATTGTTGAGAGGTTCATAGAGCCAAGAGTCTCTAGTCATGGGATTTGGCTTTGAGAGGTCCAGGATGCCTTCCTTGGAACCCTGTTTATATTTTTATTGCTTGATATATAGATGATTAAAGTTTAGAAAGAATGAAAACTAAATCAGTGAGTTAAATGACAGAATAGGCTTTTGATCTAGGCTTCATATTTAAAGTTTTATTTATATTTTGTCTTCAGGAATGAAAAAATTTTAGTGTGTAATTTACATTCCATTAAAAACCATTGGAAAAATAGACCATGAGTCTAAAGAAAATTTAAAAGATTTAGAAACTGTGATCAATAGATAAAAAATATTCAAAATTTATGTAGGAAGATGCAAGAATAAAGCAAATAGTATCCTGACTGATGATTAAACTAGGCATAAAGTAACTGAAGGCCTCTCTTTTTAACATTGGATCAGAAAACTAAAACCAGTTTATCACTTTTTTTTTAACATCTTTATTGGAGTGTAATTGCTTTACAATGTGTTAGTTTCTGCTGTATAACAAAGTGAATCAGCTATATGCCTACGTATATCCCCATATCCCCTCCCTCTTGCGTCTCCCTCCCACCCTCCTTTTCCCACCCCTCTAGGTGGTTGCAAAGCACCGAGCTGATCTCCCTGTGCTATGCACCTGCTTCCTATCTATTTTACATTTGGTAGTGTACATATGTCAATGTTACTCTCTCACTTCGTCCCAGCTTACCCTTCCCCTACTTTATCACTTTTAATCTCATTTCTTTAAATTTAATTGATCTTCTGAATGCTGAATGAGCAGAAAATAATATAACTGATATTAGCCAACAAAACATTTGGCAGTAGCTACAAATCATTTATAATTTCTATTTTGTTAATGTCTTTGGCTCTAGAAGCAATCGGAACAGCTTCCATTTTTATTCTATAAACATATCCATTGAGACTCGCTACCTCCCTACTTGATAAAAATAGCAATATTAAGAGAAAAAGAAATTGCTTAGCATTTTGACATCCTTATCATTTACCAGTGCATTTGCTATTTACTTTATTGGGAACAGTTATATATTTTAATTTGATTGACCTATACTTATATGATTAAAATATTTACATATTGTTACAGTTTTATATAATATATAGTTATGTAAATATAGTTCATTACGTGGTATAACTATTAGATGATTATTCTAGTCATGTGTGATATGACATCAACAATTCCAATAATACTTCTAATAAAAACAAGTATAATTTTATTAAATGTTTTATGATTTACAAAGTACTCTAATAGCAATATCATTTCTGTATGTATTAAAAATATGAAATTTTCTATCTCCCTGTTAGGGTCACAGTTTTAGTAGCTACACAAATATTTATAATGCCCAGATATTATGTGAAAGTAAATTATGTGGCTAGAAATAAATATAAGGATGGAGTGAAGTGAGATTGTTATAAAATAATGGACAAGGGACAGAGCAAATATTAATGCCAGAAAGCATGAGAACTTAGAGGGAAGAAAGTATAAAAAGCAGGAATTATTAAGAAGAAAGTAGAGAGTAAAGTAGGACAAAATCATTAGGGCTGGAGAGACTGGTATTTAAACATGTAAAGGAGATAAAGAAAGGATATTTAAAGAAAGACGTAGAAGGGATTGAGAAAATAGTGCATCTACTTTTCCTAATATATGAATGGAAAAACCATCTAGTTTGTTTGAAATCTACAGCTCATTAAAGAGCATCCAGTGTACAGTTAAGCTCGTGTTTGATGAAAAATGAAACAGTTTCTTGTTCAGATATGTAATTCCCCAAAATCTCATCATATTTTTCATTTTTTAGTATAAATTCATGTTAATTGCATGCCACTTAAATGTGGTTTTACATATTTACTCTAAGCAGCTCACTTTTAGAGCTACATTTATTTTCCCACAAATGAGTCTTTCAGCTATTCAATAAATGCTCTTTCAATACTTGATATGGTGGTATATATGCGGTTGCCATCTTATCCTAAATTAAATGTTTATTTGAGGCACTTCATTTAAAGTGTTTTCATTTTCGACTCATTTTAGTTGGAAACGCAATCATGCAGTCTCATTCAAGTTATCTTTTCCTCTGGCATTATTGTTCTTGTTAGTGGCAAAGTAACCTGAAAAGGGGGGAAGAAATCAAAATGAAAAAGACACGCAAACAAATTGTAACTTCTAGTCTTCACAATAGATGTACTGCAAACACAAAAAAAGGTTTAGCAGTAATCTCTGGCTGTGCCAGTTCAGTTCACAAAGACCTATTTGTTCATTCATAACAAACAAACAAAAAAATGAATTCCACTGAGGGGAAAATCCTTTACTTAATAGCCACATTGATGGCATGCGCATTTTCATTTTCATACATTAGGGCTTGGGGTCAATGTGGTTTCATTATAAATAAAGAATTTGTGATTCTATTGAGAGAAAATGGCTGGGTGCAGGAAGTATTTTTTTCTGTTGATTAAGGTCACAGAAAAGATGTCACAGGGTCTATGTCATTTATTTCTCTATCTGATGATGTTCACTACATTGTTTATACTCCCACTATTCCCAATACTCACACCTCAGGCATAATTTCACCCCCTTCCGCATGCTAAGGATAAAACCTCTGATTCCTTCTCCTCTTGGTATTTAGGAATATTGGAAGATTCAGCTATGAAAACGTTTATAAATTCTGAACGAGTATATTTATTTTAGCTTGATGTAAATAGAAAAGCATGCATTTGAAACATAAAATAAGGCCATAGAGATTACAGGATAAGGATGCCAGAGTTTAGTAAATAAAAGTACAGGGTGCCCAGTTAAATTTACATTTGAGGTGAATGTCAAATAGTTTTTCTATTATAAGTATTCCATACAATATTTAGGACTTACTTATACTAAAATAGTCATTTAGTTGTTTATCTGTTGTTATTGACTAAAATAGTCAATAGTTGTTTATCTGAAATCAAATTCAGCTGAGTGTTCTTTATTTTATCTGGCAGTCCCATTGGGGGAGGTATTATGCTCTTGGCCATAGATCTTTGTGTCCTAAATTTCTATCATTTTAGGAGGGAGAAAAACCTAAATTACACAATTTCTCCTGCATTATTATGGTTAATTACTAATGACTGAAATAAAACAAAAAGTACAAGATTAAAATTCACCAATTTAATTATCCTAATAAATTAACAAAATGCTAATCCATTCCCTTTATATTTCCTAAGTGAACCTGGTTGAAGCAGTGTTTATTCTATAATCATTAATTCTGTTTATTCTGCTATATTGGTTTAAAATTTTGTGGTTCTGTTTTGTGTATTTCAAGCCATAGAATATTTCTCCCAAATACTATATATGTTGCCTAGTATTTATTTTATAATCTAATAAGAAAATTATATTGTTGATGCATGTGTATCTGAGAAACAGTGCTGTCTGAGTCTTTTCTCTGCATTTCCTGCAGGAAACCGGAATAGGACAGAAAAGGAAAATAAAAACAATGAGAAAGAAAAAGAAGCAAAGCTTCTTTCTGGGTAGCTTTTCATTTAAACTTTTTTTTTAATAATTTTTTTTAAATTTATTTATTTATTTTTGGCTGCGTTGGGTCTTCGTTGCCGCGTGTGGGCTTTTCTCTGGTTGCGGCGAGCGGGGGCTATGCTTCGTTGCAGTGCACGGGCTTCTCACTGCAGTGGCTTCTCTTGTTGCAGAGCACAGGCTCTAGGCACACGGGCTTTAGTAGTTATGGCACGCGGGCTCAGTAGTTGTGCCTCGCAGGCTCTAGAGCACAGGCTCGATAGTTGTGGCACACGGGCTTAGTTGCTCTGCGGCATGTGGGATCTTCCTGGACCAGGGCTCGAACCCGTGACCCTTGCATTGGCAGGCGGATTCTTAACCACTGAGCCACCAGGGAAGCCCTAAGCTTTTTTAATAAACAATCTTTTTCAGGATATTTAAATACAGTGGTCCTAATATCCTCTCTATTTGCATAAATCTCAAGTAACAGTTTGTGTTAACAAATGCCACTTTCCTTTCTCATACATCTGTTCCTCTTGGTAACTTAGTAACCAAGTGGTACAGAGTGAATGTAGAGACCTTGAGTTATGATGAGTGACATTGTCTATGTTCCCTAGAAGTCACACATGAGTTTATGGGTTAAAGGTTTTACTTACATTAAAAAAGACTCAAAGATAAGCTTTGTTGCCAGCTTTTCCTTTATCTAAAACATTTCCCATCAAGTCTCAACTATCCATCTTAGTATCTTTCAACTCTATTAATGGCATATATCTTAGAATTATAGACCATATTGATGTGTTAGTTTATTGAATCACTATTTCTTCAACTAGGCTAAAGAAAATCCATATTTTTCCTTTACTTTTTGCCAATTACAAATGTCCATCTCTGTACCTGGGTTTAAATACTGTCTGGGACCATAAAGTCCTTCCTTTTGTCTTATAGAAAATGGTCTCTGGACACCATATGTAAGAGGCTTTATGTCACCTTGGTTTAATGTGCCCCTTCTACTGCTCCTTTCTTGTTCTCCCTACATTATAGCAACCCTAGTAGTTGTTTGGCTTCTCCATTTCTAGAAATGCCAGCAATATTCTGTTTTGTTATTGCAAAGGACTAAAAACACCCTTTTATTATAAATCACCTTGTATAAAAATTTTTGTAATTTATCGACTCCCTGCCTACTTGAGTTTTAGAAATTTCCCTAGAGATATGCAAAGAACAGTAACAAACATTATAAAGATGTTAATACATTTAACAGTAGAAATATACCAAGCTCAACTGCTTAGATAATCACACTATAGAAAGATAGAAGATTTAGTTAAAAGAAGCATTTCAGGTATGGTCTAGGTTGGTAGTTATTAAGATACTAGTTATTAAGAAGGCAGCCTTCTCTGCAGTAAACTCCAATGACCGTAGGGAAGACAAAGTCTGTATTGTTTTCCAGTATGTCTGTGGCTGTAGCGTAATTTCTGGTTCAGGTGGGTGTTCCAAAAAAATTGTTGAGTGAGTGTATCCCCCTTAAATTAGATTTACTTGTTAAGAGTTTGCGGGATTATCCAAAAATCATAGCATAGCATACCATAATCTCAGTAGGGAAGTTAGACATCCATTCATTTTACATTGAGTAAACATTTAAGGAACTTTTTGAAGTTTTTGTAGATGCTACAAGATTTAACTTTATATAAGAAAATTAAGTGTTGATTTTAGAAACTCTTAAGATCAAGCATTTTAAATCATTCCCTTATTCATTAGATATCATTCATGAGACAAGAGATATCATGAATTTTCCTCCACAGTAACAATATTTCAAATGCAGTGTGGAAAATGGTGATTTATAGCATGATTTATTATGCTTATGTCATCACCTCCAAATAATTTATGTGACCATGTTTGTGGGGTATAACATCGGTCTTATGTCAAAATTACTATAAATATGAGCAGCCCTTTGCATATTTGCCCTTACGTCTGAGGCTTGTTCTTGTTTGCAGGGGTTTAAAGTTTAATATCACCAAAATTGGGACACATAAATACATTTTAAAAATCTCACCTAAGCACACAGACTACTTTTAATGATGTAAGCTAGGTCATTTAAAAGAATAAAAATGTTTAAAAGAATCACCTGTTGTGGAACTACTCACACTAATCTTCTTTAAAATGGAATGTTCCTGGTTTAATTAATGGCTTCATACCAACCATCAAATACTCCATATTCTGCAAATCTCCATTACTGCCAGCCTGAGATTGGCCCGATGTGCCAACATAAATTCAGGGTAAAATAGAGCAAGATGTGAATTCTAGACTCAAAGAAGTCAATATAGAAAGTTTCTTGTATCTGATGACCCACCCTGAGGAAAGTGCCAAAAATTTGTCTCTCCTAAGTGATAGGAAAATGTAGTTTGTCTTATTGAAACAAAATACCATTGGAAATAATATCAAGCACAGACTAAGTAATATATGAATGAAAAGTTTTTGAGAATTCTACATATTTTGTTTTTGAGAAAATATTTTATAATATGTATTTGTCTTTTTAAAAAATACAATAAAAGAATTGTTCTCAGAACAACCTCTTTATAATAAGAAAAGTCAGAAACCAGAAGAGCCTGGGCCTAGACTGAAGGTTCTAGGCCCAGCACATACACTACTTGAAGAACAATGTACAAGATGTTTAACAAGTCCAGACTCCAGTTTCCTTCTCCACAGAGTAAAAGGATTATATTAAAATTCTATATAATGTTTAAAACTCTAAAAATCTATAATTTGACAACCCAAAGCTGTCTCCAGTATCTCTTTCTTCTTTAAGAAAATGGCAGGATTAAATAACCCTTATGATTTTAATATTCTCAAAATATAATTCTGTGAGTATTTTGAGGTATCCAGTGATTAACTCATATATTATGACCTCTCCTATTAAAAAATGTAGTAGATTCCAATTTCTAGTCTGATAAATCATCATTAACAGGGATTGGTCAAAAATTATATTTATTAGTCAGTTTTTTACATCAATGTAATATGTGCCGTAAGCAGTGAAATGTGGGCTTCATATTTTACTATGAAAAATCAGAGTCAGTAATTTGACACTTCCTGAGATTTTTCAGTGATAGGATGTGGAAGGAGGATAAAGCAAAGAGAACACATGATAGGAGGCAATAGATAAAGAAACCATGACCAAAAAACGTAGAATTGTATGATAGTGTCAGAACCTGGACCAAAATCACTGCAGTAAATGTATTGAAAGCTTTCTTTTGCCAAGCCAGTAAAACACTGTGATTGATTAAAACCCTGGTAGATTTATATTGAATATTTTGATCTAAAATAATTATGTAAATGCCCAGTATTATGGCTAACACATAGAGCATTTAATTATTTTGAATTTGTTAATATTACAAATCTGATTGCAACTCTTATTAGTCATGTAAATGTTTAGTTATTATTTTTATTAGCATCAATACTAGCATTATTTAATTTTTTTCCTGTTTTCTTTTATCACAGATCATTAAATCCAATCAACTTATTTTGGCTTCTATAAAAGTTCTGGGATTGTGAACGATAATAAAAAGAATAGCGTAGTGAGTAGGACTCTGGCAATTACCTGTGTGAGCTTATAGTATCATATGGGAATGGGAGAGGGTTTAAGGAGAAAAATCATTCATTATATTGTGGGTTAAATTTTTTAAATATATAATAAACAAAGCATGAACAAATAGAAACAAGCAGCATAAAAAATGATATGAACAAATGGGGAAGCAGGAAAAGCTGCAGGAAAGAAGTTTCATTTCTTCTAGGTCTCCAAAGTAGGTTTTATGTATTGATAACATGTACAAATTAAATTTGAAAGTATTGGATAGCGTTGGTGTAGTGAATTTGCTACTATAAAAAGGCTGGCTGAAATAGACTACAACTTACAAAATGGTCTGTTGCTTTCAAACCTGATTTACATATATTTTTATTCTAAGACATTTCATTTGCTTGTTCTTTTAAAACATTTTAATTGACTTTTTTGTGAATTACTGTTAACACATATCTGCTTTTGTGTTTTTAGACAGGGAGTCTGGGTTAAAGGTGCTTTGGGAAATAGCTTTCTATTGCCTACAAGTCAGATGTCTTCAGGCAGCACTAAGGGAGACATTCTTCCAAAATTTATGTTCTAAATGTGTTTGGAGATTGCTGTTTGTCAAAAATTAATATATCCACAAATCCCTCTAAAATATGTAAAATGTTAATATTATATATAAAATTTACAGTTTAAACATAAAACTCAGGAAGCAAAGCACAATAGCCACTCATTTCCGTATGCAGATCATTATACAAACATCATACATACTAGGACAATGAAGCAGATGCTAGACCAGATTTCTTCTCACACAAACACACAATAATATTGATTCATCTAGAAACAATGTGTTAAATATTCCAGACATAGTACTAGATTCTGGGTTTATTGTTGAAAACATAATAGACAAGAGACTTATCTTCCTCTTGCTTAGAATGCTGGCTGAGATGGAACCAGTGGTGAAGCTATATTGAATTGAGTCAAGTTCATGTGATAATAAACTCCTTCACAGTTTAGATCTTTGTTCAGTATCTTCTCTTTTAAGTAACTCAGAGAGATGGACTCTTATATAGCATGAAGAGGGTATTTTATGCCTCTGAATTGGTATCTTTCTCTAAAGAGAGCTCTTGCTTTATAGCTCTTAAGAAGAGAAAATCATCACTTGTACTTGTTTTAGCAGAGCTTCTGCCAAATGCTCCAACCCACTGGTAGAAAGGTAGTAATAGCCTTATCTTAAAAAAAGTACCTTTTAAATCCTTTAACAAAATATTATGTGGTAGCTAGATCAAAGTGTAGCCATCTTTTCACATTTGGAGCTTTTTACCTTAGCACACTCCTGAGTTCCTTTCTTGGAATTTTTTTAGGCTTCCAATAATTTGGGTTCAGCTGATCACTTAAAAATGAAACCTGCATTGATTTGTCATCATACATACATTAAAAAAGGTAATCAGAATCTTATCACTGATATTTGATCTTGCTGTCTAAGACTACAACATCCTACCCCATCCACATCCCACTTGAGCGGAACTTTCCCCTTTTTTTCCTGGAACAGAGACATGGAAAAGTCAGGCTGACTGAAGATAGACTCTTTCCCAAGAAAGAAAAAGACAGAGAGAGAGATATAACTAGTGCATGCACAGAATCATCTTCTAAAGAAATAAATCGGAAAACTCCACTCCTCTATGCCTCATGGGATACAGAACAGAGAAGGCAGTAGGGAACCAGGATCTCTCTTAAGAGAAAACATTGAGAGTGGAAAATATCTCATCCTGAACCAATAACATACATTTTGCCCACAGGCAACCTGGCTGATCTGACTGCTTATTATTATTCTGCCCCTCCAGCCACACTGAAACATGCACTTCTGACTTTTGTTCCAGTGTTTTAAACATGTTCCCATTTCAGAGAAGTCTATTCCCACTACTTAAAATGCCTTTTCTTAGGATTTCATGCCATTTGTGACTTTGTTTCATTTGGGTCTCTTTTCAAATGTCATCTTATCTGAGACTCCTGCCCAAACAATGCTTTCTAACACAGACCACATCATGACCATCCTTTACTTACTTCATAGCTCTTATGAAACCTGGCATTTCATTCTGTATTTAGGTGGTATTTTTCATCATTTTCTATTTCCTCAACTGGAACTTAATTTCTCTGAGAATTGTGTTCAATGCTCTTAACCCAGCTCCTAGTACAGTACCTAATGAACTGTAGGGGTTCAATAATTGTTGAATGAAGAAAGGGAAAAAGTGGTATCATTATATCTAATAGGGTGTCAAGGAGAAAGAAATTTCCCTCTACCCTCTTAGGTTCTTCTGGCTGGTCTAAGAATTGAATTGACATGAGACAGATTAACAGGAGAAAATCAAGCAAAAGTTTAATGACATGTGTACATGGGACAGAAAACTAAACCACCAAAATAACTGAAGCCCTCACCTTAAATGCCGTCTTCAGCTAAAGTGAAAAGAGGATGTTGAGAGGATGTTGAGGGTAGTGATTCGGGACTTCAAATGGGAGGAAGGCAATTCACATGGAGATGTAAAAGCAAATGTTTGGCAAACAAATATTTGCTTGGCCATACAGAGGCAATGGGACACAGAATGGACTCTGATCTTTAAGATTCTCCCCCACCACACCTAGCCCATATTCTTTGTAGTTATCTCTGCTGATACCTTGTTGATAAATCTACTCCTGTAATAGGCCCTCTATCTTAAGTGTTCAGGCAGTGTGGGGGAAGGTCAAAGTTTCTTCCTGAGTCTTTTGGGTCTTGATTGTTTTCAGTTAGAAATTATCTGCATACCAGAAACATTTTGGAGTGACAAATTTTGTTCTCCTCTAAGGGGAAATCATAAAATGCTAGACTTATTGTCTTTTGAAGGACACAAAGGTTTAAAATTATTACAAATTGAATAACTTTTATAAAGTAAGTTTAGTATTGAGATTCGGGGTCTTTATTATATCAAGAAATTAATTTTAGCTATCTTGAGTCACCTAAAGATGTTTTGATTTGCAAGTTGTTTATAATATCTAAAATACCAAGTTAAATCATATATTATATTTAAAGCAGGTTGGTTGGTAAGATGTAGGTTTTGTAGTGAGACAGATATGCAGTAGAATATCTGCTCAATCACACCTTCGGTGATCTCAGACAAATGGGCCAATTCCTTTAAGTCTCAGTTTTCAAAACTATGAAATCAGTCAGGTAGTACTGCCTTACAATGAATTGCTTACATATATTAAATCATTTACAGTATATGAAACATAATATATAGCATAAAGTAAATGCTTAATAAATGATTACATGATAACAATATAGAAATAATAATACGAAAGCAATCTAAAATGTAAAGATTATCTGCAATTATGGAGAAATATATCAATCAAAAGTGTTGATATCAAAGAAAATTTTTGTCATTGCTGAAGATCTAGATCAGGTATAAATTCAAACCCCTATAGGAGTGAGGCAGGTAACACAAGTGAATGAAGCTGTATTTAGGAGGTCTGTGGCAAATTGGAAGCTCAGATATTATCTAAAGTAGGGATCTGAAACTCATCTCCGGTTAGTTGTTGCCAAGACGTAAATCTGGACCTGTTTTGCTATTGCTCTGTGTTTGCTTTATTTTTAAAAGAAGTCACATATCCAGATATTTTTGTGGTACTTACAATTTTGAAATATTGGTAACTCTTGAGTACCAATCGACACACATCTCCTGCTGGTTTCCTGTTTCTTGAGATCTAGAGTAGATCTTACATTTACATGTATGGGGTCTAGAGCGGAATGCATAAAGGCCATCAGGTTTTAAACTTATTATAAACTGTTTTGTTGTGCTTATCACATTGGTATCATTACTGGATGAAATCTCTGTTGTTTCCACTATAGTGTGAGCACCTGCTAGTAAGGACCCTGTGTTGATCATGCTTATATTATAGTACTTGGTGTAGTGCTAAGTCTATAGGAGCCATTCTTCCTAAAGTTCTAACACTGAATAAATCCAGATGGAAAGCCTAGACTTCTATATGATTGTGCCTGAAGTGATTAAGGATAGTTGCAGCCCTCAGAAAAGTTAGTGGAAACCTTGGGTCACTACAATAGAGAGAGGAGCTCTTATTACAGGAGAGAAGGGATAGAATTACTTAAAAACACAGCATGCCATTTGTATTTCACAATGCTACTGGAATTTTGGGGTGAGACAGTTCTTTGTTGAGGATGCTTCAATCATTTCAAGACATTTAGCATCCCTGGGCTCTGCCCACTAAATGCTATTAGAGCACCTTTATCCCTGTGAGAATACGCAGTACATTTTTAGATAGAATTCTGTGGGAAAATAAATGGAAATATTGAATAATGGATAAAGAAAAATCTTTAAAATTTCTGTCAAAGAACTTTTTTGTAGGTATTTTTAAGTAGATGATGGAGAGTATCAAATGACTTATATTTAGATTTTCTTGGCAGTATTTTTTAAAAGTAGTTTAATTTAGAAATGGCAATGGCTTAATTTTAAAATGCCACCATAATAGAGTAAAAATTACTACTTTATCAATACTTAAATTTCTGCCAAAATATCTGAAATGTAATTTTTAAATGAGCAAAGTGGTGTACTATTTTCTTAAAATTTCTTTAAAAGTTAAAAAATGAATGTTAAAAATAACTACCCCACTGTAGACTTAAATAGCTTCATGTAGAGGGCTAGGCAGAATAGTTTCCACAGTGAAGACTCCTGATTAGGGTCCTTAAGATGTTAACTAGCCCCTTTAGGAGTGGAAATTATTGATTTAGGCACTATAAGTGTTAAACTTAAAAATACCTTTCCCTTGTTTTGTAGTATAATGTTAGTTCACACACACACACACACACACACTCTCTCTCTCTCTCTCTCTCTCTCTCTCTCTCTCTCTCTCTCTCTCTCACTCACAAACCACTTTGTCAATATCAAAGTATTTTCAAAGCACAGTACAGACCTTAAAACAGTCCTCCACATAACAAAGGGATCCTTATAAATTATAAATCTAATCTTATTAAATTGTTGATTAAAACTAATCAATGACTTTCCATAGCCCTGAAAATAAAATGCAAATTCCTTAACATGGTCTGTAATGCATGCCATGATTTCCTCTCATTTTTTTCCAACATCATTTAAAATGACTCTCTTCTTTAATATGCTGCAGAAAATTGGTTTACTTTGGGTTCCCAAAGCACCCAAACTCATCCATTTTAGACTTTTGCATTTACTATTCCCATTTTCTCTATATAAGGCTGGCTTTTCCTCATTCCTTGACTCCCATTTAATATATTATTTTTCCTCTGACCTCTGTCTACTTTGACTACTTTAAGAAACCCTGCTCTCTCCCACCCTATTAATCTCTATCTCAGCATCTGCCATTTTAAAACAAGGCAATTATAATAGTTTTAATGACATTCATTTTTGTTGATTTACCTACTTTTTATTTGTCTTCCCATCTTGAGTTCCATCAAAGTAAACTTTATGAGGGGACAGACTGTGTTTCATTCAGTGATATATATCCACTATATAACATCATGCCTAACACCTAATAACTTCTTGAATGTATCTCTTAACTAAATAAATGTGTGACATTTCATACTTTTCCATGTCATCAGAAAATAATCGCTCTTGGTAGTTGAATTGTAAAGTCAAACTCTCTGCTTAAGGAAAGGCTAATCCTGAACTTGCTGGATATTTTATTAAGATAATACTCTGGCTGGTATAATTTTTGTTATAGTCTCCTAAAGAATTAATTTCAGATAAAAACCCATTCATCTATAATTGAACTGGCAATATGGATATGTGTATAAATTTTAAGCCATATATGTCTAATTATGTCTTGCTTTCTTAAGATTATCTAGTTTAGCATTTATTCTTTTTGTTATTACAGTGAATATATTTTTAAAATGCTCATAATGTATCACAATATATTACATGTAATTTGCCTGTATTATTTCATGAAATCTTTATGTTAACTCACTGAAGTAGACTATCATCTCTGTTTTATCATGGAGAAAGTTGAGGGACAGAAAAGAAAAATAACTTGCCAAAGAATAAAGACTTAGATAGTTGCAGAGCTGGGATTTAAAACCATATTTGCATGTTAAAGGACTACTACTGTAACCTTGACAGGAATTTATTATACATTATTTTTATTTTCAACTTTAGAGAAAATTTATGTAACTTCAATACATTTGAGCATACTGAAACAAAGCCTTCTCAACATAACAAAAATTTTTAAAAACAGCTTCAAAAGATACTTATTTTATTGCCAGAGGCATTTTCCTTGTAAGAAAAATGTGATTTTTTTATGGAGTAAAAATTTCTTTACTTTTTTAATGGCAAAAAAAAAAAAAAATAGAACTCTAGCAAGTTACCAGAAAAAATGAGACCTAAAGAAGATACAGAACTGAAAAATAACTGAAAACAGGAGAGCAAACATAAAGTACACACTGAACAGAACACCTCTTATTGTATAAATCACTGAAGGTGTATGCTATCTGGAAAAAAATAGTGTGCATGAAACAGTTCATTTTTCATTTTGCTTCTTTTCTCAGTTCAAGGTTGAGAATGTGAAAGCCAATAGACTATAAATTACAATTTATACAGCCTACGTGACAAACACAGACTGTTGCTTTAATCCATTCTTTTCTTCTTATTATTGTATCCAGATTTTAAATCATATGTCTGATAACAAAACTATGAAAATAATTTGAAAACATCAGTGTAAATTCATTCATAGTGATTTTGATATTTGCTAGATATGAGTAGAAAATATATTTAACCCAATTATGGTTTTCTTCATAATTGTGACACACTAGACTCCTCAATTTTACGTAAAAAAACTAAATAATTATGGATAAATGAAAAAGAGTTGCATGATTTAGCTTTAATGTAAACTAAAAATCCTTTCCTAACTTAACTGATACACAAAAGAGAGCAGGCTTTGAAATTTATATGAGCAAATCCCATCAGCAGAGGGCAGAAGAGATGACAATCTCAAGTGTGAAATATGAGATTATAAAAATATAACAGTTTATAGCTAAATAAAAGTATGTACATTTTAAGCCTTGCATTTTTTCAGCCATCTACATCCTAATACACATACAAAATAGAGTGTTGCTAGTAAGGTATAAGTCTCACTAAAAATTCATAGTAACAGAAGCAACTATCACAAACAGAGCATATCTTCTCATTTCATGGAGGCAAAAATATAGATAATCATTTCATACACTGTCCATCTACAAGCTCAAAGACACCTGAAATATCCTTAACTCCATAGGAAAGAAGACTTCACTGACCTCTATAAGCACATACAGAACCAATAAAGAATCTAAGAATGGCTATTTTTATATAGTTTTCTTTTGTGTCTTCTTAAACGCATCAGCTGGAGAAATGATATGAGTCTTAGGCACACATACTTAAATGTAATGAGTAGCCTTCATATCTCGTCTGTTCTGCACAGAATAACCTAGTCATTTAACACGTTCTCCAATGCCCTTTACATCTACTCCAAATAATTTACTTTACAGGATATCCCTGCATAGGGATAAAAGATGCAAAATAATTAACTGATCTCACTTCAAATCCATCCCACTCATCTCAAGTAGGCCCTAAATGCCACCCAGAGAACGTATCAGTATCTCACAGTCTATTTATTACCCTATTCTTCTAGAAGATGTATACTGTCTCCTTTCTCCCCAAGTTAGTTAAATACTCCCACATTCTTCACTGCTTTGGGTGGTCACATTTTCTCTTTTACTGACTAGCATCCTCTTTTTATTGAGAAAAACTAATCCACTAATCTGTCAGCATCATTAATCATATTCTTTTATTCCTGTAATTAAGGATAAGCCATCTCTCTTTTTGCTTAAGGTCATCCTATCATTTTGGAGTAACCCATCCACTCCTGTCTATTCATATCCCTCTAGGAATTCAATCTCAAAATCTCTCTCTCTCTCTCCCTCCTGAAGTTATTCTTTTATATTAAAACACACACACACACACACACACACACACACACACACACACATTGTGTTGTTAATAATCTAAACATTGTTAAACTGAAATGTCAGTTCTTAGCCCTCATTTTACCTGACAACTAGATTACTGAATCTTTTTTCTTCAACATGTTTTTGATTTGACTTATGTTCTTAACATAAAAGGATGTGGTTTTCATGACAACATTTTATCCTCTGATGTTAGTAAAATGTGACATAATAAACTATTTAATTCAAAATATGCCTTTTTGGGAAAATCTGTTCAGTTTAGAAAAGGAAATTGAGGAAGGTTGAAGCCAGAGGGAGCATGACTTTCTGATCACAGCATACACAGAAAGAGCACTATTTAAAAATAAAAAAGAAGGAAGGAAGGAAGGAAAAAAGGAAGGAAGGAAGGAAGGAAATGGGGAGGGAGAGAGGGAGGGAAGGAGGGAAAGACAGAAAAAAGGGAAGTAGAGAAAAAAATAAAAATAAAGATAGTTGCTAGTTATTAGGGCATTTCCTGATATTCTAATTTATTCTACAGCATAAACTAGAAATCTACTTTTATCATGGTCCAAGATTTTTAGTGACGGGGAAAATGGGCTTTCATCTCACTAATTCACAGTATACAATTCCAGGTTTTGAAACATCAATACTGTTTATTTATCAATATCTATATCAAGGTGTCACAAATCCTGTTGAAACACTCATAAACAGTGACACAGCACATGGCTGAGATGAGTTCAGCTAAAGAAAGAGATATGGATCACAGCACATGAGACATGCCACAAAAGCTCCCAGACCTAACTCAGTAAGATTTTGTAGTGTCGTGGCTGTTCTATAATCTGTCCTGTAAGATCTAGGAAATTTTGGTAATTGCCTTAATATTAATACTCTCCACCCTCTACTACGAAGAGGCATGGGTGAAGCTAAATTACAAACATTTGGAGAGGTCTTAAAACAAATACCACAGATTGTTAAACGCAGCATTCACAATGCCCCCTATATTACTCATGTAGGGAATTGTGAATAGACACCTCACAGTCTAGATTATTTAATCAGTGTATATAATTTCTTAGTGAACATTTATAACCATTATCTGGTAGCATCTAAAAACAGTGCAATAATCTTTAGTGATTTCCATTTTGAATAAAGACTTATTTTAACTTACTAGCTTATTAGATATGGGCTTTGTTTAGCTTCAGTAATGAGCCAATGCATTTCCATTTCTAAGGAGATTTTTTAAGATGATATAATGAAACAGGTCATGATTTTTAAATATAGAGATAAACATAGTCTTTTGCATGTGCATGGGATGCTGTAATAATCATAATTATTTCCTTAACTTTTATCATTTTTATCACTGTAGCACTTTTATCATTTTAACAACTTAGCTACCAAGCATACACAGATTTTATTATCTTGTTGTATCTTCAGCAAGAATGGAGGATGAAGATCTCGATAATCTAGAATACATTATAACTACAGCAGTGCAGGGAGAGAAAACAGCAAATTAATTAGCTAAGGTATATATTAACTATATAAATTATGCTCTTTCCTAAGCTCCTCTGACATCAATTTATATTATTATCTGCTTTCTTATTTCTATTATCTTCTTTCTCTCCTAAAAACATTGATGGTTTTGTAAAAATAATTATGGGTTATGGCATATATATATATATATATATATATATATATATATTTTTTTTTTTTTTTTCTTTGTGGTACGCGGGCCTCCCACCACTGTGGCCTCTCCTGCCACGGAGCACAGGCTCCGGACGCGCAGGCCAAGCGGCCATGGCCCACGGGCCCAGCCGCTCTGCGGCACGTGGGATTCTTCCGGACTGGAGCACGAACCGGCGTCCCCTGCATCGGCAGGCAGACTCCCAACCACTGCGCCACCAGGGAAGCCCTATATATATTTTTTTTTTAAGAAGATGTTGGGTGTAGGAGTTTATTAATTAATTTATTTATTTTTGCTGTGTTATGTCTTCATTTCTGTGTGAAGACTTTCTCTAGTTGTGGCAAGCGGGGGCCACTCTTCATCGCGGTGCATGGGCCTCTGACTATCGCGGCCTCTCTTGTTGCAGAGCACAGGCTCCAGACGCGCAGGCTCAGTAGTTGTGGCTCACGGGCCTAGTTGCTCCGCGGCATGTGGGGTCCTCCCAGACCAGGGCTTGAACCCGTGTCCCCTGCATTAGCAGGCAGATTCTCAACCACTGCGCCACCAGGGAAGCCCTGGCCCATATTTTTATATGTGAACTCTTAAGTTCTAATATAAACTAACTTTTATCATGTAGGGAATAACTGTTTTCATATAATACAGGTTTTGTCCCTGTTATTAATTTCCTTTAATTGAATAAATTAATAAAACTAAAGGAAAAAATGATTTTATGGTGAGATTGCATGATACATTTTTCATTCAGACATGGTCTTTCAAGAATAAGATCATCAAAAACAATGTAAAAACCTCCTTCAAAATGCTAATTTGTATAAACAGAATTCTAATAGATTTTATGTGACTCACATTTATGGAAGGAATATTGAAGATGCATAAAGTTTTCAATATACAGAAATATATTTAAAGCACTTCAGGCAAATGTCACTGCCTTTCAAAATAAATATGAACAATAAATACCTCATTGGGAAACTAAAGATAAGAATGTTATAAAAATTAAGAAATTGGTATATTTCAGACAAAATGCATTCCTTGACATTTTCTCAGTATTCACTCATGCATATTATATAGAAACCTCTTGTATATTCACAATATTTAGAGTAATCTTGGTGAAATCACCTCTAAAACTTGCTAGAGAAAGATTCTTTGCTGATGCTTTGAAAGTTAATCATAAATGGCTGCAATATACTCAGATAGAATATTCCTGTAATGCACTGTGAAAATTGTGGCATACCATTTTTTAGATCTTGTTAACTCTGATTCATAAAATGTGACATTTCTTATGCCATTTGCAAGGCAGTTAATTTATCCAGCAAATCTCATGATATTCTCTACACTTGAAAAGCTTTACTATTCAGTAATAAACACTGTTTTTGTAAAGATAGAAATGATGTAGATATATAATGTGATAAGTATTAGATTGTGTTATAAACTGTAAAGTAACCCTGCTGTAGAATGCTGAAATATCAGTTTCTAGATCAACAAGGTGCAAAACAACTAAAATAAAATGTTAAATATGAACTTGGCATAGTATTATGTAGCTGTAACAAAGCTTTACTGATGAAATCTAAACTTTTTATTGTGTATACTTCTCAGAATAGTGTCTCTGTAGACAATTTTGATATTAGTAATAATAATATCATGTGAGCAAGCTATATATGAAATGTTTGTCTATAATTTTTACTCTTATTAGAGATAAATCAAAATACAGTAATACTCATTTGTGAAAACAAGTGCTATTTCTGAAGATTAAATGTTCTACCCTCAGCAGATCTAAAATGTAAGAGAACACAGTGACATAACTTTTTAGTATTGTTTTTGAAGTAAGCTTGTAGAAGATTCTAATTTCACTCATATTTGGAAAACAGTCACATAAGATTCTATAGAAAGCCAAAAAATATGAAAAAATTACCTGCCAATGATAAAATACAGCTATATGTCATGACATTATATAATTGCTTAGTTGCACACTTAGAATTTGGCTATTCTCAAAAGAAAGTCATTTCAAAACATTACTTTTGACATTTTTTTTGTGGTACGCGGGCCTCTCACTGCTGTGGCTTCTCCCGTTGCAGAGCACAGGCTCTGGACGCACAGGCTCAGCAGCCATGACTCACGGGCCCAGCCACTCCGCGGCATGTGGGATCTTCCCAGACCAGGGCACGAACTCGTGTCCCCTGCATCGTGGCGGACTCTCAACCACTGTGCCACCAGGGAAGCCCTTGACATTTTACTTTTGAAAGAATAATAATATTGTAAATAAAACCATAGAATCATTAGGTTTCATAGTATTTTTAAGTAGGTCCAATTTCTTTAAAAGTAATAGATTTACACAATTCAGAAATGTCCTTCAGTTTTTAGGACAGATCTGTAAGTTAGAAACATGATAAATGGGGACTGTTTTTAAAAATATATATGGGGAGATCTTCAAGATGGCAGAGGAGTAATAAGTGGAGATCACCTTCCTCCCCACGAATACATCAAAAATACGTCTACATGTGGAACAACTCTTAGAGAATGCCTACTGAATGCTGGGAGACCTCAGACTTTCCAAAAGGCAAGAAAATCCCCATGTACCTGGGTAGAACAAAAGAAAAAAGAAAAAACAGAGACAAAAGAATAGGAACAGGACCTGCACCAGTGGGAGGAAGCTGTGAAGGAGGAAAAGTTTCTACACACTAGGAAGCACCTTCACTGGCAGAGACTGCGGGTGGCAGAGGGGGTAAGCTTTGGAGCCACGGAGGAGAGCGCAGCCACAGGGGTGCGGAGGACAAAGCAGAAAGATTCCCTCACAGAGGATAGGTGCTGACCAGCACTCACCAGCCCGAGAGGCTTGTCTGCTCACCCGCTGGGGTGGGTGGGGGCTGGGAGCTGAGGCTCGGGCTTTGGAGGTCAGATCCCAGGGAGAGGACTGGGGTTGGCGGCGTGAATACAGCCTGAAGGGGGCTAGGGTGCCAGAACTAGCCCGGAGGGAGTCTGGGAAAAAGTCTGGACCTGCCGAAGAGGCAAGAGACCATTGTTTCGGGGTGTGCGAGGAGGGGGGATTCCTTCCCCATGAGCCCACAGAAGGCAGAACACCACCTAAGTGAGCTCCAGAGATGGGTATGAGCCACAGCTATCAGCTCAGACTCCAGAAATGGGAATGAAACACTATTGCTGCTGCCACTGCCACCAAGATTCCTGTGAGCAAGCACAGGTCACTACCCACCCCCACCCCACCCCCAGGAGTCTATGCAGCATGCCACTGCCAGGAGCCCAATATCCAGGGATGACTTCCCTGGGAGAACACACGGCATGCCTCAGTCTATTGCAATGTCCTGTTGGCCTCTGCTGTCACAGGCTCACCCATATTCCAATTATGACTACCGTACCCCTCTGTCTCCCTGACCTGAGTTAGCAGGAGGGCCCTAATCAGCCTCAGCTTTAACCCCCTCTTTTCTGGCTGGGGAACAGATGCCTGAGGGTGACCTACACACAGAGGCAGGGCCAAAACAAAAGCTGAACCCCAGGAGCTGTGCAAACAAAGAAGAGAATGGGAAATTTCTCCGTGCAGCCTCAGGAGCAGCGATTTAAATCCCCACAATTAACTTGATGAACACTGCATCTGTGGAATACCTGAATAAACAACGAATATTCTAAAAATTGAGGCAGTGGACTTTGAGAGCAAATGTAGACTTGGGGTTTGCTGTCTGCGACTGATTTGTCTCTGATTTTTATGTTTATCTTAGTTTAGTTTTTAGTGCTTTTTATCATTGGTGGATTTGTTTATGGGTTTTATTGCTCTCATTCTTTATTATTATATTTTATTATTATTTTTTTCCTTTTTTTTTTCTTCCTTTCCTTCTGAGCTGTGTGGCTTATAGGGTCTTGGTGCTCTGGCTGGGTGTCAGGCCTGAGCCTCTGAGGTGGGAGAGCTGAGTCAAGGAAATTGGGCCACCAGAGACCTCCTGGCTCCATGTAATAACAATCAGTGAGCGCTCTCCCAGAGATCTCCATCTCAGCACTAAGATCCTGCTCCACCCAACAGCCATCAAGCTCCAGTGCTGGACGCCCCATACCAAACAACTAGCAAGACAGTAACACAACTCCAGCCATTAGCAGAGAGGCTGCCTATAGTCATACTAAGTTCACAGACACCCCAAAACACACCACTAGATGCGGCCCTGCTTAACAGAAAGACAAGATCCAGCCCCCTCACCAGAACACAGGCACCAGTCCCCTCCAACAGGAAGCCTACAAAAGCCACTGAACCAACCTCATGCACTGGGGGCAGACACCAAAAACAACGGGAACTATGAACCTGCAGCCTGCAAAAAGGAGACCCCAAACTGAGTAAGTTAAACAAAATAAGAAGACAGAGAAATATGCAGAAGATGAAGGAGCAAGGTAAAAACCCACCAGAGCAAACAAAAGAAAAAGAAATAGGCAGTCTACATGAAAAGATTTCAGAATAATGATAGTAAAGATGATCCAAAATGTTGGAAATAGGATGGAGAAAATATAAGAAATGTTTAACAAGGACCTAGAAGAAATAAAGAGCAAACAAACAATGATGAACAACACAATAAATGGAATTAAAAATTCTCTAGAAGGAATCAATAGCAGAATAACTGAGGCAGAAGAACAGATAAGTGACCTGGAAGATAAAATATTGAAAATAACTACACAGAGCAGAATAAAGAAAAAAGAATGAAAAGAATTGAGGACAGTCTCAGAGACCTCTGGGACAACAATAAATGCACCAACATTTGAATTATAGGGGTCCCAGAAGAAGAGGAGAAAAAGAAAGGGACTGAGAAAATATTTGAAGAGATTATAGTTGAAAACTTCCCTAATATGGGAAAGGAAATAGTTAATCAAATCCAGGAAGCACAGAGAGTCCCATACAGGATAAATCCAAGGAGAAATACGCCAAGACACATATGAAGCAAACTGTCAAAAATTAAATACAAATAAAAAAGAGTGAAAAAAGCAAGAGAATAGCAACAAATGACATACAAGGGAATCCCCAAAAAGTTAGCAGCTGATCTTTCAGCAGAAACTCTGCAAGCCAGTTGGGAGTGGCAGGACATATTTAAAGTAATGAAAGGGAAAAATCTACAACCAAGGTTACTCAACCCAGCAAGGATATCAGTCAGATTAAACAGAGAAATTAAAACCTATACAGACAAGCAAAAGTTAAGAGAATTCAGCACCACCCAACCAGCTTTACAACAAATGCTAAAGGAACTTCACTAGGCAGGAAACACAAGACAAGGAAAAGACATACAAAAACAAACCCAAAACAATTAAGAAAATGGTAATAAGAACATGCATATTGATAATTACCTTAAATGTAAATAGATTAAAGGCTCCACCCAAAAGAAACAGGCTTGCTGAATGGATACAAAAACAAGACGCATATATATGCTCTCTACAAGAGACCAAATTCGGACCTAGGGACACATACAGACTGAAAGTGAGGAGATGGAAAAAGATATTCCATGCAAATGGAAATCAAAATAAAATTGGAGTAGCAATTCTAATATCAGACAAAATCGACTTTAAAACAAAGAATGTTACAAGAGACAAAGAAGGACACTACATTAATGATTAAGGGATCAATCCAAGAAGAAGATATAACAACTGTAAATATTTATGCACCCAACATAGGAGGACCTCAATAAATAAGGCAAATGCTAACAGCCCTAAAAGGGGAGATCGACATAACACAATAATAGTAGGGAACTTTAACACCCCACTTTCACCAATGGACAGATCATCCAAAACGAAAAAAAAAATAAGGAAACACGTGCTTTAAATGATACATTAAACAAGATGGACTGAATTGATATTTATAGGACATTCCATCCAAAAACTACAGAATACACTTTCTTCTCAAGTGCTCATGGAACATTCTCGAGGATAGATCATATCTTGGTTCACAAATCAAGCCTTGGTAAATTTAAGAAAATTGAAATCTTATCAAGTATCTTATCTGACCACAAAGCTATGAGACTAGATATCAACTATCAGGAAAAAAAATTGTAAAAAATACAAACACATGGAGACTAAATAGTACACTACTAAATAACCAAGAGATCACTGAAGAAATCAAAGAGGAAATCAAAAAATAACTGGAAACAAATGACAATGAAAACACGATGACCCAAAACCTATGGAATGCAGCAAAATCAATTCTAAGAGGGAAGTTTATAGCAATATCATCCTACCTCAAGAAACAAGCAACATCTCAAATAAACAACCTAAACTTACACCTAAAGCAATTAGAGAAAGAAGAACAAACAAATCCCAAAGTAAGCAGAAGGAGAGAAATCATAAAGATAAGATCAGAAATAAATGAAAAAGAAAGGAAGGAAACAATAGCAAAGATCAATAAAACTAAAAGCTTGTTCTTTGAGAAGATAAATCAAATTGATAAACCATTAGACTCACCAAGAAAAAAGGGAGAGGACTCAAATCAATAAATAGACTTAGAAATGAAAAAGAAGTAATGACTGACACTGCAGAAATACAAAGGATCATGAGAGTTTACTACAAGCAACTATATGCCAATAAAATGGACAACCTGGAAGAAATGGGCAAATTCTTAGAAAAGCACCACCTTCCAAGACTGAACCAGGAAGAAATAGAAAATATGAACAGACCAGTCACAAGCACTGAAATTGAAACTGTGATTAAAAGTCTTCCAAAAAACAAAAGTCCAGGTCCAGCTGGCTTCACAGGTGAACTCTATCAAACATTTAGAGAAGAGCTAACACCTATACTTCTCAAAGTCTTCCAAAATATAGCACAGGGAGGTACACTCCCTAACTCATTCTACGAGGCCACCATCATCCTGATACCAAAACCAAAGATGTCACAAAAAAAGAAAACTACAGGTCAATGTCACTGATGAATATAGATGCAAAAATCTTTAACAAAATACTAGCAAACAGAATCCAACAACACATCAAAAGGATCATACATCATGATCAAGTGGGATTTATTCCAGGATGCAAGGATTCTTCAATATACACAAATCAATCAATGTGAGACACCATATTAACAAAATGAAGGATAAAACCCATTTGATAATCTCAATAGATGCAGAAAAATCTTTTGACAAAATTCAGCACCCATTTATGATAAAGGCCCTCCAGAAAGTAGTCATAGAGGGAACCTACCTTAACATAATAAAGGCTGTGTATGACAAACCCACAGTCAACATCGTTCTCAATGGTGAAAAACTGAAAGCATTTCCTCTAAGATCAGGAACAAGACAAGGTTTCACACTCTCACCACTATTATTCAACATAGTTTTGGAAGTTTTAGCCACAGCAATCAGAGGAGAAAAAGAAATAAAAGGAATTCAAATTGGAAAAGAAGAAGTAAAACTGTCACTATTTGCAGATGACATGATACTATACATAGATAATCCTAAATATGCTACCAGAAAACTACTAGAGCTAATCAATGAATCTGGTAAAGTAGCACGATACAAAATTAATGCACAGAAATCTCTTGCATTCCTATACACTAATGATTAAAAATCTGAAAGTGAAATTAAGGGAACACTCCCATTTACCATTGCAACAAAAAGAATAAAATACCTAGGAATAAACCTACCTAAGGAGACAAAAGACCTCTATGCAGAGAACTATAAGACACTGGTGAAAGAAATTAAAGGTGATACAAATAGATGGAGAGATATACCATGTTTTTGGATAGGAAGAATCAACATTGTGAAAATGACTATACTACCCAAAGCAATCTACAGATTCAATGCAATCTCTATCAAATTACCAATGGCATTTTTCACAGAACTAGGACAAAAAATTTTACAATTTGTGTGGAAACACAAAACACCCCGAATAGCCAAACCAATCCTGAGAAAGAAACAAGGAGCTGGAGGAATCAGACTCCCTGACTTCAGACTATACTACCAGGCTACAGTAATCAAGACAATATGGTATTGACACAAAAATAGAAATAATAGGTCAGCGGAAGAGGATAGAAAGCCCAGAGATAAACCCATACACATATGGTTACCTTATCTTTGATAAAGGAAGCAAGAATATACAGTGGAGAAAAAGACAGCCTCTTCAATAAATGGTGCTGGAAAACTGGACAGCAACAAGAAGAATGAAATTACACTTCCTAACACCATACACAAAAATAAACTCAAAATGGATTAAAGACCTAAATGTAAGGCCAGACACTATAAAACTCTTAGTGGAAAACATAGGCAGCACACTCTGCCTATGCTGTGACATAAATCACAGCAATATCCTTTTTGACCCATCTCCTAGAGAAATGAAAATAAATACAAAAATGATCAAATGGAACCTAATGAAACTTAAAATCTTTTGCATAGCAAAGTAAACCATAAACAAGACAGAAAGACAACCCTCAGAATGGGAGGAAATATTTGCAAATGAAGCAACTGACAAAGGATTAATCTCCAAAATATACAAGCAGCTCATGCAGCTCAATATCAGAAAAACAAAAAAAATAATGCAAAAATGGGCAGAAGAGCTAAATAGACATTTCCCAAGAAGATATACAAATTGCCAACAAACACATGAAAGGATGCTCAACATCACTAATCATTAGAGAAATGCAAATCAAAACCACAGAAAGGTATCACCTCACACCAGTTAGAATGGCCATCATCAAAAAGTTTATAAACAATAAATGCTGGAGAGGGTGTGGTGAAAAGGGAACACTCTTGCACTGCTGGTGGGAATGTACATTGATACAGCCACTATGGAGAACAGTATGGAGGTTCCTCAAAAAACTAAAAATAGAACTATGACCCAGCAATCTCACTACTGGGCATATACCCTGAGAAAACCATAATTCAAAAAGAGTCTTGTCCCACAATGTTCATTGCAGCTCTACTTACAATAGCCAGGACATGGAAGCAACCTAAGTGTCCATCAATAGATGAATGGATAAAGAAGATGTGGCACATATATACAATGGAATATTATTCAGCCATAAAAAGAATCGAAATTGAGTTATTTGTAGTGAGGTGGATGGACCTAGAGTCTGTCATACAGAGTGAAGTAAGTCAGAAAGAGAAAAACAAATACTGTATGCTAACCATATATATGAAATCTAAAAAGAAAAAAAGTTCTGATGAACCTAGGGACAGGACAGGAGTAAAGACGCAGACATGATAAATGGAGTTGAGGACACGGGGAGTGGGAAGGGTAAGCTGGGACGAAGTGAGAGAGTGGCATGGACATATATATACTACCAAATGTAAAATAGATAGCTAGTGGGAAACAGCTGCATAACACAGGGAGATCAGCTCGGTGCTCTGTGACCACTTAGAGAGGTGGCATGGGCTGGGGGGAGACGCAAATTGAGGGAATATGGGGATATATGTGTGTGTATATATATATATATATACACACACATATATATATACAAAGTTGATTCACTTGTTATACAAGTTATACACCAGAAACTAACACAACATTGTAAAGCAATTATACTCCTATAAAGATGTTAAAAAAAAACCCCAAAATATATGTATATGAATAATAAAAATTGTACTACATGTCCTTCAGTTATCGAATAGATAAACTGAATAAACTATGATACATCCAGACAATAGAATATTTTTCAGGCTGAAAGGAAATGAGCTATTAAGCCATGAAATGACGTACATACTCCTTAAATGCATATTACTAAATGAAAGAAACCAATCTGAAAGGCTGCTTATTCTGAAAATTTGGAAAGAAGGAAATAAAACTGTCTTTCTTCCCAAGAGACGTGATTCTTTACAGAGAAAATCCTAAGAGACCTACGAAACAACTAGAACATTATGTGATTTAGCAAAGTTAAGGTGTTCCATACAAAAGTTAATTCCATTTTTTATATACACTTGACAAACAAATGGAAAATGAAATTTAAAAGAATAATTTTATTTACAATAATGTAGGTTACAGTATCACCCAGCTCTTTGCTGGGACTGTGGCTTAGAGCACGACCTCCTCCCCTTTATAAGGTACTGGATGTCAAAACACACCACATCAAAGAAGCATTTATAAAAATGTTACATGTTTATTTTTCACTCAGGCATAAGCAAAGCAAGGTTATTCCTGGGAGAGGGGCATGACCCACCAGCAAAAGAGCTCTCAGAGTGTCAGAGGGTGAGAATGGTGATAGCTTGAGGCCTGCAGTAAAAATACATATAGTGTAAGGACTGTGCTGAGCCCCGTCCAGGGAATGCAGTGGAGCATATACTGGCTATTATTAACCTGGCAAATATTTAATAGTTTCATCAAAAGATGTTTGCTGAGTGTCACTTAATTTTGTTTATCCACAACATGAAAATGCAAAAAATAATAAATTCAACAGAAGATATATAAATGGTATACTAAAATCTATAAAATTTTGCTAAGCAAAAATTTAAAAGACCTAAATAAAAAAGGAAATAAACATGTTTATGAATATAAGACTAAATTGTTAAGTTGACAGTTCTCCAAAATTGTTCTACAGATTGAATGGAACTGTATTGTGATTCTAGTTGGCTTTGTTGTAGAAAATGATGGACAAATTATAAAATTTATACAGAAATGAGAAAGATGTAGATTATCCAATGCAATCTTGAAAAACAGCAAAGTTGGAGCACCAGTACCTGATTATAAAGTTACAATAAGACAGGGAGGTACTTGCATAAGAATAAAAAAAAAAAAATAGATCATTGTAACAGAGGGCAGAAGTAGACCCAGACTTCAATCATTTAATTTTTATACTGTGATAAAATCAGAGAGAAAAGTGTTTTTAAACAAAAATTATTAAAAATTAAAGTTGCTCAGAGATTTGCCTTGATTAGAAATATTTCCTGAACTTATTATGTGATTTGTATTTATATGCAAATTAGTATATAGCTTTAAAATCTTCAGATGTAGCATAAACATATTAGAATCACGTTATGTTTTTTCACCTCCTTGCCAGCTTGCTATTAACCTGACTTTCTTTGCTTCTTATTTTATGAATTACAGTGATTTTATCTTGTTACTAACCTTTTAAAAATTTGTTTTCAAGGTTACAGCTCAGGTAAATGTCTGAAACTTTTTAAAGGGATAGCTTGTTTATAGCATTTAGAGCTAAATTTATGTATTGTAGGAAATTGTTGAATTCCTTTATTTAGATTTACTTAAATGCTTTTTAATCTCTGTAAGCAAATAGAAGGTCTTTTAAGTTTCAGAGACTTTATAATCTAAATTCCTTTTTTTTTTTTTCAAGAAATAAGCAAAGATATAACCAATGTGTTTATCTGGAAATATTTTGTATTCACACGATAGAGGGAAATACTAAACTTTCAAACAACCAAGACAATCTTACAGGAGTTTATAGATGGGTTTTCCCTACTTCATTATGTGATGTTCTCTTAATACATGTCCAGAGTTATTGTGGGTTGCGTTAGGGTTAACTTTAATGTACATTATCACCTTTGGTCAACATATGAAGCTTTTCTTTGATACGGACTTGACTCCTTTGTGTACATTTTATGAAAATTCCCTAATATTTTCTTAAGAGCAAGGAGAAACTTTATTTCTTAGAACTCACATCAGTATTTAAAGGAGGCATAAAGCTATAGACAAGCCAGAAATCATCCCTTCCCATTCTATCTCCATTCCCATTTCAACTTTTATTCATGTTCACTATACAAGTATTGTAAAGAACAATTAGAGCTCTTTGTGATTAATCCGATATCAGTATTCACTTGTTTATATTTTATATTTCTATAGTGCACACAAGTGACAAATGTCCATGTCCAATAATCTCCATATGTTTAAAAATGGCTTCCACGGGTTACAAAAGAACATTATAAAAGGCTAAGTACTTTCCTTTTATAAGGAGATTTTTTTTTTTTTTAATTTACAACATCAGGGAGAAAGACCAACAAAAATGAATGCAAAGTGCAAGATAAAAAGCATTGGTTATTTTAAATAATTGGGAAAATATTAAATAAATCATTAGTGTTCCAGATGCCTGGAGATATGAGAATCTTCAAGAAAAACAAATATAAAAAATATAATCAGATTTCCTGACCTCCACTGATTCAAAGATTGGTATCTTCTGCTATCTGACACAAACTAACTGACCATAAAAATAAACTTTTCAGTGTTATTATTTGCAATGGGGATGAAGAGAAATAGACTAGATCTGTGCAACTAGAAATATGAATTTGCCATTTTTTGAGTTGAATGAAATTGAAGGAGAATCTCTCTGGGCACAGGGGTCATTGTATCAGGAATTAAAGAGATTTAAGCTGAGATGCTTATTAGACATTCAAATACAGATTCTAGTAGGCTCTTTGATAGATGAGTCTGGAGTTCAACGGAAGAATTTAGAAGAAATATAAAGTGAAGAATGTTAACTTATGGATGGTGTTTAAAGCCTTGAGATTGGATAAGATAGACAAAAGGAGACATCCTAAAACTGTGCTCTAAGATACCTTAGTATTTTGAGGGCACTGATATGAGGAGAATCTAACAAAGGAAACTGGGAAGAGGTAAACAGTGGGGTAGAAAAAGAGTATGATGTCCTGGAAACTTTTAGAAAAAACATACGGTTTCAGGAAGCGAAGAGTGATCAACTATAACAAATACTGCTCATAGGTGAAACTATACAAAAAGTAAGAATTAATCATGAGACGTAATAATTTCCAGGTGATTGTTACCTTTGATAAGATATCATTCAATTGACTTCTTTGTACAACCAGATTATTGGAGTGGTTCCAGAGAGAAATAGAACAGAATAAAAAAAATATTTATGGACTTCTCTTTCAAAGATTTTGTAGTAAAGAAATAAAGGGAATTAGCTTAATTGCTAAAGGGGACTCTGTTATTGATGTGATTTTATTTATTTTTGAGGTAGCTAAATTATAGCTCAGTGAGGCTGCTGATAACGAGACAAATGCTGAAACACTGTCCATGCAGTTTTCGTCACATTTCCTGTAAGATCATTCACAAATCTTAACAATTTGGTTATACTATTCTTTCATAAGCATAAAATTTTGAAAAAGTTTGAAGATTATAAAGCTGGCCCTGTGAGAATAAAAAATTCCCCCCTCCAAAAAAAGTAGTACAAAATGGACAAGTGGTAGAGTTGAGAGAATAGCAACAATGTACCAATGGATTAGAAAATCTGAAAAGATATTTCTCTGTGTGTAAGTGCATGTCTGTGCATGTGTACATGCATGTGTGTGCTTGTGTGTGTATGAGTGAGAGAGACCAAGGGATACGACAGAGGTGTAATTACTAGTTAAAATCAAAATGGTGATTATCAATAAATGTCTGCATAAGTGGATATACAGTTGAATATAAGCAAAATTAAATCATTGCCTTGTAAAATAGATTTTTTAAAAAACTCCAGTAAAATTAAAATTATTTTCAGATTTTTAAATGTTTGCAAAAATGTTGAGTGAACAATTTCATCAAATTATTTTAAATTCACATTTACCTGATGATTAGAGAAATTCTGCATCTTTTTTATAGCTTATAATTTTTAAGAGTTCCTTACAGACATCATTCAGTTATATGGATTGTATATACCTTTTTTTCCACAATGTGTGGCTTGTCTTTAAACTTTGTTTAAATTCTTAGAGAATTTATTTATTTTAATGTGGTCAAACTAATTAATTTTACTTTGTGCTTTATGCTCTTTGAGTCTTGCTAAGAAATAACTTTAAAGGCCTATATGCTACCATGACTTCCTGAAGATATTTCAATCAACTAGATTAAATTGTTTAACATTATGCTTTAAGGTTTTTTTTTTGCGGTACGCGGGCATCTCACTGCCGTGGCCTCTCCCGTTGCAGAGCACAGGCTCCGGATGCGCAGGCTCAGCGGCCGTGGCTCACGGGCCCAGCCGCTCCGCGGCATGTGGGATCCTCCCGGACCTGGGCACGAACCCGTGTCCCCTGCATCGGCAGGCGGACTCTCAACCACTGCGCCACCAGGGAAGCCCATGCTTTAAGTTTTTAATCTACTTTAGAGTTAGCTTTTCTGGCACACACAATAGTCAAACCAAACAGCTGGCTTTCACCTAAGTACTATTTTTTTATCCATGTTATAAATATTTCCCATTTTTGCATAAATTAAATTTAACTGAAGAAAAGTTTTATTCACAGAATGAGGAAAATATTTAAATATAATTTTATTTAAAAGGTGTTCTCTTTTTTACTACCACTGATAACGAGAATTAAGCACATGATATCACTCTTCATAAAAGTAAGGTCACACATGCATAATTTATAAACTAAAAAATTCTGTACCTTTAGGTAGTACTGCTTCTGAGTATCATAAAATAGTATTTCAGTACTCAGTAAAATGCATAAACAAAGCCATTCAAGGGCAGTTTCTCTGCTTACATTTGGGTAAGTAGAGAAAATCTTTCCTCATAAATGAGCCTGTATTTCCTATTCTTTAGAGGTTTATGAAAGGCCAAGAGCCAATTTTACTTGAAAAATTGACCTCAACCCATGTAGCTCTTTAGTGCAGCTTTTTATTGTTTAGTATAATCAATTCTCGTGGGTGAAAATTTTGTGCTTCTGGTAAATACATTTTAAACAATGGCAAAGTCAAATTTTAAATGTTTTAGATGTTTTAGATATCATTGAGTAGAATGTGATTATTTTGTTTTCTGAGCTGCAGAGAGAGTAAAAAATGTCTTAAAAAAAGGTCACAGATAACTTTATTGCTAGAATTAAAATTCTGCTTTTATCTGTCAGATGGAATAGTTTGATTACTACATCATTCCAACTTTAAGCTGATCAATTCATTTTAAACAATTACAAATTTATCTAATTTGTTACATTGTTTTAAACATTTAAAATAAATGTGAATTTTATGAAAAAGAACAATGTTGGAGACTGAATATTTCTGAAGGCAACAATAGCTCACTTTTAGAATTTGGAAGAAATATTTCAAAGTAATTGAATGCTATTAGGTGAATAGCATTGCATGTATACATATAGAACAAATTTGAAGCCAGTTCATCTAACATTCTCTCACAAACATTCCAGTAGAAGTCAACACTCTGAATGAGGATTATCTCTCATATATGAAAGTTCCAAATAATATCTGCAAAAATTAAAATAACTATTTTTGTGGTCCACCATTTCAAATTGTGATTCACAATGTAATAAATCATCAGCATCATTTTATATTTAGAAACTTTTAACAGTACATCTGCATCGTACTGTTATTTATTTGTTTTGATGCAGTATCCCTTGAAAATAAATGTAGTGTAATGTTATTTTAGTAATCAAAATTGTAAATATGGCAAATTCAATTAACATAAGTTTTTATCTGGCAGTTCAATTGATGGTTTTCAGTAGGGAGACTATAGTCAAAAACAATGAATCAATTTAAATATTTGTGAAGCAGAGATTTTTCTAATAAAGGGGAATTATGGGGTTGTAAAACATAAGAACAGATATCCATTTTTGTGATCCAGTATTAAAGACAATGCCATGTTATACTGTCACCAAACCAAATTCTGATATGTGAATTTCTCTTTCTTATAAATGACTTTAGTCTGAAAACCAAAGACTTTGTCTCACAGTTTAATAAGACCTCAAACTGACACATATTCCTTTTTCCTGCATCTTCAGTCTGTTAAATAATCATCATATATATATATATATATATATATATATATATATGTATACATATGACTTAATAGATGATTTCTATTAGGATGCTTGTGAGAAAGTGTTAAATGAGTGAACTGGCTTCAAATTCATGCTATATGTATACATGCAATGCCATTATGTCAGTGTCAATTATTACTTTGAAATATTGCTTCCAAATTCTAAAAATGGGATATTATTTCCTTGAGAAATATTCCAGCTTCTACATTCTGTTCTTTTTCATAAAATTCACATTTATTTAAAAAGTTTAAATAACAATGTAACAAATTAGATTCATTTGTAATTATTTATAATGAATATCTATATCATCATTGTTTGGAAATTACATAAATATTTGCATGCACATATGTCTAGATGATGTGTCCTTCTTACCTATATAACACTGTCATTTTTAATAGCCTATGTGTTCAGCTCTGGCAAAAGACATGGATGAACAAAGCTACCCCCTCTGCTTGAAGCACAGTAGGCTGATCCATGTAATGTTCTTGCTTGTTACAGCTTTGTTGGGTGTAAAGTTCTGTTTGGAATAAGCTTTGAAAACTTTGCTTGCTGATTTATATCCTCGCTTGGTTCAAAGGGGCGATTGGTGTCTACAGTGTAAGCAGTCCATTCTTATCCACAGAATCAGAATTGCCAATACCCTTGAGTAAATTATTTTGATCGAACTTTTAAGTGCTTCGGGATATACTTGTATCAGATATCTTGATTCATATATGTATATATCTGTTACAATAAGTCTCTTTTATTTGCTTCCTACATTGTTCATTTGTTCTGTAAATAAGGGAGGTCAGAAATAAGCATTCTTATCTGACATATCAAAATTGAAATGAATCCCAGCAACTGGAGTCTTCAGCATTGCTGGTGATGGTTGAATCAGAATGTTTCCTTTATGTGGTGGGCAAATCACATTACTTCTCTTTACCTGGATATGCAATCTGTCAAATGGGTGAAGTAATAATATTAATACTAAAGAATACCATCTTTAAAATGGGAGGCACAGAATTTTGACTCAACCCATTTTATCTAATGATTAAATTCATTTTTATGATGATTTCATAATTTGATTATAGCTATGTAGTTGTATGTTTGAAAGTACTCACTCCAAAAGTGAAAATTTAGATTTATAAAAATGACACTCAAAATGATTAATGGCAGGTGATTACTGCTTACTGCATGAACTAGCTATATTATTACTTAGATATCATGTTGGCTAGTGCAATTAGGATATTAACTGGTTTACAAAATTAAATTTGTATAAAGTATGAAAACTTATTAAAATAGGAACTTACATCATTAATATTTAGAAATAATATGCATGTTATATTAATTTAATTTATAAATTTTGGCACAGTTTATTGAAATGTTAGGCAATATAGAAGTTTTACTAATAAGTTTTATTTTAAGCAGATATGTATATAATTCCCTAGAATCTTTATATGCATACATAAATGAAATATGAACAGTATCATATGCATAATGGCAAAATTATTTAATTCTATAAATAATTGTAAAATTGTGCTGTAGTTGATTGCCACAGACTAAGTAACACCAGTGTTTACATGAGGAATATAAGATTTAATGAAGTGTACTGAGTTTACAACCATATTAAAATCTTTATTCTTGGTATAGAAATATTCTCTTTCAAAATAAATATTACAGACTCATAAAGACCATTGCAATTTTAGCTTTGTTATAGATGAAATGATGTGAAGAAAAACAAGGATATTTCAGAGTCATCAGATCTGATCAAAACATATGCTAAGTGTCTTGTTATCCACTGCCATGTGCTAAGCACTGTGCAGAACAAACATAGTCAATGTAATCTACAGTTTCTAGTTCATCCTTCATAGTTAGGTAATCCTAACATATAGGAAAATGTGAGAATGCAGACATGTAATCAATATTGAATGCAGGCATGTAATCAATATTAAATGCAGGCCATTTTCTTTTGAATTTCCAGATATACCATTTGTAGGTTACTGATTTCCTGAGCTATTTTAATTAAATAGACTGATAGATAGTATTGAAGACTGTGCACATTTCAGCCAGATATGTTTGTACATTTCTATTTTCAAGAGGGATTATTTTCAAGATGCACTGACCGTTGTCACAGTGGTATAGACTGTGCCCATGAAACAGACTTTCAATAACTAATACACCCTAAGGTGGAATTAGGCATCTGCCTGATTAGCAAGAATCAAATAGTATATAGCACGATCCAGAAGGCCTATATGCTCTCAGGAAGCAAGTTTACATGTCAAAATCTAACAGTCTTCTCAGAACTGATAGGAAAGAACAGCATTGCCAACTGTTTCACAATTCACTTCTTTCTTGGCTTCTCTAACTTTGCATTGCACCTTGTCAACATTTCCTGAATAATTAAATTGTTCTAAAATTATTATCTGGTCTTACTTGTCTAGCATAGAGAAGTAGAACATGGTAGTCAGAAAAATAGAGGAATAGAACAACTGGAACAGGCCTTACAGAAATACCTTATGTAGCTGCAGAAATGTATAAATGGGAATTTGAAACAGAAAACCTTAAAGTAACTTCTCCAAAGTCATGCTGCTGGTTACACAGAGAGGGAGTAAAACCAAATTGCTTTTCACTTTAACTTATTATCAGCAAATGATACAGTATGCTAGTTCTCTCTTTGCTCTTTGTTCACTCTTGCTAAGAATTAGAAAGTAAATGCTGAAAAGGGTAAATAGTTGATTTGCAAGTTTTAAGGGGAATCGATGGTTTTAATATATGTCCTATCCAAAGTATCTATGACTTGCCACAGAGTAGATGGTTTTGTTTCAGCAGGTTTTGTAAGGCCTATACATTTGTGTGCAGTATTTTATGTGTTTGTACATTTTCCTATGGCATATGGGTAGATTCAATAACATTGTCAAAAGGAAAAATGACTTAATAATTTTAAGATTCATAGCCTTTTGGTGAAACAAAGCATCCAGACATAAAAAATAATTTATATATATATATATACATGTAGACAGAATGATCAACATAAAAGAAAACCCTTATTTTTAAAAAAAGGCATACATGGTAAGATTATACACTTGCATTGGAACTGAAGATGTATTTTTCATTACATATTCAATTTTTATGATTATGAATTTCTTATTTTAAAAAATGTCTTCATCAATCAGAGCACAAATTACTTAGCTTACCATGCAGGCTCCCACCCTCCTGAACTGGCCCTTATGAACTATTTATTTCCTGGGGCTGCTATAACAAATTAGCACAAACTTCACGGCCTAAAATAACAGACATTTATTACAGTTCTGGGAGCCAGAAATCCCAAATCAGTACCACCTGGCTGAAATCAAAGTGATGGCAGGGCTGTGCTGCCACCAGAAGCTCTGTAGAACACACTCCTTGCCTCTTCCAGCTTCTGGTAGCTACTGTCATTCTTTGGCTTGTGGCTGTATCACTTCAGTCTCTGCCTTGGTGGCCACACTGCCTTCTCCTCTTCAACGTGTGTGTCATATTTCCCTCTGCCTCCCTCTTATGAGGATATATGTGATTACATTTAGGGAACACCCAGATAATCTAGTAAAGTCTTCCCATCTAAAGCTTATTAACTTAATCACACGTGCAAAGACTTTTTTGCCCATGGATGGTAACATTCATAGGTTCCAAGGACTAGGGCATGGATATTTTGGGGGGAGGCATTATTAAACCTACTGTACTAACTCTCCTTTGTCAGTATCTGCTTTCTCACCAAGAGTACCTTACAGCTCAGCTATGGACTGGGAAATATTGAATACTTAACAGTTCTTCCAACACACCATTCTCTCTCTCCCTTCAGCTTCTTTGTATTTTTCTCTCTTCTGTCTTCAATGTTCTTCCTCACGGATCTTTTTTTTTTAAATTTTTTATTGAAGTATACTTGATTTACAATATTGTATAAATTTCAGGTGTACAGCACAATCATTCAGTTTTATATATATATATATATGTATATATATATATATATATATTCATTTTCAGATTATTTTACCTTCAGTATAGTTCCCTGTGCTATACAGTAGTAGGTCCTTGTTGGTTATCTATTTTATACATAGTCGTGTATACATGTTAATCCCAGCCTCCTAATTTATCCCTCCCCCTACCCACCTTTCCCCTTTGGTAAGCATAAGTTTGTTTTCTGTGTCTGTGTGTCTCTTTGTGTTTTGGAAATAAGTTCATTTGTGTATTTTTTTCCTTTTCTTTTAGATTCCACATATAAGCTATATAATATATTTGTCTTTCTCTGTCTGGCTTACTTCATTTAGTATGATTTACTTAATTCCTTCATATCCTTCAGCCTAATTCAGGTTAAAACAAACAAAAACCAAACCAAAACAACAACAAAATCCTCCTTTCTCAGGCCATGCCAGGACTCAGCTATGGCTCTTGCTCCCTGGACAGGTTCTTGTACACCATAATCCTGTATTTCAGGTATTTATTTTTCTTTTCTTTCTGAGGCACAAAAATAAATCTTTAATTTTTGTATCTGGTAGTCAAATTATTGCCTGACACATAATAGGAGATCAATATGTATTTATTGGTTACATTATTGTGTGAATAGACTTGGCTTTATTAGTGGGAATAGTAATTTACTTTAAAATAGTGTTCTGTCACTTGGGAAATAAACTGAATTGCAATGAGAAAACTGGAATCACTAAGTGATCTATAGAATAAGAATTGAATTTACTGTTATTACAATGGGTATTAATAGCAAACCATTCCAAAATTAAAATGCATAGTATAAAGAATTTAAATACATATTTATTTCTCATTGCATTTTCTAACATAAAAAGACATTAACTCCTTGTTAGAAACCTGAGTATTTAAAAAAAAATGTGTTAGTGTCCTAAAAAGGCATATGACTTTCATATATTTTTAAAAGAGTTTCTAAACATTTCTTAACATATGAAAAGCATAAACTCAGAAGGCTATTCTACATTACTTCATTTTAAAATTGGATAATACAGGTTGTGTGTTTACTCAGTTCAACTCAGAATCAAGGAAAGGTACTCTGAGCTAAGTAGAAAGCTGGAAAGGGAAGACATAGGGCAGAGTGAGATGTAGTTCCTGTTCTCAAAGAAATTTTAACATAAGAATGGAAGGAAGTTAACAGAATAAATAAGACAGCAAAGTGATATAGAAGTTAAAACATACACGAGGAGCACAGAGTAGAAAGCAAAGGGGTGTGTGTGTGTGTTATGTGTGTGTTTGTGTGTGTGTACACCTAAACACGTAGGGGCATGCACAGCTGGCTAATGGTAAAAATTAATGGGAAGCTGGACAATGACTGTTGCTTTTGTGTTGTACCCAAAAGGAGGGCTAGGAATTCACCAGGCAGTGAGTCAGAAAGATATAACAGAGATAGTAAAATACATTAACTAGAGAGTCAGACCAGCCCAGGGACATGCAAGCAGTCTAGATTATTCACAGTAAAAATTCTCAAATTTGACTAATTTAAAAAACTAGCATAATCAGAAAAAGAAATCTTGCACAGCTTCCATATTGTTTTACTCCAAATTGGATTACTACCTAATATTTATAGACATGGGATATCACTTTAAAATACCTTATGCATAAATGTATTATGAAACTTAAAACTACTACAAGTTTATTTAATAAAAACTATAAAATTAATAGGAGTAAGATTACATTTAATATAGTGTCATGCTAATATCTGGTTCTGTGTTAAAGTATTTTAACTTTGATTTTACTAGAAATCATTTTACACAGAAAATGTTTGTTCTCAAAACATAGAAATGCCTGGAATAAATTCAAGATTTATTTTTGGCTAGATCAGGATAAGCAATCCTTCAACTTAATCAAATTTATGTCCAGTGAATCTTACTTGAATGCCAATTTTAAGTAGGCATATTTGAGGATTATATTTAAGTTGTGGCAATATTTAACTCTGACCCAAATGGTAAGTCAATGCAATTATTTCTGAAACTGGAAGAAATAAGGTTATACCTTAGATTCTTAGTTAGTAGCCATTGGGAATATCTAATTTACAACATTAATTTTAAGCAAATTTTAAGCAAAAGAGAAACAGAAAAGTCAGCAAGAGCTAAAAATACCCTCTTTATTACAAGTAACCAAAAATTTGAGACCATGGTTTGAACCTGAGGCCAAATTTGCACATTTACTAATATTACATCCCCATAAATACAGACACCATGAACTGCATGTGAAGATTGTAGAGGTGACAATTAGAATCAGCCACCTTTAAAGTGGACCTTGGCCTATAGCACAATCCATCCAGCACAGAGAGTCAGAAAGAAAAGCCACTCAAGAATTGTAATTTATGAATGAATAGAACACATCATTATTAACAGAATAGAGGGCAAAATTCATACAGTCATCTCAATAAACACAGAAAATGTACTTGGCAAAGTCCAATAACTTTTCATGACAAAAAACAGTCAATGAACAAAAAATATAGTGGAATTTGCTCAAAATGAAAAAGGCCATCTACAAAAACCTGCAGCTAACATCATAGTTAATGATGAAAGACTGAAAGCTTTTTCCTCAAATCAGGAAAACAATAATATCCATCCTTACTACCCATATTCAACATTTTGCTGGAAGTTCTATTCTGAATAATTAGGCAAAAAGAAGAAATTAAAGGCATCCAGATTGTAAATAAAGAAGTGAAACTATATTTGTAGATGACATGATCTGATATATAGAAAGTCCTAAGGAATCCACAAAATAACTCTTAGAACTTATAAAACCAGTTCAGTAACATTGCAAGATAAAAGATTGATTTACAAAAATAAAGTATATTTCTGTATAATAATAGTAAACAATCTGAAAATAAAATTAAGGCAACAATTCCAATTATAAATATCAAAAACATTAAAACAATACTTAATAAACTTGACAAAAGAGGTGCAAGACACTGTTGGGGAAGAAGAAATTTTCCTTTATACTTCTAGGTTCTTCTGGCTGGTCTAAGAATTAAATTGACATGAGACAGATTAATAGGAGAAAGTCAAACAAAATTTTAATAGCATATATATATATATATATATATATATATATATATATATATATATGGGAGAGACCCAGGAAACCTGAGTAACTCACCAAAATGACTGAAGCCCTCATCTTAAATCCCATCTTCAGCTAAAGACAAAAGAGGATGTTGGAATAGTGGTTTGGGACTTCAAAGAGAAGTAAGGCAACTCACAAGGAGATGGACAAGCAAATGTCTGGTCAATAAATGTTTGTTGGATCAGGCATAGACAATGTGGTACAGAGTGGACTCTGGTCTCTAAGCCCTGTTATCTCCACCACATCTAGCTCATATTCTTTGCAGAGATCTCTGGTGATAGATGCATTTTGGGAACAGACCCTCTATCTAAATTGTTTTAGGTACTTAGGGGGAAGGTCAGAGTTTCTTCCTGAATGTTTTGGGCCTTGATTCTTTTTAGCTTGAAATAATCTACATGCCAAAGAGACATTTTGGCATGGCAAATTTTGTTTCCCTTCAACTTATACAACAAAAATTACAAAATATGTTTGAATGAAATTAGAGAAGAACTAAATCAATGTTAAGCCAAGGTCATGGATTGAAAGATTTAATATTGTTACAAGGACACACTACTCAAATTGATCTATGGATTCAATGCATTCCTCATTATAATCCCACATCCTTTTTTTTTTTTTTTGCAGAAGTTGGTAAAATGGGAACGAAATTGAATCATTTGTAGAGGTGTGGATGGACCTAGAGACTGTCATACAGAGTGAAGTAAGTCAGAAATAAAAACAAATACCATATATTAACACATATATGTGGAATCTGAAAAAATTGGTATAGACAATCTTATTTACAAAGGAGAGATAGAGACACAGACATAGAGAACAAATGTATGGATACCAAGGGGGAAGAGGGGGGGGATGAATTGGGAGATTAAGATTGACATATATACACTATTAATACTATGTATAAAATAGATAACTAATGAGAACCTATACTTTATAGCACAGGGAACTCTACTCAGTGCTCTGTGGTGACCTAAATGGGAAGAAAATCCAAAAAAGAGGGAATATATGTATATGTATAGCTGATTCACTTTGCTGTACAGTAGAAAGTAACACAACATTGTAAAACAACTATACTCCAATAAAATTTTTTTTTTAAAGTTGGTAAAATGAAGCTGGAGTTCATGTGAAAAACCAAAGGATACAGAATAGCCAAAACAATATGCGAAAGAAGAATACAATTGGAGGACTCACATTCTCTGATTTCAAAACTTACTACAAAGCAATAGTAATCAACACAGCATAGTACTAGCATACAAATTGGAATATAGATCAATAGGGTAGAATTGATAGTTCAGAAATAAACTCTTCATGGTCAATTAATTTTTGACAAGAGTGTCAAGACAATTAAAAGGAGAAGGAATAGTTATTTCAACAAAGTAGTATGGAGATAACAGGATATCCACACAAAAGAATGAGGTTGATTCCCTATCTCCTACCATATACATACATACATGCATACATAAATCAGAATGATCACCGACCTAAATATAAGAACTCAAACTATAATACTCTTAGAAGAAAACATGTTGCATTAGGCAATGGCCTCTTATATAAGATGCCAAAATCACAAGTGACAAAAATAGATAACTAGACCTTATAGGCTTTTCATCAAAGAGGATATTAAAAATAGTCCCATCGCCAGTGAAAATGAAAAATGGT
The DNA here is from genome assembly GCF_937001465.1 of Orcinus orca. Lineage (NCBI taxonomy): Eukaryota > Metazoa > Chordata > Mammalia > Artiodactyla > Delphinidae > Orcinus > Orcinus orca. The sequence goes on from NC_064576.1 coordinate 22,449,028, forward strand.
ACAGTCATTTTGGAAGACAGAAGATGGTTTATTACAAAACGAAACATACTATGACCTTACAATCTAGCACTGTGCTCCTTGGTATTTGCCTAAAGGAGTTCAAAACATGACCACACAAAAACCAGTTCATGGATATTAATAGCAGCTTTATTGCCAAAACGTGGAAGGAACTAAGATCTTCTGTAACAGGTGAATGAGTAAATAAACTGTGGTACATCCAGACAATGGAATATTACTCAGTGCTAAAAATGAATGAGCTATCAAGCCATGAAATAATGTGGAAGAAACTTAAATGCATAATACTAAATGAAAGAAGCCAATCTGAAAAGGCAACATACTGTATGATCCCAACTGTATGATATTCTGAAGAAGGCAAAACTATGGAGACAATAAAAAGACCAGTGGTTGCCAGGGGTTAAGGAAAACTGAAGGATGACTAATTGGAGTACGGAAGATTTTTTAGGGAAGCGAAAATACTCTGTATGGTACTACAAAGGTGGATGCATGCCATTATACGTTTTTACAAACCAATAGATTGTACAACACCAAGAGTGAACACTAATCTAAACTATGGACTTTGGATAATTATGATGCATCAATGCAGATTCATCAATTATAACAAATGTACCACTCCAGTGGGAGGTGTTGATAATGGTGGGAGAAGGGGCTATGTATGTGTTGGAACAGGGAGTATATGGGAAATCTCTGTACCTTCCTCTCAGTTTTGCTGGGAACCTAAAATTGCTCTTTAAAAAAAAAAAAAAACCTTAACTCTATGTCTCATTTAGTACTTTAAGTAAAATCAAGGTGAATTAAATTCTCAAGCATAATAGAAAAAAAGAAAAAATCTTAAAAGAAAATAAGTATCTTGTCATATCCATTTTTAGAAAGAGGTTGGCTAGAGTAGGCTCTCCTTTGCAGGGAGGGAACTGAGGTTTGGGAATTAGTAGGAAACTCAGAAAACATAGTGACAGATTGGGAAAATATAAAATATATACAAACATTAGAAAAGCCCCATATACAAAAGTCTATTACCTTAACTGAAAACAGGCAGATTCTGAGGCACATCATTAGCTCTAAAGACTTTCTGTATCATTGGTAAGCTATAATACTAAAATATACAATAGTTAAATTCATAATTTTGAAGAGCAGCATGTTCTTAGAGAAGAAATATGTTCACACATACATAAAATATGACCAGTGTGAATGAATTCAAGGAGGGGGGGGAATCCATTTTAAATAACAGAATGCATGAAGCAATTAAAAAAAAAAAGATAAATGCAGTTCAATTTCATCCTGAACTATTTGCTAAATAAGATGTAATCGAGTAGAAATCCTACTGGAATTAATAGGCAAAGGAATATTTGTAGTTAAAATATATTTGTTCATATGCAATAAAGAGACCTCAAAAATACTGCTTTCTTTCAAACTAGATCCCATATGAACTGTTGTTTATACCATTAATGTGCTAAGGAAGCATTTATATAGTGAAACATAAGCTTCATTACATTACCATGAATTATACATTTGTGGCTCTAATTATATATAACTTTTTACTGTATAAAGTAGAAGATTGAGGCAGACATATTAAGGATATTTTAAATTAGGTCTGCTAGGAGATGTTAATGCTACAGGTTCAGGAATATTTTTAGGATGATACATTTTAGTACAAAAATGTGAAATAGAAAAGTTTATAAATTAGAACTAATTATTATTCTTGTTAGCATACAGTATTTCTTAATTTAAATTTTTACTGATTTCATTAGCTGATCCATCAAATGCAAATTTTCACTTGTAACAACCAAAATGAATTAGTAATGACTTATTTGTTTTGTTACGCTCTGAACTCCCATAAAATCTCTGCCACAAAATTCTTGTGTACTCAGTGCCTTAGGCACTGACATGTCTCCACAGACTCAGAATATGCCTTTAGTTTCCATTGAGAAAATACCTCTCATATTTCAATATTTTCTATCAAATGCACTGAGTCCTTATTTTAACAACACATTTAAACCTGATAAGAATTTGACTAATATATTTCAGTGCGAGATATACAAAATTTCCTATATGATTCTACTGTACTGTCATCAGAGCTGTTATATTTCCTCCAAATCCTGAAAAAAATACAAAATTGTTTTCCCTTTAGAGTTTAAAAGCAACAGAATTAAATTAGAGACAATAGAGGCCAAGTGAAACGTTTGGCTATCCTCAGACAGCATAAGTTTTTCTTATTTTCTCCTTTGTCAGGCTGTGTGCTTTTCACTTTAAAATTCTCCAAGCTATGGATCATCTATCTCTTCTTTGGGGAGACTATTCCACCATCTAATATAGTTCACTAGCTATGTCAAAGTCCAACTTTCCTGACTGAGAATCAGAGTAGAGTGGAATTTCCTTCTAACAGAGGGGCCATTTGACTCGTTTTATTATTTTTATTACTCAACACCATAGTGAACTAGCTAGTTGACTGTGTGTGTTCAAAGACGTAGACCTGCCCTAAGGACTCACATCTCAACAAATGATCCCTTTCCTCTGCCTGACTCGCCCAGCAAAGGACAGAGAATGCAATCATCTTGATCAATGAACCTGAGTAAAAGCAGAGCAGGCAAGACACTAATCAAATAAGTGGATCTGCTGAGGCTAATCCTTCAACCCCAAACTTTGTTTCTTGAGCACCCACAGGAGATAAGCAGGGAAAAGAAGGCTAGACAATATGCTGTACTTGGCATGACTCAAATAGGCCTCCTGCAGTCACATTTCCATTTAGTCACCTTGAGAATACAATGTAGTCTCAGAGACCTAGACATGCATATTCTGCTTCAGATGCACTTCCACATATAATTTTGCTATTGTCTGCAAATTTTAGGTTATAAAATATCACACCAGTAATTACAAACATCCTCAAAGAGAAACAGGTAGAAAACCAATTTGAAAATAATTAGTCTTTATAGGGTTCCTCTCATAATATTCTTCATAGATTGTTACAATTAAAAGCACTCTAGGCAAAGAATCAGGATCAAGATTTGAAATTTTACATTAAAAGTTGTTACTTTGAGAAAATCATTTCACCTCTCGGTACTTCAAGTGTATTGTAAAACAATCGTAATAACTACTTCATTAGATTGTTGTGAAATGTATTGGGAATATTGTCATCAAAAGTGTCAATCATAGAGTACAATTAACATATGGTATATATAAATTTTCTCTTTATTTTTAAAACAACTGCTAAGATGCCAATCCTAATTGAAAAGTGTTATGGACTTCTATACAGTGTTTTGGGAACCAGAAAATGAAAACTATAATTTATTTTGTAAAAATGATACGAGAAACTTGGATTGATGAGGTCATTTTCATAAATGGCATGAGTAAGCAAATTATTTAATGGAAAGAGGGGAATATTATGCCAGATAGTAAAAATAGTTATTTTACATATTAAATTTAAAATATTAAATATAAAAGCATTTCTTTGAAATTCCTTTTCACCACCAATCTAAACCTCCTTTCACATTCTTCTTTTCATTGGTTCCAGTTCTCAGCTTTAAATTAGAAAGTTTTCTTTTAAAAAATGCTTAGTAAAACCACCAGCATATTAAAAACTCAAAATAGTATGTATATATTTAAATTTAGAGAATGTTTGTTTCTCAAGTGTCCAGGGAAGGGGGCTGATGCAGGAACCACCAATGAAAACATACACTGGGGACGATTTAACAGGCAAGATCATGCCAGGGGAAAGGAGAATTTGAGAAGCTGAGCCACAGTGAGATCTCCTGTAACATGAGTATGTGGCTGAGGTGCCATGTGATTCTAAGAAGCTCACACATACACACACACACACACACACAGGCACACACACACATTCTAAATGACATTCAGCATCAGGTGTGAGATACTGATGACAGTCAATATTGACCAGAGAGCTGTGACAGTCAAGGTCAAGAGGAGTATACAAAAGGTCAGTGATGGGAGGGGATATTTGTCTCCAGTCTCTCTCCCCTTCCTGCCCTAATGCACTGAAGGAGTCATGCCTTTGTGGACAAAAAATGTTGCCTGACATTTGAGTAAACAAAGAATGTCACCTGCCATTCCAGTAAATAACAAATGTTGCCCGCCATCAAGCCATCAGCCATTGCAACCACCCCTGATGGTGTGCCCTGAGGGCAATAAAGGATAGAGAAAAACAGGATACGGGCCCTAGATAGTTAAGATTCGTATCTAAAGAATAACTTATATAAGCCCAGACTCTTGAATCTTCCCATACATAGCAAAATGCTAATGTCATTAACTTGAGATGTCTGTTTTTTATGATTAGCAGTAATCTTTTGCTATTCAACTACTACATTTTTGTTTTCAGCAGAAAATCCTTTATATCCTGGCTCCTCCCCTAACCTCTTTGGAATGCTTCCTGAGAGCTAACTGAGAGACTGTCTCCCAGGTTATAGTCCTCAGTAAGTTATCCAAATAAAACATAACTCCAACTTTTAGGTTGTGTGTTTTTCTTCAGTTGACATCTTGAAGGAGAAAGAAAAGATGTGTCTGAGTCAAACACTCCACGCATCAACTTCAAATATTGGGCATGTATGAGGTGACTGAGTATGTATGTATACAGTCATCTCAGGTGCACATTTAAGATGGGGAGGTCAAAAAACAGTAACAAACATATATTGATACATTTTAAAAATCTACATTAATGCAAAAAATCCATGATGAAAAAAAATTATTTTTAAGAGATTCAGTCCTAACTTCAATCTTGTGATGTTGGGACGGGAGTTTGAGATGCATCTAGGCAATCCAAAGGTATTCAAACACTAATAATTGTTCTTGATGTACATATATATATATATATATATATATGTGTGTGTGTGTGTGTGTGTGTGTGTATATATATATTTATATATATACACATATATATACGTATATATGTGTGTGTGTGTATATATATATATATATACACTAACGTATACACATTAAAAACACTCTGTCAGATGAAAATAGGATGGACAGTGTTTACTTTAAATTCATACAATTCATTAATGCTTTTGGTGTCTGGGTAATGGGAGAAGTAAGCAGGATGTATCCTTCTGACCTACTTTTAGCAACTTCATTTCTGTAGTTGATTCACAAGATTTTCTTCCATTTCACAAATGGGATTTACTTCCCATACATTTCTATTGGGTTGGCCAAAAAGTTCATTCGGGTTTAACATCTTACGGAAAAACCCAAATGAACTTTTTGGCCAACCCAATAGATTGTCATTTGTCATTTTTATTATCAATGTGATGGTGTTTGAGGGACTAACAGAAATATTTCTAAAAGAAATGAATCCCCTTTTTGCTCATCCAATGCTACGATATGATTAAACTTTATTTATACAATAATAGTGTTGGAAGACAGATACTTCAACTGCTTTCTCTTACATCCTTTATCCCAGCAGATATCTGTTAAGATTTATTGGTTTGATTAGTTACAACCTGGACATCATTAATGTCTTTGGAGTCACAAGAAAGCTTGATATTCTTTGGAACTCTAACCACGGTAAACTAAATATTATTAGAGGGGTGTGTGTGTGTGTGTGTGTGTGTACACATATATACAGCTATATATACACTAGGTGACTATATAATTACATATATGATTTATAAAGCTATAAAATACAGTTCATGCCAGAGGCTGAGTTTCTCTTTCTGTAATCTGTCTTTTGAGGAACAATTTGAAATGTGCTAGCAGGTTGTGCGAAAGACAAGAGAAACTAAGCTATTTCATGAATTCCCAACACATGACTCTGTGAAGTCTTTTGTCAGTAAGCTAACCTTCAATTAATTACAATGTCTGAGAGTACTCTAACACCTAACATATTATTTCCAGGTTTGACAACTGTAAAGACAACCCTGGAAGGCAATTCCCTTCCTCTATTTCAATGCTTCTGAAGCCCTGACATAAAAGTAGGTGATGGGTGCAGAAACCTTTCAAGCTAATGTGCTTGCTGCTCAGGTTTCTGTCATGACAAACTATTTTTATATGACTATCAATTAACTTAAATAGTAGATGCTTAATTATTTAGGAATTAAAAGAATGAAAATATCTTCCTTTCCTTAGGGGGAAAAAAATTTTTTTTCTCAGTGCACCAGTTGTGTATGTTTTCTTTCTCTTATTTTCACTAAAATAATGAGCTATAAATCTCTAGATATACTCCCAATTAAATAAAGAAAATCACAATTTTGAGTCATGCCTTTCTCTAAAAGGAAGTTTCCAATTAACATTTCTATTCAAGGTCGAGAAAAGAGGTAGGCTGTTGAAGTATCACTGAAGTGGTGCCAATGTATTCAAGATTTGACCTGATCTCTATAGCTACAAAAAAGCACAAGAATAGGAAAATAAGGATTAGTAATCTTCCTTTTATTTCTTTTCTTTTCTTTCTTTTTTTTTTTGAGGAAGATAGTTGCAGTTGTATTAATTTTTAATGGGGACCCTCTACAACTGTATTTCCTTGAAGACATAACATTTAATGATAGTGAATTATACTTAAAAATCTCAACAATAAGCATTATATATTTAACTCTATTTCATAGCAATTTTATTTAGGAAATAAATTTTCTGATCTTCAGTCTTCCTAAGGCTGCTAATAAATCAACTGTAAATAATTGAAAAAATTTGTACAGTAGTATTAATTACAATTCAACCATTGCAGAACCTAAATTTGACTTATTTTATTATCCCAAAAGTTTTCCAGAGATAGCTAATAAAGCCAGAAAGTTGTTTGATTTATTAAATATAGAAAATGTATTTAATAACATTTATTAGTACTACTATATTAAGTGAAAAGAAACTTATCCTTAAAACTTATATATGATTCATGTGTCAGACAAAACAGATGTACTTTTCCCTATTCCTTGCCCTAAGTGCTACTAAAATCCCTGGATATTGTATGCAAAACATAAGAAGATTCTGAAAGGTGGAGAGAGAAAAGTAGAACATTTCGTGACCTCAGGACCCAAGGAATGACATGATGGTGTGTTCCCTCTTCCTTTCCTGAGAGAAAAAATATTTTTCCTCAATGCAACAAGTTGTGTATGTTGCATTTCTCTGATTTCTTTTTACTTCATACATTCCAGACATAGAGCTGAAGGAATGAATGAGCCACAAGTGCCAATGGGTAGGCACAATAAAAGCTCTAACAAAGCCTACTGTCTCCAGACAAAAGCCCAGGAAAAAGAGCAATTTAGCAAAACAGAAAGCTTTTAGAAAGTAATTGCTCTCTCAGAGCCAAAAGCCACAGAAAAAATAAGAAGAAAAGCAAAAGCAAAATTGTGTCTCCTCACCCAGCTACACCAGCAAAGTTTGAACGGGGAACCTAGGCTTCCTAGGCTGTAATGAGGTCTCCCAACATCCCACCAGGGTGGTGGCTGAGTGACAAATGGTGATCTCAGGTTTTCATCCCTGACACCCTGTGGTGTCAGAGGAGACTACATGGGGAGACTGGACCACCCCTCACTGGCGGCAACAGGCATGCCCTCCCTCTACCATGAGGTGGTGTTAGAAGGGAGGAATCAGGACCATTACCATATTCTGTGCCAGAAAGTCCACCCTCACTGCAGTGTCATTGGTAACTACATGCGAAGCTGGAATGCCCACCACTGCTCAGCATTAAATAAGAGCAACCCCCATCTCTAAAGAAGCTTGGACTTCTTAGACTTCTACCTCCACCGGTCTGTAATGAGACAGTGTGCCACCCCTTCCCTTGCCAAGAGTGTTGTAGAGAAAGTGAGTTAAAAGGAAAAGTTTAAATAAGATCCGGAAACTCATATATAACACACAAAAAATTCAGATTTCAATCAATAGCCTCTTGTCATACTAAAACATATAGCACAAATATATTCAGGTTGCAATCAATAACTTTGTCATACCAGGAAAAAGGAAGTTCTCAAACTAAATGAAAAATATATATATATATAATCAATAGATGTCATTACTGAGATTTACTGAGCTAGCAGAAATGTTACAATTATGTGATACATATTTTAAAGCAGTCATGACAAAAATGCTTCAGTACGCAATTATGAATGCACTTGAAACATGCAGAAACAGAAACACCCAGCGAAGAAATAGAAGACATGGAGATGAAACAAATGGAAAATAATACAACGGCTAAGATTAAAACAAAACAAAACAACAGCAACAAAAAACTCTGTGAATGGGATCAGCAGCAGAATGGAAGAGACAGAGAAAATAATCAGGGAATTTTAAAATGGAACTAAAAAACTGACCCAATCTGAATGAATGAGAAAAAAATAGATGGAAAAAAGAATAATGAACAGAAACTCAGGTACTATACCAAAAGATCTAACATTTGTATCATGAAGCTCTGTGCCTTTTCATTTAATTCAATTTAGGATATATTTATACTCTAGCACCAAGAGCATATTCAATTAGATTAGTAAAAATCTCAAAACTCCCATGAACTACTTTGAAACACCTATCCCCAAACCTAAAACCTTGACATAGGAACAGTGTTATTTTAGGTTTACACTTTGCCAAGACACACCTCTTCCCCTGGCCTCAACAAGTCTACTCTGGTAAGAATCACTCAGTTCAATGCAACAAACTTTTATTAAGTACCTGCAATGGGTCAGGCCCTCTGTATTTTTACATACTCTTCTCCCTTCCTGGGATGGATTGTTTTATCTGGCCCACTTGGCAAATTTCCACTCTTTATCAAGTTCAGTCCAAATACACTCTGTACTGACTCTCTCAAAAAGGTATGAGAGTTCCTTCATTTTTACTTATAATTTACTTGTCCGTACATCTGTATGTTACTCAATACATCATGTACTAATTTTTGCCCTCCTAACTAAACTGTATGCTCTCAGAGGCTAGAACTCTTTCTTGTCATCTTTGCTACACCAATTGCATTGAAATCCTTTCTATCACAAAGTGTTTTCAGTAATTACCTCTTACACAAATAAATGAATTAATGTATTCAGCTATGCATCAGATTTTTTTTTAATACCTACTGCCTACCAGGCATAGTAATAGACCCAGGTATACATGGTGAATGGATAATGTTACTCATTGTTCTGAAGTATTCAAATCATAGTTGAGAAGACATACCTTTGGAGTAAAGAGGTAATTATAATGAAAGCAATGAGTTGTATATGAATTCCATGTTGTTGGAAGACTTTAAGAGTAAGCATGACTTTGTGTCTTTATATGCTAAGAAGCCACACATGTCGCACAGTTCCTTAGTGTGTATAATGCTTTACATGTTTAGAAAAGGAAAGATTAAAACACTTTTATAATACTAGTCATATAACTGCTCCTATCACCTTTCAACCAATAACATAAGTCATATTTTAACTACTTGACTAAATTACCTTGCTAGCACACACCACAGGGCCTAGCATACAATGAGTTCTCAATAGATACTGTACTGAAAAAAAATGGCTAAAGAAATGGTTTAAATTAGTGCTCTCTGAACTTTTACATTGTGATAATTCTTTTTGAATGTATATAGAATTTAAAGTACATTTCCTACTATACAAATATATCCAGTGCCTTTCAAATATGCAAAATATAAAAAGGAGTGAAAAATAGGTAAAAGTACTTACAGTATAGATTCTGCATTAGTTACTATTAATTAAGTAGACATCAACAGTATTTATATAATAATTTATAGATATTTAGTGTCAATGATAACTATGTAAAAGTCTGGTTCTTAATTTAATGTACATCAATGCTAAAAATATTTTTTAGAAATAGGTTAGGTTTTAAGCAATAATGCTTTTAAAATAAGTTAAACAAATAAGAGTTTCATTTTCTCTTGTTTTAAGAATTGCAAAAATAGGAAATCCAGAGCTATTGAATCTGTTCAAGGTTGTTTTCAAGGACTACTGTCCCTCTGTCTTCCAATTCTGTCCTTTCCAGTAAGTGACTTTCATCTTCATGTTCACACAATGGTTGCTGCATCTTTCCCATTATATTTGTTATCCAGGCTAGAGGTGAAATTTTACGGTAAGGGGGCACAAAAGTCAAAAGACTGACGAGGCATGTTCTAATATTCTTTTCCAGCACAGCCACTGCTTGTATTTTAATGGTTAGAACTGGGTTACAAGTCAACCCTAAGCTACAAATTAGTCTTGGAAAATATTTTGCCTTAGTCTGCAGTGGTAGAGGAAGGAAATAAGAGGGGAGTACTAAATAACTCTTGTCTTAAATACTCCTCTGTTTCTGGTTTGACCATCATACCTGAAAGTTGTTGTCACTTATGAGGAAAAAAAGATCAATAAATTGAAATCAGAAAAATAGACAAGTTGCATGAATTTATTAACTCTGGAAAGAAAATTGTCACCCTCCTTGATAGTTGTTCTCTTTGGTTTGGTTTTGTTTTTATTGAACTATAGTTGATTTACAATGTTGTGTTAGTTTCTGGTGTACAGCAAAATGATTCAGTTATATCTATACATATATATATATGTTTGTATGTATATATTCTTTTCCATTATTATTTACTACAGGATATTGAATATAGTTCCCTGTGGGTAGCCGTTCTCCTTGAAACTAATTGGAAGATATCATTTAAAAATTATGATATGGGTTTAAACCAACTGAAACTTTCATTTCAAAACTTTGAAAGAAGCAAGAAAAAAAAGTTTCTAAATTTCCCATGCAGGTAATGTGAGAGTTTGTACAGGCAATAATTTCTGTAACAAAATCGTATAAATATGTCAACATTTCCAAACCTTTGATTCATCAGTGCTCTTTCCATAGTACAGTACACTGAGAATGAACAGATTCTAGTGGCACTGTCTTCAATCCCTCTATACTGCAAAACGTCCCCTAATCCCTCAGGATACTTCACTTATTGGAGCTGGCATTTAGCAAGGGAGATTAAATCTGTATGTTAAGTGTTGGGAAAGACAATTCTCTTATTTTTGGTAAAATTGCATATAAATAGAAGTTGGATAGTTTCTTTTTGCTGCCAATAGATATTATTGTACGCCTATTGGCTACAAGCAACTAACTTTGGAAACCATTGGAGTAAAATTCTGTAAATTGCTTGAATTTAAAGTTTTCAGATACATGCTTTTTAGATATCAACACAGTAGAGTTTATTCTATTCCATGATCATCAACACACTTCTATGATAGAATATCCTGGGAGATAACTTCCTTTGAAACTTTATTGAAAGGTGAAATTTTAACTACTTGCTTTCAGATTCAGAATCCAGTAGCAGGGCCCAATTCTTTTCTAATATCACTTCCTTTTCTCTCTGTTCTGTTTCACAGTTGTCTGTATACCAATATATTGTAATTCATGGAAATACTTGTTTTCTCACTTACAGAGAGACTACTTTGAACAAGTTCAGTGTCAGACTAGCTTTATGTTACAGTTTGTTTCAACCAGTTATACTTTGAGTGCAAATTTAATACCAAATATATTCAGGTATGTGTTTGCCTTTTGAAAGGAATGAGATAAGTTTTACATCCCTAGGATTTTAGATTTACATTCGGATGATTTTTCTTCCTAAATGATTACTTCCTGTGGAGAATTTTTCTTACCTAGAAAGTTACATTACATTTCTAGACACTTACTAAAGAAATATACATCAAGATTTTTTTTTTAATTAAGAGGTAAGATAACTAATTACACAATTTTTGCATAAACTTCTATTTATCTCTATCCCCAAAGAATTTCCCATTTAAAGATGTATCTAAATTAATAACATCTCTTTCTCTTAATGAATAACTAATATAAATTGTTAGCATATCCATTTTAATTATTACTGTAATTGCTAAAGTTGTATTTCCTGCTTTTCAGTTTTAAGTAGAACAGAATTATAACCAAATAGACATAAAGTGTATATATATATACATACATATATATGTAAGTACTTTTTGAGAAGAATATAGCATGTGTTTTTTGGGTTTTGTTTTCTTACTTTATTATTTTTTAATAGATCTATATTGGAGTATAATTGCTTTGCAATACAATGTTAATTTCTGTTGCACAACAAAGCGAATTATCTATATGCATACACATGTCCCCATATCCCCTCCCTCTTGAGCCTCCCTCCCATTCTCCCTATCCCACCCCTCTAGGTCTTAGCAAAGCACCAAGACTATCTCCCTGTGCTATGCTGCTACTTCCCACCAGTCAACTATTTTATATTCAGTAGTGTATATATGTCGATGCTACTCTCACTTTGCCCCAGCTTTGCCCTCCCACCCCATGTCATCAGGTCCATTCTCTATGTCTACCTCTTTATTCTTGCCCTGCAACTAGGTTCATCAGTACCACTATTATTACTAGTTTTTTAAGATTCCATATATATGAAGCATATGGTATTTATTTTTCTCTTTCTGACTTACTTCACTCTGTATGACCGACTTTAGGTCCATCCACCTCACTACAATTAACTCAATTTCATTTCGTTTTATTAGCTGAGTAATATTCCATTGTATATATGTGCCACGTCTTCTTCATCCATTCATCTGTTGATGGACATCTAGGTTGCTTCCATGTCCTGGCTATTGTAAATAGTGCTGCAATGAACATTGTGGTGCATGTCTCTTTTTGAATTATGGTTTTCTCAGGGTATATACCCAGAAGTGGGATTGTTGGGTCATATGGCAGTTCTATTTTCTCAGGTTATATACCCAGAAGTGGGATTCCTGGGTCATATGGCAGTTCTATTTTTAGTTTTTTAAAGAACCTCCATACTGTTCTCCATAGTGGTTGTATCAATTTACATTCCCACCAACAGAGCAGAGAGTTCCCTTTTCTCCACACCCTCTCCAGCATTTATTGTTTGTAGATTTTTGGATGATGGCCATTCTGACTGGTGTGAGGTGATACCTTGTTGTGGATTTGATTTGCATTTCTCTAATGATTAGTGATGTTGAGCATCCTTTCATGTGTTTGTTGGCAATCTGTATATCTTCTTTGGAGAAATGTCTGTTTAGGTCTTCTGCCCATTTTTGGATTGGGTTGTTTGTTTTTTTGATACTGAGCTCCTTGTATATTTTGGAGATTAATCCTTTGTTGTTTCATTGGAAATATTTTCTCCCATTCTGAGGGTTGTCTTTTCGTCTTGTTTATGGTTTCCTTTGCTGTGCAAAAGCTTTAAAGTTTAATTAAGTCCCATTTGTTTATTTTTTTAAATTTCTGTTACTCTAGGAGGTAGGTCAAAAAAGATCTTGCTGTGGTGTATGTCAAAGAGTGTTTCTCCTATGTTTTTCTCTAAAAGTTTTATAGTTTATTGGTCTTACATTTAACTCGTTAATCCATTTGGAGTTTATCGTATGGTGTTAGGTAGTGTTCTAATTTCATTCTTTTATAAGTTGCTGTCCAGTTTTCCCAGCACCACTTATTGAAGAGGCTGTCTTTTCTCCATTGTATGTTCTTGCCTTTTTTGGCACAAATTAGGTGCCCATATGTGCATGGGTTTATCTCTGGCATTGTATCCTGTACCATTGATCTGTATTTCTGTTTTTGTTCCAGTACCATACTGTCTTGATTACTGTAGCTTTGTGGTATAGTTTGAAGTCAGGCAGCCTGATTCCTCCAGCTCAAGTTTGCTTTGGTTATTCGGGGTCTTTTGTGTTTCCATACAAATTGTAGGATTTTTTTGTTCTAATTCTGTGAAGAATGCCATTGGTAGTTTGATAAGGATTGCATTGAATCTGTAGATTGCTTTGGGTAGTATAGTCATTTTTCACAATATTGATTATTCCAATCCAAGAACATGGTATATTTCTCCATCTGTTTATGTCATCTTTGACTTCTTTCATCAGTGTTTTGTAGTTTTCTGAGTACAAGTCTTTCACCTCCTTAGGCAGGTTTATTCCTGGTATTTTATTCTTTTTGTTGCAATGGTAAATGTGAGTGTTTCCTTAATTTCTCTTTCTGATTTTTCATTTTTGGTGTATAGGAATGCCAGAGATTTCTGTGTATTAATTTCTGTGTATTTCTGTGTATTAATTCTGTATCCTGCAACCTTACCAAATTCATTGATTAGTTCTAGTAGTTTTCTGGTGGCATCTTTAGGATTTTCTATGTATAGTATCATGTCATCTGCAAACAGTGACAGTTTTACTTCTTTTTCAATTTGTATTTCTTTTATTTCTTTTTCTTCTCTGATTGCTGTGGCTGGGACTTCCAAAACTATGTTGTATAAGAGTGGTGATATCAGGTTCCTGCATCACATCCTTAAGCATATGTGTACAGCCATAGAAGTATGAATCACAAGAAAAGATGCCTATTGTTTTTTTTTTAAATATTTTTATTGGTGTATAATTGCTTTACAATATTGTATTAGTTTCTGCTGTGTAACAAAGTGAATCAGCTATATGTATACATATATCTCCACATCCCCTCCCTCTTGAGTCACCCTCCCACCCTCCCTATTCCACCCCTCTAGGTGTCACAAAGCACTGAGCTGACCTACCTATGCGATACAGCTGCTTCCCACTAGCTACCTCTTTTACATTTGGTAGTGTATGTCAATGCTACTCTCTCACTTCGTCCCAGCTTACCCTTCCCCTTCCCCGTGTCCTCAGGTCCATTTTCTACATCTAAGATGCCTATTGTTTAAATTTTTCACCACATTTTTTTTCATCTTGCACTTCAGTCCTTTTCACCTTGAACATAGCTCAATGTAGGAGGTGACTAGTTTGGGTGGGATGCAAGTGAGACTTTATCACAATGGACAAGTCTGTTCTGCCAAAGGATTGTGAGGTCAACTCAGTTTGTTTCCATCCATATAAAATGAAATAATTTAAAAAAATAGCCTACTATGTGCCTTGCTTAGTGACTAGGTATTAAGGATGAAAAGGAGAATATGAACAAACTCAGCTCGCAGACACTTTATATTGTGTCTAAATAGTTTCTCACCAACATTTCTGCATCCTTGACTATATACTGTTATATATTAAACTTGTTCTCTCATTTCACAAATAATCCTCTTTTAATGAACAAACATTTTGAAATTAGTTTCCCATCCACTTTCTTATTATTAGCTAACATTGTTATATATCAGACACTTAACAGATAGTAGTTACATGCTTTACATACATTATTATATAATCCAAAGAAAAACTCTATGAAATAAATCCTCTTGATATCCACTTTTTATAAATGATGACATTGTGGCTTTGATGGATGAAGAAACTTATACAAAGTTCTGCAACTAGCATCCTGCTCTGCAATCACATGGAAAAAATATTCTGACCCCAGGGCCAAATTTTCAGTCACTGCGGTAAAATATTTAATCACAACTTCTCTTCTCTTTAAGTAAATTTATTTAAATCTAATGTTTTCCAAAACTGTTAGCACTAAGCATGGGATAAAGAAATAGTTACTTTTCCATTGTCTACAACATTTATGAATAACCTGATTTCCAACCATTCAATACATAATCTGATTAAGTTCTTGAGAGCAATTTTGTATGGCAGATATCACTATCCACCATTTTCAAATGAAGATAAACTGGCTCAGAAACTCTAAGGGTTTTGCCCAGTATTACACAGATGATACGTGTCCCAGCTAAAATATCAGCTTCCACTTTTTTCCCATTAATTTCTTTGGATTCTTCCATGGCTCTAGTGCAGATTTTGATACATTTTGGTAAAACACACTAAATGTGTCCTTCCATTAGTCATGTAACTTGGCTTATTCTAACAATGTATATAAATAAACTTGGCAAAAGAAGAAGAAATGAAATGGGTATAGTTGTGGTACCTATATTTATGCAACAGCCGAGAGATGGAGTAGCATAAGAGAGTGACAGGGCAGTGAGTAAATTCCTTCTCAAATAACTGATGCCACAGCTCAGAGCAAACTAGGTATTTAAATTAACCTACCTCCATGGAGAAAGGAATTCCACAAGCTTATCTCCAGGAGTTGCAAGCTAGAACCCAAAAGACCCTTTGCTAAAACCCCTGCTGAAGAAATTATTTATTCTTTTCTAAATTACACAGGTTGTACGATGTAGAACAGGAATTTCCCTAGATCAAAATCCAGGAAAATAGGGTTTCTGCCTGACATGGAAAAGAGAAGTAAATTCTGTTTTGTGAGTATGAAAATCGTTTAGTGTGGTAAGTAAGACAAAATTATAATCTACTTCTCTCCCAACCAGCTTTTCATAAGCTTCACCTACTATTGCAAATCGCTCAGGAACTCAGACATTCTCTATGCCATGAATACTGCCTTTGCACAGCAGTATAATTTTGTGCATGTTCTTCCTCCACCTGGATATACATTCCATGCTCCATGTGTTCTTTAAGCTAGCATATTATATTCCTTCAGGAACATCTAACTCTAGGTGTTCATGTCTATGAATACTATTTTGATTATATAAGACAATGGGATCTTTTATTTGTTTCCACAGTATTCTGCTTATTCCTGTATATCCAGTATGCATTTTTCTCTGTTGAAGTGTAGGGGAGGAAAATTTTCCATTCTTCCCTACTGGTTCATTGGCTGATCTAATAATTAAATTGACATAAGACAGATTAATAAGGGAAAAATTTTAATTTTATACATACGGGATTCCCATAAAAATATGAGACTCAAAAAATGACCAGAGCTGGAAGCTTTTATACCTTTTAGCCAAAGAAACAATAAATTTGTAAAGAATTAACAAGACAAAGGGGTTTGGGCTTGGAGGATTAAGTTAGTGAAGAAGTAACAAGTTTGGTTTATATAGCCTTCTCAGCCCTAAATTCCCTGTCTCTGCTAATAAGGATGCCTTCTACCCTCCTGGTACAGGGACGGTACCTTTCACATAAGAGATTTACCTCCTGTTTCAGGGAGACAAATGAGGGTGAGAATGGCCTTCTTGTACCGGCTGTTTCTCAAATACGTTTAATTCAATATAATGAGTATGGCAACGTGGCATATTACAGGGTGACATGTTCTGAACTCTTGGAGAAACCATTTCTGGTTGCTTGTCTGGCTCCACAAAAAACTTATAAATTCTTGAGGGAAAGGCTGTGTCTCATTTAGTTTCTTGGCATCAAACACAATCCCTGTTATTAGTAAATGTTAAATTAAAGAAATGGATGCATTTAAAACATTTCCAGAATAAAAAGTTATGGTGTTTCCTGCTAGATGGGTGAAGCATTCATACTGTTTTTGAGAGGTCTTTGGATGGGGGTGGGGGGATCCTAATAGCATGTTTCTTCTTTCTGCTAACATATATATATGGCTATCTTAAAGTCATTTATAATCCTGTCTGCAAGGGACTTATAATTATACCTAATTATGATGCAACATCATGAACTTATATATATTTAATGTGGCAATCAAATTTATTGCTATTTTTATTTTATTATAACAGTAAATGCTATTCCTTAGATTTTATGTAGCCCATTCATTGTCTGGGAGCTTAAAAGAATTAGTGAAAATACAGTATTCAGTAAGAAAGTGTCATCAGGAAAACAAACACTATACACATGTAGTATTAGATGTGAGTGAAAAATCATAGTACATGCTTAGGTGTTGTCTTTGATCTTATAGGTAAATAAAAATAGCCCTATAAGCCATTGATTTTTCAAACTCTAATGTACATGTGAATCACCTGGGAATCTTACTAAAATGCAGATTTGGATGCAGGAAGTTTGGAGTGAAGCCTGAGGATCTCCCTGTCCAACAAGCTCACCAGCTTCTTCAACTACACGTTAGAGTTTGAGACACATATTGAAGGGAAAGTTGTGTTTGTCTCTAGCAATTAAAAAAAATTAAAATTGAAATGTTGAGTAGAATCCCTCCTTCCTGCTTAACTCAGAGTCTATTTTGATCAAGAGACTTAACACATTGAGAACTAAGGGGCTTCTTTGAAATTAAGTGGAACACCAGTAGTATTCAGATATAAAAAAGAATTTCAGGCAGACACATGTAGAGGGTATGCTTTGGATGTCAAATCACAATGGTAGATTCTGTGCTCACGGAAACAATGCAACTGAAGCAAGAAAGTGTTGAGCTATTTAGCTAGAAAGATATGCCAATATAGTCTGAGAGCAGAGGAGCCCACTGCTTCTAACTAGAACCACACATTACAACTTAAGATAACTTGAATATGCCCCTCCTAGACTATTCTGGTGAAGTGTGTATCCTGAGGGAATAGAAAGCCAAATGTCCAAATATAAACAAATAACTATAGAATAAAACTCCTAAGCATCTCTGCCGTCACCTTCAGTCAAATGAGTAGCAGTTGAGTTTCAGTTAACTGACCAGGTTAGTAATGAGGTTGCAATGAAACAGTATCTGAGGGAGAGCTGACCACCTGCTAGTGAGGTGGAGGTGACGTTTGAGTAATAGATTTAAAAAAATGTGTTTGCTTCTGTAATTTGGTCCAAACAACAATTGTATCAGCTAAACAATATAATATATAAGGTAAGATACGAAATAACATTATTATCATTCTGAGAGTTTATAACATATTCTGAATATTAAAAGATGTTAGGTATTTTAGGGATTTTGTTTTTAATACCTTAACCCTAATGTGATCTCTTCATAGATGATAGCTGTAACGACAGATTTAAGTATGCTAAATGTTTCGATTTGAAATTCTAATGGAGTAAGTAATTATTATAAAATATATGATTTTTCATTGTCAGTGAAAATTACAATGCAACACACAGAAAGCTTTTAACTGACTGAAAATAGTTTTTAGAGTGTCAGTTTATGCCATACCGTAAGTAATTGCCTAAGCAGCCAATTATATTTTTATTGGGGACACATATGATAAAACAACTGAAATAGTTGAGGCTTATAATAACATCCTAAATTATTATCTTAATACTTTTAACCTTGATACCCACTTTCCACATACCATACACAACTTTTTTCCAAAAGTGATATGCTATTGTATATTTATAGGTAAAATAACAAAAACTGTGGTAAAAAGCTTAACCTGAAATAGTTATTTTCTGATCTGGCCCTGAGAAATATTTTCTAGCACCATTTACATAAGCTTTCCTCTTGAAACTTTGGTTCCAGCTATGCACAATGACTTGCAATTTTCAAAATGCGTTATGCTCTTGTACATTTATTTTGTAGCATACACTGTTCTTTTTTTTTTTTTTTTTGCGGTACGCGGACCTCTCACTGTTGTGGCCTCTACCGTTGCAGAGCACAGGCTCCGGACATGCAGGCTCAGCGGCCATGGCTCACGGGCCTAGCCGCTCCGCAGCATGTGGGATCTTCCCGGACCGGGGCACGAACCCGTGTCCCCTGCATCGGTAGGCGCACTCAACCACTGCGCCACCAGGGAAGCCCCAATCAGGTTAATTCTTAATCTGATGTCAATAGTCAGTTCAAGAATTACTTTTCCCAGGAAACCTCATTCTAAAAGAGAGTTAAGCCCTCCTTTACAGTCTGTAGAGATTGATATCTATCAATATTATATCTGTTAATCACACTGTTATTGTAATTTTCTAATAATATTAATAAAAGGTAACTAACATTTGGATGCTATTCCAGGCAAACATCCATTTATTCATTTTTCCTAATAACAGCTCTGAGAGAGAGATTTGTTAACATCCTAGTATTTCAAATAAGGAAAGTGAGGCACAGAAAGGGTTAAACAACTTGCCTAAGGTCTCATATCTACTACATCGCAGAGGCAAAGCACTGCATTATGAATTTTATTCCATTATCATATTCCTCAATAAAAAACTCAGCACCCAGCACAAGGAATTACTCATAGCCAGTTCTTAATATGTATTTGTTGAATGTTGAATGAGATAGAGGAAATACACCAAAGACATGTCAGTTCAGTACTTATTGAAGTTGCTTCATCATGTCTGATTAATTACTGTTCACAGGAGAGGCATCAAGATTTAAAGTTTAAAAGCTTATGAACAAACTCGCATATGGTGAATTCAACATTTTTTTTTTCCTCCTGTGTAAATGAATTTAGTTTACAGACAGGTGTTTAATTTAGGTATGTAGACTAACATATCAGAAATGATAAGGAAGAATTGAGCAGAAATTTAGAGAAGGTCAGTGCAGTCATAAAATGAAATTCCATTATTGCCCTCTTAGAATTCTTCTATCATTCATTTAACTTCTCAGTAGCATTATTTTGTGATCTCGGGATGCTCAATCATTTTAATGCTTTGGGTAGACACTTTAAGTACATGATCATAAATCACCATGAGGAGGGTAAAGCCAGAATATTTTGTTTGTGAGTTTGCTGTTGCCAGTGTCATTTGTAATGAGAATATTCTTCTGTGTGTTTGATAAGAGAACAAAGATTCTGAGGGAAACATGAGCAACCTTAGTTTAGTTATACAAAAAAATGATATGCATTAGATAAAGAATATTTCAGTCTATTTATTAGAAATATTTAAAAATAGATTTTCATATATATAATTTAAAAACTTATATCAGCTGTTAGAAACCATAGTTGTTTTCATAAAAAGACATCATTTTCCTTCAGATTCCTCATCAAGCTTGCCTCATACAGATAATGTTCTTTGATGGCTTTCCTCATCTTCTCCATTTTCTGGAAATGCCAACTTCTTACCATCTCATGCCCTACTTTCCCAGGCTTGGAAATAACAATCTGAATTGTTATTTCAGATTAAATAAATAATAAATTAAATTAAATAAATTAAATTTAAATAATAAATCTGTTATTTCAGATTAAATAAATCTGAAATAACAATCTTAATTGATCTCATCATTTGAGTTTCTATAATGCTTATATTATATAACACTTTATACTCTTCTTTGCCTTGTTTTGTGAATTATTTAGTCACTTAGTTGACATTTATTGTGCAACTACTACAAACCAAACATGCTGAGATGTAAATATAGGTAAACAATATAAATAAATAAATCTGGATCAAGAAGAACCACATTCAAGTCAAATATGGGGACCATCACAAGATCCTGAACTTTGAATCTATGCCATGACTGAATGGGACTTTTGAGTGGTCTACCTAGGGGAAGGAAGAGAATTTCTTTGTGTGCTTACAGGAGGAAACTAAATGTTTGAACAAGAGGACAGATTCTGTTAGATATTATCAAAGAAAATTTGCTTCTCCTTTGAACCAACCCTGTTCTTGTCGGAGGATTATATTGACACTTCCCTTGAACTCATGCTGGTCATGCGATTTGCTTTTACCAATGAAATGTAACTGTGAATGGCATGTGCCACTTCTGGGCAAGAGCTTTAAGAGCCACCACGAGATTCTGCTATCTCTTTTCTCATGTGTGTGAGTCTGAATAATTACAGGCAGAGGCTGTGTCTTTAGCTTGGATTCAGAAATGAAGAAGAGTTGGAACACAGCCAAGGTTGACCTGTAAAAGACATTAACATAAATGAGAAATACATTTTTGGTTTTTGTAAGCTAACGATATTTGGATTTGTTATTGTAAGATGACTTAGTCTGAACTAGATGATAAAGAAATAAGACAAAACCTGTTATCACCTGTGCCATCATGAAACTTATAGTGTATTAGCACAGAAAGTTCTTAATTTAAGAATGACAGCAACAGGGAGTTCCCTGCCGGTCCAGTGGTTAGGATGCCACGCTTTCACTGCCAAGGGCCCAGGTTTGATCCCTGGAACTAGGATTAACCGGGATCCCACAGGCTGCTCAGCAGCATGGCCAAAGGGGATTGGGGGGTGGGGGGTGGCAGGGAATGACAACACAAATACAAAATTGCAACTAAGAAAAGTGTTACAAAAAACTTGTAGAGATTTTATTAAAGGAATTTGCACAAGTAAATGGATGTCAATGGAAGTTATCACGAGCAGAACTTCCCTCAGACCCTGGCAAATGGGCTCCTGCACAGGTTTCATGCCTCAGTGGACCCAAACTTTGGAATGCTTTCCTCAGAAATTTCCAAGTCTCATTCTGATGCCTGGGACAAGCTGAGACTGGCAATGCCATCCGAATTGCCTAAATCTGAAACAGGATGGCATGGGTTCCAGGCCCCACTGCTGCCCTTCAAATTCTTCCGTAACTTGATTCCATTTATTGTGGCCATGATGGTTCTTTTTAATTGACCTATCAGTCTTTCAGGGTCTTTCAGTAACTTCCTCCTATTTCACAGGCATTTACCATATAGTGAAAACCATTATTGTTTTCGACTTCAAAGTAACTCTGTCAATTTAAAACCTGATGTTACTTAAATGATTTAAAAACGTTTTTCATACATACCTTTCAAATATGTCCAAATTTAACTAACCATCTGAAATTACTCCCTTATTTATCAAGTTATGATTACCCAATTATGCAGATTATTAAATTCATGTTTACAGATTTTAAGGAGCAACTATTCTGTATACCTTAGCTTCACCTAGGCAGGACATTCTCATTAACTTTCTGAAAATTCTGTAGTTCACTTTTTAGGGCCAAGATCCTTTCCCACCCCAATAACAATTAAAGAAAACTTATTCCCTAGAACTACCCTACTTAGGTAGATATTTGATCCTATTTTACTTTCATGTAATACTAGATTTGCCTCTAAGAATCCATTTTATTCAGCATATCTTCCCTCCTTCCTTTATTTATGTATTTATTTTTACCATTTTCCTTGTTTATTTTTGGCCGGCTGGATGCAAACTTCTTTTTAAAAATGGACATGCTAACTGATTCTAAAAGAAAAAAGTAAAAAACATTGGCTTAAAATATCTTTATCTGTTCATTGATAACATCAACTGTCTCACTCTTTGATCTCAGTGGAGTTCCCAGATACCTTACAACCATTGTTTAAAATCTCTACAATGGAAAATACAGAAATAAGTCAAGTGGTAATGCTAGGGCCAAGAATATCACCAGAATCCCAAAGACAAGACACAATAATTAAACTGGTTAACTGTGGCCATCACTGAGTCAGTTCAGTTTTGAAGCCTGAAACAGTTTTAAATGAGTTTAGGAAGAAAATATGAAGCAGCCATCCAAGGGTTACCAACTTGTATCTGACTTATCATTTTAAAGGACGTTAAACCCATAAACTAGTGTTTGCCCCCTCTTAGAACATTTAAAATGATATTGCAATCTGAAATCCAGGTAAATAAATGTATTCTCCATACTGATGACCATAAATCCATAAATTCTGCACATGCTTGATTTGAAGTAAGTCTTAGAAGAAAATTGTTTTAATGTATCTTTTCCTGAAAATCAAATATCAGCCTCAACCAAAGAGCTGCTGCATGCAAACCAAGCATTTTGTTCTCCTGGGTGAAACGTCGATCTCAACTCCTAAAGGTAGCTTCTTTGCATACAATTTGAGGCCCATATCAATATTTAAGGTCTTCACTAGTGTATAACACAGAAATTTAACCTTGAATATTAAAGAGAAACACTGTAATCAGAAATAATATCTTTGGTTTAGTGAGAAAACCAGAATCATGATGAGTACTTCAGTAGTAAGGGGTTTAGTAAAATAATTAAACCTTATACGAAAGAGGAAGTGCTGGGAAGTGGAAGTGCTTATACAAAAGTGGAAGGGGCAATCGGAAAGTTTGAGTCAGAGCCACTAAAGACTCTACTTGAAGGACTGACAGGTGACAATATGGACCTTTGAAGAGATAATGGAAAAAAAAATACGTCCATCTTCCTAAGAAGGGGGAAGCTCATGAAGAGGGACTCTGTGCAGCGAATACCTCTGTAGCTTCACAGCCGAGGGGTGGGGTGACAAGACCATTATTAGTCAACAGGACCAGAAGCTGGGAAGACAACCTGAATGCAGAACAGAGAATGGCTGGGGCCCACCTCTGTGCCTTTCACGATATCTGAACACAATGACCTTTGTAGAAAAATGGACACTGCTTCAGTTTTGCCTTCCAAATCTCATGCAAAGTCTCTTTATGATCATTTCTAACTTTGAATCATAGAGCGGAAGAAAGTCTGGGAAACATAGTTTCCATCCTAACCAAATTGGCATTAGCACAGTCCAGGAAATAGAGCTTGCATTAAGCTTGAAAAAGAGTTTAGGCTACTCTGATGTTTGCTTTATATATAGTATTACTGGAATGTAAACATTTTCTAAGCTTCTTTTCCTCACATTGCTGAGAACAATTTCTTAATAGCACCAGGATAATTATACCAACAAGATTATATTCCTTTAGCTCTTTCCTCTGTATCCAGCTGCTATACCTCTTCCCAAGTCTTCATCTCAGATTGAGAAAATAAAAGTATTTGGGAAGGAACTCTCTTAAATTGTTATCTCTAAATCTCAAACCCAGCCTCAGTCGCAATTATGGTCTTTGTCATCCCTCCTGGTAAATGGGAGGATTATTCCAGCTCTCCTCCAAGTCCAAACAGTCCACTTGCCCTCCAGACTTTAAAACTCTTCTTAACGGCCTATTTTATCTCTATTTGTCATTTACAATTGAACATGACTTCGATGGAACAAGTTATTTTCTCCACCTAAGTTTATTAACCTGCCAGTGTTCCTTGTTCTGAAATTAGTACCACTCTCTCTTCAGTTGTTCAAGCCAAAAACACAGGAGTCATCCTTTGCCAGTTTCCCTATTTCCTCCTCCAATAGTTGAATGCAGCTCTGAAAATTATACAGTGGTTTTGGTCCTGCTGTATTCATTTATTTTTGCCAGGTCTTATCACTGGAAATTAGCCTTTGTCCCACAACCTAGCGAATATTCTTGGTTATTAATATTCATAGACTATGAATCTATATCATAATAACTGACTCCTGGGTAATCACCTGATTAGGAACCTCATAGCTAAACCATTTCCAGAAGTATTAACCAGACTTATCCATCTTCTAGTGGACACTTACAGGAATGCCTACTTTCTAAGCATTCCAGCTCTAGAAAGTGACCCTCTTCTTTTTGCCTACTCGATTGCAGCTTCTTCTGTATTGGAACAATACCTACAACCCCACTCCAGTTCACAGGACCCGCGATAGCCAAACTGTGTAAATCAATCTCTTCCTAGAAATGTTAGAAAATAGAACTAGAAAATAAGTCCAGTATCTCTCATGGTAGCTGAAACCCTTACATATAAAAACAAGAAACTGTCAATATACAGGTTAGATCAGGTGAAACATAAAAGAAAAACCTACGTTTTGAAAAGAGAAGGGAGTTAATGAGCATTCTCACAAAGGCAAACAGAGACCACGGAGGGAACGAGAAATCTGTTGACAGATGAATCCCTGACTCCAGCTTTCTGAGATCTAGTGGAATTCCTGTTGTTGAGCTCTGTGAGATGCCTCAGTATGTTACAACAAATTCCTCTTTAAACTGAGACTAGCCCAACTAACTTTGTTACTTACATTCAGCAAAATGTTAACTATTACATGCTCTTTAGATATTCCCTGAGTTGCATTTCTAGAATCCAACTCTGCAGTTTCTTTTGTTCCTGGCTGCAATTTAGGTCTCATGAGAGACTGAAATAAATTTTCCTTCCTTGCTTGCTCTGTGTTTTAGGGAAAAAAACCATTATTTCTTATACTGGAGTCTATTGCACTATTTATCATGACCCGTTATATTGTAGTCACTTATGTGTGTTTATCTCCTGCAAGACTCTAAGTCCCTTTCCTGGAGGACAAGACAATATTTTATCCTTCATTCTATCACAGCTGGTACCTAGAGAAGTGCTTTGCCCATGGATTGGTTCAAAATAAAATATTTATTAAATTATGTGGTATGTTTTGAACATATAACTTTAATTACAAATATATTAAGGGGTGAAATGTTGGTGTTATTTCATTTAATCCAATGAAGTTTAGAATGTGTTCAATGAACAATTTTAGTTCCTAAAAACTGACCTATTTATCCTGATCAGGTCACTGCTTAATGGTTTAAGAAGCCATATATTAATGTAATTGCAAGTTATGATTTTAAAAATAAGTTTCAGTGTGCCTTTAACTACAGCTGTATTCCAAGTCTCATTGTAAGAAAGTGATCCATGTATGTCATGCTTTGTAGTAAGTTTCTTCAATTATTGAATGACTCTGCTTTACAGTTCTTCATGTGACCAGGCAGTTCATAAACACCCTGGTTATTGGAAAATTACTAAAGCCATATATTAATTCAAAATGTCTCCATAATATGAGAATTTTTTAAATGTAAATTATTTAAAATCATTCTTCACCAATTTGGAGCAGTAATTAAATTGTTTTCACCTCACAAATTATTATGTTTATTTGTTGTGCTGCTTTTCAGCCTTGGATTATGAGGTTTAGCATAGTTTTGACAGGAAGATAGGTCATCAGAATAAATGAGAGGCGTACTTGACAGAAATCTAAGAAATTCAACAATTTGGACCATGGAAGAACTGAGAAGTTGGAGTTAAGACAGAAGTGAAGGTACAGAACTCAGCAAAGCAATCAACAGCAAAAAAAAGTCAAGAACATAATAATTATAATCACGTTAAACCAACCAAAGAGTAATTCTGATGTTTCAGCAACCAGTAGGAAAACAATTTAAAGACACAAGAAAAGAATATTATAGAACAACACAGGGTGGATGATTAAAACACAAGGAAATAATCAGAAATCAGGCTCTCTCATCAAGATAATAGACAGCCTACACACTGTTTCTCCTTTTACTCCCCAAATCTTACCTATGGGAGAGCGAGAAGGGCAAACAACAAAACAAAACAATGGAGTAAGCCTGCTATAGAAAGGAGAACAGAAAACAGGAGTCACCAGCAGATAAGATATTTAGTAGCTTATGGAGCATGGAAAGCTGCTGCTAGTATCAGTTTGCCTTGTGTATCTATTTGCCTTGATTACCTTCCACAGTCTACTCTGTTGAGAGGAAAAATTAAGGAATACATGACCATATCAAACTCAGTTCAGTGGGAAACTAAGCTGATCTCTGGTTTGCCACCTAGCTATGCTTCTCAGCTATCTCTTTCCTCCTGCCTCTCACTGCCTCCCCCTTCCCTTTTTCTTTCATGGCAATTTTACATCAACAAACTCAAGAAGGGGGACTAGACAGTACTCCATTTAAACATTTTTAATTTATGGACACATACTTAAAGAAAAAAATATCAGTCTATAATTTTAAAAGAAATCTTGAATTCTGATCATTTGTCTGGCCATTTATCTTAATTTTTCCTCTAGTATTTTGTCTACTTGGTTCCTTTTGTCTTGTGTATTTTGACACCAATTGCTGAGCTATTAGCATTGATCTCTTTCCTTGTTTCCCAAACACTGTTCCTCAAAACTATATATCAGGCCAATCACCAGCATGTTGCAAGATGGAGAGAGAAAGGGAGTGAGAAAAGGAGATGAGAGAGTTCTAGTTTTTTTGCAGTTTGGTGTCTTTTGAGGGATTCTTTTGCAAGAGGTTAGGGATGTCATTGAAAATGGCCACGTGGAATAGATGAGAGTTGTCTGCTTTATGCTCAATTTTTTAATTGTCAGCAAGAACGAGAGAAAGGTATTACCCATGGAGAGAGTGGCTGTAATCACTATAGAAACAAGAACAGCAGCAATTATTTCTGGGAAATGGAATGGGATGTGGTGCACAGTAGATTTTCATTTTAATTTTGTATTCATCAGATCAGTTTGACTTGTGTGTTGTACACGTAGGGCAAAAGCAAATATTGATAATTAAAAGTAAAAAAAGAATTAGCTAGATAGCAATAGCAGGGGCAGGTTGACAAGGCATATTATCAAGACATCAAAATCTCCAGTAAAAATAAAGAGATTCAGAATAGATGAGACTCCATCTATTCTGGCCTAGGAGGACATTAGTAGCAGACATAGCTTTCTTTGGTCCAAAGGCTGGTATGGCCATCACAGAGCCAGGAACAATACAAGAATGGGTGACTGTAATTGACAAGTGGAAACAAAATTTGAAGGACTAGTTTGATGGGGCAAAAAGAAGTAAAATTTTCTGGCAGGTTGATATGGAAAATCCTCATGATATTTTGTAATTCTACAATAACTGAAAGGATATTTTCTCAGTTTCATGTGTTGAGTACTCATATATGAAGTCAGAAAAAAGTGTGTTCCACTTAACTTCAGATCCAGTCTCCATCTGTTATTGCCTGCGTGAACCTGGGCATGTTGTTTCATCTCTAGTGTCAGCTTCCTCATTGGAAAAAACAGAATAAAAACAGCACTTAGCTTATACACACTGAGTAAATGAGACATTTTATGTTTATCACCAAGGATGTATAGGGGCTTCCCTGGTGGCGCAGTGGTTGAGAGTCCGCCTATCGTTGCAGGGGACACGGGTTCGTACCCCGGTCCGGGAAGATCCCACATGCCGCGGAGTGGCTGGGCCTGTGAGCCATGGCTGCTGAGCCTGCGCGTCCGGAGCCTGTGCTCCGCAACGGGAGAGGCCACAACAATGAGAGGCCCGCGTACCGCAAAAAAAAAAAAAAAAAAAAAAGGATGTACAGGTTTTCCAGAAGAAACACTCTAAGGAGAGAAATTAGAATTGCATTTAAATTTAAGTCAATCATATATATTACAGAGTAAAATGAGTATGTAGAAAAGTATCAAACTTCTGCTGAAGCATTTGTGATACAAATTCCAATACATGTTTACTATGACTTACAAAGAATTAATTTAGGAAAATGTAGCAGAAGTAGTGAACTCAATGCATTTTCTATTAGATTGTTTCACATACTCCATCTGATTTACAGCACACAAAAAATGTGCTACTTTTGTAATAAGAAAAATGAAAATTAGAGCAGTGTTATCCCACAGTTACTAATTAGAGAGCCGTGATTTAAAGCCAAGTTGGTTTTAATCCTAAATTTATGATTCCAAAATACCTATTATAATATCTGTAATACCACACTACCTCTCAACAGGTGAGTGGGAAAAGAGAAGTAAACTCCTTGACCTTCCCCTCCATACTCAGCTCCTTATCCACCTCTAAATGAAAGTCCCTCAATTTAATATTAAATATGACCTCCAGATGAGCAGGGCTCATTTTTTTGTAAATTCTGTTCCTTTGGGATTGGTTGGCAGTTAGAAAGTTGGTCTCCTTGGTGTGCCTCCCTGTTTATCCTAGGTGATCTGCTCTCTGGTCCCTATTTGCAATGAAGATAAATGTGAAAATAACATTGCCACAAAACACTATACCACTTGCTTAGAATGTATGCTTACACAATCAGTATCTTCCAGGCATAGGTTTTTGATATATTTGGAAAAAATTTTAAGAATACACAAAAGATATCCCAATGTAGAAATAAAAGGAGGTTAACTGGATATATATATATATATATATATATATATATATATATATATATAAAATGGTGTATTATTTGAAATAGGTAATTGAAATAGGAATTATTTGAAAGGACTATCTTTACAAAGAGTACAGTCTGTTACAGTAAAAGACACAGTCAATTAGATGTTATTCCAATTATTTTTTACATAAAAAATTAAGAGATCATGTTTGATAACTATTAATCAAAAAGACTAATTTTATAAAACAATAGCATTGTTTTATTTTCAAGTGCATCACAAAATTATTTCATAACCTTTATTCCCTTTTTGAATGTCATAGACATGTAGTAGCATTTTATATTTTAAACTATAGATATTTATTGCTTTGTGATTGAATTATAGGTATCTTTTTGACAAATAAGTATTATTTCAGGTTTTAGGCTTTACATATTTTTCATCATCCAAGTAATAAATATATGACAATTTTTAATAAAATTCATAAATATTTTAATTAAGACTATATTTCTATAAAAACAGAGTTATGATCTAAAAGTATTCTGCCAGAACACTGCCAAAGATATATTAGAAAACAGATACATAATAAAATTTAAAGTTTTAATATGACTTTTATGTAATTTTTGAATAATGAGGAGAAACTACTAGGTATATCTGTGTTTTGAAATTTAAAGCTAAAGTTACTATAAGAAATATCCTAAACAACATGATTATGAATTTCATGAATAGGCTAAAATATTAGTGTGTAAATATAATTTTGTTTATGAAACCAGCATCACTTTACATGTATTCTTTACAAAGTGTGCTTTCTTTTTTTTGTATCTAAATTGGATAATGTTTGTACTTCTGCCTTGATGTACAGAAGTAACTCACTTTTCTCAAAAAAATATTTTACTTAGTAAATGTAGTTATGCTAAAAGAAGAAAGAAGAAAACCTAGATATTTCTCAGAACAAGACATGAAGAGAAAAAACATGAAGCAAAAAAAGATAACATTAAATCAAAAACAAAAATCCTCCAATATGCAATTCCTGTTTTCAATAATTTTGTTCATTTTTGTAATTTGCTAATGACTATTTTATAAGTTCTATTTATACAAAAAAAACCCTGATAAACTATATTAAACTTATTCATCAATATTCACACATTTAAAACTAAATGTCTGGCAGTCAAATAAAATATTTGTTAACAGAAACGTTTAACATGTTAAACCAAAAATATTTTATAATGTAAATTTTCAGTTTAGTAGAGGAACAACCAAATTTGCTTATGGAACTTAAGATACCATAAAGAATTACCTATGCTAAAGATCTATATAAAAAAACTTATGAGAAATTTGAACAGTTCCAGATCACATAAAGGAAGGGGAAAGTATTGTGATTGTGGTCTGTCAACAATCGTCCTTGAGTGTGTTTCTTTCAAGTCCTTAGGAGTAATACTATCACTTCTGTAGACAACGATGAGAAAAAGGAAGAAAAAAAGTCACGATTATTGCATGCCAAAACTGACTCTGCTGTTGAGAAGGTTTTATAAGCCCTGTAGTACTTCATTGTGCACAGGTAAGATGAAACTGACAAGCGAGCAGATGGTAGCTTGATGAAGAATGCTTTTATTAATCTATAAAAATATTCCAAAGTATCCCTGCTGGGTGCCATAATAGTAAAACAAAATAAAATTAAATACTATAAATTATGGCTTAAGTCCTAAGGGGAAGGGAGGTATGTGTGTATATAGAATAGGCAGCAACAGAATTACTGTGGATAGTGTTACATAGTGAAGGAAAATAAGAATAAAGAATGCTACTTTATGTTTAATTTTCCTGTGGGCAAACTGGTCATTCAAATAACCCATTAATAAAAGGTTATCTGACAACAGAAAATGAAAAATAACATATTAAAAACAAAATATCTATTTAATTGACTTCATGTTAAATTATTAACTATGTGATTCCTTATTGCTCTGAGCCAAAATATTAACTTTTTTCTAAATATGTGTGATATAAATATGCACTTGGGAAAGATTCAAACTTAACATGTTAGTGAATTTTAGACTATTATTCTGAAATTTCCACTTAAACTGTTTAGGTTCATGTGTGTGTGCGTGCATGTGTGTGTGTGTGTGTGTGTGTGTTTGTATGTGCAGGAATTAATTATATAATAATGATAAAATACAAAATAATGCAAACAGTGTGATAGCATTTGTGTAAATTGTTTAAAAACCATAAACCTTTCCACATATTTCTCTATATATGCAGATATATAACTGAATAGATTAAAAAAGACAGGATATACAATAATGTAATAAGAGTTATTATCAGATTCACTTTTAATTACAATTTGAAACGTAACTTTATTCTTCTGTAGACATTTATTACATAATTAAGGTTATTTTTGAAAGGAAAAAATAGCTTTAAATACTGCATTTTTACTTATTTTACCACTAAGCTATTCACTAATATAAGTAGTTCTGATAAACCAGAGTCTCTTAGATATAATGGGCTGAAATAATATCTACAATAATCAAGTCTTGCTCAGAAGTTTCTTCAAATTTCTAAGTTGGAAAGCTTTCTTTGCAGATTAATACTCTAATAAATGTGTCATACACAACTTTAAGTGACTTTTCACCTTCTCTTGTCAGATTTCAGATGTAATGTATGTATGAGATAAAATAGATTGTGTTTTAATATGAGCATTTTGCCAGTAGGCAAGAAAAAATGCTTATACTTTGGTAATTTTCCAAAGAATGTATCAATAAAAAAAGGATTTACATGAAAAATATGCACAAGTTTATAGCATAACTTATCCCTTAGTGTCCTAGTTTTGCTAGATAAGTTTAAACACATATGAATATATTGTATACAATAAAAATGAAAATTGATAGATTGTTATAATCTTATAGAAAATCACAAAAGGACCCAGTTAAACTAATAAGAATATCAGAAGTTATATAATATTTTATTATAATCATTTTAGTCATCCTTATTTTTTATACCATGTACTAGTCCAAATTCCTAGCTATTATTTTTATTTACATTTTTCCATTCCTCAATTCTTTTAAAATGATAGCTAGAGAAAATATGTAAACACAACATCCTAAAACCACTGCAATTCTAAACTAAACAGTAATCAGGATTCATCTGGAGAGGTCCATGTATCACACCATACGAAACCTCACTCCACTTTAGTCTTCACAGCATATAATTAAAGTGACTAAAATGAAAAAAAATTCAAATTAATACGTCACACTTCAAAACGATGGTGTTAGATGGCATCATCAATGTACTGTCTTCAAATATTCAGCTTCAATGTTGAAAAAATATTATATTGGAAGAAGAGAGTAATAGAGAAAGGAAACAAAAGTGGAAAACTTAAAGACAAAAATGCTAATATATTTTGACCCTGAATAATAAAATTTAAACATGTATACAAAAATTGTGAAGACAGGCTAACATTAACATTAATTCTGACTATTCTCCCTTGTTGTATATACAAATGGAAGAAAAATCTCAAAAGAGGATGAATTGCACTTAGTTGAAAAAGCCAGGGATTATTCTAAAAATAGAACAGAACTTATTGACAGTAAGTACACACAAAAAGAGTACCATCAATATTTATTTCAGTGGTCAGAGAAAGAGACCACGTAGTTCAGCCACTGTTAGCATTCTGTTTTGCCAGAATCTGCTGATCCATCTAAGATCGAGCCTTCTGAATCTCATGAAAGTGCCTGAAAGATGCAACCAAGTTCACTCCCAGAGCCCTGGTAACAATGAAGGATGGGAAGTATGGATTTCCAGCTTTCCTTCATCTTCAAGGTGGAATGGACGTTGAGAGCCAAACCATCATTCTGCACATCCTTGTTCAGGAAGTCCGGGAGATTGTATGAGGAGCAAAGATTTTTTTAAAGTGCCTGAACAAAAGGCATTGGACATTGAAATTTTCACAGTTGAAAATTTCACAGAGTAATCGAGATGTACCTGTTTTCAAAACAATTAATTTGTGGTAGGGTTATTTTTTGTTTGTTTGTTTTTTTGTTTTGCGGTACGCGGGCCTCTTACTGTTGTGGCCTCTCCCATTGCGGAGCACAGGCTCCGGACGTGCAGGCTCAGCGGCCATAGCTCACAGGCCCAGCCGCTCCGCGGCATGTGGGATCTTCCCGGACCGGGGTACGAACCCGTGTCCCCTGCATCAGCAGGCGGACTCTCAACCACTGCACCACCAAGGAAGCCCGGTAGGGCTATTTTTTAAGAAGACACTTCAACACTTTTATAAGCCAATATCATTATGTATCATAAAACACAAACCATTTGCAGTCAGTCATTTTTATCTTCAAGTAAGATGAGAAACAGATATTCTGTTTTAATTTAATTTAAATTTATTGATTTTTATTGAAGTCTAGTTGATTTACAATGTTGTGTTAGTTTCAGGTGTAAAGTGATTCAGTTATACATATACATATATATACATATATATTTACATATGTATATATTTTTTCAGATTTTTTTCCCATATGGGTTATTACAAAAGGTTGAGTATAGTTCCCTGTGCTATATACAGTGGGTCCTTGTTGTTTATCTATTTTGTATATAGTAGTGTGTATATCTGACTCCCAAATTCCTAATTTATCCCTTCCCCACCACCTTTCCTCTTTGGTAACGATAAGTTTGTTTTCTATGTCTGTGAGTCTATTTCTGCTTTGTAAATATGTTCATTTGTATCATTTTTTTAGAGTCCACATGTAAGTGATATCATATGATATTTATTTTTCTCTGTCTCACTTAATTCACTCAGTATGACAATCTCTAGGTCCATCCATGTTGCTGCAAATGGCATTATTTTGTTATATTTTTATGGCTGAGTAATATTCTATTGTATATATGTACCACATCATCTTTATCCATTCATCTGTCGATGGACTTTTAGGTTGCTTCCATGTCTTGGCTATAGTAAATAGTGCTGTAATGAGCACTGGGGTGCATGCATCTTTTCGAATTATGGTTTTCACTGGATATATTCCAAGAAGTGGGATTGCAGGATCATATGGTAGCTCTATTTTTAGTTTTTTAAGGATTCTCCATAGCATTCTTCACAGTGGCTGTACCAATTTATATTCCCACCAACAGTGTAGGAGGGTTCCCTTTTCTCCACACCCTCTTCAGCATTTATTATTTGTAGGCTTTTTGATGATATTCATTCAGACTGGTGTGAGGTGATACCTCATTGCAGTTTTGATTTGCATTTCTCTAATAATTAACTATGTTGAGCATCTTTTCATGTGTCTTTTGGCCATCTGTATGTCTTCTTTGGAGAAATGTCTATTTAGGTCTTCTGCCCATTTTTTGATTGGGTTGTTTTTTCTCTTGATATTGAGCTGTATGAGCTGTTTTGGAGATTAATCCCTTGTCAGTTGCATCATTTGCAAATATTCTCTCCCATTCTATAGGTTGTCTTTTTGTTTTGTTTATGGTTTCCCAGATATTTTTATCTGACTCTACCTTCAAAGAATCTCTTCTTCCATTGATACTTTGAGATCTTTTTAGCAATTGCTTGTTTTATTTTATTATTTGCAGCAACTGCAATATTTTTGGTAGTCAATTTAGTTTCAAAGAAATTGTTCCATGTTTTACTTTCTTACATTCCCTTATATAAGTGGCAATTCCACTACATTACTGGTATCAATTTCAGTGTCATTATATTCATATTCTACCTGCTCAGAAAGCCTTTGAACTACACCAAGAATTCTTGAAATAGAAGCTTTGACTTATTTATTGTTTTCTTCCCCTCTTGAGAATTATAAATATATAAAAGAAAGTTTTTACAAAATTTGAAATAGCATAAGGCTCTAGAAAAAAATATGTTCAGTAAGCATTTTCAGCAAAAATTGAATAATTGACTTGTTGGTATTGGTGTCAGTATATGTGATTTCTATTTCAGAACTTTTACAGTATTGGAATAAATGTATAATAAAAATCTACTGAAGGATTGCCCTTTCTGTATTTCATTGCTTTCTTTGCCTTTAATCCTGTTCAACCAACTAGCACCTTTAAAACTGATAAATGATAAATCTGTTCCAGCTGGGAAATGGGGATGAGTGAGAAACAGGAAATAATGGGCGAGGCTGGGGAAGTCTTCAGACTTAGGGTGGCCTTTGGGGAGTGAGTTAGGGGAAAGGAGAGGCAACAAAAGGAAAGAGCAAAGAAGGGTGATTCTCTGGAGTAAAATATTGTTTGAGATATTCAAATCAAACAAATAGACACCACTGTGACAGAACAAAGTTTAGGACCTACAGGTCAGAATATAATCTATAGTAAATTTTCAAAGAAAATTTCTCTGAAGCTTCAATAAAATGATAAAAGAACATAATGCATTCATACATTTTTTAACATTACTCTCATATATCAAATGGTACTTCAGAAAATAAAGTATGTTTTATGTACGTCACATTTACTAGGAAAATTCAGAGCCACTTGTAATCACAAATTAATTTTGCTCCAAAAGGGCAGCTTAACTTCAACAAAATATATCAATCTTCATTGATGTTTTCTAGTGACTTAATATATGATCAACTTTGTAAATTTGATAAAAGTATTATAAGCAATTATAAAGGAAATTATTTTTCCTATATTTAGGGCATAGAATATTCCAATTATTATTATTTTTTTCCTTTGGATTTGCTTTGCTCTTATTATTTTTTTTTACTATAGTAACTTTTTTTTACATTAGGTCCTTGTTGGTTATCTATTTTAAAAATTTTAAATATAGCAGTGTGTACAATTATTTTTAAATTAGTATTGATTACTGCTCCTAATAATACATTTAAAAAATTATTATCATTAGTTACAATATACTTTTATTTACTTTCTAAGAAAACCTATTGTACATTAATAAATGTCTCAAGTCATCTGTTATTTTTAGTAGTTGAAGACAATAGTCATGTACACAGTTTTATTAAAGAATTTAATAAATACAACTAAACAGCTGACTTGATTGATCTGATTTGTAGCACATTGCTTCAAAGTAAATGCATATTATTTAGAGAAGTTGAATAATTTATCATTACTCTATTAAGGTATTAATCTCATTCAGAGATTCCTATATAAATCAGCTTCCAACTACTTTAATAGCCCCTTGCATCCACTCATACTTCAACTAAACAAACATACTATGGCTCATGATTTTTCATCCATTCATCCTGCCTGGTCTTCTCATGTTCTTTCTGCTAGTGATTGGCACATTGTTTACCTAGTTCCTCCATCTAAAAACTGGGTATTGTACTTGACTCTCCCTATATGTTCCATCTCATAGAAGATATTTAAACAAATTTCGTTTTTGATAACTTTAGAATCTTTCAATTTTTATCCTTCTTCACTAACACCATTTTAATCAGAATTACCCTCATCATTCTCTTAGATGATTGCAAGTGATTAAAACACACTGGGAAACATACCTCCTGCCTCCGACACATGCCCATTCCAAACAGTAGACATTAATCTTCAAAACATAAATTTGATCTTGTCACTATTCCAGTCCTTCAATGGTTTACCGTTTTTCTTAGAATATAGTGCTAACTCCTTAATCACTGGATATTTTTGTGTTCACTCTGGAGCACTCTTCTTCCTCTTCAGTTAGTGAAATCTCTCAGCTTCAAATGTCACTTTTTCAAAAGAGCTTTTAATCCACACCCACTACTGAGACTAAGTGTATGTCCACACATAGCACTTATTAGAGTTGTAGTTTTTCATTTACCTGTGCAATGTTCTCTGCACCCATTCCTAAATAGAACATAGAATATGTTTGTGTTGTTCACTATACCTCCCAGCACTTAGCACGAGAGTTAACACATGTTAGAGACCAAAATACTTTTTGAATGAACGTGTGAATAAATGAATGTGTACATAAATAAATGAATCTGAGCTTGGGTGGTTCTTTAAATAGACCTACACCACTCTTAATGTGTATTTGTGTATATGTGTGTGCAGTTCCTTAACACAAAAACGTTCAACAAACTCCCAGCTCTGTAGACTTACCAACTTCTTATCCTTACAGTTTGAGATAGCATAACTAATATAAAATTCATCAGTTTCTTTTTTTATATTATTACTTGAATAAAAACAAGTATTTGTATTTTTCTTAACTAACCCTGTAATCATATGTATTAGTCATGGAATATTTGAATAAATTCCTGTAATAAATCAAGGCAGCTTTAGTTGTAAATATAAGTAGTTAGCCTCTTCTCTCCTTATTATCAGTGGTGTCATTAAAAAGAAGCTCTAGAACATTCAGAATTACTGATTTCTTTGTCAAAAATCTAGGTAGAGGGAAAAATCATTGCAATATGAAAGAACTAATAAGAACTTACTTTCACTTTATCATGCAAATGAGAGATCAAAATTTTAAATCATAACCTATTCTCTGACAGACAATAAGTATTAAATTAGAACATGTCAACTCCTTTGAAGCGTTTTTATTGCTTAGCTTCTCCTGTTCCTCACTAGTATCAAATAAAATACACAGAGGGAACACAATTGATAAATCAATTGTCAGTGTTAGATAATTAGTTCCATTATTCCCAAATTTAAGTATTAAAATTTAATATATCCATTACAAAATTGCAGAATTGTAAGAATACTAAGAAAGTTGATGCTCATAAATACAGTGCTTAACTGAAAACTATAATTAAAATTTTGAGAAATAATTCAAGACATGTGAAAAGACCCCAGATGCTTTGGGTTTAAAGATTTTGATAATTGTTCATGCATATTAGGCATTTTAAAAGATCTTTGTATACTAAATTATTTTGAAAATTGTCTTCATGTATCTTATTTCATGAAAACAACTTTTTTAATATTTCAATGAGTTATTAGACCAAAGAATAAATCACTTTGAAATAGGATTAAGCAAATAAAAAATAAACGTTTTCCCAAAGATATCACAAGTATGTCTTTAGTAATCTAAAAAGATTGTATCCTGTTATTGTATACATTATCTTTCAGATAAAATATTTTAAAATTCATTTTCAGTATATTCTTGTTTTATTCAGTTCCTTGACTTCTCTATGTGTCTTGATTTTTTTTTTAATTGAAATATAGTTGAGGTACTATATTGTTAGTTTCAGATGTATTACATAGTGATTTGACATTTGCATATATTACAAAATGATCACCACAGTAAGTCTAGTAATGAGCTGTGCTCATACAAAATTATTACAATATTATTAACCATATTCCTTATGCTGAATATTACATCCTCATGGCTTATTTCTTTTGTAACTAAGAAAGCTACACAAGGTGGACTCTTCTGAATTCAAAACTTTCCTCTTCGTTTTGCTAACTGAATGACCCTTGGTAATTTGTTTAAACTTTCTGTTCTTCATTGTTCTCATCTGTGAAATGGGGCAACTAATAGTACCTACCAATAGAGCTGTTAATAGCATTAAATAAATTAATACAAGTAACAGTGCCTAGAACATAATAGATACTAAATTCTTAGCATTTATTGCTGTTTTTGTTCCATTACGTTGCTGAAAAAAATTTTTTGATTAATAAATAGGACAAGATAGACAAGGTTAGGCTTTTGCTCAGTATTGGATACACATTCTTTGTTAGGTATAAAAATAATGAATGCATAGTCAACTAAGTTGAATAGTAGCATTAATGTCTTATAAAATGTGAATAGCATATG
This sequence comes from Orcinus orca, assembly GCF_937001465.1. NCBI lineage: Eukaryota > Metazoa > Chordata > Mammalia > Artiodactyla > Delphinidae > Orcinus > Orcinus orca. The sequence goes on from NC_064576.1 coordinate 22,487,828, forward strand.
GTTTTAATCTAAAAATACATTGAACATTTTTATTTTTAATACCATTCTTAACTTGGGGTAAGCATTCCACTTCTGTCACTTGCTAATTGTGTGTTCTTGACCTCTCTTTTCCCACCTGTAAACTCTGAATAAACAGTTACTTTTTCATATGTTATTGTTAAGAAAGTTATGTTTTTATACCAAGTCAAAATAAATGCTCACTATTACTACAACTATTGATACATTAATGATGAAAACCACAAGTTAGGCATCACCACAATAGACCACCAAAATATAGTGGCTTTGATTTCTTAGTTGAAGTGTCTTTCAAATTCTAGAGATTAATCTGTTTAATATAAATAGCTAAAGCAAGCATAATAGATAAAATAATTCCATTTTTAAGTGCTCTTACCACAAAAACAAAACAAATAAACAAAAAATAAAACACAGAGTAGGCGGAAACATTTGGAATAACTGATATGTTTGTTTGGATATTGATTATCATGATGGTTTCATAGGTGTATGCTGATTACCAAACCCATAAGTTATATAGATTAAATAAATCCATTTTTTGTAATAAGTTATACCTCAATAAAGGTTAAAAAAAGGAATACATTTTTCTGATTTGATAATATTACTTACTTACATAATTATAAAATTCTACTTTGCTTAAGTGTATACATACTATAATGTGTGAAGGAATAATTTTTTTTATTAGGGCATGCTGTTGCCTAATTTGGTAGATATAACTAAGGTGAAATTGGGGATTTCTGAGAGGAAGATGTTAAGCAAGCATAATACTACCATGGAACCCATTCCATGTATTTGAATTGTCCATCATACATCTGAAAATAAGTAAATTAGGAAAATTACCTGGTGAATAATTCAGTAAATTAATCAAAATGACATTAAAGAAACTAATAATGAACTCACTGTAAACTCTCCAAATGTGGACAGATGGTTGATTGACTGGGTTTTGTGAATTTAGGAGAGATTTATATTAGCACTGTGGTGAGTTAGAATTTGTAGGAAATACTCTTTTGTTGTTGATGGATATTGACATTAGCTTTGCTTTTCTAGATATAATTTCTTCTTATTAAGAAAAGTAGGATTAACGTTGTACTGATCATTGCTTTGAGATTAGCACCTTCTAGATAGAGTATGGCATCATATGGAGGAAACAGACTTCACATGGAGGAAACAGTCATCCCTGCACTGCCACTTATGAACCACTGTGTTTGTTGCTACCAATGTGACAATTTGGGCCTGTTATTCAACATAAAGACCTAGAAAACAACATTGAAATAGCCCCCCACAAAAAGTACGAATACCTATTACTTCTGGGGTTTGTTACCTATTTCCTTTAAGGAAACTTATCATCAGAATAAAAAGCAACAATTAAGTCCAGACTAATAGGAAGAAATAATTTGCTAAAATATAGAACTATCTGTCATAGCATTCCTTTGAAGTCAACATTATTACCAAGTAGATGGAAAAATTGAAGTACAAAGAGGTTAATCATCTAATGACATACGAAGCCATGAGCGAGAGAGGATAGAAGACCATGATTACCCAACTCACTGGTTCTCATGGTCAGTAAATGAAAAAGGAACTACTGAGTGCTTTCCCTGTATGACATATCTATTGCAAATAATTAGCACTAATTAGCACTATTATTCCACTTTGCAAGGCTTAAGATATTTTTGGAAGCCTCGTCATTTAGAAAATTAGTGTTTGGTATTATTTGAAGATATAGTTTCCCGGAAACTCAGGACAAAATATTCCCCTGCAAATTACTCTTCATTTTCTTGGGGTTCCCAATGAACTATACATATGAGGGAAAATAGTAGAAAGGAATCCAAATGCAACTTTTCTAGTCCCTCTCCAAGGACCTGTATCTTCCTCTACCCAGCTCTGGTAAAATCCTGATTGTTGTGTATGGTTTTAAGGGAAGACTTTTATCTTCATGCACAATACAAAATATAATCCTAAGGGATAAGTTTGTCAAAGATAGGAAATTTATCATTGTGACAAGGCAGATCCAGATCAGCTCACCTATCCGGCTACATCGAGGAAAAGGGAAAAATATTAGACCAGTTAGAATTTTCTAGATTCACCCACCACAACGGCTAAAAAAAAAAAAAAAAAAAAATGCAAGAGAGGGAGAGAAATCATGTGAGGATAATTATGCATTTAAAATTGAATGAGCAGCCTATGTTACTTTAATAGTGCCATAGAAAAATAATTTATTAATTTGCAAATCCTGCTGGCCCTAAAATCACCCATAAGCTTAATAAATCACCCAAAATCTAAGACTCAAGAAAGCTGTTGTAATCATGGTTCTGGTTTATTACAGTGAAAGTATACAGAGTAAAATTAGCAAAGGGAAAAGGTACATGGGGTGAAGACCAGTAGAAACCAGGGACAGTCCTTCCAGTGTCCTCTCCCAGTGGTGTCACAAAGATATGCTCAATTTTCCTAGTGTCTGTGTGTGGCAAAATGTATGAGGTAATGCCAACCAGATGAGTGCACCTGAGTCTTGTAGTCCAGGGTTTTTTGAGGGGTTCAGTCATGAAACTGACTGAAATTAACTCAACTTATGTCCAAGCCTTCCTCTGGAAGTTGCACACCATCAATAGACTCCAATTTCTGATATAGTTACATCAGACATATTGTCATCGAGGTGGAGAGAAGTATTCTTGATGCTTCCTACTCTGCTATCTTTGCAGAATCCTCTATTCTATTATTTTCACTTAAGTCTTCTCATGCCTTACAGATTTGACTCTCCCTGTTACACTGTAGTTATTTTTTGTCATGGTATCAGCATTTTGAAACGATGAATATACATCAAGAGGATTCTGTTCTTCAGAGTTAATTTGCCCTGTTCATTTTTCTTTATATTTAAAAAATATTCTCTTATTCATGATGATAGAGAGCCTGCTACAGTGTTTGAAGTTACTGAAGAAAAACATATTAAAGCAGAGTGACAAGCAGTGACACACCAAAGTGAAGTTGTCAGATAGAAAGTCAAAAGCCAAGATTAAGTAGAGACTGAGAAACAAAGTTATAACCAGCTTTAGATATATCCAAAAAAAGAAGAGACCAAAATCAAAGAGTTGAGAACAATGTTTTTGCCCTTGCTGTTGAAAACGCTATAATCTTCACACAAACATTCAATTAACAGCATGATGACAGCAGTTGAGGGGTATCTAAGTCTGGAAATAGAAACTGGAGTTCTACGTGTTCAGTTTAATAAGCTTTCAGAGTTTTAAAATAATATTTCTAAGATAATCTAGTTAACAGAAAAATCAAATTATGCAAACAGGCCTCACTCTCTCAAACAGATTGTTTTTCAAGTTATTTTTTCTACTTGGAAATGTACCTTAACAGTTATTGTCACACATGAAGAAAAGAAATTATTTTAAAGGGAAAGATTGTATTAATTATTTTATGATAAATATTGATATATTTGACAATTATTTGCCTTGAAGCATATAAAACAGTAGTCAATAAATAAAGTGGTAGGATTTGTCTCAAAGTTAAATGATACAGCAAAGGCCATATCAAGAAAGTTTGAACAAGAAATAGACATATATATTACCATCTAATCAAAAGTTTTACTAGATATCTGAACTACAGGAAACATAAGTTTTAGGGATGGCTAGAACTATGTTAAAATCTTGCTTCTAACACTTACCATGTGTGTGACATTTGATGACTACTTAAGTTCTAATCTTCTGTCTCCTCTCTGATGAATAGGAGAAAATAATGTCAACTTTCAAAGTTGCTGAAAGGATGAAAATAGAAAATCTATGTAAAGTGGACATTAAAGTACCCAGCTTATAGGTAAGTCTCAAAAAACAGATGTGATAGCAGAACACATTTACTGCTTACATGCTGTGTACATGTTCTAAGTAATTCATAGGAATTAACTCAATTATCACAATAATCTAGAACTTCTGACAATTCACTGCTTCCTGAATGTACCTTAAGTAAAAGTAAAACCATCAACTCTCACACAAAATCATGAGTGTTTATATATTTAGTCATCTAGTCAATCATTTAATAGATCTTAGCAAGAAAGACAGTTACAGGTTCTGGAGACAGTAGGACTCAGTTCAAATTCTGGCACAGATACTCATTCAATGAGGGAACTGAAGCAATTTATTCAGCCTCTTGTCTCATAAATTATGTGTAACAGAGTGATGAGTTAATATAGTCACAGTTCTTCAACATTTCCTGATGCATTGTAGGTAGTCAATAAGTGTCATTGAATGATGTAATTATTATTACCAGTAGATGCTGGGACCTGAGTGCATTTATCAGCATATTAACATAAGGGTATTCAACCTCATGGGGCAAGTTAAGTATACTAGCAAATAATGGTACAACATGTTGTTATGGAAAAGGTTGTGTGGGATATAGGAGAGGTACAGGTGAGGGAATGGGAAGTTCTACTGAAGGGACCTGGGTAAGGAGTTAGGATATCAGGAAAATTTTAGAGGTAAGAAAAATCACAAGATTTGACAGAATCTGAAGTGATTGGGGAACTTTATGTAGTTGGGAATAGCAAAATTGGATGGACATTTGGCAAGATATGCAGCTGCAGACACAGGGAGGAGCTAGATCAGGGAATTCCTATAGGATATACTGAAGACTCTATCCTTATAGGCATTTATGGGCCTTCGGTGTGTTTTTAAGTAGGAGATAACATAATAAATATTTATCTTTTCAAAAATGTATGCCTTTAGTGTAGAAGACACATTTCCAGAGAGGTGAATGAAGGAAGACTGACAATAGAGGCAGGAAAAAAACTTGGCTGAGTAAGAGACAAGGACCTGGAATTTTCCAATGAAAGTGGTAAATAGAAAGGATGAAAAATGTTTTTTAAATGGTGTAGAAATAGAGCCAAAACTACGTGGTCAACAAGTGATGATTCCCCTATACAGAGGAGGAATATTCTAAGATGGACCCCCAAGTTTCTGGTGGGTGAAAACAGGTTGTACCACATACCACCTGAGTGATCTAGGAGATGCAGGTTAGAGGATAGATAAGTGCCTAGACATACATACAGCTGTAGAGGTAACTAGTTACAATCGTCTGCATGTCTGCAGCTCACGGGAGCAGTCTGGTCTGGAAACACAGCTTTGTGAATCATCTGCAAATAGAAAAGCCACTAAAGAGGGTGCAATCTCCTTGGGTATAGATGATAAGAGAGAGAAGAAAATTTGCAGTAATTGTATGGTGCTGGGATAGTGCTAAAATGCCATTGAAAATTCATCCAAACTTAAATCTCCTGATGGAAGAGTTCTCTCTCTTACACTTTTGGATTGTACCTTTCTTCAATCCACCTGGCCTATGAAAATACAGCTCTTTGGATAAATAAATTGATACATTTATTTTATTAATTTCCCACTGGCATTTAACATTTTGGCTTTAAATATGAACCTTATACAGAAAGTGTTTTTGTATGGTCTGTACAATGTTGTCTTGAAAATGAGATATATATTCCTAATGTAATTGCCAAGTACATTGTTAATACTTAAGTGTATCTGAAAAGCAGGTGTAACACAACTGCCCCAATAACTGATTTGGACCTCAAATTGAATCGATTATTGGAGTAAACCAAAAAAACATAGTGGCAAATTTGGGAAGATTTGGATAATCTAGAAATAAATCACCAGAGAAAGTGATGAATAGCTGTCTGCTTTCTTTCCTTTTAAAACTTGTTAAAATAAAAGATGCTGAGGTCAGTTCTATTTTCCTTGTACAGAATGGTGAGCTATTTTAAGGGCACTTCTAATGACTTAGTCATATTTTTATTGCGTTCATGTTCACAAGTGGCTGAGCACTGATCACCTTTGGATATGTAGCAGTGAAGTTAAGATTTCCAGATCCCAAAGATGTTATCTTTTCTAAGCTACAAAATGCCACCTAACACAGAAATCATTTCTAAATCCAAATAAGTATTTTAAAGTGTCGTGAATATCACTTTAAGGTGACGGTGATAGTTTTCCTCATCACCTGTCACTTGTAAAGGACCATGTGTGTACAATTCTCACAATTTTTTATCACATCTGTTTTACACAGATGTAAAATATGAGCTGAAACTAAGTTGCTTAGGGCTCCCATTTAGTGAGAGCCAGAGCAGAATACAAGCCCTGTTTCTGAAGTCCAAACTATTTCCATTATGCCTTTTATGTACTTCAAATGCAACTTACCTTAAGTAAACCTGATCCTTCTCAGTAGACTAAATAAAAGACACTATTACCCACCCACAGTCAACCAGACACTGAGGTATCTTAGATACCTGCTTTTCTCTGTATTTCCAAATCCACTTTATGAACAAGTCATGATATTTAACCTTCTTAGCCACTCTAGAACATGTCCCCTCCTTTTCATACCTGCTGTTTTGGGGTAGAAGAGGGTCCTTAGGTCTTGTTTATTTTATTTTATTTTATTATTATTATCTTCTAATCGCTTTCTCTCTGCTAAATAGGACACTATTTCACTCTATTCTTCACACTTTTATTAAAATAATATTTATAAAAATACCACTTCATTTCTTAAAATTTTGTGTTTCTCCCTATTGCCTTGAGGATAAAGTCAAAACATTTTTACAAGGCATTCAAATTCCACCATTTCTAATCCCAGAACATCACTCTTGCCCATGTCTTGACCCCCAGAACAACATGGTCCAGTCTCACTGACTACTTAGCTCATGATATAGTTTCATGACCTGCAGTCTTTGTTCATGCTTTCCCACTACCCAGACTGTGATTTCCCCATTTTTCCTCCTTGTACACATCTACTTAAAGTTCAACATTCAGCTCAAGTTCTGTCACCTGAGAAACATTCCTTGCCTCATCCTCGGCCTCAAGAGGAAGTAGTCACTCACTCCTATTTGCTTTGTGAATTTTCTAACATTATTTATAAAATATTTATTTTAATATCTGTCCTAGACCAATCAATTGAACACTTCTTGAAATGAGAATTTTGTTATTCTGACCACCTAGTAGAATCTTTGGCCATGGTAGCAATTCATTAGATGTTCTTGAATGAATGAAACTGTCTTTATTCCAGATCAACCTCATTTTCATTATTCTTTCTGTGGGAAAATTTATCAGCATCTTCTCTATTTCTTTGGAAAATTTGTACATGTAATATTTATTGCAAAATTATCTTTGTATGCTCAGGACAATCATCAAGATGAGTGTGTCTTGAATCCTTTACTTAAGAATTGTATGATATAGTTAGGTTTCAGATACGTCCATAACAAAAGAAAATACAACATAGGATAATGTAACATGAGGTGGACTTTGGGAAGTACATGATTCTGGAGATACAGCTTTGGGCAGTGGAGAGATTGCTTTGTGAGTTGTGCAAACTCCATACAAGTTCCTTTGGCAATATAATCACCTCACTGCCTCAAAAGCACAAAAAGAGTTCCTCTCTACTATCTTGAATCAATTCCATGGGAAAACTACCACACCTGTTGCAAAGACTGGACTCTTAAATGCTCCCGTCTTTTAAATGCTGTCTCTGTGTGCTGCTCACCCTCTCTGTCTTCAATGACAACTCTCAGAAGGCCTGGGCAAGAAGACAGCACGCTTAATCAGATTGAGTCTGGGTGCTAGATTCCATTGTCTTCCAGCAAACATTTAACGAAGAGCAAGCACAAGCCCAAAAGCAAAATAAAATTAAGCTTATGGTCTTAATCTCTACTGGGTGTACTTCTGTAGCCACTTTTCACTCCTGCTTCAGTACTTTGGAGTTTTACCACACCGAACCAGAGTCCACTCACCCTGCCATGCGACAAAGCCAATCTACCGATACCAGGTTGGTGAAGGTAAGTATGGCATTTGTCTCAGGGCACAGCAAGGAGAACAGGCAGCTCATGCTCAGAAGACTGAACTCCATGACGGCTTTCGGGGAAGGGTTTTTAAAGGCAGTGTGAGGGAAGGGGTCATGGGGTTCAGGATCAACTCTTGGACATCCTTCTGATTGGTTGGTGGTGAGGGAACAGGGTGGCATTTCAGGAGTCAATAGCATCAATTTTCTGGTTTCAGGTAGCCCTCCGCATCAATTGTCTGAGGGCTACCTGCTGATGGTCAGCATGCAGTCAACTTCCTCCACCTGGTGGTGGGGTTTTGGTGTCTGTAAAACAACTTAGGGATGTATGTCAGACTTATCTTTACCTTTGAAACAAAACTGGGAGTCCCTGTGACTGATATATTGTTTAAGTTATGGTTATTCTCCTGCCTGGCTGTCCTGTCTTTGTTTCTGCCTTCTTTACTTCTTCAAGCATTCACTGGTAGGGAGGTCACAGTGTATTTCCATAGCCTCTTTTCCCAATCAACAAGCGGGGACACAGAGGGGTCTGTCACTGGAGAGGGCCCTACATGGGCCTGCTCAGTTTCAGGAGTATAGCTCCAATTGGCTTCTAAGCCTTAGAATGCTCCAAATCATGTAACTTTTGGGCAACTTAGGTTGTATCCTCAGGCTTTTTTGTAGCCATATACTTTTCCATCTCTGCTTAAGACAAAATACCTCTAGTTTTTTGAAATATCCATTTCTTTGGAATGTTTCTGAAAGCTGCAGGAAACAACCTAAATATACCAATATTATTAATTTTTTCTTCTATTTCACCAGCCTAAGCATGTGGTCTGCCTTCCAACTTACAGCAGGAAACAATTTGACTCTTTTGCCACCCACCTCATATTGTGCGTCCCATATTTTCCAGCCATCAGTATCTGAGCCCTTGCCACCCACTTTTTCCTTACCTCCAGCAAATCAAAATATTCCTTTTTTTTACATTTATGTTTGTTTGTTTACTCACTTATTTTTTAGATTGCAACTTTAACCTTTTTAATGTGCATACAGACCATCTGGGGAGCCTGTTAAAACCCAGGTTCTGAATCAGAAGGTCTGGTGTGGGGCTTGAGATCTGGCATTTCTAACAAACTCCCAGCTGATATCAGTACTACTAGGACAGGACTACACTTTGCTTAGATTCACATGCAACACGACTTCTCTCTAGTAATTACTCTTTACTGGTGTTTTCTATTTAAGATAGCCAAATTTACTCTGGCTCATTTAAATAAAAGGGAATTCATGGTTAAACCACAAGCCTAGAGTGACCTGGAGGGTTGAATCAAGAGACAATTGTCTGTTGCTCTAAGAACAAATCCCCGAATAACCCATAGGACTCAGCCATAGAAGGAGTTGCTGCCTTTGCCAAGATCGGGCAGAATACTAAATTTGTCACCATAAACACTATTTCCAAATCCTATGCCTCTCCAAAAATCAAGAAGCTGCTATCTAGCTCCTGGCTTCTAAACAAGATCACCTCCGCCATAATCCATAACAGCAAAATAGATTTTCCACTCCCTGTGCCTCTCAGTGCATAACTTATAATGAATCCAAGTTTCATGAGAGTGCATGTGATTGACAAAGCCTAAATAGCTCATCCTCCTAAATATCCACAGTTTGATTACAAAAACAGTATGAAATATAGTTCTTACCTTTCTTCTTTCTTCCCTCTAAGAGCCTGGCATTGGAGTGTGATAGTCCACAGTCTTCATCTATCACAGTCAGGCTTTCCAAGAGATAGACAATGTCCAATAACTGCTTAGATGGCTAAGATAAGATAGAAAGGAGAAAACTTCCAATAGATTGATATGCAGTTATTTCATGAATTAATATAAAGTAATAGGTAGTATTTAAAGTCAAACTGGGACATCTATATTTACAAATTTAAAAAAAAAACAATAAAGTCTTTTACTCAAATAAAGTATTTAAGCCAGAAGGAGTAGTAAATAGATTTCTTATCTAAGTACACCAGGTTAAAGGATTTCTCCCCCTGTGACAGCTTATTGCCAGGTAAGGTTTTATAACTATATATTACAAATTCAATCTCTAGATTTATAATTTTTATAAACTTGGGTTAAATAAATGATCTAGTTTTAAGTCTTATAAACTCTGAAAATATTAAAATGATTTATTTTACATGCCAGATGTTAACAACCAAAATTTACATGGTTTTACCCAGAGAAGGGGAGCTATGAAAAGCCAATAACTGTTTTATGACCGTTATTCACAGGCATTAGGTTTGGTGCCCAAAAAGATTATACATGTGAAAGAGAAATATATCCTGACATTCAACATTTTAGAGTGTTTTATTATTTTTTTCTTTTCCTTTTTTGTTATTGTCTTTGATTTTACAAATGTACATTGCTTCATTTGATAAAGGCTAAGTCACTAAAATTGAAAGTAGAAAAACCAACAAACGGTTAATTGCTCTGATTTGCTACTGATTAACATATTTATCAAATAATACAGCTGATGAAAATTTGGACAGCAGTTTAGAGATCTAAACATTTTGTAGATTTCCTTTATGTCATCGTCATATTTTGTTTTTATAGAACCAGCTGCATACTGTTTACTACCTAAGCTGAATACTTCAACTGTTAGGTTATTGCATATTTTACTGATTGAAATGAATATATTAGTAGTTAAATTTGCATATACACTGATTGCGCTGAATATTGTGCAAGTGTATATGTTGTTAAGTAAAAAAAAAGTGTTTAAGTAGTTACTTCTATTAAGGAGATTTAAAGCACATGACTTAAAATTAACCCAGCCATGAAGATTTTACTTGTTACTTTTCTCTTAATCTGTTATTAACATGAAATTTTGCTCTGTTGTCTTTGAATGACATTATTGGTCACTTTAAAATAAAACTGTTGTTTTGATTTTCTGGTGTTTTTGTGAAGAGTGCTTGATTGCTTCAAGATAAAAAAAATCAAAACCTCATTGGCAATACATCTTTTGTGATTAATATTAATATAATGGAGATATACATTCTAATACTTTAACTCTTTTGTATAGTACAATTTAACTGAGATTTTTATTAATGTAATTGCTATGAACAAATGACTTGGAAGGATAGAAATTCTATTAATTTGCTCTCTACTATGTGCCAAGTTATCAAAAATATTTTTTTTCTTAATTCTCTCAGCAGCTGACATCATTTCACAGATAAGATAACAAACTCGAAGATGTTTAAATAAAGTCGCTGAAACCTACACACCATGTAAGTAGTGGAGCTTGGACTATAATCTGGAACCATCCAGATTCAAATCCTCTGGTTTCTATTCCACCATTTATGCCCTAGACTAAAAAAGGCTTTTTAAAGATTCAAATGTCTGTCACTTACTAGGTTTGTGTGGTTGAACACATTATTTACCTCCGTGTCTATTTCTGAAATTAAGATAATACTTGCCTATCACATCTCAGTCAATTTCTGTAAGGGGCATGAAATAGAACAAAGTTAGGCTTTTTGAAAATCGTGAAGCACTCTATTATTTTAAGGTATCTTATATTTTAAGGAATATATTTCCTAGTCAATTGATTTATGTCATAATATAAAAATACACTTTTAGTGAGGAACTGTGCATTAAGAATGAGGAATAGAACCTACTATGTTCTCAGGAGTCAGTGTATAACTTAAGAAAATTAAGGGAAGCAATGATTTGCCTGCAGCATGATGTTGCCATATTTGCCACGGTCCTTGGAGTTCTTGCCTTCCCACATGCTGTTTCCTTTATTTGGAAGGTCCTTTGTAAACTCCAATCATTCTTTCATTTATGTCCCTTTACCCCTAGAAAGACTTCCAGTCAATTCTCAACCTGCTTTACACCCCTGTTCCTGAAGCAGTGTGTGCATTTATGATCATGACATTTATAAAACTTTCATGTGATTGTTATTCTCTTTGTCTATATAACTCTTGCCAGTGTGAACATCGCTGGTACATGGTAAATGCCCCAAAGTATTACCTAAGTGAATGAGAGTTTGACTATCTCCACTGTAATATAGCTATAATTAGGTGTTGTTTATTCTTCTTGTTTAACTTTAATGTTATATATTTTATTGTGGCAAAAAACATGTAACATGGGGCTTCCCTGGTGGCGCAGTGGTTGAGAGTCCGCCTGCTGATGCAGGGGATGTGGGTTCGTGCCCCCGTCCGGGAGGATCCCACATGCCGCAGGGTGGCTGGGCCCGTGAGCCATGGCCACTGAGCCTGCGCGTCCGGAGCCTGTGCCCCGCAATGGGAGAGGCCACAGCAGTGAGAGGCCCGCGTACCGCAAAAAACAAACAAGCAAACAAAAAAACATGTAACATGAGTTCTTTACTCTTAATAGGTTTGTACAGCACAGTTTGTACTGTGCTCAGTACAGTACTCTTAAGTATAAGGACAATGTTGTATGGCAGATCTCTGGAACATTTTTGTTATGCACGACTGAATCTTTGTACCCTGAGCAATCTTGTCAGGAAAATAATATATGAGTAACAAAATTGAGTATAATATTGGATGAGTCAGATTTCTTTCTTTTTTTTTTTGGAAAAATACTTTGCTATAATATTTTCCAATTTCATAACTGAGTATAGGTCACAAATCAATATTTTATATATATGTATTCACATTCACACATATGTGTGTATAGATATATACAGACATAAATGTGTATATATGTATACATATATATATGAATTACATTTTAATTTCCATCGCCAAGATACATTATATGATCTATAGAGAATTATAGAAATGTATTTTGGGGGTGAGAAAATAGAAAATTTTAAATATTGCAAAGATATAGTTAAACAAATTCCTGTTTATTTTATAATGATAGAATAATTTTATTCTCATTTTGCAAAGTAATTTTATTTATATATTACATTTATAATTAAAAATAATTCTATTTTACAAAGTTGTCAATATGAGTCATATCATGAATTTGGCACTTAAAATTTCTTCTAAAATTTATATTGAGCTTAAAATGTGAGGCAATGGGATTGGGAAATGAAAAAAATCTAGAGTTAAACATTCAACTGTTCTCAATAATGACGAAGGCCTGATTAATAAATTGTACTGCATTTAGAGCTCAATTATTAAAGCTGGCAACCTAATCAGAAAATCAAGCTGTACAACCTGTAGTGCAGCTTAAAACTCAGCAACTGTAACTTCAAAGAGTTCAGCTGTACCTGTGGAATTGGTGGTTGAATCATCGAAAGTGCACTGTAATTAGTTGAGGAGAAAAATCCCACAGTGTTACAATATGCAGGTGAATCAGAAAAGATTCCTGGTGATTGCTAAATACCTGACTACTTTCTCAGCAACTATAGCTCTTGAATAATTCTCTAAATAAATATGGAAATGAAGTTTAATGAAATGAAATAGTGAATAGGAGATAGTCCGATAAATTTGGGAAAACTGGTAAAACTTGAAAGTAGCTGGATAATTTTCTTTTACATATGTTTACTGATCTACTGGACTTCTTAGTATTTACTGCATATTATTCTTTTTTTAAAACATGTTTGTTGGAGTATAATTGCTTTACAATGGTGTGTTATTTTCTGCTTTATAACAAAGTGAATCAGTTATGCATATACGTATGTCCCCATATCTCTTCCCTTTTGCGTCTCCCTCCCTCCCACCCTCCCTATCCCACCCCTCTAGGTGATCACAAAGCACCTAGCTGATCTCCCTGTGCCATGCAGCTGCTTCCCATTAGCTATCTATTTTACGTTTGGTAGTGTATATATGTCCATGCCACTCTCTCACTCCGTCCCAGCTTACCCTTCCCACTCCCCGTATCCTCAAGTCCATTCTCTAGTAGGTCTGTGTCTTTATTCCTGTCTTACCCCTAGGTTCTTCATGACATTTTTTCCCCTTAAATTCCATATATATGTGTTAGCATACGGTATTTGTCTTTCTCCTTCTGACTTACTTCACTCTGTATAACAGACTCTAGGTCTATCCACCTCATTACACATAGCTCAATTTTGTTTCTTTTTATGGCTGAGTAATATTCCATTGTATATATGTGCCACATCTTCTTTATCCATTCCTCTGTCAGTGGACACTTGGGTTGCTTCCATGTCCTGGCTATTGTAAATAGAGCTGCAATGAACATTTTGGTACATGACTCTTTTTTGAGTTATGGTTATCTCAGAGTACATGCCCAGTAGTAGGATTGCTGGGTCGTATGGTAGTTCTATTTGTAGTTTTTTAAGGAACCTCCATACGGTTCTCCATAGTGGCTGTATCAATTTCCATTCCCACCAACAGTGCAAGAGGGTTTCCTTTTCTCCACACCCTCTCCAGCCTTTATTGTTTGTAGATTTTTTGATGATGGCCATTCTAACCGGTGTGAGGTGATACCACATTGTAGTTTTGATTTGCATTTCTCTAATGATTAGTGATGTTGAGCATCCTTTCATGTGTTTGTTGGCAATCTGTATATCTTCTTTGGAGAAATGTCTGTTTAGGTCTTCTGCCCATTTTTGGATTGGGTTGTTTGTTTTTTTGGTATTGAGCTGCATGAGCTGCTTGTAAATTTTTGAGATTAATCCTTTGTCAGTTGCTTCATTTGCAAATATTTTCTCCCATTCTGAGGGTTGTCTTTTGGTCCTGTTTATGGTTTCCTTTGCTGTGCAAAAGCTTTGAAGTTTCATTAGGTCCCATTTGTTCATTTTTGTTTTTATTTCCACTTCTCTAGGAGGTGGGTCAAAAAGGATCTTGCTGTGATTTATGTCATAGAGTGTTCTGCCTATGTTTTCTTCTAAGAGTTTGATAGTGTCTGGTCTTACATTTAGGTCTTTAAACCGTTTTGAGTTTATTTTTGTGTATGGTGTTAGGGAGTGTTCTAATATCATTCTTTTACCTGTAGCTGTCCAGTTTTCCCAGCACCACTTATGGAAGAGGCTGTCTTTTCTCCACTCTATATTCTTGCCTCCTTTATCAAAGATAAGGTGAGCATATGTGCATGGGTTTATCTCTGGGCTTTCTGTCCTGTTCCATTGATCTATATTTCTGTTTTTGTGCCCGTACCATACTGTCTTGATTACTGCAGCTTTGTAGTATAGTCTGAAGTCAGGGAGCCTGATTCCTCCAGCTCCGTTTTTCGTTCTCAAGATTGCTTTGGCTATTCGGGGTCTTTTGTGTTTCTGTGAAATTTTTTGTCTACTTCTGTGAAAAATGACATTGGTAGTTCAATAGTGATTGCATTGAATCTGTAGATTGCTTTGGAGTATAGTCATTTTCACAATGTTGATTCTTCCAATCCAAGAACATGGTATATCTCTCCATCTGTTTGTATCATCTTTAATTTCTTTTATCAGTGTCTTATAGTTTTCTGCATACAGGTCCTTTTTCTCCTTAGGTAAGTTTATTCCTAGATATTTTATTCTTTTTGTTGCAATGGTAAATGGGAATGTTTTCTTAAATTCACTTTCAGATTTTTCATCATTAGTGTATAGGAATGCAAGAGATTTCTGTGCATTAATTTTGTATTCTGCTACTTTACCAAATTCATTGATTAGCTCTAGTAGTTTTCTGGTAGCATCTTTAGGATTCTCTATGTATAGTATCAAGTCATCTGCAAACAGTGACAGGTTTACTTCTTCTTTTCTGTTTTGGATTCCTTTTTTTTCTCTGATTGCTGTGGCTAAAACTTCCAAAACTATGTTGAATACTAGTGGTGGGAGTGGGTAACTTTGTTTTGTTCCTGATCTTAGTGGAAATGCTTTCAGTTTTTCACCATTGAGGACAATGTTGGCTGTGGGTTTGTCATATATGGCCTTTATTATGTTGAGGAAATTTCCCTCTATGCCTACTTTCTGGAGGGTTTTTATCATAAATGGTGTTGAATTTTGTTGAAAGCTTTCTATGCATCTATTTTTCTTTTTTTTTTGCGATACGCGGGCCTCCACCGCCGCGGCCTCTCCCGCTGTGGAGCACAGGCTCCGGACGCGCAGGACCAGTGGCCATGGCTCATGGGCCCAGCCACTCCGCGGCACGTGGGATCCTCCCAGACCGGGGCACGAACCCGTGTCTCCTGCATCAGCAGGTGGACTCCCAACCTCTGCGCCACCAGGGAAGCCCATCTCTGCATCTATTGGGATGATCATATGGTTTTTCTCCTTCAATTTGTTAATACGGTGTATCACATTGATTGATTTGCATATATTGAAGAATCCTTGCATTCCTGGGATAAACCCCACTTGATCATGGTGTATGATCCTTTTAATGTGCTGTTGGATTCTGTTTGCTAGTATTTTATGGAGGATTTTTGTATCTATGTTCATCAGTGATATTGGCCTGTAGTTTTCTTTCTTTGTGACATCTTTGTCTTGTTTTGTTATAAGGGTGATGGTGGACTTGTAGAATGAGTTTGGGAGTGTTCCTCCCTCTGCTATATTTTGGAAGTTTGAGAAGGATAGGTGTTAGCTCTTTTTTAAATGATTGGTAGAATTCGCCTGTTCAGCCATCTGGTCCTGGGCTTTTGTTTGTTGAAAGATTTTTAATCACAGTTTCAATTTCAGTGCTTGTGATTGGTATGTTCATATTTTCTATTTCTTCCTGGTTCAGTCTTGGAAGTCTGTGCATTTCTAAGAATTTGTCCATTTCTTCCAGGTTGTCCATTTTATTGGCATAGAGTTGCTTGTAGTAATCTCTCATAATCCTTTGTATTTCTGCAGTGTCAGTTGTTACTTCTGCTTTTTCATTTCTGATTCTATTGATTTGAGTCTTTTCCCTTTTTTTCCTGATGAGTCTGGCTAAGGGTTTATCAGTTTTCTTTATCTTCTCAAAGAACCAGCTTTTAGTTTTATTGATCTTTGCTGTCGTTTCCTTCATTTCTTTTTCATCTATTGTGATATGATGTTTATGATATCTTTCCTTCTGCTAACTTTGGGGTTTTTTTGTTCTTCTTCCTCTAATTGCTTTAGGTGTAAGGTTAGGTTGTTTATTCGAGAGGTTTCTTGTTTCTTAAAGTAGGATTGTATTGTTATAATGTTCCCTCTTAGACCTGCTTTTGCTGCATCCCATAGGTTTTGGGTTGTCATGTTTTCATTGTCATTTTTTTCTAGGTATTTTTTTATTTCCTCTTTGATTTCTTCAGTGATCTCTTGGTTATTAAGTAGTGTATTGTTTAGCCTCCATGTGTTTGTATTTTTTCTGATTTTTTTCCTGTATTTGATATCTAGTCTCATGGCATTGTGGTCCGAAAAGATACTTGATGTGATTTCAATTTTCTTAAATTTACCAAGGCTTGATTTGTGACCCAAGATATGATCTATCCTGGAGAATGTTCCATGAGCACTTGAGAAGAAGGTGTATTTTTTTTGTTTTTGGATGAAGTGTCCTATAAATATCAATTAAGTCCATCTTGTTTAATGTATCATTTAAAGCTTGTGTTTCCTTATTTATTTTCATTTTGGATGATCTGTCCATTGATGAAAGTGTTAAAATCCCCTAGTATGATTGTGTTACTGTGAATTTCCCCTTTTATGGCTGTTAGTATTTGCCTTATGTATTGAGGTGCTCCTATGTTGGGTGCATAAATATTTACAATTGTTATATCTTCTTCTTGGGTTGATCCCTTGATCATTATGTAGTGTCCTTCTTTGTCTCTTCTAATAGTCTTCGTTTTAAAGTCTATTTTGTCTGATATGAGAATTGCTACTCCAGCTTTCTTTTGATTTGCATTTGCATGGAATATCTTTTTCCATCCCCTCACTTTCAGTCCCTATGTGTCCCTAGGTTTGAAGTGGGTCTCTTGGAGACAGCATATATATGGGTCTTGTTTTTGTATCCATTCAGCCAGTCTATGTCTTTTGGTTGGAGCATTTAATCTGTTTACATTTAAGGTAATTATCAATATGTATGTTCCTATTCCCACTTTCTTAATTGTTTTGTGTTTGTTATTGTAGGTCTTTTCCTTCTCTTGTGTTTCCTGTCTAGTGAAGTTCCTTTAGCATTTGTTGTAAAGCTGGTTTGGTGGTGCTGAATTCTCTTAGCTTTTGATTGTCTCTAAAGGTTTTAATTTCTCCATCAAATCTGAATGAGATCCTTGCTGGGTAGAGTAACTTTCGTTTTAGGTTTTGCTCCTTCATCGCTTTAAATATGTCCTGCCACTGCCTTCTGGCTTGCAGAGTTTCTGCTGAAAGATCAGCTGTTATCCTTATGGGGATTTGCTTGTATGTTATTTGTAGTTTTCCCCTGCTGGTTTTAATATTGTTTCTTTGTATTTAATTTTTGATAGTTTGATTAATATGTGTCTTAGCATGTATCTCCTTGGATTTATTCTGTATGGGACTCTCTGTGCTTCCTGGACTTGATTAACTATTTCCTTTCCCATATTAGGGAAATTTTCAACTATAATCTCTTCAAATATTTTCTCAGTCCCTTTCTTTTTCTCTTCTTCATCTGGGACCCCTATAATTTGAATGTTGGTGCGTTTAATGTCCCAGACGTCTCTGAGACTGTCCTTAATTCTTTTCATTCTTTTTTCTGCTATGTAGTAGTTATTTCCACTATTTTATTTTCCAGGTCACTTATCCGTTCTTCTGCCTCAGTTATTCTGCTATTGATCCCTTCTAGAGAGTTTTTAATTTCATTTATTGTGTTGTTCATCACTGTTTGCTCTTTAGATCTTCTAGGTCCTTGTTAAACGTTTCTTGTATTTTCTCCATTCTATTTCCAAGATTTTGGGTCATCTTTCCTATCATTATTATGAATTCTTTTTCAGGTAGACTGCCTATTTCCTCTTCATTTGTTAGGTCTGGTGGGTTTTTGCCTTGCTCCTTCATCTGCTGTGTGTTTCTCTGTCTTCTCATTTTGCTTAACTTACTCTGTTTGTGGTCTACTTTTCACAAGCTGCATGTTCTTAGTTCTCATTGTTTTTGGTGTCTGTCCCCAGTGGCTATGGTTGGTTCAGTGGGTTGTGTAGGCTTCCTGGTGGAGGGGACTAGTGCCTGTGTTCTGGTAGGTGAGGCTGGATATTGTCTTTCTGGTGGGCAGTTCCACATCTGGTGGTTTGTTTTGGGGTGTCTGTGGCCTTATTATGATTTTAGGCAGCCTCTTTGCTAATGGATGGGGTTGTGTTCCTGTCTTGATAGTTGTTTGGCATAGGGTGTCCAGCACTGTGGCTTGGTGGTAATTGAGTGGAGCTGGGTCTTGGCATTGAGACGGAGTTCTCTGGGAGATTTTCGCCATTTGATATTACATGGAGCTGGGAGGTCTCTTGTGGACCAGTGTCCTGAACTTGGCTCTCCCACCTCAGAGGCACAGCCCTGAAGCCTATCTGTAGCACCAAGAGCCTATCATCCACACGGCTCAGAATAAAAGGGAGGGGAAAAAAAAGAGAAAGAAAGATGTAGATAAAATAAAATAAAGTTATTAAAGTAAAAAATAATTATTAAAAAAAATTTTAAGTAATAAAAACAAGAAAGAAAGAAAGAAGAGATCAACCAAACCAATAAACATATCCACCAATGATAACAAGTGCTAAAAACTATACTAAACACAAAAAACGGACAGACAGAACCCTAGGACAAATGGTAAAAGCAAAGCTATACAGACAGAATCACACACTGAAGCATATACATACACACTCACAAAAAGAGAAAAAGGGAAAAATATATATTTATCATTGCTCCCAAAGTCCACCTCCTCAATTTGGGATGATTCGTTGTCTATTCATGTATTCCACAGATGCAGGGTACATCAAGTTGATTGTGAAGCTTTAATCTGCTGCTTCTGAGGCTGCTGGGAGAGGTTTCCCTTTCTCTTCTTTGTTTGCACAGCTCCTGGTGTTCAGCTTTGGATTGGCCCTGCCTCTGCATGTAAGTCACCGGAGGCCGTCTGTTCTTTGCTTAGACAGGACGGGGTTAAAGTAGCAGCTGATTCGGGGGCTCTGGCTCAGTGAGGCAGGGGGGAGGGAGGAGTACAGAATGCAGGGCGAGCCTGTGGCGGCAGAGGCCAGCATGATGTTGCAAAACCTGAGGCGTGCCGTGTGTTCTCCTGGGGAAGTTGTCCCTGGATCACGGGACCCTGGCAGTGGTGGGCTGCACTGGCTCCCGGGAGGGGAGGTGTGGCGAGTGATGTGTGCTCTCACACAGGCTTCTTGGTGGCTGCAGCAGCAGCCTTAGCGTCCCATGACCATCTCTGGGGTTCATGCTGATAGCTGCGGCTCGCGTCCGTCTCTGGAGCTTCTTTATGCCTCGCTCTTAATCCCCTCTCTTTGCGCACTGGGAAACAAAGAGGCAAGAAAAAGTCTCTTGCCTCTTCGGCAGCTCCAGACTTTTTCCCAGACTCCCTCCAGGCTAGCCGTGGCGCACTAGCCCCTTCAGGCTGTGTTCACGCTGCCAACCCCAGTCCTCTCCCTGCACTCCAACCGAAGTCTGAACCTCAGCTCCCAGCCCCCGCTCACCCCGGCGGGTGAGCAGACAAACGTCTCGGGCTGGTGAGTGCTTGTCGGCACCGATCCTCTGTGCGGGAATCTCTCCACTTTGCCCTCTGCACCCCTGTTGCTGCGCTCTCCTCTGCAGCTCCAAAGATTCCCCCCTCCGCCACCGGCAGTCTCCGCCCACGAAGGGGCTTCTTAGTGTGTGGAAACCTTTCCTCCTTCACAGCTCCCTCCCACTGGTGCAGGTCCCGTCCCTATTCTTTTGTCTCTGGTTTTTCTTTTTTCTTTTCCCCTACCCAGGTATGTGGGGAGTTTCTTGCCTTTTGGGAGGTCTGAGGTCTTCTGCCAGCGTTCAGTAGGTGTTCTGTAGGTGGTGTTCCACATGTCGATGTATTTCTGATGTATTTGTGGGGACGGAGGTGAACTCCACATCTTACTCTTCCGCCATTTTGAAGCTCCTTCCTGCATATTATTCTTGTTCTTTAAAATACTTTTGGTTTTTTTTTTTTTTTGGTCATTAAATGTCTTCCCACTAGAAATTTGCTCAAAAGGTAAAAATTCTTTCATCCAGAAGAATTAACCCATAGAAATACAGTATTTGCATCCCTTATCTCAATAGACTGATTAACTATACCACGTATAATTTAACAACAAAAAAAAAGTATAAACTTTTTAGAACATTTCTATATGAATGACTAGCCATCTGACTTATAATGGAGATTCAAAAAAGAATTCCTAGAGTTTGAAAGTCCCGGATATAGAAAGTTTCATTACTGTGGAAGGTCAAATGATTTAGCTTTGTTTCTAAAATTTCAGCTGGGAAACGTAGAGAAGTACATTTGTGGATATGTGGAAATTCAAAATCTATACAGTATGTTTTCTTTCAGTTAAGAAATTTATGTTTGCATGTTCAAGTTCTACACTTGAAGAAAACTTTCCCAGTTTCAATTGGATTATTTAAATATCAGTTGTCAGTGTTCTCTCAGCTGATACTCCATGCCCTGAAAAAAATTTATAAAATCATCTTAATATGATCAAGTTACAGATAAGCACACACTGTTGTTTTTTTAAGAACTCTAATGTTTTATAATGATTAATCATTTGTCATGTCAATCCCGCCCCAAAATAAATAATCATTTGGTTCTATTGTCACAAACCGTATTTTTAAAGTCCTTAAGAATGGAAATTTGGAGTCAGAAGAATTCTTTAGTTCTTTTCCCTAAACCTCTAGATTGGGAAACACAAATTCAAATGCCTGTAGGATCTGGGCAGGTCATATAAAAGAGTGAGATTTGAAGACACAATGAAGACACTGATGGGACTTCTGAAAAATTATAGTAGGTCTGCTCTAAAGGGGCAAATGACCCTACTTCAGCTGAATGTTGCCATTCAATCTAATAAAAGAAGCAGTTTCTGTGCTACAGTTTTTTTAAGAGAAACCAGAAAACATTATTTTTATTTTGAAATCATGAATTAATTATTGCCTACGTTTTAAAAAAAAGAAATAGCTGTGCAGTCCCAATACAATACAACTGCTGTCTACCAGTTTACAAACTTTTCTCTAAATGGAACCCTACTATAGACGTCATCCTCCATAGACACAGTGACAAGATGGGGCATTGACTACTTCATGAAACAGTTCCCTTAACTAACAGTCAACTCTGTCAGAAGTTTTTCCTTACCACAATTCAGAATTCTAAAGTAGAAAGGTCAAAGAATGGTTCAACTCATTCTCTTATTTTAAATGGGAAAACTGAGACCCAGAAAGTTCAACTCCTTCACCCAAAGCCATATAACTATTTAATAAGAGATCCAGAAAAAAAAAAAAAAAGGCAACTAAACCTACCATGTGAGAAACTCATGGTGGATGCCCTCATATGCGTTATAATATTTCACCCTTAAACAATTCTGTGATGTCGATACTCTTAGCCACATTTTACAAATAAATAACCAGCTTCAGGTCAATTGCCCATTATTACACAGCTACTCAATAGCAGAGTAATGATCCGAACCATGTTCCTTAATTCCCAGCCCAGGTCTTTCCATATTTTGCTACCAATTGTTGCATTAAAAAAAAAAAAAAAGTAGATTTCTATCCTATGAGGAATAAAAAATCTCTTTGGAAAAACTTCAGATTAGGGTTTTTCATACTATTTCCCCTTTACTACTCATATTGATTTGTATTTATAGTAGACAGGTGATTTAACATTGTAAATGGTGGCAGGCTTTTGGTTATTTCAATCATTATCTGATAGAATAATTATATTATTCTATTAGTACTGATAGAATAGTACTGTAGTACTGATCTTTGGTTAAACCTGAAGAGATAACACTGCTATTTCCTGCTGGGCACAAAGGAGCAAGATAGGTAGACATTTAAACCTAGTTTCTCCAAAACAGTTAGGCCTCAGAGTGCACTGCTGCCAAATGTCATTTTAGTCACTACAGCACATCCCAGCTGGGACGCACACATGAGAGCTTCAGCTGACAACAGACACCAGTGGGAATGGGCCCACCAGTGCAGGGACAGCCGTTTTCCCTGCATTCAGGAATTGCTCATTGATACGACAAAATATACGCAAGGTGAATTGTTCTTTACCACTATGGGAAAGGTTGTAATCCCTTAGGCTAAATATAGTTAACAAACCTTGGCGGTTGATATCTATTTTTCCTAATGGTGCCAATCATCCTAATTAAGCAGATACTAGGTGAAACCAAAATAAGTATAAAAGAACTAGCATGAAGAACTCAGATTTATGACTTGCTTAGAACAGGAGTTAAGAATAGAATTCATATGACAACGGTAACTAATGTGCCAGAAACAAATTTTAACACTTCAGTAAATACATTTAGGAAAACTTATCTAAATTTGGTGACCCTACTTACTTTATCGCACCTCACTAGTTATTTCTTTCCTTAGACATAACAATTTGCAATGCTTTATTTTGATGCATGTAAATAGTCTCTCTTTTCATATTAGAATCCAGATGAGATGAAGGCAGAGGCCTTGTCTGATTTGTTGATCAGAAAGCTTGGCACAGAGTTTAATAAAAAATAGTGAATTAATTAATAATGCAAAATGCAACATGGAAGTTGCTCTGGGATAAAGGAATGTTAAGTAATCATTCTTAATCAGAAAGAGTTCAGATAGTGATGGATATATCAAAACTGATAAGAAATGAAAGTTATTCAGTAAGAAAAACAAAATAATATTTAGAATTTTCAAACAGTTGAAAGAAAAATAAAAACGAACACAAGAACAATTCAGGAAAGTAGAAAGGAGAAGGAAAAACAAGCAAACTTGCTATGAAATTAGTTTATCTAAACTTTAAGTGGCAAGGGGTGATGGGAAAGAATAGAGTGAAAATATTCTCCATTGATCCAGAGTAACTGGGAAATCAGACAAGGCATGGTAATTGTCAACAGTCATATTAGGCCAGTAGGCTATATTTAATACACTTAATCTTTCATATATTACAGAGTCAGAAAGAAGCTACCATACAAAGATAAATCATAATCTATAGTCCAATAGGTAGAGGAAATAGCAAAATTTCTCTTTAAGACCAGCAAATATGTGTATGCATGTTCTAGGTTTTAATCTCTCTTTTTTCAAGTTTTAAATGGTTATACACACTGCTAATTATTTTAACACCTGCCTCCTTAAAATATTAGGGTTAGAGGATGGTTTGAGTACAAGATCCATACACTTCACTGCAAAAGCGCTTACCTAATGTAATATACTATTTCTTACCCAATGTTCCCTAACTTAGTTTTTTCCATCTTTCTTCCAAGATGATCTTATAAATTTTTTAAAAATAAAATTAAAATAAAAGTTGTTTGAATTGTCAGTCTCCCATCCTAGTTTATTTTTTCCATTTTTCTCAAAATAATCTAATTTATTTTTATATCCAAACCCTCCAAATCATGCAGCAATGTTTTGGTGCCTGAATACATTTATCTTCATCATCTCTTTCCCAAAACTTCTCCGTCTAATCAATATCTTCATCCTTTTGTAGACGTAAAACCTCCTTTATCTAGGAGATATTTGGCTTAAGGAAGTAGGCCAGCTAGAAGCAAGACTTTTAAAAAATTAATTAATTAATTAGTTTGTATTGGAGTATAGTTGATTTACAATGTTGTGTTAGTTCCAGGTGTACAGAAAAATGATTCAGTTATACGTACATGTATATCTATTTTTTTCAGATCCGTTTCCCTTATAGATTATTACAAATTATTGAGTACAGTTCCCTGTGCTATACAGTAGGTCCTTGTTGGTTATCTATTTTATATATAATAGTGTATATATGTTAATCCCAAATTCCCAATTTATCATCCCCCCTTTCCCTTTGGTAACCATAAGTTTGTTTTCTATGTCTGTGAGTCTGTTTATGTTTTGTATATAAGTTTATTTGTATCATCTTTTTTTTTTAGATTCCACATATAAAGAATAACATATGATATTTCTCTTTCTCCATTTGTCTTATCTCACTTAGTATGATAATCTCTAGGTCCATCCATATTGCTGGAAATGGCATTATTTCATTCTTTTTATGGCTAAATAATACTCCATTGTATAAATATGCCACATCTTCTTTATCCATTCATCTGTTGATGGCAAGCAAGACTTTTGTTACCTCTAGTTCCTAAGGAGCTTGGTACAAAATCCTTTTAAAAAATTCACATCCATTGTCTCCTTGTAAAGCCACGACTAAAGGAAATAGAAAAGCATTAAGTTTTTCCATCTTCTATCATCTTATTTGATTCATGAGTTATGTGCATGATTTGTATATACAGAAAATGAATATTTATTTAACCTAGATTCTTGATCACTACTGGCTGTAGTGACAATGAAAATGTACCACTGAGACGTCTACCTGCAGGGACTGTGATTGCAGCTACTGCACTCTGAAATTCATCATGATGTTTGCACTAGGGAAATGCCTCTCATGGGCTGCTTCCAGCCAGTACCTTGACACAGCAGTGATACTTAATCATGCCCACTCCTAAGGGATGAATAATCCCTCAGAAGGGCAACTGTGGCTCAAGAAATCTTCATCAGCCTTGCCAAACATTTTTTAGGATTGCATGGCAGTGTAGGGTTCTCCCACTTAACCATCCTTCCCTCTCTCCTTCAGAAGGGTCAGACCTGCATTATGCAGTTGCACCTCTCTCAGATGTCCCAGGGTCCTTCCTCCTTGTGCCTCACAAGCCTTTCTCTTAATATATCTCTTGAATGTGTAATCCCACTTGACCTCTGCTCCTTAGGAGACCAGGACTATCACATCGGGCTTCTTCTTTGTGTTGTTAACATCAATATTACGCTAGACATCAATCAAATAAAACACAAATTACGTACATTTTTCTCATGTGGAAAATGCCTTGTGGATTTCTGGTTAAACATGATGGATACATGGATTTACCTCTGCTCTCTACTTAACTTCTTCTATGATGGTGGCAGTTGGAATAAAGACAAATAATTAAAGACAACTACAGAGTGAATGATACAGTAACAGAAGATGAGAGATGTCAACAAAACTTTGGAAATTAAAAAGTATTTGGGGGAGTGATAAATGAATAGAGTAAAGAAAACAATGTCAAAGAAAAGCAGGGCTTCCCAGGTGGCTCAGTGGTTGAGAATCTGCCTGCCAATGCAGGGGACACGGGTTCAATCCCTGGTCCGGGAAGATCCCACATGCCGCGGAGCAACTAAGCCCATGCGCCACAACTATTGAGCCTGTGCTCTAGAGCCTGTGAGCCACAACTACTGAGCTTGTGTGCCACAACTACTGAAGCCTGCGTGCCTAGAGCCTGTGCTCCACAAAGAAAGAAGCCACCGCAATGAGAAGCCCGCGCGCCGCAACGAAGAGTAGCCCCAGCTTGCCACTAGAGAAAGCCCATGCACAGCAATGAAGGCCCAATGCAGCCGAAAATAAATAAATAAAATAAATAAATTTATTTTTAAAAAAAAGAAAAGAAAAGCAACCTTTTTACTCTAGGTTTCCATCTATAACAGGAAGTTGATAATAGTACCTATTTCTTTGTTATTTTTTGAAGGAAGTGAGCTAATGCATGTCAATCACCTAGAAATTAGAGCATTTATCTCACTCACAGTAAATATTCAATAAATATTCACTGCTATTATTAAGCTGTTGTCATTCTATCCAACTCAAAAAATATCTAGTTTCCCTGCCAGAGTAACTGGTATTTAAATAAAACATATAAAGTCTTACGAATTGACGAGGAAAGCACAAGGGAAATAGAGGGTGCATACATTCTTGGAAGGCTGGGAACTCCATAAGGTGATAATTTAAAACTTGGCATTTTTGCAAATTTTTAATCTAGATCTAGATATGGATATTGATATCCATATCTAGATCTAGATCTATTTCAATTAGGCAACAAATATAGAATTCTAAAAAAAATAATGGTAAGGCAGTAAAATATTTAATTTTCTTTACAAATGTGTTAAGCTTTTCAGCAACCAAGGAAAAAACCTGAGAGCTACTACTTCTTTTAAAGAACCTTGTGAGCCATGAGAAAAACGATGTCTGCGGTTTGACTGAGAGGTTGATGTTCCTAAAAACATGTAGTGAAAATTTCAAGTCTTCTCATTGACCGTGTTCTACATTAAGGTCCAGGAATTCTTTCCTCTTGTCTGCCTACCTTTACCCCAGACTCCTAAATTTGTTATTCCTGATATCCTGAAATTACTTTCATTTCATCATTGCGCTATTATATCAGCAGTGATTCCTTAGAGAAGCTTCACATTTCGTCTGCTAAATTTGAAGTACAAGAAAAGGCAAGCAGTACTTCATAACTATCAGTGAAGGCAAGGAGAGGTCACAGGCTACACAGGGAGGCATGTTGATGGGTGGGGGAGGGGCTGAGGCAGTGCTGCAGCAGGGTTGCTCCTTACCAAGCCCATCCCTGGGTTCTCAATCAGACTCAGGTGGACAGGCAAGTATGAAATGGAAAGATGCTTTCTAAAGTTTATGATCTAAACTTTCTAAAGTTTCCTTATAAATAACCATTTCTGAAATCATTCAAAGTAATAAAAACAGAACTGATATATTTTCTCATCTAGAGGAGAAAACAATGAACGCCATTAGCAATGTATGGTCTGTGCCCAATTATTTGATACATATAACCTTTCAGGGTAAGACTAATTATAAAAATCAAATGGTTACATGTATATGATCTCTACAAGAACCCCAAACTGCTCTATTGATTATCCCCAAATCCCTAATTTAGTCAAACACATCCTTCCTGTATAGCCTATGTGGAATTGTGGATTGCCAGCCCACTCAAAAGTCTTTACAGACCTTCTAAGCCACTCGCTTACTCTCCCTTCCCACAAAAGAGGTACAAAATCCTGCTGCTTTCATAGCTCTCTACTTTTTGGCTCTTCATGAGAATCAGTAAAATAGTTATGCAAGCGTTTTCTCGTGAGCTCATAGGTCACAGTGAGAGCTGTGTAAACTGTGCAAACTGAGCTGTGCAGACTTTGGAAAAATCTACCGATCTCATCAGGAGATTTGTGATGTATGTATGTTAACCAGCACAGATCTTGGCACATACTTGATGTTCAATACATTTTAAGTGAACAAATTAACAAGTTTGATTGGTCTCCCTCACTTCTGCTTTCATCCTACTTTGTGTAATCAATGTCACTGCTCAAATAGTTTCTAAAACACAAATCTAATTATGTCTCTTCCCTGCTTAATGTCATTCATAAGCTCCCCATCATCTACTGTCCTGTTTCTCAAATAATGGTATGGGTTAAAATAACCTGCAGACCTGGTAAAATTTCAGAATCCTGAGTTTTAACCAGACCCGCTAAATGAGAATCTTTGGAGTGTAAGTTCCAGGATTTGCATTTTTAACGAACTCTCTAAGGTTATGTTTGCATGCTAAATTATGAGAACTACTGACTCGCAGGAAAAATTTAAGCTGGTTAACATGTTTTGTGAGTCACACCATTGTTTAGCCCTTAAATTTCTAGTCCCAACTCCCACATTGCTGATCTGCTTTACTGATTTTATACCAACTGTACTGTACAGTTTTTATTTCTCCAAGCAAATGATGCTCTCTTCCTGTTTTTGAATGTGTTTCTTCTTTTGCCCAGACATTCTTTTTCCCTTTTTACTCTTAAAAACTCAAATTTCATATTTCATAATCCAGCTCAGGTATAATCTCTTTCCCAAAGCTAATCTAGTGTCCTATAAACTGTGATAGAATTGATCACTCCCTCTTACGATACTCCTGCATATTATTATAGCTACCTGGGATTCTCATAGGGTATTGTAATTTGTTTATATTTCCTCTCCTAGACTTTGAGTGACTTAAGTCTAGGGCCTATGTTGTATTCTCCTCTTTAAACAAATCCCTAATAGACCCAGGACTTTAATACATTTCCCATGGGTATCTGGTGGATGATTACATGCATGCAGTGTTTTTCTTTTCATTTTTCCCGTCAGAATTATCTCTGAAACACAAATCTGTTCATGGGGAATTCTTCTTCTAAAATGCTTCTTAAATAATAATGCTTCTTAATCTTCTCATTAAGAAAAGTAGAATCCATATTGAAGAAGATACTGATTTTTACTCCCTAATACACTGGTGTTAACAAATTAGAGATTAAATTAGAAATTAAAACTTTAACGTGGAGAAGCGTATCAAGATGTACTAGTCATGTGTTTTCTATTCTTTAAAAGGAAAGCTGCTTAAGCTGCTTCTAAACTAAGATTTAATTTTTAATATGTTGCTCATTTAAAAAGAAAACACAACGTTAATAAGGGAAAGTAATGTTTGTTTATTCATCTATCCTCTTAAACTCTTATACAAAGTACTTCCAACTTCTCTTTACAGAGAAAATATGCCAAATGTCTC
This sequence comes from Orcinus orca, assembly GCF_937001465.1. NCBI lineage: Eukaryota > Metazoa > Chordata > Mammalia > Artiodactyla > Delphinidae > Orcinus > Orcinus orca. The sequence goes on from NC_064576.1 coordinate 22,516,951, forward strand.
AGTACTTTAAGTACCAGATTAGCACATGCTTTAAGAATTTGGACATCATCAAAAAATCTACAAACAATAAATGCTGGAGAGGGTGTGGAGAAAAGGAACACTCTTGCACTGCTGGTGGGAATGTGAATTGATACAGCCACTATGGAGAACAGTATGGAGGTTCCTTAAAAAACTACAAATAGAACTACCATGTGACCCAGCAGTCCCACTACTGGGCATATACCCTGAGAAAACCATAATTCAAAAAGAGTCATGTACCAAAATGTTCATTGCAGCTCTATTTACAATAGCCCAGAGATGGAAACAACCTAAGTGTCCATCATCGGATGAATGGATAAAGAAGATGTGGCACATATATACAATGGAATATTACTCAACCATAAAAAGAAACGAAATTGAATTATTTGTAATGAGGTGGATAGACCTAGAGTCTGTCATACAGAGTGAAGTAAGTCAGAAAGAGAAAGACAAATACCGTATGCTAACACATATATATGGAATTTAAGAAAAAAAAATGTCATGAAGAACCTAGGGGTAAGACAGGAATAAAGACACAGACCTACTAGAGAATGGACTTGAGGATACGGGGAGTGGGAAGGGTAAGCTGGGACGGAGTGAGAGAGTGGCATGGACATATATACACTACCAAACGTAAAACAGATAGCTAATGGGAAGCAGCTGCATGGCACAGGGAGATCAGCTAGGTGCTTTGTGATCACCTAGAGGGGTGGGATAGGGAGGGTGGGAGGGAGGGAGACGCAAAAGGGAAGAGATATGGGGACATACGTATATGCATAACTGATTCACTTTGTTATAAAGCAGAAACTAACACACCATTGTAAAGCAATTATACTCCAATAAAGATGTAAAAAAAAATAATAATAATCAAGGAATTTAGGAGGCACTAATTGACCTAAAAACAGCCCAACATGAGCAGCAGGCGTGGTGCTATGTTTGCTTCAAAATCAAAGTCTTGTTGCCAATGTTTACCTAAAGTAAATATAAGAAAAGCAACTTGAATGGTGCCATCACTTGTGTACTAAAGCCATCTCTCATTGAGCCAAATTCTCCCTTGGAGCATACTATTCCTTGGAACCTAGATAAGCACCCAGTGAGATGGACTAACACTCTGAAGTCACTACGGTATCATCAAGACATTTTTGTTGATGATACTGTGTCTTTGGCACTGGGAAAAATCTGGCTCATCTTGTTAGTAGCAAAAAAAATGTAACGTAAGTGAGCTGCCAGGATAATTAGAGCAGGTGAGCAGTAAACAGAAATCATGCCCTGAAGAGATGAAAGAAAATGCTTAGATCCTTCTTCACTTTATTTCAGTGCTACTAAATGCTATTGGTATCTGTTTGTGTCTGTGTCTCTGTCACTCCTTGGTAGCAAATTAAGCATTTAGGGAGACATTAACTCTTCCGAGCCACTTAGAGGCTCTTTAATACATTTCTGAGCAGTGCTAATTGACAGAGTTGTAAATGAAAACATCACAAAAATGTGATATTTATCTAACTCGTTTAAGAATGTTTGAAATTCACAGAATGGTTCATTGTCATCATTTTTAGAAAGAAATACTATTCCAGATTCCTGTTAGTATTTAATTATATGAGAACAGTAGCTTCTTGAGTCAGTAGCTTCTTATATTTGGGGGGTTTAGACTAAGTATATGTTAAAGGTTTTTAGGCTAGAGAGTTTATTTTCCAAAACATTGATAGCTCCCAAATCCATACGAATAAAATCCAAAAGGTATTTGGTTGGTTTTCCAAGGGAATTGGACTACAATCTATTTAATCAGTATCATTTCCAATAATCCTTCTATATAAAATGAACCAAGGGCCCCACAAAGTCTAGCCTATCAGTCCCTCCCTGAATACATTTTATGCATTTGTGTTTCTATATATTTTTGTGTGTATTGCCGTAAACTGGAAAGTTCAAGTCCTCTTTTCTAATGAGCAGTGAACTCCATATTATCTCTTATGTTTGGTTCAGGGAAACCAGACCCAAAAAAAAAAAAAAAATCATTTGAACAATGATGCATAGAAAAAAAAAATTAGGACCGTGAAACTCTTCTGTAGATACAGTAATAGTGAACAAATAATGCTATGTATTTGTCAAAACCCATAGAACATTACAAGAAAAAAGGTAAACCTTACTACATGCAAATTAAAAAAAAACTTATTTAGGAGGCTGGCGGGTCCTCTTGCCGAGTGTGACAAGATAATTTAACTCTATTATAATTATATGAAACAACACTGAAGGAGTCAAGGAAAAGATAATGATCTAAGTAACTTTGGAAATGAGTGGAGATTGTAAGATTAAAGGCCTAATGAACTTTATATAAGCACTGTATTCTAGTTGATAAAGTTGTTTCCATTCAGGGTTAACAATTCTGATACCACCACACATGTTTACTAGAATTAAACAGTTAAGTAAATGGATGGCATATATGTATATGGATTGGTATACACTAATGTATTTCCTTGCTCTCAGATATTGATAAAAAGGCTTAGAAGCAAAGACATACCAGTTGCCATGAGCACACCTAGTTCCCAGATATTGCTTTCCAATATCGTTCTCCAGTCAAAGGAACTAAAACTCCTTGGAGAAATGGCTGATTGTAGGATAGAATAAGGCAGTATATAAGATGGGCTTAGAATATCTTGTAGGCCATAAACTAAAGGAGTGCTCAAAAACAATACAGGGACTTCCCTGGTGGCACAGTGGTTGAGAGTCCTCCTGCCGATGCGGGGGACACAGGTTCGTGCCCCGGTCCGGGAAGATCCCACATGCTGCAGAGCGGCTGGGCCTGTGAGCCATGGCCGCTGAGCCTGCGCGTCCGGAGCCTGTGCTCCGCAACGGGAGAGGCCACAACAGTGAGAGGCCCGCGTACCGCAAAAAAAGCCAAAAAACAAAAACAATACAAAAATGGTGGTAAGTCAAGGAGAAATTGGAACCAGCTGATAGAGCCCCCAATAGCCAAAACTGAAACAACTTATTCAACAAAATAAGTAATGTTGAGTTATAACCCAAAGTATAAAATAAATAAGCATGATTTCATATGGATATAAATCAATGATATAAAAATAAAAGTGGGGAAGAAAGACCAATCTACCATCAGAAAAATGTATTTTTAATTATATAGATTCTTTACTTTCAAGGAGGGGGCACATAACTCCCCAGTCATTAGTTGTGGGCCTTACATAGTGAATTCCTTTGATACAGCACAGTATGGAAAAGAATAAAATACAGAAAATTTTACAATGGAGAAACATGGCAAACAGCGTTTCAACGAGAAGATTGAGATCAACCTCATTAGTTATAAGTAATGTTGATAGTGTATACCCTTGATATGATATGATGAAAATGGCAATTTAACTGGTGTCTTCCTCCCCAAGATCCATATCCAATCATGAGTAAACATTAGACAAATTCTGATAGGGTACCCTATAAAATACCTGACCAGGACTCCTCAAAATTGTCAAGATCATAAAAGTAAGAAAAGTCTGAGACACTGTCATAGCCAAGAGGAGCCTAAGAAAACATGACAATTGAGTGTATGTTGTCTCCAGGATGAGATCCTGGATAAGCACATTGGGGGAAAGCTTAGGAAACAGGAATAAACTATTGTCTTTGTGCAAGATACTATTAAAAAATGCCATAAATTAGGTGGTCTAACAACAGAAATTTATTTCTTACAGACTGAAGTCTGGGGAGTCCAAGATCAATCTGACAGCAGATTTAGTGTCTGCTGAGAACAAACTTTCTGGTTCATAGACAGCCTTCTTTTCACCATGGTCTCACATAGTAGAAAAGACAAGCTAGCTCTCAGGAGTCTCTCTTAAAAGGGCATTAATTCCAATCACAAAGGTACCTTTATGACTTAATCACCTTCCAAAAGTCCCAACTTTCAGGCTAGAGAAATAACATCAACATTCACAGTTTCTAACAAATGACTTACAATACTTGGGAAATTTATAGTGTTAAATATCTACATTAAAGAATAGAAAGACTTTACTCCTTAAGGAAACAATAAAAGAACAAACTAAGCTCCCAGATTAATAGAAGAAGGAGATAATAAATATTGCAGCAGAAATAATTAGAGGATAGAAAAACAATAGAAAGAAACCTAACAGCTGCTTTTTGAAAAGATCAACGAAATTGGTAAACCTTTAGCTAAAGTAAGAAAAACAAGGAAAAAAGAGAGTGAATGCAGATAAATAAAATTATAAATGAAAGAGAAAATATTACAACTGATACACATAAATAGAAAAATCATAAGAAATTACTATGAACAATTAGCCACAAATTAAGTAAACTAGGAAAAAATGAATAAACTTCTAGAAACATACCTACATAGACAGAATAATAAAGAAATAGAAAATCTAAACAGACCAATAATGAGTAAGGAATTGAATCTGTAATCAAAAACCTACCAGTGAAAATCTCACTACTAGATATCTTTACCAGTGAATTTTACGAAGTATTTAAAGAAGAACTAACATCAATCCTTCTCAAAGTCTTTCAAAAAATTTAAGAGGAAGGTATACTTCCAAATGTAACTACACCACCTAAAAAAGAAAGGAAGCGAGCAACAGAGTGACAAAGCAACCTACAGAATGAGACAAAATATTTACGAACCATATATCTGATAAGGTGTTTGGATCTAAAAATATGTAAGCTACACTTACAACTTAATAGTAAAAAAAACAGTAATCCAATTAAAATTGAGGTAAGGACCTGAATAGACACTTCTCCAAAGGAGACATGCAAATTGCCAGCAGATATATGAAAAAATGCTCAACATCACCTATTATCAGGGAAATGAAAAGTAAAACTACAATGAGATGTTACCTCACATTTGTTAGGATGGCTACTAGCAAGAAAAAAAAAAAAAAAAAGAAAAAGGAAGTGTTCCTTCCCGAGGATGTGAAGAAATTGTAACTCTTGTACATTGTTGGTGAAAATGTAAAATGGTGTAGCCACTGTGGAAGACAGTATGGAACTTCTTCAAAAAATTAAAAATAAAACTACTATAAGATTTAGCAATCCTTCTTCTGGTTATATATTTAAAAGCATTGAAATCTGAATCTCAAAGAGATATCTGCATTCTTATGTGCATTGCAGCATTACTTACAAAAGCCAAAAATGAAAACAATCTAAATATTCATTGATGGATGAATGAATAAAGAAAATGTGATACATAAATAAATGGAATATTATTCAGCCTTAAAAAAAGAAAAAAAATATCTTGCCATATGGGACAACAGGATGAACCTAGAGGACATAATTCTAAGTGAATTTAGCCAGTTACAGAATGACAAATACTACATGATCCTACTTATATAAGGTATCTAAAATAGACTCACATAAAGAGAGAATAGAATGATGGTTACCTGGGCCTGGGGAGAAGGGGAAATGGGGATTTGTTGTTCAACAGTTATAAAATTTCAGTTATTCATGATAAATAATTTCTAGAGATCTATTGTACAATATAGTACCAATAGTTAATACTGTAATGAACATTCAAAATTTTGTATTAAGAGGGTGAATCTCAAGTTGTCTTCACACACACACAAATCACACACAAACAAATGAACAAATGGGCAGGAGGAGAGTTTTGGAGGTGATGGATATATTTATTATATTGATTTTTCTGATGGTTTATTGACAGGTGAGAGTATATCTACAAATCCATCAAGCAGTATACATTAAATATGTCCAGTTTTTGTGTAACAATTATATTTCAATAAGGCTGTTTAAAAAATGAGGAATGAACTTACAACTAAGCACATCTCACTGAAACTTTATAATCTATAAAACAAAGACCCTTCTAAATTATTTCTGAAAAAAGAGTGGTTCTCCTACAAAAAATAAGTTTAGTTGGACAAATGACTTCAACATCATCCATGACAAGTGGAGGAACACTTTGAAGTAAAATCTTCAAAGTGGCATATGAATGAAACCTCAAACCTATACTTTAGATCCAGTAGAAGTCTCATTTAATTGAAAGGAGAAATTATTCTGAGAAATACAAGGTATCAGAATGTTTAATTCATTATCCTCTTTGAAAATTCTTATAGAGGGTACTCATAATTTATCATCCAAACTAGGATACTTCCTAGCATTAATTTTTAATAGGTGATAAATAATTATTAATTAATCAATTAATATTTATAATTTTACTGGTCAAAGGGTAAACTAGATCTGTCCCATGTAAACTCTGGGAAAAGATTGACTTATTTCTGATACACACTCCTTCAAGGAGAGAAAAATCAAGATAAAAATCTATATGAGGAAAAATTATATGTAAATAGCTTAGTAAAATATTGTTTTCTACAACAGTCTGAGTGCCTAAACATTATATTGTATTCCAGAACTGAAATTCCAGACAATAGTAATGCAGCAGTAATGATGGTGGACAGAAGATGTGGAAACAAGAGGTAGGTGAGTGTGTTTTTGAGTAGTGGTTCCACTTAACTACATTTAATTTCATAAATTAAATAATCATTAGAGATACATAAACATAAGAATGACTTTCAGTAAGTTAGGGGAACCACAAGAAAAATTAGAACAGAATGCATGATTTTCATAGCAACAGAATAGTGAACCCATCCAATGAAAGACAGGAAAGGAAAAAAATGAGACAAAAATACTATATTGTATATAGAAGCAAATATGAGGGCAAAAATATGGTATATCACAATCGCTGCAATAAATTGACGAGATATACTATAAAGCCAAAAAAGAAGTCACACACCTACATGTATGTACACACACCACGTATCTCAGAATATATGAGGCAACAACTGCCAGAGCTGTAAGATAAATAACAATAGAAACAGATAAATAGATAAATAGTAGTTGAGAATTTTAACAAATCCTCAGAAAATATCAGGTAGAAATACACAAAAATATTGAAAAATTTAATAGCTGAATTAGTAAAAGTCAACTTGAAGTACATCCAAGGACTTTAAAACCAAGAGAAGAAAACATTTTTCGAGCATACTTAGAACATTCTCAATAAAATTAGTACATACTAAGCCACAAAGAAAGTTTTAATGTTTCAAATGAATTAAACCATTGCTTTCGAAGTTTTCTGAACATAAAGCAATACAGTTAAGTCAAAAAGAAAAGGATGCCTAGCTGGATTGATGCGTATAGACACATATTTTCACAAATTCATAGTTTTAATATCATTTTGTGGCCTTCAGTTTAAAAATTATGTACCAAAACCGGCCTCAGTGAAATCAGTTATTGTTCTAACAAATGATTTTAATAATTTTATAACACCTTATTTTATGAGTGTACATTTTAAAACCAATCCTCTGTTATTGAATATTAGGTAGTCTGCCACTTTTTCTGTATTAGAAATAACTGAAAAACATGCCTGTATACAAAGCTCTCTAAACATTTCTTGATTTTTTTTTTTCTTGATAATATCCTTGAAGGAATTACCAGGTAATTAGATATGAAATGTTGTTTTTATATTCGTAAGACTTCTGTAACAAAAATAGTTTATCCCAATTTGTAATTGTTTTATCATTGCTTCTTATCAATGTCAACAATGATCTTTTTATTACCAGATACAACAGAAACAGACATTGTCCATTCTTACTTTAATTTGAATTCTCAGAACCTTTCAAATAATTGACAGTCGAAACACCATTTTCACTGCTTCAACGATGTTACATGATCCAGTTTTTTCGCAGACAATAAAGGGGGCTATTTCTTTGTTTACTTTCCTGAATATTACTTGATTCTTAATAGTAAGATGCCTCATTGCTCTTTTCCCCATCTCCCCCCCATCACCCTGTGCACGGTATACATACTTATATGCTTATAACTCCCAAAGGCACTCCTCCTGCTAGATCCATCCTGTGGATTCCAAAGTCACAATCCAAGTTTACTTGATTCTTCTACTTTGATGTCTCTAAGCTATGTCAAATTTAATATCTCCAAAATGAAGTTCTCCTCTTTGTCCCGAACTTGCCTCTCACCAGTTTTTCCTTACTAAAGGGCAATCAAATCCACCCAAATACCAAGTTAGGAATAACAGCCATGCTTTATTCCACCCTCTGGCCCTCACATCCAATTCAATGACAATTCTGTCCTTTCCGACTCTGCAATATGTCCTAATTCATTTTACTTCTCTCCATCTCTCCTGGTAACACTATTGTCCAAGCCACAATCAATTATTGGACCATTGACATAGCCTCTTAACTGCTTTCTCCAGTGACTTTCTCGTACATTCTTCACCAGAGTGGTTTTCGAAAAAACTGTAATTTACATCATGTCGGTCAACTTTTTAAAATCCTGTAAGAGTTTTCCATTAGATTTTGAATACAATCCAAATTCCTTAACATGACCTAGTGACCCAGCTCAACCTTCTTCCTCCAACTTCATCTCTGGCGGCTTCCCCTTTCTCACTGGGCTCCAGCCACAACACTCTCTGTCAGCTCCTAGAACATGCCAATCCATATCCAGCACCAAGGTCTTGCCCTGGCTATTCATTCCTTTTACCTGGAGTATCCTTCTAGATGTTGGTCTATTAACTTCTTACCTTTCAGACATAACCTAAATAACCCAGTGATGTGATACCTCCCCATTACTTTCTGGATTCCCTGGTAGCACTTGTTTTCTTATCACTTAATACAATTTATTATTGTTCTACCTAGTTTTATGTTTGTTTGTTTTGTCTTTTAATTTGGACAATTGTTTGCCTCTTGTTTTACTACAACATAGGGGCAGAAGAGTTTGTATTTACCTTGTTCCTGATTGTGAACAATTATTTACTGTTTACTCTGGTGTATGGCAGAGAATGAATGCTTAAATGATTAAATGCAATTTGACCATATGAAAGACATTTCTGTGGACTTTAAACAATGATGTATATTTTAAAAATATTTGTCTTATAATTTGATTGTAAAAAATCTTATAAGTAGGATGGCAGGAATTAAAATATTTCATTTTGTTTTTATTCCTATTTTCTTTGAACATTTTCTATATTTTCTTTTAGCTTTACTGAGATTTAATTGACAAATAAAGTAGTAAGATACTTAAAATGTACATCATGATGATTTTATATATGTATACATTGTGAAAAATTCCCCCATCTAAGTAATTAACACATCCATCACCTCACGTGTTATACTTTTTTTAATTTATTTGTTGTTTTTGTTTTAGTAAGAGTTCTCTACTGTCTTAGCAAATTTCAGTTATACAACACAGTGTTATCAACTATAATCACCATGTTCTACATTAGATCCTCAGACCTAATCTTACAGATCAAAATTTGTTCCCTTTCTATTATGTATTTTCTTTATTCATTTTTAAAAAGCTGACACTCTCATTCATTTTTAATGCAAAGCTTAAATATTTTTATTATTATTTCTAAAACTTCCAATGAGAATATTTAGAAATTTTAACTTCTCAAGTGGTTTAGAAAACAAAGTAAAAAAATGTCATCTGCATCATATCCCTTTTATTCAAATATTTTATTTCTTAAAAGCGTATAATTTCCTTATCATGAATCCTGCTTATTTCTTACTAAATGTATTTTTAGCTACTTTATACTCTTGTTTCTATTGCATGTTTTATTTTTACTTCCAAATTAATAATTTAATAACTCTTTTAACATTAATATAAGATCTTCAAAGACAGTAAAATTATGCTTTGAGTCCCAAAATCTTCAATTTATTTCTTTAGATTTTTCATGTAAACAAGTATATCAACTGCAAATTATAATATCTCCTTTTCCAGTAGTTTATCTTCTAATCCTTACATTTCTGGTAATATCTCTTACCAGGCCTTGCAAATGGTTTGAGTATGAAAATATCAGTTTACGGACCTTTTCTCTTCAAGCTACATAAATGGTGCTCCATTGTTTTCTCTACTTAAATATTTTAAAGTTGATTTCTGGGGCTAAATTATTTTCAGCATGTATAGGTAGTAGTACTACAGATTTTTGTGGTTATCATTAAAATCCAAAATTTGCACCAAAATGTGTTTAGGAATATTGTTAATTTATTTTTGGTAATACTTGATGAACCTTTAGAGTTGTGCTTATTCAAAGATCTTCAGCTCAAGAATAGTTGACTTCTTTTTTGTTATATCTTTGTTCATTTCTCAGATCTCCTTTCTAATTTTGAAATATTTTTATATGTATGCTTATATCTATTTTTTATTACTTGTTCTTTTATCATCTCCTTTCTTTACACAAGTCTATAAATTCTGGAGAATATTTTATATTTTCCTTTACTGATTCTAATTATGAAACACCTAAATTATTGGCTCAATTCTAATTTTTAATTTGGCATTGCTATTTTTTATCTCTATCCTGAGTTCAGATACTATATGATTTATGACAATAATTTTATATAAAATATTTTAGTCAAATTTTAATCTAAATTTATTACTAGTTGATACAATTGTTTATGTAAAAAAAAAGTTGTCTGATACCTGACAGTTCCTTTTTCAAAAAATATAGTATTATTGCATATATCTGGTGCCTTTCCTGTATTCATTCCCACAGAATAGTTTATTTTTACTGTGTACCATGATTTAACTTGATCTAAATCCTTAATATTAGGGTTTATTATTCACAGTGCATGCCTAGGTCACACAAATGCTATTAAACTTTGATATTTATTTATGAAGCTGGGTGAGACACAGGTCTATAGTCAGTGGCCATAAGAAATAGGTCCTGAGGCCTGAAGAGTTTAAGTACCATTTAACATAGATCATGTTTAGATTTCTGCTTCCTCACTGGATTACATGAGATGATATTGCCCCCACAGAGTTTTCAAGAAACAAATAAATAGAAGGATAAAATTATGTCCTTTGAAGTTTTAAAGCAAATTTTAGGTAGGATATAATTTTGAAAATGTAATTGATCAGAATTTTCATTCCTCCCATCACCCGTGCCCTGTCACCAATAGAGTATATAATTTAAGAGGTCTAAAAGATATATTAGAAAGTGAATCAAGATTTAGAAGTTGTTAGGGCTTTTGTGAACTAGCTCTGCTTCCTGCCCACCACCCCAATGTCACGTTTAACTCTTAAGCAGTATGATAGGTGCCAACGACTATTTGAGAAACCAAGGACACATCAAACTATATTCCTTTCCCCGCTGGATAATGAGAAGAAATTCAGTCAGTATCACTATGGCTTAGTCGAATAGCTGAATGTCCCAGGATACTGAAGAGGGAACAGAATTGCTTTGAGGAGAAGAACAATTGTTCTAAAGTAGTCACAAAGTTGTAATGAGGGGACTCTGTAGCAGAAGTCACCTAGATCTAAGATGGTAATATTATTTACCAACCAAACTAAGGTACTTTAGGCTAAATCAGAAGTACTATTAGTGGGCTTCCCTGGTGGCGCAGTGGTTGAGAGTCCGCCTGCCGATTCAGGGGACACGGGTTCGTGCACCGGTCCGGGAGGATCCCACATGCTGCGGAGCGGCTGGGCCCATGAGCCATGGCCGCTGAGCCTGCGCATCCGGAGCCTGTGCTCCGCAGCGGGAGGGGCCACAACGGTGAGAGGCCAGCGTACCGGAAAAAAAAAAAAAAAAGAGAAGTACTATTAGTAATTAAGCTGGTTCAATAGGCATATACTATCTCAAGGAAACCAGGAAATATGGTCACTCTCCCTAGACCTACAAGTGGAGAACACAGATTATTTAGTGAGGAAAGATTACTATATCTGCGAGTGAAGTGCAATGAAACACCTCAAGGCACCATAGTTGAATATATAACTGAGACTTTAATCTAGTCTTTTGCTACTCAAAGTCTGGTCCTGCCTACCAGCATCATGCGCAGCTGAGTTTCTTAGAAATACAGTATCTCAGGTCTCAATGCCTAAATGCAAAGCCTTGACCCTTATGTTCAACCAGAGGAAGATAACAGGAAGAGCATCAGTCTTAACTAAGTTTTTTTTCCAAATTTGATGAGTTTACTTTAACAGGTGAGATTAATCCAATATAAATGGAGGGTCAAGACAGTAATTAGATTCAGTCAAAAAAATTGATTTATCTCAGTAATCTTGTATGAATTATATTTGGTATGGTAACTGAGAATAAAGTAGGGCAGTGTCCCCATTTTTCATGGTGGAATTAGTTATCTTTGTTTCTTATTTTTGCCTGGTGTGTATAGCTAGATCAAATGTAGGCCTGGAACAGGTGCTACCACAGACAGTTCAGAGATGATGGTATATTCCATAATTTTGCTGTTGATCCTCAATCCTTGGAGTTAGAAATGTACTAGTAAAGACGTATTGGAGTGGATATGTTCTACCCAACTCCCAAGCAATTATGAGTAGTGGTTGGTCCACTGACTTTCCCCTTAATCTAGTAGTAGCTATACTATACCTAGGAGAAATTCCTCAAATTCCTGCATGGATGCCTCTGCTTCTTTTGCCAATGCAATGCCACTTCCCTCTCCAGTTTTATTTGCATTTCTATATTTAGCTCAGACTTAAAGAGAAGGGTAAAATGGACTAATCATTTCTCCTTATAACCCGGACATCATCATAAATTCTGCTTGGGAAGATATTCCAAATCTAACTGAAATACTATTGTGTTTCCAAGTCGCCTTTATCAACACAAAGGAAATGAGCTTAATGGGGGCACATAGAGGACAGATGTGGATTCTATAACGGGAAAGGGTACAAATATATAACGGGCATAGTAGGCAAAGACACTTCGTCTGAACCATATTTTTGTTGAGTTATCTCTTATCAGGCCAGCTCAGACTCTAGAGAGGTTTTGTGATGATTTTTGCCCAGCACTTATTTATAGAGGCCTTGGTAAACTGCCATACTGAATCTTACTGAAACAGTACTTGAATACAACTGGCCACATAAGGGCAGTTTGAGAAAAAAAAGTCACAGATTTCTTCTAGGCGTCAAGAAATATATTTCCTATTTGACATATTTTATAGTAATATTGTGATACATTTTATTCCATCAGGAGGTAAGGTGTCTTTCAAATATAAAAGACCTCCTTAAAATGAATCACATGCTATGTGAAGTATTTTGATGCTAAAGTAGCAAGGCCTGTCTGATGCTGTCAAAACATCTAATATTACTGAAACAGAATGCTTGCAGGAATTATAAGCTTGGATATTAAGTGCTAAGAACACTTCAGTTTAATGAGTAAAAGAATTATCTTGTCACTAAGAGAATAATTTTAAGCCAATAAGCACCATACACTGTATGTCTGAGTGAAAATAATTATTTCCTTTGAGAAAAATCAAAATAGATCCTTTTAAACTGTAACCTGAATTAGATTTTTTCCAAATCCTGCATGGATTTTTAACATCCTCCCAAAGTAGTCTACAATTTAGTTTTTATACAGTTATAACACAGGTCATTACATTAACCATTATTTCTGCCAACACATCCTTTCAGAAAACTGAAATGAACTTTTTCCTGCCTATCCTAGACAAAATATGTGCTCTTCTGGAACTTTTTAAACAAATTAATTAGAGGTTTAATTCTACAGAGATAAGAATTTAGAGAAATGGAAACTATTGATGAATCACAAGAGTCTATGTTTATAAGATTATAGCTGTTTCCTGTTATGCACCATCTTGAACGATATATTATCAGCAAGATATATAAAAATCTGGGTTTAAGTGTAACTGCTGAAGGAGATGGGACTAGTTACAAATTGGCAGTACTTCAGTAACTTGATGGTTAGATTTACCAAGGACTACCTTGTATGAGCCAATTCTCCCAAGTGTGCACCAAAGTGTAAAGGGAATTCAAGGAACTGTGCCAGATAATGGTAGGAAAATACACTTGCCTATACTAATAGAATGTCCTATTTTTATATTAGTAGGCAATATAAAATATTTTTGTTATATTAAAAGTGGGCTTTTACTGTTGGTGTGTATCTTACTTTTGATACCTCGAAAGGCAGCAGATATTTCATAAGAGCATTGACCCATATATACATGAATGTCTTCATCTAGGTTCCTGGATTTCCAGCTACCCACTATCCAACTATTCAATGCAATGGGACCTACAGAACTTTCCTTTCAGATGGGAGAATTCAGTTATGGGACACAAGTGTTGTAAAATGAAAGTAGTGTATTTGGTTAAGCACGTGGCAGCCTTAAGAGAAAGACAAAAGCCATCGTGCAGAGATAAATTGCCTGTATTAGACATAAGAATTAGAAAATTAGATCAAGGAGGACATATGAGAGGCTCTCAGACTATTTTATATATACATTAATCAAGAGAATAAATTGAAAGGGCCTGAATTGAGTAAAAGTAATTGGATAAAGCAGAAGTTTCAGCTGTTGAAAGGAATGAAGATGGTGCTTAGAAATATCCTAAATTTCACTGACCCAAATCTTTTGATAGAAATGGGTAAAGAAAAACTTTTTTTGAATTTTTTTTTAACAATTATTAAAGTTTTTTTCTTTTTTTTCATGCCTACCTAACAGACAGCATGACAGTGGTAAGCATCATGTGATTCAGAAGCAGCCCAGTAGGGCTGGTACTTTGTTGTGCCTCTAAGCAGCCATGTATCTTCAGGCAAGTTACCTACTCATTTGTGCCTCAGTGTTCTCATCTGTAGAATAAATATAATTATGCTATCTACCTCAGAGAGTTGTTGGGAGCAAAGTATTTAATCTAAAATGCTTAGATCAATGCCTGGCATCTAGAAACCATGCAAATAATAATTAGAAATATTAACTGTTATATTCATTGTATGCAATTTGATTTAACTTTAATTATTTTAATATTTAAAGGTAATATACAGATAGTACTAAATGATATTATATTAAAGAAGTGAAAAAGAGAGAAAAGACTGGCATTTTATTGGACTTTTTATTTTAGATTTCTTTTTGAACACCTTATAAAAAGGGAACATTTGAACAGAGATCTGAAAGGAATAAAGAGCAAGTCTGCACATACTTAGAGGAAGAATATTCAAAGGAGAAGAAACATTAGGTAGAAACAGTGAGGACAGAATGTGCTTGGTAAAGTTGAGAACAGAATAAACCAGAAGAATGGTGATAGAAGATGAGGTCTGGAGGGTGAGATAGATCATATTCAGCCTTTTAGTTCAGGATAGGGAGGTGGAATTTTATTCTTAGTGTGAAAGAAAGCCTTCAGAGTTTCAGGGCATGATAGCAACATGATATTTTAAGAAGATGTCATGAACTGTTATGTGGAATATATATTGTGATGGGAAATAACAGAAGTAGGAAGAATTATTAGCTAGCTATTGAGTAATCCAGACAAAAAATAATCTATTAGAGTGGAAGAGTGAAAATAATGAGAAGTGGGTCCTATGGGAAACAAAAGGTTGAACAGTAAAAAGAAAATTCCAAGTTAACTTGTTCAAAATTTTTATATCTTAAAATAGGAGAATATTGGGTAGCTCTTTTGTGTATGTTCTTAGGTCATCATGAGCCTCCGTGTGGCTGGGATATTGCATTTAAGGTTGCTTTGTATGAGATGAGACTTGTGAGTGACCATGCCTATGACCTGGGATTCATTTTACACAAACTTTTGAACCAGACATTTTTGAGCAGGTTACTACTCTGGCTTCCCTATTATACAAAAAAATAGTGCTGTAGAGCAATAGTAGAAACACTGGTGAAATGCAAATAGATTCTGGATACTAGTTAATAGTAATATGCCTATGTTATTATGTTTTTCATTTTGGCAAAGAAACCATAGTTATGATGGTAGGCAGAATAATGGCCCCCTCTCCCAAAGCTGTCTACATTCTAATCTCTGAAACCTGTGAATATGTGGTATTACATGGCAAAGGGGAATTAAGGTAGCAGCTGGCCTTTGGGTTTGCCAATAGTGACTTTAAATTAGGGGGAGTGGCCTGGATTAACCAGGTGGACCCAATGTAATCACAGTTCTCTTAAATGTGGAGAAGGAAGGGAGGAGAGTCAGTATCAGAGTTTGCAGCATGAGAAAGATCCGTGCTAGGCAAGGGAAAATTTCCCCCTACCCCTCTTGTGGTTTAGGTTTTTGGGTGCTCAGTTAGTGAAGAATCTAAACAGAGTCTGGGCGTGGATAGTAAATTAGAGCAGTAACGAGATTTGCTTATACATGCTTCTCCCCGCAAATTCCCTATTCTCTGGCGATAAAGGTATCATTCTACCTTCAGATTCAGGGAGTGCACCTTTCACAGAAGAGGTTTGTTCCTTTCAGAGAGTGTGCCTCTTGCATTGACTGTTTCTTCGGTAACTTTAGTTCAAAATAATTAATATGCCATAGAGGCATATTAATTTGGGGGCCGCCTACCCTGGGCCCCAACACTCGGCTGGATGTTGCTGTCTTTGAAGATGGAAGGGAGCCCTAAGCCAAGGAATGCCGGTGTCCTTCCTCTAGAAGCTGGACAAGACAAGAAACCGGATTCTCTGCTAGAGCCTTCAGAAAATATAAAAGCGCTGCAGACACCTTGAGACCCATTTTGAACTTCTGATCACCGAACTGTAAGTTGATAAATTTGTGTTGGTTTGAGCCACTAATTTTGTGGTAATCTGTTGCTAAAGTAATGAGAAACTCATACTTATATATAAGATGTTCATATTAGAAGAAGCTGAGTAAAGAGTTTATGGAAATTCTCTGTGATATTCTTGTGACTTTTCTGTAAATATAACATTATTCCAAAATGTTTGAAAAATTAGTTCTTTCTCTCGCTTTCTCACTGATTCTCTCTCTCCCTCATCCCACCCCCATCTTCTTCAGTTCTTAAGTATGTGCTGCTTTTGACTTCATACTTTCCTTAAAGAGGTCTCTCTACTTATCTCCTACAGCATGCCGATACGACATATCATAATCTTCCTTTTTAATATTCTGATATTCTTAAATGCATTCCCAATCAGCTTGTGTGCTCTCTCTTTCACTATACTATTTCAACCTGTAATTTCTAAAATTGACCTTATAATTATTTTCCTAACCTCCATTTTTTTTTTACATTAACGCTTTCAAAGTCACTGTCATATACTCAATTAAAACAATCTGGGAACCTGACTATCTGGATAATACTTTCTCTCACATGTCCTCAGTATCACAATCCTCACAGTTATTCCCCAAATTGTCATATCAATTCTTTCTCCATCCTTACACTTAACCTCGTAACTATTCCTAGAGACCCCTATGCCATTTACTTTCAATATCTCTGCAAGTCTCTCTGTGTTCTCTTTATCACTGACAGTGTTGCATTTTAAAACAAGTGTTTATGATATTCCATAATGTTAATCTGCAATGATATTTCACTACCAATAGCAATGTATTCTTTCAGGATCTCATCTTTGCTTTCTGTATACTTTTTTCTTTCTTTCTATATATCCAAGCACACTGAACTCCTCTAATATCCTTGAACATGCCATATTTTAAATTTTAGCATACTTTTTTTAACATCTTAACATATTTCACCACACGTGCATTGTGTTGTTAGTAAAGTAATAATGGTTACGATGATGATGATGATGATGTTGAAGAATTGACCTTTCCATGTTTTTCGATGGTTTATTTTTCTACGACCTTACACAAATCAGATCAGTTAGCCACAGTTAAGTATCTTGGTGGGTAGTTCTCACATTGCATTGTGATTATTTATGTGTATACTCTCCATTCATCTCTCTATCAAAGTAGCAACCATGTCTCGTTTATCATTGCATGCCCAATGACTACAAATAAACTCAAGTATCAGCTGTGTGTGGGGTTCACTAAAGGGAGAAAAATTGGCCCAAAGGAGAAAAATGTGAAGCTTGTAACACACTGATTCTCTTTGTTGATCTGCACATGTCATAGTTTCATCATTTATGTAAAATACTGTTTTGGATATGACCACAGGGTGCCACAGTTTACTAATTTTATGACATAGCAGCTGGACCTCATGGAAGATATGTTCTTGTTATAAAAGTCTTTGATGACCTCCAAGTCTTAGAGGCTTTTGAACTAAGGGCAAATGAAGGGTTCAACTTTTCCATACTTTTGCTTTGCTCCTATTCAAGGCACAGGTGATATTTATCTTATCAGGACACATCTGAACACAGTAAAGCTAATGGGAAGCCATCATTCAGCTAAATAGATACACACTTAGCTAACTCTATACACATTAACCTAACAAAATGCATCTGCAACATATTTATTTATACCTCTTGATGCCTCTCCTGGTATGAATTCCCACTGCAGAGGCTAAGGCTCTAGTGTAGAGTAGCAGTGTGTGTAAAATGAAAGCAATAGGATTTGAAAGGTAGGAACTAATTCAGTTGGTGCTGGTGGTATAATTGAAAGGAAAAACTGAATATGAACAGTGTGAGTAAAGAGAGACTTTAGTCTCTCTTTAAAGAGAGACTCAGGCATGGCTAAGAGGATAGTCCTGTTATTGCTAAAGAATATTAGTCATTAACACATGTAAGTGTTATTTGGCTCTGTCTTTTGTTGTACTCAAAATTCTACTTTGTGCTAATATGAAAATACCTGTTAGACACTAAAAATACTATAAAATTCCTCTCTATTATAAAGTAGATGAGGTGTAATGAGGCAACAAATGTACTAAAAAGAACAATGTATGCAAAAAGAGAAAAGTTGGATTTAATTTTGCTTTCCAATTAGCATCTGTATAATTTAGGGAAAGCATCTTGTCCGAGACAATTTCTTTAAGTATATCTTTATATATAAATACTTAACATCATTTCATGTGAGAATTAACCTATTAACATCAAAATTATGAACATATATATGCATTAATATATATTTCATTTTATATATTAAAATCAGTGGCAATAACTTATGTAAGATGTGGCATTATTACTATTGAGATTTAAAAATCATTGTATATCTTCCTTCGATACATAGGGTACTCTTAGAAGTTGCCTACATAATGATTTTATTATGAACCAAACTTAGGTCCTATTGCCAGCACACAGTAAAGCCAATCTACTGACACCTGGTTGTGGTGAAGGAAAGTGAAGCGTTTATTTCAGGGTGCCAAGCAAAGAGTCCAGGCAGCTAGTGCTCAAAACACAAACTCTCCTATGGGTTTCAGGAAAGCATTTTTAAAGGCAAGGTGAGGGAAGGGGTGTCCCAGGGTATGTGATCACCCCATGCACAATCCTCTAATTGGCTGATGGTGAGGTAACAGGGCAGTGTCACAGGAGTTAACATTATCAATCCATAGGAGGCAATAGGTCTGAAGGCTACATGCTCATGGTCATCAAGTAGTTAATTTCCTCCATTTGGTGGTGGTTTTAGCATCTGTAAAACAACTCAGGAATGTGCATTAGATACTATTATCTAGGTACTTCAGTAGAGGCTATGGAGAAGAGGTCTGTCCTGGGTAGGCTTCATGGTATCCTGCTTGGTTACAAGTTCCTTTGTTGTTTTTATTCGAGCAATTAAGAACTATTAATGTATAAACTATAAAGATAAAAATTTTGTTTTTAAACCATATTTACCTACTATATTTATATACTATTTTAAAAAGTCTTGCCAGTTTATGTCATAAAAAGCAATGCATATATAGAAGTCATAAAACAAATTCTGGACTATTTAATATTATAAACAAAGATGGGATTCCCTTTTAATGGGTGATCATTAATATTTTTAAGTTCACAGGACGTCTTAAAGTGATACACTTTGGAAACTTCATTAAGTTGAAGACTCAACAGGCATCAGTCTTTAGGAACAAAATCTAGCACATCTACTTAGTAGGTACATACACAGCATATAAAAGGTATTAGCCTCAAATCTTTTTATCTTGAGATTGTGTTCATGGCTCATGCCCACAGAAATCTAAAGTGAAAGAAAACACATACATTTTGGGGTTGTGGCATTTGTGTGTAAATTATTTTAAACTGGATTCTTCAAAAACATGCTTGGGAAGGGAAGGTTGGGAAGATTTTTTTTTTTTTTAACAACAGAAGTAAATTCAAAAATTGAAATGAGAATAAAAGAGAAGTTATTAAGAGTATATTGAATACTAGGAGTGTTTTGGTCACAGTTTTGCAAGTCAAAACATCTGGCTTTATTTTATCCATTGTAACAGTGAGGGATTTGCATTGGAAGACCATTAGATCCCTTTCCTACTTCATTGTTGCTGATTCTGTGCTTCCATATTCCCTTCCTAAAGTTACAATCTTGTTATGCGTGCTCTGCCTGCCTCCTTTAATGGTTAATATGTGAACGTGTGGAGAAAGAGTAAATAAGACCTCAGGTACTCAGATTCCAAATAACAGCAGCACTTAGCAACTGTTCATTCTCTCTCTTCAGGTGTTAGCCATGAAAATAGTGGCCTTGGGTCAGGTTAGGAATTTTATTTTTGATCAGTAACTTCTGTCTTTATTTAGAGTTAACTGTTTTCTATAAAATCAGTTGTCTCTTGACTCCTTTATTACTTTTTTCCCTCTGCTCTAATATTAATGAATGTGTTGCATGGCTAAACATGTCTAGGAATAAAGGCTGATAAGGTTTAAAAATAATCACTTTTCAAACCAATTGCTTTGAATAGATATCCATTTAAGGCATCCTTTCTTATGTTCAGAGCATTTCATGAGGTGTTTTAAGGCAGAGGTGATGAGAATCTTTAAAATTGATTAAATTTAAAACAGAGCAGAGCAGAATCTCAGATATGGATAGCAGGGGTTTAAAACACTAGTCATTCACCTATTTAGTCATATTTGTCTTACTAACAAATACATATATAAAAGGTTAAAAGCATTTATATAAGTATAGTAATATAAAACCCCCCAAAGCAAATCAATGACTGAGTTTCACAGTGCTAAAACTACACAACTCAGATTGAGATTTGAACCCATGGGCCAGGACTTGCATCCAGCCAAAACCCAGATTGGGACTTGAATTCCCTGTCTTTTAGTTAATATCACACACCTGGTCTTAATGAAACTCAGGTTCTTGATGTCTCCTCACAGAAAGAATTCAGTGAAAGACAAACTGATAGGTAAGAAGTGGATTTGTTTAGAGAGAGAAACATTCCATAGATAGAATGTGGTCCATCTCAAAAAGCAAGAATGGCCCTGGGAGAAACACACTCCACAGACAGAGTGTGGGCCATCTCAGAAGACGAGAGGACCCTAAACGTGGGGTGGTTAGTTTTTATGTGCTGAGTAATTTCATAGGCTAACAAGTGGGAGGATTATTCCAACTATTTGGGGGAAGGGACAGAGATTTCCAGGAACTGGGCCACCATCCACCTTTTAGCCTTTTATGGTTAGTCTCAAAACTGTCATGTTGCCTGTGTTGTGTCATTTAGCATATGCTAATGTATTACAATATGCATATAATAAGGCTCAAGGTCTACAGGAAGTCAAATCTTTGCCATCTTGGACCTAGTTAGTTCTAACCAGTTTATGACTATCCTCAAGGGCTATGTCATTCTTTTTAAGGTTGTGCCCTGCCCATTCTCTCCTATTTCAGTTTGACCATTAATATGCTTAGTGACCATATGCTAATAGGATTATAATAACTTTAATGCCCACATTACATCTATGATCATATAAAGCTAGCAAATGATAATGCCATAACTTACTTTGATTGTAAGGGAGTTGAGTCTTAGTATAGGGGATCTAAATTTCATCACTTTCTTCATAGACACTAATATATCTGTAGTTAGCAAAAGCAAGTTAAATAATTTGTACCAATTCTTTTCTATACTTCTAAATATTTAGATTTAAAAAAAAAACAGTTCAGGGTTTCCCTGGTGGCACAGTGGTTGAGAGTCCGCCTGCTGATGCAGGGGACACGTGTTCGTGCCTCGGTCGGGAGGATTCCACATGCTGCGGAGCAGCTGGGCCCGTGAGCCGTGGCCGCTGAGCCTGCCTGTCCGGAGCCTGTGCTCCGCACGGAAGAGGCCACAACAGTGAGAGGCCCCCGTACCACAAAAGAAAAAATGAAAAACAGTTCACATGCACTCATAATGTATCATATACATCTTTAGGTCACACTCTTAATGCTGTGTTAAAACTAAGTAGACAGTAAAACAAATCATCCATTTCTAGGATCCCTGCTTTGAACAGGCACTATAAAAACTGAACAAAAAGAATGAGGTACAAAAATCTATGTGACAAGATTTTCTACATAATTGTCTTTTTAAAATTGCAATGTGTTTTAATTTGCATAACATAAAATGGTATCTATTATAAAAATATGATTAACTATAATGCACAAAGTATATCCCTTCAGAGGCTTGTTTCATGGTAAAGGAAATGTGTTAAAAATATGAGGCATAATTTCTTAGTAAGCCTAGGGATGTAAAAAAAAAAAAAAAAAAGAGAAAAAGAAAAGGGATAGGTCCTCTAGAGCAAGCTCCAAAAATGGAATAAAATACCTTCTGATTTTTAGCATACTAAAAATCCATGTGTCTTAGAGTAACAATCCTATAACAAATACTTAAGTGTGTTTTGTTTTTTTGTGTTTTGTTTTTTGCGGTACGTGGGCCTCTCACTGTTGTGACCTCTCCCGTTGCGCAGCACAGGCTCCGGATGGGCAGGCTCAGCGGCCATGGCCCACGAGCCCAGCCGCTCCGCGGCATGTGGGATCTTCCCGGATCAGGTCACGAACCCGTGTCCCCTGCGTCGGCAGGCGGACTCTCAACCACTGCGCCACCAGGGAAGCCCCTTAAATGTGTTATTTTATGTTAGGATAGTTTGGCTGTTTAATATGCAGTGGTACCCATACCCACCCCAATCCCCTTCTAAGAAGAAAATAGTCTTCTCAGAGTGCATAGAAACACAGAAAACGGAATTGAGTATTTGTTGGAAGAGATGATAGGAGTTTTTATGTTCTTCAAATGTACTGCTTAAGAAAAGGCATGGCTTCAGGCTCTACTCCTTATTGTAATTCTACAGACCCTAAAGCCCTGTTGTAATGTATCAGACTACAATATAACTAATTATGCTGATGGAGTTCACAACATAATAAATGTCCTATTTTCACTCGGCAAGCAGTCTGTTTGCTGAAATAAGTGGAAGACGATTAAGATGACTAGAGGGTTTTCACCTCTAACGTTAAAGCGTTTGGGATGAGGACATGGAAGCAATCAGAGCAAAGCCCTAGCCTGCAAAGATGACCTCAATGCTCCTCATTAAAATGCTCACTTTGACTGATCTGAGATGACTGCAGAAATAAATAGAGTTTACTATTTGGAGGCTAAGTCTTCCCTGGAAAGAGTAGTGAATTTACTGTTTTCCCGGCCCACTCAATCAATACCACAACAAGTTTGGCTCATACTTAAGAAACTGCATAAAGATTCATGTTTATCCCATAAAAATATAATGATGAGTCAATTTTATATACTACATCCTAGTCTTCCTCTGAGAATTTAGGTTTATACTTTGGATGAGTGGGGTGAATCACCTCCCATTTGTTCATGTAAAAAATAAGGTATCTCTTCTTTTCACCTAATTTTTTTGTGTGTTCTGTGGATCTTTATGAAATTTGATCTCTATGTAAATGGAAAGCAGTTCTCTTTCTTTTTGTTAATGTACACTGATTGTTGAGGAGGAAGAAATTTTCTTTTACTCTTCTGGTTTCTCCTGGCAGGTCTAAGAATTAAATTGACATGAGACAGATTAACAGGAGAAAATCAAACAAGAGTTTAATAACATGTATACACAGGAGAGATCTAGAAAAACTGAGTATCTCAGGAAAATGTACAGAGCCCTCATCTTAAATACCATCTTCAGCTAAAGACAAAAGAGGTAGTGGTTTTGGACTTCAAAGGGGAGGAATGAAATTCACATGGAGATGGAAAAACAAATTTTTGGTTAAAAAAAAAAAAAACAATGTTGACTGAGCCATGCAGAGACAATGGGACAGAATGGACTCTGATCTCTAGGCCCGGTTACCCCCACTACACCTAGCCCATATTTTTTGCAGAGATCTCTGGTGAGAGCTCTATTCTTGGAAGCAGCCCTCCATCTAAGTTCTTTAGGCACCTAAGGAGGAGGTGAAAGTTTCTTCCTTTTGGGTCTTGATTGTTTCAGTGTGAAATAATCCACATGCCTGTTGACTGAAAAAACACACAACCTTAAAGTTGCAAGTTATGTTTTATTCAGGAGGCTTACTGAGGACTGTAGCCTGGGAGACGGCCTCTCAGATAGCTCTGAGGACTTGTTCCAAAGAGGTAAGGGAGAAGCCAGCGTATATAGGAATTTTTGCTGAAAAAACAAAAACAAAACAAACATGTTGTCGAACATCAAAAGATTACTGCTAATCACACAAAAATAGACATCTCAAGTTAATGATTTTAGTGCTTTTCTATATATGGGAAGGTGCAAGAGTTTGGACTTACTGAAATTACTCCTTAGATAAGCATCTTAACTACCTAGGGCCAGTATCCTCTTTTTCTCCATCCTGAATTCCCCTCAGGGTGCACCATCAGGGGCAACTGCAGTGGCTGATGGCTTGATGGAGGGTGACATTCTATGTTTACAGGAATGGCAGGCAACATCTTTTGTTTACTGAAATGGCAGGCAACATTTTTTTAGTATGCATGCCAAAAAGACATTTTGGGACGGCATATATTATTCCCCTACTGCTAATATTAGATCAGGGAAAAAGTAAATCAGATTCAGGGAAAGAACTTTGCTCATCATGCCCATGGTACTTGATACATTCTTTGGAAACTATTAAAAATCTGTATAGGTAGAAACATAGTTTTCATAGGATTTAACTCCTAAGTGTAATATGTATAATATGTAATTACTTGTCTTTTTTTTTTTAAACCATTTTAAACCACGTAGTGGGAGAAAGCAAGGAAGAAAAATGTAACTATGGTTACCTTAATTTTTTGAAGTCAATACTGGCAGTAATATTCTATAAATTCATGTGGAGAAAATATTCTTTACTCAAAAACCCTATTAGAATTGGAGCCTCCCTATTAGAGGAAAGAATATCATAACTCAGGAAGCCACTCAACCCACCATGTTCATTTGGGACAAAAGTCTTGTTTAGATCACATAACATGTGAAAAGGCATTGCGAATTCAAGAATATATATATGAGAAAAGACAGAAGTGTCATAAGATGCCATTGGGGTAATTTTATAAACTTTAATTTTTGTTGTGGTAAAATTATATATAACATTAAGTTTGTTCCTTTATGCCTAGCTTATTTTATTTAACATAATTGTCTTCAAGGTTAATCCATGTTGTAGCACATGTCAGAATTTCATCCTTTTTAAGGCTGAAAAATATTCCATTGTATATGTAGAGCACATTTTGTTTATCCATTTATCTGTCAATGGACATTTAGGTTGTTTCTACCTTTTGGCTACTGTTAATAATGTTGCTATGAAAATGGGTGTATAGCTAGCTATCCTAGTCCCTGATTTCAATTCTTTTGAGTATATACACAGAAGTGGAATTACTGAATCATATAATAATTCAACTCAATTTTTTGAGTACCTGCTATAACTGACAATAAAATGATCCCATTTTCTATTCTGGGGTAATTATCAGTTATTTTCATAAAATTTTTGAGTATATGGTTTAAGGCTTCAAATTTGACTATATTAATATGTTAAAAGGAGAGAAAGGTGAACCTTTCAAGGCAAATATGTATTTACACGAGGCCAAGCTCAGAAAACTATTATCTGTTAATTTCATAATGATACAGTGAAAACAATTAATACTTAGCTCTTACAACGTGGGTATTGGTTAGATATTTGTGGTGACCCAGCGAGGGTTAGACCAACCCCTCACCCAAAATTGGTTTGAAAGTCAAGTCTGATGATGCCACACACACATCAAGAATATGAAAAGGTTTATGTCTCACATGAAGAGATTTTGGGGGGAGGGCAAGACTGGTACCCAAACTGGTCGGGAATGTCTTGAGAAAAGAGGTTGGGGTTGGATTAGGAGTTTTTATTGTGGTCAGCAAATGAAGCCGGGCAAGTTTCCAGCTCTTCGGTCAGGGCTTTAGCAATTAGTATTTCCATCTGCACCAAGGGAGGAGGTGGGGCTTTCCTATCTTACCCAAATATGGGTCTAGAGGGCAAGGGACAGAGGAGCGATCTAAAATTTGTCAGCAGTCAGACATCAAAAATGGTGTCAGGCTCTCTACTACAGTAGCACTTGTGATTAGGACTGAAAGCATCTATTTTCTCTTCCTAGTTCCAAAATTTATTGGCTATGTGATATTAAAAAGCTGATTAACCTAATTGTGATATTTAAGAGGATTCTAAAAAGACATTTTAAGTTAAAGATCTTAGAATCTTTTGAGGTATTACAATAGTTGATCCCAGGTAGTCTGTGCCCCAGAATCTATGTGCTTAAGCCTTTCATGTGCTGTCTCATGGTACCATCCTTCTCAAACATCATCGGTGGCTCAGGCCCGGCTCACACTCCATCCCTTACTGTGTGATCTGGAACAGCACCCATAACCTTTCTGTTCCTCAGCTTCTATATCTGTAAAATGAAGTAGTAAGTCCCTACCTGATAGAGTTACTGTGAGTATTAAATGAGTTAATATATGTAAAACACTCTGAACAGTGTCTGGCATGTAGTAAGCAACATACAAGTGCTAGATTCTTATTTGTAGTGAGGTGAAGAAAAAAACAGAGTCCCTTTTTATGAAGATATCTTCTTCAAAACAAAGTAAATATTTGTATTTATAGTTTCTCAGAAAAGCAGTTCTTCAATTTATCTGTATTTCCTTAATATCTTATTTTATAATGCATTTAAGTAAACTTAACTCAGAGTAAAAGTTAAGAACTTTATATGCCATCTTAGAGCATCTTTTATATTTTTTCTGGAAGTAAATAACTCATCAAAGAGATCCTATGGGTTCTCTTTATAAATATCACTCATTATCCCACCCCTTGTTGTTCTGAAGTTGACAGCAGGTTCTTTAAACCTTGCAGATCTCTGTCAAAGTAATAATTACAGGCAAACTGCTTCAATAGTAATTTCAACTCATAGAAGTCCTGGGCCTACTTTTTAAAATGTGAATAACAGGTATTTGCCTTGGAGTTACCTACATTTGTGTCGTAACCGGTTCTATCACTTTAATGTCATTGACACAAATTTCCTTTATTTCAAAACACAGATAGGCATTTTCACATTGTAGCAGTCAACACAAGGTTTCCTCCAAGCTTTGAATTTTGTTTTGGGGAGGTGGTTGGACAGTGTAGGGGGGCACAATTTGCCACCCCAAAATGTCTCTTTGGCATGCGATTGGCTCAAGCTGAAAATAATCTAGATCCAAAAGACTCAGAAAGAAACTTTGACCTTCCCCTTAGCTGCCTGAAAGAATAAAGAGCTCCCTGATTAGAGGTATCACCGGAGATATCTGCAGAGAATAGGGGCTACTCATAGTGGGGGAAACTCAGCAGGGCCTAGCAATCAGTCTACTCAGTATTCCATTGTCTTTGCATGACCCAATAATTATTTGTTTACCCAAACACTTGCTTTTCCATCTCCATGTGGATTTCCTTCCTCTCCTTTGAAGTCTCAAACCATTATCTCCAACATTCTCTTTAGTCTTTAGCTGAAGATGGAATTTAAGTGAGGGCTTCAACCATTTTGGTGAGTTACTCAGTTTTCCTGGGTCTTTCCCATGTCTACATGTTGTTAAACTTTTGTTTGATTTTTCTCCTGTCAATGTAGCTCATGTCAATTTCATTCTTAGACCAGCAAGAAGAATCTAGAAGGGTAGAGGAAAATGCACTTCTCCCCAACAACTGTATATTGGTGACTCCCTTTCCTTCCATTGGTGTTTACCTATTACTAAGGATAATCCTTGCTTGAGTTCAGAAATGCAAAGAAGATACAATAGACCTCTGAGCACTAAAAGACACATATAAGTGTGTGTTGGGCTGCACCCAGCAGGCCTAGAAAGGCTGTACTTGCCCAGCCTTAACACTGAAGAAAGAGCCCTGAGTCAGTGACAGCCACCCCAGTGGTTTAATAGAGAGGGGGGATCTTACATGTCTTGGAGCAAAGTCCTGGAGCAACACCCCAATCTTGTGCCACAGAAGGCGAGCAGGACATGGCAGCAGTCTCCCCTCCCTGGGAAAAGAGAAGATTGCCAGTTATAGGGGGAATTGATATCTGTTTGGCTCATGGGTTACCAGGGAAACTAGCAGAGGGGCACACCCCTCAATGCCCCTGTGATAAGAGCAATCACTAGCTGGGGTCTGGGGCAAGTATGTAGGAAGGTCTGTCACGTGAGTAGGATGTGGGTGAAGCAGGCACTGGTCAAGCAGTGGGTATAGAGAGAGCAAGAGAATGGCCGCCTTGAGTAGCCTGACCATACAGTTTGGTTAGTAGAATTACAGTTATAGATCAACTACCTCATGTGCTTATGAAAACCATCACTGACAGGTGTTATGTGATACATGAGGTCTCTGTTTAGTCTTCAAAGTTTCTTGAAAGCTCTTTCTCTCTCATGTAACAATCCCACTAAAATAAAGTTGTAATCTTGGTGAGATCCTTTTACCTGTCTTCACTTGACTCCACATCTTTAAACTGGGTCCATCCAGAAATGTCATTTAGGAAACTCTTGAGGAGACTTCACTTCTCCCATCAGCATGCAGAGACAGACTTTTGACTGAAAGTGAACCTGTTTGTAGACAGAGTAGAGGAGTTCTCTTTATTTTTTTTAAAAAATTCCAGTATTACTTTAGGAACCAGAAGAAAAAAAAATGCTAACTGTGGACCTTCATGTATTTACTCAACAATGGCTCATTCTAAGTTTACTGAGCATCAGCCCAGCCTAGCCCTCTGTAGACAGAAAAAAAAATGTCACCTGCCATTCCAGTAAACAAAGAATATTGCCCTCCAACAAGCCCTCAGCCACTGCAGCCACCCCTGATGGTGCACCCTGAGGGAAATTCAGGATGGAGAAAAACAGGATAGTGGCCTTAGATAGTTAAACTGCTTACCTAAGGAATAATTTCAATAAACCCAGACTCTTGCATCTTCCCATACTAGAAAAGTACTAAAGGCATTAACTTGAGATCTCTGTTTTTTGTGATTAGCAGTAATCTTTTGATGTTCTATTACACGTTTTTGTTTTTGATTATTCCAAGCAAAAACTTCTATATACTCCTCCCTTGCCTCTTTGGAACAGTTCCTCAGAGCTATCTGAGTGGCTGATTCCTCGGCTATTGTCCTCAGTAAGTTACCCAGATAAAACATAACTCTCAGCTTTTAGGTTGTGCATATTTTTTGTTTTTTGTTTTTCCAGTAGGCATCTCTTATTCTGTACATCTGCTTGTATGATATATTATCCTAAGTAGAGATGTGAAAAATTTAAAAAGTTCCCGAATTGCTAGTATTGTAATTGTTAAATGTAACATATAAATACATTTCAGAAACATGCATTTGCATATTTCCACATCAACTCTGAAGAATATTTTTATTTTGAATATAATACATACGTGGAAATTTATAATATTCTCAAAGCTCCTAGAATTTGAAAGTGACTAAGGATTGGTGAGAAAAATTCCAAATATAATAATGCTTACATATTCAGTGACAGGAGCATAGCCTACCCTTAGTGGCAAAAATACACATTTATGACTCTTTCATGTTTGCCTGCAGAATTTCTGTATCTTAGAAACAAAGTTTCCCAAAGGATCACCTGGACAGCTTTCCAGAAATGCTGGTTCCAAAGGTTATTGACAGTGATTCATTAATCCATGATACAGGGATTGGGGAGTTTGTAAATTAACCTTCCCTAGAGATAATGATGATCATTCAGATCTGGAACTGCAAGTCTAAAAAACATACTCAAGTTAAACATATAAAGCATGGTGATGAACAGTTCTCAAAGTGCTTTAACATGTGCTCATTATTCACTCCACGCTGATATGGTTATACACCAAAATCGGAGCTAACTTTCTTGTGTACTTCAGCTTTACTTTCTGCATCCAAAACATGGAATATGTGATTGGGCATATTTACTTGGCCATGACTCTCCCATTTACACTTGGCTTGAAGAGCAAATGAAAAAGCTTTGAATAGTATCTGTGTTCTTTTGGATCAGTCTTTCATACACACACATGCACATAAACAGATATATGTCAACAAACACAGGCACACACGGGTGTGCATTTGTGCACATATGTGTATCTATTCAGAGAGAAAAATCTTCATTTCAGAATGAATGAAAGATTGATTACTCACAAATATTTATGAAAAAAAATTGGTCTAGGAACTCCAGGGATAAAGTAAGGTATAAGAAATACAGGTGGCAAGACTATCAACTTAAATGTATCTTAAGAATGTCAATTTAGTAATCAGCTTAAATATCAATTTAGTAATCAGCTTAAAATCTCTTCTGTAAGTGCTAAATATTTGGTAGAGTTAACATGTATTGCAACGAAGAGAAAGAAGAAAACTTGCTAAGGGCGAATAGGTGAGGCTTTTAAATGGCATTTTAATTTATATCTTAAAAATAGCCAAGGTTTTGTCTGAAACTGGAAACATTTTTTAGAGATTCACAAGTTGAGAGGCACAAAAATAGGAAATTCAAATCATTGTTGAGGAGCTTGTAAAACAGTTGGGTTGAAGCAACGCTTCAACTTGTAAAACAGTTGGGTAGTCTGAGGAGGAAAAAATGGAAAGGTAATCTGAGTCCAGACTCAGAATAGAAATGGCTCAATAAATGATTGGTAAAGGGGCTGAGAACAGCACATTTTAATAATTTTAAAGGGGGATTAGAGAGAGCAACATTTGAAGGAAAGCAAATGTGAGACATAGTACTTAGCCATAGTAGTGAAGTAGTGAAGCCATGGGAGACATGCAGGCTTGGAATATGGATTATTAGCATGTTTTCTGTTATCTTTCAAGCTTGTTACTTTTCTTTTTACCAACTATAATCATTAACCTTTTTTTCTTGTAAGCCCTTAAAAGTTCTGTAAAAAGGCAGCAGTCAGACTAACAGTGGGTCCCCGTGATCTGTGGTGCCACATTTTAGCAATAGTTACTCAGAGAAGTTAGTGTATGAGAATCTCTAACAAGTATCATAGCTAAGGCTGATAGAACTGGAAAACGAGAGTATACAACTGGGGAAATGATCAAATTTTAATCTGAGAAAATAAAAAGTTAAGGCATAAGTGTCTATAATAACACTGCCTACATTTGAGTGATTACTGTATGCCTCCACTATTCAGTTTTGTACTTGTGGTTGCCTTTAATCCTCACAAAATGTATAAATTAAGATAATATAGTTATCCTTCATTTTAAAGATAAGAAAAACCTATGTTTACAAGGGTTAAGTAATCTGCCTGGCATCTTAGTCTGTTCATGCTACTGTAACAGGATACCATAGACAGATTGGCTTATAAACAACAGAAATTTTACTTCTCATGGTTCTGGAGGCTGGGAAGTGCAAGATCAAGGCATCAGCAGATTCAGTGTCTGGTACGGAAACTTCCTGGTTCATAGACAATGGTCTTCTCACATGGTGGATAAAACAAGAAAGCTCTCACCGGTGACTAATCTCATTTATGAGGGTTCCATTCTCATGACCCAATCACCTCCCAGTACTATCACATTGCAGATTGGGCTTCAGCACAAGAATTGGGGTATACAAACAGTCTATATCACCGGGGTTTACAAATTTCCTAAGAGGCCAGGTTGGGATATGAACAGAAGCAGTCTGATCACAGATCTACTCTCTTAACTATTAAACCATAAGAAAAACATGAGGGGCTCTCATTATTTGTCATGTATAGGTCATGGTTTTGGAAATCTTTCTTATTGACCTCTGAGGAAAGTGTAAATGTGCTCTTTAAGTTATAGACAGATGGAACTATCATCAAAATTCAAGATGCATCTTAGGATCAATTGTGAAGATATATACTCTCTCTGCTTTCAATATTCAAATCAATATCTCAAGTTATAAAATACTGATGCATCTTAATCTTTGTAGAACTATGCTAGAAATTGTTATAATGAAGTACAAAAGTTCCATTCATTTACAGTTTTTCATATTAGAGAACTCAACATCATTCTTCTAAATTTGCGCTCTTCGTATCAGTGATTTCCTGGGAGAAATGCTGACACCATTACAGCTCACAGTTAAGAATCTTTGAATTATACAAATCTTATCTATTCCAAGGGGTATTTAAATGATTGGCTTAATCACACACATAATTGTAATATACTTTTATAAATTTTCCTTTCTATTAAGAAAGAATATTTAAGAATAAATATTTGAATTAATATTAAAATCTCTGGAACCATAAAGTAAGAAATATGGTTGCCTATACAAGGTGGGAGAGTAGGACGACTGACAGAGGGGAAGAAGATTACTCTGTGTATAATTTTTACCTTTGAATTATAAATATATTACCTAGTTATAGAGTACTTACTTAAAATAAATGTTACCTATCTTAGTTCTATGCATAATTTGGGGGTATAAGAATCTGCATACACTTTTGGGAGTTTTATACCCATGTATACATCAACTTGCCTGTTTTACAGGGAGTGAGGGGCTATCAATCTTCTGCATGGCAGTTGTGGTAGTGCTGTTTTTTAACATTTCTGACTTCCCTTTCTGGGTACATTGTAGGACTACAATTCCACACCTCCTTTAAGGCAAATATGTCTTGTGACTTTCTTTGTATAATGAAATTTGAGAGACTTCAGAGGGCATAGCTACCTGGGAAGATACTGTGAATAGCTGGTACATCATGTGCCATGTTCTTTACCC
Source organism: Orcinus orca (assembly GCF_937001465.1). NCBI lineage: Eukaryota > Metazoa > Chordata > Mammalia > Artiodactyla > Delphinidae > Orcinus > Orcinus orca. Next base: position 22,549,620 of record NC_064576.1, read on the forward strand.
ATGGTCATGATGCCCAGCAATATTACACATGGTGGGAAATCTATCATCTTGTGTCCTTAAGAGAGGACCTGTAGTGAGAACTGCCACTTACCTGAGATTCCCTGTACCATGAAAAATAAGTTGTTGTTTTCAAGCTAGTGAGATTGTTCAGGTGGATTGCATGCAACATTATCTAACTTGACTGAAAGAGCAGTTTTTCAAGTATTTAAAGATGGTTATAAAAACTAGTCTTAATTTTCTCTTCCCTAGGTTAAATAATTCCAATACCTTCAACATTTTCATGTTTGACATATTATCCAAACTGATAATGTTTCCTACCTTAGTGTCAACAAAATCTTTGAATCTCCAAACATTCCTGGGTGGTTTACACCCAATCCATTTGAAATTTTCTTCTTTGGATTTCTAATCGTTACTCATAGGCTCTGTTCAAGTTCAGTGTATTTCACTTGTGAACACTTTTATATGGAGGGCAGAAGGTGATTCATAAAATGTGACTATCAAGAGGTAACTTTTTCCTGCAATGAGTGTTCATAAACTCAACTATATATTATTGTTTTACAAATCTTAGGGATTAGTCATGTCATTAGTCATGCACTAATCCTGAAACAAAAACATAAACTATTTGAAATTTTCCATAATGAAATTTTTTATTTTATACTCTGCAGCTTGAGTCATCACTATGAATATAAAGCACATTAAAAACTAAGAGAATCATAGACAAGTTATGGGGTTACAAATGAATCAGATTGGACTCCCAGTAATATTCATAATAATCAATAACTTTGAAGTAGCTCCTTCACTTTCTTTTTTAATTAAAATCTTTAAAAATTGACCCTTATTTCTGCTTTCAAGCTTGGATACTTTAATGAGCTTCCAAGAAGCTCTTGAGGGACAGCTTGGATTCCACTGAGGAGACTGAACAAAATTAGTTTCCACTCTAGACTCGGACCTGACACGAATGGAATAAAAAGAAATACTTCAGAAAAGTTGAAGTATTTCTTCATCATCCTGTAAAGGACGTCTTCAACTAAGAATTTTGTCTAATTTTTACTAGAGATATACAAATGTGACCAGATGTATATTTTGTATCTCTAAGCCCCTCAAACATAAAATTCTATGAATATAGGGTAATGTGTTGAACATATATTCTGAAGTCAATTGCCATGGAATTCGGAGTGAAAATGTGGTTGTCTGGCCAACAGATTCAAACAGAAGAATTTTACTGTTTTTTGGTTCTGAAGACAGATGGGGTATGGAGAGTGAATGTGTTTTCTATGAATTACAGTACAGAGACGGTGAGTGCTTGTGTTTTGGTTACAAAGCAAAGGAATAGCAAATGTTTCTAACAGGCTACCCTTTAGGTGTTTTTCAGAGAAGAATAAGCTAAACACATCAGAACGCCTATTCCCAAATATGGTGACCATAGATTAATTCTTTATTCATTTATCAAACATAAATTAACTTTGTATGAAGGAGGCAAACCATTCCTTCCAGTATAGAATTTTAGTGTAACATGCTCCTCAGTCAATGTGGCTTAGTATCTGGTTTACACCCTTTCCTCCCTCAGCCCCCGTGGGGAACCCCATGAGGAACCAGTCTTGGAAAAAATGATTCTTCCATATCTTCTGACTCTAGATGTAAATACAATACATAGGCATACCAACATGTTTCTACTTCCCATCACCACAAAGGTGTAAAAGGAGAGCAGAGCACAAGGAGGCAGGAAGGGGTACAAAAATTAATATAAACTTGTATATAATCAAGATTATGTATGTAAAAAGTTATTTTTCCTCCACACCCACAAGTAAACTCAAATGATACGTATTATTATGCCAGCATAATTCCACTGTTAAACATCTGCCAAAGTGACAGGGTAAAATCTCCTTTACCAGATGGTTTAAACATTTTTGAGAATAGTTTTCAGTTTATTTTCCTAAAATTATTGAGAAAAAATAGGTCAGTGTATTAAAATATGCAAAGGAACAGGGACTTTATTTAGTTTCGGGTATAATAGGGAAATCATTTGTTTTGTAAATAGTAATGAGGACAACTGACTAATGAAATGATCGTGAATTTACATCTGTACTTAATCAGTATACTTAAACTTTAAAAAATTGTTGACTTAGAGATTAAAGGGATCTGGCTGTAATATTAGTTCTGATATAAAGTAGTTTTCTGTTTTCATTTTTTCCTTACATTGGGGAATTTTTAGAATTATGGCAGGAATATTGGTCAGGTGACCAAAGTGTATGGTGAAAAGATTAGGACATTTTGTCTTTTATCTGTTTTTGAATTGTCCCTTTAAATAAGCTAGCAAATCACAAAGGAATAAGATTGTTTGTAGGACATCTGCCCTGGGGCAATAAACTGCAGAAATGGTAGCTAAACATGTGCCATCTGTGAAGGAGTCTGCCCAGCAGAATCAGCAGTGTTGCATTTAATAAACATCCAGTAGCTTTGGGAGTTTCTCTTTGCAGGCATGTTACCTAAAAAGGGTTGCTGAATTGCTACAGTTTTAAGGTTCTGATTGACCTCACATGCTGCACCATGGATCATTATTTTACTTATAATATGAAGAAAGATTTAGTCATTTATCTTGCTAGAAAAAGGTCTGTTTATTCACAACAGATGGTAGCACAAGGTTACTATACATCGGATGACATGTTTATTAGTTTAATAAATAACAATAAGATATGCCAAGCAGATTTTTGTCCTATGCTACACAAAAGAAAAGCAACAACTAATATGTCCATAAGATGAAAATACTTGGTTATTCAGAATAACCCCCTCAAATGCTGAATAATTTTCTAATTACTGATTTTTATTAATCCTCAGCAATATGATTTGTATGTATTTAAAAATATTGGATACAAAACATGGTCAAACATGATTTTTAAATTCTGTATATAATTTAATCTCAATGCATTTCTTCGTAATAGATTATAAATGGCAAAATGAATTCATACATAAATACTTTGCAGATAGAGTAGAAATGTAGGCATTTGATTTTATATTATCTTTGGCCAAACAACTTAATGGCCAGACTGTAAAGTTACTTATTTACTTTGTAATTGATAAACATCTTGGTATGAATATTGAGCTTATGCAAATATTTTCTTTCTATTCAAATTTTGCCCACTGATTTTGTTTTTTAATTTAAAATTTTAAAAGTGTTATATATTCAAGGTTTACAACATGATTTCATATACATATGCACAGTAAAATACTTATTAGTCAGTCTAACATATTTTCCTTTCATAGTTACCAACTTTTTTATGTGTATGATAATACTTGAATTCTTTTCTCTCAGGAAATTTCCACTATTCACTACAGTATTATTAACTGTAGTCATCATATTGTACATTGGCTGCTAGACTTTTTCATCCCCACTGATTTTAGCATCCCTTGGTTGACTGTGTCTGGAAAATTCATTACTGTGGTGTTCGCTTAATAGCGATTTTGGGTTTCCTTAAGTCCTACATATGTTAATATAAATTTTTCTTTAATGAGGAGCTATTTCTTCTTCCTATATTTGATTGAAATATTCATATCTATACATACTCATGAATGTTTATCTTATGTTTTATAATCCAATATTATCATTAAAAATTTTTTTGGCTCAAACCGTACCAGTTTTGGCCACAGAATGCTTCTTAAGGTTGGTTCTTGTTTCTCTTTGACCTGCTACTATCTTTTTTTTTTCACTCACTTATTTCCTGGAACCATTAAATACTTCAGGTTTATCTAGTATTTTAAAGTAGTTTTTGATCTTCTAAATACAACAGGGAAAAGAGAACGGCTATTCAATATTAGTTTTTTATCAATATAGGAATGTGACTTAACAAAATGGAAGTTTCATCTTCTTTAGGTGTAATGGTAACCAGATACAGTTAACATCCATGAGGTTAAGTAATGAAAGATTCAAGGAGAATCAAGTAAAGTAGTAGAAGAATACTTATTCAGAGAGAGTGAAAATAGAAAATAGTTATTTAGCTAAGCCAGTAATGACTTGGTGGTATATTTTCATTCTTAGGTCAAATATTTGTTAATTAAGTTCCATGAATATGTATAGATCACCTACTATATTTAAAACATTGTATATCAAATAATCTGTGAAACTCATTTTAACATGGTATAACTGTGAATAGAAATATAAGCATGATTTTGTGGAACACAGAAGTGAAGAATATTCAAGTGCATGTAACAAAAATAATGTGCTATAAGAGAATTAGAAAGTCATATAACAGTTCAGAGGAAATAGAGCTCTCCTCCAATTGGGAGGTATCAGGGAAGACGATTAAAGCAGATGAACATTATGAATAAAGAGGAAGTCCTTCATAATGCAATGACTACTGGCAGATGCTGGGGAAATAGTGGTAGAAAATGCTGAGAGGTTCACAGATTTTGCAGGCAGATCATCTCCATAACAGGCTAAAATAACAGACTGGGACTGTAGTATAGAAGACTTTTAAAATCAAGATGTGCCATTTTGATTTAGCTTGGTGGGCAACAGGAAAATATTGAATGTTTTTTAGCACTAAGTGTCATGATTGAAGTTTTCTCTAAAAATAATTAGGCATTGATGTGAGAGATGAATTGTTTAAATGTTGTTGGGGATTCTAGGAAGATGTCAGAATGAGTGAAAGGTAAAGACCTTTCCTGTTTCCATTTATTTAAGAATCATTTCTTGATTATCCACTGAATGCTGAAAACAAATATGCATATGACATCATCTGTATCACCAAGGAATTTGGTATAAGAGATCAAAAGTAGATACATGGTTATAATAATAGAAGTATGCTGAGAATGATACACTCCATCATGAAAATGGAACAAGGATGCCTGACCTAGGTTGGAAGGGAGGTGAGAGAAAGTCTTACTGCACTGAAATTTGATAGTAGTTTTGGAGTTGAAGTGGACCAGGTGGGGAGAGTGCATTCCCTCCAGAAGGAAAAGGCAAGAAAGTAATTGAGACTATGACATATATGGGGAAATTGCAATTTGAGGTCTATGGCTAGAGTTTTGGAGACAAGAGATAGAAGTGAGTTTTAAAGTTAGCAAAACCATCGAGAATCTTAAGAACTATATACTTTTTCCTGTGGCATATTAAAAAAATAAGTTTAGAGGAACCCATTTGAGCCCACTGTGGAGCAGGTAGTCAGGCAAGAGGTTGGAGGTCTTATCTCTGAGCCCCTTCAAATACACTGGGTCTCTATACTTATTTTTCCTTTGAGGCATAAAATTTTGTTTGCAGAACTTATTGTTGCTACAGAAAGAGTTTCTAAACTGCTGTGCAATAATGAGAAGCTACTGGGAGTAAGTAAGCATAAGGGTAAGAGTAAAGAGTAAGAGTAAAATAATTGATAGATCTATTGGTACTTGAACACCTGAACAGAAACTGCAAAATGAGAGGGAAGAAAAATTGTGCTCCGCATGGTCACTTACACTAGTATTCAGGGAAATAACAATTAAAAACAAACAAAAAAACTACCTTTTTTCCTACTGAATCAGTTAAAATGAAAAAAGTAATCTGGGGGGTTCCCTGGTGGCGCAGTGGTTGAGAGTCTGCCTGCCGATGCAGGGGACACGGGTTTGTGCCCCAGTCTGGGAAGATCCCACATGCCGCGGAGTGGCTGGGCCTGTGAGCCATGGCCACTGAGCCTGCGCATCCGGAGCCTGTGCTCCGCAACGGGAGAGGCCACAGCAGTGAGAGGGCTGCGTACCACAAAAAAAAAAAAGAAAAGAAAAGAAAAAAGTAATCAACAATATTGACTTTCATATAAGGAGCTGAGCAATATTATATACTTCTAGAAACCACATATAATGTTACATGCATTCTGAAAAGCAGACCAACATTGGTTACTAGATCATTATAAATATTAAACTTTGACATAGTAAATCCACATTTAAATGTCTATTCTTAGGAAAATATTACAAGTGTGAGCAAGTCTTACACTATATATGTTGGCAGCAGTCCACTTATATCATAAAGTTAACCCCAAATTCAAACAATAGGCATCTAACTAAATATGATAGCACATAAATACAGAAGAATACTGTGAAACCATTAAAATAGGCATTAGAATTTTAAGAATATGGGAAGTGCCCCTAATATTTACATCTCTGCACTTATGTCACATTATCAACTTCTTCAGCAACAGTGATGTGGAAAATCCTAGCCCAGTCCCCACCACTATCTTCCCCTTACTATGCTTTCATTTTCTTTGCATTCTGTTCTGGTATATTCATTTTTTTGTTTATTGCCTGTCTCACACTGGAAAAATGAGAACCGTTAATTTGTTTTATCAATGCTGTATTCTTGGTGTCAAGAACAACTTCTTCAAATATAAACATATAGCTATAGAATAAATAGTTTATAATTATATATAGTCAGATATCAATTATGCAAACATAGGTAAAAAATAGTAAAGAAATATGCCCAATACCGTAACTATACCCAAAATTTGAACTTTTGAGCATTTTTTTCTTTATAACATTTAGATATAACAAGATTTTCAAAAAAAATGAATGCCTTTGGTGGGAGAAAAAAGTAGTAAAAGTTAGACTAAAATTTTTTCTGATCTTAGGGTGATGAGGGGCACTTTGAAATCCATTATGAAGTTTTGGGGTTAATATAATTGAAAAATGTTGTGAATATGTGCTTAGAAATGGCAGAGAGAAAAGATAGCCTGAGAATATTGCTTGGTCCTGTTAAAATATCCATGATATTATACAAATTCAGTGGTTTGGGCGCTGATGTTTCTTTCGTCTTCCCAGAGTTTCCCCTGCACTTGTTGGATGCTTTCTCTTATCCTAGCACAGAGTGGAGGAACAGGCAGACAGCAGCCATGCCTGAGCTGTCCCCGTACTCTGTGGAATCAGTGCTTTTTGTTCCTCTACCACTCGTTTTCCTCTGAACCTGACAAATGTGCTCTTTCCTCAGACTGCGGTTTGTATAACCCTAGACTTTGTGTGTGTTTGTCTGTGTTACCCTGGGCCTGCTTTGTTTCATGGAATCTTAGAACTCTCTTGCACAGAAAAATAAGACATTACCTGATTCTACCCTGCATTCAAAAATCCCACATTGTACCATGGGGTCCACTTCTAAAAAAGGACTGCAGTGCTGAATCTGTTTTTTCTTGCTTTACTCTCTGTGAATATTGTTCCCTTATAGAGCTATAGGGAGAGTAGGGTTTCCAATGTGTATATCCTGGCCAAATTCTATATAATAACAATTTGTAACCTTACAGTCATTTTAATAAGAGAAAACTCAATCATTTAGAAACTGATCATCTAGATATCATTTCAACCATATTTTATATCAAAGTTTTAGTTTGCTAAATGTACTTATTTATATCAGATCATTTCTTGTGAGTTTTAATTTATTGGTGCAGAAGATGATATAAAGAAAGTGATGGATAAACCTTGTTCATAGATACAGATAAAGATAGGCACTTGTTTATTGTTTCAACAAAACTCTATTCATTACGTATGCACGGTGAGGCAAGAATAGCTTGGGTAAGGATTTGAGTCACAAATTTGGGCACATTTGGAGAAAGACATTGAAAGCCACAGAAGAACACAGCATTGACAAACAAATGGTAGCAATATCATAATTTTGCCTCAAACCAGGCCTAATTATAAATAAATTCTTCCCCACTTCAATAAATAGACTTTAACAAAAATATTTTAATAAGGTAATTAAGTTAATAAAATGCACTCATTTAGCTTAAAATTTTAACAAATGAATGATTATATGTAGCCCACTATCAAAAGTTCTACTTGAAATGTATGGTCTTACTCAGCATGAAGCTGGTTCAAGATTGCTATAGCTAAAAAGTACCAAATTTTGTAGCATACTATCACATTGAATGATTCCTGTTACAGAAATTTATTGAGGGTAAGAAATTCTTTCTCCTGCATGATATAACCTTCAATTTTGTGAAGATGTTAAAGTTACCTTTAGATGATTCAGATAGACATGACTTGTGTGAAAGTTCTACCACCTGAAGGTATTGGTCACCGCTTGTGACACATCTCTATTTGAGTGTCTTATTAGAGTCATATCTGACAGATACTTGTCCACAAATGAAATGTTAGTGTGAAATGTTAGTTAGGAACCTCATCTCCATTACCTGAGATATTCTTCAAACAAAGAAGGAAGAGAGAACTGTCAGCACAGCCATCGTTTTTAGAGAGCAAAATATTTAAGACACGAAGCAAATAGGTTAGCAGGAATACAAAATTCCTTGAGGTGCACCAAGGTAAGGGAAATCTCATTTTCCTAAGATTTCAATAGCTTTCACTGTAAATTAATATATTTCATTACTGGGAATATTTTACTTTCAAATGTAATTGGTATGGCTCATGGTTTACTGCCAGCTACACTTTCATTGTGGCATAGCTGCCGCTTATAATGATATTCTGCAAGGAGACCACTGACACCAGTACTTTGTCTTCCATAACAGCACTTGGGCGTATTTTTTAACACAGAATGAATCAGGGAATCACACCCATAGCTTGGGGAATGTGATGCTGAAAATTGATTCCACTGAGTTCTAACCAGATGGTTCCTCACTCATAATCTAGAATAATTTATTGAAAGAAGCCATTCACATTTATGAACTGATTATTATTTATGTTAAATCACAAATTAACATGGCTGTGTAAGTAAACTTAGGAAAATAAGTGATTCTTTCACATTCTAGAAGGAATGAAAACAAAATTAAAGCAGAAAAATATGAAGGCAGAGATAAGTCACGCCATTATCTGAAGCGATTAGGGAGAAGTAGCGTATGAGGTATGTAGAAAAAGACTTGGAGATTTGAGAAGTCATCTCAAGAAGAATCCTGCTGTGAATAAACTTTGTGACCACAATGAATATATGAGGTAAACGAGTGCTTGCTTTTTCAAAAAGGGAATTAAAATAAGACAATTCATTGTGAATGAGGTAACAAGACATACTTAAGACTTGAGTTTCCAGAGTATCTAAAGTATTCTTAATTTTTATACAAATTGGGATTGTTAAAATAGCAATTGAATGTCATGAAAAAATTTGTAATATTTAGCTACAGGCTACACTTGGGCTGCGTGATTTGAGATAAATTAGAAATCCATTCATTCAAAAACTACTCATTATATACCTGCAAGCACTTGACTAGGCACTTGGGTACATCAGAACAAAACAAGGTGATATCTAATGTTATGTTGTACAATTTTAGTTGAGATAGACAAAAAAGAATTAACAAAATAAAACAGGTATAATATAGAATATTGGAGGGTGATAAGTGCTATAAAAAGAGCCAGGTAAGGTTAGGGATGTATAACTAAGAGGGAAGATATGGGGGAGGGAGGTGTAAGAATGTGGCATTATGAAGTAAGGTGGTCAGGGTATGCGTCCCTGAGAAAGTGACAACTGATTAAAGACTGAGATGGAGCTGTTGACCATAGGCATATCTGGGGAAAGAATGGTCCATGTAGAGGGAACAATTAGGGCAAAGTCCCTGAGGCAGGCGCAAGCCTGGCATGTTCCAGGAATATCAAGGAGGGCTGTCTGCATACCTAAGAGAGGGATGCGACAGGTGGTAAGATAATAGGGACTTTGTTATGTAGAGCCTTGCAGACAATAAACCTGAAGTTAAAAGGGGAGCCACTTCAGGATTTTGAGCAAAAGAGTGACCTGCCATGACTTGCATTTCAAAAGGTCATTTGGGTGGCCTATAAGGACTAGAAGGTAGGAGTAATGGTAGAAGCAGGGAAACCTCTTTGAAGGTTATTCCAGTGATCCATACAGCAAACTTAGTGACAGCAGTGGAAGTGCTGAAAATGGTCAGTTCCTGGTTACAGACAATTCTGTTGAGCACAGACAATACCAATTTCAGACCAAGCAACTGGAAGTATGGCTACTGCCTGATGTGAGACTGAAAAGGGATTAAAAGTGGGCGCAGTTTAGTATGAAAAGCAGGAGTTCAGATGGGGCACACAGAGTTTGAGATGACTATTCGGTGTTTGTGTAGCAAACAGTGAGTATGAAGCTTCAACTTGAGTCTGGGTTTGGGGAGCAAGACCTGGACTAATGGTATACATTTAAGTGATGTTACCACCTGGGTTAATTCCTGCATTTAATTCCAGGAGGTGGGATGAGGCCACCGAAGGAGAGATACAAATAAATACAGATGGTAAAAAGACCAAGTTCCCAGAAGGGATGTTTCTACATCAGAATTGCCATTTCATGTATTTCTGGGTTAGAAGCTATAAAGAAATCTAGGTAAATGTCAATGTAGAGGTGCTGATTATACTAAAAAAATACTTAATATTGAATAAGCCATTCCATGTGGAAAACATTGTACAAGTCATTGCAGTAGAGTTGCAGCTCTTAATTCCATGATTCAAGAGAAGTACAATGTTAATGTGGATAACTAAAACGCTATCAAGAGCAAGGTAAGAGTATGTTAGGAGTATAGTATAGATTGACTATGTTGGAACAGAATGTCCCCTTAAATTTAAAAGAACATTGTAGAAAGTGAGAGCACCTCAGAACTATGAATAGAATTATCTACAGTGAAATTTAACCTTTGTATTACAGCAAAATCATAACTGTAAGGGTAGTGAATGCTAAAATTTAGTATCATGTGGAGAAAGTATTTATTTTCATACTCAGTTCACACTCAAAAGATTAACATAAACATAATAAAATAAAATGTTAATATCAATATAAATTTGCATGCTGTGTCATATAGGTTTTAAATTTAAACAAAAATTATATAAAACAGTCAACATATTTTTCCTGAAAGGGGGGAGAACAGGGAAGCAGCTGTACAAAACTTAGTATTCTGTACTTGACTTACAGAGTTGAGTGTCTGTACTAAGTGAATATTTAGTGCTGCAGCTGCCATAGGTACTGATTGAAGAACTCTACTTATATCTCCAAGTACCTACTCTCCTAGAAATTTGTCTCAGTGCTTTCTACACTATTTATGTAACATCCAAGTGAATTGCCACCATTGTGCGATGGGACAGGAGACTTCATTTTAATGAAAGTAAGTCCAGAATATAAAAAACAGTTGAGCTCTAAAATATTCTGATTCCTGTGAGCTTTCTTGTTAGCTAGGGGAAAAGCTGTATTTATTTTTTTAGTATCACATTTGAACTGCTGAAGAAGTTAAATCTACTTTGTAACTTCAAATTGTTAGGTAAATCTATGGCATTTATTCTACTTCCCAAAATATTAATACAGGAATAACTTGAATCTATTTCTCTGAAAAACATGGATTTCTCTTCTCCTAGGAATGCTGTCTTATCCTACAAGCAATTATAAAGATATATTTGCTCTAAGTCACAAGAATTATTATTGTGATACATGTGGTGGGAAACCAGGTACAGAATAAATATCAGCCATGGCTTTCAAGTAATATAAAATAGAAATACAATCAGCTATTACAAGAGAGCTTTTAGGGAAACTTTCCAAATAGAAACCCAGTGGCTGAATAAATTAACTTCCTTGGGATCAAATCCGTCACTGTTAAGCACCTGTCACATTTAAGCATTGCCCAGAGTGAGGCTCAATAAATGTTTTGTATTAATGCCAAAATTATTTATGCCTCATATTACAATATCTACGGAAATAAAACATATTTGCTATATTAAAAATAAACTTTTGTAATTGAGCTAGCAACTACTGTGATATTAAATGAAAACAGATATTGAAAGTGAACAATGGGGGACACATACCGAATGGTTTATTAGGGGTTAGAAACATAAAGACATTTCTCTGCAATAGGGAACACATACTGAATGGTTTATTAGGGGTTAGAAACATAAAGACATTTCTCTGCAACACCATTGCCACCTGCATATATCACTGTGAGATGGAAAATTCTGTCACATTACATAAATGCCTACACAATCATCTTATGACTATGTTTGAAGCTAAGCCTGAAAAACCGTAAAGAACAGTTGTTTCAGAATTATTCATAAGATACATTCATTTATTCATTCAATAAAATTGGATTTCTGTGATGTCCTAAAATTACATGTCCAGGTAGGTGTCACCACCCTGTCTTTCAAGATAAAACATGTCAATTGAGTTCTCTAAAACTGAAGAGATAGAAAGTATTAAAATAATAATGCAAGTCAGGCTGTTTGACTCTAAGCTCCATACTCTTAAACACTGCATTCTAATGGAGATTAAAAAATAGCAAACAGTGGCTTTGTATTTGAAGAGTATATTCAGGTCTGCTCTGACAGCTAATTTCTTATATTACTGAGATGGTGCATAGCTAGGTTATGCTTTGAGCATGGTAGAATTCAAACTTAGGAATTATGAGTTACTATGGCATTGATTCACTATAGAACTCCTTTTTCTAAACTGATACTTAAAACAATGTAACTTGATACAGCATGAGAAATGTTGGCAAAGTTATGCTAATAAGAGACATAACTGCCATTTCTACTGTCATGTGGAAAGTGGGCATTCCAGATCCATACATAGAAGTCTGGGGTTCTCTGGACAAATGAATATGTTCCTTAATTGTATATGTAAAGCATCCCATTTTTTTGTAGTTTATGTTTTTATTACGTTAACTGAATTATTTTACAAATAGTGAAAGTTTAAGCAATTTTTACCACCCACATTTTTTAGCAAAATATACCTGTGTTTTATGTATATTTCAATTAATAATCAGAACATATCTAGACATCTTTATCCCACTTTTAATAAAAAGAACAAAGAGCTTAAAGTTTATTTAAATTGCTCAGGACCATATCGGTGCTCAATAGTGGAGTCAAAATCAACTCTTATTTATGTGGCTCAAAAGTCAATGCTTTATTTTATTTAGCAGGAGATTTTAGTGAATTTTGCTTCTCAAAATTTTGATATGAATCTCTGAGAAAGCATAAGCTGCATCAAAGTGGAGTTTAGTTCAGCTTTAGGACATTATTCCTCAATGAAATTTAATATCATGGAATTCTCTGGTAAAGTTTCTTTTTAATTGAGGTATAAATGACATAATATTGCAGATGTTCAATGTCATAATTTGATATTTGTATCAACATGATGAGTCTAGTTAACATCCGTCACCGTATGTAGTTAGAATTTTTTTCTTGTGATGAAAAATATTAAGATCTACTCTCTTAGCAACATTTAAATATGCAATACAGTATTAATTATAGTCATCATGATGTATATTACATCCCCATGAATAATTTATTTTATAACTGGAAGTTTGTACATTTTGACACCCTCTTCCCACCCACCTACCCCCATCTCTGGCAACCACCAATGTGTTCTGTGTAATTATGAGCTTGTTTTGTTTACTTTTTTGATACCACATATACGTGAGGTCAATCGTATTTGTCTTTCTTTGACTTATTTCAGTTAACATAATGCCCTCAAGGTCCATCTATATTGTCAGAAACAGCAAATTTCATTCTTTTTTTTATGGCTGAATAATATCCCATGGTGACTATAGACTGCATTCTTTATCCATCCATGCATCCATTGACGGACACTTAAGTTGTTCTATATCTGGGCTGTCATAAATAACACTGCAATAAACATGAGGATGCATATGTCTTTTTGAATTAGTGTTTCCATCTTCTTTGGATAAATATCCAGAAGTGGAATTGCTGGATCATGTGGTAATTCTATTTTTAATATTTTTGAGGAACCTCTATACTGTTTTCCATAATGGCTGCACCAATTTACATTTCTACCAACTGTGCACTAAAGGATTCCCTTTGCTCCACACCCTCTCGAACATTTACCTCTTGTCTTTTTGTTAATAGTCCATCTAACAGGTGTGAGGTGATATTTCATTGTAGTTTTGATTTGCATTTCCCTAATGGTTAGAGATGTTCAACACCTTAACATGTACCTCCTTGCCATCTGATACCTTGTTTGGAAAAATGTCTTTTCAGATCTTCTGCTCATTTCTTAATCGTTTTTTTTTTTTTTTTTTGCTGTTGAGTTGTATGAGTTCTTTTTATATTAACCCCCATGTATGCAAGATACATGACTTGCAAATATTTTCTCCCATTCAGTAGGTTGCTTTTTCATTTTGTTGATGGCTTCCTTTGCTGTGTAGAGCTTTTAAATTTGATTTAGTCTCACTTACCTTTGCTTTTCTTACTTTTGATTTTGGTTTCATATTCAAAAAATAATTGCCAAGACCAATGTCAAGGAGCTTACCACCTATATTTTTGTCTAGTAGTTTTATGGTTTCTGGTCTTACATTTAAATTTTTAATCCATTTTGAGTTAATTGTTGTGTATGTTGTAAGACAGTGGTCCAGTTTATTATTTTGCATGTGTCCAGTTTTCCCAACACCATTTATTGAAGAGACTGTCCTTTTCCCCTCATATATTCTTACCTCCTTTGTTGTATATTAATTGACCATATAAGCATAGGTTATTTCTGAGCTCTCTGTTTTGTTCCGTTGACCTATGTGTCTGTTTTGATGTCAGTACCATACAATTTTGATTAATATAATTTTGTTATATAGTGTGAAATCAGGGAGCATGATGCCTCCAGGTTTGTTCTTTTTACTCGAGATTACTTTAGCTACTTGGGGTCTTCTGTGGTTTCATACAAACTTTAGGATTGTTCAATTTCTGTGAAAAATACCGTTGGAATTGTGATAGGGGTTACATTGAATATGTAAATTGTTTTAGATAGTATGGACACTTTAAGAATATTAATTCTTCCAGTCAATGACTATAGATTACCTTTCCTTTTATGGGTATGCTATTTCCTTTATCAGTGTCTTATAGTTTTCAGTGTATAGGCCTTTCACTTTCTTGGTTAAAATTATTCTTAAGTATTTTTTTCTCTTTTGATGCAACTGTAAATGAGATTATTTAAATTTCTCTTTCTTTAATAAGTTATTATTAGAACATTATTATTATTACAACAGATTTTTGTTGATTTTGTATCCTGCAGCTTGACTGAATTATTTTATTTCAACAGGTCTTTGGTGGAGTCTTCAGGGTTTTCTATATGATATTATGCCATCTACAGATAGAGACAGTTTTACTTCTTCTTTCCAGTCTGGATGCTTTTTATTCCTTTTACTTGCCTATTGCTCTGGCTAGGACTTCCAATACTATGTTGAATAAATGTGGTGAGATTAGACATCCTTATATTTTTCCTGATCTTAGAGACAAAGCTTTGTTTTTCATCATATTTTTTTAAAGAAACACTTTTTTTTGCATAAAAAAATTTCTATGAATAGCATAGATTAGATGACTGTAGAATCCTTTGACATTTACAATTTTGAATGTTTTAGAACATCCACATATGCAAGTATATCATTAATCCAAAACAATATAAAATGTTAAAACATTCCACAAATATTTTTATAAATCAGTTTTAACAGTAAACATGTGTGTTTGTCTGTGTCCTGTATGTGTGTGTGTGTGGTGGGGGGGGGTGCATTTGTTAAACTTTCTATATTTTCCCTTCCACTACTGTGATTTAAAGACAATTCTATTTTTATAGTATACATTACACAAAGGAAAGGTACCATTGGCAAAACTCCTTCAGTAACTGAAGACAACTGTAAAATAGAAAAAGAGAAATAATTTGATTTCATTGATTATAACACTTTCTACATTATCTTTATTTAATCTGACTTTCCTCCAGCTAAGACAGTATTTTACAAGGATGTTTAGTCTTTGGAAATTTCCTCACATAATGTTATACCCTGGAAGACAAATGAAGTGAGGGCAAAATTCTGCAATGCAATTTTATACAAGCTTCTAATAATTTGGGAGGAGGCATATTAAACACTCCAGTGAGCTTCTGATAGGCCATCAGCTATTTACTATTTAATTCAAGCAAAACATGAAGGGTGTGAGGCTCTGAAAAGAACTCTATTATTCACTAGATGTAGTACGTTAAATAAATTTGCCAAGATAGGTAAACTGTCAGAAACTGTTTTTTCATGAGTAAAATGGGTATACTAATACCTACGTCATAGTTTTGCTGTACTGAAGTGACAAAGAAATGAAGTTACAAAATAAGTGCTTGAGAGATCCATAGTAAGTTTTCAATGAGTGTTAATAGTTGGAATAATGCCAGAAATTAATCACATCATGGTCAAAACTTAGTTTTGAACCAATTGAATAATAGGCACAAATGTAAACTGATGAGCTACATATTAGCTTTGTTCTCAGTCTGGCTGAGTTAGAGAACATGACCTGAACTTGAAGACACTTCTACCTCCAGGTCTGGAAATTATGGTCCACGTGTGAGGAGAGTGAGGTCTTGCACAGACAATCTGAGTCTGCCAAAATAGACTAAGGACAAGGAGCAAACCAAATGTGCTTGTAACCTCTAACATACTTATGAGGTGGGGAGACTAACACATGTCCAATTTTGTTCACTATTAATAAAACAAATCACCCTTCTTCCTGTAGGGAGGATCAATGGTATGCAGAGGAAAGGAAGAACCTTTTGCCAATACTACTTCTAGGATGTTCTTAAATTCTAGGCTAGCTTAAAGAAAGAACAGGGTAGCATAGTGCAGTGGTTAAGATGTCTCTCGAGCCACGTTGCCTGGGTTCAGGCACAGCTCTGTCACATATTGCTGGATGGCCATAAGTGAGTCTCAAGTTCAATTCACATAAGTAAGAAGTTCATGTTAGTGTAGCACTCAGAGCATAGCAGGGGAAATGATTTCACCTATAATTAATTCCCTTTATTCCCCACCTCAGTGAGGTATTATTTACATATAGTTTTAGAATACAAATATGAATAATAAAGAACAATTTACTTAACTGGGAGGAAAAAATAAAAGGTAAGTGTTTGTTATATTCACAGTCAGTGGATGGGAAGAAAGTAAACAAAAAAGCTAGGTAGTAAAAGCAAAAGCTTTTCTACCCATATTTAAATGTAGTAGTTCTGAGTGTTATCCTATAAGATGGATAATTTTAGTCAGAAGAACTGTATAAAATTTTTTAAATTTCAGTAGGGGCTTATTCAGGTTGAGACTAAATTGGTTCTACAGGGAAAAATGGAGATGTGTTTGAACTTCTCTGATGACCTAGTGATACATGTCAGTTTGCATGAAAAGATGGGTAGCTTAATTGGAGAGAATATATTCTAAAAGAGAAAATCAGGGAAGCAGATGAAAATGAGTAAGTAGATAGCTTAAATCATAGGAGGATTGGCAGTGTGATTTTGGGGAGCAGTGATTGTCTACAACTTGAGTTTATCTATGGCTCAAGCTCTAGTGAACTTATGGCCCTAACTCAGGGAATGAAGGGACTACAATAAGAAAAATTTTTTAGGGCTTCCCTGGTGGCGCAGTGGTTGAGAGTTCGCCTGCCGATGCAGGGGACACGGGTTCGTGCCCCGGTCCGGGAGGATCCCGCATGCCGCGGAGCGGCTGGGCCCGTGACCCATGGCCGCTGAGCCTGTGCGTCCGGAGCCTGTGCCCCACAACGGGAGAGGCCACAACAGTGAGAGGCCCGCATACCGCGCAAAAAAAAAAAAAAAAAAAGTTCATCCCTAATGCAGTTATCAAAGACAAAGTGTCAAAGTATATCAATCATGGATCTGACCCAACATGCTAATTTTTGTTTTCTGCATTTCTAATGCACCCAGTTGCCACATAAACAGAGTGTTCACATATTTTGTTGTTGTGAACAAGATTGGGAAGGATGTCAAAGAAATAAATTAGGGAGATTTTCAAATAAAACAAGCACTCATATAAATTAATTTGAATTAGTAACACCGAAAGACGAATTCATTATCTATCTGCATAGCAAACAAAAGTAAAGGGAATATAGACCAGTAATCTCTGGCAGTGTATATCACAACAAGTTTCCAAGTAAGGGTGAAAAAGTCTTTAGGGATACACTCTTTTGTCCCCCAGAGAAAATTCTGAATGTCCTCTGTTCTCAGGCTATGAAGTAAAGAAATTGGGAGTTATAACATAGATAATATCAAACATTCTCATAGGAAATCCTGCAGTTTACTATATTCAGTCTGGCTCTCTCTACTGTTTATATAAATCTAGCAATTGCACATTTTTTCTTTGATATATTTTTACTGGTTATTTTTAGACTAATGGACTTGTCAGTTCTTTAATACATGCTCAAAAGTATTTTCAAAATATTTTATTTAAAAATAATAAATGGAAATATATGATATATTGTGTACACCATAACAAACACCAAATAACTAAATTTTCAATTTTACTTTTAGTTTCTGAAGTATTTTATGGTTTGTTGTGTTTCAGCAGTGTATGGCCATTTCTGAGATTTTCAAAAATAAAGGCAAGATGAGGTATACTCATTATTATTACATAATAGATGACTTTTGCCTGATATGAAACATTTTCATTGCCTAGGAATAATTTATCAACAGTAGATTCTAATAAACTTCAGCATGCCACATTCTGTCAGATTTCCTTGCCCCATCATAATTCCTAGTCCTTAAAAATATTTGACTATAAAACTGCTAACTAAATATAAAATATACATGTGTGTATACATATATAGACATCTTTCAGAGCAATGTATATTTAGTGACCATTGACATGTCAACTGTATGTTTTATGAGTCAACAATGACATGCAATGTGTTTTTCTCTAGGAAATAAAATCTGTGGTGTTTTAATACAAAAATTGAAGAACTCGTTTAATGCAACATACTTAATAAGTTATAAAATAGTTTGGTCTCCAAATGTTACAAAGTGAAAAATTTGGTAATTGTTTAATATAGTGTTTTAAAAAAATGAAGATATAACTGATTGAGGAATATGCCACATTAATCCATTCATAAGAGATTTTTCATAAAAATTTAAAAACTTGAACGAGAACAACTTAAAAGTTCTTGTACACGTCTTACCTAGGTCCAAGGGAAGCCTGAGGTCTAGGCATGAACCAATTCCTCTTCCTCTTGTTTAAGGTAGTAAGAAAAACTACTAAGCACATGCGACAGTTTAATCCCCTCAGGCATTATCTCTTCTACTGTTTTGCTTTGTTTTGTTTGCTTCTGGTTGTTTATGCATTCTGAGACTGAATAATTGCGCTCTCCTATTTCTTTTCCCTTTGACCTTTGTTTATAACCTGATTTCTTTCTTATATTCTTTATCTTGTGTCCTTCAGCTACATTGATTTCCTTCTGGAATCTGAATCTGATTTCTGTGTTCTTGATGATCTGAGACTGATTCTTTCATTTGATAACTTATTTTTGAGCAACCATAATATACAATTAGAAATGGAAAAAACAGATGTATAAGATGAATGAGCTTTTATTTTGCCTTTTAAGAATTGTATTTACTTCGGTTAATGATGGTTTATGCCATGCTTAATTTTGATATTGTCAATGACCCTTAAAATATATATAGATCTTAAAGCCTCTTGCCAGTTTGATAATCCAGAAATGTCTTCCTCAAGGACCTGGGAGACATCCTTTGAATTATAATGTCAAAGGAAGTTGCGCCACTACTTCCCAGTCTCTGTAAGAGAGTAGGAGTCTAACTTCAGTAAGTTGCAATTAGCAAGCAGAAATGGCCTAATCACATTAAATGAACTGACCACCACACTAATGTCCTCTAGTACTTTCCCACTAGGTCACCTCAGCACTTGAAAACTCACTCACCTTTTGTTTCAGTGGAGTTGAGTTCAATCTTTCTCCCCAGTTACCTTGCCAACTTAACTTTGTCTTTTGCAAATTTTCTTTGACAGCTCTCGTGTTGCATCTCAGATAGGATAAGATTCATCATTGGGCCCCAGGCCTCTCACCCAGGACTCCTGGTGTGCAATTTTATAAGCCTCTGTCTTCACTCCTGACTGATAGATCACGGAACCATTGACTTCTGATTCAGTGCTTCAGACATCCAACCCTTGAGGCAGGTAAGGAATTGACTTTAATTCTAATAGTGTTCTTATTGGTAATGAGGTCTTATTTGATTGAACTTTGGTTGTTTTGGTAGAGTTTTTGTCGTGTTTGATTTTTGTCGTGTTTGGTTTTAGAGTATTTGTCGCGTGCTGAGATCTTGTTTGACTTTGGGTCTGTTACTTTGGTGCGTCTCTCCTCGATAGGAAATTATCACTTCTGATTATCCTCTGTTAAAGACTTCTGCTGACTATATGCTCTGCTATTTCCTGCCTCTGGATGGAATTACCAAATTAACTTATAACATCTGGTTAAGGGGGCTCTATTACAATGGCTTAGAGAAATAAATAAATATAAATATTCCTGAACTTCTCAGAAATTAAAAAAACTACTAAGCTTCTGATTCTTACAGTACCAAAAGTGTATATTCTTATAAAAATTAACCCCAATATTTAAAAACTCAAGTTCACATATATTAGGTAAAACTTTGGCAATTATCGTTTAATAAAAGCAGCTGCTGTTTTAATAAAAACAGCTGTCTTCTGAATTATCAGCATTAAATGTAATAAAAACATACATTTTTATTCTACTTGGGTTTACTGATCAAGTAAACTGATATTATATCTACCAGATGTTTAAGATTATAAATTTTATTCTGATAAATTTTATTCTGATAAACTTTATTTCAACTGCAATTATGTTTTATCTCTGCTTAAAACTAGTTTCCAAAATATTTTTAGTAATGCAAAACATTAGACTTTTGCTAAATTAATATCCATGAAATATCTAGGTCATTTCTAAGATAATCTACTAAAACCTTTATTATTAAGCGTAAGTTTAAGTTTATATAGTTTTGTCTTATTTTTATGATGCAGAGGAGCTAAATATATTGGAACTGTTACTAAATATATTCTTGCTGACATATTGAGAAATTACACCATAAGAAAGTGTATATGTGTAAAAAATAGTGAGATGGTATATTCATAAACTTGTCTGCTACAGAATGCTGATATAAAACTGTTCATAATGATCTATTTCCTCGTTTTCTCTGTAAAATATAACCTACGAGGGGTTAAAAAGTATAATCAACATATCTAAATGAATCTACTAGAAATAATTAGGGCAAAGAGAAACAATTTTGTATGCAAAGTATATTGGGAGTGTAGGATGTGTTTTGTTAAAGAAAAGTATGCAAGTCATGTGGGGTGTGTTCTTGTTAAGGGAAAAAGAGTAATTTTATCCTAAATTAAAGTGACTGGTTGTTCTTGAATGAGAAGAAAATGTAGGACAAAATCTGAATGGTTAGGGATAGCCATAGGTTTGTAGGAATGGAGTCTAATTTTGTGTAGTCAAAGCTAGTTAAGACTGGGTTAATTTCTTTTTTCTTTTTTAATAGCCTTTAGTATCAACAGTGTGCTGATGTAAACCTAGAGTTTGGTTTTCTCTCTGTTAAAATGACAGAAGTTTCTTAGATTATTGGTTTGCTCGTAATAAGATTGTAAAAGGTTTTCTTTTCCTTATGAGTAATTTTCCTGGAAGGTAAAGATTCTGTGTCTTATCAGAATAACTTCCTGTGTTTTATGTTGACTTGAACATGTACTTGATTTGAGCCAAGTCTTCTCACATTTAAAAGAGCTAAAGTTGTTGTTGTTGTTTCAGTCATGTTACCACCTGTATTTGCTTTTAAAATCCTTTGACACTTTGGTTAAATAGGTAGCCAAGTATTGTTTTAGTGACTCATGATCACAAGTGGCAAAATCTTCTGACATTTTTGATAACTTCTGTTATTTTGCCTTCCCAAAATAGAATAGAATAGAATTCCAAATGAAGTTTACTTGATCTCACATTGACTTTGGAATTTTCCAGAGGACCCCTGGAAATTCACAAAAGATTTTTCCTTTCACCTAGTAAAAAGAGAGATATTTTTAAAAAAATGTTGGGTTTGTTTGATATGTTGACTTGTGTTAAAGACATTATCAAATAAGAAGAGATGCTTAACCATCCCTAGGTTATTTGTATGGGTAAAATGCTATTAATATAAATATTTCAGAAACTTTAAAGTTCCTAGAAATTTGTCAACGCCCATGCTGGCCAAGATATATCCCGGTTCTGCTTTGCTGGTATTAGACAACAACAGTATAACATTATTAGATGTAATTTCCAAATTGTTCAGTGGAAAACTTTCAACACTCCTATCCCCCAGCCTCTGTGGGAGGTAGGAGACCAGCTTTGATAAGTGCCAATGAGCACACACAGATGCCTAATCACACTGATCAACCTCTGCTGTCTTGCCCTCTAGTACTTTTCCACTAGCTCATTCCAGTGCTTAAAACCCTCCTGCCTGGGGTATCAATATAGTTGAATCAATCCATCTCCCATAGAGAGATTTCAATAGTCTTTAATAAAATCTTTCTTGCCTATTTAACTTTGCCTGGTACAATTTGTCTTTGACAAAACCTTGACACATATATAGTATAGTTAATACACATCGAATTTCCTGCCTCTTTGCTAGATGCTTTACAAATATTATCTAACTTAATTCTCATACTCACCTTCAAAAGAGGTACTCTATTCATTTGGAAGCTGAGGAAACTGAGGTTTAGATTCACTAACTAAATCATCCTAAGTCATTCAGCTAAGCGTGAGGACCCCTCTCATATCCAATCCCTTCTTGGTGGGGAGGATCCTATACACATTTTTGTGTTTATGGTTCTGTGATCTCTTTCTTAAAAGAGAACCTCCCAGATTGTGTGAAGGCATCACAGAACCTGCGTCTGCCCCCACACGGATGATGCATGTTAAATTCAGAACTTAAACCTGGGAATGGCTGATTTCAATGCCTGTATGCTTCTTTCATTTCGATTAGTTTTCAGTCTTGTTTTGGAGCCCTGAGTGTTCAGTAGAACTAGCTCAGAGGCAGCTCTGCAGAACTCTGGGCAGTGGGAGAAGCTGAGTTCTGGGATTTCCACTTCAATAACTAGCAGACCAGCTCTGCTTCTCTACCTCTCTTCATCTGTTTCTCTGTCATATGAATCAAACTTATTTTGAAGAAATGATTCTGTGGCCAGAGTGACTTGATAATAGTGGCAACGTAAACTGCCAGGACCCTTTTCATTGAATACATGATGATGTCGGGTAGCAACTGTGGAAATTTAATTATACAAAATTTATTCAATATATTTTGAGCTGAGAAGGCCTAACAAATTATCTAGCCTAATGTCTTCCTTTTAAAGATGGGAGAAATGAGTCACAGAAAAGAAAGTAATTTACCTAAGGTCAAAGACAGGTTCAGCATAGAATTGTAATGATTAAACTCTCACCATGTCTTATGTCACTAGCTTATTTTAAATATGCTTTAAGAAATCAACTAATGTAACATGTCATTGTATTGATGGTAGTGATGCTTTGGAGGTCATTGTTCACTACATACCACTTGATTCTTTTTATAAGTGAGCACAAAAGATATTTAACTTCAATCAGAATAATAAACCAGTACTAAGCAGCTTTTTTGTTTTTTCTCTTTTAAATAACATCAAATGTGTAAGTGATTGAATTCCCTACTTTGGCCAGCTTCTAGAGCTATCACTAACAAACTTAATGTTATGGACTGAATGTTTGCATCTCATCCCAAATTCATTTGTTGAAACCATAATCCCTAATGGGATGGTATTTGGAGGTGGAGCCTTTGGGTAGTAATTAGGATGAGGTTAAGTCGTGAGGGCAAGGCTCTCATGATGGAATTAATGCCATTATAAGAAGAGACATGAGAGCCCGATAAACATTTTTTGGTAAGCAGTCACCATTCATTTGACCTGAAGGTAGACATTAAGACAGGGACCATGTCCCATGAAGATTTTTGTGTAGTTGTATCCCTATCTCACTTGTATACAAATATTTCTCTAGTTTATGACAGTGTCTTGTACATTATAGACCTCCAACAAATATTGAATGAATGCATACAGGAATGAAGGCAAGGTATATGAAATCCATGTGAATGCCAAGTTTCTAACAACTATGACAAAGACCAGAATTGAGTCTTCTGATTCTCAGATTAATGAAGGAAAAAAGGAAAACATTTATTTGGTTCTTAATGGTGTTTCATACTCTGTGTGGTATACCGTGTATAAACTATCATACTGAATAATCTTATGTGGTCAGGCTATTAACCTTAGTTTAAAGATGAAGAAATCAAGACTCAGAGGGCCTAAGACCAAGTTTGCATACCTGGCTAGGTGAAGAGTCAGAAGTTGGATCTTCAAATTCCATTCCCTTTTTATTATTATTGTTATGTTTCATAAGATATTATGTTTCATAATAAAGTTATAGAGAAAGTGCTATAGTAGCCTAAAGCAGAAGGAGATGATTTTTGTGTAGTGAATTACATGATGTAGCACTTAAGTTACGTATTGAAATTTGGGTAGAATTTGAACCATACGTAGAGGGGAGAGACAAATACATTGGGCCTATAAACATCCTCTGAGAAGAGAGTGCTTCACGACTATAAAAATTTGGCTGCAATTAAAGCAAATTAAGGATTCTTTCCATATCACCCTTAAGTTAAACAGTTAATTGGGTTTTGTGAATTTGCTTCATAATTGTGGAGATTATGAAGAAATACAGACTCCACAATTGGAGAAACAGTCTGTATTACATAAAATAATAATTCAGAAGAAAAGATCTAGAGCATGAATTCTCAATTTGAAATTCAGACCCACCACTTATTCACTTGAACGCGTTGCTTACTCTCTGTGTACTTTAGTTTTCTTCTCTAAAGTTGAAGCTGTTGCTAGTTTCTGTTTATCACATGATTGATGTACTAAATCATATAATCCTTAAAAATTCCATAGGGCAAGTGTAAATTATTTCTTTTGTCTGTTACCAATTACTTTGAAAAAACTATTTTCTATTTCATAAATACTTACATTTATAAAATAAATAGTTATATTTATAAAGGCCTTTCCTTCCAAAGAAGGCATAAGCAGTTTCTTTTACATTTCTCTAGCCTTGAAATTTGTGGTATCTGATTGGTTTGAAATTGATTTCTCTGTTTCAGTTTTGAGCCTGCCAGTCAAGTAGACCTTAGTCATAGGTCCTGTTCAATTCTAACAAGGCTCCCATTATCAATTAAGTGATGTACTTTTTCTGGTATTCTCTATTTCTATTCAATCTCCTTTTAGGTATTTGTTTGAGGATGTAATAAAAGATCAAGGAGCCATCATAAGAATATATTTCCAATCCTCAGGGGAAATTTTACAACTCAAAGACTTAAACATTATCAAGGACTTGAAGTTAAAAACCAGAAACTGGTATATACTAAAACTGCTCTTGAACTGCTCATGCAATAAAATATGCAAAAAGATAAAACCAAAAAAACCTAGGACCAGTTTTCAGAGTCAGCACAGTACTAATTTTCTTTAAAAGAATAGCAAAGTCATTCACTATCTGGAAAAGTACACATAAAAATATTTTAACTTTCAATTCCTTTACTAAAAATTAACACTTTAATAGGCACAGTTTGTGTGTATATTCTCCACACTCTTATTCTCCTCTAAATAATTCTTTAATTCAAAACAAAATTCCCCAATACCTAGTTAGTATGTAAAATAAGCCAGACATTGTGCTAGGTGCAAGTTTATAAATCATAAGAAATCATCCAGACCTTCAAATTAATTATAATTGTGCAAAAGAGAATTTAAAAAATAATGAATAAGGTATCCTGTGGCAAGCACAAGGCTATGAGAATACAAAGAAGAAGATACATATCAAATTGGAAACAAAGCAAACATCTTAAATCAACATAAATCTTGGTTGGATTAAGAGCCTAATTGTGTTAACATACGTAAATACAAATTGTACCCAAAGAGAGGCATTAGTTAATTCCACCCATCTTCCCAGCTGACTTTCAGTAGACTTTCAGAGACTTTCATGTCTCACTCAGTCTAAAGTGCTTTTACCAGATCTTCTTTTTCATTTTCTTCTAATAACTATCTAACATTCTCCTATTCTATACTAAGAGTGAATTTTTCAACTATCTAATCAGAGGCGATTTTCCTTGCAGCAAGACAAGTAACACGTGCTCTTTTAAAGTCAGGTTTTCTTGTTTGTTTTTGTTTTTAAATAGCAGATAATAACCAGATGGAGGGTACAACCTGTGCAAAGGCAAATAGTTATGGTATATGACTGTTTATAAAACTTTAATTTGGTTTGAGTGGGTGAATAAGGGTGAATGGTGAATTCAGAAAAGTAAGAACTTCTAGTTCATAAAGGGCCTTATTTAGACATGAAAGAGTCTGAAATTTCCACTACAATTTGTGAAGAGCTACTTAATAATTTTAAGAAAAAGGGACACCATTATATATACATGATCTTGTAGTTGAAATAATTATGAAAAATTTCAAACACAGTCGAGAGCAGAAGAAGCAGTACATCCTTAGCCCCTATATATCAATAACATAAATGCAAAAATTATCAAAGCACCTAAAAATTAAAAATACTTCTTTGCTGCTTTCTGATACCCGAATCAAAATTAAGTGTTCCTAATTGTCTCAGTGATGATTTTCTATGATTCTTTTTAAACTCAAGACCTGTATACGGTGGCCACATTATGTTTGGTATTTATACAAGTTAAGTCTCTTGATTTACAACAGTGTCCTTTCATTGTTTTTACTTTCTGCTGTTGACTGTTGCAAAAGCCAGGTCCTTGTCTTTCAGAATGTCCTATATTTTATATTTTTCTTTCATTTCTGGTGTCATTTAAATGGTTCCTCTAACTTCTCAGTTTCATGTTAATAGAAGTTAACTCTAAAGGCTTGACAAGGTCAGATCCTACTTTTCAAAGAATAATTTGAAATTAGTTTCGTAAAAATTATACCTGAATTTATTCATATACAATGTAAATTCATTTATATTACATAATAGCAAGTGAACAAAGCAAACAAGAGTTTATAAACCACAGGAGTTTATAAACCACTCCGTGAAACAATGAGATGTGTTCTCTCTTTTGTTTTTCTTGTGTTTTAATTTCTTGTTCTTTGGCAAACTGATTGGCTGAAAACCAGTCAGGGATAACAGTCTGCCCTAAAGCAAATTGATGCAGTTGTTAAGGAAAGCAATTTCAATTATCTGTGGGTGTTTCTGAAGCTTATGATTTCAGCTGTAAAATGTGCATATTCTGTTCAAATCTGGGTAATGGCTACTGGTATCCATCTGTTAGCATCTTCAATAGTTAAACAAGGATAACAACATTTCCCTCACAATAATTCCTTTCTTTCCTTTGGGTCAAATCTCATTCCCAGAGGAGCTAAATTGACTATGAAGGCTACTATTTCTTTTTGACATGCCATCTGCTGGATGACATCTCAGAATTATTGCTGGAAATGAATGTTTAAGCAACTGTATTAGACAGCAGAGGAAGGCAAGGATATTAACACAATCAGAAGCAACTTAGGTAACATTTGGAAACTTCCTCTTAGCCAGTTTTTGTTTCAGTTTTCAGTTGGCCTAAACCCACCCAAATGAATTAATCACATAGATTAGTTTGCCAAAGTTTGAAGCCATTTTTGCTAATTGAATACTTGACCTACTTTTCCTGGAGTGTTTACCCATATATTTATTATACAAACTCATTTGTTGGACACGTAAATCTCAAGGTGTTTCATTGGATAATTGAGGAATAATCAGAAATAAATTATGGGTCACATGTTTTAGTGTAGACTAGAAGGCCTTATGTAAATTAGTGTATCCCATTGGCAAATCACCACCCTAGGCTCTTAATAATATACGAACAAATAGAAAATTTGTTTGAATTTTTGAAAGGCAAGATGACCATGTAATGTATATGCCATGTTTTAATGATGTAAAAGAGTTAAGGCCATCTGATGACACACAAAAAAAATAGTCTCGGAGGCTATAATGAAGTATAATAAGACAAAAGAATAAAGATGGGTTCAAATTATTCTCTAGATTTGTTAGTCTAATTGTAGAAGGCAAATTAACATCTTTGGAGTTAAACTGAAGGTTTTGTAAGAAAATAATTTGGTCATAACAGGTATTGTTAGCCCTATGTCTTGTTCTCTTATGCCCCCTGAGTTCCTTTGGGGTTCTGTAAAAATTGGTCCTGATAGTTAATTATAGGGGCCTAGGTTCACCTAATGACAATCAGAGGCATCTGGGACACAGTCAACAGATGGAAAGTATGACAGCTATTGCAATTCCTTGAGAACGGTGAACTGGAAATATAAAAATGTTTAAAGGGGTTAAGAGTTGAGAGAAGGGAAAAAACTAATTATAGTGGTGATTTTTATAGTCCAGTGTCTAGAAATAACACAAGAGAAATAATACAGGAAGGATAAGGGAAGGAAAAGGAGACAAACAAAAAAGTATACCCACTTTATAGCAATCAACTAAGGTTTCTTGGGAGGAAGCTGTCTAGAACCGAATGTTATATTCTTGATCCGTAATATTAAAAACAAATTTTTATTGGAGTATAGTTGATTTACAATGTTGTGTTAGTTTCTGCTCTACAACAAAGTGAATCAGTTATACATATACATATATCCATTCTTTTTTTAGATTATTTTCCTTTACAGGTCATTACAGAGTATTGAGTTCCCTGTGCTGTACAATAGGTCCTTATTAGTAGGTCTATTTTATATATAGTAGCGTGTATACGTCAGTCCCAATCTCCCAATTTATCCCTCCCCTTCCCTTTCCCTCCTGGTAACCATAAGTTTGTTTTTTACATCTGGACTCTATTTCTATTTTGTAAATAAGTTCATTTATACCATTTTTTTAGATTCCACATATGTTATATAATATTTGACTGACTTCACTCAGTATGACAATCTCTAGGTCCATCCATGTTCCTACAAATGACATTATTGTGTTTTTTTTTATGGCTGAGTAATATTCCATTGTATATATGTACCACATCATCTTTATCCATTCATCCATTCATGGACATTTAGGTTGTTTCCATGTCCTGGCTATTGTAAATAGTGCTGCAATGAACATTGGGGTGCATGTATCCTCAAATTATGGTTTTCTTTGGATAGGTGCCCAGGAGTGGGATTGCTGTATCATACAGTAACTCTACTTTTAGTTTTTTAAGGAGCCTCCATACTGTTTTCCAAAATGGTTGTACCAGTTTACATTCCCACCAAGAGTGTAGGAGGGTTCTCTTTTCTCCACACCCTCTCCAGCATTTATTGTTTGTAGATTTTTTGATTATGGCCATTCTGACTGGTATGAGGTGATACCTCATTGTAGTTTTGATTTGCATTTCTCTAATAATTAGTGATGTTAAGAATCTTTTCATGTGCTTTTGGCCCATCTGTATGTCTTCTTTGGAGAAATGTCTATTCAGATCTTCAGCCAATTTTTTGATTGGGTTGTTTGTTTTTCTGATATTGAGCTACATGAGCTCTTTGTATACTTTGGGGCTTAATCCCTTGTCAGTCACTTCATCTGCAAATATTTTCTCCCATTCTGTGGGTTGTCTTTTTTCTTTATGTTTATGGTTTCCTTTGCTGTTCAAAAGCTTTTAAGTTTAATTAGGTCTCATTTGTTTATTTTTGTTTTTATTTTCATTACTCTAGGAAGTAGATCAAAAACTCTTGCTGCACTTTATGTCAGAGAGTGTTCTGTCTGTGTTTTCCTCTAAGTGTTTTATAGTATCTGGCCTTGCATTTGGATCTTTAATCCATTTTGAGGTTTTTTTGTGTGTATGGTGTTAGGGAGTACTCTAATTTCATTCTTTTACATGTAGCTGTCCAGTTTTCTGTCTGGTTTGGGAAATTTGTTGCTTTGGGAGGTAGTTGAATGAATTTCAGGGTTAAATCTTTCATTTACGAATGTCCAAGTTCTAAATTTGTTAGCACATTTACACAGGGTAGCATGAATGGCTGGGTGTGTGTTCTGGAGTATAACAGCAGGACAGTTAAAGTAACTGAAATTACCATTTTCAGTGTAGTTTTAAGACTTGCCTTCATAGCGCCTTTTTTTCAATAAAATTCAATCTTCTAGCTGTATATCATGTAAAATTATGTCTGGTGACTATCTGTTGGAAATGTTGGTCATATATGTGTACATTAATATGAGAAATTTAGTTTTAAGATCAAATGTTACATAGTGACAATGGAGGAATTAAACTAAACCTCAAGGGACCTCTTACAATACTATATGATTAAAATTTACATTATGTAGATGTAATATTGTTAGAGCAAGGGATACAACTTTATGTCAACGTTAAATCCTATTAAAATTTGGACAGTTTTTATTCTAAAATACATTAGTTTAACCTTTTGAAAACTTTGGAAAAATAGGACGTGGAAATTTATCTTTTAAAATTATGTAGTAAGTTTCCCTCACACCAGAGTGTATTGAAAGTATTTCCCAAGGAAGAAGAATAAAACTGATAAGTCTTTTTGCAAGGTCCAGGTAAGGAAAAGTGTTAATCTAACCAGAAAATTTGTATACTATTACTAAAACATATCTATCATTTCACAATTAGGATAACTGATTAAAATCCATTTATAAAATCAAATGGTCCCTAGATGATCTGTATTTTGCCCTACTTTATAGTTTCCCTGAGTTATAATAACAGATAAGGAAAATTTTTTCATGTTTTGAGTCTCTCAGATAAAATTTCTCCATTGATAATTTTTTAAAGTTTGGATTAACTTGATTAACTTTACATTGTGCGTGCTTTCTGTAACACAAACTCTCAAAGTGTTGATTTCAGTGAATTCCAAGTAGCCACTTTGGACAAGCCAAAGTCCATAGAAGTTGATGAAATAAAATTCTTAGAAAATAGACAGCTTAACTCTTTTATATATGCAGAAGGTTGTATTTGAATAAATCCTTCTGGATTCATAAAAATCAGGTTGAGTAACTGCTTATAAAATCTCAATAGGTTTAAAAAACCAGTAAGTGCTGTTTGTTTTACATAGCAGTCATATACGAATTTATCCCTACCTTTTCAATTATGGTTTAGTTTTAATAGAATAAAGTATATCAAATGACAAATATTTCTTTAGAAACATTTTTCATGTACAATATTCCTTAAATTTGAATGTGCATATAAATCAACTATATTAAAAATTCATATTCCTAGACTACACTACCAGAGAACCTGATTAGGTAATTCTGAGGTGGCACCTGAAAATGTACATTTTAATAAACATTTTTCAACTCTAAATTGAAATTTATAATATTCAGCTCTCTGGGTTGTCAGAAGATTAGAGTGAATGGATTATACAGCATTTTCATTCACTTGAAAATCATTATTAGATTACTTATTTTTCAAGAACTGAATAACTTTATATTCTTAAACCATTTCCAAAATATCTCAGTTGAAACACAGAATGAAAATGTTAAGTGCCTGAAATCTAGAGCTAGTTTCAACTATGAGTAATAGTTCTATAACTTACTAGTAGTTTGATGTTTTACAAGGTTCTTACCTTCCTATATACAGTACTTAACCTGAAATGGATATACAAGATATACTGGATAAATGGATTTCTAGGGCGCTGGGGAGGGATTAAACACAGAGTTTATAACACAGTGTCCGGCTCAGAGTAACTACTCAAATCTTAACTCATTTATTATGTGAAGCACCTGCAATATTATAACAAGCAGCAAAAAGACAATACTTTCTATTCTATTATTTTGCTTCAAGTTAACTAGACTTATCTTTTGGAGAATTTCAAATCCAAGAAAAACAACTTTTGTTTTAATGGCAACCTTAAAACGTTAATCTATTTTTTATTACATGCTTATTCATAAAGTGCACTTATATTTGTTCATATAATATTCACATAGGGATTTCATTTTCACTACTAATCAACATTTGCTGCTTTGGACAATTATACCTCTATGAACAACTAAATAGAAAAAAATGTAAAAATTAAGTTTATCTGTATGAGATTTTAGAGAGCTACCAAGGCAGAAGTGACTGGAGGAGCCAAGGGTCACTGAGAGGTTGGAATCCCAGATATATAGCTTGATAATTGTTATTATTGTTATTATTTTGTGACATTTTCCAATGAAGAACTGACAGATGAGAGGCTAAGAAGCTGTAAATGGTCCCTTCGAACAAGAATATGAAGAGGATCTGGGTGACGGCAGCGCTGGGTACAAGGAAAACTCCAAGTTCCAGGATACCCACAGCAACTCTCATTATTACGTCTTCTTAGAAGAACAAGAGGATGAGATCATTGGTTTTGGCCAAGAGCTCAAAAACCCCCAGGAAGAGACCCTACAGGCCTTTGACAGCCATTATGACTACACCGTGTGTGGGGGCAGTGAAGACATGGTGTGTACCCCCAGGTCGGATGAGTTCAACCCCTGTGAAGACATAACAGTAAGAGGCCCGCGTACCGCAAAAAAAAAAAAAAAAGTTTCATACTTAAAATACGAAGCATATAAAAAGAAAGTAATTGGACAATAATATGAATCCATTGATATTAGGAATATTAGACAAATACTTTAAAATTAATTGCCAATAAAATCAAAAAATTAAAACAAGCTGAAAATTCAAAGCAGAGAACTAGAAATTTTATAATATGATCAGATGATATTACAGAAGTAAAAAATAAAATACCTGAGATTAAGTAATCAATGGGTGGGTTTAATAATTGATTAGATACAGGTGACAAGGAAATTAATGAACTGGACAAAGGTAGGAGAAAATATTCAGATTAAATTTCAAAAATAACTGAATCTCAAAATATGTAAAGCAAAAGCTTATTCATTTATTATGAATAATAAAATTCATATTCATCATATTTTAATATATCTAACAAATATTAGACAAAGAATATGGAGTTTAAAAAAAAATGATAAATAAGATTAAACTAAGTGCTAAGTGACTACAGACAAACAGTACCAAAACTGCTGAATTCACTTTTTAAAAAATTCTGGTCACAAAGCAAGTCTCAATAAAAATTTCAGAGAACTGCAGAGAGAATAGATATTCTTAATACAGGGAAATTAATCTATAAATCAGATTTTTAAAATATAACTAGAAAATAAATCTCTATACATTTGGAATTTCAGATAATGTACATCTAAAGTTTAACTAGTAAAGAAATTAAAATTTAAATATTTTGAACATGTTTAGTAAAATGCAACTTAGAAAACGTGTATTACAAATGAAGCTGCACTTAAAGGATATATATGTGTGTGTGTATGTGTGTATATATATATATATATGCATAAATGCATATAGTAGAAAATTAAAAAGTCTGAATTAGTGATCAAAGCATCCATCTCAAAAACTTACCAAAAGAACAGAAAATTAAATACATTGAAAATATGTAATAAACACAAAAATGTAAATATTGGAACTCTATATGCAATAGACAGTATTAACAACTCAGTTCTCTCTTCTGTAAAGAGTAATAAAGTTTATAAGTCTCTGGTAAGACTGATTAAGGAAAAATGAGAGAAGTCATGATTTGCCAAATTCGGGAATAAAATGCAAGATGTCACTATAGATTTCATAGATGTTAAAAAACTAGTATAAGAATATTATAAAGTATTCCACAAAATTTTTAAATTTAGCTAAAACTGGACAATTTATAGAAAAGCATAATGAAACAGTTGCAAACATTCTAACAAAAATATTAGCAAATCCAATCCAGTGATATATATTACAGCCAGTCAAATTGATACATTTGGTTAATATTTGAGATTTTATACAGTTGATCAATCATATAATTATTTCAAAAATTCCCAAATGCCAATAAAGATGTTAAAAAAAAAGTAAAAAGAAAAATAATTCCCAAATGAATCACGACATTCAACATATGACTATCTTATTATCTAGAAAAATTCTGTCAGCAAATTTGTAAAATAATAGATGCTTTCTACCAAGTTTGAAAAGAAGACGAACAATGCCACCATAAACACTTCTATTAGGTTGAAGGTTCTTACCACTGCCAAAAAAAGAAATAAAAGTAAATAATCTACAAGATTGTTTAAAAAAAAAGAACTTCATTAATTATAAATGACATGATTTGATTGTGCATAATGAAATTATACAATAATTTAAAGGCAAATTATTAGACTTAATAAGTAAGTTTTTAGGCAATGCTACTTTAATATGGTTGTGTGCATTCTGTGTACCAGCAACAAGCAAATGGAGAATAAATGAAAAATTTATAATTTACAGTACCATTAAAAAAAAATCAAGTATGTAGGTATTCATTTGCCTAACAAAATATTTAGACTTTAACACAGAAAACTACAAAGCATTGATAGTTATTAAAATTTTTATATAAGCAGAAGAATACATTATGTTCCTGGAATTAAAGCTTTATACTGAAAACAAAAAATGTCATTTTTTCCAATTAATGTCTAGATACAATGAAATCTTTATCAAAATCATAACTGGTTTTGAGGATTGGTATGGTTGTCAGTGTGGAAGGCTTACTCTAAAATGTATATAAAAATTCAAGAAGCAAAAATAGTGGGGATAATCTTGAAGAAAAAGAGACAGGAAATGGGAGAGGGAGGAGCAGGAAGAGGAGGAAGAGAAAAATCTAGAAGGACTTAAACTACCTTTCCTTTTTTTTTTTTTTTTTTTAATGAAGCAACCATACTGAATATTGTGGTATTGACACAAGGATAAAAATTAAGCCAGTGAAACAGAATAGATATATTCTGAATATTCACATATACAGGGACACTGGAATTTTGATGAAGATAGCATTTAGAAGGTTGAAGAATGATAATCTTTTCAATAACTGGTGTTACTTCAGTTGCATATCTTTGTGAAACCAAATGAATCCTTATATCTACTTTACATTTTACACAAACATCAATTCCAGTTAGACTGTAGCTCTCAATATAAAAGTAAAATAATAAAACTTCTGAAAAATAATATAAGAGAAGAATGGCCTTGAGGTAAGAAACTATTTCTTAAGCAGGATGTATTATGTATTAATTATAAAGGAAAGTTTGACAAATTGGACTACATCAAACTTAAGAAAATCCATCAAAGAATTTAAGGTAGTCCACTGAATGTTAGAAGTAATTGCAATTTATATAATAAATGACTTTAGGCTATACAAATAACAGGTAAAACCTATTCATAATTTTCAAAACAAAACAGAACAAAATTACAAGTGTATTTCACCAGTGGTATCAAAATTGTCAAGAAACATAAGAAATGCTGTTTAAATTCATGTCATAAGAAAAATGCAAATTGTAACCACAATTAGATACTATTATACACTTAGTAATGACTCAAATTAGAAACTGACAATGTAATGATGTAGAGAAATGAGAAAGCTCATACACTGATGATAGAAGCATAAAATGCTATAATCACTTTGGAAAACTATTTGGCAGGATCAGCTAAAATAAGCACACTCATTCTCTGTAACCCAGGAATTTCATTCCTAAGGATAATATACTACACCAAAAAAAGTGAATATATGCAAAAGATAGGTATAAGCATGGGTTCAGAGTATTTATGTCATCTTTCCTAGTAGCAAATAATTGGAAACACCCTAAACATTACCAGCAGTAAAATAGATGAATAAATGTGTGAAGTCATCATACAATGGGAATAATATAAGGCAATGAAAATAAACTACAACTTATAACAATGTAAGTAACACATGTCTCTACACATTGACACCACGCCAAACCACCCCACTCCCACCATCTACTGTCTAGTAGTACTCAAGTCTAAAATTAGCCAAAGAGGGGGAGAGGGTATGAGGAAATGGCCCAGGAAGCAGATCCTTGGGATTTACTCAAGGATCCCATAAAAAGCATTGGGAAACTGGTCTAGTCCTCTCTAGTTTCACCTGGCTGCATCTTCTATTCCACTCTTAGATACCTACTGGCCTGTGCCCAATATTTCCTAACCTCTCTTCTTTTTTCTCCTCACTGCCTTCCTCCATGTGTAGCCTGATTCTGGTACCTGCACACCTCACTGGAACACTGAGACTCTTGTATGATAAAAATATAGATATTTAACCAGGGGTATGTCCGTGCTTCCTAGCCCTACTGACTCCACCATCCACTACTCCTGACTTTTCTAAGTCACTTTACTTCTCTAAAGCCAAGTTTCTTCTCTTGTCAATGCAGTTGACAAAGCTGTGGTGTTAGGGTAGAATAGTGGTTATCTGTGAAAGGCGGGGGTGGAAGAGGGCATGAGGGGTCCTAAGGTGGCAGTTAAAATCTGTTTCCTGATCTGGATACTGGTTACGTACGTTGGTTCACTTTCTGAAAATTTGTGTTGTATGCTTATGATTTGTCCATTTTTTGTTTTGTACATGATACTTCAAATAAAAAGTTTGTTTAAAAGACATTGGTTTTACTGCTCTAAAAAATATATTTTGACTATAAATCCTGCAATAATATATTAACAGGATGAAGAATATGAAACCGATATGCAGATAATAATTCTTTAATTCATTCACACAAATAGTACTTGAATAACTACAAATTGTAAAGCACTATGTTAGGTATTCACAATGTAGACATAATCCCTTTCCTTAAAAGTTTTTGTAGTCTAGTTTAAGGGCAAAAATAACCAGAACTAATAAATGCAATGAAAAGGCATTGAAAAGGCAATAAAAATGCTATTGCATTGGAGAATAAGGTCTATGAGGTACATGTAACTAGTTGATGGTATGTAACTAAAATTTTGAGGAACCATCGATTAAGGCACTCACAAACTTGAAATTTGAAAAACCAAGTAAACATTGTTGCTTAACGTTGCCAGATCTTAATTTGTCTGCAATTATGTTCTCTACCACTCTGGTTTATCCTGCTTCGATATTTGCTTTAATGGAAGATATCTAGTTGAGCTGTTTCCTCTTTATTAATGTTTATAATTTTCAAGTACAAGACTCCCATTTCCTATATATGAGCAAAAGGAACAAGACAAAAAATAATTCATGTCTATTTCAATTAAACAAAGTCCGAGCAAAATGAATCTATAGTATTACTATTTTTCATAGTGGCTTATTGTTTTCTGTAGATATGTTTAATAAATAAGTTTTTAAAGATGTTCATCTGAGAACCACCCAAAAGAAAAATCAAATAAATGATAAAACAGTGGACTTTTCAAAACTACATATTTGGGAGGAAAACAACAACAGAAGTCAGTTCCCTCATCATTCACACTTAAATGGAAGTTGCTTTTATATCATCAATGTATGATATTCTGTGCTTTAATTTTTAATTTGGTAAGGTAAAAATGACTCCCTAACTATGAATTTTTTCTAAGAATGTAATGCATTCCAGGTCCCATCTTAAGAGATTAAATTTCTACAGATACTATATTTCACAGATGTGGCAGAATATGCATCTGTAATTACATTTTCTTTTTTTCCCGCACAGAAATTACTAATTCTCTAAGATGACACATAGTCCATAAAATTAAGTGATCTACACATGTATATTCTTGTATCAATACAAAACTTTCCATTCAGTTAAGAGGAATCCCACTGTTTATATGTATGAAGCAAAATAGCCTCACATATCTTGAATTTACAATACCATAAGTTATAGACAGTAATGAGAAATGGCTGGACTATGCTATATTATAAGCATAAAGTTGAGAGGATTTGCTGACAGCTTGTATGTGGAGCAAAAGATAAATAAAATACTCTAGCGTCTTTGCCTTGAGCAACTGGGTGAATGAAATTGTCATACTCTGAAACAGAAAGATCAGGTTACAGCATATATCTATATATGTAAATATATATAGTAAAGAATTTTGGCAAGCATATTTAAAGTTTGAGAGGCCTATTAACATTAAAAAAAATGGCGTCTTTGAGTTGGAAAGAAAGAGGTCACAGCAAGAAATGTATATTTGAGTGTTATCACTCTGTATGAGGTGACCTGGGGTGAGGGAGGAGATTGTGCCATAATGCAGAGGAGGGACAGAATCTTAGCTCTACCCAGCATGGCTGGGAGGGTGTGGGCATGATATTTACAGTCTATGATCACAGTGATACCTGTATTTTATGGGTTTTGTAAACGTTGAATAAGACAACCAATGTATGTCAAGACTAGATTATGACTGGAGGTTCAGATTTAAGCTCTTGACAAACACTACTTTAATTAGGCTATTAATGACTTGATGATAAGCTTTGATATCTCTAAAAGTACCTTCCAACATCTACCCTCAGGAAAACCACCACCACCAAAAAAAGACAGAGACCAAAGGAAAGGAATATAAGAAACAGTAAATTAAAAAAAATTTTTTTTTCTAAACATTACTATTTCCTGAAATATCACCTCTAAAACGTAATCAACCAGGACAGCTGGCTAAAGAGTGTTTCCAGAGCAACACTCTGAGGAAATGAAAAGCCGATTTGGTGCTCATGTCTGTAGGAAGAAGGAGAATAAAGACATAGACATTAGAGCACATCATGGGAAGACCATTTTACCAAAGGACTTAATCACAGGGAACATATATAACCATATGTTAAAACATTTCTAAATTCTCATTCACACAAATTATATAATATGTGGGAAAATACTACTTAATATTAGACAAATCACTGCAATTACCATTAACTCGTAGGCATCTAAGAAACAGAATTCCTTATTTTGGAGGTAGAGACAGTAAGGGAGTGGCAGATATTTATTAAAATTTATGTCAAATTAATATGCTAAAAGTTTATTAATTAGGTATAAAATTATCATTTATAAATATGATAGGTATTTAATCCTTATATTTCTAATGTGTTTGCATTTAGAAATAATATCTTTATATAAATGAAATATTATCATCACAGTTATTCATAATTTTAGTATTACATTTTAAAAACATTTATCTGTAATAATTCCTTTTACCCTGCTCCTTTCTCCGTGTTTGTACTTTCCCAACATTCAAGAATATTATGACACAATCCACTCATACAACCAGCTGCTGTGTTGTGCAGTGAAATATTTGAAGGATAGCTGCATGCCAGATGGAAAGCACAGGTAACAGTGCCAAACAATATATAAAAATAGCATATTTCTACTCTCATTTTCCAGTGGAGTCTATTAATATTTTTATGAACTCAGAGTTAGAAAAAAAAATTAGTTGATTTTAGGAACTGGCTTGCTCAGAAAAAAAGTTAAAATGCCAAGAAAGGGAATGTCACATAGCAGAACAGATTGTAACGTGCAAAATAAAGGAAACACAAAGGCAGAAGGTTGTATTGAAATAAAATTTCAATACAGATAAAAAAAAATATATATGGATAGTGTTCTCCTAAGGCAGGTTAAAGTACCAAAAATCCATGTATGATAGTGAAAATACATTGTGAAACCTTGAGGGCAATGAAGAATTTAACAACCAGTATTTTGGCTTGGTCTCTCATTTTCTGAAATCAGAGAATCTTATCAATGTTTGCTTTTTACTTTTAAAATTTCTCATGAGCTAAAGGAAAATATAGGATATAGAAACTCATATTCTGTAGGTAATTCTGACAGCTACTGATATGAAAGTGATAAAAACCGCTGGAGACAGTAGCCATGATAAAGATTGAGTGCATTTTGTTGGCAAAATGTGGATGATCTTGGTTGGGAATCCAAGTAGACTCAGCAGCAGAAAGTAGTTACTATAAGGGAAAGTCCAAGAAGTACACAAAGGAAATGCGACATTAGCAGACAGATGATTTTTAGGGAGGGATACTGTGTGCAATGGGTAAACTTTTGGAAGAGGAACAGATAATGATTTTCAGAAATGTGGGTTACTCAATAATAGATGATCCTTTGTTATCCAGAGTTGGTCTTCTATTTTTTTGAGAATCTTAATGGAGAGGAGTTAAAGTACTTGAATTTGTATCAGAGGAGAGGCTGATGTCTGGTTTGTTTTTCACTTTCAACATTCTTCATCACCTTCTTGGAGGATTTTGTCCTGTTTGGGCAAGAGTTATAAAGAAAATTCCGTTGCCTACTAATTTTTTTTTGTTGTTGAAGTATAGTTGATTTATAGTATTGTGTTAGTTTCAGGTGTACAGCACAGTGATTCCATTTTTTTCTGATTGTATTCCATTATAGATGATTATAAGATATTGTATATAATTTCCTGCACTATACAGTAAATCCTTGTTGCTTATCTGTTTTACATATAGTAGTTTGTGTCTGTTAACTCCATACTTCTAATTTGTCCTTCCTCACTCCCTCTCCCCTTTGGTGACCATAGGTTTGTTTTCTGTCTGTAAGTCTGTTTCAGTTTTGTATATAGATTTGTTTGTATTATTTTTTAAGACTCCACATATAAGTGACATCATATAGTATTTGTCTTTCTCTGATTTCACTAAGCATAAATTCTCATGGTTCATCCATGTTGCTGCAAATGAAAATATTCTTTTTTATGATTGAGTAATAATCCATTGTACCACATCTTAAGCCAATCATCTGTTGATGGGCACTTGTGTCGTTTCCATGTGTTGGCTATTGTAAATAGTGCTGCTGTGAACATTGGGGTGTATCTTTTCAAATTAGAGGTTTTGTTTTTTCCAGACATATACCCAGGAGTGGGATTGCTGGATCATATGTTGGCTCTATTTTTTAGCTTTTTAAGGAGCCTCCATACTTTTTTGCATAGTGCCATTGCCTACTAATTTAATGACAATGATAGCATCTCTTAATATCAGTAACCCTGGTCTCCATCATCATATTGATACTATATACATCTATAATCTCAGAAGTAA
Source organism: Orcinus orca (assembly GCF_937001465.1). Classification (NCBI taxonomy): domain Eukaryota; kingdom Metazoa; phylum Chordata; class Mammalia; order Artiodactyla; family Delphinidae; genus Orcinus; species Orcinus orca. The sequence continues at coordinate 22,590,143 of NC_064576.1, forward strand.
CCCAAAATATATATATACTTTTGGGGTCTCCTACAAATCTTCTAAATTAAGTCATAGAAGACGAATTAAAAATTTATTATAATCATTCTGAAAGATTTGGATATAGCATGAATGATAGAATTACTAAAGTATTCACTAAAACCTGTGGATTCTATTGTAGTAAGTTCTGAGTAGTCTGTTTAATAAACAGTGTTGGGAAAACTAGATATCCTTATGCAAATGAATGAAATAGGACACTTATCTTACACCATACACAAAAATTAACTGGAAGTGGATTAAAGATTTAAATATAAGACATAAAACCGTACAACTCTTCCTAGGCTTAAGCAGTTTTGATGCCCTGTTGAACGTCCTTATGTAATGATCCCTTAAGTCATTCCTCATTCTCCATACTCCTACTGTCCTTCATATATCAACACCTAGAAAATACTTAGTACATTTTACTGAATGTACAGATGAGTGAATAATAAATAGCCTCACATCTAAGCTGTTAAAATGTTTTTTTATATTGTCCCCCTTTCTAAATGTTTTCCCCTTCTAAATCATTCTGTTCCTTAAGTAATATTAAAAGAAAACAAACCCCCCAAAATCTTGGTCATCCTATACAGTTTTACTCAGTTATGTTTTATAGCCATTAGAGCTGTAAATTGGGAACATATTAATGAGGTGGATGAAACCCCCAGGACACGCTTTAGTACTGTAGAGATGATACTCCTGATTTAAGTCTATCAGGGACCAGTTAGATACATATTATGGTTGTTGTGTTCATTTTAATGCCTCACAGAAAAAAAATAGGGTACCTGGACAGGAACTGCTTTGTCTAATTTTATAGTTCATGAGTATGCAAATTTACTGAGAAATTGATAATTGACAAAATTAGGGATACTATATGTAACTATTTATGGTTCTCTTAAAAAAAGGAGGGTCTATGGAAATCCCTGTACCTTCCACTCAATTTTGATGTGCACCTAAAACTGCTCTTAAAATTATCTATTAAAAATTATATCTAAGTGGTTATAGATAAATGCTTAAGCTTGCGTTCTGTGTATTAATCATGATTAGTAGTATAATAGAGTAAAATATTATTTAATGCAGACTAACTGCTCTAACAAATAGTGCAGGTTTGTAGAATGCCTCAAATAAAACGAAACTTATTTCTTGTTCACATAAAAGCACTCAGCCGGTGAACATATTGATGGGATCTTACAGTCATTCAGAGTTTGATAAAAGGCTTTGTCATTTTAATTAGAAGCTTCCAAGATTGTGTGGCAGGATGGTTTCTTTGCATCTGGATATTCTCAGTAAATGAGAATATAGGTTATCCTACGAATCTAGCACTATTGGCCAAAGTCTGTCCTGGACAGCAGGTATCAATGCATGATCTTCACTCTCCATAATCATCTTTCAGGGCCCAGTGCTTACACTCAGCATCAGCTCTTTTACCTCTTCTTGAGTGAATCTGAACCATGATACGACAAAAAACTTAACTACATCCCTAAATATTACTCTCAGTATTGTGCCTCTTGAGATACATATTACATATAAAACATATATGTTCATATATTATACATTTTATGTATATAATCAGACTCACATTATTTTGGCAGAAATTTAAAGCAAGGTAAATTGTGTTTTTTTTTGGTGATATCTAAAATTAAAGCAAAACTAACACAAGCATTTTATCGATTATTTCATCTATGACTGTGAGGCAAACTATAAAGATTGGGAATAAAATATTTCAATTAATAATTATGTAATTTATATGGTTTAGATTTCAACTCCCATTCATGATAACATTGTAACTTTTTTTTTTTTTTTTTGCGTTACGCGGGCCTCTCACTGTTGTAGCCTCTCCCGTTGCGGAGCACAGGCTCCGGACGCGCAGGCTCAGCGGCCATGGCTCACGGGCGCAGCCGCTGTGCGGCATGTGGGATTTTCCCGGACCGGGGCACGAACCCGTGTCCCCTGAGTCGGCAGGTGGACTCTCAACCACTGCGCCACCAGGGAAGCCCAACATTGTAACTTTTAATCACCTCATTTCTATTCCAAATCATAGACATCCTAGGTAAATATATAATAAATGTAATATAAAATAAAAACTAAATATATAAAATAAATATAACATAAAAATGTGAAAGTCATCTATCCCAGATGAGATCTTTGAGAATCAAAGCCAACACTAAAATAGAGAGCAGGGCTGAAACCACAGCCTGTTGTACTCTTGATCTGGAAGCAGGTGGGAGTTGCCAGAAGTTCTGTCTTACAAGGAAACCGTGAAAAAATTTATAAAATACCTCCATTCAGAACTTGAAATTGACTAGAGTCAGTCTCATGGATGGAAACTAGAGGTCAAGGGTGTAGTTCATATTCTCTCCCCAGCTTTAAAAAAGAGGGCTTCATAAAGTTCATACTGACCTTTGCCCAGAACTAAAGCTTTTATGAAACTATAGTCTAGGCAGGTAGGAAAAGAAATTCACAAACCCTTGACCAGAGAATGATCCAAGCCACCTGCTGTTTTTAACAATAGATGTTCTACATCCCCAAAATAAGCACACAGCATCATCCCAAACCAAGATTAAAGACCTATATTTTGGACATGAGGCCACAAGGGAAGAGCTAACTGGAAAAAAAAAAAAAAATGCTGGATGGGATAAAGGTATGCAGAAAAATAGAGGGTAATGGAAAAATGATCAAAATACAATTTCACACAAGGAAATCTGACAGTGGATAGTATATAAAGATATCTAAGCATAAGACAGACATAAAAAAGCAGAATATATGTGTTCCCATATGAATTTCAAATGTAAGAGTAATCTGAAATAGATTTTTTTTTTTTTTTTGCGGTACACGGGCCTCTCGCTGTTGTGGCCTCTCCCGTTGCGGAGCACAGGCTCCGGATGCGCAGGCTCAGCGGCCATGGCTCACGGGCCCAGCCGCTCCACGGCATGTGGGATCTTCCTGGCCCGGGGCACAAACCCGTGTACCCTGCATTGGCAGGCGGTCTCTCAACCACTGCGCCACCAGGGAAGCCCCTGAAATAGATTTTAAAGTGAGTATTTTTGGTTTATTCAAAGAGATAGAGGGAGAACAGGTAGAAATTCCTGCAAAAAAAAAAAAAAAAAAGGTAGAAAAACACAAAAATATCAGTTGACTATCAACAAGAACAATTAAAATGTTCCAAGTGAGAATGAGACACTGACGATTAAGATGCAAGAGAGAGGAAGGTAAATGTTAAACAAATAAAAGCCCAGTTAAAAACTATGAATGGCTAAATTAAGGGGTTTCTTTAATTGTTTAATAGAACTTTCTGTAAAAGACCACAGAAACTTGGTAACTTAGGTCCTCAAACTGAGATACATTTCAGGTGCTAAGGTAGAAAAATAAATTCTAATCTGGATACGTGAGAATGAAAGGAGACTATCAGGGGTAAAATAATTATGTTAAAACTAGTGCAGGCAAAATATATACAGGGGATGGCAGTTGTCCTAATGGCACTTTCTTTAATTAAAACTAAATGGCAAAATACAGTGACAAACATAAAAGTGATGAAGGAAAGTAATTGTCAGCCTAGAATTCTAAATTGAAGTAAATTTTTATTAAGGGAAACAGAGTCTGAAGGACACAGATACTCACTGAAAGAAGTACGAAATGTGCTTTCAAAAGAAAAAAAACACGAAGGAGTGAGGTACAAAAAACAAACTAAGTTCAGATAATGATAGGAAATGTTGGTGAATTTAATCAATGATATAAAAGAAAAAAATTAAATATATGACTAAATGGTGTACCCTAGAAAAGCTGAAGCTAAAGTTGAGACAACTCTAACAGAAAGAGAAAAGTGAGTAGTGGGAGTAGAAGTGTTGTTTAGTGAATAAAGATGCTAAGGACTTGGTCTTATTCTCAGGGCATGAAAGCAATGCACTGAAGAAGGTCAGAGCTCATTAGTAGTTATAATTCAATATTGACGTTAAGTATTTATGGACATTCAATAAAAGAATTAAAAATATGTGTGGTTTCCAAATCCACAGAGAAAACTAAGGCCACATATAGAAAACTTTAACAATAGAATGAAAGGTTTCAAAGGAAAAGAGAAAGAAAATTAGGTTAAAGGATATTAAATATGAATATATTTTCAAGATAGCAGGATTATACCCATATATATTCAGAATGATCAAAATGATTTTGTAGAACTATTAAAGCTATTTACATCTTTTGAGACATAGTTAAAACAAAATGAAAATAAAAGTTTAGAAAAAAATATCAAATGCCAACCCAAAGAAGTAGAATTTTCCATGCAAAAATTATTAAAAAACATAATTTAAGTAAAATATTAAAAGAGACGATAAAATATATAATTAATAATGATAAAAGAAGAATTCCACAAAATGTGTAAAAAGTCATGAACTTTTATATACCCAAAACTAGGCTTAAAAATATAATAAAAATCTCAAAGAAGTCTAAGGCCACAATCATAGTAGATATTTTATTATGCTTCCATAAATATGTAAATTATTTAAGCAGTTATAAAAACATTATAATTTCAATCTAATATACATAAATAAAAAGCTATTCATTACATGTTTAAGCTGATGAAGGTTAAGGAGAAACCAAACTCACTCATTAAAATACATGCAAAAAAAAATCACTAAAATCATTTCAACCCTACGGGAGATAAAATATGGCAACAAGTTAATTGCTATTCCTCATACTCAAAGGTAGAATCACATTCATTTCCCTTAAAAATGGCCTGGTTCTAATGATGTGGTTGACCAATAGAATATTGCCAAGTGATACTAGACCATTATTAGCCTAGTCTTTCAGAACACCAACAGTTTCTACTATTCTTTGGGGACCTTGAATTGCCATATAAGAAGTTCACCTACCCTAAGGTTGCCATGGTCTGAAGAAGCCCACAACATTTAGAGGGCTGTGTATAAGGGCTCCTAGTGGAGCTCCAGTTTTGTAATTATTCCCACCAAGGCACCCGAATGTGAATGTAATGAACCATCTTAGACTTCTAGTTCATTCTGTCCACTAGCTGAATACCACCAAATGGTGTCGGTTGGAACAACTTGGAGCAGAAGAATTACTCAGTAGAATGGTCCCCAAATTCTTGATGTTCAAAATTTTGAAATATAGCAAAATATTTGTTTAATCTTATAGGCTATTTTATTATGCAGCAATAGATAACTGGAACAAGCAGTGTTTTAAAAAGTATAAATCAGATCAGATCATGTTTTTTTTTTACACATTCAAAAATCAGTATTGGAAAATTTATTCATGTAGTCTACCACATTAAGAGATTGAATCAAGACAGTAATTTTTTCACTTCAATACAATAAAAAAAGGAATCAATAAAATTCATCAGTTTACTTTAGAAGTAGAACAAATCCATATTTAATCTAACATTTTAGTAAAATGGATTGAATGCAGCCACTTATAGAAAAAATTTTGACTGAAAATGTCAGTTTTCTTCACAGTTCAGGTTTTTCGAAGTTTAGGTGTCCAGGGACTCCTTCTCACAGTGCTCCCTTAAATCTCATGAAATGAAAAATAAATTAATAAGTAAATGCAATTCAGATTCTGCTGCTAAAGGGACTAAATTTGTTAAGTGCTCTAATCATCCCAAGATAAACAGATGGCTTCTATTCAAGCAAAGCAAAGCAGTAATTATACACATCTGTACAATACCAATAAAATCTAATATATCTAGAAGCTATTGCCTGCCATTTCAGACAACAGTCTCTGAGAATAACATTTGTATAATCATTTAGTCATTTTTCATAAAAGCTATAATGACACCCACATAATTTTTACCATGCAAAATACAAGGGATGTCTTTGATTCATTCTTTCTAAAAAATAAAAATGTTATTGACTGTCAATAGGATATCAAGCTTGTTAATTTTAGTATCTCTTTGCCATATTTTTCCTTTGTGTGACATTAGAAATTTGTTTCTGTTTGTAAAGAAAGCTCATGTTTACTCAGTTATTTGAAGAAACTTGTATATCCCAATCATCAGGGGTGTGATAAATATTACACCTCCAAAAATCATTCTAAAAATATTGATCAACAACAGAGCTGAATACTGTTCTTTGAGTTCTAAATGTTTTTTCTGAATTTTCATACACAGGCAGAAATGTCATCACCTAAAGTAGGGTGTTGTGGTTTCACGTGAAGGAACAGCAGCTCAGCCATCTGGAGAGATACTTTAAAGGTTTTTATTGTCCAATTGGTTTCTCTAGTTCTGTATGGCAGCCTGTAGACACCCACATTTTCTGTCTAGAAGTGCAAATGAATGCTTTTATTTCTGGCAGCTCATGTAAAATACTGCACTCCAGATAGCCAGACTGAAATGCTTCTGGTAACCAAAATAATTTCATTAGCCCAGTTAGAATGACATGCATAAAATTTAGATTATACTCTGTAAAATCAATTCTCATTACTAATCTTAATGAGGCCAATATGTTTTTCTATATACAAAGTGGTGAAGAGTTTAGCCTAATTTTAGGATCAAATGAAAATGCACATTTGTGAATGTTTGTGGAGACTGTGGGGTTTATGGTAATAAAGATATTTCTAACTTACTAATCTTTAAGGGAAATGGATGACAATTGTTAACAGCCTTCAAAAAATTTAACATTCAATTCAGTTACTTCTGTCTTCCAAATTCCCTTTTGCACTTCAGTTAAATCTGTATTGATCATTGTGAGTTAATTGGTATATACTCAAATTTGCACTGTCTAAATAGGGAAAGGCTTTACCTATGTCAGCAAAGTTAAGTTGGTGAAAAATAGCTTCTATTATTGAGAAAAGTATTACCCACTTAGGCCAATGTAATTCAACAAGTATTTATTACTATTTACCTTATGTAGCATTTTTCAATTTACTTGTAGAAGTATTGGTAGGAAGTACAGATATGAAAATATATAATCCATTTTTCTTAACAAATTACAATTCCTTTAAAAGTCTTAGATATAAGCAAACATCAGCTAAAATAATACAGAGAACTCATATGTAGAACGTAAAGTAAGGATAATAAGAATTCAGAAAATAAAGGGATTAGTGGGTGGTCGAATGGATAGATGTTAAATAACTTCATGGAGAAAATGGGACCTTACTCAGATCTTAAAGGATGGATGGGATATGAATGGGATTTGGATTAGTAATTACATGAGTAAGTGATATGGTTGTGAGTATTGGTTAGTGTTATAAAGCGCACAGTGATAAATTTGACATTTTATGAGTGGTAAATAGTTAAAATGCTCAAATGAGATTAGGAGTGATTGTGAAATGACAGGAATTGAGACTATATTGATATTTAGGGGAAAGGGAAATTGGGATAAAATATATAATAGCTGAAGTGTATAGGTGTTTGGCAAAATATGACATTTAAAGCATGAAACAAATTAATGTCATACAGAGGTTGCAACTATACACATATATATGTAGTTTTTTCTTCCCTAGAGTTTATAATGAATATGTATTATACAATATATTCTTTTTAAAATAATTTTTATTGGAGTATAGTTGATTTACAATGTTGTGTTAGTTTCTGCTGTACAGCAAAGTGAATCAGCTATACATATATGTATATCCACTCTTTTTTAGATTCTTTTCCTATATAGGTCATTACAGAGTACTGAATAGAGTTCCCTGTGCTATACAGTAGGTTCTTATCTATTTTATATATAGTAGTGTGTATGTGTCAATCCCAATATCCCAATTTATCCCTTCCCCCCCTTCTTTCCCCCTTGGTGACCATAAGTTTGTTTTCTACATCTGTGACTCTATTTCTGTTTGGTAAATTTGAACCTATTTACCAAGCAGAAATATACAATATATTCTTTAATTTGTTCTTTGTCATGCTTATTCTTTAATGGTAGCTACATTATAGTTCTTACCTTACAAGCTATAGAATATTTGGTGAAGCACATATTCAGAATAACATTTTGTAATGAGGCAGTTGTTAGCATATGTGATTTGTCCACTGTTTATGATAATAAAGTTTGATTGCTGGACTCAGTGTTTGGTACATCAGATGAATAAAGATCATGTGAATTATGTGGCACAGCAAAATAATAGAATAATTGCATCTCACTTGTTCCTTATTCATACACATTCCTTTGGAGAGAGTGAATAATCACAAATAAATCAAAAATAATCTAAAATGGGGGGGAGTCTGTTTAATGTTATAAATTACATTAAACATATGGCAATTGAGAGCATTAAGGCAAAACTGCTCAGGACAGAATAAAAGCTTTCATCCAAACCACACATGACAGATATTGGGAGTATGCTTGTTCTGGAAAGCAAGAACATCTTTACAGATTATTTTTCAGAGTAAAGATCATAACCATGGCCATCTAATTCCTACATAGAATAACTAAAAGTCAAAAACATAAAGGATTGTAGTTTGGGACAGATGATTTCCAGTTTAAAATCTTTAAGAACATCCTTCACACATGGAATATATAATCGCACATTTACCATCAACTTGGTTCATTAGGTCGTCCCATGCAGATAGGAGGGTATCATGTAAAGATACTAGACACGTAATTAATCCCTACCCAGGTAATCCCTTCTGCAAGATGCTAACAGGTGGTAATCCGATAGTAAAAAACCTACAAACTCACAATTTAGTACATTTAATTTCAAAAAAGTTCTAATTGTGAGAAAATACTCCTTTAAAGTGATGGCATATTTGACTTCTAGTGTTACTGCTTTTTGGTCAATGGTATACATACGGATAGATTGAATCCCTCTAGCACAAGTTTATGAAAAGAGTGCATAGGGCTTCTCTGGTGGCGCAGTGGTTGAGAGTCTGCCTGCCGATGCAGGGGACACGGGTTCATGCCTCGGTCCAGGAGGATCCCACATGCTGTGGAGTGGCTGGGCCCTTGAGCCATGGCCGCTGAGCCTGCGCGTCTGCAGCCTGTGCTCTGCAACGGGGCCACAACAATGAGAGGCCCGCGTACCACAAAAAAAAAAAAAAAAAAAGAATGCATAATGATGCTGTGGATATGTTTGTTTTTTGTTTGTTTAAGAGAACGCTTTTCTGTGGAGTTGCATACTGAAATATACATAGATTAAATAATATGTCTTGGATTTGCTTCAAAATATTTAAGAACAGGAGGACTGGATAAGGGTAAATAAAATTGGTAATAAGATTGTTTACAGCTGGGTAATGGGTACATGGGGATTCACTATACAGATTTGTCTGCTTATATATATATATTTGATAATAAAAAATTAAAGAAGCAAAAAATACATATTACCACTTCCCCACCCTAGCTTCATAGTTTTCTTAGGTCAGAATACTAGAGGAAATGCCGAATTTCCTACATATGAAGTATCTTTGGAATGAAGAAATATTATTGATTGAATATTATGAGAACTTTTCCTGCTTCATCAAAGCTAATTACTCATACTAGGAAGAAAAAATCGTTTTAAATACTGGCTGAGCTCCCCTAAAAATAAATAAAGGAAACCCTCCACTTTTGTCTGTTGACAAAAGTGAAATGAAAATTACTGTGTTAAGTGTCAGCAAGTCATGAGCTACCCTGAGGACATTCATTGATTCTAAAACTTCAAGTCATGGATTTTTATATTCATGTGGGGATGATAGGAAAGGAATTAAACCTTATCAAAGGGCAAGTAGGAACCAAGACTTTTCCATGGAGCCAGAGCCTTGTAGAGAAGGACTACCTGTGAAACCATAGACTGGAAAAAAAGAAAACAGGGCTTCCCTGGTGGCGCAGTGGTTGAGAGTCCGCCTGCCGATGCAGGGGACATGGGCTCGTGCCCCGGTCCGGGAAGTCCCACATGCCGCGGAGCGGCTGGGCCCGTGAGCCATGGCCGCTGAGCCTGCGCGTCTGGAGCCTGTGCTCCACAACGGGAGAGGCCACAACAGCGAGAGGCCCGCATACCGCAAAAAAAAAAAAAAAAAAAAGAAAACAAAAAATCAGCCTTATACAAAGCTGATATGTTAAATTACTTTTTTTGTTCTAAGTAGGAGAAAATCATTCTGCCCTGTAGTTGGTAAATTTAAGTATGTTCTCAAATTGGATTTGCCCTATAAATTTGAATTTATATAACTACATGCTTGGTCTGAAATATTCTAATATGAGATGTAAATTTAAAGTGATCCTTGACTGGTGGAACCTAAGAGTGCAGTCTGAAACAAATACAAATGCTACCTAGAATAATTTACCTTAAATCCAGGGACCTTAGAAGTCCTAAATACAAAATTAAACCCTAGGATTTGATATAAAAATTATTGAATACTTAATTATAAAATACTTGTATTTAAAATATAAAAAGAAAACAATAAAAATATGATCCAGAAATAAAATAAATATGCATATCTATAATGATATAAATAAATAACTGAGTTTCTGAATGGGGGAGAAAGAGAAATCTTTCTGACATAATCATTCTAAATAATATATGTATGTACCCCCCTCTACATGAAGCTTAATTCCCAGCCCCTCTTCCTCCTTGAGGATAGGTTAAATTAATGACATACTTTCAAATAAAAGTAGGGAATGGAAAAAAAAGTAATTTTTCAATGGAGAATTTTGGCAAAGACCACCTTAATTGACTAAGGTTTATACCAATGTTGTGTAATATCATATACACCTGATATGATGAGAAGAGCATGTCATCTCTTTCCAAAAGTCCATACCTCAGTCTAATCATGAGGAAAACAATAGACAAATCAATATTGAGAAACATTCTACAGATACCTAATTAGTACTCCTCGAGACTGTTAAAGTCATGAAATACAAGGAAAGCCTGAGAAAATTTCACAGGCCAGAGGAGAGTGGGGAGATAAGAGAAATGTAAGGTGGTACTCTGGATTAGATCTTGAAGCAGAAAGAGTGTATTAATGGAAAAACTGGCAAAATCCAAAAAATGTATGATACGGAAATGTATCAATGTCAATTTCTTAGTTTGGCAAATATACCATAGTATTATAAGATGTTAACAGTGGCTTGATCAAACGAAGGCTATATGGGAACTCTCTGTTCCACCTTGGCAACTTTTCTGTAAATCTAAGTTTATTTAACAATGAAAAGTTTACTTAAAAAAAAATTGAATCCTGATAACATGTTAAAAATGGCAAAAGTTTAGTATATACTATGCATAAATAACTACATCATGTCACTAAGGAAAAAAACTCAATTGGAAGGAACGAAAGCTGCAAACGATAATATAGAAAGTAAAACATCAAAGGTTTATATAACAAATTATTAGATATTCAACCTCATTAATAATCATACAATTGCAAATTCAAACCATGTGAGGTATATTTTCACACACATCATGATGACAGAAAACATAGTGTCAAGTGTTGGTGAGAATCTGAAACAGTATTCATATTCATTTGTGGTTAGAGTACCAAGTATAAATATACATTAGGAGATGACTGGAAAATTACTGGTAATTTAAAAAATTTTTAAATTACTGGTAAAAATTTAAAAATGTGTATAATGTATAAGCCAGTCATTCTGTTCCTGGTGTGTACACCAGATAAAATCAAAAGTACACAGGATACATATACAGGAGTATCCATAGCATCGCTTGTAATAGAAAAAAAAGTGGGGGGAACTATCTATATATCTATTGACAGAGAATAATAATTATATTCACATTCATACATATTCATATAATGGGACACTGCACAGAAGCAAATATAAATGAAATGGCACAACATATTAATGTTGATGAACTTTACAAACAATTTTTCTTGGAAAAAAATGAGTTGCAGAGGATATGTATCATAAGTTCAACTTCTCTAAAGTTTCAAAACATACAAAATAACAACACAGTATCCTTATAACTGCCAAAGTTACAGAATATGAACCAGATAATACACAAAAAATGCAGGATAAAAGAAGCTTCTGTTAAGAGAATAAAGGAAGTAGATTGGGGAGGAAACTTCAATAGGATTGACAATGTTAATTAAGCTAGATGATGGATATACAGGTGTATGTTGTTTTATTCCTTATACATTTTGCATGTGCTTAATGTTTCATAACAATATATTTTAATTGTATATGTTAAATTTATTCTACCAATCTAGCTGCTTCTCCCTTAACAGGATTTTGTTTAAAGTCTTTCTTAAAATATTTTACCAGAACCACATATTACAATACGTTTTAAAAGCATAAAGTCTCCTATATTAATTTATCTGTATACATTGATTGTTATTAAGGTTATTAAACATGCAATAGTTTTTTTTCTTTCCTTTCATGTTGTGTGTTACTATCTTATTTATCTTGTCATCAAAAAATATTTAAGCCTTTTCCTTGTGGGTTAATGTGGATTACTGTCACTATTTTTTCTATTGTTGATTTTGAGTACATGCTAGAAATAAAACTAGAACAAATACTGACCTGGAAGAGTAAAGGACAATGCTATGCTAAGTGTTTTACTTCCTGGGAATGGCCAGAGGTTGTCCCTCAAGAGTCCTTTCATTATGCTACTCATATGTTCATGAATTTACCATGGTTCAATATATGACCTTCATATTTGCAGAGTCAGAAAACTGATTGTATAATTACATTCAGAATGGATCCATCACTCACTTGTGAAATAACTTAATCAAGCTCTTAAAATTGATCTATAAAACCAGAACAATTTATCTATTCAAAATAAAATTGGAACTCTTAAAAAGGAGGGATCTTTGACTCAATATTAGCAGTTTATCTTCTCCCCCTAGGCAGGCCCATGATGGAAAACAATAGCAGAATCAGAAAGTTGTTTTAAGAGCATTTTATAAGGACAAACATAGTTAGATGAATCTCATATTTATTGGTATCAGGATAACAGCAATTAATATGTTCATCCAAAATATTAATAATTATCACCTTGCTAATGGAACATGAATATTTGAAACCCATTGGCTAAGATTCTTTCTCCCCTTACCAGGCTTAGAATGGCAGCAGCCAATGTTGCCTCCGTGACTCACCTTTTTCTACACTCCCGTGATGGATATTTCATACCTTTGATTGACATATTCTTTTTAGAAATAAGATAATGCATTCAGCCAAATTACAAGCAAGTCTTCTTGAAGCTTGGGACCTTGCCTGCCTTTGAGGTGACTCTGTATAAAACTGCTTTGATACATTGTGTTGATTTTCAGATGTAACTCTCACAGGACATCTGATATCCTTGCTCTTATTTGCATCTGATGTCTGTCATCCAAAATAATAGCTATCACTTCAAGTTTTGTGTTGTCTGCAATTTTAATCATCCAAGCCATTGATAAATATTTGAAACAGAGCAGGGGCAAAAACCTCTCTTGCATGCTACTAGAATCTATCTTCTGTCTTGACAGACTTTTCAGTAATTATAGCTCTATCTGAACATGATGAACCATTGACAACTCCACCCAAATGGCCTGCCTTAAAAAAAAATGACTTCTTGTTCCCAAGGACATTATGTGGGACCTTGTGAAATGTCTTCACAAGGCAGATGTACTGCATCTACTAAGTTACCCAAACTAATAGTTCAGCAGACTTCCATGAAAGAATGTACAGTTGATCTAAAGTGATCTAGTCTTTGTGTCCTCATAGTCTTGGTTAGTACTTTTAAGAGTATAATGTCATTTACTTGTTTGAAACTTTATAGTACATCTTTTTTCACAATTATTCACACACTAAAATCTGTATCTTTATCAATGGCCCTTCTGACCATGCAAGCATGAGCCCAGGCATTCTTTGAGACTGTAGTCCCTCCTCTTCTCTGATTTTCACTCTGCTGCCAAATCTGGGGTTCATCCATTCCATCCACTTCTGCTGTCTACATTTGTACATATCACCATCTACTCTGTTTTCATAAAAATCTGTAGAATAGATGTTGTGGACTGAATTGTGTTCCCTCAAAATTCATAAGCTGAAGTCCCTATCCTCAATGTCACTATTTTTGGAGACAGGACCTTTAAGGAGGTAATTAAGTTTAAATGAGGCCACAAGGGCAGGTCCCTAATCCTAATCCCATAGGATTGATATCCTTATAAGAGAAGGAGTCACTTGGAGAGCATTCACACACACAGAGAGAAAAGGCCATGTGAGGATAAAGCAAGAATGCAGCCATCTGCTAACCAAGGAGAAAAATATCTAGAGAAACCCAACCTGCCCACACCTTAATCTTGGACTTCCAGGCTCCAGATTTTTGTGAAAATAAATTTTAGTTGTTTTAGCCATCCAGTGTGTACTACTTTTTATGGCAGCCCTAGTCGACTAATACAATAGGAATCTTATATTTAGACTACTTATATAAAGCCATCACCTGTAATAATCATATCTTGGTAAATGTGCTAATCTCCCATTAATTCAGGGTTTTGCTTCCCACAGAATACTTGTTTATGTCAGTGGCATATTTTCATACTTATCCTAAGCAGTGTATTTTGCTTTCCATTTTTGATCAAGACCAATTAGATATATTATCATCAGTGTGCCCTTTGAATGCCCACGAATTTTAGATAAATGTCTTGTTTCTTCATTAAAAAGAAGTCTTTGGGCTGATATATAATAATCTTTTTTTAATATTCATAAACTATTTCAAATTATAAATTGTTTTAGAATTACTCAAGCAAAAATAATTTCCCTCTGTATTGAATGGTGATATTATTTTATTGCTCTTTTAATCATGGCACTCTTAAATATAATTATTATATTTATTTTAAGTGTTCTTCTTACCTCCCTTACTCGATTTTAATTTCCTTGAGCACAGAGAGTTGGCTTTACTTATTTTTCTTTTCCTTTCAGTGTTTATCATATTTCTTTTAACTAATAGAAAAATTAAACACTGTTAAATTGAACACTTTTTGTTTTTTTATTTTATTAAGCCATGGTATTATTTAATATTTTCTAATTTTAAGTAGTGTTTTCTATTTTTTCTTCCATTTTTACTGAGATATAATTGACATACAGCACTGCAGCAGTTTGTGCAGCATAATGATTTGATATACACACATCATGAAATGATTACCACAAGTTTAGTGAACATCCATCATCTCATAAAGATACAAAATTAAAGAAATAGAAAAAAAGTTTTTTTCCTCTGATGAGAATGCTTAAAGTTTACTCTCTTAACTTTCAAATATAACATAAAACAGTGCTAATTATATTTATCATGTTGTACATTGCATCCCTGGTATTTATTCTTATAACTGGAAGTTTGTACCCTTTGACTACCTTCAGCTGTTTCCCCCTCCTCCCATCCCCCTGCTTCTGGTACCCCAAAATCTGATTTCTTTTTCTTTGAGTCTGTTTGTTTGTTTTTGAAGTATAATTGACGTACAACACTATGTTAGTTCCTGGTACACAGCATAGTGGTTCAATATTTATGTACATTTCCCATAATAAGTGATCCCATAATAAGTCTAGTTACCATCTGTCACCATACAAAGATATTGTGTAATTATTGACTGTATTTCCAACACTGAACATTTCATACCTAGACTCATTTATTTTGTAACTGAAAATTTGTACCTCTTAATCTCCCTCACTTATTTCTTTCCTTCCCCCACTCCCCACCCCTCTGGCAACTACCTGTTCATTCTCTGTATCTATGACTTTATTTCTGATTTGATGTGTTTGTTCATTTGTTTTATTGTTTAGATTCCACACATAAATGAAATCATACAGTCTTTGTCTTTCTTTGTCTGACTTATTCCACTTAGTATATTACCCTCTACGTCCCATCCATGTTGTCACAAATGGTAATACTTCATTCTTTTTTATGGCTAGACAATATTCTATTGTGTATATACCACATCTTCTTTATCCATTCATCTATTAATGGACAGTTAGGTTGCTTCCATATCTTGGCTATTGTGAATAATGCTGCGATGAAGATAGGGGTGCATATTGCTTTTTTAGTTAGTGTTTTGTTTTATTTTGTTTCTTTAGATAAATACCCTGGAGTGGAATTGTTAGATCCTATGGTAGTTCTATTTTTAATGTTTTGAGGAATCTCTATACTGTTTCCATAGTGACTGCACCAATTTACATTCCCTCTAATAGTGTACAAGGGTTCCCTTTTCTCTGCACCTTCACCAACATTTGTTATTTGTTGTCTTTGGGACAGTAGCCATTCTGACAGATGTGAGGTGGTATCTCATTGTGGTATTGACTTACATTTCCCTGATGATTAGTGATGTTGAACATCTTTTCATATGCCTGTTGGCTATTGATATGTCATCTTTGGAAAAAATGTTCAGATCCTCTGCCCATTTTTTAATCAGGTTGTGTGTTTTTTTAATGTCGAATTGTATAAGTTCTTTGTATACTTTGCATATTAACCCCTTATCAGATGTATAGTTTGCAAATATCTTCTCCCATTCAGTAGGCAGCCTTTTTGTTTTGTTGACAGTTTCCTTAGCTGTGCAAAACTTTTTTAGTTTGATGTAGTCCCATTTGTTTATTTTGGCTTTTGTTTCCCTGCCTGAGGAGACATATCCAAAAAAAAAAAAAACATTTTTAAGATGGATGTCAAAGAGTAAACTGCATATGTTTTCTTCTAGAAGTTTTATGGCTTCAGGTTTTCTAAAATTTCTGCTTACTTATAAAAACATAGCAATTGTGAGATGGAAAGGGTTTTCTATGGCAAGAATTTCTTTGTTGGTGAATGAAATGAGCATAGTGGATTCAAGTGAAAAAGATCAGATTATCTGTAATGGAATTGTGTTAGTCAGTAAAGGGAATAAGTGTGACAGGAAAATATTCTGAAATATTAATCACAGTTTTCCTCTGCAGTTTCTCTTACCCTGTGTCAATCCCACATTCATTCATCTGTTTCTCTTTGACTAATTTGTAATCATTTCTATACTCTAATTCTTTGGGGGTTACCTTGATCTTTTTCTGGCTTTTTGACTCAGTCAACTATCATTAAACTTGTATTCAAGGACTGTAATCTTGTGAGCCAAAATATAAGAAGTCAGTACCATAGTATCCCTGGAGATGCAAGAACAACCAGGAAGCAGAAGGCCAGAAGGCATTAAATCAGAAGGAGCTGGATCCATTTTTAAAGCCAATGTCACAGCAACATAGAGATCCATGTGCTTGATGTATAGAAGCAGGGTTTACTCCCTTTAACTGAGTATATCCTAGAATTTTTGGATAATTTATGGTAGCGATAGTGGATTTCCTGTTATGAAGAGTAAGTAAGTAGTTAGCAATTAATTACAAAAGTAGAAGAGAACTGGCCATATTTACTTACATTTAAATCAAGGGAATAAGATAATACCGGTTAGATTGTGTACTAGCAGCAGAAATATTTGGCATTATCTTAGCCAGACTGGAGGGGTAGTCTGGTTAAAAAATTCTGGATGCAATAAAAATTAGAAGTGTCATTTATGAATGAAAAAATCTTTTTCCTTTGTAATATGGACATAAAAATGAGAGCCACAGTGATAAAAAAAAATGAGACAATTTTAAAAATTTTAAACCAAAAGAATATAACAAATAAATTTCCATCACTCTATTAAGCTACCTATCCAAATTTTTCTTTATTCCCTATAATGGTTATTTATGTATGTATGTGATTTAATAAAATTATATTTATAACATAGATAATAGTATATATGTCTTCTTTTAAAGTGAAAGGATAAAACTCTTCACACATTATGACATGATATTAGAGAGATTTTTGAAGACTTGGTGGCTAAGGAAAGTTACTATAACAGTAAGTGAGAAGAATGAACTAAGAAAAAAACAAAAAAACTAGAGTTCTAGATAATGGAATTGCCAATAATTAAAACAGGTTAAAATGAAATAGGTCCAAGTAAAGATGATTAACTTAATATGGAAGTGCCAATGTCCAGATGATACTAAGACATCTGGTCATCCAAGTTGGAAATATCTAGTAAAAAAATGAAGCAACTAATCTAGGCAATTTCTCAAGTGTAAATTTGTTGTTATATAAAAATATACGGTGTACCTCAGAAATAATGTAGTTACTTTCAGTTGTTTGGAAACTAACTCTATGATATATATGGTATATATATTTATAAGGTAGTCATAAGCTTTATTTGAATATAACTCAGGTCAGAGTATCTATTAACAAATGATGTATTACTATCCCAGATAATATTGATACATAAAAATTGCAGTCAATTATCATAGAATTGTTAATATATTATATTTGACTCAGAATTCTGTTCTGTACTAAATTGTAACTTTGGCTACTTAATTCATCAGATATTGACTACAAGATGCGTGTTTAGTGGTTTCAGGATTGCCAGGTAGGGTGCAGAGTTAACAGATAAAAAGTAGTTTGTTGAGATGTTTGACATCATACAAAGCTGGTTTTGAGGGGTTGGGCATTTCTAAGCATTAATATTGACATACAATTTAAATCAGGTAGTCCTGAAGTTTATTATCAAACCCAGTTTAAATGGGGTAATACAAATAGAACACTGGACATAGAGGAGTGTGTGTGTTTGTGTGTGTGCGTGTGTGTGTGTTTGTAAATGGAAAGAACACTAAGATACAAGTTTAGGTATCCCGGGTCTTGTTCTGATTTTTTTGTATTTAAT
This sequence comes from Orcinus orca, assembly GCF_937001465.1. Lineage (NCBI taxonomy): Eukaryota > Metazoa > Chordata > Mammalia > Artiodactyla > Delphinidae > Orcinus > Orcinus orca. Next base: position 22,608,690 of record NC_064576.1, read on the forward strand.
GATTTAACACTATAAATCATGAACATCTCTGGTTTTAGTTTCCTATTTATATACAGTGATTTTCACTAGATGGTATCTGAATTCTCTTTTAGCTTTCAGACTTAGGTTTTAAATATTAATGCATTTTTGTTTTGAATTATAAAAGGTTTTAAAATACAAGCAGTCCACTTTCATTCCTTAGAATAAGGTGTTATTTCATGCTATTTCACTTCTGCTCAGATCTAACCCTAACATTTATTATTTTCATGACAGATGTACTGACAATTCACTAATTGATCAGCCTTAAAACTCTAATTTTTTCAATTCAGTATATGTGTTATTTTTTAAATATGCTAAATTTAAATCATCCCACTCTAAGAGGTAATGTCTAACACAAAGAATCTCCTCTGTTTTACCTCCTACAGTTTAAAGAAAACTGTATAGCCTAAAAGAACACAAGATCCTTGCTTCTATCCTAATAACGTATTCTGAGAAAGTTTCTTTTGTTTTATCGAATACTGAGAGATTTGGCCTGTATTGAAGAGCAGTTCAGAAAATCTCAGATTAGGATAATGTCTGTTGGCGATAACTGATGTTGGCTTCCATGGAAATGCTAATTTGGTAGCAGTCACTGTCAGTCAGTCGCCCTGAGTTATTGTTCCAGCACTTCTAGATGCAACGTGTGATGGCTGACAGAAGTCCCCACTACAGTAATTAGGCTGTTTTTAAAGAAGAAAGGGTTGTTAACATAGGCTAAGGTAAACAGATTCCGAGCAGGAAAAATAATCCTAAATTGCTTAAAAAGATTCAAACAGAGAAGAGCATTCAAAAATCTTTCTTGGTCTCATTTTCATAAAAGAGAGGAGCATGGGTTGAACAAATTGCAGCCTATCGTACAGTGTATAATAAACTGATTATTTCTGGTTTGTCTATATATGCATTATAGTTATGAAACTAAAGGGTAATTGCATAGCTCTGAAGTCACATGCATTTTACTATGGTTGTGTGATAGTATGAGACATAAAAATTTTATTTCTCCAATGCTATGAAGTATATGTGCAAAGGTGGGTGAATCAGTGGATACAAAAGTATCTTAATTATTTTTTGACTTCCCTAATTAGGAAATACAACTTTGGAAATTGGAGAAAGCTTTGGAATACTAGAATTAAATAACATAAAAAGTAAAGGAAGTGTACCTCAAATACTTAAAAAAAAAAAAAAACCTTTTGGTAATTCAGTGACTTCAGGAGCATATAACATTGATTTGCAGCTAACCATTTCTGAGCCCATTAAAAGGCAGAATGTTCTGGCCTATTTTCAGTGTTTAATATAATTTTTAAAATTAAGAAAATTAACTCAAAGCAATGTTTATGTGATAAGATAGATTGTTTGGAAATATTTTGAACCCATGGGGTTTAATAAAGAATTCCTAAAGTCTAATACCATCAAGACAGACAAGGTATGTGAAGCTGGTAAACTTACCATCTGTAAGGAAATATTTTAATTTTATTTTTAAAGTGCTTTATTGTGATATAGTTGACTTCACATAGTTAAAGTATTCAGGTTTAATGTATGCATACAACATAAAATAAAACATGCATGTATGTATGCATACAACAATAAAATCATCACCATGACTAGATATTCCCTTACTCCCAGTTTCCACATGCCCATTTGTAAATACCTCCTTCCAATTCTCCCTCAAATGCCCTCTTGCCAAAAATCTGACATATTTTCTATCACCATAGATTAGTTTACAATCTCTAGAAATTTGTTCAAATGAAATCATACATACTCTTCTTTATTGGCTGGTGGGGAGGTCTGGCTTAATTATTTTGTTTCTGTCTAAGACAGATATATCTCAACATTTTATTCCTTTTATATCTGAGTAGTATTCTATTGTATGGATACACCATATATTATTTACTCATTCACCAGTTGAAGGCTATATGAATTAATTCCATTTGTGGGGTACTATAAATAGAGCTACTATTCTTGTACATGTCTATGTGAACATATGCTACCTTTTCTCTTGGATAAAAACCTACAAATAGAATGGCTGGATCATAGAGTAAGCATATATTTAACTTTTTACAAATTTGAAAAACTCTTCCAAAGTGTTGATAACATTTTATATTCCCACCAAAAATGTATGAGAGTTTCAGTTCCTCTACATCTTCACCAGTACTTAGTGTGGTCAGTCTTTTTAATGTTAACCATTCCAATAGATGTTTTCTAGTATCTAATTATTGTTTTAATTTGTATTTTCCTAATAGGTAATGATGTTGTGCATATTTTCATGTGCTTATTTTCCATAAATACATCTCCTTTGGTGTAATGTCTGTTTAAATAATTTTCCCATTTTAAAAATCATGTTTTTTTCTTGTTAGTGAGTTTTAATAGTTCTTATGTTTCAAGCACAAGTCCTTAATCAGATATGAGATTTTAAAATATTATCTCCCAGTCTGCCACTTGTCTTTTTATGCCTTTAAAGAGTGACTTTCAAGGGGAAGTAATTTTTTAATGTCATGAAGTCCAATTTATAATATTTACTTTTGAGAAAGCTATTTTCAAACAGGTATATAATTATATTTTGGCATTTTTTTCAATACTTAAGAATATTACTTCACTCTCTTTGCACTTCAATGTTTCCAATGAAAAATCTGTTTTAAAACTTAACCTTATTCCTTTGTATATAAGTTGTTTAATTCCAATTTTTTAATAATTAAACTTTATATTTTGAAATCATTATAGATTTATATGCCACTGTAAGAAATTACAAAAATGACCTTGTTTATCTTTTATTGCTTCCCCCAATAATGACAACTTACAGACTATGGTACAATATCCCACCCAGGATATTTAAATTGGTTTATTCCACTCATCTTGTTCAGATTTCCCCAGTTTAGTTCAGTTGTTTTCACAGTCTTCTATTTATCACTGGTTTGGACACTATGACTTGTTGCAGTTTCCTTCATGTCCCTTCATGCTTGTGGTTTGTTGATCCTCATGGATCTATGGATTTTTAGTTTTCTCCAACTTTGGAAAATCTTTGGCCGTAATTTCTTCAAGATATTTTTCTCTTATCTCTTCCTTTCCTTTCTTTTGAGGGTTCCAATTACATATGTAGTTGGCTTCTTGACTTTGTCCCATGGTTCACTAATTCTTTGTTCATTTTGTTAATCTCTTTGCTTTCTTTGTTTCATTTTGAATATTTTCCATAGCTATGTATTCAAGTTCAGTTATCTTTTCTTTTGTAATGTCTAATCTGCTTTTAATTCCATCTAGTGTATTTTTCACCTTAGACCTTGTAATTTTTATCTTTAGAAGTTGCAGACATACTTTTTTATATCTTCTGAGCCTCTTAACATTTTAATATACCAAATACAGGTAAAATAACCATCTAAAAATTCCTGTCTCCCAATTCTAACATCTATGTTGGTTTGGGTTGAGTTTCAGTTGATTAAATTCTGTTAATATTATTATGAGTCACAAGTGTCGTCTTTGCTCTTTGAATGCCTGCTAACTTCTTTTTTTTTTTTTTTTTTTTTGTGGTACGCGGGCCTCTTACTGTTGCGGCCTCTCCCGTTGCGGAGCACAGGCTCCGGACGCGCAGGCTCAGCGGCCATGGCTCACGGACCCAGCCGCTCCATGGCATGTGGGATCTTCCCGGACCGGGGCACGAACCCGCATCCCCTGCATCGGCAGGCGGACTCTCAACCACTGCGCCACCAGGGAAGCCCTGCTAACTTCTTACTACATGGTAGAAATTGTGAAATTTACCATGTTGAGAGCTGGATATTTTTATATGCTTAGAAATATTCCTGAACCTTCCTGTCTGACACTGCTAGGTTACTTGGAAACAGCTTGATCCTCTCAAGTCTTCCTTTAAGAATTTTTAGGCAGGGCCAGAACAGTGCTCTGTGTAGCTTTAATGTTGCCCACAGAGGCAGGACCCTTCTGTGTACTCTCCCCAGTGAATCATGAAATTTTCAGTCTAATTGTTGGGAATGAGCACTGCCCTGGCATCAGGCACTGTTACCTCTAACCTTCAAGGGTGGTTATTCCCCAGTCCCAAGTAATTACCCTCATGTCTGCACTGATGAACGCTCAGGTGAATATTTGGGTGGTTCCATCTGTAGATCTCTAGACTCCATACTACAGTATCTCTCATCTCTCCAGTAATCAGCCTTTGGCTTTTTCTCCCTGGACTCTTGGTTTTGTCTCTTTACCTCATAGAGCCCATGGGGTCCTGACTGAAGTCTCTCTTCCTGCCCTACCTTCTGGAATCCTTCTCAGGGTTGAAGGTTGGAGAAAACATAATGCCCATCTCATTTCTTTCCCATCACTTGGGCATCATTGGCAAGTCTTTTGTTTGGTATCTACTGTCTTTTGTTTGGTGTCTTGAAATTGGAGGCAAAACAGAACAAATGTTGTAAGTTCCACTAATCATTTTGTGTTCCATCTAAGATAGATATACATCAATTTTTTTCCCTTATGTCTGAGTAGTATTCTATTGTATGAATACACCATATAGTGTTTACTCATTCACCAGTTGGATGAGATTGGGATACAAATCCATAAACTAATCACTAGGACTTTAATTCTAAGTTATATGATTCAGGTCTTCTAGATACTGAAGATCCTCTAGTGAGAGCACAAACATAATATGAGTTTATTACATAAGGCAAAAAAAGGTCCTGTTCTCATTCTTATCCTGTAGAAACTCTCAGTTCTAGGGAAATGCTATGTGAATCTTTCCAAGCTGCTTCACATTTACATCTCTCTCACTAGCCTCTGAAAGCCTTTGGCTATAAGAACTGGCAAATAACTGCTCTCTGCCTATATTAACTTAGATTATTAAAGACAGACATTAGTATGGTAAGTGGTTATACTAGATTATAGAAAACAACTGAATAAATTCAGTAGTAATAATCTATATTTATTAGTTTATTTCCAAACTAGCTTGCAGAACTTGAAATAGTTTGGAACTAGACAAAAGGAACAAGCAAATAATAAAACATTTATGAACATTTATTCTCATATTTCAAAATTAATATTTTTTCTAAAACAATTATATATTTACCTTAACCATGACTATGATCATTTCATAAATATAAGTTATTAGAAAGGTATATATATTTCTTTTTTTATTTTGTAAGTACTTTCACATTTGCTTAAAGAGTCAACAATGATAATGTTGGGGATAATAGTGGGCAATATTTTCTGCTTAGAATTTTACTGCTCCCAGTATCTAGTGTATCTTTTATATTCAAGCCACCCCATAGTTAAGTAGCACAAAACAAGCTTTGTGTCATGCTCACATATTCTGTGGCTGAGGAATTAATCACAGAGGAGATGGCTTGTCTCTTCTCCTCATGTCTGAAACCTCAGCTGCAAAGACTCCAAGCCTGGGGTAGCTGTATGAATCATCTGGAGATTTCTTCTCCCACATGATTGCCACCTGGTCTGGAATGATGAAACACTGAGTTTAACTGGGACCTTCAACAGAATGTCTAAGTGTGCCCTCTCCATGTGGACTGGCTTCTTTGCAGTCTTCGTCATAGCCAGTCTTCTTAGTTCAGCTCTCAAGAAGGAGTAGTCAAGAGGACAGATAGAAGTTTCATCCCTTCTATGACCTAGTCTAGAAAGTCAGATAAAGTCACTTCTATCATACTCTATTGGTCAAAGCAGTCACAAGGTTGCCCAGACTCAAGGAAAGGGGATACAGACCCTGCAAACTGAAGGCAGTAGAGTCAAAGTATTGTGTAGCTGTTTTTAAAATCACCACACTATTGATAATTCAAAGACGGTCAGGGTGCTTTAAGTCTTACCACAGTAGAACATTTAATCCAAATTCAACTCCTCTCTAACCACAGATCCTTCACTGTTTTTAATTTCTTATCTATTTCCTTTTTCCTTTATAAGGAGGTATAATTTAAAAATGGTAGAACAGAAGTATTGCCCAATGTTATCCTTATTAGAAAAAGTGAGATATCTTAATTGAATTGGGCATATAGAGCCCAGACAAAGGTTTTTCAGCATTGACTACACTAATCTCTTATTCTCTGGCCTCATAAATATCAATGTCATGTTGTTTTGATTTGCTGTACCTTGCATAGCTCAACAAATACTGGTCCATACAGCCACTATTTTAAAATCTTTGAAAAGTAAGTGGAGCTTTTTAAAGGGTTTAAGAAGAGGTGGCTTTTGGTGGAGTTGGGGAAAAGAATAAACAGCTACAATTTCTGGTATTCTTTGTGGAAGTTTTTCTTTACTGGACCAATAAAGAGGATTTTCAAAGGTAAAACAACTAATACAACATGCTTGCAGCCATGATTTCTTACCTCATCTAACTTGCTGATAACAATGTAGTACGTTTGGCTCACAGCTACAAACACATGTGAAGATGAAGCAAACATACTGTGAGAAAAAAGAATTGATACTGAGACATGCTCTATACCCATGACATTGTGTTTGTCTTTTCATGTATGCCAGATAGTAATCCCAAATATGTATCATTATTTCATTATTTGCACGGAAATGTTTGTGGTATCTGGTTAAGTAAAACTTTGGAAAGTAACAGAATTGATGGTACAGTTTATAATTTTACGGTATATTTTAAATGTTTATACTCTATACTATTTTTTCTCAAATAATGTTAAGGATTCCCCCACCTGTTTTATTCTTTACTATGGAACTAGTCAATGAACAGAACAATAGACAAAAAAGCAATACAAATACAGCTTACCTATATAATTGGACAGGCATTGAAAAGTGCTTGATCATTTCAAAGATTCCACTCAGAGAAATATAAAAATGTGCTCTTAAGAAGACATTTTGGGTTGTCTAGGAAAAGAATAACATCATGATCAGATTAGTTCAAATATTTAATCTTCACTATTAATATTAGAATTTAGAGTGTCTAACCTAGAACATCCAGTATAATCATCTATTTATAAAATGATGAGGGAAAGATTGAGAAAATTAAAAATAGTACTTAAAATCAAAAGCTAAATAAATCACAGGACAGGAGCTAGCGAAGACGTTCTCAATCAGGTGGGTTATCATAATCACCTAGAGGAATTTTGCAAACTACAGATTCCAGGCTCCATCTTTCACAGGTTCTATGTCAGGAATCTGTCTCTCCATTCCACTGCTTCCTTAGGATTTAGAAAGCTTTCCAATGATTTAGTTGGCACATCATAGAGCTACTATCATTCTAAAAGCATTTATTCATCAGCTACCATATGCTGAGGGTTGAGATGTGGAGTAAGTACAAATAATGAGTGTTAAGCTTCTTGTCCTCAAGGAACTCAGCTGACTGAAAGAAACAGAGAAGTAGACAGACGTTTGCAATTTAATACACTAAGTGCTATGACCGTGTACCAAGAGAGTACTTAAACTAAATTGAGGGAGAGAAGGGCATTGTGTGTTATTGAAGGAGAGACACTGACCTGATTCTTGAAGGCAGCTGGAAAGGGGAAGGCATTTAATGAAGCTGGAAGGGAAAATGAACCTAAGAAAATGAACAAGCATCAGGAACCTAAAGACTTTCTGCACCCTTCTATGGGAACTGACCTTTATCCTACAGAGTAGAAGGAGCAATTTAAGGTATCTACACAGGACATTATTAGTAAGATCATTTTGTGATTTGAAAATGCTGATCTGAGTACATCATGGGGATACCATCAGAATGGTGCAAGTGAGAGATTAATCATAGGAAGATTTTATTTGACATGAAGTAAACTACATTAGCAAGATCTTCTTTGCGTTCTCATTGTTGTAGGTTGGTTATGGTGTTAATCATATCTCATTTTTGGGTTCTCGACAAATGAAAAACAAAATCAAAGTCCAGCTGTGGATCAACGTATAGTATCCATCTGATTTTAATTAATAAATAGGAATTTAAAAGCTTGGCAGAATTCCCTAAGCCTTTTTTTCTTAAGCCTAAGCTTTCATATCTTTCCAATCCTGACTTACTATAACCAATTTCAGACTGAGAAATTAGCACGTGGGGAGCAGAGATGTGGCTGCAGCTTTAGCTGAGCTGCTTACATGTAGATACACTGCACGTCTGAGCACAAGAATCCATGAATTAAGGTGTGGCATGCTGGTTTTGAGGGCTGACTTTTTAAATGCAGAGGTGTTACCTCTGGATAGACTTGGCCCCTAAAATTCAGGCATTCCCTCTCACTAAACAGATGAGATTCTTTTCCTCTGTGAGGAAAAGAGAAACCCAAACATCCCTTCAAATATTTCTGTCTAGAATTATGGTGAAATCTTTCAAGGCACCATAAGACCATGAGAACCACGCTTTTCCCTAGCTTTCTCCAAATTGTTATTCTCCTAAGAGTTTTACTCTAACAATCCTGTAGTCAACCAATGGTGTGATGGTTCCTTTAGGGTAAGACAGTAACAGAATATGAGGCCAGTCTGGCTTCCTGAAGCTTTTCTATTAAAACCAACTCTGCTTCTTTGTGTATCCTTTGAGACCAGCTAACCTGGGATGAATGTAATCACTTTAGCATTTCCAAAGGTATATTATTGTGACCAGAATTCTCTCAGATATCCTGTTTTATAAAAGGTATAAAGAGCCAGTAGGCACGTTGTGATTATCACATCAGTAGACTAAAGTTTGAAAACACTGATAATACAAGCCAGTCCTCCATCATACAATTATACCCATAAAACTGTGTTCTCAAATGCTATATCTAATACATGTCAAGACTGGTAAGGGTCTGAGATTTGAACTCACTTGCAAGCAAACAAATCAGCCTGCTACAGTTGCATGAATTCAGGCAGAAGATACAAGACTCCTACGTCAGAAGAATATATTCACAGCAATGGCAGTAGCCAGAGTATGAACATTTTTTGCTGCAGTTCTGCAAGCCCCAATTCCCACAGGGGGACAAAGAAAGCCAGGTGATACCTACACATACAGTGGGCTGAGTTATAGAAGAATCGTGCACTTAGGGAACCTATATCGTTTATAGTGGACAGTAAGCATGACTTCCTGTTCTTGAGGAAGACACTCTCTTTCAAGGTTTTGGCCAAACATGCCCTTTGCTTAGAAGAGACAATTCATCTTTAAAGCTATTTTCTCTACAGACATCCTTGAAAAGTAAGTTTGGAACAAAGGACAGTCACATGTGTACAATATGTGCAGAAATGTGAGCAATACATAGAGAAGTGTCTCCCAAAATTACATATATATTACATATATATATGAGAGAGAGAGATGCATACATACACAATACATAGAAACAGAGCTATATATATAGATAGAAGGTTTGAGAGGCAGAAGAGTGCATTTTATCCTATGGATAGCATTGAATTATTGCTGTTGTAAACAAATTTGTACTGTGCTCTCCTAAGCATCAATTCTCACTGAGATTTTCATCTTCCATGTATGTATTTCATCTTCCATGTATGTATGACCAACAATGTTTTAAACTACTTAATTTTCATTTTCCCTTTTATTTTTGTGTTTCTGGCATTCTAATGATGAAGTATGTGTGGAATATTCACCAGAGAACCTGGTTAAAACAGTTTGCTTAGCTTTAAAAAAAGGTACAGTCACTTAACTTACCTTCATATTCTTCCATCATGAATAAGAACCTTGAAGGCTATTTTGGTAACACGTTCTAATGGCCACTGTAGTTTTCTGATCTGGCATTCTGTGGGATTATAGATCTTTGCCTCCTAAAGAATGTATCATGGTTGTTTATACTTTTATTTTCCCTAAAGAATCCCTCTGAGCAGATTCCAAAACAGAAGGCTATTGTTGGTAATTATACAACAAATGCAATTATAGTATGTTAAGGTATAGAGATACAGGTCTGTTGAAGTACAATTTTGAATCTAAAAATATTCGGGAAAGAAATCCTTGTATCTCAGCCCCAGTATTTATACTTTCTAAAATTCTGTTTATGTGCTATAATAATATGACTTTTATATTATGTTATTGTAAACGAAGTTTAGTATTTTCCAGACCTCCAATATCACTGCATGCTTTCAAAAAGCCTTATTACCAGAACAGAATAAGGCTGAGAATAAATTGATGGCCTTTCAGATAAAACAACTAGCTGCTCCTACCCCAGGCATCAAACACCAGAGCAGGAAGTCTCTTGAGAAAGATAGTTGTAGATATTCTAAACAAAAAGACTATTAGAAAAAATTGGCCTACATGAACTAAGAAAGTGAAAGGGAAAAAATGGAATAATCAGTGAAGGTACTAAGGAGAAATCAAACACTCCGTTTCCCATTTTGCTCTTAAATTCAGAAGGAGCAATTTCTATATATACTAAGAACAATTTTGCAAAAAATTTAATTGATGCTGATGCTATAATATTGACCTTAACCTTACAGCTGTTATACAAATTCTTCCTGGAGTTAACAAACTACTCTGGGGGTGGTTACCTTCAGTAATTCTCACACATTCCCTATACCCTAGACTATGTCCCCATGTTCACACCTTAACCAGGGAACATTCTTTCCTCCTCTCTATTCCACACCCAGTAATTTCCTAGGGAACAACTTACAGTATAAATGGAATTGCCATATTAAATGCTATCCTGATGATCCCTTCCTTGAAATCTCTGAGGCCTTCTCTATTCCAAATGTGGTTGTATTTAATTTGATGCTAACTGACAGCTACCCTGTATCTAAAGCCCAGATTAAATGTCTCAAGAAGGTGCTGGATGACTTGTAGGCAAAAGTTTCCTGTTATAGATAGGATTATTGGGGCTGAACCCCCAAAGGTTTAGATAAATCTAACAAATCCTCTAATAAAACTTTCACAGTACACTTTAAAACCAGAAACTAAATAAAGCACTATACTTTTAAAAACTGGCAGCTAAAAAAAGCATTAAAACCAATAGTCAAAGCCTGACAGAACTTGTCTCTGGTGTATCTGTCATGACCATAATCCTGGTGAACGGTAAAAGTGTGGCATAGAAGAGCCCAAACCTCAGGACTCCTTCAAACATTTCCAACTGGATTTCATATAACTAACCCCAATGTAGGTTTTGAATACGTGATGGTCATTGTTTGCTTATTCTCAGTTAGCCTTTTCTTTTCAAAGAGCTGTGTCTCAAATGGTAGCAACAAAACAAAACAAAACAAACAAAAAACTTGTTTTGGTATTCCCAAACTGAGGAATTCCAAGCTGTCTTTCTAGTGACAGGGGGACCCATGATTGAGATTGTTATCAGAGAGTGTTGCAAAATCCTACCACTATTCAGAAACTTTATAGTTCATATAACCCCCATTCTTCAGGAAGGGTATAATGAACAAATGGAATTCTGAAAATAAAATTAGACATCCTCTCAGAGACTTTCAGACTTTCTTGGCTGAGGGAATCGTCATTGGTTTTAATGAAATTCCTGCAGGGATGCTTTAAATTTCCCATGAGTTAAGAACAGGCCAGTGATATCATCTATTCTACACTTCACATTCTTGCAAGCAGACATGGCCATATATTTCAGGAGACTCATGTAACACGCCCGTTGTTAACCACAGGTACATGCAGCCTTTTCTCAACATCCATCTAAACCGCCCTGACATGTCCCAACACCTGGAGAAATGGTGTGATGGAAGAGCCAGTAGAGTATGACAGCCCTCAAACACTGATGGAAATAATCTGGTCAGATACTCTTAGCTATTTTAGTAATAAAACTCTAAGGAATTGACACTTGTATTTATGTATCTCAACTAAAGAAGAAAAAACAACCCTCAAACCACTGGAAGATGGTCACTGCTAGTAACCTTGAGCTGAAAACTCTTAGTAACTGGAGTCAGTTTCCATTGGGAGACCTCAAGTAGAGGTCTCTCTACCCAAGTAGAGGTAGTTTCTACCCAAGGTTTTTTTTTAATTGATGTATAGTTGATTTACAATGTTGTGTTAATTTCTGCTGTACAGCAAAGTGATTCAGTTATACATACATACATTCTTTTTTACATTCTTTTCCATTATGGTTTATCACAGGATATTGAATGTATGTACTATACAGTAGGACCTTGTTTCTACCCACCACTTTTGAATCAAGTAGTTGGCTATTGAAGATGTAGACAACCTCTGTCCAAGATACATTGGGCAAAAAATTGTCACTCTTTAATCTTTCTTAATATTGCTTTTTGAAGCCTTGATCACTCCTTGAGTCTAATACCTAGACACAATTTATTCATGTATTGGCTAAAGCATCTATTAAAATGAACTGTTGCATTTGTAAAACATTTTCCTCTGGGAGCCACCAGGCTTTCTTTGGTACAATTTCCTTATGATGAATTTGTTTGTTTTCTGGTTAACTGACTCAACCATTAGGTAACTTTTAACTGGCATACACTCTAACAGGATAAATAGCCAGAAACTTAAATTCGTCTATCCCTTCACTATTAGAAAAGGAGTTTCCTATCTCCAGCAAAACAATACTCCAGGACCTCTTGCTAGAGCTAGCTTGTTTTTTGAAAGCTATTTGATGAATGTACTTTCATAGAAATAAAAATTAGAAGATTAGAGGATAGATGGTGTGCATTTGGAAACCATCTCCCTTTTACTGATCTTATGAGCAAGAAGCATTATTTATCTTTTGCTTTAAGTCTGTTTACTTTGATACTAAAAATTTGATTTTTCTGGGGACATGCCATTACTGATAAGCCATGTTGTGTACTGGGCCTCATTTTCAGAACTGAAACTCTAACTCTTCAAGGTATATCTAAACAATTTTCTTTTCTCCTCAAACCTCTTCACTCTATGCTTTACAAGATGCCCAGGATATGGGGAAATTCTAAGTGATTAGGTCAGAGAAGAGAAAGGGTACTAGACAATGCCTTTGCCCATGAAATTGAATAGGCAGTGATTCAGAATAGAAGCTCTTTAGATAGCATGTTGGCCTCTCGAGGAAGAACATGCAGTGTTTTAAGAGAAGAACGGCATGTTTATATCCATGCAGATCTCTCTAGGCTCTTTAATATTAATAAAAAGATCTGAGAAAAAACAGACATTTTAATTAGGTAATTTGGCTAAAACAACTATATTGGGCTCTGAGGACACTTTGGATTGGAAACAGGATCTATCCTCTTGGTTTAATTTGAGCACTGTTGGCCACTGGCTTAGATGCAGACTGTAAACTCTGATAACAATTCTCCTATTTTTTATCTGTTGTGCACTATATAGATGTGTGATCTCCATTGTCATAAATGCTTCTGTGTAGCTGCTATACTATCAAACGTTCCAACAAATGGTCACCAAGCAAAAAGACAGGAAAATATGACACTTAGGGAGGTGAAACAACAATTCCCTGAAACTTGATATACCATTGAGACACCTAAATAATAGTGAAGAGTGGAATTTGTTATGTTCCCAGATATTAATTTTTCACCCTTCAGGTCAAGCTTTAGAATGACTACTGGAGAAGCTGAGGGTGGGACATGCCCTGTGATCTGAAACTGTCTCCAAACAGTCAACTTCTTGCCTACTCTAATGTAACTTTGCTATTTGGTTGCCTTCACTAACATGATTTTACAATCTACTGTATGGTGTAATATGACTTTACTAATCCTGGAAGATAAAAGTTGCAAATAACTTTATTGTTAATTTCAGGAACATTCTGAGAACCTTATTAAAGATCATGACACTTCCTATCTTTTCAATATATTACATCAAATAACACTTTACTCCATAAGCTTGTTTCAAAACCCTCATCTCAACATCTTTGTCTTGCTGAGTCTACCAATCCTAAACTATTACACCATGATGCATATTCCCTTTTCAATTAAAATGCCTTAATTATCTTTTAAGATATATAATTCCTTGGCATGACATTCAGTTTCTCAAGGTCGGCCTCATGTTCACCTCACCAGCCTCATACCTCATGGTCCAAGTATGCCCACCTTCCAAATTACCTTCAGGCAGAACCAATACTGGTGGTCAATTTCATTTTCAACAGTTCACCACCTCTTTTACAAGAAATTTCTTTTTGCTCTTTGTTGATATTACCTCCTTTATGGCATTTTTTTCTGAAGCCTTAGGATTACTCTCATATACATATGCTAATATATCTATTAAACTGCATTTTAAAGTTGTATTTGTATGTCTGTGTTTTGTACTATTTTTATATTCATGAATTACTTGTTAATACTCTACTAGAAATTTTGGCATCTGTGCTTGACAGAATTAAGAATGAAAACAATACTACCCACAAGTCAGTAATAATATGACAAAATCTATACAATATAACAATGTCTCAGAGTGTCTGTAAAAGAATCCACAGTTACTGCACCATTTAATGGTTACCATTCAACACCATGTTGCTTTTAGAGAGAAATGTTTACTGCCTTGAATAAACTCTTATGTTCTCATGAGGCCAAGTTTCTTGCATGTTCCAGAGAACACTTTCTTTGACATTCATTTAGTTTTATGCTTCATCTCTTACCTCTGACACAAAGCAAGTTGTACCTTGCTCTGTAAACAGTGTAGCATTCATCCTGACAGATGTGGCCATAAACATAGGTGTATAGAGTTTAAAATCAAAATACATGTTATACATCTATCAAAATGTGGCACATAGCTGGAGAGGGTTTAGGAAGCACCTCTATGCCATGCTTTGTCATACTGGTCAAAAACCACTATTTAAGACAGAGTTTCTTAAATACTGTTATATGACTTTTTATATTCCCAGGGCTTAGTTCAGTATTTGAGATATCAGCAGATTAAATTGAATCAAAATCACTATGTCTCACCTATCTTTTCTATTTTCATCTGCAACAAATACATCAATAAATAGAGTTACTTTTCTCTCAACTGTGATTTTTTTTTTTCTTTAAAAGAAGCTAGAGAACATTTGGCTGCAACAGGCAACAAGAACTCCCTTGGGCACCTTAATTTAGGTGCTTAGGAGTTTCAAATAACCAAGATTCAACTGGGGATGCAAGAGAGAGCCCAGGGAAATGTAACTGGTTCTTTTTCAATGAATGACTAAAACTGTAGGTCTTGTTTCTTAGTTTTGAAGAACTTGATAAACTCTCTGAAAGTTTAGGAGAATTTCATCCATCTTTTGCACAAAGGCTTAATTATAGAAAACGTAATATGCTAACATCCTTATCATTTCAGCTTCACAACAGAGGTTTACTGTCTATTACATACAGGTAATTGGGTAGGGCTAAAGAAATGTATTTTAAATTTTATTTAATTTTAAGTAACTTAAGTTTATATACTCTCATGAGGTTTGTGACTGTATTGGACAGTGTAAGTCTGGATAATAAGCAATCCCTACCATATAGAATTTACTTGTATTCCTTTCAATTTAGAACTGCTATGTTTTTCTGTTTATTCTTAACTTGCTATTTTTCTTGTCATTCGTGACATTTTTAATCTTGTTATTCTCATAACTTTTTCTTATTGCTTTTTTTACTTGTTATTCTTTTACTTACTCTTTCTCATATATTTCTCTCTTCTTTTTACTTTTTGTTAAATGTTAATGTGATTTTGATTTTTCTCTGCTTTCCCTGAAAGCAGTTTCCCTTCCTTCAAACTTTTTCAGCATTTCAGTAAGAAGAATCTTTTCAAAATTAAGTATTTCAGTATATAAGCAAATTAACAAATTCATTAATTATATTTTAGTAATCCTTTTTATCTTTAGTGTATTGGACAGAGCTTTACCCATAGACAACACATAAATATTGATTGAATACTGCATGGTCTATTTATGATACAGAAAGTTCTCTAATTTAAGATAGTCTTGATGGTAGAGTATAATATATATCAATTCTATTCCATTAACCCTTCTAGGATTTTTGTGGAATTTTCTTTAAACTTGTAGAAAAGTAAAAACAGATCAGCATACCACAAAGCCTCTACTTCCTTGGTCATAAAAGTGTGTACAAAAAACTATATCCCGGGGCTTCCCTGGTGGCACAGTGGTTGAGAGTCCGCCTGCCGATGCAGGGGACACGGGTTTGTGCCCCGGTCTGGGAAGATCCCACATGCCGCGGAGCGGCTGGGCCCGTGAGCCATGGCTGCTGAGCCTGCGCGTCTGGAGCCTGTGCTCCGCAACGGGAGAGGCCACAACAGTGAGAGACCTGCCTACTGCAAAATAATAATAATAATAATAATAAATAATAATTCTAATAGGAATATAGAATATGGGCAGGTTTTGTCTAAATGTCTCATCAGCAGGAACAAATTCATGTCTATATAATTTAATTTGCTTCTGATCATTCTTTCCCAATCATCCACAAAGACTAAACAGGTTCCCTAAAAACTAATGAAACTAATATTGTAGAAGCCTATGTAGAACTGCTTTCATTGTCAGAAGCTCAATTATCCCAGGAAGTTTAAAATCAGTTAGACTTTATATATAAAGCATGGAAAGCTGACCCAATTCTCCACCTCTTATTATCATTCAAACACTTCCACCATTCTCATTGGAACATCTTTCATCATCTTAAACATTTTATATATTCCTGATCTCTGCTATGTGTTTCCCCATCACCTTCATGCTGTAGAAGAAACTTCACTTTCTCCTGAGGATACTTCTTCCCTGTATCCTTAAGCTCACTAGAGATTTTGCACATCCTGCCTTTTTTTAAGGCATTCCACATTGCACAGGAGCTACACAAGACATAATTTACCTTCCTGTTTTTCATTGTCATTTCCATACCATTTCCCTTCTTCCTTCAAATAAATACCACAGCTCTTCTGAGGTTCATGTCATCAGATTTATATATATTTTGTAGTTGTAAACATTCACAAAACTTTCATTAAGTTCTAATTCATCACAAATGTTATCACTAGGGCAATGGTCTTCATCTTTTCAGTATGTCAGTATTTCCTCATTACACAGAATCTTTTCAATCAGCTCCTCAACTACTTTTTGTCACTTTCAAGATCTTGAACTCACCCGCCTTACCTAGCTAATAACATTATCAATAACTGAACAGTCCCCACAATCTTCATGCTAATCATTCCTGACTTTCACTTCCTATATTTCCAAGCTGTTGCTGAATCTATTGCCACCTTTTTAAAATTTCTTCAGTCTCATAGAGACTGCCAAAACTTTGACTACATCACCTATCTTTTGGCTACCTATCACCCTCAACACATGTCATCACATATCTCTTCATTTTCTCCTACTTCTAACAGAAATTCTATCAGTGTTCTAACATAAATAGATAAATAGAACCAGTAGGATATATGCATATGTATATATGTGTATGTATGTATATACATGTATATATGTGCATATGTATATACATGCACATACACATACAAATAGTAAAAAAAAAATAAAAGAAGGAAAAAGAGAGTAAAACTGGGGATTCAATAAGCTTTCATGCTTTTTAAATATTTCCAAAATCTATATTTAATATATGTGCTCACTTTCATACTAATAAGAAAATTATGACTTTTTAGGCTTCACCTACCCAACATGACATATATACCAAATATGTGCCCAACATGCTAATATGAGTTTCAATTTAACTTTGTATTTAAGATGATAACTGACAAAGCTTTATAAAAGAACACCTTGACTCATCACAGTTATTCATTGTTTGCTAAAATGGATAATCGATTCCATTTTTAGTAAGTTACCATTGATGTGGTAATTTTCCTATCAGATATTGGTGTAGTGTAATGAGTAGTTATATCCTAGTAAAATAAAAATGATTTCAAATCTCTGGTTTCTCTCATCTCTAAAATTTCTCAGAAAATCACACTTCAGTGTTCAAGATGAAAAATGTGAATCTATCATAATATTTCACATAGTTGGATTGAAGTCTCATTTTTCCTGTCAAGCTACCCTCTTCTGGTGACAACACTAAGAGTTGGGAAGTATGAACTCTGTGGTCTTACCTAAAATGGAAAATGGCTTCCATCTCCATGTCAGCCAGCTTTCTGATTGAGAACTAAAGATACATAATTAAAATTTAACTACAGAAAGTTTCCCATATTTCAAAATCTACTTCCCTCCAGTATGCCATACAACCTTAGTCAAGAGACACGATGTTTTCATAATTATATGATATACCCATCTAGGTGGAGCCAGCTTAGTAGAAATAAATGAAATGATTATTTTATTTGAATTTTCAATGTTAATTATAAATAAAACAAGAGCTAACATTTTCTGATACCTAGTCATTTAGATAAGATTTTATATTTTTAATCTTACTGAATCATCATTAATTTTTAATAGAACCCTGAAAGGAATGTATTAATTGTAGTAAAAACAAAAAAACTAAATTACCAAAGCTTAACTCATCTTAAGTCACAGAACTTATTGAAATAAAAGATTTCCAAATATAAATATAAATTTACAGTTTAATTATGTAGATATTTATATATCTAAAATAGAAATCATATTAATTTAGATATTTCAATGAAAATAAAATATTATAAATAGATTATTTTAAATAATTAAAGTTGGCACAAACTAAAATATCTGTAACATATTAGGTTTGGTCTTCTCAGAAGTATTGTAATAGGTGGACATTCAAATGTCAGCTAAGAAATTTCAAGGGAGCATAGTTATATTGTCTTTTTATTGAAGACTACACCATATAGTTGACTAAACTTATTAAAAAGGGAAAAACAAGCATACACAAATATACACACACATCTATATACACAAATACATATATATAAACCTCTCTAAAATTTAAATTGAATATCTATAGGAATTCTTATATTTTGACATTTCTTTAAATATACATTAGGAAAAATCCTTATAATATTTATTTTCTCAATTTGAGATCATGTAAACAAGGAAATATCTGTAACTGATTTGCAATTTGAATGCTTCTCTGGTTTAACTGAGGTGAGAAAATAGCTAGAAGGTAAGCCAAATGACTTGGATTAAACTTACTTAAATATTAATTATTTTAATACATAAAGAGTTATTTACTTTGTCCCTATTAACTACCTGTTTGAAAGTTATGAGTATGTGGAAGAGTTTAAAAAATTTAAGTTCAACTATAATCACTGTGCTGTGCATAAGATCTCCAGGACTTATTTATCTACTACTTACAAGTTTGTACCCTTAAACAACATCTTCCCAATTCCCCCGCCTCCAGACCCTGGTAACCATCATTCTATTGTCTATTTCTACAGATTTCAGCTTTTTTAGATTCCACATATAAGTGATATCATGCAGTATTTTTCTTTCTCTGTCCAACGGATCTCCCTTCATATAATGCCCTCAAGGTTCATCCATGTTGTCACATATGCCAGGATTTTCTTCTTTCTCATGGCTGAATAATATTCAACTGTGTGTGTATGTGTTTGTGTGTGTATAAAACATCTTCACAGAAATAGAATAATCCTAAAGTTTTTATAGAACCACAGAAGACCGCAAATAACCAAAGCAATTCTGAGAAAGAAGAACAAGGATGGGGCATCACACTTCCTGATTTCAAACTGTACTACAAAGCTATAGTAATTAAAACAATATGGTACTGACATAAAAATGGACACATAGTCCAATGGAACAGAATAGAGAGACCAGAAATAAAATACCACATATAGTCAACTAATATTTACAAGGGAGCCAAGAACATTCAATGGGGAAGTGATAGTCTTGTCAACAAATAATGTTTCCAAACCCAAATAACAACATGCAGGAAAATGAAATTAGACCCGTATTTTATACAAACCCACAAAAATTAACTTAGAATTGATTAAAGACTTAAACAAATGACCTGATACTTTAAAATTTCTAGATGAATACACAGGGTGAAATCTCCTTGACATTGGTCTTGGCAATGATTTTTTGGGTATGACACCAAAAACGAAAGCAACAAAGGCAAAATCAACAAGTAGGACTACATCAAACTATATATATTATATATTGATATTTATACACATATACAGTCTATCCTTATTATTCACATATTCTGTATTTGAAAATTTGCTTACTTGCTAACATTTATTTGTAACCACAGAATTAATATTCAAGGTGCTTTAATGGTCATTTGTGGAATTGTGCTACACAGTGAAAAATTTGAGTTACCCTACACTATATAATAAATAACTATGAGTAGAAAAAGTAGATATGGATAATTAGAAGAATAGCTATGAGTATTGCGATCCCTGAAGTCAACGAATAGACCATTACCAGCATCTTAGAATACTCTTACATGCCTTTGCACTTTTGAAAGCCCTTTCTTTCCTCAAAGAAATAATCTCTACTTTTCCTGACCTTTGTGATAATTGACGTTTGCATTATCTTACAGATTTTACCACCTATATATGCATCTCTAAAATTTATAGTTCAGTTGTGCTAGTCTTTAAACATAATAGAAATGAAAGTACACTAGATGTATTTTTGTGTGTCTTGTTTCACTCAATGATATGTTTGTGAGATTTATCATGTTTTATTGTGGAATCATGTTTGTTGTAGTAAAGACTAATTTGTATGAATTTACCAAAATATATTAATCCATTCACTCTTGATAAAACTCTTTTATAAATTTTACAGCTATTACAAATAACTCTGTTAGAACTCTACATGAATATAGAGGGAATGCATAAAATATGAATTTCTGTTGAATATGTATATCTAATATGTATATTTACATGTACATTTGTATATATATGCAGTATGAATTATATATATATGCATAAATTTGCAGAGTCTTAGGGAATGCTAAAATTCCTTTTTTATTGAGAATTCATATGTCATAAAATTCACGAATTGTAGTGTAACATTCACTGATTTTTAATAGGTACAATGTTGTGCAACCTTCACCACTATCAATTTTATAATATTTTTATTACCCGAAAGCCACCCCATGTGCTTTAGCTATCTCGCCACAATACCCTTATCCCACGCCTAGCTGTAAGTAACTTCTAATCCGCTGTCTCTTTAGATTTGCCTGTTCTGGAAATTTCATGAAGTGGAATCATGCAGTGTGTGGACTCGTGTCTGATTTCCTTTATTGACCATAATATTTTCAAGATTCATCCATTCATGTATCAGTACTTCATTCTTCTTATGGCTGAATAATATTTGTGTGGCTATACCACATTTTCATTATTCATTCAGTAGTCGATGGCTATTTGGCTTGTTTCCACTTTTGGGCTATTATAAATAATGTTGCTATGAGCAGTGCTATACAAGTTTTATGTGTGAAGGTATGTTTTCAATTATCTTGGGTGAAAGTTCATTTTGATTCTACTACATGGTTTTTTAGTCATTACACCAGTTTCTGCTCTCACCAAGTAGATGAGACTTTCTATTACTATACATTCTCACCAACACTTGGTATTCTGAAACTTTAAAATTTCACCCAACTTGGTGAGTGTGTAGAGGTATCCCACGGATTTGTTTTATGTTTCAGTGATTTCTAAAGAAGTTGAGCACTGTCACGTGTATATAGGCCATTTGGATTTCCTCTTTAGTGAAGTGCATATTCAATTCTTTTGACAAATTTTTTCTACTGTGTAATTATTTTTGACTTGTCAAAATTTTTTTAGATATTTGGAAACTAATTCTTTGCCCATGATATGTGTTAAAATAATATTTTCCTTCTGTGTTTGCGTTTCACCCCCTTTCTTTTGAGTGTTACTGTCATTCATTTCAATTACATTAACAAATTATTTTTTATGGTATTTTCTGTGCCTTATTATATAAATTCAAGTATATAGAATGAAGATATTTTTTCAATATTACTCTTAAATCTTTATAATTTTTTCTTTTATATTTAAGCACTTTAAAGATGTAATTTATTTTTATATGAGGTGAAAGTAGTGATCAAATTTTTTTCACCAATATTGTTTAATGATTCCAACATAATTCATTGAAATATTCATTCCTCACTGAGCTGTATTGCCATTTCTATCATATATCTAGTCCCCATTTAAGCATGGCTGTTTCAGAGTTGTTATTCTCTTACACAGGTCTATGTGTTTATACCTGCAGCAACATCACACTTTCATAATATATCTTGATACCTCACAAAGCAAGTCCCCTCATCTCACAATTCTTTTTTAAGAAATGCTTGACTAATTTTTTGGCCCTTCATACTTGTATAAAATTGTTTTATCAACTAGTCAAATTCCTCAGTAAACTTCTTTGAATTTTTATTGGGATTACATTGAATTTACACATTAATTTAGAGAGAATATAAATTATCAATATGAAGTTCTCCAGTTCAAGAATACTTTATAGGTTTCCATATTTTGATTCATCTTTAATCCTAATAAATGTTTTCATATTTTTTATTGGATTCTTTTGAAACTTTATGAAATACATACCAAATTACATCTCAAAATTTTCATGCTCTTAAAAATATCATTTTTTCTGAATTTAATATTTGACATGTTAACATTGCTTAATTTTAAAATATTGCTGGTATATATGGGTATAATTTTTGTATATTTTTGGTATCCACAAACCTTTTTAAACACTTCTCTGAATTTGAAAGTTATTCTTTGGAATACTTGATATTCTACTACATACATACATACATATATACACATATTAACTCAATGATGAAATATCCTAAGCTGTCCTTCTGACAATTTATTGCCTAGTACTGCAATGTTTTTATTTTTCCTTTATGCCAAACATAACTAAACAATTACATAAAGTGCTTTAGCAAAATTTTTTGAAAATGCAAATGATTTACATATATAAAATCATTTACAAATAATTACATTTCTTTTTGTTTTTAATTTTTCTAACTTAGTACTGTATTTATTTTATTCTTTGTCTTATGGAACTGGCTAGATTCTTTATTGCAAAGATGATTAAAATTGATAATGATGAGCAAGGTATACCTATAGGACTTTAAAGATGTAGGCTTGCAACTGGCATACCATCATTTCTGTCTGTTTCTGTTGGTTACAAGTCACGTGGCCAAATCTGAGGTCAAGGTGCAGGGAAATAAATTTCACCTTTTTAGTGGGGAGGACTGGAATCTCACTGGCAAAGATTATGGGAAAAGTGTGGAATGAAGAATTGGGACTGTTAATGCAATCTCCAACAGTATATTTCTTTTTACCAAGTTTTTGAAGATTACTTTTTCATGATTTACCATACAGCAAAATTTTTACTAGAGGTTGTGGTTTTATTAGATAAATTGTAGTTTTATTAGATAGACTACTATTATATGCTGGTTCCCTAGAAGCAGTTTCTGAGACAAAGTTTGGCATTCAGAATATCCTAAGTTATCAGTGCATGTGAGGAGGGTTGGCAGAAACAGGATTGAGTAGAGGTGAACATCAAACTGCAATATGACCCCAACAAACCTTGGGTGACTCAGGAGGGTCCTCTGGAGAGACATATACTATTGAAGTTGTCTCACATAGGGCTCAATGTGCAAGATATTATACCCCTACTGTGATCAGTCATTGGATATGGACTGTCCTAGGGAAGCTGTTCCCTTGGGTTAAGCAGTTCTCTGCACTGGAGCAGACTCTGTGAAGTATCTGAGAGTTGGAGGTGACCTGCTGACAGCGTTTCCAGCTGCTGGTGCAGTATGTGCTTCCTTAAAGGGGAATCAGAGCAAACCATTTCCTGGTCCATGACACCTGTATCACTTTAAGAAAAATTGTTTTCTTCTCCCAGTCAAATAGGAATGTTACATATCATCAAATTTTTCTTTCACAAATAATACATTTTATCAATTTTATTAAATTATTAGGAAGTCACATTTTTTTCTCCTTTAATCTGTTAATGCAGTGAATTGAATATTTTCTAAAATACATTGAACCTTGAATTCTTGGTACCGACCCAAATTTTTTCTCCCACTTGTATCTTTGAGCAACATTCTGGATAATTTCTTCTTATCCATCTGCCATTTACCCAATGGTTCTCAGACGTGTATTAGCTGCTGTTAAGCATATCAAATGAGTTATTAACTTTGGTTATTGTCTTTTTTACATATAGGACTTTTTTTCCTCTGCAATTTTTCTCAATAGTTTATCTTTTCATCTAAGCATTTTCCTTGCTTGAACTGCTCAGTGCTATGACTTCCTTGCAGCCTTTGGAAGTAGGGAGGATGTCGGTTTATTACTGGCTCCCTCTCATTCTGTGAATTTAGCCCTTTGTGTCCTAACTTCATGGAGCAGAGAGCATCTTATTAGAATTCTTCCTTGAATGGACCTGTATCTTGACTTCCATCTCCCCACTTCCAGCTCCCTGCACACAATTTTGTCAAATATAAAGTTGAGGGTCATCGTTTGGACAAATGCTCACAGAACAAACAAGTTTAATTTCTCTGCTCAACATCTGGGGTACTGCTTTTACTTTGATTTTAGACTGGTGTTTTATTAGCTTTTTTGATGATTATTACTTTTCTAATTTAAATATATGATCTGCATTTTCAGTTGTTTTTAATGAGAGGATTTGATTAAGATAGACTTTCCAGCCATATTACTAGAAATAGAAGTCAGATTCATATATGAAAATTATGACCTAAGGATTATAAAACACAAATTCTGTGCAAATAAACTGGTGGAAAAAACAGTAAACCCCTGTATGAAGCTTCCTGTGATTGGGAAAACCAGTAAATTAACATTATACATGAGCTGCTTAGTAGATTCATACACACTTGTGTAAGATATTTATGGGTACAGGTTAGAAATTCAGTTTCCATTTACTTCAAAGAAAGAATTTATTTTCTTTTTTCTCCACATATCAGAGCACTCCTGGAAAGGATTATTCTATATATCTTATGGACCATTGCTTTTCAAAAGTAGAGTCTCAAGGTTGTGAGGTTGATTTAATATATCACAAACAGTAATTTTAATCTAAGAATAATAAAAAATAGAATGAAATAGAAAATAACAGAATATATTACACATAGTAAGTATAAGAATTGCATATGATGCTTTTTTTCACCTAGATACAAGAATGTATACTGGCACTTAGGGTAAAAGTAATTCATACTCTGGGTCAAAAAAATTTGAAAGTCATTGCAATAGATTGAGGGAACAGAGTGAATACTAAAAAATCCATTCCACATATCTTGAAGGAAGACAGTAGTTCTTCTGTTTCATTTAAAACTATGGAGAGTAAACCAGTCTGCATTTAAAATATAACAAGCCTATGTTAACATTCTATTATTTAGAATAGTTATAAAGAAATGCAATATACCATGGTGTTGTTTAATCTCAAGTAATCAGGATTTAGATTTTAAATATCTAGATCACCTTTGCTGTCTACCTTTTCTTGATTTTTTTACCTCTATCACTATGTAAGCTGTAGAAAGACTATGAAAAACCTAAACATGCAGATTTAGTTTATCAAAAAACCCAAACCAAACAAAAAAAATAATAACTTTAGTTTCTGAGAAAATTATAAAACAAATAGGCTCAACAGAGTATTTTTGTACTCTGGGAATTTAAGCAAACAATTTCCGGTTATTATAATCAAATGAAAAACTGATAGTAATTGATAAGTTTATACACTATATTTAACATTTTCTAGTCTCACAATTGTTTAATTTTGATATAAATGAATTTTAAGAGAGTCAGAAACAAAGATGAGTGTATTTTCACAGTGATAGATATGATATACTCTGTGTATTTCACATCAGTAGTCTGAAAAGAGTTAGGAACAGCAATTTTCGATTTATTCAATATAAGTAATGACTTTTACTGATTGTTTTGTGTCCATCCCGTGCTCTGAACTACATTATATTTGTATAGCAGGTATAAGCACAGTTTATAATTTGTTAGCAGAAATACATCTTGCAATTAGTTTGCTTTAGAGAGCTGACCTCATCAGTATTACCTGGAGAATGCCATCTAACATTGACAGCATTCTCTTAGTTAAAGATAGAAAGCTGTCAAGATTTCCATTAAATTTGTATTCCCAGAGGTTTGTAACTCTGCTTCTAAAAATGCCAGACACATAAACTCAGCATGCAAGGTGTTAGCAAGGTAGTTTATTTTAAAAGGATGACTGTTTATAAACTGCGAAAATGTCTTTCAAGTTTAAAAAGGCAGCAAGGCAGTATGAATATCTACGTAAGGAATCATCTGTATTAATACCACTTTTGTGTTCCTGTCAATCCTGCTGATGTTAAAACCGGAGAAGGATAATGGTATAAGTACAGTTGACTGGAAATTTCATAGTGTGCAGACAGTCATTATTGTGTCCTTAGCTGTTCATACATATGTTCAGTAAGCTATTTTTTTTTTAATTGTAAGGATATCCCCAAATCAAGACATCAGAGTGGTTTTGCAGAATCTGAGATGGAACTTATCCTTTAAGAATGAATGGCATAGGGCTTGCCTGGTGGCGCAGTGGTTGAGAGTCCACCTGCCGATGCAGGGTATACGGGTTCGTGCCCTGGTCCGGGAAGATCCCACGTGCCGCGGAGCGGCTGGGCCCGTGAGCCATGGCCGCTGAGCCTGCGCATCCAGAGCCTGTGCTCCGCAACGGGAGAGGCCACAACAGTGAGAGGCCCGCGTACCGCCAAAAAAAAAAAAACAAAAAAAACCGAAGGAATGGCATAGCTTCACAGAAGCAGAGCAAAGGTACAGACTTTCAATTATAAGATGAGTAAGTTCTGGAGATCTAATACAGCATGTTGACTATAGTTAGTAATACTGTATTGTATACTTGAAATTTGCTGACAGAGTAGATCTTCAATGTTCTCACACACATGCACAAAAGATAACGATGAAAAGCAAAAAGAAGAAAGTATGGCATATTTTAGTCCTAGATCTAACACTTACTGTCTGCTGGTGGAAATCAAATTAATATGAACATTAATTACTCAAACTGTAAAGCAAGAATAATGATAATACCTTGCCAAAGATACATGCACTGAGTTCTGAGAAATAAGGCATGTAAAATTTACAAGCTGGAAAGTGCAGCATTAACATTATGACTCAGGGTACTTCGAGTAAGGTGCCTCAACATAGATTTCTTTTATTTTAGTGGGAGGCAGCCTCAGGTACTGATTTGTTGGAGTTCAGTGGTATCTGGTGTGAGCAGCCTAAGGCATTCCCCTTATTCTGGTCTCAATAATTGCAAGAAAGATTTTTTTCTATTGGTGAATGTTTCTTTCAGAGACACTATTGTCCACACTCATTAACCTTTCAACCATAAAAGTCATTTGGGGGCATCTGGCTAAAATATAGTCACAGTGACGAGATTTATCCTCCTGACTGAAATAACAAAAAAAAATAAAACCAAACAAACAAAACAAACAAACAAAACACACAGATCAAAGGTTTCCAAGATAATGGGCCTCAATAAATGAAGGAGAGTGAGTCCGTGGAGAATGGAAATAAACAGGGTGAGCTGTATGGTTGGCCTGGCTTATTGACTTGAAAGGGCTTCCAGGCTATAGTGCAAAAATGGGGAACAAAGGCAGAACCTGGTAGTCTCCCTGAGTTAAGGAGGTGAAACTGAGATTTGGGGGAACACAAGGCAGTTACAGTCCACAAGGCAGACTATGGGAAATGAGACCAACACAGGGAGAGAAGAACCCCGAAGATTTGAGAGAATCCTTAAGTATTGAGAAGAATATTGACCCATGCATTTGTACAATGAGACTACATTGAAGAACCATCCAAGAAGATTATTAAGAACAATACTCAGAGCTCACATGAGGCCAAGCAAAAGTACATATTCCCATTAGCCAAATTAGAATATCTTAAAATTCTCACAACATTCATAAGTATTTTGCCTCTGTAGTGGGGAATAAATTAGCTCTAGAAAAGAAATTGCTCATATCTACATAACAAATTTTAAAAAGAAAAACCCAAAAGTATCAAACTGTTTCCAAGTAACTTAAGTGTATCACACAACAATACTCAAGAATATTATGGGAGAACAAAAATGTATAACCTTCAACCAAAGTTACTAGCCTTAAAGAGGCAAGAAAAGGTAACCCATAATGAAAAAAGAAACAATCAAATTGACCCAGAACTTTCACAGATGTTAGGATTGGCATGTGAAAGCAATAAAACAGTTATTAAAACTTAATTTTATTGCATATATTCGGAAACAAGTAGAGACATGGGGGGTGTAAAACAAATTCACTAACTGTAGAGATACTAATGCCAACAGCTAAGATGCAATTACAATGGATAGAATAAATGGCAGATTAATATTTGCAGAAGAAAATATTAGAAAATATGAACTTGAAAACAAAGCAAGGGAAACTTTCTAAAAATCAAAAAAGATGTAAAAATCAGTAAAATTGAGAAGAGCATAAGTTCTTGAAGGAGAAGGGACAGATTGATAGGAAAAAATATTTGAAGAAATAATGGCAAATTTTTCCAAGTTTGATAAAAACTGTAAACCCACAGATCCAAGAAGTTCAACAAACCCCAAAACAAATTTTGAAGTAAATTGCATCACGGCACATCATGGTAAAATGGCAAAAAACAGTGATCAAGAAAAAATTTTAAAAGTGGCCAGAAGGGCTTCCCTGGTAGCACGGTGGTTGAGAGTCCGCCTGCTGATGCAGGGGACGCGGGTTCGTGCCCCGGTCCGGGAAGATCCCACATGCCGCGGAGCGGCTGGGCCCGTGAGCCATAGCCGCTGAGCCTGTGGGTCCGGAGCCTGTGCTCCGCAATGGGAGAGGCCACAACGGTGAGAAGCCCGCGTACCGCAAAAAAACAAAACAAAAAAAAGTGGCCAGAAAAAAAAACACATTACATACAGAGGAACAAAGGGGAAAAGAAAGCAGATTTCTTGCCAGGACACTGTATCTGAGCAGATAATGGAACAATGTCTTTTTCTTTTTTTTCTTTTTGCGGTACGCAGGCCTCTCACTGTTGTGGCCTCTCCCGTTTCGGAGCACAGGCTCCGGGCCCAGCCGCTCCGCGGCATGTGGGATCTTCCCGGACCGGGGCACGAACCCACGTCCCCTGCATCGGCAGGCGTACTCTCAACCACTGTGCCACCAGGGGAGCCCTGGAGCAATATATTTAAAGTACTGAAAGAAGAAATTTATCAACACAGAATTCTATAGACACCTGTAATATCTT
The DNA here is from genome assembly GCF_937001465.1 of Orcinus orca. Lineage (NCBI taxonomy): Eukaryota > Metazoa > Chordata > Mammalia > Artiodactyla > Delphinidae > Orcinus > Orcinus orca. The sequence goes on from NC_064576.1 coordinate 22,637,623, forward strand.
TAAATAATGAAAGCAAAAATTGACACTTTCAGAAATATAAAAGTTGAAGGACTCAATCACTGTCAGGCCAGCTCTACAAGAAATGTTAAAGTTATCCTTCAGTCAGAAAAAAAAAGTGTACCAAGTTTAAACATGGATCACAAAGAAGGAAAAAAAAGTAAGAGAAATGGTATTGATGTATAGTTGCTAGCTATATACATATAATTTAAATCTCTTTTAAAATATGAACTACTGTTAAAAATAATGAATTTTAGTGTTAATACATATGTATAAGTAAAGCGTATGCAAACAATACCATAAAATTTGGAAAGGAGGGAAACGCAGTAATATTGTTGAAATGTCTTATGTCATACATCTGATAAAATATCATTTGCATGGGAATTGTGATAAGGTAAAGATACATATAAAATAAAAAGCACTATTGGAATAAAAATAAGAAATGTGGTTAATAAACCAACAATGAAAAACTGAATCATAAAATATAGTGAATCCAAAAGACAGAAAAAAAGGAAAAAAGATTTGGAACAAATAGAAAAACAATAGCAAGATGATAGACTTAACCTAACCATATTAATAACATCAAATGTAATTGGTCCAAAACCCCTAATTAAAGGGAGAGATTGTCAGACTGGACAAAAAAGCAAGGACAAACTTTTCGTTGCCTTTAACATGTACCTAAGATATAAAGAAATAAATAGATTAAAAGTAAAAATATGGGAAAAGTTATAATACAATTTGACTAATCAAAGAAAGCTGGAGTGGCTAGATTAATATCAGATAAAATAGATTACAGAGCAAATAATATTACCAGAGACAAAGGAAATCTCTTCATAATGAAAAGGTATGTAAAAGTAATTAAAAATTCAAAATGTTGATGCACCTATTAACAAACTTACAAGATACATGAAGCAAAAATTAATAGAAATGGGGCTTCTCTGGTGGTGCAGTGGTTGGGAGTCCGCCTGCCGATGCAGGGGACACGGGTTCCTGCCCCAGTCCGGGAGGATCCCACATGCCGTGGAGCGGCTGGGTCCCGTGAGCCATGGCTGCTGAGCCTGCATGTCTGGAGCCTGTGCTCCGCAACGGGAGAGGCCACAACAGTGAGAGGCCCACGTACCGCAAAAAAAAAAAAAAAAAAAAAAAAAATTAATAGAAATGTAAGAAAAAATAGACAATTCCACATTGATAGCCAGAGATTTCTATACCTTGTTTCCAATATTGGTTGAACAAGCAAACAGGAAATCAGTAAAAAATACTGAATAATAATCAAATTGACCTAATTGACATTTATACAACACTCCACAAAACAGCAGAAGAATACCCTTGTTTTTGTTTTTTCTTCTTCTTTTTCTTTTTTTTTACAAGTGCACATGGAACATGGAACAGTTATCAATAAAATAAATATATTTTGGGTCACAGAAAGAATATCAGTAACTTTAAAAGGATTCTATTTAGATATTTTACAAAACACATTCTATGACCACATGAGATTAAGGAGGTTCCGTAAAAAACTAAAAATAGAACTACCATATGACCCAGCAATCCCACTACTGGGCATATACTCTGAGAAAACCATAATTCAAAAAGAGACATGTACCACAATGTTCAGTGCAGCACTATTTACAATAGCCAGGATATGGAAGCAACCTAAATGTCCATCAACAGATGAATGGATAAAGAAGATGTGGCACATATATACAATGGAATATTACTCAGCCATAAAAAGAAATGAAATTGAGTTATTTGTACTGAGGTGGATGGACCTAGAGTCTGTCATATAGAGTGAAGTAAGAAAAGTAAATACCATATGCTAATGTATATATATGGAATCTAAAAAAAAAATAACTGGTACTGACGAACCTAGTGGCAGAGCCGGAATAAAGAGGTAGACATAGAGAATGGACTTGAGGACATGGGGTGGGAGGGGGAAGCTGGGGCGAAGTGAGAGCAGCATTGACATATATACACTACTGAATGTAAAATAGCTAGTGGGAAGTAGCAACATAGCACAGGGAGATCAGCTGTGTGCCTTGTGATTACCTAGAGGACTGGGATAGGGAGGATGGGAGGGAGGCTCAAGAGGGAGGGGATATGGGGATATATGTATACGTATGGCTGATTCACTTTGGTGTATAACAGAAACTAACACAGTATTGTGAAGCAATTATACTCCAATAAAGATGTTTTAAACAAAAATCAACAGACATATCTTTGAGATATGTCTCAAATATTTAGAAAATATTTTCAACTGAATGAAAAATAATATGTCAAAATTTGTTGGTTATTGTTAAAGTATGCTTTAAAAGAAATTTATAGTACAGTATGCATAGTAAAAATGCACATAAAGTTGCAAGGTCTCATATCAATAACATTATTTATACCTTAGAAAACTAGAAAATAAGGTGCAAATGTAACCTAAAATAAACAGTAGAATGGATATTATAAAAATCAGAGGAGAAATGTATACAACAGAATTTGGAAAAAGAAAAACCAAAAACTCATATTTTTAAGATCACTAACATTGATAAACTTTCAGCTAAACTACCATGAAAATGTAGGATGACACAAATTACTACTCTGAGAAATGAAAGATATGACATCCCAACATATTACACAATCTGAATGGCATAATAAATAATTATTATGAAATTATTGTAAGTTCTTTAAAAATGTTAGGGAAAACATAGTATGGCCAATTCCACCCAAAGTCTTCCAAAAATTTACAGAAGAGCTTTCCTCAGTCAATTTTATAAGACCTACATTACCCTGATACCAAAAATCATAGAAATAAATTAGATTGAGACAACCAATTACTGTTTCTTTTTTTGAGATATTATTATTATTATTTAGTTTTATTTTTATTTTGAATTTTATTTTATATTTTTATACAGCAGGTTCTTAACAGTCATCAATTTAATACGCATCAGTGTATACATGTCAATCCCAGTCTCCCAATTCATCACACACCACCACCCCCACCACTTTCCCCCCTTGGTGTCCATACACTTGTTGTCTACATCTGTGTCTCAATTTCTGCCCTGCAAACCAGTTCATCTGTACCATTTTTCTGGTTCCACATATATGCGTTAATATATGATATTTGTTTTTCTCTTTCTGACTTACTTCACTCTGTATGACACTCTCTAGATCCATCCATGTCTCAACATATGACCCAATTTCTTTCCTTTTTATGGCTGAGTAATATTCCATTGTATATATGTACCACTACTTCTTTATCCATTTGTCTGTTGATGGGCATTTAGGTTGCTTCCATGACCTGCCTATTGTAAATAGTGCTGCAATGAACTTTGGGGTGCATGTGTCTTTTTCAGTTATGGTTTTCAATCCCAATAGTGGGATTGCTGGATCATATGGTAATTCTATTTTTAATTTTTTAAGGAACCTCCATACTGTTCTCCATAGTGGCTGTACCAATTTACATTCCAACCAACAGTGCAAGAGGGTTCCCATTTCTCCACACCCTCTCCAGCATTTGTTGTTTCTAGATTTTCTGATGATGCCCATTCTAATTGGTGTAAGGTGATACCTCATTGTTTTTTGATTGGCATTTCTCTAATAATTAGTGATGTTGAGCAGCTTTTCATGTGCCTCTTGGCCATCTGTATGTCTTCTTTGGAGAAATGTCTATTTAGGTCTTCTGCCCATTTTTGGATGGGGTTGGTTGTTTCTTTAATATTGAGCTGCATGAGCTGTTTATATATTTTGGAGATTAATCCTTTGTCCATTGATTCATTTGCAAATATTTTCTCGCATTCTGAAGGTTGTATTTTCATCTTGTTTATGGATTCCTTTGCTGTGCAAAAGCTTTTAAGTTTCATTAGGTCCCATTTGTTTATTTTTGTTTTTATTTCCATTACTCTAGGACGTGGATCAAAAAAGATCTTGCTGTGATTTACGTCAAAGAGTGTTTTTCCTATGTTTTCCTCTAAGAGTTTTATAGTGTCTGGTCTTACATTTAGGTCTCTAATCCATTTTGAGTTTATTTTTGTGTATGGTGTTAGGGAGTGTTCTAATTTAATTCTTTTACATGTGGCTGTTCAGATTTCCCATCACCACTTATTGAAAAGACTGTCTTTTCTCCATTGTATATCCTGGCCTCCTTTGTCATAGATTAGTTGACCATAGGTGCGTGGGTTTATCTTTGGGCTTTCTATCTTGTTCCATTGATGTATGTTTCTGTTTTTGTGCCAGTACCATATTGTCTTGATTACTGTAGCTTTGTAGTATAGTCTGAAGTCAGGGATCCTGATTCCTTCAGCTCCGTTTTTCTATCTCAAGATTGCTTTGGCTATTCGGGATCTTTTGTGTTTCCATACAAATTGTGAAATTTTTGGTACTAGTTCCGTGAAAAATGCCAGTGGTAGTTTGATAGGGAGTGCAATGAATCTGTAGATTGCTTTGGGTAGCATATTCATTTTCACAATATTGATTCTTCCAATCCAGGAACATGGTATATCTCTCCATCTCTTGGTATCATCTTTAATTTCTTTCATCAGTATATTATAGTTTTCTGCATACAGGTCTTTTGTCTTCCTAGGTAGTTTAATTTCTAGGCATTTTATTCTTTTTTTGCAATGGTAAATGGGAGTGTTTCCTTAATTTCTCTTTCAGATCTTTCATAATTAGTGTATAGGAATGCAAGAGATTTCTGTGCATTAATTTTGTGTCCTGTAACTTTACGAAATTCATTGATTAGCTCTAGTAGTTTTCTGGTAGCATCTTTAGGATTCTCTATGTATAGTATCATGTCATCTGCAAATGAAGTTTTACTTCTTCTTCTCCAATTTGTATTCATTTTATTTCTTTTTCATCTCTGATTGCCATGGCTAGGACTTCCAAAACTATGTTGAATGATAGTGGTGAGAGTGGATATCCTTGTCTTTTTCCTGATCTTAGAGGAAATGCTTTCAGTTTTTCACCATTGAGAATGATGTTTGCTGTGGGTTTGTCATATATGGCCTTTATTATGTTGAGGTAGGTTCCCTCTATGCCTACTTTCTGGAGAGTTTTTATCATAAATGGGTGTTGAATTTTGTCAAAAGCTTTTTCTGCATCTATTGAGATGATCATATGGTTTTTCTTCTTCAATTTGTTAATATGGTGTATCACATTGTTTGATTTGTGTATACTGAAGAATCCTTGCATCACTGGGATAAATCCCACTTGATCATGGTGTATGATGCTTTTAATGTGTTGTTGGATTCTGTTTGCTAGTATTATTTTGAGGATTTTTGCATGTACGTTCATCAGTGATATTGCCCTGTGGTTTTCTTTCTTTGTGACAACTTTGTCTGCTTTTGGTGTCAGGGTGATGGTGGCCTCATAGAATGAATTTGGGAGTGTTTCTCCCTCTGCAATTTTTTGGAGGGTTTGAGAAGGATAGGTGTTAGCTCTTCTCTAAATGTTTGATAGAATTCACCTGTGAAGCCATCTGGTCCTGGACTTTTGTTTGTTGGAAGATTTTTAGTCACAGTTTCAATTTCATTACTTGTGATGGGTCTGTTCATATTTTCTATTTTTTCCTGGTTCAGTCTTGGAAGCTTATACCTTTCTAAGAATTTGTCCATTTCTTCCAGATTGTCCATTTTATTGGCATAGAGCTGCTTGTAGTAGTCTCTTAGGATGCTTTGTATTTCTGCACTGTCTGTTGTAACTTCTCCTTTTTCATTTCTAATTTTATTGATTTGAGTCCTCTCCCTCTTTTTCTTGATGTTTTATCTAATGGTTTATCAATTTTGTTTATCTTCTCAAAGAACCAGCTTTTAGTTTTATTGATCTTTGCTATTGTTTTCTTTGTTTCTATTTCATTTGTTTCTGCTCTGATCTTTATGATTTCTTTCCTTCTGTTAACATTGGGTTTTGCTTGTTCTTCTTTCTCTAGTTCCTTTAGGTGTAAGCTTAGGTTTTTTATTTGAGATTTTTCTTGAAGTAGGCTTGTATAGCTATAAACTTCCCTCTTAGAACTGCTTTTGCTGCATCCCATAGGTTTTGGATTGTCGTGTTTTCATTTGTCTCTAGGTATTTTTTGATTTCCTCTTTGATTTCTTGAGTGATCTCTTGGTTATTTAGTAACATATTGTTTAGCCTCCATGTGTTTGTGTTTTTTATGTTTTTTTCCCTGTAACTCATTTCTAATCCCATAGTGTTGTGGTCAGAAAAGATGGTTGATATGATTTCAATTTTCTTAAATTTACTGAGGCTTGATTTTTTTATCCAGGATGTGATCTATCCATGTGCACTTCAGAAGAAAGTGTAATGTGCTGTTTTTGGATGGAATGTCCTATAAATACCAATTAAATCTATCTGGTCTATTTTGCCATTTAAAGCTTCTGTTCCTTATTTATTTTCATTTTGGATGATCTGTCCATTGGTGTAAGTGAGATGTTAAAGTCCCCCAGTATTATTTTGTTACTGTCAATTTCCTCTTTTATAGCTGTCAGTAGTTGCCTTGTGTATTGAGGTGCTCTTATGTTTGGTGTGTATATATATTTATAATTGTTATATCTTCTTCTTTGATTGATCCGTTGATTATTACATAGTGTCCTACCTGTGTTTTGTAACATTCTTTATTTTAAAGTCTATTTTATCTGATATGAGTATTGCTACTCCAGCTTTCTTTTGATTTCCATTTGCATGGTATATCTTTTTCCATCCACTCACTTTCAGTCTTTATTTGTCCCTAGGTCTGAAGTGGGTCTCTTGTAGACAGCATATATATGGGTCTTGTTTTTGTATCCATTCCGCAATCCTGTGTCTTTTGGTTGGAGCATTTAATCCATTCATGTTTAAGGTAATTATTGATATGTATGTTCTCATGACCATTTTCTTAATTGTTTTGGGTTTGTTTTTGTAGGTCCTTTTCTTCTCTTTTGTTTCCCACTTAGAGAAGTTCCTTTAGCATTTGTTGTAGAGCTGGTTTGTTGATGCTGAATTCTCTTAGCTTTTGCTTGTCTGTAAAGCTTTTGATTTCTCCATTGAATCTGAATGAGATCCTTGCCGGGTAGAGTAATCTTGCTTGTATGTTCTTCCCTTCATCACTTTAAGTATATCATGCCACTCCCTTCTGGCTTTTACAGTTCCTGCTGAGAAATCAGCTGTTAACCTAATGGAGTTCTGTTGTATGTTATTTGTCATTTTTTCCCTTGATGCTTTCAGTAATTTTTCTTTAATTTTTACCAGTTTGATTACTATGTGTCTTGGTGTGTTTCTCCTTGGGTTTATCCTTTATGGCACTCTCTGTGCTTCCTGGACTTGGGTGGCTATTTCCTTTCCCATGTTAGGGAAGTTTTTGACTGTAATCTCTTCAAATATTTTCTCTGGTCCTTTCTCTCTCTCTCTTCTCCTTCTCAGACCCCTATAATGCAAATGTTGTTGTGTTTCGTGTTGTCCCACAGATCTCTTAGGCTCTGTTCATTTCTTTTCATTCTTTATTCTGTTCTGCAGCAGTGAATCCCACCATTCTGTCTTCCAGGTCACTTATCCGTTCTTCTACCTCAGTTATTCTGTTATTGATTCCTTCTAGTGTAGTTTTCATTTCAGTTATTGTATTGTTCATCTCTGTTTGTTTGTTCTTTAATTATTCTAGGTCTTTGTTAAACTATTCTTTCATCTTCTTGATATCTGCTTCCATTCTTTTTCTGAGGTCCTGGATCATCTTCACTATCATTATTCTGATTTCTTTTTAGAAGGTTGCCTATCTCCACTTCATTTAGTTATTTTTCTGGGGTTTTATCTTGTTCCTTCATCTGGTACATAGCCCTCTGCCTTTTCATCTTGTCTGTCATTCTGTGAATGCGGTTTTTGTTCCACAGGCTGCAGGATTGTAGTTCTTCTTGCTTCTGCTGTATGATCTCTGGTGGATGAGGCTATCTAAGAGGCTTCACCAATTACTATTATACCAGATAAATATAGATTCAAATAATATGAACAATATTTTAGCAAATTGAATCTAACAATATAAATGATAATGTATCATGACCAAGTTAGATTTATCACAGGAATGAAAACTTGGTTTAATAATCAAAATCAAAGTAATTTACCATATTAACAAACTAAACATTAAAAACCATGTGATAATTTCAAGAGACACATAAAAAAAGTACTTTACAAAATTTGAATGTCTGTTTTTTCTGTAAAATATCAACAACCTAGACATACAAAAGTATACTCTCATCCTGATAAAGTGTACCTATGAAAACCCTATAGCTAATCACAACTTAATAGTGAAGGACTTTCTGCTATCTCTAAGATCAAGAGGAAGACTGAGGTTTTTTCTCTTTACTTTTAGTGAATATTGTATTAGAGATTGTACCCATTGCAATAAAAAAGTCACACGAACTAGCAAGGAAGAAATAAACACTTGTTATTCATAGACTACCTGGATATCAATGTAGAAATCCAGTGGATTCTTAAAAAACAAATGAATAAAACTCTACAACTATTAAGCCAATTTAGCAAAGTAGTAATATCAAAATAAAAATAATCATGTATTTTCTATATAGTACTAAGGAGGAATCCAAAACTGAAATTAAAAAGAATATCATTTACAACAAGAACAAATACATGATATGCTTAGGGCTAAGTATGATGAAAGATATGCTAAACCTATACATTCAGAAGTACAAAACATTGCTGAGAGAAATTAAAGACAGCCTAAATGAATATAATTCTGTTTATGAGGCTGAAAGCTCTATGTTGTTAAGATATCAGTTCTCCCCAAAGCAATCTACAGCTATAACAAATCCCAATCAACATCCTAGCAGGCCACCCAACAAGCATATGAAAAGATGCTTAACATTACTAGGCATAAGAGATATTCAAATTAAAAACAACATTAGATCTCACCCCAGACCCATTAGGATAGCCACTATCAAAAGAACAGAAAATAGCAAGTGTTGGGGAGGATATGAAGTAATTGAAAACCTTGCGCACTGTTGGTGAGAATGTAAAATGGTGCATCCATTATGGAAAAAGTACAGGTTGCTCAAAAAATTAAAAATAGAATTACCATGTGACCCAGCAATTCCACTTCTGGATATATTTCCAAAATAATTCAAAGCAGGATCCCAAAAGATTATTTGCATGCTCATGTTCATTGCAGCATTGTTCACAATAGCCAAGAGGTAGAAGCAATTCACATGTTCATCAATGGATGAATGGATAAAGAAAATGTGGTATATACATGCAATAGACTGTATTATTCAACTTAAAATCCTGTCACATGCTGCAACATGAAAGAACCTTGGGGACATTATGCTAAGTGAAATAAGCTGGTCATAAAAGGAAAAATACCATATAATGCCACTCATATAAAATATCTGAATTAGTCAAAATTGTAAAAATAGAAAGAAGAAATGTGGTTGACTAAGGTTGGTAGAGGGAGAGAGAGGGGCAATTAGTGTTTAATGGGTATAGAGTTTATTTTGCAAAATGAAAAAGTTTCAGATATCAGTTGCACAAAATGTGAATATATTTAACACTACTAAACTGTAAAGTTAAAAATGGTTAAGATAGTAGGCTCAATGTTATATGTTTTTACCACACACACTCACACACAAATCCTAGCAAGCTTTCTTGTAGAACTTGATAACTTTATTACAAAAATTGATATGAAAATGCAAAGAACTTAGAATAGTGAAATCAACTTGAAAAAATACCAAAGTTGGAGAACTAGATAACTACATGATTTCAAGGTAAGCCACCTGATTTCAAGACTTATCATAAAGCTACAGTAATCCAGGCAATGTGGTTTCATTCTGAAGAGAGATAAGTAGACTTATGTAGATATAGTCCAGAAAAATATACACATACATATGGAAAACTGATTTTTGACTAAGGTACAATTCAGTGGAGATAAGATAGTTTTATGTTTAATGTCACTAGAGTAATGAAAAGTTCATATGCAACAAATGAGCTTTGAAATATACCTCACACTTTATACAAAAATTAATTAAAATGGAAAGTAAAACTAAATTGAAAACCAAAAACTATAATATTTTCAGAAGAAAATAAAAGAGATTGTGATCTTGGGTTCATTAATATTAAAAATGTTTGCTAATCAAAAGTCATTGTTGAAAGAATGAGAGAACAATCCACAGATGGGGAGAAAATATTTGCAAATCTTATGTCTGCTAAAGGACTTGCATCATTAATATATAAAGAATTCTCAAAAGTCAAAAACTTGCAAATAACTGAATAAAAAAAGGTCAAATATTCAAAGAGACATCTCCAAAGAAAATATACAAAAGCAAATATGCAGTGCAAATAAGCACTTGAAATGATGCTTAATATGATTAGTCATAAAGGAAATGAAAACTAAAATGACAAGAAAATATCACTACCTATTAGAATAGCTAAATGAAAAGAATTGACCATACCAAGTATCTGGAGAAGAGGAAGAATTGACATTATCACTCATTGCTAATGAGAATATAAATGATACAGTCACTTTGTAAAGCCTTTTCATGGTTTATTATAAAGTTAAACATATGCCTACCATATGAATCAAATATTCCACTTCTAGATATCTAAGAGAAAAGACAGCACATAGACATACAAAGACTTTCAAATGAATGTTTATTTGTTCTGTTATAGCCTTAAACTGAAAACAGTCTAAATGTTCATCAACAGGTGAGTGAAAAATCAAATAGTGGTATGTACATAAAATGGAATACTACTCAGCTACAAATAGGAATGAACTAGTGACACATTGCCACTTCATTGATGGACTTCAAAATAATTATGCTGAATAAAGGAAGTCAGTTAAAAGAGAATACATACTCCCATTTATGTAAAATTCTAGAAAATGTAAATCAAACTCTACCGACAGAAGGAGATCTGTGGTTGCTTAGAGATGAGGAGTGCATGTTGGATAGGCAGCTGGGAAAGATTACATGAGAGTCATGAGGAAACATTTTGGGGTGATACATTCATTATCTTGATTGTAGTGATTGTTTCATGGGAGTATATATATGTCAAAATGTGACAAATTGTATGTGTCAGGGAGAAAGCATTTTCCTCTACCCTTCCAGGTTCTTCTGGCTGGTTTAAGAATTATATTGATTAAATTGACATGAGACAGGTGAACAGGAGAAAATTTAACAAAAGTTTAATAATATGTATATATGTGGGAGGGACCCAGGAGAACAGAGTAACTCACCAAAATGGCTGGAGTCCTCACCTTAAATCCCATCTTCAGCAAAGCCAAAAGAGGATGTTGGGGGTAGTGATTTGGGACTTCAAAGGGGAGGAAGGAAATTCACATGGAGAGGCAAAAGCAAGTGTTTGGTAAACAAAAGTTTGCTGGGTCATACAGAGACAATGGGATGCAGAGTAAACTGATCTCTAGCTCTACCCAGTGGCCCCCAATACTTCTAGCCCATAGTCTTTACAGACATCTCTGGTGATAGTTCTCCTCTGGGAGCTCTTTATCTAAATTATTTTAGGCACCTAAAAGGGAGGTCAAAGTTCGTTCTTGAGTCTTTAGAGCCTTGATTATTTTCAGCTCAAAATCATCCTCATGCCAGGGACACTTTGGGGTGGCAAATTTTGCTCCCCTACATATGCTTTAATTATATATTTATTTTTGTCAATTATACCTCAAATAAATAAGCAAAAAAATAATAATACAACTCTTCTTATCCCCAAAACAGTCACTCAGGGGAGTAAAATACAATTTCACTTAGGGGAAAAACACATAAGTGCTAAATCTCGCTTACATTTTGGATTAGTTTTATTGTTGTTGTTTGCTTGTTTTTGGTGGTATTTTGTTTTTTTCTTTTTACTTCCTTAGTGATGAACTGTAAGTTGAAGCATTCATGTATTTATCTTTGTTTCCTTGCTGTAACAAAGTTTAAATATTATTTCTGGGTAAATGACACTAGTCTATTATAAAATTTTGTGGTGTATCTGCATTATGTTTATTAGCTTTTGAAAGACTCAACAAGTATTGTGTGTGTGTGTGTGTGTGTGTGTGTGTATTTCCTTGTGAACATGCAATATCATTTCAAAAAACCAGAATAAAAGGTAGGAAATGGGGAAGGAAGGAAAAAGGAAGGGGAAAAAGTAGTTGCATTTGCTAAATTTCTGTATTTGGCTAATACAAATTGAAATTTCTTTCAATTAAGTGGTAACTTACCAAAAACCATATTTTTCTATATTTATGAAAGACTTGGTTTGCTTTTGTTTACATCTTGGTTTATGTATATAACAAAATTTATTATTTTAATAATAACATTTGATATAAATGCATATACCACATTTTATTTATCCATTCATAGTCAATGGACATTTTAGGTTGTCCTAAATTGTCTTTCTTTCCTTTTGTGAATAGCACTGCTGTGAATATTGGTGTACAGATATCTGTTCGACTCCTTGCTTTCAATTCTTTTGAGTCTGTACCCATTAGTAAAATTATTGAATTATATAATAATTCTGTGTTTAGTTTTTTTCTGAGGAACCACCATTCTGATTTCCACAGTAGCTCAACATTTACATTCCCACCAGCAATATACAAGGGTTCTAATTTCTGCACATCATTGCCAACACTTCTTTTCTTATTTTTTTATAATAGCCATTCTAATGGCCATGAAGTGGTATCTCATTGTGGTTTCGATTTGCATTTCCCTAATGATTAGTGATAGTGGGTTAATTTTCATGTGCTTATTGACCATTTGTATGCTATTCAAGTTTTTTTCCCCCATTTTTGAATTGGACTTTTATTGTTGAGTTTTAGGAATTTTTTTTTATAAATACTATATTAATCACCTATCAGATATGCAATCTGCAAATGTTTTCTCCCATTCTGTGTGATTTGCTGCTTAATAATTGGATCACTCTCAGGCTTACTGTAAAGTTTGCCAAGGTATCTGTTATTTTTTCTCTCCAAACGTTGTCTCTTCTGCAGTTCTTCTGGCTTTTATGCTTTTCTCCTTCATTGTTTTTTGTGCATCAATTTAGTTCAGACTCAAATGAGAGGTGAAATTTTGCCACTCTTTGCTCAATCTGATCACATAGCAATAACTTTGGACAGTATGCTTACTATAGAAAGAAGAAAACATAAGTCAAATTTCTTTATAAATTTTACAAGAGCTCAGAGTTGCCTATTAGAATAATCCCATTCATTTTCTTCAAAACCTTTTTTGTCATTGTACTATTCTTTCCAAACACATAAAATTCATGAGCACATTTACTTGCATACTGTGTTTCATCAAAGCTGTTTTATAACACTTTTCTTATAAAATTTTCTATTGCTTTCAACGATTTCCTTAAGCTACACTTCCTCTAAAAATTTTTTTAGCACGTCATTTGTTGAGCCGTTTGTATTCTCAGTTCAGAATCTTGCTAGGTATGAAGAATAGAGCACAAAATGTAGTCTGTATTCTCAAGAAGTTATTGGTCTTAAAAGAATTAGGGCACAATAAAACAGACATATAATAAGCAAATAATATTTTTAAGTGCTCACTGCTGAACACAGTATGATGTACGACAAAAAAGGTGAAATTTGAGGATAAATTTATGGTTACAATCCTGACATTATCTTGTGTAATGTATATGCCCTTGGCATGGAACACCTTTGTAAGCTTTATTGTGTTCATCTGTAAAATAGAGTTAACATTTTTATAGTAAGTTTTGGGTATTATTACAAAAAGAAATCGCAATGCACTTCATTTATCACATGTAAGGCATTAATGATACTAAACTTAATTCCCTTCTCACTGATCATATTGAGTGGTTTTATTTAATTCCTTAAATTTTAACTTAATTGCATTATATTATAAGCTTCCCCACCCAAGCCAGAATCTTGTACCACTTTGATGAGGCTAAATTAATTTTTTTCTGTTTTTAATCACATTTTTATAATTTTTAAAACATATTTTAAAAATTTAGTGCTTTAAAATTTTTTTTGCTCCAATATGATATTTAGGATATTATACAAAAATCTCAGTGTGATATGAAAGTTGTATTTTTTTCCTTTCTTAATGAGAGACAGAATTAGATATTGCCAGTTTTATATGAACACATTTCTTTTTCTTTTATCAAATTGCTTCAATAAGTATAAGTAATGTGACCTGGTTAAATGTCCTTTTATCATTGAAAAATAGATAAGTAATGTCAGGTGTATTACTGGTTATTTAAAATGCAAATAAATACATGAAGGTTCTTTTGCTTGTAATCTAGGTGGTGTTTTTTTAAAATTTATCATTACTTGTGATGTTAATTTACTTAAATTCTTATGGATCATATAACCTCAGTGAGAAATTTTTATTAGTCAGAAATATAATGGTATTGATCCATATTGGGATATCAGGCTTGAAATCTCTTTTATAGCTATGTCTAAATTAGTGTATTATGGGAATATGTCTAACATTTCCCATATTTCCCATATCCCAAGTCTAACTTGACTAAGGATGTTTTTCCTGCTTGAATTACATTAGCAATTGTTCTTCTAGGCATGGCCTTAGAGTAAAGGCATGGAATCAGTCCAGCAGGTTTGACGAATTCTATTTATTCTCACCAGTAAGAGAGAAATGAATTGTCAGAAGTAGAATTAGAAGAAGAGTCTTACTCCAAATGTTCCACTGGCCAAATAAAAGTGTTTGGAGGAGGAAATATACTTTATGGCTTCATGACAGCTGCCTGTTTGTTTGTTTGTTGTTATTTTGGGATCAATGCAACAATTAAATGAACATTTCCTTGGAAAATTCAATGTTGTTCCCAAAAGTTCTTCACGTGGTATTGCCATTTTCTTGAATAATTCAGTATTTCTGACTGCACATTTTCAATTTAGTCACTCTGTGTTTATACATTATGTATTCTATGTATTAATGGAATTGCACTGTCATTGTGTTTGTTTTAATATAGTGTCAGGCAATCATTCCTGGCTAGCCAGTTATTACAGCATAAAATAATATTTTGAAATCTGTGAGCTTCTTGTCACTCCGTAGTTATCTATGGTTAACAGTTCATTTGACTAAGAAGTAAAATGCTATCAACAGGGACATAAACCCACTATTGTTAAAATTATACTTAGGTGGCAATGTTATAGATCAAATCAGGGAAAATTAGACTGGGAAGTTCAGGCTCATGGTCTGAATCAGGGAGCAAAGCCAAGGACAGGTTGATTCTCTTCCCTCATGGATAGGATGCCCGATAGATCTGATATAATGGGATCGTTGCCTGTTGTTCCAGAAATTCTGAGCTTCTTCAGCTTTCAGATATTACCCTTCTTATCTCACTTCACTTGTCAACAGGAAGTATAGTCCTTTTCCAGTTTTACTTCATGTTTGTCAATAAGTCCAGGATGAGTGATTACATGCAACATGAGTTGACCTGAGATTTGCATTCTACCTGAGTCAACTAGCTTGTATCAGCCAACTACCAAACACTTTGCAGATTGCTTCATGCCTTCCCTCCCCTGACTTTCCAGGCTGCTGATTTTTTACAGTTTAGAAATGAACACAGCAATTCCTTCCCCCACAACATCTGTAAAATTGGCCACATTTAATAAGACTTTACAAAGGCTTGTACATAACATAAATTAATAGCAAATACCACACATACACACACACACACATACAAATATACACATACACTCACATGTTTAGACTGCTTTGATGAAGTTTCTCTCCCTACTAGTTCTGTGTCTCTCTAATACTCTAGTATCTGGTCCCCAGAAGAGTTTTCCTTGCTCCTCTGAATAGTAGGGTTTTTCATTATCTTTCTTCTTTATAGAGTCAAGTTCCCCAGTTCAAATCTCACAATCCATTTGCCAGTCTATTCCAGGCTGCCATAACAAAATACCATAGACTGGGTGGCTGCAACAACAGAAATTTACTTTCTCACAGTTCTGGATGCTAGAAGTCCAAAATTGAGACATTAATATCATTAATTTCTGGTGAGATCTGTCTCCTGTCATATAGACTGGCACCTTCTCACTTGTCCTCACATGCACATGGTTGGGAGAGACAGAGCAAGCTCTTCAGTGTCTCTTTGGAGACAACACTAATCCCATCATGAGGGCCCCACCCTGATGACTTCATCTAAACCAAATTATCTCTCCAAACACCATGACATTGGGGGTTAGGGCTTCAATGTGACTTTGAGAGGGGACACAATTTAGTCCATAACACCATCCATGGATCTTTTCCTCTCAGGATGGAAGTTGGAATGTCTGTTCTCCTCAGGGTGAAAAAAGTTCTATCTTATTTAAAAAAAAAAGAGACAACAGTCTCAAAATGGAGTCAGTTATGCTAAGCCCACATCACCAAATCAAGATTTAATACCTAACTTACAGTTTCAGACTCTTCAGAAGAATCTTAAACCAGTCATTCTGGAATTACCTGGTCAGCACTAGTGAGGTAATCTGCCTGATAGTCCCCTCAGAGAAGATGACTTTGCCTGAAACAATCCACTGTTTACTTGCAACTCCTTTGTCTCACCTCCTTCTGACTATCAGTCTTTCATTTTGTACAGCTCTTCAGAGCACGTTTCTGTCTCCTTGATGGGATTATGCCCAATTGATCAATTGTTGAATAAAGTCGATAAAATCTTTAAAATTTACTCAGTTGAATTTTGTTTTTTTAACAATCCCTTAGCCACTCTTTTAATTTGACCAACTTCTGCTCATATCTTCTGCCACTACAACTAGAATAACTTTTTAGAATATGTTTATCTTTCTCGTTGGTCCCATTTACAAAGCCTGTGGCATTAAGCTTGAAAGACCACCGAGGGTTGAGTTTCACACGAATGTGTTCCCCTGTCTACCCTCATTCTGGCATGAGGCAACTCCCTTGTCATTTTTTGCCATTGTCCAGTGGCTACTTCAACTTTCCTCTGGATAACTTTTGATAAAGGATACATAAATTGCAAAGATAAAATCTTTCTACAATGAAGAAAACCCGTTATTATGCAGAGCAATTTAAGTCTATTGTTTTGAAGCTCTGCTTTTCATAATAGAATCTTCAATTTATCTTTGAATAACAAAGAGGCCCATTAGAGTGATTTTTGTAGAAAACGAAGTGGTGATTTGCTAAAATGTAAATATAGCTCTCTGAGCTTAAGGCTCACTTCCCACTCCTTTTTAGGTTTTATGTTTTCTTAATGAGGGTGCCCACTATTAAAGACCTACTGAATCCAATGGACAGGATTTTTCTTTAAGTATTGCGTGTGTATTAATTTTTTCTTTCTGGTAATAAAATGATATAAAACCATGTGTTTTCTAGTATTTAGTATAAGTAGGTAGCAGGATAAAATTTTCTTTTTTTCCCTCATGACTATTTCTTTTCCACTGAACATACCTTCATCCCCCCTTTTAAGCATGTGGTTTCTTCCTTTTCTCAGGTTTGTTGAACCAGGAAAGGAATTAGTAAGAAACATAAATAATCCTTATAACATCCATCTTGGATATTATGCTGGAAAAACAATATTATAGAAATCGTTACTGTGTGTATGTGTGTGTATGAGAGAGGGTGTGGGGGAAGAGAGAGAAAAGGCATAATCCCTTAGAAACTAGGGAATGATTCTCCTAGAATCACAGAAACAAAATGAAAAGAACCTGCAATCCATTTTCCAGTCAAAGCCCTGAACAGGTAATCATAGAGTTGTATAACGAGATTAAGCAGAAAGGACAATTGTAATGGTATCTGTGCAACAACAGGTCCTAAAATAACCAGAATGTTCCATATCTTCAAGTGGTTGTCCTGCTATACCTGAAGTAGTTGCATGGAGATGAATGAGAGCTGCCTTAGCAACTATCAGTTTGATTAGAAAAGTTACCAAGAACCTGAGAGATTAAGGGACTTTTTTAGTCTAGAATGGAGAACAAAGAGCAAGAGGTGACACTTCCCACAGGTGTTTCACATAGTCCTGTTATCATGTAAGACACTGCCCCCTACACACACACATACAGAATGGAGATGCAATGTGGGAGAGAAAGGAAAAAAACAAACAGAAAAACCTGACTGAGAATAGGTTTCAGGCTCCTTAGTAGAAATTTTGAGTTTTAGGTAGAAATTAATGGAGATGCATTTATTTAATAAATATTGGAGAGCCTACTGCGGGCTAAAACGTTTAGCAAAACAGACACAGTTTCTCTTCTCTAGGTGTTTATAGTCTAGTAAGAGAAATGTATGTTAATCATCACAGAATTTATCATTGCTGTATGTGATAAGTAGTAGAGAAAAGTACTATGAAAGATGGGGATTAGAAAAACAGAGATGGGACAGACCTGGTAAAGAGGAACTGGGGGTGATGTTTCTGGGAAAGTTTTATCTGAGCTGAGAAAAAAGATAATTAGAAATTAGCCAGTTAAGATGCTGCTCACAGGAGTGTGTGTGCATGTTGGAAGGTAGGTGTAGGGGAAGGGATAAAGTTCCAGTAATTGCAAGGGACTTGAGATGAGCTGGAGATAGAGCCCAAAAAACAAATAGTAGGAGAGGAGGTGGGTAATCAGAGGTCAGATTGTACAAGGTGATAGTATAGGTAACTTTTTAGAATTTAAGAATTATCAAAATACCAAGAGGAGACTTTCTTGTCTTTCTTGTCAGAAGGGCTTTCTTTACACGTGAGTATGACATCACGTGTGCATGATGCATCCCTACTGCCCCTATACCATATTAGCAGTAGAGAGTACAGAGCAGTACTAGCAGACATTCAAAGAGAGTATTAGAAGGCTACTATAGTTATTCCAGCAGGGAATACAATATCTTGTACAGAAGGATAACAGTGAATGGAACGAAACAAGGATGGCTTTGAGTGTATCAGGAAGTAAAAGGGATAGGATTTAAAGAATGATTCGATATTGAGAGTTCAATGAAGGAAGTTTTCAGTGGTGACTCCCAGGTTCCTCCATACAGAACTGCATATATAGTGGAAGAGGAAATGATTTAGGTAGAAAGTTTATAAATTTGGACACAGGGATTACACAGAGCCTTAAGGTCTTATACAGACTTTGGCTTTCATATTGAAAACAGATTGGAAGAAGGTTCAAAGCAAAAATTTTACTGGAAAATTACACAGTCCATTTGGACTGTGATAATAAATTACCATAGACTTAGTGGCTTACAAGCAGCAGAAATTCATTTCTCAGGGTACTAGAGGTTAGGAAGTCCAAGATTAAGTTGCTGGCAGATTCAGTTTCCAGTGTGGCCCCACTTCCTGGTTCATAGATGGCATCTTTCTGCTGTGTCCTCACTTGACTGAAGAGGTCAGGAGTTCTCTGGGGTTTCTTTTGTAAAGGCAGTAATCCCATTCATCAGGACCCTACCCTCGTGAACTAATCACCTCTCAAAGGCTCCACATGTACATATCTTCACATTGGGGTTTAGGTTTCAACATATGAATTTGGGGGGTGGGAGGACACAAACTTTCAGTCTGTAGCAACAGACAAGGAAGACTTTATTCAAGACAGTAGGGGAGAGAGGTCAGAACTCAGTCTGAGCTTAACTCCACTAAAACAAAGGGCTAGATAGTTTTTAAGATGTGTCCTACTGTGTGTAGAGGATGACGGTGGGGAAATCACAGTCCACCTGTGTTTGCTGATTGTCCTTACCCAAAGGAAAAGCTACCATTCTCATATCTTCATGACATGAGATAGTTTTACAACTTGGAGCAAGGTGCACAGTAAAGTTAGCAGTTAGGCTCCTAGCCTCCCACTGAAACTGGAAGATGGGGGCCTTTCTTCCTTGAAAATTACATTTAAAAGGGATGGCTCCTAGGTCCTTGATAAGGACTTTCTTGGGTTGTAAGTCTGGCAATCAGGCTTTTAATAGATTAATATCTCAAAGTGACAGAGAAAGAATTTACTGTGATAAGTTTGTGCTATGAAAAAAGGGAAATCAGACTCCTAGATTCAAAAAGAAGCTTGTCTAAAGTTTAGTCAAGCTGAGGGGAAGGTTGCGGCTCTTTTGGTCAAAGGGTAGAAGCAGGGGAACTGTTAGTTTTAAAGATGGGATTTCCTTCTTCATTCAGTATTGATCTTGCTTTGTCTGATTATTGGTTCATTATAATTAGTAGGGTCATTCAGAGCTCTCATCTCCTGGGGATGAGATTGGGTCTGCACATTGTTCTCTTACCAAAACACTTTTCTTTTCTACCTGCTTGCAATGTATAGGACTGGGGACGCTTTCATGCTGGACTCTATGTGTGACACCCACTTCAGAACAATCCTTTCTTTTTAATGAAGTCTTTGCATTTTTCTGGAACATCTAGATTGTTGAGGTCTCTGTATCCAGTTTTTCTTTAGAAATAAATATACATTGGTAAAAACATATATGTATTATATATACATATATATACAAATATACACATGACATATATTCATAATTATGAAGCATACGTACTTTCATAATTATATTAAATTAGCACTTACCTCATAAATAAAATAGAGCACTCATCTCATAGGTCAGTAAAAGGCATATGTTCTAATAAATGACAAAGGAATGAAGAAAAAGCTAGAATTTTATCAGTCAACATAAAGTTAAAATGGATAATTTTAGGTGTAACCAGCACTATTTAATATATTTTTTCTAACCCAAAGGGGGAAATAAATTATGCCATTTGTATCAGGAAAGTACAAATCACTTACATTTTTTTTGCATACTGTAAATATTCTTATTAAGACCAAGGTTTACAACACAGTGCTATTTAGTCTCATTTCCAAAGTGCAGTAGACATGTTTGTTTCATGAATGCTGCATTGGATAGTGCAGATATCTAACATTTCCATCGTCAAAACAGGTTCTATTAAAACTTATATAAGTCACATTAGCAGATGCAATATAAACTTAGAAGAACAGAAAATAAAATTGAAGTTTAATGGATTAATATTGTGACAGTAATAATTGTCTAAACATTGAAATAATTAAGAAATCACAGAGAAGAGATGTACTAATTGGGTTACATAAAACTGAAAACCTTCACAGAGTGAAAAGTAACTGAAAAAATAGACTTGAAAAAATTGCTGATATAATTATGTTAAGTTTACATATGTATGGATAAATAATATGTATACATAAATATACAAATATGTTAGAAAATTATAAATGATCTAATGTTTATAAGAATAATAAAATGTCATGTGAGAATTACAAAGAATAAGCAAATTTGTGTAAAATGAATAAAGCCAATAATTAGAGACAAATGTAAATTAAAACACACACAAGTGAGGGAGGAATTTAGCAATATTTTTCACCTCACCAGTGGGAAAGTACTCAAGCATTATATATTTTAAAGACATAAGTTCTACTCCTAGCAATTTACCTTCAGGATATAATTTCAAACATTATAAAACTGTATACGTTCAAGAATATTTATGACAATTTTGTTACTACAAATAATTGGAATTATCCTGCCTATGCAACAGCTGGAAACTTGGGGGTAAATTGTTTCATCAACAATTTATGGAGTATATAAAGCAACGTAATAAATAAAATCCAAAAGTCTATCTCTGTTGTGTTTACAACAGTGTAAAATTATGGAACTGTATAAACAACAGTAGTGAGAGAACAGTAGGAAAAAAGGAGCTTTCATAGGTTAGTGGGATTCTATAAAGTAGATGATGCTGCTGCTGCTGATGATGATTGTTACTATTTATTCTTCCGACAGTATTTACTGAATGTTTAGGTTACTGCATGGTAGGCATAGTGTTAATCACTTTATATTCATTAGCTTAATTAATCCTTCTAACATCCCAGAGAAGGAGCTATTATCATTCTTCATTTTACAAATGAGAAAACTGCATCTTAGAAAGGTTGTGCTTCTTGTCCAATGACACTCAGTGGAAAATAGCAGAGCTCAAGGTCTCATCCAGGTCTTTGTTGCTAAAATGCTAATTGTACAATATAAGACATACAGGGCTTCCCTGGTGGCGCAGTAGTTGAGAGTCTGCCTGCTAATGCAGGGAACATGGGTTCGAGCCCTGGTCTGGGAAGATCCCACATGCCACGGAGCAACTAGACCCGTGAGCCACAAGTACTGAGCCTGCGCGTCTGGAGCCTGTGCTCCGCGGCAAGAGAGGCCGCGACAGTGAGAGGCCTGCGCACCGTGATGAAGAGTGGCCCCCGCTCACCACAACTAGAGAAAGCCGTCGCGCAGAAACGAAGACCCAACACAGACAAAAATAAATTAATTAAAAAAAATTTTTTAAAATATATATATGTAAGACATACAGACAACAGTTAGGCATAATGAAAATTTTTCCATTTACAAGAACTTTGTTCCCAACACATGTACAAGGCTTATTTATACATTAAATACATTAATAAAATGACCTTCATTCCTATGTATTATAGTTGTTATAACAGACTATTCTTTGTGTTCTCCAAAAATTCTTGGTAAATGCAACCACTAGCTGATGAAAAGCTTCATAATTTCTTAAGTCTAAAAATTTATGTCATTAGGCCTCTCATCTCTTCTCTAAACATAGTAAAATTTTAGGGAACATTTTGAAATTAGTAAATGTTGCCCAGAAAGAATGATGTAAAAAATCGTGGCATATGAGAACACCACTTGTGGGTTTTCAAAAGGACATTACATAATCTTGCAGGAAATGAACTCCCTGACACAGGAATGGATCTGATAAGGTCAAATTACAGTTTACGCATCTGTCCTGAGAGGACTGACTCTTTCTTATAACATTAGCTTCTCTTTAACATCCACAAGGATATGTCATTCCTTAATTGTTAATGGTGAAACAGTTTTCTACTAGATCATACTTCTTGGGAGTAAAGTAAAATAGTAATTGCATTAGTTTTCTATTGCTGCCATAACAAATCACTAGCAATTTAGCAGCTTAGAGAACAAATTTATCTTACAGTGTCTGTAGGTCAGAAGTCCAGATGGACTCGGCAAACATCACAAGGCTGAAATCAAGCAGACAGCAAGGCTCTATTTCTTACTGGAGTCAAAGACTGTTGGTAGAATCCAGTTCCTTGCAACTCTAGGACTGCAGTCTCCATTTGCTTTTCTTACTATTGCCCGAGGGTTATTTTCAGCTTCTAGTGGCCACCTGCATTTTCTAATACCTCACCCTCTTCAGTGCCATCAATGTTGAGGTGAATCCTTCTCAAGCTTCAAATCTGTCTCACCTCTCTTCACCTTCTCCTTTGCCTCTGTTTTCCTCTGAATTTCTCTAACTCTACTATGTTTCTCATCTTTAAGGGCTCAAGTGATTGCTTTGGGCATAGTGGATTATCCTAAATAATCTTCTGTCTTAAAATCAGCTAATTAGCAACCTTGATTCCATCTGCACAGTGCCTACACAGCAGTACCTCGATTTGTGTTTGATTCAATAACCAGAGGATGGGAATCTTGGAGTAACATCTTTAGAATTCTGCCTACTACTGTAAACTTGGTCACTTTTTGTGTCAATAAATCTAAGTCATATTTTTAGTTGCAATAAATTAATACAATCTTTGAACTACACTATCAGAAATTTTAATACATGCATATCTAAAAGTCTAGAAACATTTGAATTACTAAGTGGTTACTTGATATTCTACAATTGAAAAAGTTTGATCTCTTTCATTTGGAGTTGTAATTGCATTTGTATCTCCTGTTATTCTTCAGTTACATGAATTTGTTTTTTTCCATCGTTCTCTAAATCTACAACAAAGGCATCTCAAATTAAATATATTTTTAGAAAGACCTTGACTGTCTTAATTAAAAGGAAATTACAAAATTACTTGAGCACTTCATTTAACAATGCCATTCCCTTTCTCTCATCATAGATAGGTAATTGATTTTACATATATTTAACATAATCAAATAGCTACTTAATCTTTTTCAGTGCCTAAGTGCACTCGTAACTGCTAGTGTTGATTTGGATGTACTGGAACGCCTCCCCCTTGGAGAGCACACATTGTCATCTCACAGGAACATACAAAAGTGCTATGAAGACACACCTGGTAGGACTAAGAGTATTTTGTCTTAAAATATCCCCTTGTCTTATTTACTACCCATCACATGGATTGCAATGCTGGTCCTTGGTGTGAATTTGTAATTTATTTTTCAATGTAAGGAAAAATTCCAAGTAAACTGAAGTCTCTACCTTATCCTATATGGGGGGATCAGCCATAATGTCAATTTTCTGTGTTCCATTACAGCACCTCCCCCTTTGCCCCCACACACACCGCAGAAAAGGCCAAGCAAGAATGATAGTCTTAATCACCGTATTTTAACTCTAGCCTGTGTTTTTAAAGAATGATTAGAAGGCAAAATATAATTCCTCCCCTCTAAGACAATTATTAGTTGCATTAATATACTCTAATGTGGTGTCATTTTAAAAATTGCATTCTCCCATGTTCAATCAGTAATGAATTCTAGCAAAACTGAGCTAAATTCATCAGCCTTGTTAATCCACTAAAATCCTCTAAGATAGGCAGGGACACAGTTCTGAACACTTTACTTACTTTTTGATGGAAATACATTCTCAAGCCATAGATCTAACTTATGAAGTTTAAAATGAATGCCTCCTTTTAAATCAAGATAACTGGGAAGTATGTGACTCTTTGACATAATCACTTCAGAAGCTGGAAACTTTGCCCTTGCCTCAAATGACTTTTTCAACTTCATCCCTTGCTTCTATCATATTTGACAAATATACCTTAGGTACAAAGCTCTGTGTTAGGCAGCAGAGATAAGGAGAAGAATATCACAGCCCCTGTTTGCATAGTGAACAGTCTGGTGGAGGTACTGGGAGGATGCTGCTGGTACAGTGCTGAGAGGGCTGTGACAGACACATATACCCAGCCTCCGGGAGCACAGAAAAGATACAGAAATGTTCCAGTGCCACCGGTCAACTTGCCTTTCTCCAAATACATCGTGCACGTTCCTGCCTCTGTGCCTTTCATCACATAGCATCCTAATCCTATAATGTGTTGTATAACTACAGGAAACTTTTCACATTTTGAAGGCAATTTAAAAGAATAAATTGTCCATGATTTTACCTACTACCCCAATACAGGCACAAGTGCACCTCCTCAAATTGCACTAAAGGACCAGGTCCTCATCATTTGTAGTGTATGATTTGTGACTCCAAGAAACATAGTTCAGAGGTAAAAAATAAGAATATACTACCTCCCTCATTAGGTATTTATGATAATTGAATATGACCACATAGGCCAATGAAAACACTACATAAACTATAATGGACTATTTAAATATATTATACCTGGCCTTTTTCTTTAGATATTTCTGTGCACTCTTTACAAGTTTCTCTTCACCCCCTTGACTGAAGTAATTAGAGGACTGCAACTGTGCTAGGGATTTCTCATTTATCACCTAACATCTGTAGAACTTTGCTTTTACGTTTCCCTTCTACCTCTTCATTACCTGTAGTACATTGTCTCTACAGACACCCAGAAATTGCTTACACACATTCCTATTTTCTTATCTTAAAAAAACACTTCACTTTACCTCTTTTACCTGCAACCATTTTCTGTCTTTACCATGACATCTCCTGGAAAATTTGTCTAAATGTAACTGATTTCGTTGTTACTGATTCTGCTGATGGTCCCCTAAATATATTTTCATGCCCACAAACCCACATATCTAATTCTGCATTTGTTACCAATGACCTTCATAGGCAGAACAGCTAATTTCATACCTTCATTACCTTTAAAACATTAGCATTTTGTCAAGCTAAACACTTCTTGAAAATTTGTACTCCCAGGCTTTCATAAAATTGTAACTTCTTAGATCTCCTCAAATATAATTAACTCAACAAATAACTTGAGTATTTACTCTGCCAGGACTTTCTCTGTCACTTTTACGAGGTTTCTCTGTCCTTAGACCTGCCACGTAACTTAGATCATTTCTTTGCCGTATTTTCATGTTTCGTGTTACTTTCTTTTTTGAAACACCAACTTATTCTCATGTACAGGATGCATGTATAACATAAATTATTTCAAATGTATTCAGCATATGATAAAATGGGAGGGAGAGCTCTTCCTTAGAGTACAATGTTAACTAGTAAATGTTGAAGGAATAATATATCTCGAAAAATGGATGGATGTTAAAACGACTGGATAAAAGCTTGAAGAGGATCAGGATACCACTTGAAGATATCTCAGCATGTATTACTTATAAATTACACACAAGAAAATCTTAACTTCACAGGGGAGAAACCTGGCAGACATCATCTTAACCAAGTGATCAAAGTTAACATCACCAATAATAGGACCCACTGGCGTCGAGTGTCTCCTAACACAATTCAGTAAGACAACATCACCCATTATGTGGTATTCCTGATGAAAA
Organism: Orcinus orca; assembly: GCF_937001465.1. Taxonomy (NCBI): domain Eukaryota; kingdom Metazoa; phylum Chordata; class Mammalia; order Artiodactyla; family Delphinidae; genus Orcinus; species Orcinus orca. The sequence goes on from NC_064576.1 coordinate 22,663,896, forward strand.
TGCAAAATCTGAATCTAATCAGATGGAAAGATTGATAAACCCAAACAAGAGAATTCTATTAAAAAACTACTTTATAAAACTATTCTAGTCTGGTGTCCTTTTCAGAACATCAGTTCATACCAGTTCCAGAGTAAATGAAATTAAATGGACACAGGACAACAAAATGCAATGTGTAATACTTCTGAATCAGGAATATTAAAATTGTTGCAAAGTTCATTTTTGGGAAGTTAACAGTGTATTAATACTAAACGTTCTGGATTCTTCTTTGTACTGTGGTTATGGAAGAGAATGTCCTTCTGAAGAAATACACGCTGAAGGGGTAAAGAATAATGATGTCTATAATTTGCTCTCAGATACTTCTAATAATGTAAAGGTTTGTGGGTGGGTATTCATAGAAAGAAAAAAAGCACATGTTGCAAAATATTAACACATGGTGAATCTAGGTGAAGGCTATATAAAACTGCTGTACAATTCTTGCAACTTTTTAAAAATTTATTTAAAAAAATTTTTTTGGCTACGTTGGGTCTTGGTTTCTGTGCATGGGCTTTCTCTAGTTGTGGCTAGCGGGGGATACTCTTGGTTGCGTTGCGCAGGCTTTTCATTGCGGTGGCTTCTCTTGTTGCGGAGCACAGGCTCTAGGTGCAAGGGCTTCAGTAGTTGTGGCACATGGGCTCAGTAGTTGTGACTCGCGGACTCTAGAGCACAGGCTCAGTAGTTGTGGTGCACAGGCTTAGTTGCTCCGTGGCATGTGGGATCTTCCTGGACCAGGGCTCGAACCCGTGTCCCCTGCATCAGCAGGCGGATTCTTAACCACTGTGCCACCAAGGAAGCCCACAACTTCTCTTTAAGATTGAATTTTAAAATATGTGGCAAATATTAGGGAAAGAGTAGTGAAAATGGTGGATAATGATTCTGCCCTAATGGAGCTTACATACTGAGACAAAAATTAACTGTAAAATATGTAAAAGCATAAGTATAGATTATGATACATTCTATGAGGGAAATAAATTATGCAAAGTGGGAGAAGCCCTCTTTAGAAAGTGTGATCAGGAATTCTCTCTTCAGAGATTACATGTGAATTGAGATGGAGTGAGTGTAACCCAGTCATACGAAGAGTTTGCAGAAGAGCATCCTAAAAAAATCACAGGTGTTTTACCTATTCAACTCCTTCCCCTCCCCTCAATTTACTGCCTCTTAGTTTTACCTTTTCTAGACTGTCATATAATTGGAATCATACAGTACATAGCTTTTTTGACTGGCTTCATTCACTTAGAAATATGGATTTATGATTCTCCCACTTTCTTTCATGGCTGAATAGCTCACTTTAGTCTTCAAAAATATTCCATATATAGATATATCACACATTGTTCATCCATCTATCTATTGAAGGAATTTGTGGTTGCTTCCAGTTTGGGGCAATTATGAATAAAGCTGCTATAAAAATTTACACGCAGATGGACATAAGTTTTCAAAGCAATTAGGTAAATATCTAAGAGAATGATTACTGGAATGTATGTTAAGAGTATGTTTAGCTCTTTAAGAATCTGCCGAACTGTTTTCCCAACTTGCTGTACCATTAGTTATGAATGAGTTTCAGTTGCTTTTCAAAAGTAACATTCAATATTGTAAGTTTAAAAAATTTTTTCTTTGTACCATTATAATAGATGTATCGTAGTAACTTGTTTTTTTAGCACCTTTTTAAAATAAGGTTTCTTTAGAACACAGCTGCACCATTCATTTGTGTGTCGTCTATGGCTATTTTCACGCTATAATGGCAAAGTTTCGTAATAGTGAAACAGTTGCATATGATCCACGAAGACAAACTGGTTCCCTACAGAAAAAGTTTGCAGACTTTTGTCTTAAAATAATTATTTAAAAAATGTATTGAAAAATTAATTATATACATTTCTAAAATTATTCTTTGGAGTTTTAATTTTACATTCTAATAGTTTCAGATAAAATTAATTAAAATTATATAATTAATTTTTTTGGATAAAATTCTGAACAGTATAATGGATTACTGGGAACTTTCACAGAGAATATTCTACAGATAAAATTAACTCTTCTTTTTGTCCTGATATGACTTAGTGCATTTGGAAAATAGAAAATGAAGTGAATATAAATCTTAGGAAGGGATGTATCATGAAGTACTTAAAAGAAAAATAGAAAATGGAGGAGCTAATATGTTTTAATTGATGACATATGCCAGAATTTTTATGTAATAACTCCATTAATTTTTAAAAATAAACCCATGATACAGTTGGTATTATATCACTAATTATGAAAAAAGTGACAATCATAAAGTTTTCCAAAAGCATAGAATTACTAATAAATGGATACTCCAAGATTTGAACATATTCCTAAATGATAACAAAATTCTTTGGTTTTCAGTGCTGCTCAGTACAAAATATCACATGACGAAAGAAAATATATCACCTAAGTCAGGGGTCCCCAACCCCCGGGCCTCAGACCGGTGATGGCCCGCAGCCTGTTAGGAACCAGGCCACACAGCAGGACGTGAGCGGTGAGCAGGCAAGCAAAGATTCATCTGTCGCTCCCCATCATCTGTGTTACTGCCTGAACCATCTCCCCCACTGCTGGCATTACTGCCTGAACCACTGCCCCCCAAGCTGTGGAAAAATTGTCTTCCATGAAACCGGTCCCTGGTGCCAAAAAGGTTGGGGACTGCTGATCTAAGTCCTTCCTACTCAATAATTAGTTGAGTCTGCCACTAACAGGTGGTAATAATGATAACAATCTATCAAGGGCACTATTTCTCTTATCAAAATTTTGGATGAGTTTGGAGAATGTTACCCTTATGTAGATTGTATTTACCAAAAACTGCAATATGGAAGTGTTGATATTGTGATCTTACAGGAATCATATATATATATATGATATGTAATATCATATATATAATCATATATAAATATATTCTGTATAGCTGATATTTTTGGAAAAACTGACATATAGTGAGTCAAAGTGCCACAGACATGAACTCAGGATAGAATGACTATTTTTAAAAACAAAGATGTAGCCTATAAAAATATGTGTCTTAGCCATGGACCTCTGGGGCATATGGAAGTTCCCATTTTCAGCACCTGAGAGCTTTGGGGTTTATCTAGAGGAAAAACTTTAGATATACTGGATTTAAAAATCAACATAGAGGGACTTCCCTGGTGGCGCAGTGGTTAAGAATCCACTTGCCAATGCAGGGGACACGGGTTCGAGCCCTGGTCCAGGAAGATCCCACATACCGCGGAGCTGCTGAGCCTGCACGCCACAACTACTGAAGCCCGCGTGCTCTAGGGCCCGTGCTCCGCAACAAGAGAAGCCACTGCAATGAGAAGCATGGTAACGAGATTAGCCCCCCACGCCCCCGAGAAAGCCTGCGCACAGCAAGAAGACACAACACAGCCAAAAATAAATAAATAATAAAAAAACATTGAAAACAGATCTATTTTTAATATAGTAACTAAATTCATAAATGATCATCAAGATTTAGAGTACCATAAATATTTAATTGCTCCAATTGTCACACTTGCTGTTTAAGATTCACATTAAAATTGGGAATTTTAATTGGGAATACAGGCAGCAGCAATCTCTCTTAACAGAAGATTGGCTTAAGTAAGTTTATTACAAACATACCATCTGTTCTGCATCTCTTCTTAGATCAAGACACAATAGACTTAAGCATATGGACTGTAGGTTGTGAACAAGAAAGGTTTTTGAGCATGCTAGCTTTTTTGGATTTCTGTTTTGTTTTGCTTTTGATTGTTGTGATTTGTTTGTTTTTCAACAATGTATGCTTTTATTCCTCTGGGGGTAATTTAAATGTCATCCTGTTTGAAGGCTAAATGGAAGCACATGCCTTTTAAATGATATTTTGTTTCTTAATTTGAGATTGGGCAACATGATAGAGGTAGCTAAAATTTCCAAAAACATTTTTCTGCCCCAAACTCTTCAGAGTTAAGTTTAATATGTTGACAACCATTGCTATGGGAACAAACGTTGTCCTCACTGCTTTGTATCTTTTCCCTATTTCCCTTGCCTCCTAAAAGTTCATAGATCCAAGAGCACAGATGATCTCTTGGATGGCCATACTGTATTGTTCTGCATGCAATAAAATAGCAATAATAATGAAGATAGTATCTAATGTTCATCTTGTGTTTACTGTGTGTCACATGTTGCTCTAACTCCCTTATAACCATTAATTAATTCTCTTAAGAACATATATGTTAGGCATTATTATAATAAGAACCCCATTTTATAAATGATAAATAGGAAGAACAGTAGACACTAGCTCTTTGAGCATGGTGATTGAAAGATACCCTAAAGTACAGAGACAAAATGTATCAACTCATGTCAAAACAGTTTAAGATCAAATGGAACTTTAGGCCATTTTGAATAATAAAATTTTGAACCTTAATATAATAACTTAAAAGTTATTAAGTTTTTAAAAATTTTATTAAAATATAGCTGATTTACAATGTATTAATTGCTGTACAGCAAAGTGATTCAGTTATATATATATATATATATATGTATGTATTCTTTTCCATATTCTTTTCCATTATGGTTTATCACAGGATATTGAATATAGTTCCCTGTGCTATACAGTAGGACCTGTTGTTTATCCATTCTACAGATAATAGTTTGCATCTGCTAATCCCAAACTCCCAATCCTTCCCTCCCCCAACCCCCCTCCCCTTTGGCAACCATAAGTCTGTTCTCTATATCTGTGAGTCTGTTTCTGTTTTGTAGATATGTTAATTTGTTGTATTTTAGATTCAACATATAAGTGATATCATATGGTGTTTGTCTTTCTCTTTCTGACTTATTTCGCTTAGTATGATGATCTCTAGGACCCCCCATGTTGCTTCAAGGGACATTATTTCATTCTTTTTATGGCTGAATAATATTCCACTGTGTGTGTGTGTGTGTGTGTGTGTGCGTGTATATATATATATATATATATATATACATATGATATTTTGTTTCCTAATTTGAGATTGGGCAACATAATAGAGGTATGCGGTATATATATATATGTGTATATATACCACATCTTCTTTATCCATTTGTCTTTCAATGGACATTTAGATTATTTCCATGTCTTGGCTATTATAAATAGTGCTGCTATGAACATTGGGGTGCATGCATCTTTTCAAATTATAGTTTTGTCTGTATATATGCCCAGAAGTGGGATTGCTGGATCACATGGCCAAAAGTTATTAAGTTTTATTATCATATTTAAAATTAAATTCTAATTCCAAATTAGGAACCATTATTTCTTGACTTGATACTTAATATTACACCTTTCTCTCCTTATTGAGCTGGACATTTGTATTCAAATGAAGCTACCTTTTTATAGATCTGTGTAAAAAGAAAGATTAATATGAGATTCATCACTGCACTCTTCAGTCTGTCCAGTCAGAAAAATATCAGCATTTTGATTACTGAACTGTTTCTTTCTCAACATTTTTTACTACCATCAGGCACAAATGACTGCTTCTAAACAAATTTTTGTCAGCATCTCCTATCATTTCTGATGTAAGTCTAGTCATGACACTTTCTTGTTACTAGTTTGTATGTCTGCTTACCTGAACAGCTTTCACAAATTTGGTTCTGCCTGTCAGTCAAATAGGGCAAGAGAAAGACAAATTTCTGGAGACCCAGGACAGAAGAAGAGAGAGAATGGAAAAGACATGCAACATCAAATTCAAAAGACATGAAAAGCTTTCATGTTCAGAATATTGATTCCTGTCTGTCAGATTTCCTGCCTCTGTCTGAAACACCTAACATGTAGAATAGCCAATAGGATGGAAAAAGGAAAAATATTAAAGCATGAGAATTTATATCACTATAAAGAATTTGAACACCCAAAAAACCTTGAACCTCAGACTGGACTTAGGGGTCGGCTTTCTCATTTTTTAGTTTTGCTACTAAGAAATAGTTGTTTTGTATCTGAGTCATGGTTTCTGCCCCTGGAAACTGCGAATGATTATTTTATGTGCCACATAAAATTTGCCATGTAGATTTTTTCCTTTCCAGTTTAATTGAGATGTAATTGACACACAGCACTAAGTTAACATATACAGCATAATGATTTGACTTACACACATCATGAAATGATCACCAAAATAAGTTTAATGACCATCCATCATCTCATATAGATACAAAATTAAAAAAATATTTCTCTTGTGATGAAAACTCTTAGGATTTACTCTCAACAACTTTCATATGTAACATACAGCACTGTTAATTATAGTCATCATGTTGTACATTACATGCTTAGTACTTATTTATCTTATAACTGGAATTTTGTACCTTTTGACCACCTTCCTCCAATTTCCCCTGTCCCTGCCCCCGCCTCTGGTAACCACAAGTCCGATCTCTTCTCTGAGTTTGTTTTTGAAGTATAATTAACCTACAACACTATGTTAGTTCCTCGTGCACAACATAATGATTCTATATTACTATATATGACAAAATGATCACCCAAATATGTCTAGTTACCATCTGTCTTCATACAAAGATGTTGCAATATTATTTACTACATTTCCCATGCTGTACATTTCATCCCAGTGACTTATCTGTTTTGTAACTGGAAGTTTGTACCTCTTAATTTCCCTCACCTATTTCACTCACTGGGTGCCCAGTGTAACCACAAGCCGTCTTAAAAGTGGAAGAGGGAGGCAGAAGAAGAGAATCAGAGGGAGTCGTGACCACAGAAGACTGTTCAGGGAGATGCACTATTGGCTTTGAAGATGGAGGGAGGAGACTACCTTCCAGGGAATGCAGCTGTCTGCCAGAGGCTACAAAAGGCAGGGGAATGGCATCTCTCCTAGTCTCCAGAAAGGAAAGAGAACTGTTGACACTCTGAGTTTAGGCTATTGACATCCTAGATGGACTTCTGACCTCCAGAATTCTCTCAGATTTCAAGAAGTTAGAAGCCTGTGAAAAGCCCCAAGAGAGACCCCTGGTGAATGAGGCAAGAAGTCTTCTGATTTCACTGCACATTTTCTGACTGTGAGAAGGATACTGTCAGGTAGGTTAAATTAGTTCATGCAGACAGAATACTTAAAATATTTTCTTACATTTAGGAAGTATTCAATAAATATCACTTATTAACAACATTATTATTTTTGGGGAGAGTTCAAAAATATTTTGGAAGAAATGATGAGTCATGTGGAGTGACAATAATGAAGCAGGGTATTTGAGTAAAAGAAATATGTCTAATTCAGAATTTTTAGTCTTATGGAACTTAGAAAAGTTACTATAATTTCATTTAGATTTAGAATTAGTATAAATTAAGGATTTCACTTAGACTAGAATTTACATAAGTTACAGCTGAAATTTTTAATTGAATTCATAAAATGTTTTGATACTATCACCAATTTAGTGGACTGAAAGACTTAATGTAGAAAAGAAGATTTTTAAACAATTGTTAATGCTTTAATAATTGCAAAAGTTTAACTAGTAAAAGAATTTAAATAGGATGCTTCTCTCTTAGTAAGATTTAAAATAACTGAAAGACATATCAGTTATCCAAAGACCTCCTCTTTGGGTTCCCATCATTTGTTATATTCTTGCATATCTTATTCCTTCTGGTTTATACAATGAAAGTCTACATGAACATAATTTCAAATAGATATAAGTAAGAGGTAACAGCTATGAACATGCTAGTAAATGTTGTTTAAGGGAGAGTGACTTTGCCAAGTCCTATAATAGAACTTAGATATTTTTTAAGTTTTTTTCTTATTATAAAAACACATGAAATGTTAATATAATTTAAAAAATCTAAATTAAAAGACAATGAAGAAAAAAACAGATCATTATAAGATATCAGAGAAAAAGTTAATATCCCTAATATGCAACTTAACATTAAACCTGACTAATATTCATCTTCAAAGAAATATATTCATATTAATAATAATATACCATTTCAAATAATTAACTAAGCTAAAGTATAAGAGAATACTAAATTCTGTGAGACTGAGGTGAAACAAACAAGCTCATGTTCTGCCAATGAAGAGAAATTTAAATAGAATTCCTCTAAACTGATTTGGCAAAACATTAAAACCTTAACGATAATCAAAATTTTGAATCAGATATTTGTTACTTATTGATAAATCTTTAAAATAATTATAAATATGAATAAATTATTTGTGCCAAACAGTATATACTGAAATTTAATGTATAGTAACAAAAATGAATATTTTAAAGACTGAGAAAAGTCTTTTCAATATATATTATTTTTTTCTTGGTAACTATTAGGGAACTCAAAAAAGAATAAAGGAGAAAAATACAAAGTATCAAAATCTTTTTTCTGCAGAATTAAATATTTGGATTCCTTTTGTTTTCATTTACAAATATATTCTTCTAAAGTCTTTTTAAAACATTTTTTACAATTTTATTGAGGTACAATTGATATACAAAAAACCGATATGTATTTAATGTACACAATTTGATATTTCAACTTGGATACACATTTTTCCAAAGAAGACATACAAATAACCAACAGGTATATGAAAAGACGCTGAACGTTACTAATCATCAGGAAAATGCAAATCAAAACCACAGTGAGATATTACCCTACACCTGTTATGATGGCTATTATCAAAAAAAATTAAGGATAATAAGTGATGGTGAAGATGTGGAGAAATTGAGATCCTTGTACAGTGTTGATGGGGATGTAAAATGGTGTATGTGTAGCCACTATGTGTAACCATTATGGAGGTTACTAAAAAAATTAAAAATAGAACTACCTTATGATCCAGCAGTACCACTCCTAATTATATGTCCAGAATAACTGAGATCAGAATCTTGAAGAGCTGTCTGCACTCTTATACTTATTGTAGCCTTATTCAAAAGAGCCAAGATACGGAAACAATCTAAACGTCCATTCGAAGATGAATAGATAAAGAAAATGTGGCATGTACATATAACGGAATATTGTCTTAAAAAAGAAGGAAATCTTAACATTTGCTACAACATGGATAGACCTGGAGGACAGCGTACTAAGTGAAATAAGTCACGGTAGTTCAAATATGTATGATTTACCCTTAATGACTGACAGTCACATTGGGGAATTTATTTAATCCCTGAAAGGCTAATAAAAATGATGATTCTAATAGCACCCAGATGAATGTATGATTCCACTCTTATAAGGCATCTAAAATAGTCAAACTTACAGAAGCAGAAAAGAGAATGATGGCTACTAGGGATTGAGAGGGAGGAGAAATGGGGAGTTGTTGTCCAAAGGGTGTAAAGTTACAGTTATACAAGATGGGTAAGTTCTGTATATCCGCTGTATAACATACATAGTGCCTACAGTTACCAATATGGCATTGTGTACTTGAACATTTGCTAGGAGTATATTATATTATATTTTGTATTTTATGATTTGTTTGACATTATTTTTCCTTTTTTCTGGAAAGTTCTAATTTTTGAGAAAAATATCAAATAGCTAAATATTATTAAGGTTGGGAAAAATCATGCTTTGTATACAGACAATTTAAATTTATATTCCTCTGTGTGTGTTTAAATTTTCTGTATATTCGCCTAGCTTTTCTCAGACTCTCCATGCTAATTTACTCTTTCTTCATTTGTTTCTAAATCAGATTCCAGATTCATTTAGCTGTTTGTATGAGTTTAGAAACACATTTTTTTTATTTGTGTCAAATTTGATTAGGAAATATATTCAACTGTTAAAATTTCACACTTGAGGACCAGATAGTGCTAAGTTTTGCCACTTAACAGCTGTCATTCATGTCAAGGAACTTATTTAATCCCTGAAAGGCTAATAAAAATGAAGATTCTAATAGCACCCAGATCAATGGACTCTTTGAGGATTAAATTATGTAATTCAAAGAAAGTGCCTAGATCACATCTGATTTATGATCATTTGTTATTATAACAGCTTAAATGTTAAAAAACGTTTTTCCTTTTTCAAAGAGAAGGAACATTATCTAATCAAAATATGGCGTCCTCCCGCCTGGAGAATTAGAATTGATTTATTAAAAATGTAAATGAAAAAGAGACTTAATATTAGGGTTTTGACATCTAAATAAGACATTACATCAAGTTAATAAAGGGAAAGCTTTGGCAAGAGAAAGTACTTTTTTAATGCCTTTATTTCTTCTCTTATAGATCAAATAACAGCCTTAAGAATTGTTCATTGAATTTTATCTAAAGAAAGATACAATCAGACAGGAAGATGAAGGGAGTGAATCCTTCCCTTTCCAGTCTGGATTTTTTTTTTTTTTTTTTTTTTTGCGATACACGGGCCTCTCACTGTTGTGGCCTCTCCCGTTATGGAGCACAGGCTCCGGACATGCAGGCTCAGCGGCCATGGCTCATGGGCCCAGCCGCTCCACGGTGTGTGGGATCTTCCCGGACTGGGGCACGAGCCCGTGTCCCCTGCATGGGCAGGCGGACTCTCAACCACTGCGCCACCAGGGAAGCCCCTCCAGTCTGGATTTTTGAAGAAGAGGATATTGAAGGCAGATTTCTTCAACTGTGCTTCCAGTGTAAAACTCTGGAGAGTTCACTTCCACGTGTATGTGGCTAGCCAGATTCATGCTGAACACCCAGGGATAAAACCACAATGTGCCTAGTGGTCCTTGCTCAGCCCCAGGAGCACCAGAGATGAACCACTGCCTAGCAGTGGAGGGCATGGCATGATGCAGACACCCTGTCCCCTTCCTTCCCACATTTCATGAAAGTCACACAACCTCTTCTTCCATTCCTACATCTAGACATCATCTTAAAGAGGACCAGTAGAGAGGATGAAAACCGAAAGACTGAGCGTTTTGTTTACAGACTGACAAATTGGGGGGAGTGTAGAAAATACAGTCCTCTGATCAACTATCCAGACAAGAAGAGAATAAGTATAAATTTAGGATAATGAGAATGCATACAGAGTAACTATGATCAACTTGCAATCCTGCCACAGGAGTTATTATTGTTGTTTTTGTTTTTAGGGGTGTGTGTGTGTGTGTGAGTGTGTGTGTATTTAAGTAGTACTTTTTCCTTTTTATTTGACTCTTATGTCTCACCTTTTTTCCCCATTGCCTTTAAAGACTTCCTATTAAGTATTCCAATGGTAATGATAAAACATAATCGGTATTTCCAATATCCTATTATTCAACTTTTAGATCCTTTTCGTTATGTTTTTGTTAGAAATTATATTTTAGTGCATATCTTTGTAATTTATTTGTGGATGAGATTATTTTCTCAGACTAAAAATAATTTATCAATAAGAAAATACAAATTCTCTTAAACCTTTGATGTACATTTGCAAAGAGTTGTTTCAGTTTACATTCTCCTTATATTGTTGCAAGCAACAATAAGTTTGCTATAAGGAATGTCATTAGAAATATGCAGATACTACAACACAGCTCTGTTGAATACAAAATTGTGGACAATTTTCCATAATAAGGTCTCCTGAGCAATTAAAACAGCATTATATTATAGACACTAAGTAGTAGAGACAAGAAAAGGGGGTGGGGAAGCACCAAAAATGTCCCATTTAATGTCATAAGCTTTTCTGAAGCCAGGACACAAATAAATGACTAAATCTGTCTGACACTGTATTTCAGGCATCCCTCTTCATTCTTTTGCACAAAGATCCTCTTGTGAAGAAATCTCAGTATTAAATTCTAGATCATCATATGTTCTAAAATAATTCTGAATTCAAAGAAAAACATCCAAAGTACAAATGAATATAATTTTTTCACTGCTTAGAAAGTACAACTCTACCTGGATTTCACATCCTCTAAAATCTGGTCCCACTACTTTTTTCTCATCTCAATTCTCGGAACTACTTAACTCACACTTTACTTCAGCCCACAATGCTCTTGGGAGCTCAGTCATCCTCATTCACTTGTTCTCAGGCTGATTCCCCTAGTACAGCCTAGACTTAAGGAATCACTCAAGTCTCATGTTTTGCATAAGATATTCAGTTAATACTCTTCAAATGTAATTTCTCATAAAACAATTCTTACCAATCAAGACTTTTTAATTATGATTTTTAAATCTTAAGAATACAAAATTATCAAATGCTGGGGTCATACTTGCCTTAATCTATCTATCTATCACCTATCTACCTACCTACATATCTACCTACCTACCTACCTACCTATCCATCCATCCATCCATTCATACATCTATCCATCAGTACATACAATTTTGATATTTTTCAGAATGATTATAGAACAGTATCAACTTACTGTTAAGAAAAGCATTTTATTTGTGACATATAGCACTTCCATTAAGGAGTGGAAATTAGTATATGCTGAAGACTTACTTTGTGGGAGTGTGATTGAATTTATTTTCTAATTGACTTATTTACAATATTATGTTTATATTCTCTCTGTGATTAACATACCTTATAAAAGCTCAATAGCATTTTAAAGTAGTTATTAAGGCCTTGGTATTATTTCACTCAGGGTACTTGTTTTTGTTACAGAGGTCAATAACTACTGGCTTGACAAAGTACAAAGAGATGTGTTTTGCCTAGGGCATTGTGTTTTCTAATGGAAATAATATACAAAAAATATAGATGTTTTATTTCTGAATCAGTGATAAGCAGCAGATTGTGAGAGAGTAAAGAATGAATTTGATTTTACTGAACTTGAAGCTGGATTGACATGGCATGTTTGAAATAGTCATTACTTTTCCATAGCTGCAATAACTCTGGAGTGAGTTATAATTGCGGTTTGACTGAAGTAAAATTAAGTATAAAGCAAGGAACAAAGACTACAAGTCAAAGCAAAGGTAGCTCTAAAATGTTTCTGTGAGTGGGCGTAATCTAACATTCCTCTGGTGAGGCCATTTTCTCTCATAATTTAGTAAAAACGATTCTTTCTATTGGACTTTTGGTGCCATTTTCCTTCCTGTTGTAGGAAAGACTTTTTGGTACCAAGGAACTGAACTCCTCACAGACATATTCTGTGAGGCAAATGAGGTGAAGGGAGGTTATGACAAAGGTAAGAGATGATCTCAGAGTACTCACTATGTTTTGAATCCTCAAGTGGCTCACAAGGAGGGAGAATGGTGAGTAAAAATGGACTCTTTAAGATGGTGTATTCAGGGTATGGTATCTAAAAGTTAATCAAACTTTTATGATATCAAATCCTCAATCCTTCATGGCATCTTCCATATAATATTCTGCCAAAGAGTGTCTCTTTTTATATTCCATAATATTTTGCCAAATCTTAGGAAGAAGAGGGAGGGAAATAGGGGAAAAAATATTCTGCCATATGTGATCATTCAAATCCTCGTCAATAAACATTTCTTAAACATAGCTATGGGCAAGGCATTGTTCCGGTAGTTATCAGTATTCAAATGACGTGTGAGACATGGTTCCTGTCTCTAAAGAATTAACAATGTTATAAATGATATTGATATATAATTTTAAGTCAGCTGGAATGTCTAAAGGAGAAAAATGGGAATTAACTATGGGGATAGGAAGTGGTTGTATATAAAATGACATCTGAGATAATCTTTAAAGGGAAGGAAGGGGGCTGAAAGATAGGTGATCAGAAGATGGATGGATTGGTTTAAAAACTAAGGGGATACAAAGTGAGCAATGGTGTATGGAAATAAAACTGCAGATTAGACACAAGTAATTCTCTGTGGCTGAATGGGATGTTTGTGTAACTATAGGTTTGTGTAATGACACATAACTCTAAGATGTGGTATATAGTGAGAGGCTGGATGTTTTTACTAATTGAATCTTATTGTTTATCCTCTGTCTGTGGAATTCTTATATTTGAGAGTTCAGATCTATCATAAGACTAATATCCTATACTCTAAGTTTGGTATTGAATTCTCTTGGCACTTCAAAGCAAAGTGTGCTTTTCAGTTTTCACAAATTGTGGAGCCAGAAAATTTAAAATCTGAGCTTAGACTATAATTTATTGATGCGTGAATATTAATTTCACTCATGAATAGGTACATACATCTTCAAATATGTCTGGCAACTAAGACTTTGTTTTTTATCTTTTATATTGGATTACAAAACACCGAGATTCCAAATTCATTGAGATTTCTAATTCACTAAGGAAATAGAGAAAGAGGTAGCGAGATAACAGTAGAGAGAAAAAAGGGAAGAGAGAAATCAGAAATCTTGATTGTTCAATATTGTTAAGGGAATAAAGAAGTGGAATATGGTAACGGGATTTCAACTTTACATAACAAATGTTGACTCTTTAGAGTTGTAATATGAGCACAAAGTTATTGGAATCAAATTGATATATTATATTATAAATGTTCTTACCAAATGCCACTCATCTCCCAACAGTAAACACTTGGAAGCCTTAATTATATTTCACTGAGTTCTGAGAAAAAAAAACATTTTTATTCGGAAAGATCTGAAATCCAAACTCTCTGAGCCTCATATTTCTTACTTGTTTATAGAGGTAAGGGTGTTCTTCACATATCCCCTGGTTCAACAATGTAGCTCTTTCCTGGCACATAATAAGTACTCAGTAAATGGTTGCAATTATTAAAGTATAAACCTTTACAGTAGGTCTTGGTTATTTGATGTTTAACTGATTTGTCTAAGAAGGAATAGAGGGAATCAAGCACTCCTTATGGACTAATCTGAATTAACTCTGATTCATATACCAGAATCAACTTGTACCCAGAAGACTCACTGACCTATCTTGGGTAGCTTTCATTTCTTGGTCCTACAGAACATATTCAGATGAATAAGGAGAATCTGCCTTACTCTTGTCTTCCTCTGAAGTTTAATAATTTATCTCCCTGTGCAGGCCTCAGACTTCCTAAGCATTGATCATACATATTTACTTGGAATCCATCAAACAAGGTGGGAATTTTCACAGATCCAAGTCTTTGCTTGCTTTTTTCCTTCAGGCTAATCCATCCTCCCACCCCCGTACACCCAACTCCCACCCTATCTGTTCTCCCTCTCACAAAATCCTGCCAGCCCCCAAACAAATATCACTTTCTTCAAAATTATTTCCTATACATCCAAATCTGAAATACTCACTTTTCAAATGACCTCACACCCTATAATGATAGTAGTGTTTCAAAATGCCAGGTAAAGGAGAAATAAAAGAGTTTTCTTTGGTAGCTGGAGAAAAGGCAACGTTAAAATTTATAGGCACCTGTGTCTAGAATAGTGGTTCTTGTCCAAGGCCAGTTCTGTGCCCGATGGGAGAGTTGTCAGTGTCTGAAGACATTTTGCTTATCATTCCTGAAGGAGGAGAGGATATTACTGGTACCTAGTGGGTAGGAACCAGATGCTGCCAAACATCCTACAGTTTATGATATAGCCCCCTATACCCCCACCCCCCGGCAAAAAACAAAAACAAAGACTTATCCTGTCAAAATGTCAGTAGTGCAGAGGCTGAGAAACCCTGAGCTGGAGCGAGATATCAACACCTCATTTCCCTCCCTCATTGCTAAAGACTGAGTATCAGAGTGTGCTGCTAGAACAGCGGTGGCTCTTTGTCATCACAGCTGATCCAAGTGCAAGCGCCCCTGTTTCACAGGGAGAGTGTAGCCTCTGCAGCAGAAGAAAGGCTCTGCTAGTGAACATTTTCTGTTCTCCTTTTCTCAGGCTGTTGAAGTGTAAGCAAGCTTCCAGGGACTCAGACATACTATGGGAAAGGGATAACCAAGACCATAGCAATTTTTTGGTTGTGATTCTAAAACTTAAATTTTTTTAGAAGTGTGATTTTTTTGGCAATATGATAAAAATGCACACATTGGTTGTAACAATAGCTGTTTCTGAGTAGCTCCCATTTGTCAGGAATTTTACATATGCTATTTAATCTTCACAAGACCTCTTTGAGGTAGACACTATTATCTGCATTTCACAGTATTCTCTTTATCCTTATATTTCATTTACATTATTTTCTTTCTTTGTTCCTGAATAAACTGGTAGTTAGTTGTTCCTAAGAAAAATGTTACTTGTATTTAAATCCTTGTGCTTTGCACAGTGGTTTGATAATCATCATCATCATCATAATAATATAATGATGGTGAGGATGATAATATTAACTAACCCTGTGCTTTTCCATGCACAGGAAAGTATACTGAATTCTCTTTGCAGTATTACTTCTTCTAACTCCACTAACTCAGCTTAGTTTCTTTCTAACACCGTGGGAGAGATATTTAAAAATTAGAATAATATTAAAAAAATATGAAATACATCATATGAAATGTCCCACATTCTCCAGTTTCTAATAGGATGAGGCTAAGTAAGCAATAAGCAGTCTGAATCTAGAGCCTCTGATCGGAATCACTCTGTGATAGAGACGATGCTCTATACCTGTTTATCAGTATTGATTAAATGAATCATACAATCTTCTGCTTGGAGAACTTTCAAGAAAAGATGCATGCAGCATGCAGTGATGCAGTCACACGTGAGGATGACTGGACGGCTGCTCAGAAAGTTCTCTCTAAGCTTTAACTTAATTCTTTAACCTCAGTCCACAGTTTATAACAGGCTAAAGCAGGCTAATTTGTAAACATCAAGGGGCTCCATTTCTATGAGATAGTCGCATATTAACCAAGCTTGATGTAATTGAACAGAATAACAATACAATTAGCTTACAGTGGGAAAAACAACATAGAAAAGACAATCCAATACACAATCTCTTCTTATAGGTACTGAGTAGAAAATGCCAAACTTCATATTTGAAGGTTTCTTTGTGAGCGTAAAATTAAACTAAGAGTGTTAGTAATAAGAATTCAATATTTAATGTTATATTAAATTACCCTCAGTGATAGATCATCACAAAAAGTTATAAGCGAATCTCATGGCAGGTTATCTACTTTGTGTGTAAGGTAATTCCATTCTGATACATTAGTATTAAAGTTAAATTTTATCTCTGAAGCCTCTCTAATTCTATGTATTTTTAAGTTGTTACTATAATTGCTCTTGTGGGAAAGGGTTTGGTGGCAGACCTTACTGCAGCTGTTATTTGTGATAGATGCTTATATTTGATTTTTTAATTTTTGAATTCTCCAGTTATTTTAATTGTTATTTAATTTTATAAACAGTAATGTAATTAAATGTCATGATTATTTACAATTTATGTATTTAAGCCATAGATCTAGGCACAGCATTTCTATAGAATAGGACAAGCAGATTACCAGGATTTACTTATGATGTTATTATCCAATATAAATGATTAATAGATGATCTTTTAATTAATTAATTTTCACAAAGCTTTCCCATCTGTAGATAGCACTCCCATTTCAACTTTCAAAGTATAGTTGCATACATTTCTAGAAAATTTAATTTATTATTTGTCCATATCAGAAATTATACTTTGTTTAAAAGTATAATGACCAATAGGATGATGATGATGATGATTAAATTTCAGATGTTATTTTATAATGATTTCACAATATTCATATTAATTGGATCCTTGTGACACTATGACTTACTTAAGTTACGGGTCCCATTTCCCAGATGAGAGACCTTTGCTAATCTAAGTTTGATGATGTTCCTAAGATCAGCAAACTAATTAAAGAGAGGGTCAGAACTTGGATTTAGGTGTTCTGACTCTAAAGCCTACAAACTTTCCAGTTTTGTTTTCTTTCTTATAAATAGTAGCAAACATTGCTGTATAGTGCATCATATTTTCCTCTAAAATATTTAATCAGACTCTTTGTTTGCACAGTTCTTTGTATATGTAAAAAGAACTGAGTCTATTTTCTATTTTTTTTTTCTTTTTTTTTTTTTTTGCGGTACGTGGGCCTCTCACTGTTGTGGCCTCTTCCATTGCAGAGCATAGGCTCCGGACGCACAGGCTCAGCGACCATGGCTCACGGGCCCAACCGCTCCACGGCATGTGGGATCTTCCCGGACGGGGGCACGAACCTGTGTTCCCTGCATCGGCAGGCGGACTCTCAACCACTGTGCCACCAGGGAAGCCCTATTTTCTATTTTTTTAGTTTGCAAATCTAAATAGATTAGATATTTCAATGATCTTGAAATCTATCACCATGTTGAAGAAACTGAAATCACATTATAAAATCAATCACAGGAAAAGAAAAAATTGAAATACCTTATTTTGTAATGCATGCGTACATTACCATAGTCTGAATGTTTGTGTCACTCCAAAATTCATGTGTTGAAGCCTAGTCCTATTTGGAGATGGGACTTTGGGAGGTGATTAGATCACAAAGGTGGAATCCTCATGAATGGGATTAGTGCTTTTTTTTTTTTTTTTTTTTTTTTTTGTGGTACGCGGGCCTCTCACTGTTGTGGCCTCTCCCGTTGCAGAGCACAGGCTCCGGACGCGCAGGCCCAGCGGCCATGACTCACGGGCCCAGCCGCTCCGTGGCATGTGGGATCTTCCTGGACCGGGGCATGAACCCGTGTCCCCTGCATCGGTAGGCGGACTCTCAACCACTGCACCACCAGGGAAGCCCTAGTGCCCTTTTAAGAGAGACCCCCAGATAGTTCCCTCTCGGCCTTCTGTCCTGTAAGAACACAGAGAGAAAGACTACAGGCTATGAACCATGAAGCAGGCCCTTGTGAGATACTGAAACTGCCAACCTCCAGAACTGCTAAAAATAAATTTCTGTTGTTTATAAACCAGCCTATGGTGTTCAGTTATAGCAGCCCAAACAGACTAAGACATATGTGGACATATAAATGTGTGTTTTTAAATACCAGATTTTCTTGCACAATGTTCTGTTGGGGAAATGGGTCAAGGTGGTGACATTTGCTTTATATAAAAATGTTTTCCGGGGCTTCCCTGGTGGCCCGGTCCGGGGGGATCCCACATGCCGTGGAGCATCTGGGCCCGTGAGCCATGGCCGCTGAGCCTGCGCATCTGGAGCCTGTGCTCCGCAACGGGAGAGGCCACAACAGTGAGAGGCCCGCGTACCGCAAAAAAAAAAAAAAAAAAAAAGTTTTCCGAATTATTTTATGTTCATTAAATATTACTCTCTGACTTGCTATATGCTGAACTCTGAATAGGAGAGTGTTCTGATTCCACCTACATGGCCAACTGAGCAGGTAAAGATCACTTCTTTTGTCAGTAATGTATAAGGTATCTGGATATAACAAAACAAAAACTGTTTTATAGAGAGCAGGTTCATAAAAGGAAAGGGAAATCTACAGGTCCCAGAAATAACCTTGGAATTAAAAGCACAGCCATAGCCAGAATTTTGAGATGTTTCCAAAATAATCCAGAGGTCTGGGAACTGGTTCGAGGTCCTAGAGGCTTGAAAAAGAAGTTTGGAAGCCTACTTGGGATGAAAGATATGACCTCAGACCCAGATAAGTTTAAGAAGAGGAAAGCTGCAAGCCTTGAAAACCTTCCCATTCAAAACAAGGTGTCCGTGGCCTAAGAAAATCCTACCCAGTGACTAGGAGAAGCAGTAAGGAAGTTTGCCATGACCTAGAGCTCTTATTGCAGGGGAAAGGGCCTGAGTAATACATAGATAAATTTAAACTCAAAATCCATTCACATTAAAAACATTTTTTTTTACACGTCCTGCATGGAATAGTAAACAAAAGTAAAAATTTTACCATCTTAAAATCAAATTCCCAAGAAGCAAACTCTGAAATCAGGTTATGTGGGGAGAAGGTATACTGAGGCATAATTTCAGGAGCACATGTGTCAGAGTGAGGAGAGGCAGAGAGAGACTTGGGACTGTGATGCTGTAACAATAAAGGCCACTACTGATCAGGAGACCTGAGTCCAGGATGGCCCTTCAGAGTTGCCCTAAATGGTGAGCTGGGCCTTTGTGTCCTTGCATTGACATGAGAAGGGCAGAGCCTTGGGTCAGGCAGATACTTACAGCAGAGGGAAATTTGTGTGGAGGAACTAGGCTGTGAGCTGTGAGAAGGTAATTCTCTTGGTTGCTGGAAGAATGCACGTCTCCATCCTGAAAGTAAAGTGGGGGCATTTGTACGGTACCCCATGGCATCCACCGCCATCCATCCTTATGCTGCTCTGATCTACCTGCTTTATATAAAAGGTTAATCCCATCTGGAAACTTGCAGAATGTTGTTTGTTCTTTTCCTGGAGAAACGTTCAAGGGGAAGGTTAGTGGAACGAACTACGGCCCCTACAGCCCCTTACACTGTAGCTCGTGTCTGGGCCACGACAGATATTTGTCACCTCCCTCCCCTATTACCCTTCTAGATTCCTCTCACTTTAAAGAGCTCCTCTGAATGTCTTGGTGGCTAAAGCATTAGGGTGACCGAAACACTCATCACTAAATCCCTTCATGCTATGTAATTCTCAATCTGTGACTGCTGTACCTGTCACTTAGCATCAAAAATCACAGAGAAATACCAGGAGATGCCAAATGCATTCTTCACTGCTACTTTTCCCAGCTTTATCTCCTCCTGATTATCGTGGTCAATTGTTCATACCAGAATGTGACTTCTTTCCTTACATGATTGTCTCATGGCACAAGGAGCCAAAGTAGGCAAAAGGCAGGGCTTAAAGTTTAGTGGTTCTTTTGCTGTTTCCCGGTAGAAGAATTTTCCTTCTTGGAACCAAGATATCTAGATGTTCATATCTTAGATTTTTGGGGATAGAAAGCACAAATTCCCAAATGAGTCACCAGAAATGATGGTAAGAAAAGTCTCTCCAAGTTGAACCTTACGTGCTCAGACTTACATATTCTACCTCTTAAGGACACAACACTGTAAAATGATTATTGATTTAGACTGTACACTACATCCTGGAGAATGGTGCTCCATTCTCCCAGCCACCGTCTCCAAGCAGATATTTCAATTATTGTCTTCAGTGGCCTTTTTATTTGCATTCTGTGGAGTGTGGTAAATTTTAGGGCCAGTGGTTCCCATGATGAAGTACCCACATGTTGATATAGATTTACACTGAGCGAGAGGCAATGGTGCAATATAGGTGACAACAGGGGGGTTTGGGCCACCTGCTCCTGCAGCCTAATCTCGTCCTCTTGTACTAGATATACCAATAACTGGGTATATTAATTTTTATGTTTATTACTGCTGAGCCTGTGCAATCTAACGACTTGAGTTATCTGAGAGACCTCAGCTCATGATGTGTGGTTCTAGACATGTAGTCATGTGATATCTGATAGCCAACTGTGATTCCTGTACCAGAACCTTGTAGCATTCTGGCAGATATTTTTTTAAAGTAGTGTATAATTCTTTGTTATAGATGATAGGAATTTATTCCAGTATCGTAGGGGTCTGTGTTGTTCTTTTATTGGGGATTTCCCTAAACTCTACCAAAGGGTCACACCCTTTGTCACCACAGATGCCCTGACTATTATAGAGTTTCCTAGGTCACATGGCCCAAGCAGTAGGGCTGATTACACCATGGCGTAGATGTGTTGCAGGGCCCTTTCCTGCTCAGAGCTCAAATCAGAAGGTAAATTTTCCATGTCACATGGTAAAAGGGACAAAACAGTATTCCAAGTGTGGAGTATCCTGACTCCAGAACCTAAAGATTCCTGCTAGGAATTGTGCTCCCTTTTTAGTAGTGGGAGATATGAGAGACTTAAAACATAAGTTGTCCTTTATTTTGGAGGGGAAATCTGGGCATGCCCCAGACCACAGGACTCTCCAAAACCTCACCAATGTGGAAGGCCCTTGAATTCTCAGAGTGTTCATCTCACATCTTCTACAGTGCTTGCACATTACAAGTCCACTAATATACCCACCCTTTCTTACCCCTCTCTTTTGAATAATATAATATTATTGAAGTTGTAAACCAATGGGAATTTCTGTAGAATGTTTAGGAGCTCCATGTCCCTTGAAATTATAGTATGACTGACAGAGAAAGAGGGAGTTAACGTAGCTCTGGGAATAATCTGTGAATATAAACTACTTTGAACTTCCCTCATGATAGAGATGGAAAAGAACACCTTTACCTGGTAATTGCTACATATACATTCCTGAGACCTTATTAATTGCTCTAATAAAGATATTATATCTAGCACAGCAGCTATAGTTGGGGCTACTCTATGCTTTTGCAGAGTTTGCAGTAATACAGTATAATCCTCCAGAATCCATCTGATTTAGAAGTGCCAGATAAATTCTTTTATAAATGATGAGTTAAATGGGTATGTAATGAGGTTCATTACCTCTGCATTGTTTAGATATTCAAAAGTGTCATTAATTTTTGCCTTCAGATGAGGTTTTTTGGAAAATTTTATTTACTCTCTTAGCTGGGCAGATTCAGATGTTTCTGCTTGACCTCTCCTGTATTATAGCTATTACCCACAGGCTGAGGAACACATGTGGCAGTTCTGGCAATAACTGGGAATATCC
Organism: Orcinus orca; assembly: GCF_937001465.1. NCBI lineage: Eukaryota > Metazoa > Chordata > Mammalia > Artiodactyla > Delphinidae > Orcinus > Orcinus orca. The sequence continues at coordinate 22,686,169 of NC_064576.1, forward strand.
ATTCCAATTATACCTACTGCTGAAATAACCATCAAATGGGTTCATGGACTCAGTAGAAATGTAGGTACTCAGATAGATTCAATTTATCATCTGTTCTAATATGCATCCACTCTAAGAGGAATGCCATGGTGACGCTGAGTCCACAGGTTATCAGTGTCAACCTGGTCTCTGTTTCCCAGCAGTTCCTGAAATATCTATGTATTCCCATTTCTCTAGTGTATTTTTTATTCAAGTGAATGGACATAGGTCTCCTTGTGGGAGGATTGGATGAATCATAACTGTATGCACTGGTTGTATTACAGTTTCCTTTCTCTTGCAAACTTGGTCTTTCCATCAGTCAGTGCTATATCAGGTTTGAAGACTGGCTCAAGTCCAAAATCTGAGAAAGGATAATTATTTTTTTTATTGTACCAGCTGCCCTCTACCTCCACACCATCCATAATTTATTATTTTGATTATATAGATTGAGAAATAGCATTTTTGGCTGTCTCCGTGACATTTTGATTTTAGTAACCATCTTTATATCTCTTCACACATCTGTCTCCACTGGCTGCCACTCTGACCTTGCTGTTCTTATTGATTATGCTTCACCACCAGAACCTAATATGTTCAGATTTTATCACCCTCTCTTACTATCAGGGAGTCAGTGTCTGTAGCATTATCGTCCCTTTTAAGCCACAGAACACAGAAGACATTAACTATTTATCTTCTCAGAATCGCTGGTGCCCTTCTCAACAGGATATTCTTTTTTTTTTTCATATTTGTATTTACCTTTATTCCCTAGGAGCAAACTATTATTTTTTAAAATTTTTATTGGAGTGTAGTTGATTTACAATGTTGTGTTAGTTTCAGGTGTACAGCAAAGTGAATCAACAGGATATTCTTTATTGTTTTCATAAACAATATTTTCTAGTTCCTCCTAGAGAATATAGTTAGCTAGTGGCTTCTTTGAACTTCATAGTCTATCCACCCTAGCTTGTCAGTTCTCTGAGCTATTTTATCCTGACCTCCACCATTTTCCATGGTAACTCTTGCATTTTTACTTCATTTGGGGAAAGCCATTGATTTTTCCAAGCATCTAGGAGTCAAATTAGCCACTATTAGCACTATCTCCTTGGCGGATGCAGGGTGTTAAATCCTGTATTAAAAGAGAGCAATTCCATATCAATGAATCATATTCCAGCTCTCAAGATCTTATCCATTTATATTCTCCTAGTACACATTGGCTGGGTCCTACAGCTCCTTCAGTTTATAGTGCCTTTTCTTATTTAATAGGCCCAGCAGTTCCTGGCTCTGTTACGTTTTGATTTGACCTTAGTTATGGGGCTGGTGGCCAGCACTGAAGGTGGCTGTAAATCCAGAGAGGAGTGCCACCTGACTTGCAAGACAGAAAGAAGCTTCTGAATTGTCTTTAAGCAAGAGGGGAGTGCTAATCTTATTAGGGACAAACAAATGGGCTATTTCTGCTGCCCAGAGAGTTTAGAAAATCTGAGTTTTCAAGTTCTTGAGCATATCAACCCTTATACAGATTAGAAAGTTTGAGTCACCTAGAATCCATGTACATGGTCTGCATTTCATATAATTCTATTTTAATGATTTCAAAGAAGTAATTTAATTCCTATTCAAAAACAAATTTAAAATTGTGAATGAAATTTATCGATTACATGTATATCCATTTATAACCATTTAAAATTTGTTGCCTGCTAAATAAATGCACTTATTGCATGTAAGCATGTTTTAATCTAGCTTCACTTATTTGTTTAATTATGCATACATAAAGTTTTATTTTGCTACTTTTTGTCATAAGTACAAATTACCTAATTTCAAAAGTAAATAAAACAGGTTTAGCAATATATCTGACTATAGTAGCCAGCCTTCAAAATGGCCCCATTATCCCCCTACCTCCTGGTATCCATAGTCTTGTACAGTATTCTCCCACACTGTACATATAGTATATACTTTCATAATACTTTATTACTTTTGCACTCAGGTTATAAAAGACTGTGGTTTCCATCTGGGGATCTTTCCCTCCCTCTCCCTCTCTCTGGAGGAAGCAAACTGCCATGTTTTAAGAGGCCTTATAGAGAGGCTGACAGGAGGAAGAGCTGAACTCTCTGGTGAATAGCCATGTGGGAACGTGTTGCCTTGCCAACAGACATGTGAGTGGGCTTACAAGTAGGTTCTCCTGTCCCAGGCCACTTTTAGGATGACTGCAGCACTGGTGCATAGTTTGAGTGAAATCAGATGCAGAATCATGAGGCAGAACTCAGCTAAGCCATTCCCACATTCCCGATCCTCAGAAACTGTGAGAGATAATAAATGTTTATTATTTTAAGCTGCTAAATTGTGGGGTAATTTGTTATGCAGCAACAGATAACAAATATATCCATCAAACATTTTAACTAATGGGAATTATGCAAATTCCTACCTTTTAAAAATCAAGCTACTATATCACTCAGCTATCAAGACAACATAAAAAACATTTTTAATGCATCTAACTAATGTGTTCCCTAATTGTTCCCTATTTATATGCAAATATATATTGAATGATAATTCATTTTCACTTCTAAAAAAATCTATGGATTTATTAGAAAAACAGCTAGAACCCAATTATCAATAAGAGAGACAGATGTATTTATAAGAATAAGCATATACATTTAAAAACTATATTCAGCCTCAAATTAAAAAAAAAAAAGCTAGCTAAAGTAAACTTACAGACTCAAAGCCACTTTCCATCCTAAAAGTAGTTCAAAATTTAAGATCACGAGATATAGGCCCTTCCCCTCCAGCAGGTGCAAACTGTTATTCTCTGCCTCACTTGTCCAAAATGTTTGTAAAGAAAAGATAATAAAGTTGGAGAAATATTAATTTTCTGTGTAAGAAAAATGAGAATATGGAAGAAGAATTCAGCTTCTGCTCTAACAGCTCTCAGCCAGAGTCACATTTAAAATAGTGGATGAATGGCTTCTTTCCTCCCCAGCAAGCAGAAGTGTTCCAGTCCAGAGAGGAGGTCCTCCATCCTCACCAAAGCTTAAAGGGCTTTGCTACCAGTTAACTCTGTGTTATCACGAGAGAGAACTTTTTAGTTATCTGTTTTTCTAATGAGGGAGTAAATTCTGTCTTATAAATAACTATAGTTAAATAAGATGAAAAACTAAGATGTTGATTCCTTTTTTCTTTGTATTATTATTGGGGTGGGGGAAGCAGTGGGTCAAAACAATAATGGGACCATTTCTTACCTCACAAGAAGAGAAATTAATGCATATTTATATGGATGTACACGTGCCCATGGTAATATTTCTAATTTTATTGACTTCCCCTCTTTTGTTCAAAGTATCGATGATTCTTCTCTAATAAAGCCAAGAACTAAGGAGGAGGATATTTAGCCTCTAGGTTTAGCATTTCATCCAAATTCTAGGTATAGCTGCTGTGATAATTAATAGAGTCAGGAAACTATCACTACCCCATTTGCACCCATGAGTCTTCTCCTCCACCTGTGCACACAGAATAGAGGTTCATATCATAACTTTAGGTAATTTTCTGAGGAGAAGAGAACATTTAAATCAGAAAAATGTGAAATAAGTCATGGTGGTGTCATCAGAATGAAGTTTTCTAATAGAGATATAAGAAGTCATTTGAAAGGTTCAAATTTAATTCATTAATAAAACTAAAGAGGAGAGGAGGATAAAGAGCTCTGTTGGAAATGATGAGAAAGGAAAGCACAGAGAGGTATTCTGGGGCAAAAGCCATGAAGAGAGTGGCATTATTTTGTAGATAGATAAATACAGAACTATACAGCTTTAAGCTATGCAAAATTAAGAAATGAGAGAGAGGAGAATAGTTTAAAATATGTTATTGATTTGAGCTAAAGAATTTATTATCAATTACTCTTGAGGGTTTGCTATGTATTTTAGAGTGCAGAATGATCAAGCCAGGTAACTGGGGAACTCTCCAGGAATAGAAATTGGCTGCATATATTAAACATCACGCCTCTGTATTTTTAGGAAGCTCTCCAAAAAAGCTCATCAATCTTACAGTACAAGGAATCTTGAGCAGTGATTGTGTTAGACTGCTTTGCATGGAATTCTTGGCAATAAATAGCTATGGGTTATTGGGCAGCTTGTCAACCACATATCATATATTTGTTCTTCTAGAAAGGGAAACTTATTTGCTAGTGGAGAAGTGAAATCTACAGCAGGGCCTCATTTTGGAATAAAATAGAACACTATGGGGCAAGATCTGAGTTTCTTATTTGCCCTCTGAGATGTCAATTTCTTTTATTGAATTGGCTACATTTTTCTTCTTTTTAATTGTATAGTTTTTCTTATTTCTAATCTTATATACTTTAAATTAAACTGGAAAATTCACTTTTTTCACGTAGAGTGAGATTAAATTACTGTGAACTGCAGTGAGGGAGTAGGTGGCTGGAAATAAGCCAGGATTCAAGGAAAAGGAGGGTGAATGTGAACTCTGTGTGTCTCCCATCTTAGCCTTGCTCTGTTGCTGACAGGATCAGAGAGGTGTGGCGAGCAAAAAGCAACTGTGGAAGCAAGAAACCAAGCACTGAGAAAAATGGATCAGTAGAATCCGTTTTTAACTAAACAGGTTAGAAAAGCAGTCATTCATAGCAAGCTATTAAATGATGTGGAAACCATTTGAACTATAAGAAGGCTTAAAGTTCAGGAAAGCAGAGTTGAAAATAATATTGAAGGTGCTTGAAGAAATGTAGCAAGAGTGAGATAAAACATTTAAAAAATATAAGATAAGCCTCTGTGCATGAAGCTGTTATTGATACTTAGTTTTGTAATTCTACCTTCTTACAGGGACACTATGTAAAACAATCTTGCTTTTAAGCAAACTGAGTAATTAAGAGTTAATGACTCAGTGTGGGATAGATGGCTCCATGTACCTTTTACTGGCTATCAGGTTATTCTCATATGTTCCTCCCTAAAACAATTAGTGACGTTATGATACCAAGATGATTCTTCTAGAATTATACTTTATTGAACTCTTATCCACCTTCACTTTCACCTTCACCTGTACCCTAGTTTGCCACTCACTTCTGTCCTACCCTTGTTGCTCTCAAAATTTCAGCCCTTCACTATCTCTATTCTTCGAAGCCCTCTCTCTGATCATCACCTCCTTTTGATTTGCCAGGATGCCTTTGATGTGCTCCTGTCGGCTTTCTGCTGTCCCTCAACCCAGCGACATCCTTTCTTCTGACCTTAACAAGTTTTAAGCCCATGATCAATCATTGTAAAACTATCTTACTTACACCTCAACTTCCCTGCCTCTCTCATTCCTCAACACACTCACCTGACAAAACCACAACCCTGTTGAAATCCAACTCTCTGCCTGCCTCATCCTTGCATCTAGACCTTAATGTAGCTGTGGGAAAACATAAAACCACAATAACTCTTTGCACTTGAAATTCTTGATCTTAAACCTTATGTTGACTTTAATGCTGTCCTGCAATCATTCTATATTCCCCTCACTCACTCACTGGCCCACTCTCCTAGATGACTCTCTGATACCTGCTCTTCTCTTTAATACCTCCTCCACCATCCTCAACCTTATCATGATTAATAATGCACAAAATTAATTAATCAAACTATCATTTCTGCAGGCTCCTCCAACATCTAACCAGAGAGGAAACCATGCTTTTCTTCTTGCTATAGATTAGCTGTTTACATTCCTGTCAAAAGCTAATATTTACACTTGTAACCTTGATCACACCTACTCAAGAACATTGCTCTAGCAATTTCTCTCCATCTTATATCCTCATTTTTCACTTCTCTACTAAATTGTTTCTTTAGTCTCTCCATCTTACTTATAGCCTCATTTTTCACTTCTCTACTAAATCGTTTCTTTAGAATAGTCAACTATTCTCTATGAGTCATACAAAATGATGTTATTTCTCCCATTCAAAACAATTCTCCCATTAAAAACAAACATCTTGACCCCACTTCCCTGGATACCTACTACCCCAATTTTTGGTTCTCTTCACAGTAAAATAAGGTGATATTTTACTGTAGATTCTATTCTTCCTCCAATTTTCTCTTGACTCTATGTGATTCAGTCTTCCACTCTCATCTCTTGACTGAAACTGCTTTTTCACTGTCACCAGTGAACTCTAGTGCTACTAAATACAGGATTTAGTGCTCAATAGTCATATGTGACATTGTTGATAACTCTTCTCCCTTGACAAACTATCTTCCTTAGGCCTCCAGAGCGACCATGGTGTTGTGATCATTGTTGTCTGATTTGCATCTTATTCATTTGTTGCTATAGCTCAGTCTCCATGGTGATTCCTCTGTTCTTCCAATTTCATAATGAACCAGTTTGGGAGCCCCATTTCTTAACTATCTATACTCCCTTGGTAATCCCATATAACCTTATGTCTGCAAAGTCTGTTATAAATGACATGAATAAATCTATTTGCTAATTCCCAAATATACCCAGACCTGTATTTCCAAATTCATAGATACATCAGCCTACCTGATAATTCCACCTCTAAAACTTAAATATATTTAAAATTGAACACTTGATCATCACTCCCCATTCCAAAAGGGGGAAAAAAAAAAGCTGTTCTACCCATATTCTTTCCCATCTATCTTAGCTGATAGTAACTTAATACTTCTAGTTGCTGGGGACCAGCACTTGGAGTTACCCTTAATTTCTCTTTCTTTGTCTCAAAACCAGTCTGTCAAAATTTCCTGTTGTCTCTACTTTCAAATAAATCCTTAATCTGACACTGTCTCCCCACCTACCCTATTACTACCCTGACCCACCTCACTATGCTCTTTTACTTGATTCTGCAATAGCCTCCTATCTTGTGTCTATGATTCCATCCCTGCCATGCACACCCCCTTAAAGTTTATTCTCCAATATTTGTCAGATTGACCAGGTAAATCATGTCATTCTTACCTTCAAATGTGTCAAAGTTTCCCTGCTGCTCTTTGAGAAAACTATTAAGATCATACCATGGTCTGCAAGCCTTTACATTATTGACTCCCTTTAATCGTCTGTCCTGCTTCTCCCACTACAATCTCTCTCGTTCATGCCACTGGGTCCACAGGGATTTTTTTTACAATTCCTCAGATACTCCAGACAAACCCCTCACTTCGTCGTGACTATTCTCTTTGTCTGAAACTTCCCCCTCTAGATAGCTATATGGCTTTACTCCTTGCATCCTTCTAGTCTTTGCTTAGAAGTCCCCACCTCAAAGAAGCTATTAAAGATTAAAGAGACTGCATGGAAGAATCACATTTGCAGAAAACAGGGTTTTCATATTGCTGTTAATTCCATTTTGCTTTCTCTTAGAGGCCATTTGAGGAAACTTTGAGATCAGAGAGTGAAAACATTGTGCTGCCAGTAATCAGGATAAAGAAAGCTGAAAAGCTACCTGCTCGTCTGAATGAATTTGTACCATTTTTCATACATGGAAATCCTTGCTTTCGTGCTGCCTCTACTCACCCTTCAAGTTTGATAGGTTTCTAAGTACTCAGTCATTGTTACTGTGTCTGAGGCTGACCTGGGCATTCTGGCTTGACTCCTTTATGTTTCCGTGATCCGTCTTCCTCTTCGACAGTGCCTGTGCTTATAGATTTTAGTCACTTGTTCCCTGTCCCAGGCTATGTTTTCAGATTGAGGTCCAGCTACATATCAAGGCAAGACTGCCAACACACCATTCCCTTGCTTGGGACCGCTAACAGATTTAGTTCATCTCTTAGTTTCTCCTTTAACAGTCCCTATCTCTAAGTAGTAAAACCAGTGAGTCTTTTACAGACATTTATGAGCCGACTGACTCCTTTCTCTTCCCAATACAACTGCAGCATTGCCTTTCAACATTCAAGCATAGGCTCTCTGGAAAATCTACTCTAGTGATTCCTAATAATTATAGATGATGAGCCCTTAACTATATAATCACAAATTGACCCCTATAATGAAAAAGGAATTTATGTAAAATAATAAATAATTGCTTTACTTCATTGTTTTACCACAGAAAAGTGTTCCTTCACAATATGCCAACTGAATGTTATAAAACCTGTGATTTAATTTAAAATAACAGCAATCAGGACAGCACAATATAAAAACCGTGGGTTGATGTAAGCTATACTCTAAGGCCAGTTATATTCAGAGCTGGTCAGCTGGTAAAATTTGTCTATTTTTGATCAGCCCCATAAATGTTGGAAACTGGCTCTCTCTCTGTTGAAATTTATGGTAGCTGACAGACGTAGAATGGCTAAAATATTCTCTAGATGAATAACGTACTTGCATGAACAAGCATGCATCTAGGGAGGCCAGTAGGAAAAAAAGCAAAAATTTGATCCATAAAAGATCCTACATCTAGAAATTGAAATGCAGAATTTTGGTTTGCCAATTGCCAATAATCAAGATCACAGAATCCCACTTCTGGAATCTTGTCAGTTGTGCCTCTGCTATCAATTTCATGAAAGTTATGTTCAGGTAGCCAAACCACCAAAGAGATGTGATTTCCTGATTTAGAACACAGGTTATGACTATCTGTGACTCTTAAGATAAATCTATCTCATAAGTGTCTGTCTATATGATGAAATTCGGTCTGAGAACTATTTTCATCATAACTTGATAGCAAGGTTGTAGGGACACATTAAGCTATATCCATTTCAAATAATTTTTAGTTATCTACCAATAAAAGATACTAAGAGTTCTTCATGTCAAACTGGCTTAGTTTAGTTTACCTTTAATCAAAGAGGATGAAGTTGAGTAAAAATGATTTATAAGAAGGAGGTAAGAATTCCAGGCCTGAGGAAGCGTACAAGTATAAAGAAATTTATAATAAGATAAATAATCACAGTTCACATGGAAAAGCTTACTTCATACGGTGGTAGGTTGGATGAATGGAATCTTTTATTCAGTATAATTCAGTAGGTTTTAAATTAATCTAATTTAGAATTAGATTATGAAAATATATGTATTTTTTGTTACTAGCCAAGATTGGGAAAGCTAGATTTTTTTTTTTTTACTAAAGGACAAGAGTGTTGAATAAAAATTATGTATATAATTAGAAATGTTAAGCTTAGCATGCCATAATGACAGGAAAATGGAGTATTTGAACGCCTGTTGCATAATGCTCATTTATTTTCCCTAATCACAGGGGTCATTTGAAGGATGTCATCTGTTCTTCAGACAGGAAGATCAGAGAATTGTCCCCCTGTTTTTTTGCTATATTTTCAGAAGTAGAGCAGTCTGGAAAGCTGCCTTTTAGTAGGGGAAAAAAATCTTAGAAAAGAGGAAGTAGTGGAAAATTATCTTCAGTAATGTTTAAAAGAAAGGATTCCTGAAAAGTGGCAAATGTAATAAGAGTAACTCCCTTTGTGCTTCCTTAAATGATTGTCACAATTACAGATAGTTCTGATCTCTTTTCTTCCAACTTCTTGAACTGACAGGACAAAATCTAAGGATTTCATGATTTGATATCAGAGCATAAAATATTTCTTTCATCTGGTGAGTCAATCTCAATATTTCCTTGAAACGAGGAAAAATGAGCTGAGGTTGGAAAGTACAAATACAATCAAAGGCTACACAAAATGAGGGGAAGAATTAAGTCTACTTTATGGCCCTTATACCTGCTATGAGAAATATCTGACTTGTATGAAATAGTCATTGAGAATGAGTTAAGAAAGAAAACAACAAATGCAGTGACAAATATATGCCTCGTTTTAAATTATATTCTACAGATTCAGTCATAATATATATATACACTCACCACCCTCTCCCAAGAGTCTTGAAATAGTTTATGTCAAAATTTTGTAATATTAAGAAAATTTCCATCATATGCTATAGTCATTATTCTATTCAATGCAGTTTCCACTTTCCTTATTCTGATACTTTTTTTTCATGTTTCAAGTACACACTTTGTCTAATCATCCAGTTTGTAAATTTTTCTATTCTGGAAGATCTTGCACAAATTAAATCTGAGAAAAAGATTTGTATGCAATTCCAAGTAGCCTTATTTATGCTTTTAAATACGTATAGATTTTCCAACCTATATACAATTGGTGGTTTTGCTCTTGAATACATACCACATCAGGTCTAGGCAAAACAGTAAGTCTATTCTTTAACTCCATGTTATTTATTTTTTGTACTACCAAATTAGTACTACTTGGTCTATTTTGACTGAAAGATATCCAGTTTTACCTTATACAGATTTTTTCCTGTAATTTTCATACTTTAGGATGCTTTTATATCTGTACTGAGCCTCATCATTGTTTTTAAATGTTAGAAATTGAGGCTAACTATGTGAACACGGAAGTAAAATTCATGTAATCTCTTAGAACCTCAGTTTTCTCACCTGAAATGTAGTAAAGCTCATGAGTAGCCATAGACTGTGTAATTTAATCTTAGTTTTATACCTATAAAAAGAGTTCTAGCCCTGCTTAAATTTTTATTAGGCCAAGGATACGCTGCTTTAGTTAGAGTTTGCATCCACATTGTTAATATATATAACATGCTCTGGCAGTGAGACTCTGCTTCGGAAGAGGGCAAAGACGAACAAATTGAAAGCTAAAGACCTATCCATTGTGGTATCTGTGTTTTTACCTTCCACATTCGTTTTGTATATACAATATACAATATTGTATATACAATATTCGTTTATATATACAATGAATTGCGTTGTGTTTCCATGCATAATGCAAAAACTGTTTGCATCCGAAGTATTTTGTGAGCATTAAGAAATACCTGCAGTTGAATATGGTTAAAATAACAACATCAAAAATAATAACAATACTTATATAACATCTACTAAATGCCAGACACTGCACTGAATTTATGTTTCCAATATGAGGAAGGTGTAATTATTTTACCCATATTTATATTAGAGAAAACTGAAGCACCAAGAGGTTATGTGACTTTTCTACACTCACCCAGTCTGGAAGTAACAGGGTTGGGATTCACTTCCAGCCACTTTAGCTCCAGACTCCACATTTTAAATAATGAGTAAATTGTGAGCTCTGAAGAAGGAAAAAGCAGCCTGAAACTAAAAGAGTAAAAAATCTGCTCAATACAGAGACAGTAAAAATCAGCCCTGCAATTAATCAGAGTGTGATAACAGACATTGGTAAAAGCAGCTGCGGAGTTTCATAGGAAATAATACTTCTCCCATTGCGGCTATGTAGTGTCAAAATGACTTTCCTTTTTGAGACGACTATTTCCCTGCTTCGCTAGTCTCACCTTCTGAGTCAAGGTCAGTGTGATACACGGTTTTTAGCCTCTGTCTCCTCACAACAGCAACCAGTCCTGAACTCAAAACTACTTACTACCCCCTTACAAATTGCAGTCAATTCAGAGCTGATCTTTCCTTGTCCTAGCTCCTCCTTAGAATCCATCATGGCGAGTCCCAAACTTACCAGAAACCCTTCCTACCCCTGCCCCTTTACATGGATACTACAAGGACCTGCAGCATGCAGTCTCCTTTGATGCCACAAATCAATAAAATATTTTTCTAGACTGCAGGTGTGTCCCTAGTGGTCTTCGTCAGAGGGGCTCTAGTAGTCCAACGTTATAGAACCTGATAACAAATGCACAGCCATCTCATAAATATGATGGGTTATTTTGTATTGTTTTCTAATATTTTCCTCATCTCCCTGAAGTTTCACACATCCTGAATACACTTTGGTTTTTCTCCATAAAATTTACTTAGTATTTGTGTTTACTAAAAATCCAGTGTGGCTCTTTTAGAACCTATATTCTTCTAAGAGTAAACATGATCAAGTTATTTAATCTTATTAAGGTGCAGTTACTTATCTGTAAAAGAGGAATAATGGAATCCATTTCTCAAAGGATTTTGTAAGAATTAAGTGGCATAGTGCATCTAAATGGACAGAGCCTAAATAAATTACAATAAGCAGTGAATAAATAATTATTGTTTACATATAACATTATTTATTTTTAACTGACATTGTTCTAAAACTGATTTGCAATAGGGCAGCTATATAGATATAGAAATAGATAGATATATTTTTGTGGATATATAGGTAAATAATAGATAGATATAGGTAGGTAATGCAGTTGTCCCTCTGTATCCACAGGGGATTGTTAATAATCTTCCCTGGACATCAAATTCCAAGGATGCTCAGGTCCTTTATATAAAATGGCATAGTATTTGTGTATAACCTACACAAATCCTCCTGTATACGGAAAATTCAAGTTTTGCTTTTTGGAACTTTCTGGAATTTTTTTTCCAAATATTTTTGATCAACAGTTAGTTGTCCATGGATGTGGAACCTGTAGATTTGGAGGGCCAACTGTATTATAAAAGAGAAAATATCAGGACAGTTATCCTACTGTGTTAAGTATAGGCAGTAATATAAATACAGAAAAAATCTTCATTCAGAAATGCATCTTATAAGATTACATTCAGTTGATCAGAAAGAAGGTTATATATTCAAATGTCCTTTCAGCTTATTTTTACCTTTTTTGTGTTTTATGCAATTTGTTCAGAGTACTTCCAAATTCCAACATTTAGGAAAAAGTGGTATATACTTTGAAACATTTTATTACATGAACTCATTCATTTATTCACTCATCAAATCCTTACTGGGTCTGATTGTAAGGTGAGGTTAGCTGTGAAAGAGTTTTTTTGGATTTTTTTCCTACACTAATACTGCATTTTGTTTAGGAAAGTTGTTTTCAAAGTAAGTCATTGGATAAACCTGTATTTTTTTATTCCTATGAAATATATATTCCTCTGGCTTCTCATGGGCTAAAAAAGGGAACCTGGCTATACAGGTGGAGATTCATTTTCATTTATATCACCTATTGAGGGTCGCACATAATTTATTAAAAATAGGTCTGTTGAATGAAGAGTTTTAAAAACATTGAGTTAAGGTATAAAAGATATAATATCCATAACATTTTGCCAACAAAAATATAAATTTCGGGATAATTTTTGAAAACAAAAAATCCTTTAGAGTTCCATTAATAAAAATTAAATAACAAATCCGTATTAGATTGGTATTTTCAATAACTTCTTCAAAGTTAATTATCTAGAAATGTATGATATATACTGAGGAATAGACATGGAAACTGTCAATATTTTCCAGAATTACTTAACACATTCCTATTTGTCTCATCATCAAACTGCAAAACCACATTATTTTGTGCACTAAAATTTCCCATAAAATTAAATGTTCATAACGGAAAAATTATATTTTGGGGAGAGAATGGAATCGATTTGAATGAACATTTAATTTTGGCTACATATTTTCTCTTAGGTAAATTTCAAACTTTCTCTCCCTCTCTCACCCTTATGCGCGCGCGCGCGCACACACACACACACACACACACACACACACACACACACACACACACACACACACACACACACACACACACACACACACACACACACACACACACACACACACACACACACACACACACACACACACCCCATTGGTTCCTGCAAGACCCTTCTTGTGTTTATGTTTTATTCCCTTTGTCTGCATTTATCACTTTAACTAAACCTTGCCCTATAGGAAACCTGTTTTCAATGCTAGATGGATATCTTTTTGTTTGTGTCTTTTCTTACAAAATGAATATTATTTTATGTGTGTTTAATGTTTTTACTTATCTAAATGCATAAATGGAATTGGATTATGTATCTTATTTCTTTCTCATTTTCCTTTCATTTTTTAAAATTTTGGCATCATTTTAAAAAGACCCACTCCTTTTTGTATGCACATCTAGCCATTGCTTCTCACTCATGAATAGTTCTTGGGGTACATTCACCTCAATTTTGTCTCAATTTCTTTATATTAAATTTGAAAGAGAAATGCTAGCCTTACAACTGTGATGATTTGAAATAATATATCTAAACCTTTATCATACTTCATTATCTACTAAAGATAGTAGTGGTAGCCAATATGAGCTTAAGATGGGGTGGGAGATAGACAACAAATTAGGATCATCTTTCAACTCTACCACTCATTTCCTGTATGACCTTAAATTAATTTATATTATTAGAGCTTCAATATCCCCTTCTGTTAATAATGTGTGAAATCTACTTTCAGGGTTATTTAAAGATTAGAGACAGTGACTGTAGCTACTGATGACACATTATACATCTTAATGTCACTTTTAAGAAAGTCAGAGTCTTGAGTGTTAAGGTGTCACTTTAGATTCCCAGTGGCTAGTATAACGCATGGAACAGAGTATGAAATGAATACATTGAAAAAATCAATTAGTGGAAATAGAGACGAGTGTTTGAAATATTGAGTCAGTAAAATACTACATGATAGAAAAAGGCAATTTGTATAATAGGTTACATTTACTCAGTTCAAAATGTGTCAGGGACTTTCCCTACTGCTTTACATTGTGGTATCTCCTTTAATCCTCATTCTACCTCAAGCCACTGTGGTGGATTCTATTATCAGCTCTTTTTTACAATTGAGAAAACTGAAACCTAGAAGGTAAAGTAATTTTCCTCAAATTTGAGTCCTCTGTGATTCAAACTAAGTTGCTTGAAATAGAGAACACACACTCTACTCCATATGAACTGCTGCTTGTCTTTTAAAAAAAATAATTTTATGTGGATGATAGAGTCTGGTTGAAGGGAGATTAACTTCATTGCAGCATGCAATTACATAAGCTCATAATACTTGCATGCCTTTACAGGATGAGCTAAAAATTTAATCCCAAATATGCATTTAGCACTGATACAACTCCTATACGTGTGTGAGAAAAGAAAGGGAAGGAAAGGAGTCCTTTGGTGAAAGGTATGCATGGGTGTCCCGGTTGAGAAGTTTGGATTGCATCTTATTAGTGGGACGTCATTAAAGGTCTTAAGAAAGGAATGCAGTGATAAAATTTGGCCTGTTATAAAAATAATTCTGAAGTTTGTATATAGAATGGATTGAAAGAATAAAGGACTGAATTTTAGGTGTTCAGTTAGAAAGTTACCTCAGAAATTCAGAAAAGAAATGAAGTAAGTCAATGGTGTCAAGAAAAATATGGATAAATTTTAGAGACAAATTTTACCATAAAATATTTGGTAAATAGTGTTGCTCTCAAATGAAATGGTCAACAAAGGCAGAGAAACTCTGAGAAAAATTCAATAAGTACTATCATGAACACATTAACTTTAGGGTGTCCTTGTGATATCCTTTGAGGAGAAAGTATCAAGTGTGGAGTTAACTATATTGAAATTCAGCTCAAAGAAAAACCTATGGAGGTGGTTAAGGACACTGTAACAGAATATACAGGTATTGGATTTTAATCAGTGGTCTGAAATCTACAAGGGTGAGCATAGGACCTATGCATACACTTTAAATGAATAATTTTTTCTAATAGATGCCTTCTTATTTTAAAATTCTTAGACTCTGTTTTTCTATTTTCAGGCTTATTTTCAGCAAAGAACTTTTAAATCTTTACAGGTATTTTTCTTATAAAAATAATGCATGTTCCCTATACAATTTTTTTGAGACAATACAGAAGTTTATAAAGTGAACATATGAAATGCTCCTCTCCATTCTCTGTTCTCTTCCTCTGGATCCCATTCTCTAGGGGTAAGAACTGCTAACAATCTGGTATATAGCCTTGTGCATCTACCTTTAATACATTGTTTCTTTCCAAACAAATTATCATGAAATGCTGTGGTACATGATCAAGAATAGTATTCGTATTATCATCTCAGGACAACCAGAATGCTTTCTCACTGGATTAAATAAAAATACAGGCTACCATTTGGGTTACGATGACATTTTGATAATGAACTTCTCTATATTTTTACATTGGACGAAGTCAAAAGAGAGAAGGGAAGGAAGGAAGAAAGAAAGGAGAGAACTCATCTTTTGGATTTAGTCACTATGCAAAATATAATGCTGCAAAAAAGCTGCAGTAATTCATTTTGGCCAGGGATTTAGCAATGTAAGCATGGAGCCAGCAGAACTAAAGGAGTACTTTGTAACTATCCATCCTGAAAACACATGTGAAAAATAAGCTCAATTTGAACAAGGCTGGACCCTTAAATCTTGGATTTGCCTCAATCCTTGCCTCAAAGCATCTTATAATTTGCTCATCAGGCAGTTGAACTAAAAATTCTACACATGGTTTGGCACAATTTGGTGAAGCTGTTTGTTCTGAAGTGGCTAAGTCAAGTTGCGACTTGGCAGAAATAAATACAATAGAGGAGATGCCATTTGGCACAGGACGTCCTACCACCAACACTCCCAAGATGACATTTATTGTATTTTGAAACTAGTCATGGAGAAAGGCACTAAACATCTTTCAACATGCAGCTGGATGGGAATTTCCATATTGCTCTTTGTGGCCAGCTTCTGGGCTTACACAATTACATGTGTTCTCAAACCACTTTATTAATTTAAAAAGTATCAAAGGTTTGAATGAGTCAAAATTTTCTTTGAAAAGTACATCTTCAAATGAAAGGAAATCAGAGTATTTTGTGTTTAGGTGGGCATCTGTAATATTTGTTAACATATCTGATTCTGTGGCTCTGGAGATGAAAGTAGCATCACATATCATTAAAATCATAGCTTGGAACATTTGTATATAATGTCATAAAGTCTCAGCTTACACTACTGGACTATATCTTGTTTACTACTATAAATTTCATCAGCTTCATTAGAGCCGAGACTGAATTAGTTTCTGTATCAAAGATGTTGCTTTTTACAAAATGGGAGCAGAACATGTCATGTTTATGTGTAGAAATTTCCTAGATTTCCAGAGTAAAAGCCTTAAAGAACTTGATTGAATTTCAAGTAGAAGTTATATTTTTTATTGTGAGAAAGAAAAAAGAAATTCCCTTCTTAGAACAATTTGATAAGAAGGAGTTCTTTTATGGCAAGGTTTAATTAGAAGATTGTTTACTTAGACCAATGGGTTTTCAGTTGTAGTGTACAACAGAATCACCTGAGGGGCTTGTTAAAACATAGACTCTGGGTTCCACTCCCAGAGTTTTTGCTTCAGTAAGTTGGGGTGAGACCCAAGAATTAGCACTTTGATACCCACTGACTTTAGGCTATGTTTTGATTACATGAATAATGTATTCTTTATTTAAAACTCTGCATTCAGGTTTATGGATGGTGCTGATAAACTTAAGAGCTCTTTGACTGAAATACTACTCTGCAGAAGGAGATAAAATATTCCAGTGTTAGGGATACACCCTACACCAGGTTTGACAGTGATAACAGTCTTATCAGTGCCTTTGGCAGGCAGAGAATTGCAGACACCTGAAAACGTCTTCCATTTTGTCAAGGTTACATTAAAATCAAATATGGAGTTAGCATAGAAAAGAGGCAAGCCTTGCCATAGGTGACCTCGCCGTTGACCTGAGGACAGAAAGCTATATGGCAAGTTAAAGCAACATGGCTTCAACTTGCAGTCTTGCTGAATTTTAGAAATAATATTACGCTTACATTGCGGAGTGAACTGAGAGAGGTTTCTCTGATCACATTTGCTCCTCAATATGTTTGAAACCAGTGTTTTCACCAGTGTTGGTAAAATTGAGAATGTTTTTCTGATTATACTGAAAAGATGATATGTGTACTGCCATTCAACTCTTTATTCAGTTCAAATAAATACAATTTCGTTAATCATTTTGAGCAAAATTAAATTATAATTTTTATTTGCCAATTTTGACTTCCTGGAATATTTTCATCACTGGTTATTAATTTTTCATTTAAACATAAGATCAAGAGAATAAGTCTTTGTTTAGTTACTTCTTTGTATATATATTTTAATGATCTATTTATAGCTAGTAGAGACTTAAAAACTTGATATACAAATAGTCATATACATTTTATTTTTCTAATACTCTTTTTTTTTTTTTGCGGTACGCTGGCCTCTCACTGTTGTGGCCTCTCCCGTTGCGGAGCACAGGCTCTGGACGCGCAGGGCCAGCGGCCATGGCTCACGGGCCCAGCCGCTCTGCGGCATGTGGGATCTTTCCGGACCAGGGCACAAACCCGTGTCCCCTGCATTAGCAGGCGGACTCTCAACCACTGCGCCACCAGGGAAGCCCTCTAATACTCCTTTTGATCTCCTCAATTTCCTCAACGGCAACCAGTCCAAAATCTATCTTTGTATCTTGCCCCTTTCTTCCCACCTCAGTTTTTTCACAAAATTCTCAGATGTTTATGGTGTTCAGCTCCTACATCCCAGAAAGTTACAGAGCTACTTTCCATACCCTTTCTGCCAGTATTCCTCATGAGCCATGGACTCACTACTAAAGACTGTTCCTACATAGCAAAGGTTTTTATCACTGCTGAGGTGACTCCTTAGTGTCTAAATCTCAGCGTGGCTTGGCGTTTCTTCATAGAATGATCATTCTACTTCCTCAGTGATGCCCCATGCTTGGTGACTATGGCTCTACTCCTTAGCCCTCACTGATTTTGGTTCACATGTTCTTCTCAGGGTAGAAGATACCTGCAAAAGGGCTGGACAAGATTGGTTCAACCAATTTCTTTCTTTCTTTTTTTTTTGGCCAGTTTTTTTTTTTTAATAGATCTTTATTGGAGTATAATTTGTTCACAATACTGTGTTAGTTTCTGTTGCACAACAAAGCAGGTCAGCCATATGCATACTCATGTCCCCATATCCCCTCCCTCTTGAGCCACCCTCCAGTCCTCCGTATCCCACCCCTCTAGGTCATCGCAAAACACCAAGCTGATCTCCCTGTGCTATGCTGCTGCTTCCCACCAGCCAACTATTTTACAGTCGGTAGTGTATGTATGTCGATGCTACTCTCATTTCGCGCCAGCTTCGCCCTCCCACCCCATGTCCTCATGTCCATTCTCTATGTCTACGTTCTGCAAGCCCTTTAATTGTCTGGCTCTCTTCTTCCAATTTATGTAGGGCCATGCTCCCTTCTCACCTCACTGCTTTAGTCAGAATTGTCCTTATTTGGTGCCTCAAACACGAAAGCCACAGGGATTTTGGAACATTTAATTCCACTCACTCCAACTTTCACCTGGAAAAAGTGAACATTGTGTGGGTGTGAATATAAAAAGGCACCATGTGGGAACCTTTTGTGATGGACATGTTCTGTATTTTGACTACCAATTTCATTATTCTGGTTATGACATTGTATTATAGTTTTATAAGTTATTATGGCTGGGTTGGGTAATGTACACGTGGGATTTCACTCTATTATTTCTTACAACTGTATACAAATGTATAATTATCTCAAATAAAACGTTTATTTAGTAAAAAAGAATAGACATAATACTCTGTCAAGTACTACAGAGGTTTTTAAATACTTACTCTCATTTTCCATTTTTTGTCTCATTGAATGGTAAAATCCACTCAATCCACACTGGTCCACAGACCACACTTGGACTAACCGGCACTTGTTTTTTTTTTTTTTCCCCTATGTTTCAGTTCAAATTACTTCTGCACAAGCTCCCTTTAACTATTCTTCTGAAAACAGACTGCTCCTTCACATCACTCTAACTCCTCAGCCTCATTACACAGCTCCTTACTTTAGGCCGCCCGCCCTCAGTATACCATGGGCCTCTGTATCTCTCTTCCTTTGCTTAACTTCCTTATGCCTATTCTCTTCTCTGCTAAATCATATCTGCTTTCCCAAATCCATCTATCTTTTATGTGCCAGGATGACTCTCTTCATTCATAACCTTTCTCTAGATTCTACCACTCAGAATTAATATCTCCTGTTGCAGTTTTCTGAGAAGGTAAGGAGAACATTATACCCAGAAGTCACATAATAATTGTTGAAATAGGTTAAACCAAATAGGAAGAATTACCAACATCTAGTTGGTGCCTGAGGAGGTCTCTGTCTGATGGAACATGTTCCCTAAAGTCAGTATGAGAAGCAGTGGCGGGTGACTTCAACTCAGGGGATCTTTTGAATGTGTTGTATTTCAAGTTGGTTCTTTCTTGATAGTTCAGAGGAGGATTATCTGGAGGGAAAATAGCAAATCCCTATTAAGGATCATGGTGGGGTCGTAATTCTAGAAATTTAGGAGTTTGGGGACTTGAGACTACTGTAGTGACTTTATAGTAATTGAATATCTTAGCCCTCAAAATTCTGCTTGAGAATATCACTCAGGAAAAACATGCCACATTAACCTAGCAGAGCTACAGAAAATAGCAGGTTGGTAAAGAAAGCAATTGCAATGAAAAATCCAACTGCTGATTAGGCAGCTTGATTTCTTATTTTCATTACATATGCATGCATATAATCAATGTGATAACTGTAGTGATATAATTGGAAATAGCATCACAACCATTGCTTTAGCAAATGCTTTTTATTGATTTTAGTGTATATTTACATGTGATCCAAATAGCTTTCCTATTCCCCTAAAACCCATGAAAGCTTTTCACTTATTTATATCTACTGAATATTTACAGACTATTTATTAAAAGTAGTTTTCTGAAGGGTTAGAGCTTCAGGGGTGAAAACATGGCCCAGCTTGGCTCCCTCTTCTGTATTTCGTTTACCTGAGTTCAGGTTCCCATTTCTGTGATTAGTGCACACTGCCAGACTAAAGGCTGTGCAAGTTGCCCTTCATCTTCCATAATAAATTTAGCTCCCCACGAAGATATATAATTACACTGGCCAGTGCAATCTGATTATCTGTCAAATATAAATGAGTCACCTTTCTACCTTCAAATACTAGTTCTCTGTGTCTACAATGAATTAAAACACCTCCGTCCTGGATGCAAAAGTGACAATAAAATCTCCATTCACTACACATTTATTGAATACCTGCTGTGAGCCAAGCAATTGTATTTGAAGAGCAGTTTTCAGATAAATTTTGTATAATTTTTTAACTGATCCTCAGAACAGCTCTCTATTCTGTAGAAGCAGAAACACTGGTCTCAATTTACAGATGAGGAAACAGTGCTTCAGAGAGGGAAGGTGATTTCTTGGAACTCACATGGTTTTAAATGGTATAGTTAAGAAAAAAAGTTGTGACTTCTGAGTCATCACCATTTAGTCCTTTTCACATAGCATGCTTTGTTTCCAAGTATAAGATGCTCTGTGCATGATAATGGAGGTCTGGTATCCTTTATGTGAATGTCTTTATTGTCAAATTGCTTATAATTATGAAAAATCTATTTTCCACTCCAAAAATATTAGCCCTGTGGGAGTCCAACGAGAGTCATGTATCACAGATCTTTAAAATGAAATAAATAGAAGTTGCAAACATTTCTGCAGGGAATAGCCCATTTGAACCTATGACAAAAAGATTTTTAATGATAGAAATAATCATGTTTTCACTGAATCCATAATGTTCTTCAGTATTAGCTCAAAAAATAATGTCTATCAAGATAAGCAAGTCCTTGCACACATAGTAAATGTACACACATTTCTTTATAATTAACCTTTCAAATGACCCTTATATAATGTAACATTCTTCATTTTATAGCTAAGAATACCTAATCTAAGAAAAGCTGCCAGGATGAACAAGTGATTGCTTCAGATCTCGTGTGTTTGCTGTCATAGTACTGTCCTTTAATAAATATAGTTAAGACAGATAAAGTCCACTGGGATATAAACTACAAGAGGCAGAATTTTTGTCTGTTTAGTTCATTGCTATGTCTCCAACCCTAGAATAGTACCTGGCATATAGCATGCAGTTAATAAATATTTGTTAAATGTATGCAACACTTTGAAAAGAAGTCTGTTTTCATCTTGAGGCTTACCTGTTACATATATGTCTGTGATATTAGAGGTGCCTCAGAATAGTTTAAGTTTAATATGTGGTTAAGTGAAGTCAAAGCAGCATATTGATGGTCCTGTGACACCCAGTTAATTCACATTGTACCTCAGCCACAGTTTGCACCTGCTGTTCCAACAGCCATCTTTAAATAGAACAATAAACACTCCCCAATGGCACGAACAGAACTGAAAGCTTACATTCCATTAACCATTGGCCAGGACTTCGCAGATACACAGAATAAAAGACAGCATATATTAAAGTTTCTAGCCCAGTGCTGGTCACAGGGGATGTGCAGTAAACATTAGGTGAACCTCCACTTGATTTTGTATCTCAGTAAACGAGAACTTGTCTGTGTATAATATAATATGGTCTTATATAATTCACATGATGGCAAGACTAAAACTCCTTATGATTTCATGTATGTATTTAATAATGTTTGAGGGACCTCTTTAGTATAGTAGTTAAGCTAAAAGAATTTTGAGATAGGAAGACCTTGGCTCATAGCTTGACTTTGTAAATTGCTAGCTTTCTAAAATTTGGCAAGTTATTCAGTTTTTCCAAGCTTAAATTTCCTTATCTTCAAAGCAAGGATAATAATAGTAACACCTTTATAAGGTGGTAGTGTGTAGTAATTGAGGTACCTGCATTCAGGGGCCACAGGGAGTGTTGGGTCAATGAAAAGAGGGCAGGTCCAAACCTGCAATGATGGCTCAGGTGATTCTATTTATGTAAATCAGATACCAGTGAGGCCCATTTTGCTCCTGTAGATTTATATTTGATATTGGCTTGAATCCAAGTTCTACAATCCATAGAAATCCAAATTCCTCTTCAAGGTTATTAAGAATTCGGAAAGGTCACATTTTCATGGTGACCCCTTTATCTAGAGTGGTACTCCCATGCTTTTTAAAATTTTTTTGACTAAATGTTTTTATTGACAAAGATGAGAAAATGAGGCTCTTCCTAAAATTCTACCCACTTGTAAAAATACACATTCATACAAGGTATTAATGAAAAGACTTTAGTGAAGATCTTAGAATCAGAGGAAAAGGATCACATTAAAATAGCAAAACAGAATTAAAGTGTATATTACATATTGTTGTTTTTATTTCTATTTATTTTTTAGCTACCAAACATTTTGGGGTGCTCCTGGCCTTTCACACTGCATGTTTACCTAATTTCCTAAGATGTCATTTGCCCAACCTCCTCCCTTCTGTACTTTCCTCT
Organism: Orcinus orca; assembly: GCF_937001465.1. NCBI lineage: Eukaryota > Metazoa > Chordata > Mammalia > Artiodactyla > Delphinidae > Orcinus > Orcinus orca. The sequence continues at coordinate 22,709,082 of NC_064576.1, forward strand.
CTCCCACCCACTTCTAAAAAAGTTTCTCATTACTCAAGCAAAACAGATTTACTATTTGTCTATTAATTTTGGTGAAGATTTCTGTAGTAGTCATGATTTCAAGGTTTCACATTTTATTCCATGGAATTTAAGACTCCCCCCACCAATAAAAGGCAGTTCCTTTCCAAAAGGGAATATTGTACAAATGTTACAATAATGTGTCTCTCAGATCATTACGCTCCAGGCTAACTGCCAATGCCTCTTGTCAGGAGAACAACCAGATGTCTAGAATGACCAGATGTCTCTTGTTTGCTCGCTTTCTACTACAACTGTACTATATTTACTCCAGTTACTGCCACTAATTGGCCATGTAAAATAGTGACTTTACGTCTTATACTGGACCATTCTTCCAGACCGAAGTTGATATCTACAGGTAATGATTTTCTTCTCCGATGACAGTCAAAATTAAATTAAAAATATATTTATGCTTGTGTGTGTGTCTTTTGGGACTCCTGAGTTCTCCTCATGATGCTGAGCATATTTCCAATGATCCAGTTCTTCTAAAGGTGCTCTCTACGTCCTACAAATGTTTGTTTTCTTGTAAGCATTACTGGTCTCACCACCAAGTACCATGCGCTTTTCCTTTGGTATCATATTCCATCTTCCTAGTAAATCTTTTCACTCTTTGAGGGCTTTAATACTTTTCCGCTGTTGCTCTCTCCCTCATAACTCCTGATTTCCTTTCACGTGAACATCACTTTTAGCAATCTGACACATCCCCTCGGTTAGTCTAAGGATTATTTTTTTCATCAAGTTATACAGAAGCTTCTTTAAAATCACTACTGAAAACATTCCTTATTTTGACCGTGTCCTACTATCTATCCATACTCCAGTTCCTCTAATCTAATTGTTCATAACTCATTAAGATTGTCAACTAATTAAATATCCATTATCAATCGTTTGTCTTTAGTTCCCCTTTCCCAGCATAGTTTTCATGATTTTATTTGCAATTAGTCTGTTAAAAATACCTTAAACTTTCTATTTTCCCATGGATTCTATATGGTTAAACATTAACATTAGATTATGTTATGATAGGAAACAGCTGCTGTATTAGTTAAGGTAGAACAATTCCTGTTTAAAAAAAACACCAGATCTCAGTGGTTAATCACAATTAAATTTTATTACGTTCTCATCTCTGTCCCATGCAGTCTGATGGAAGAAGGAGAATAAAGACTTTCTCTCATGCAGTCTTTTCAGAGACTAATCAGACTCCTTCCGTTCAGGTTGCTAACAGCATGTGTGCTTTCTCCAAAGCACGTCTTTTCTTAACTGCTTTGTACCCCAAATAATATATTACTTCTTCTCACATTTAATTTGTGAGAACTGGTTGCATGGCCCCAACTTGATGCAGAGAATATTAAAAATGCAGTTTATCTGTGTGTCCAGAAACAGGAAAAATATTCGGCAATGCCGGACTAGGCCATGCTTGTAATACCCTCATCCAAGAAGCTGAGTTCTAATAATGAAAAACAAAAAGGCAAAACAGTAACTGGTATACATATAGCCCTATAAATCTTAGACCCGCTCAGCAATTTTTCTGCTTTTCTCTAGTTTACTCTTCTTTTTTTGTGCTATTTATCTTTCATATGTTCTTTACTGTCTTCCAATTTCTGATCTTTATTTCTTCTTTTGTTTAATTATCATAGAGAAAAAAAAAAAAACTCCAAGTAGAAATTTTATCTATCTCTTGCCATCATATCTAAAAGCATTCCTGTATCTGAATCTTTCTCACTTCTGGCTTTATTTCATTGAAGGAATTGCCCATCTCCCATTTCAAAGACAATCCTCCAATGTACAGTATGCTACATCATTATACCTCTTGGTAAATAGACATTTCCCACTAACTTTTAACCATGCCAGTGACTCCCATCTTTAAGTCTCTTTGCACTGATTTCAGCTATCCTCAACTCCTCTCATCTCTCTTCTCCCGTCCATACTGTCATAAAGCATCTGGAAAGGGTTTTCTGTATTGTGGCCTCTGCTTCTTGATACCTCAGGTACTCTTCAACCCACTTCAATCTGCCTTCTGCCCACAACACTTGATGGAAGTTGCTCTTTCCAAGATTCCATTGACTTCTGTCCCAAAATCCAATAGTGACTTTTCATTTCATTTGTTATTTTACACTTTATCAACCTTCAATACACTTGAAAATCCAGTCCTGTTTTAAACACTCTTTCCTTGTCTCACATTACCCTCCTTATCTTCCCCTTTCCTTCCAGTGCCGTGTTCAGGTCATCTTTTTTTGCTGGAACTTTAAATAGTGCAGCTCTTAAGACTCACCTTTAGTTCCTATTCAACCTTCTCCTTAAACGCAACTCAAACTGAATATATCCAAAAGCCAAATTTATGATTTCTTCTTTTTCCTCTAAATCTACACTTCCTCCATATTCTCCCGTCTTGGTACCTCACTCACTAGGCCACATCAGATCTCTGAGAATCATGAGGATTTCTTCTCCGTCAGTCACCACATCAGATTAGTTATGAAGTCCCTTTTGCGGTAAAGTGATTTTTCCATTGTTTTCATCCTAACAAAAGCGACCACAACTTTCTCAACAACACTGCAAAAGCATAAAATTCTTCTAATTTTATTGAATGCATTATTAACTGCCATCTTTTTTTCTCTACGCACCATTCAGAATGGTCTCAAGTCACTAATCAGATATTATCCTTCTTTTTGAAAACTCTTTCCTCTTTTTAAATTTTACTTTATTTTTTAAAATTAATTTTTATTGGAGTACAGTTGCTTCACAATGTTGTTAGTTTCTACTGTACAGCAAAATGAATCAGCCATACATATACCTATAACCCCTCCCTTTTGGATTTCCTTCCCATTTGGGTCACCACAGTGCATTGACTTCCCTGTGCTCTACAGCATGTTCTCGTTAGTTAAATAAGTATCCTCCTAAGTTTAAAAGGAAAGAGCTTTATACATGCTATGTATCTTGGTCTATTTATCTTGTTCTGCAAGCCCTTTAATTGTCTGGCTCTCTCTTCTTCCAATTTATGTAGGGCCATGCTCCCTTCTCACCCTACTGCTTTAGTCAGAATTGTCCTTATTTGGTGCCTCAAACACGAAAGCCACAGAGATTTTGGAACACTTAATTCCACTCGCTCCAACTTTCACCTGGAAAATTTATCATAATTTTCTAGTTCTCAGTTCAATTTTAACTCTTCTAATGAAAAGCATGGCACATTCCATTTTATTAATTGATTTTAAAATCTCAGGATCAGCATCAAATACTTGCATTTATTCATAGTTTTAAAAACACATGTATATTATGTGATTTAGAGCTACTGTGGGTGTAGTGATCTACTATGAGCTTATGGTATTGTGTCCTTTCTGTTGAAGGGAACTGTCCTTGAACAGTAAAATTTTAGTCTTTTTGCAAGATGTCTACATGTGTCCCTCTTAGTTGTTACAGCTCTCTGTTCTTCTGTCCAATGCCATTACATTTTTCTCATGACTCTAGATTAAACAAAGTATTTCTTATCAAATATTTACATTTTTAAATTAGCAGGTTACATTAACATTGGAAATGCATTTTACATTCTAACACTTTAAACTACAATTCTTCTATAAAATTTTATTTTTTCCTCTTAAGGTAGTTTCCATGAGATGGGGTTTGAAGGAAATGAAATCACAGGGCATTTATTAGTCTGATTTTCTCATATAAAAGGAGTACTCTTGAGAGAACAATTGGAAAGTTCAGTAGCATTTTCTACAGATTATGTGTCAGCAGTTATTGCTTTACTTCAATCTCTTAGTGCATTTTGCCAACAATAGAAGATAAAATCTATTGAGTGCTCAGGCCTCTCCACATATGACTTCATTTCAACCTGAACGAACCTTAGAGTAGGTACTTTTATTACCATCTAATAAAGAAAATAAAGGTTAAAGAGAATATCTGCCCTGCTTAAAGTCATACAGCTCGTAAATGGGGCTGAGATAGGAAGCTAGACTCTGTGGCCGCAGGACTCTTACTTCTAATCAAGCTATGATATTTTGTTTTACTGTATAGCATACTCAGATGATATAAGCTAGATGTTCTGTAGATGGGAAATTTTACCTTTCTCTATGCATGTCACTTAATCTTAATTGTAAAGTGCGAAGGAGGTTTAGCCCCCAGGGATCTAAAGATAACAATATCAAAAAAGGGTTGGGTTTTTATACTTTGAATTTTATAAAAATACCTATAAGATTTATTGAAATTTCACAAACTTCTCAATAGGGAAAGTGTACAAAATGTATTATATATTTAGGGGAGCACTCTAAAGCTTATGAAGTTGCTTGTGCTATCAAAGTCCAGGGTACCCTCATTAAGAACCCCTCCAGATGTTGCTTATGACTCAAGCCTATTTCTCCTCCCTACTCAAACTTTTTGTTTGTTTGTTTCCTGGCCTGTATTATTCACCCCAGATAGTTACTAGTAATCGTTTATCTTTCGAATCTGGAAATTCTACAGGATATATCAGGATGTTATATACTCTCCAGGAGTTTGGGGTTCCCATGGAAAAGGGAGAATGTTTAGTATCCTGCTAGTGGAAAAAAATCTTCATGTTTTAAGCTTTAAAACTAAAATAAACTCTACCAATTATATCATGTCATTTTTCATTACCTATGTGGTAGATTGTCGTAGTAATAGCCTCCAAGTTTGTCTTGCTTCCCTGCATTCTTCCTTGGGTCAGTCCTCCCTTACTCATTCTAGTCTTTTTTTTTTTTTTTTTTTTTTTTTTTAACAACACACATTCATTTGTCACACTTCTGGAGACTGTGAAGTCCAAGATCAAGGCATCAAGATTTGATACCTGGTGAGGGCTTGCCTCCAGATTAATAGATGGCATCTTCTTGCTGTGTCCTAATGTGGTGGAAGGGGCAAGGGAGCTCTTTGAGGTCTTTTTTATAAGGGCACTAATCCCATTAGTGAGGGTTCCACCCTCATGACCTAATCACCTCTTAAAGGACCCACTTCCAAATAACATCATATTAGGGATTAGATGTCAACATATGAATTTGTGGAGAGACACAAACATTCAATCTATAACCATCTTTATAGTCTTTAGATAGGTCCTCCCTCTTTTATCCTAGTGTTCATAATGCAACTTACTTTGGTTAATGAAAAAAACCTAACATACGTGACACAGAAGCTTGAAAAATGCTGATGTTTTAGGACTTGATTTGTCCTGTTGCTCTTGTAACTTTGAGTTTCCCATGGGAAAGCCCAGGCTAGCCTGCAGTGTGGCTCGTGGCCCAGTTTCTCCAGTCTCCATGGCTAATCATCACTCAAATAGAGAAGCAGAGTCACTTTATCTGATGACAGAGAGGTGAGCCTAGCAGAGACTGAAGAAGCACTGCGCATCTAAGCCTAGCCCACCTGCTGATCAACAGAATTTTGAGTTTAGTGTTTTAAGCCGCTAAGTTTTGGTGTTTTGTTATACAGTAAAAGCTAACTGATGCAAGCATTCTCTCATTTACACTCACTACAGAGTTTACTGTTTAATTACTATTGTCCCTAGGGCATGTGAATTATACTACTACATTTTCAAGATAGTAATATTCATTTTTATAGACATCACAGCTGGAGGAAGAATAGTACTTAGACAAGAAAGAGTAAAGAAAAACACATTAAAATTGAGTGCTCAGTCACTGCCAAGGGTCGTATTATGGCCTATATCTATATCATAAAACATATGTGTTTGTTTGGGATAGCTCAGATGCCAGCAGGAGTCCAAGCATCAGTTATCTGGGTATGTGAAAAGAATGCAACTTTCTCCTTGGTTCCTCAATTAAGGGACTTAACACCAAGTGTTTGGAATAATCGGCCTACACAATAGATATATGTCTGGATGAATAAGCAGAAAAGGAAAAGCTAGAAAGAGGTAAAAGGAGTCAGACTTAAAATCATACTTATCAGGAAAACGGTGTAGTTACTTTTGTTTAGTGCTAAAATGTCCCTGGATTTATACCAAAGGCGATGTAACGTTTAAGTATTTCTTTAGATTTTAAACACAAAGACTATGTGGTAATTGAAAGCAACCTAATGATAATTTCAAAGTAATAATTCTCTTTTGAAGAGTTCTATGATGTGTTAAATTAACACCTCATCATCCAATGTACAGCACGATGGATAGAAATACTTCTCTCCTACCTCTTACATACTAGGAAATTAAGTCTTGCAATGGACTAAAATTTCACAAATCCACTTATGTTCAAACTGTTCCCTTAAAGTCATTGATACCGTAGGAAGTTTCTCTTTCATGTGTCACCCTGCTGTGGGAGGTTTTTCGCCTACTTGTCAGACAGACAGTACCCTGAGCAGAAGGGATAGCAGCTAAAATAGAAAAGTTGCTAATGCTAGTTCTTAAATAAACAGAATAATGAAACTTTGTAGATCGTCATAAACTTAGGAAACTGAAAACATCATAATTTTTGATATTTTGATAACATTTCCTCTTTTTTTCTCCCTTATATGGTAAGTGGAAGTTTTCCAATATAAAGCAACTGATAAGGGTTTTCTCAGATGTTCATATTGTATAACTTTAAGAGAGTAAATCCTGAAATATGAAATTATTTGATTTGGTGAATTAGAATGTGAGGTTATATATTAGTTATAAATGGAGAGAATGGGATTAGTTGGTAATTAATGTAAAAAATTGGGCTGTCCATACTTTTTAATAGAGAATGAGAGTAACTTCACAATTGATGAAATTAGATTTGTTAATGTACCAGAAAGTAAGAGAGAGTTTTCAGTCTATTAGCATAAATCAAAGATTGTCCTTTTAAACTGTATCCAAAATATAACAATGAATGTTAAATATTTCGTTTTAGCAAGTAGATGAGATACTTTAAATTGTCTAGCATCTGTACATATGAATACAAAATATTACTGCATATTTAAAGTTAATTTTGGAAGCAGGCATACTTTTACACTGCTTGTATAGCCTTGATTAGTTTCTTACTTCTTAAGATATTTTAAAATTTTCCTTCAGAGTTCATTTTTCCCCAGAAAGCATGTTGTATAAATTATCCTGGTTTCTTTATATCACCTATTCTCCAGAAAGTTGCAGATTTTTATGAGGCAAAATTTCATCAAGTGATTTCTCACTTACCAATATTTCTGTAGTAAAACATTTTTCATGTGTTGAGATTAAGTGAAGACATGGGACAATGTTCCAGAATATCTCCTTCCTCTAATGCAAGAAGATGATTAAAAGCTGAAACATGGGGTGGGGGGAAATGTGTCAGTATTATTACTTATTTAGCAATTATCAAAAGTCTATAGCTCTATATATGACTTTGTAAAAGTTTTTACATAGAAACCCTATATAGTTATTCATTTTAAAATACATAAGTACAGTGATTTACACAGTTATCTTACAGAAATTTTGGTAGAATAATATGTATTAAGGTTATAAAATAAAAGAATTTTTTTCATCTATCATATAGGAACTAAAAAGATATAGAATTATAAATGATGAGAGTAGCATGATTTTAGGCTTGAAAAACATAAGTTTTACATTTGATTTTTGATTCTCAAGAGAGTAAAAACATACCACTGGTTTGAGTAAAAGAACAAGTGATGTGATTGAGGGGAATGACAACTCTTCTCTTGTCCAAATTGGTAATACTTAATCTGTAGCTAAGGTTTAAATGGTAAATAAATATGTAATAGAGTCCTAACTTCCCAAAGAAGATCAGTCTTGATATCACAGACAACGAGGAGGTGGTTATTGAGTACAGTTATGATATTGCTATTTAATACAGGTTATTCTTGCCTCATCATAAAGAATCAACTGAAACAATAGAGAAAGCTAATAGAGTAATGCTTGCATGAGAAGAGGAGTGCCTGGAATAAGGTGATAGCTATGGATATACAAATGAGGAGTTAAGTCTTAAAGATGTAGGAATAGATAAAACATGATTTAGTAGCTGAATGGAGGAAGGTCAGTACCCTCAAAGCACTGAGGAACAGAAAACAGAAAAATCCAAAGCACCCACTGTGTGCTGAGTATGAGGCATGCTAATGAAGATAAAGAAATTCAGATGGATCATTAATTTGGATGAAAAAGATAATAAATATATTTCCAAGCAGAGAAGTTAGTTAGGTAAGAAACAGACAAAAAAGCCAGGGATACCGTGCTGGAGATTCAAATATCGGGAGTTACCTACTAACTAGTATCAGCAGAGGTTCCTGAAAAACCAAAACAGAGAGATGCCAGACACTGACAAAGGGAAGAAAGAGAGAGAGAGATGGAGAAAAATGCAAACAGTATCACAGAAAGCAAGAAAGGTGATTCAAGAAGGACAATAGTCAGGAATGGCAAATTTCAAAGATGAAATAAAACAAGGCAGTTATCTTGTGGGAGAAAATTAAAGGCAAAGTTATAGTTTGAATGTCGTTATTAGGAAGGAAATCAAATTCTAAAGGACTATGGAGGGAATATTCAATGAGAAGTTGGAGCTGACAGTAAAGAAAACTTATTTAAGAAGCTTAGATATAAAAAGAAATAACAAAATATTTTCATATCAAATGAAAGCTACTCTCCTCCTATTTCTCTCATTTTCCAATATAAGAAAAAAAAAACAAAAACTGGTAAATTGTTTCTTCTGTTATGGAGCGAAAAATACTTCTAAAAAGTGTGGGGAAAATTTAAGAGGAAGTATTGGAGGATAGGCAGAAGGAAAAGAGTGCAGGGAAGAGGAGGAGAAAAGAGAATCGGGGATGTTACGTATGAAAAGAGATAATGACTGCAAGAACTTTTCACCTCTTCTCAAGATGTGTAGTCAAATCAAAGCAAGGACTGAAAGCTGCTTGGGCTTAACAGAAAAACATTTCAAAAATCAAAGAGATGGGTTAGAGAATAGACTAACAATTGCTTGAAGGGACAGTGGTTGACTCAGCCTGGCCTTGGCTGGAGAAGAATTATCACTATTCATTCTGAAGCAGCTGTGAGTGAGGGCTAATGGATTGGCAGACTTCCTGTTGCGTTGTTTTCTAACATAGGTATAATAAATATGATGAAAATGTTGAATCTGTCTAGAATTGAGGTCCATGTCGTAGCATACACTGAAGTCTATTGTTCTAAAACAGAGGGCAAGACATCAAGGAGTAAACAGGAAAGAATTGACATGTATACACTATCAAATGTAAAATAGATAGCTAGTGGGAAGCAGCCGCATAGCGCAGGGAGATCAGCTCCGTGCTTTGTGTCCACTTGGAGGGGTGGGATAGGGAGAGTGGAAGTGGGGAGACGCAAGAGGGAGGATATATGGGGATGTGTGTATATGTATAGCTGATACACTTTGTTATACAGCAGAAACTAACACACCATTGTAAAGCAATTATACTCCAATAAAGATGTTAAAAATAAATAAATAAAAAGAGAAAAAAAGAAAAAAAGAATGCATGTATCCTGGCTAGAAGGAGTGTTAGAAATCAGAATTTCATGGATAGAGTGATAATGACAAAGTGAGAATTATTAAACTGGAGAATTGGGAGGAAATAAAGTTCATGACAAAAACTATAGAAAGCTTTAGGCCATGAAGGAAAATCTTATTTGGGGGGGTGATCCAGTAGAGAGGAAAAAAAGTTACATAGCAGAAATGCATGCAGGGTGTGGGGATAGCCAAAAGAAGAAAAAAATAAAAGAAATATTGCATAAACATAAACACATATGCTCTAGTAAATATGTATAAAAAATTACATTAATATGCCTTTATGGATATTAACATACAGGTATGTATGAGAAGGATGTTCTCTGGGATTAAAGTTATTAAATACTACAGACTTTTAAACACTGTATGTTATTAGCTTCTGCATCTTTTGTCCTTCTACATCAATATTTTTTCTAGTGATAAAATTTGCTTCAGTTGGAGGTTTGAATAACAAATACCACTAAATATGCAAAATTTTACCTCACTAACCGTGGTGTCTATTTAGCACATGTATCTGTAAAAATATAAACAGCATCACTTGGAAATACAACTAAATCAATACTTCTTCAATAAATATTCTCCTTACTGCTTTCTGTCAATATATTTTTCCTACATTGACAATATTTTCTCAAATCAAAAACTACGTATTATCGCAAACTAATTTTATTAGATTATTTATTACAGGCATAAAAACCATAATGATGCCAATAGGTTTATAGCATATCATATACAGTTTTAATAATGTGGCATATTGCCACTTTCACACCTAATACTGAGTCTTATTTTTCTTCTTCAAAAAAGTCAATATCTCAGGCTTTTAGATGGAGAGGGTATGAGGTGTAATCTGCTGAACAAAATATAACCAGATTTTGTTTGGGAGGAGGAGAACTTCATAAAAACCTATTTTTGATTTATTATATTTCTGTAAAAAAGCTATAATGAATATATATCATTACTTTGTTACATTATATCAATACATATAATATCCATGTATAACTGTAATGATATCAAAGTGGTAGCTCTCTCATGCTTCAGGTAGTAGACATATTTGCCCATTGCATTTCTTCTTCTTGCCTGGAACACGTACCTGATACTGGGAGATAGAGTAACATCCTGTAACATTGGAGAAGCAAGCCATAAATTAAGAAAAAATAGAGAACCAGAGTAGGGGGGACCTGGCTTGTGAGTAGTTGTGCCAGCCATAGCTGCTCATCCGCAAACTGTAAGTGACCTAAGAAAGGGCATCTGTGATACACAGCCAAAGATGATCACAATTGATATTTAGCTTTTGTTCTGAATCAATTATATTTTGGAAGACTTATACATCCAAATATTAAGATATGATATTAACATAATATCAATTATTATTAAAGTGTGATAATGTAATATTAATTATTAGCCTATTATCAAACATGTTTATAGGTTTAAAAGAAGCCACTAAAACTAAAGTACAACCTGGCCAATATTCTCAAAAGAAAGATAATACCTTTTCTGACAGTTTTCAAAAGTTTCTCTACCTAAACTACTTGAAAGCACTCTGTATTTTGTTGCAGGGTCATTGGGCAAGATAAATAGAAAGTTGAATTTTTTTTTTTTAAAAAGGCAGCAGTCTTAGATATTGACTGTTAAAAGTGTATTAGATGGAAAAGATACTGAATTTCTCTTTTCAAACACCTCAGCACAGAATAAGCTCTAAAAATCATTAGCTCTCAGAGCCTTCTCGCTGGTTCCAAGACATTCTTTGACTCCCTAAAGCCATAGATACTAAATTCATATTAGAGTCAGAATCTCAGGAGACCAGCTCATCCACTGAGGAGTTTCCTGGTGCTTCTACTACATCATAAACTAAATGACCGTTTTTTCACCCTTTTCATGGGGGGGGGGGTCTTATGGATATGGAATCGAGTATATACAAAGATGCATAACATACTTGGAGAAAATTTTGTTGGGTTATTTCTGGAACTCTCTCGATTTGCTTAGTGTTTAAGGTGAAATCCATGACTTTGACAATTATATAAATTCCACCATGCTCAGCTGATGCAGAACATGGTTTAAAGCCATTTTCCAAAGGCTTTAGGTACTTTAAAGTGAACAGTCTTTACTTCACAGCATGACTTCCTTATTCAAGAATAAAATAGAACTTGCAGAGCAGCAATAAAAATGATACCAAATAAAAGCTTGTGCTTTGTCGAGTGGGGTAAGAGCTCCGAGCAATACTTTAATTCAAGCAGAAAAGCAAAAGTTTCACATTATTGGTCTGACATACCACTTCATGCTCAAAGAGGCACATCTCTCCTGTGATGAATATATGCATAGCAAAGAGGCATCTCTCTCACGTCTTAGCCTCTGAGGAGGATTTTTAAAGACAGTGAGACTTCGAACATATAGGTTCTCTACTAAAAGAGAGAAAAGGAGGCACAGGATCGAAAAATTTGAGAAATACCAAAATGATATTCTTTTTAGTCACCAGTAAATAAACTCAGGGGGGGCTCAGATATTGGTGTGTCTTCATAGGTTTAACCTCACAAGCTTATACTGTTTCTGTCATATTATTTCTGTGTGTCGGGGCAGGTATTTTGTTTACTTACAAAATATTTATTTCTTGGGCAATGACAAGGAATTTCTAGCAGATGGGTATAATACCGTACTGAGGCATTAGAAAAGTTCTGCTCATAGCCAGACTCTAGCTATAAATAATTACCTAAAATGTAAGAAAAAATTCTGAGGGAAAAGGAAAAATTTTGGAATGAATCATTTGATATATGGAGCATTGCAAATCAATTATTAGAATAATTTCATAGTGTTAGTAACTTCCTGAAAGTCAGAAAAATATGGAAAAGTCTAAAACTAGTATATCTCAAGAAGTAAAAGCTTTTCTTGCCTGTGCTTTTGGTACCATACCCACAAAATCATTGCCAAGACCAATGTTATAAAAAATTTCCTTGTGTTTTCTTCAAGAAATTTTAGTTTCAAGTCTAAATTTAATTCTTTAATCCATTCTGTCAGGATGACTGTTATAAAACAAAACAAAACAAAGAAGTGTTGGCAAGGATGTGGGGAAATTGGAATTCTTGTTTCATTTTTAAGTTATCGTTCCAACCTAAAACAATCTCAGAACAATGAATGTGCAGTTAATATATCTAAAATGTGCGGCTAGCTGTGTTTGCAACCATAAATCTAGGATTTATTTGGCTGGGGGTTGAATTTTGTATTTATTTTTAATTCCTGAATTTATATTCTATTCCAAATTATGAAAGCTGAACAATTTAGATAGTCTGGAGAGACCATGGATGGTCACAGATAAGTCAGGCAAACTAGAGGATTGTCTTTTTCACTGTCTTTGTTTGTCCACATATCCTACTTAACTTTCTGTCTTAAAAATCCCAGAGTCAAATGGTGATCTTCAAACCTTCTAGTTGTGTACTATATAAATAAATTCTGAAATTTAACCCTGCTACATCCATACGAAAGATAGTCAAATCTATAATTCTAGCCCTATTCTCTAGAATTTTTTCTATCAACTTTAGAGTGGCCTACTTGACAACCAATAAAATTCAACAATATTTAGCATAAATGTTGATGCATTTGGACAGATGTATACAATCATGCAGTCATATAATCATTACCAAAATTATGAAGGACATTTCTATCACTAAAAATATTCACTTCCATCTCTTTGCCGTCAATCTTCTTTCTATATCTCTCCCTGGATGCCTGATTTCCATTCTGTCACCGTAGTTTTCCTTTACTAAAATAAAAATGGAATTGTACAGTATGTGGTTGTCTATGCTTGTCCCTTTTCACTTAGCATGATGCTTTTTAATTACATTCATGTGTTGGTGCAGCTGTAATCTATTCCTTTTTGTTATAGAGTTGTGTTCCATTGAACGGATAAATACATTTTTTAAAATTCATACACAAATTGGTAGTCATTTGGGTTGTTTCCAGTTCTTATTACAAATGAAGCTGCTGTGAATATTTGAGTAAAAGTCTTTGTGTGGGCATAGGTTTTTATTTTTCTTTGGTATATACTTAGGAGTGGAATTACTAGGTCATATGGTAGATGTATTCTTAATTTTATAAAAATAAAACAAAAATAAAATCTGTTCTCCAAAGTAGCTGTATCATTTTGACTTTCAACTAGTAATGTATAAGAGTTCCAGTTTCTCTACATTGTCTCCAACACTAGTTATTTTCATTATAGCCATTCTGGTAGGCTTGTAGTAGTGTCTCATTGCAGTTTTAGTTTGTACTGATGCATATACTTTTGACTCAAAAAAAATGCTCCACTCTACTCTCAAGGATGTGGATTGATGAATGTGACAAGGTTACTCTTTGCAACAATATTTACAATAGAAAAATATTGGAAATAATGGTGTTAATCAGTAGTGTAGTAGTTAAATAACTTATGGCACATGTATTTGATGGAATACTTTGCACACAGTTAGCAAAAAAGAATGAAAACTCCTCAAGGACTGGTCAAAAATAAATTCTGATATAACTTGTTAAGGAAAAAAAGAGGTGTGACTGGCAGAAAAATAACACCTATATGGTGGAGGGAGGGGGTGAAAGAGACCCTTTTAAGTCTTCTCCACAAAATCCATGTGAGAAAATATTAATATAATTTTGTAAAACAATTTGAGGAAATTTTGACCCTTCCTAAACTTATACTCATTGAGCATAATCAATAGTTGTGCTTGCTAAATATTTCTACAAATATTTGACAAAAAATTCTCTCCCATTCATGTCAAATAGTAGCAATGAACTTATTAACTCCCTTGGGTTTGAGTGGAGCCATGTGACTTGTTCTGGCCAATCACTTGAGAGTAAAAGTACCTGCATCACTCCCACATGAGTGCTCAAGTCAGATCCTCCAGTAGAACATTATCCAATGAAACTCTCCATGATGAGGGACACGTGCTTTCTACCACAGTAGTCATTAGCCACACGTGACTATTGAACACTTGAGGTGTGGCTAGTGTGGCTCAGGAACTGAATTTTAATTTTAGGTAGCTTAAAATTAATAGTTGCATGTGGCTAGTGGCTGCTTTTTTTAGACATTGCAGCTCTAGAACCTTCTTTTCCCTGTGCTGTACTGATAAGCCTCAGTTTGTCAGCCTTGGGCTTAGAATTGAGTACAATAAAAATAACCCACTGCTGATCTGTTATGGACAATTATGGTGAGCTGAATTAAGGTTTGCTGTTTTAAGTAGCTGAGAATTTTTTCCTGGTTTCATTACAAAATAACCTGTCCTGATTTAGCGACCCAGGTAAGATCATTTTAACTTAACAGACAAAAATTCACACAATTGAATGAAGTCATTTTATATTAATAATATATTCTTCCTGAAGGAAAAAATAAAAGTCTGCCTGAAGGTTAAATCTAGAAAAGCATAGGTTAAATCAAAGTAAAGAATGTATAAGGTTGATAAAAAGTCCTACTGATAAGCACTAATCAGCTAATATAGTATTAATATATATGATGTGTCTTTATGTGTATACTTATATTTTTCAATATATACCCTCATTAAGTTATAGAATCTTAATATTTATTAATATAGAAACCTAGAGAACTAGGAGAATAAAACGTTGTTAGAAAGATTGTAAACACAAAAAATAAATGATACAAGCAACAAAAATGAGGATATGAGAATCGAGAACTATATAAACCTAAAATTGGTATTCATTTAAAAATTCTGAGCATAGGAGTTGGGTTTCTACCATATACAATTGAAGCATGTAATTACAAGGAATATAATGACAATAATACTTTTAAAATGTTTCCACCTTCCACATTTTTCATCTTCTGGTTCATCTCATAGTCTCCAGTTTTGGTTTTTTTTGCGGTACGCGGGCCTCTCAATGCTGTGGCCTCTCCCGTTGCGGAGCACAGGCTCCGGACGCGCAGGCTCAGCGGCCACGGCTCAAGGGCCCAGCCGCTCCGCGGCACGTGGGATCTTCCCGGACCGGGGCACGAACCCACGTCCCCTGCATCGGCAGGCGGACTCTCAACCACTCCAGTTTTTATATTACTGTCGTTGACACCTCAAATGTCTTAATCTCCAGATTTAAACATTTACTACTGTCTTTCATCTGTTTCTATTGCTAACATTCATTTCCAAAGTAAGTGGTCCTACCGTTGTTTTCTCAGAAAATTTCTAATATTTTTGTCTTTAATTTCCATCTCACTCATATTATTAGGGCTGCATTCACTTATTCTTCTTATAATTGCCTGACATCGAAAGTGGATCCATAATTGTCATGTGGATTAATGTTAAATGATAAACACAGATAGCCTCCTCCTGCTTTCAGTAGTTTTTATCACACTTTTATTTTCAACAACCAGACAATAGGTTTCAAATAATCTTCTTAATGTTAGAGCCATTCTTCAGCTCTAACATAGGTCACATTCCTCTGCAAGAATTTGCAATTCACCTATCCTAATCTCATCCTTCTCGGTCATCCTTGAATGAGTCTCCATTCTACCGGTTTTATAAGATAATCATTTTTATCCTCACTTAACCTATGAGAAGACAGGAGATTAGAAAATCTCAATGCTTGTCACACAGCTAATGCATGGTAAACCCAACCTTTAAATCCAGGTGAGCCAGCCACAGAGCCTCCAATAAGCAAATTGTTAATAAAGACTATAAATGAATAAGTGATAAATTTGCTTTATAGGACTCTCCCTCGAGGCAGGGAATCAGGAAGCATATGTCTAAAAAGACAAATAGAAACACGAAATAGGATGCTTCTAATTCAGACAACAGAGGACCACCTTTCACTACAAGCCCCCAAATGTGCTGGACAAAATATGACAAGGAAAAAGTGCACCCAGCCAGGTGCACAAGAAATAGAGGAAATCTGTTACTAGGAGCAAAAAGAAAATGGAAAGCTGAAGGAGAAAATCCCCAAGTAAATAGTACATTGACCCTGCGTGTTTAAGGGAAAAGGATGAAAGATGCAGAAATTAATTGCTAAGTGATTGGAGTTATTTTTTATTTTAGTTTTTTATAAATTTTAATTTTGAAATCATCTAAATTTATAGAAAGTTTACAGAAACAAATATTTGCCAATTATCAACATTTTTGGCTATTTTATTATTTTCTATTTATCTATACACATATATGTAAATCTATGAAAATCTATACATATGTGTGGTTTTTGAAACTTTTGAGAATAACACAGTTTTTATACCCCTTTATTCATCAATATTTTAGTGTGCATTTCTTAAGAACAGGGTATATTTTTCATGACTAAAATACAATTAGCAAAATCAGGAAATTTAATATTGGTTAATACTGATAACAGTAATCCACAACCCGAATTCAAACTTTGCCAATTGTCCTACTAATGTTCTCAGTAGGATTTTCCTCCCTGCAATAGGAGCCAATTCAGGATCATTAATTGGATTTAATTGTCATGTCTTTCCAGCCTTCTTTAATTTAGAATATTTCTTTAACTGTTTTTTTATTTTCATGGTCTTGACATTTTCAAAAGTACTAGCAGGTTATTTTGTAGCTGATCCCTCAATATCAGTTTGTCTGATGTTTTCTTATTATATTTGGATTATATATTTTCAAAATTATTTTTCACAAGAATATCACAGATGGGAAGTGATCTACTCAGTGCACCATAAACAGGAAACATGTGAAGTCAGTTTGCCTAATGATTGGTGATATTCAATTTAATCACTTAAGTTTTTGAAAGCCACATTCCTCCACTGTAAAGTTATAATTTTCCCTTTACAATTCATAATTTACAGGGAGATACTTTTGAGACTCTGTGATATCTTGTTCATCATATTTTCCCTATTTTTAGCATCCATCCACTGATAATTTTTGTCTTAACCAGTTATGACTATATTGCTGAAGAATAGGATTTTCAAATTCCATCATTTCTTCTGTGTTATTAGTTAGATTTTACTATAAAAGATCTCTCTTCTACCCCATTTATGTGTATGTATAAATGCATTTATGTATTATTGATTGACTGGATTTTAGTATCCTTTCTAGGATTGGGCAAGAGGCTTTAGAAATGTGCAAAGTTTTGTCATTGGAACTGAAAATCCCTGTATTCTGAGATTCTCCAAGCACTGAATCTTTAACTTAAGGAAAACCAGAAAACCTGAACATCAGCTAGGCAAGACCGTCAAAAGATTTTCTCTGCCCAGGGCTCCACATAAATAAATGAGCTTCCTGTAATAAGTAATAAGAATTAAAAATATGCATGCTTGGGGCTTCCCTGGTGGCGCAGTGGTTGAGAGTCTGCCTGCCGATGCAGGAGACGCGGGTTCGTGCCCTGGTCCGGGAGGATCCCCCATGCAGCGGAGCGGCTGGGCCTGTGAGCCATGGCCGCTGGGCCTGCGCGCCCAGAGCCTGTGCTCCGCGGTGGGAGAGGCCACGGCAGTGGGAGGCCCGCGTACTGCAAAAAAAAAAAATAAATAAAAAAAAATAAAAATAAAAAATGCATGCTTGTGTTAGCTACAGATTTTGGATCTGACTTTGTATAAATCTGCATGGTGCAGAAATATCGAAACTTCAAAAGTAACATAAAATTGTCATTAGTCTAATGAAATCCCTGAATACATGGAAGAAGCCAGCAGATGCCATCCTTTCATAACTATGGAAGCTGAGTATTCTTAAAGAAAAACAATAACAATTTCATAACAAACAGTAAAAATTAAACATAATGGAGTCAGAAAATACAGCCAAACAGGAGTGGTATTAATAACCCGCAAGAACCCCTTATAGTCAATAAATGTGTTTAAAGTAACTAAAGAAATAAAAGAAAAAATGGAGATGACGAGCAAAGAATTTTATAGTATGCAAAATGCAGTCAGTATGGAAAAACTTCAAAAAAAATGAAAACCAGAGCCATTTGAAATTAATAGGCAGAGGACTGATTGGAAAATACATCATGCACCTAGAAGGCAACTGGAAGATAGATCAGAGGACATTAACCTTAATGAGCAGAGATTGAAATGAGTTTAAAGCGTGAAAGAAAGAGTTCAAGGGCCAAAAAAAAAAAAAAAAAAGAACAGTGAAAGAGATTAGACAAACATGGAGAAGGGAGTGTGTTAAACATTCAGGTTAAACTAGAAATACATGTATAACTTTGTCAAATAAAACAAATGTGGACTTAGGTAAGGAGAGACTTTAATGGAAAGAATAATTACAATGGGGCAAAAGGACTAATACAATAAGGGAAAGGAGACTACTGCAATAGAAGAATGCTCCAACCCTAAGGTCTGCAAGCATCTCTTTTCTTTGACAAGCAGGAGTCAAGAACACTAGAAAGAACCAGGTGTGAGGGAGTAGGTGGTATGACCAGACAGTTAGCAGGGAAGGCTTGTGGGCAGCCAGTTTGTGCTGGATCAGGCTGGGCATGGGTCCAAACTCAGGGGCCAAGAAGCTTAATCAAAGTTTGGTCTAGTCAGTTATTTTGTGCAGATTGGTCAGTGGATACAAATACATTAATTCATCATTGATGATGCTGAGAACGGAATTTGGAGGATATGTGTTTAGCTTTGTCACAGGTAAACAAGGAAGTATCTCTGATTCTTACCTAAATCATATTGGGAACATAAAGGGTGAGGGCATTTCTTTAATCATCACTGTTTTCTAGGATCACAGGACTCCAATAAAGTTCAATACTGTCAACTTTTAAACCAATATAAGCAAAAAACCCAAAAAGGAAATGGAGAAATATGCAGCTACAGCAGTTTATGCTTGAGGGCAGAGTGAGCGATACAGGCAAACATAATGCACAATTTCCTATTCAATAAACTTCTATCAGCTGGAGGTTACGTACAGTGTAACACTGCAAGTCCATGAGTGAAATGGATAATGTCCATGACTTCGAAGTGAGCCCATCTAATTTTTTGAGGCCTATAGCATAACTTCTATAATTTAGATATAAACTAAAAGCTTTTGTAGCCCAGAGGGGAAAATAGATTCTTCTTAGATGTGGGATTCAGAAATACTTCCTAAATGAGTTATATTTGAGTTGGCTCAATCTAATAAAGCATTGCTCTTTACAAATTGCTTTCATATATGTAATCTCGCTTGAAAATCACAAAACATCATGAGTTAATTACAGCAGGTATTGTTTTCCTCATTTTCCAACTGGGAAAATACAGCCAATAAATGATGGAATTAATTCTCTAGGCTTTGGTTTGGTTGACTGAAAGTACCGTGTTTTCCCTCTTCTGTATTATACTTTAAGGGCAGTCGAGGTTAGGGTGTACCTAAAAGAAGTAGAGCTTACTCAGTATGGAAAGGAAAGTTAAAAAGAGGAAAAAGAGAATAAATAAACTAGTAAAGGTGGAAATATATACCATTGAACATAGGATTTAGAAAGAAAACTAATGAAGAAATCTGGGAGGATAGATGGGAATACCACTGATTATGGCCTTACATGGCATAATAGAATTTACCACTATGCAATAGAGTATCTGAAAATTTCTGGAAATACTTATACAATCTCTTTCTTTTTTATCAAATCTAGCCCGAAATCAATTTCTCTTTAGAAACCTTGTTTTTCAGCCTTGTTGGTCTCCTGTATTTCTCTTTCAGTAACTCATTAAATTTTCTTCTGTAAAACAAATTTTCATTTTTTCCTGTTTTTCATGAACTTGCATTTTATTTTCCTTTCCAGGTTTATTGAGGTATAAGTGACAAAATCTATATATTTAAGGTGTGTCATGTAATGATTTGATATACCTATACATGATGAAATGATTACTGCTATCAAGTTAACACATCCGTCACTTCACAGAGTTACTTTTATTTATTTATTGTTTTGTCATGTGTGGTGAGAACACTTAAGATCTATTCTCTTAGTAAATTTCAAGTATACAATACTGTATTATTAACTATAGTCATCGTGCTGTCCTTTAGATCCCAGAACTTATTCATCTTATAACTGAAAATTTGTATCCTTTGACCAACATCTTCCCATTTCCCCCAACACCCCAAAAGGACTTGAGTGTGTGTTTGTGCATATGTATGTACTTGTATACATGTATGTATAGCTACAAAATAATTATACTGAGAAATATTGCAAAAAAAAAAAAAACCTGAAGAAGGGCTTACAGCTGATACCGAAACAATATTATATTGAGGACTATCTTGCAGTTTTAGCAGTTTGTCACAATAATCTACTAATAAAGACAAATAAATATAAATGTAACATTACTGATATAAAACAAAACACTGAGGATTTTTACAGGGAATGAGTCTATTGCCTTTTTAAAAGAATTATTAAGTTTCATCTAATAATGGAATGATCTTCAGTGAATTGTAAAATAAATTATTCAAGCTTGTGGTGAGAACATCTCATCATTTACATGATTGCACCTTAAGGAAACACATTTGATTAGTAATATTCAAGGCTGGGCTGTGTCATTAGATGAAAAAGAATCACTTTTTGAAAACTTAATCTAGATTATTTATTTGTGTTTATTGGAGTATTCTTTATTCAAGAAGGTAAGTTAGACATAAATTAATCATGTATTGATAAAGATAGAATTGCAATAAAAAAATGAAACGTTTGCTCACAAATGTTGCTTTTTTTTTCCTTGCTAAATATCAAACTCACTACACCCTCACTATAGCTACAGTAACTATGGTAAAAGCCAGAAGAAAAAAAATTATTTTGCTATAAAAATCTATAGTGTCACATACAAAAAATTAAAACAATATGCATAAGTTTAGTCTTCACCATGTGAAGAACTTGAAGGAGCTATAATTAAAATATCCTGAAAAAGAATTGACATTTTCATTTGCCAGTACCTTGTGGCAGACACACTGGCTGGCAGAGACAGAATATAAGTATTAAGGAACACACATAAAGGGGAGAGCTTAAGTGATCCAAGAAAAGAAGCTGCTGAAGAGAGCCAAATACTTTATATAGTAAGTTGAAAATCTTGGCAATTATATTCCTATAGAAGTCATAGGTTTCTTATATATAAGTGGGAAAATGAAACCCAAATGGGCAAATAATAATGTTTTCTCATTTTGCACAATACTAAAATAACTTTAAAAACCTATAATCTAACCTGTAACCTAAGTATGATATCATGTAAAAGATAAGTGCTAATTAATTTGAAATATGAATTAACAAATATGGACTAAGCAATGACTATGTTCAGTGCTTGCTACCGAGCAGGCACCAAAAGACACAGTATGTGAACCAGCCCTGCTGTTCAGAACCTTGTCATCTATTGAAACAGAGAAGGAGTAAGTGCATTAAATGGTTAACAGCTTTGCAATTATTAAAATGACACATGTAGTAGAGATCTTGGTTGCTTTGTCCAGAGCCAAAGTGATCTCTTTTAAAGTCTGTATGTCTGTTCTTCACCTTTTGAGAGCCTGTTTCTACTGTCTGGCCTGTACCATCTTGGAAGATTACCACTGTGCTATTGAAGCTACATGACACAGAGAAGCCTGCCCAACCCCAGCCCAGCCCAGCCCACCTGAGTCCTCAGAGTGGCCAGGGGTTACTAAACACTGAATGACTGCTATAGTATTATGGACCATCTCATTCACCTGGAGATGAGATATCAACTCTGCTGTAGATTTTATACACTAGACTTCCCCAGGAACTTTAAGTGAAGCTGGGTTTTCATCTCAAATAATGCCTTTGCTCGATTTCTTCCATTTGCACACAAATCCTTGTCTCAGAAGCTGGCCTAAGAAAATAAATCCAAGAGATATTGTATGATAGTACATTATTAATTGAAAATAACAAGTAAAAAAATACATATATATTTTGACATATCAGAAGAGAGAGACACCATTGTGTGCTGGAATAGGCTAGTTTTTTCTTTGCAGAGTCTTTGGAGTTTGAAAAAACGATAGGGTTTGGACAGGTGGAAGAAATGAACTATTCTGGCACAGGAAACAATGTAAAAAAGTCTTCCAGACAGAGTGCTTAAGTTTTTCTTCAGGGTGAGGAGAGCAATTCTGCTAGAGTAAAAACCTTGATGATACATGGTGATTTGCCTACAAATAAATTATGAAAGTCCTTAAACCAAAAAATAATTTTATTTACAGAAAAAAATACTATATAACCTAAAATATGTTCTCTAGAATTGGAAGAATCCTTTAACATTTAGGAATACAGGAGTGGTATAATTACAGTGGTGTTTCAAGGTTCATCTAGTGGTTCTGTGCTATATAATTTGAAGAACAGAGAGGTAAGACCAAACAGTTTGGAGCCTAGGACAAGACGTACAAACACGAAGTAGCCGGTGAACCTAAAACTAGAGTTTGGGGGTGGGGCCATTAATAAGGAATGAAAGTGGAAGGTAGTTAGAATGACGAATGCTCTAAAAAGTTATACAGAATCATTTATAAGGTTCTATGACTAACCTGATGAGAGATGGGAGAGGAGTGAACAAGGATTTTTTGGAACAAGTTTTAAAAATACCAGGAGAGTAAACATGAATCCAGTGAGACACTTTGTTTCTTAGAGACTAAGTAATAAATAGCAACATCATGAGAAGGAGGCATACATAAAGTCAGGGTTCTAGTGGAAAGAGCACAAAATGAGAATTCAGGGATCATGCATTTTAGTACTAATTCTATATTCAAACCCTCCACATAAACTCAGGTAAATCATAAACTTTCCTGGGCTTTAAAAATCCCTCCTCAGATAATTCTGATGGCCATATTTGTTGTCAAATTATCTTCCGACTTTTATGATACCAGGGAGAAGGTAAATAATTTTAACTTAGATTTTTTTTTGGTTAGAGAGGATGTTAGGGCATGCACGTAGAATTTTCTAGAGAGTAGTTGCAAGAAATATGGACGTGATCCTGAGAAGAAGGTTGGATTCGAGCAACAGTTTTTGATAATGCCTGGGGACATTTTTGGTTGCCACGATTGCTACTGGCATCCAGCGGGTAGAGGCCAGGGACGCTGCTAAAGTCCTAGAAAGCCCCACAGCAAAGAATCTTCTAGTCCAAAATGTCAGTAGTGCTTAGGTTGAGAAATACTAGACTAAGTGGCACCATCCCCTTCAGTTAGATCCATTGAAGTTGTCCATAAACAGACCAGACCGATTTGAGCTGACTGTGAAGAGTAATGGTTTCAAATACGCCTCATATTCTTTCTCGCATTACATATCTCCTACTTATCTACTTGATGTTTTAGAGTTGTGAATCACTAGTCACAACACCCCAAACTGTAATCTTCATGCATTCAACGCTGTCAGTGCTTGGCATTATGCCTAACCAATGTTGGACAAGGGAAATATAGTTGTGAAATAAATAAGGAAAATAATTTTTATTATGCTCAATATTATATTTCTTTTTAAACTCTCTTACAAGATGGTGGACATGTTTTTAGGAATAAATATGAATTATATATATGTTCCTAAACTAGACACTGATATGCTAATTAAAATTAATGAGTGGTACATGGCACATATTGGATGTTCGATATATATTTATTTAAAGCATACTTGTGTGGAACAGGTAGACTAGGAAGGTTAAGGAATTATATTTTCAGATCAAGATAAAGGTATTTAAAGACTTTAAAAACAGGAAGTAGTAGATATAATGTTGACTGTCATTAGCTATCTTAATCCCAGTTTCATTGATATGACACCAAATTATCATCTTTATTTGTATACTATGAACTTTTGTAAGATATAGTGATGGCAAGGTTGAAAACTCATAACCATATATCTATTTGATGTTACTAACAAGATCATTTAATAAGCATCTCAATTTTACCATGCCTAAAACTGATTCCTATTCTCCCCCAACATATTCCTTTCTGATTCTCACCCATTTTGGAACACGGCATTATCCAGTGCTCTCTGGAGCTTAAGCTCAAAACCCCAAAGTTATTTTGCTCTTTCTCTCATCCTACAATCCAAAGGCTGAGTACCTTTGTTGGTAAAAATCTCCAAGTATAGAAGAGATCAGTTTACCTCTATCCATCACTTTTTACCAATCCCTAAATCATGTCATTGCCTCCTCTGTGTATTACTACAATAATCTCTTAACTGCTCTCCCTGATAGTACATTTGCTCTCAACTTTCCATTCTCCATAGAGCAGCTTAAACTATTTACAAACATTGCAAGTTAATTTATGGCATTTCTGCTTAAAAATCTATAACTCTTTTTACTGCATTTAGTGCAAACCCAGTAGTACAGCACAGAGGATTACTTGGCTGCCTTTCTAACGTCGTTCTCTATCTTTTCTATGGAGGATTCCTGTAGTGCCAGGGAAAGTGACTCTACCTTTTCTCCAGGGTAGGAACATGAAACTAAAAAAGAAATACAGAAACTCCTGCCATCACATGTTACATGAATGACCACACGGATTAATGAGGAGAGGTTATGTGACCTAAACCTATCTAATCAAAGTGAATTTCAGAGAAATTGCTGGGAACTGTGAAAAACAAACTTTGCTACAGATAGGAGAGCTCGAATCCCTTCAGCTATTTTGTTAGTTATGTATTTTGTATATAGTGGTGTGTATATGCCAATCCCTTGAAGCCAGGAAGAAAGTGAGAATCTGAGGGCACAGCCAGTGCATGTAGGCAGAGAACTGAGGGAATTGCAGAGAACAGAGAACAGAATCCAACAAACAAGGGTCTAAAGTGTGTGCTACCTCTGACTTCCTGGTTACAGGAGTCAAGAAATTTCTTACTTGTTTAAATTGGTTATGATTGGATTTGGTGAGCAAAAGCATGCTAAAGCAGGAGGCATTAAACACTGTGGTCTCAGGACCCTTCTGCCCTCTTAAAAATCATTGAGACTGCCACAGAGCTTTTGCCTATGTAATATCTACTATATTAGATTTAATATAATGAATGTTTAATTAATCAATAGATTGAATGTAATAATATCATTAATATATTATTTTAAAATATTTATAAACACATTACTTGTTAACATAAATAACATGTTTTTATAAAAGTAACTGTATTTTCCAAAACAATATACTGAGGGAATAAATGGCCTTATTTTAAATGTTTGCAAATCTCTATACATCTGGCTTAATAAAAAAGACAGGTAGAGTCTCATATCTGCTTCTGCATTCAATCTGTTGAAATATATATATATTTTTTTACCTTCATGGAGAAAATCTGAGGTCACCAGGATGTGTGACTGAAGAAAGAATGAATATGTTAATAGCCTTTCATATTACTGGATATGGATAGCCTTTGTTGATGCTACACCAAAGCTTAACAAGTGGTAGTTTCTTAAAGGTTAATTGCAGTGTGGGATCTGAAAGCATAGATAAAGTTTTCATTATTGTTATTTAAAAAACAGTCTATATATCACCTGGAATAGAGCTGTTATCCATAAAATATTTTGCAATATCATGCATTGATCATTAAGAAATACTAGTGCTTTACTGGTTTTTGCAGATCTTCTAAATTTTAATATATTTTACAACAATGTCAAAATTGCATATGTTAATATTATCACACATAGTATCAGTGTTTTTATGCCTGGGGAAGCTTTCACTCTCATTGTGGCAAAAACAAATTTTTCAAAATATAATTTCAGGGCTTCCCTGGTGGCACAGTGGTTGAGAGTCCGCCTGCCATTGCAGGGGACACGGGTTTGTGCCCCGGTGCGGGAAGATCCCACATGCCGCGGAGCGGCTGGGCCCATGAGCCATGGCCGCTGAGCCTGCGCGTCCGGAGGCTGTGCTCTGCAACAAGAGAGGCCACAACAGTGAGAGGCCCGCATAACGCAAAAAAAAAAAAAAATATATATATATATATATGTATCTATATATATATATACATATATATATATAGATACATATATATATATATATATAATGCATCTAATTTTCACTTAGAAGTGTGGATTTTATCACTGGCCACAAATGTCAGTTACCTTAAATTGACAGTTTTTCTTACTTTATATTTTAAATAATCATAGTTTTCCTGCCAGTCATTCTTTCAGTTGGAAATTATGTTTTATGGTAAAAGAGGAAGTTCAACTCAAGAATAAAAATAATCTCTCAAGTGATTTTTTTTTGAGGCAATCAGCATACTTTGGTTTACAGGAGAAGAAAGGGTTTCCATTTAAACACGCAGAACATTAGAAAATGGGGTACCCAATGGTTGAGATTTAAGAAAATTAGTAATTTTTTACTGCCTCATGAAAGCCAGCCTTAACTGCAGCTGACATTTATCTTAACACAAGTGCATGGCACTTAAGAATACGAAGATCATTAGTGCAGTACTGCCCTGATTTGTACAAAGCCACCAGCAAATGTACTTGCTATTAATTTTGCACCATCAGTGCAAATGTGAAAACAGTGAAAAGGGAAAATAATGTCTTAACATTGTTTTGAAAATCTTTTTGACCTTGCACATTCCCTTAAATGTCTTGGGGACTCCCAGGGTCTGGGAAAAGCTGCTCTAATCATTTCCATGGTCTATAACCCCCTATATTATCACACCATTGCTATTAGCCAACCTACTCCTTACCTTTTTCTCCTTTATTCACTAAAAACTTTGACTATGTTTCTTGAACACATTAAGGACCTTTGCACATGTTGTTGCAACCTTCTAATACTTTGTGTCTACTGACTTTTATATTGTCTTCTACTCATAATTTAATTCTCAAACCAAATGCTGCATCTTCAGAGGGGTTTCCCTTGATGGCCACACTATATATTACTCCTCTTCATGTATAAAAGGCACTTTTTAAAATTGCATTACTCTCTTTTTATCCCAACATTTGGAATACAATTGGGCACATAGTGGGCATATAATTATCATTTATTAAATAAGGTAACAAGCTTGTATAAAGTGCCATTTATTTGACTAGCTTCTCTATTTTTATAAATATATTTTTATACAACTTAACTAGGAGCAATTATTTTTGCACCAAAGAAACAGTAACCCCTCTCAGCCCCCAGTCACCTCTTCCAGAGTTGAGTTTAATCTATTGTCTTAAATCACATCTTTATCCTAAAAATATGGTTTCTAACTGTTCTTATAACTGGCTAGGAGAAATATTTATTTAATTTTTTATATTGCCACTTTAGTCTGTTGACTTATTCAATAGATGAAAAAAAAAACCAACACTGAAATGTACTGACACTTGCCACCAAATTTTGATGTAGAAGGTGATGAATTTTGGACAGGGAAAATGTAGAAATTAAACCCTCCTCTACAAAATATTGTAATAAGATAGACATTTCCCTTGCCTGTTAAGATCATCCACTTCTTTCACTGAGTAGGAGAAACAAGCTTACTTGATAGCAGCGGTGGGTAGAAGATATGATTCACTTCACTATCACTATTCGGTTGATTCTTTTCTTCCATTTCAGTTACTTTAAGTTAGTTAACTGAAGAGTAAGTTAATGGATCAGGTAGCACAAAGAAAGAATCAAAACCAGAAGTCCTAGCAGAATTAGAGAATGGTTTGTGACTGTCACAAACTGCTAGGAAAAAAAGAAAACCACGGGGCTTCCCTGGTGGCGCAGTGGTTGAGAGTCCACCTGCCGATGCAGGGGACGCAGGTTCGTGCCCTGGTCCGGGAGGATCCCACATGCCGCGGAGCGGCTGGGCCCATTAGCCATGGCCGCTGAGCCTGCGTGTCTGGAGCCTGTGCTCTGCAACGGGAGAGGCCACAACAGTGAGAGGCCCGCGTACAGCAAAAAAAAAAAAAAAAAGGAGACCACATCCTGACGCAAAGGAAATTCTATATGGTAATTTACATTCATTATAATGGCATCTAGGTCCTAGACTCTTTTGGATCTGAATAAGAGGAGCAATATCTCAACACTTAGAATTGTTTGTTGATAATTGTCCTATACCGATGAGACCAGAAGTAAAGCCATTGTTATTTTTCCTAGATAAGGCAACATAAAGTCAGACAACATCTGTGATCTTACCTCAATCACGTGTGGCTTGTTAGAGGGGAAATAATGGTGCTAGTACTCTACAATTCACATTTCTGCTACAAAAGGGCACAATGATTTTTTGTTCTACAAAAGTAGTCATTATTAGTCTTGTCATACAAAACCATTTAACACAGTTGATTTGGTGTTATGTCACTAAAATTTCAAATAAAATAACTGTATTCTCATGCCAGCATCAGGCTACATTGTGAATATTTTTTCTGGCTTTTTTTTTTTTTTAACATCTTTACTGGAGTATAATTGCTTTACAATAGTGTGTTAGTTTCTGCTTTATAACAAAGTGAATCAGTTATACATACACATGTTCTCATATCTCTTCCCTCTTGCATCTCCCTCCCTCCCACCCTCCCTATCCCACCCCTCTAGGTGGGCACAAAGCACCAAGCTGATCTCCCTGTGCTATGTGGCTGCTTCCCACTAGCTATCTATTCTATGTTTGGTAGTGTATATATGTCCATGCCACTCTCTCACTTTGTCACAGTCTACCCTTCCCCCTCCCCACATCCTCAAGTCCATTCTCTAGTAGGTCTGTGTCTTTATTCCCGTGTTACCCCTAGATTCTTCATGACTCTTTTTTCTTGGATTCCATATATATGTGTTAGCATATGGTATTTGTTTTTCTCTTTCTGACTTACTTCACTCTGTACGACAGATTCTAGGTCCATCCACCTCACTACAAATAACTCAATTTCGTTTCTTTTTATGGCTGAGTAATATTCCATTGTATATATGTGCCACATATTGTTTTGTACTCATGAAAGAAGCATGGTAAGAGGAGGAAATACGTACACACACACACACACACACACACACACACCAAATACTTCTAAATAATTCAGGTAGCTGAAAATCTTGTGTTTGCCAGCAAACAAGCAGTGCTAACACTTAATACTCTATTTTCTCTGCTTCACTTCATCAGATAAAACCAAACTGGACACTAGGAGTTACATTTTATGTGCACTGCATAGGGAATTAGCCCTGCAATTTTCAGGGAAAACAGCAAAAATTGTGTGCTGGATTTCCTTTGTGTCATTTAAAGTGACTCAGACATTTCCAAGTAAGCTGATTTAGGGAAATTGAATATATTTCTTAAGTGGTTAAATAGGGATAGGACATTGTTTTGTATTTTGTGTCATTTTGTAATAATCTACCATTAGAACCTTTGTCTTATTGAATTTTTATTTTCAAATTCAAAATAATTGTTGCAAATGCTGTAGTTACATGTCCAAAAAGAGCAAATAATTTTTCCTTTATGATGTTAAATAAGTAGGAGCTGGTGCTTACAATGAGAAAGCTTTTTTTTTTCTTTGTAATGTGAGGTTTAGAAGGCATTTCTACATGCTTTTGAAAGGCATTTTTTAAAATTTAATTTAAGCTTAAAGGTGTAATGATTTGCCTGTTACTGGCCATGATAGCCCTGCTCTGACCTCAAAGTACCTGCTCAATGAAATCTCTACTCAGTCTTTTCTTTCTTTGTAATCTAATTAGTGACTTCATAAATGCTCTCCTTCTTCATTACAAAAATATTCCTGAACGAAAGAGTGAAAGGACAAGGAAGAGAATAATAAATTACAAAAAAGTAGTCATAAGGAAACAAGGAATTTAACATAATGGGTATGATTTAGCAAAAAGGCTTAAGAATTAACCAAAAAGAAACCGAAAACAGTGATATCTTGTGTAGTATGTATTGCACTTCAAAACCCACAATTCAGCTGAGACAGAGAGAGAGAGGGAGAGAGAGAGGAGCAACCCAGCCGACTTGAATGGTTGTAACCTGGAGTCGACATGATGATGAATAATCATCTATTCTGAACACACAATATAATTGATTCACAATGATCTGGTCTATTGTCAAAGCCACGTCATCATAGCCAAACATCTGACCTCATTATGAAGTGTTATATCTTTTTTTTTTGTGGTACGCAGACCTCTCACTGTTGTGGCCTCTCCCGTTGCGGAGCACAGGCTCCGGCCGCGCAGGGTCAGCGACCATGGCTCATGGGCCCCGCCGCTCCGCGGCATGTGGGATCTTCCCGGACCGGGGCACGAGCCCGAGTCCCCTGCATCGGCAGGTGGACTCTCAACCACTGCGCCACCAGGGAAGCCCCTGAAGTGTTATATCTTTTAAAACCCAGTATTTCCCATATATTTGTATATCCCATAGTCTTTGACTCTTAGGAAAACTATGAAAATATTGTTTTACTCAACAGCTGCAAGAGAGATAAGGTGAAGGTAGAATCCACTCAAAATTGAACACTTCATATCACATACATTGTGAAATAGATGGCACTAACAACGGCACAGATCTTTGTGAGTTGACAGTTACTAGGGTCTGTAGTGAAGTTATAACACTTTTTCCTCAGTACATATACACACATACATATTATATATAGTATATAATATAGTATTATATAATATATATCAATATCTACGTATATATAGTATATCATGTATAATATATATATTATACATATAGAATAGAGAATGCTTCGTATCTGGAAACTTGATTCTGGATTTCAGATAAAACTTCCTAAGAAGACTACATGAGAATATTTGCTTGCTTTTTTTAAATTTGTGGAGATTATAAGTTATGTAACTGATCATGTAGCCTTCCAGATTTAGATATTGTGTAAGGTTTTCTACTGACAACGTATTTTCTCTGTAGCAACTGCTGCTTTACCTGTTACAATTTTGCATCTCTTTTTTCTTTACCCTAATTAAAGACAAAGCAAAACAATTTATACTCTGACCTTATCCTAAAATCCTTTTTGAAATGAGGCAGATAAAAGTACATTAACATGAATTTTAGACATATTTTTTTCAAATATATTCATGTTTATAGAATAATTCTTGGTAATCTGAATACCGCATACTGAGTGCCACATTGAATGCAGAATTAATGATCCCAAATTGTTTTATGATGCCAGGCCAATCAGATCTTAGTTTTGATTATGTCTATATCCAAATTTATTAGTCTAATTCTAGCCCTGACCTCAAATTAACTGCAGACAACAAAAATGGGCCCCCAGAGCTCTGGCTGGTATATAGGAATAATCTGAGGATGAAGAGAAGGACAAACTTTATACAAGTCATTTATTTGCTTGGGATCCACTCCATTTAAAGACAGTATCATTTATCACTGCTCTAATAAATAGATAATACAGAAACTTCTTCTGCAGTGCTGCAAAACCCATATTTTTTAATGTAGAGACTGTGATTTATATAGAAAGATATATTGAATAATGAGAATCTGAAACTTAACAGGATTGGTACAATAAAAAGGAATAAATTACATTTATATGAGGTATAAATAAAATAAAAATTCTTGAATTTTACCTAAATAATCAAGCTACTGTGAAAATATTTGAAAAGGTATAAAAACTGAAATATATTGCTTTATAGTAATCTTTCAGAACTGCTCTAAATAAAATTAAGAAACTGATATAAATAACTGGAAACTAAACTGGTTTTCAGAAAAATGGGAACAAAGGTTTCCTCAGAATGTATATTAACTATATTTCATTTCATAATAAGATATTGGCATTTTTCAATATATAAAAGAAAGTAATATTTCATATCTTCTGAGAATGTAGCTTTCATTTAAATCATATTTGAACTATGATAATTAGTTTAATCTTAAATCTAAAGTAGTTAGAAATTTCATGTATATTTAATATAAATGAATAGTATCTGAAAATAATATATAATAAGCAGAAAATATATGTTATTGAGTATTAGATTACAGAAAATGGATGCAATAGTTCTAGAATATTGGACCATTCGTTAATTTAACAAAGACTCATCTACCGCCTACTATATAAAAGGGTGCTGGATTTTGTTTGTTGTTACATGACCAAACTTCTTCATCTTTAATCTCTGATATGATGGTTAAAAGTGAAAATAGACATAAAGGTAGAATAAAATATATTTTTTAAATAAATATTTTTCTTTTACCTAGAGTTTTAAATGTATTCATATTAATGTTGCTAATATTCACAAAGTAAAATTTTAAACTATTTTCACCTAATTTGGGTGAATAAAAATATAAATATTTAAAGATGTTTCTTTTTTATACTTATTAAATTATAATGTTTAATAAATTCTACACCAAATTCCAAATTAAAATTAATTAGTTAATTAACTAGCACATTGAAGTAGGTGGATACCCACTTGGACAAGACAAAACCAAACCAAAAAACCCACACACACATACCAGGAATATAAATTAGAAAATATGAGTAACATGTCTCTTCAACAATAATAGCAAAAATAATATCCCTTAAAATTATGTATAGCAATAGATAAATAGGACTCACATTAAAGAAGTAAAAATACATATTTTTGTGGAATACAGAATAAGTTTTGCACATACTAAAAACATGTTCCTCCTGCCAAGAACTGCAACAAACAAACTGGAAAGCCACACCAGATAAAAATCACTCAAGCAAAACATAGAGACATTTATTCAAATTGCCTGAAGAATAATGATAGAGTATCTATTTACCTGAACACTGTGATATGCAAGAGAAATAAACCATTCTCTATCTTTAGGAATTGTCCCTCAAATGAAATATATTTTTTAAAAAGGTCTTTGAAGCTCTCTCCTTCAGTTCTCATAAGAAAATATCATATATAAAAATAAACTCAAATTTATTAAAGACCTAAATGTATGACCTGAAACCATAAAACTTAATAGAAGAAAATGTAGGCAGTATACTCTTTGACATCAGTCTTAGCAATATTTTTTTGGATCTGCCTCCTCAGGCAAGGGCACAGAAACAAAAATAAACAAATAGGACTCCATCAGACTAAAAAATTTTGCACGGCAAAAGAAACCATCAACAAAATGAAAAGCCAACCTACTAAGTGGGAAAAGATATTTGCAAATGTTATGTCCAATAAGAAGTTAATATCCAAAATATATAAAGAAGTCGTACAACTCAATATCAAGAAAAGAAAAAAAAAAAGGAAGCAATCCAATTAAAAAATGGGCAGATGACCTGAATAGACATTTTTCAAAGAAGACATACAGATGACCAAGAGGCACATGAAAAGCTGCTCAACATCACTAATCATCAGGGAAGTACAAATCAAAACCGCAATGAGGCATCACCTCACACCCATCAGAATGGCTATTATCAAAAAGACCACAAATAACAAGTCTTGGCAAGGATGTGGAGAAAGGGAAGCCTTGTGCACTCTTGGTGGGAATGTAAATTGGTATAACCACTATGGAAAATAGTATGGAGGTTACTCAAAAAATTAAAAATAGAACTGTTATATGATCCAGGGATTCCACTCCTGGGTATTTATTCAAAGAAAACAAAAACACTAATTCATAAAGATATATACACCCCAATGTTCACCGCAGCATTATTAACAATGGCCAAGATTTGCAAGCAACCTAAGTGTCCAATGGTAGGAGAAGGGGTAAAGAAGAGGTAGTATACACATATATATATACATATATATATATATATATAGAGAGAGAGAGAGAGAGAGAGAGAGAGAATGAAAACTTACCATTTGAGACAACATGGATAAACCTAGAGGGTATTATGCTAAGCAAAATAAGTCAGACAGAGGAAGACAAATACCATATGATTTCACGTATACGTGGAATCTTAAAAAAAGAAAAAATAAGAACAAACATAACAAAACAGAAACAGACTCATAGATACAGAGAACAAACTGATGGTTGCAGAGGAAAGGAGGTGGCGAGTGGGCAAAATAGGTGAAGGGGATTAAGAGGTACAAACTTCCTGTTATAAATAAGTCAAGGAGAGGTAGTGTATAGTTTAGGGAATATAGTTAATAATATTGTAGTAACTTTGTATGGTGACAGATAGTTACTAGATTTATCTGAGTGATCCTTTCATAATGAATGAAAATACCAGGTCACTATGTTGTACTCTTGAAACTAATATAATATTGTCAGTCATATTATATTGTAAGTCATGATGTATTAAAAGAAAGAATTATAGGTGTTATTTCACTTTATTTGATAAGTTCATGTTCACGGCGGTGAGGCTGTGGGAAAAAATGTCCCTGAGGCAAAGAATGATGTGACTCAGGTGTGCTACTGCTTCAGAAAGCCCTGGGGAGACTAGTAGTGCTCTCAGGGGTTCTGTGAATTAGGCCTTGTAGGGCATCCCTGCTAAGGTTGAAAGGTGGAACTACATCTTAGAGAATTCTACCAAGGAGGGTAAGGAGAGGATATTTAACTGACCAACTCCCCTCCTACCTCCTGTTTTTGATTGATTAAAGTTGACGTTCCTCTAACCCCACCTCTGGCAGCTCACTTACACTGCTGTGTTCTTCATCTGGCTCTGACTGGCCACCTGGGATGTCAGATCCCATGTGCCCCAGCGTGTTGTTTCATCTCCATCTGAAGTAGAGGGACATCCAGGGCTGTGTGTTCACCTTCACAGAGAAAGCAAGAGGCGATCCAGCACATCTGAGAGAGTGCAGCAGCTTTACATCTAATACAAAATTTCATAATATTGTAAATAACATCTTTAAATTGATGCCATTTCAAAATGATTTGATATCATTTTTCCAGTGATAATCTCTTGAAATTTTGCTGAAACATTATCAGTTGCAAAAATCAAACTATTGTCCCTCTAGTGAAATATTCTTTCCATTTTTATCAATATAATGACTAGTTTAGTCATATTAAATATAAATTAATAGCCTTTTATGTTTGTACTCAATTGTATACATTCTGACTGAAAAGCAATTAATAACATGAAAGTGAACAAATACATTTTAACCTTTAAGTTTTCAAAGTTAAGAAACATTGATTTCAGATAAAATTTTATGAACCTTTTGATCTCACTATTTTCCTTCTGTCTCTGTCATTCTCTCTCTCTGTTTCTTATGTGTGTGTGTATTCATATGTATACTGTCGTATGTATGTACTACTGTTCATGTATGTACACACATGTGTATATATGTTATGTGTGTTGACTATGAAGTTAACATATATTTTTTTAATTTCTCATGGTTCCACCTATAATCTCTTTCAAATGTATAAAATACTACAGTACTCATACCACAAAATTAAAAAAAATAAATGTCTATGTCTCTCTGGTGATTTTTATATACCTTAATTTAATAGATAGAACATTGGCCTGGAATTGGGTTATAGTAGTGTTTGTCACCATCTCCTCCTTAACTCAATTTTCTTATTTTGTCTTAACTTAGATATCTTAACTTCTTCTAGAATAGTGGCTCAAAATTAAATGATTTCTAGTTTTTGTTGGAGCCCTAAGATTGTGTTCAACTGAATTTTGCTTTTGATGGGAATCACAGGTCCTATTTATTTCCAGTTTAGGTCTAAGATCCTAAATGAAATTCAGGAAAGGTCATACATAAACTCCTCAGATGCCAAGTTTATTTTACTGATTGATCTTAATAAGAATCAGTTTCACTTTAGATAGTGATAAAAATTATAAGATCAAGAAAAGTATAATTTGTTGGCTATTTGCTGTGGGTACATAATTTGGCTAAGGAACTTAATTTCTTTATCTTTTTTTCCTCTTGTAGAATATGTTTTATTCAAAAAAGTACTAGTGGTATATAGAGTCTAGTGTATATTTTTCTTTACATCAACAGGATATATGGTGGGAGAATTACCAAGTATGAGTGGATTTATCTGACATGCTCTATTTCTGAGATGCTCTGGTTCAGGGTCTCCAAACTTTTGTTCATGGATCCCTACCTACAAAAAATATAAGGAACTCCACATTTATAAACGTATTGATAGTTATACATTTATTTATATTCTGCTTATTAATATGTCATGTAAATTATAAAGTGTATATATATTTATATAAAGCATAATTAGAATTATAAATTATATTAATTTCTCACATTTCATTAAATCTTTTTTTTTTTTTTTTTTCGGTACACGGGCCTCTCACTGTTGTGGCCTCTCCCGTTGCGGAGCACAGGCTCCGGACGCGCAGGCTCAGCGGCCATGGCTCACGGGCCCAGCCGCTCCACAGCATGTGGGATCTTCCTGGACCGGGGCACGAACCCACGTCCCCTGCATAGGCAGGCGGACTCTCAACCACTGTGCCACCAGGGAAGCCCTCATTAAATCATTTTGTATAAAACCAGGAATGCACATACTCTGACTTAGTGTTCACTACTCCAAAGTGATTTTAACCCCCATATATTTATGCACTCATTCATCAAATCAACGAATAGCACCAATTACCTGTATTTTCTTACTCTCTTATGAGAATACAGTGTTCTCATATTATCATATTCTCTGTTATTATATGATGTGAACAAGAGTGTATGTGGTACTCAGATAATCTATCTGGACACATCTTAGTTCTTCTCTGCCCAGTTTTGAAAACAAATGCAACAGCCACAACCTGAGAAGACCATGGTGACCAGAGGGCAGGTGTCACAAGGATGGGTATATTTGTCACCCTGCCAGACTTATGTATGATATAAGAAAAAACATTAAAATCAACATTTTAACACATGAAAAGATGGAAGTTAAGTAATTTGCCTCAAATTACGTTGAAGTGAGTGGAAGTCATGGGAGATATACCCAAACAGTTGCATTCTAGAATATTTGTTCTTAACCATTATACTATCTAGCCTCTAAAGGGTGACTTGGTCTCAGCCTGTGATTCTCACTACATGTGACTAACCTGGTATTTTATTCCCAGAACTCAGTTCCTAATTTGAGTTCTACATTTGAGTTAATATCCCTGTATGGCAGATCTACCAACAAACAAACAAAAACAAAAATACAATCTCCCCCCAAAAACTGAACTGCCTTACATGTTCTAAAAGCTAGACAATACCTAATGTACAGGTCTTCCTGGATATGCAGTCATGGGCTTTTCATTGTCTAACCTATTTGACAACCATCTGAACTCCTATCATGGCCCAGAGGCTGTTAGCAATCTAATTTTCACTCTGAAAGAAAAACAGATTCCACCAAACAAAGACGATAGGAAATGAACCATAATGATACTGCCTGTAAGAGAATTTCCCTATAATTAGTGTGGACATATTTTAGAAACATATCACTAGATGGAATAAGTTTTCTGAACAATAGAAACATTATTTCTAGGAGCAAATTGTATCCATGAGGATTACATTTCTATGATAAGAATAGAGTACATACAGACCGGAGCATCAGTTTATCTGAGTGTTATTTATACTGAGTTTCCAGAATGTCTGGAGGCCCAGTTTTGGTATGTACTAAACTTGAGCAAGGTAATCTAATGTACTTTGGGTAGAAAGCTTTGCTAAAGGGCAGATGGTCAGAATTCTCAGAAGGCATAGACCCAGGCATGCAGGGCGCATTCTTGCAAGCAGTAAAAACTCATTGCCAGTGAAACCAGCTGTCCCAGCATCTGTGTGTGTTTCCAGTGAATGAAAAGGATGAGCAAATGAGTATTGAACTCTGCGTCCATGATTCTGCAGCAAACAATGCTAGAATTTTGACTTTAAGCATCTTATTTTTAGACCCTGCTTTTTAATGCCTGTGACCAGAAGTCTCAGAAAAGACCAGGGATATTCAAGAAATTCTTTAAAACCTCCTCTGATCTGATTCTATTCAGATTTTTCCCGAGTATGGGAGGTGGTATAAAGCCTAGGATGAATAACTAGACACTTTCTATACCTAACCATCATGGCGTACTCAACCCAATGCAATATAGTTCTAATCTCCTGGTTCACCAGGCCTGGGACAACCAAGGAGCTTCTACCACAGACACCTTGATGAGCCTTTGGTGCTCAGAATCATAGCAGAATTCTAGGGAAAATCTGAAACTGATCTATCTTTAATGTGCCTAATAGGTTGTGCTTGTCAAATGGCCAGGCTATCTCAAAATAAGCAAAGCTGTATGAGTAACGTGGTTTCCCACAGCAGGTCAGTGATCAATGATGAGTAATCCTTGACAATCAGGAATTCACACAATCCATATCTGGAAAGTCTTTCATAGAACAAAATATGGCCTTTGGAATGAAAGTTCAGAGGTAAGGACCTGGGGCTTAGAATTTCAAGTTAGAAGCAAAATAGTGACCAGAACTCAAGAAAATAGCAAACATTCACTTGAAGAAATAGGTCATTAATTTATGATCAAACTCGCAAAAAGATAATTTTTATGCTGAACCTGGAGCAAATTAACAGAATTTCTAAATTATCTCCCACTAAGGCCAGAATAGAGTCAGTCCTATTATGCCAAGATCGGACTCAACTCACTTTTGATCATCGATTGGCGCCATCTGTAGAAGAAATAGAATGCAGAGATCAGAGGAAAATCAAACAAGACTGACAGGATCTGGCAAATTCCAAAGCTATTTTGAACTTTATCCTTGTAATCATTCAAGAAGTCCCATTTTGTTTATTGCTTTTACGTCTTGATATCCCATGTACCCATGTACAGATTTTAAATCAAGTCCTTGAGGTGAGTTGCAAAAAAAAAAAAAAAAAAAAAAAAAGATCAAAATTCACAGGGTCAGACAGTAGATTTTCGCTGTCATTATTCTCGATAGTGACTTTGGTCCTAGGCTGTAAGGCAGATGAGGATGATAGAACAGGATAGAGAAGGGCCACTGGCATGGAAAAGGACTAAAAGTTGCAGATCCTTGAGAAAAGGATTATAGCTCCGTTTCACTCAAGCAATGGCATAATTTATCACTGAGATAATTACTGTGTTAACTTGCATTTGTGTTGTGTTGGAAAGGCATGTTTTGACATTGATACAGAAGTTTATATATGATCCAACAAAGTTGTATGAGTTATAATGTATCCATGTCATATACTTTCTCTGCATTTTTTTCAAGGTTGCTTCATCTTCTCTGCATTAGGATGAAATGTCATTGAATTAATCTGACATACTCCCTTTTGCATCCTTCAAAATGCTAGAACACTGCTTTTGTCTATGTTCTATGTACTTGTGTAGCTAAATAAATGGGTGCATAGATACAGAGATGATTAGATAGAAGATAGACAAAAATAAATCCCACAAGGAAAAAACTTAATTAAAACAGGATGATTAATGTAGATACAGGTTAAGAACCGTATGTTAAAGAACTTGTCCAAGACAACGGCTGAATTCAGTATTCTCAAGAGTTTTTCTCAGTTACAAGGATTACACTAATATTCTATTAATACCAATGTTCCATTTCTCTTAAGCCACCTGGAATGAGTTTAAAAATTAGGTATATGGAGTAGTGGGCCTTGGATACTATGTTGTCCTGTAATTATTCTATTCATATCACAAAAATGTGTGGGCTTACAGCAGTCTAGATTTTCATTTTATTTACTTATGTATGTTTTACTAAAATTCAGTGTGTTTATGGTGATTTTTAAAATATCCCCAGCTCCACACATGCTCATATATCAAATTGTCAGTTAATGTTATGTTACTACATTTTTCAAAACCATCCATGCAGAGTAACTTCCTGATTCTTGTAGGTACTTCAGAATAATTTAGCTATTAAAGTAAATTATGGATGATTTATTTTCTATGCAAAAGTAGAGCTCTCCATTTGAAAGAGCATAGGAAAATCATTACCTTCTTCAGTGAAAGAATTTTAAAACTAGGACATATTTGTGTTATTTAGTAACACAACTTTAATAACACACATTATAATGGAAAACAACTGGCTAAGAACTTTTGATGCCAAATACTGTATTTGCTTTCACACATCAATTAACATTATTATTTTAAAATATTTTTAAATTAAAATATTATTAATTTAAAAATGAAAGTAAGTCCCTCTGCTAGAGATCTCTCTGCTGATATAATGGTGTTATTTCTCAAGTCAAAACGCACTGAGAGAAAAGCATCGTGATGGTGATTAATGCAAGGCCATACCTGGAGACTGTCTACCTGGGTGGAAATCCTTGCTGGATGACTTCTAGTCTTGTGACATTGTACAGAGCCCTTGCCATCTTCATACCTAAGTTTCCATATTTGTAAAATCTAGACAATGATGGGTTATTTTGAGAATTAAATGAATTAATATGTATAAAGCAAAGAATTATTTTGACTGCTACAGAGCAAAAAGAATCTAAGCTATTGCTTAGACAGGCGTTGTTATAATAAGTAACACAAAGCTTAAACTTAACACATAGTGACTGCTCATATCATTAAAGTTAACACATAGTGAGTGCTCATAAATGTAAGATCTTGGCACAGTGGTGAGGGCATTCCACTAGGAATGTATGCAGATTTTATTGCTTTTCCTGAAATGTCGGTTAACAAAGAAAAAACTGTTCTTTAAAATAAAAAGCCAACTTCAATATTAGTACAAGCTACGTAACTTTGCTTTTCTGAACCATTCTAAGTCTCAATTTCCTCACCTGCAAATTTATTGCAATCTACCTTGTAGGATTACTGTGAGAACTAAGTGACATAATACATTTAAAGCCCTGAGTAGAGAGCCTGATATATGTAAATTTTCAAAGTAAAACTTGCTTTTATTACTAGCACAGTTACATAACACGCTCCTTTCCTAACACATTCCTAAACACGGAATAAAACTACTGTAAAACATGACTTAACGTGGTTCTCTAGAGATCAGAATAATCTCTCTTTCTATTAAAATACTAATATCCTGGTTCTTGCTCTTGAACTCTAAACGGGATATGCTTTTTCCCTGTGACTATTGCAGACGTTCAGCCAAAGAACTTGAATTATCCACTAGGCTAGCACATTACAGTACCTACAGTCTCTGAGGAAAGGAAATGAATTGTAATTGATAACATAAAGAACGTTTCCCTGGCAAAATCTGTTCAGTACAAGGATATAAACATGTATACACACATATTCTTACATTTATGATGTGTGTGTCTATTCTTACACTGACTAAATAATGAGGAACAGTATATATTTTATATAATTATAGTGTTATATACCTTTCCTTATGATTTAAGTAGTCAATAGAAGAATAGTAGTTGTGTTTACCTCCAACTTCCCTTTTCAAAATAAAACTATTAAAAGAGAACATTTCAATTTAATGTATTTAATATTGTGCATTTGAAGATTGGGCAACATCTAGATATCTGTTTATTTTTATTCCATATTATCTTATGTTCTATCCACCTTACACTTTATCTCTTTTTGTAGCGAAACTTAGAAAACCAGATGTCACTTTAAACTCAATAATGAAAAGATAATAACATATAGAAATGTAGTTTTGTTATTAAATGATTTCTACAGTAATATTATTCTTCTTGTTTAATAGCTTTTGGTGTAATTGGCAATCAAAACCATAATTATACTTTTGCTTTGCACATGACCAAAACATGAGGAATTACTCATCCCTTTTAAACACAGATCTTTTTAAATAATAAAATAAACTTTAGTATTTCAAGCTACACTGTAATATTTGATACTTTGGAAAGATGACATAGCTCATCTAGATCTGGTAGCCTTTTTTACACTTGATTAGTTTAAGGCATTAGTCAAGGTAATATTTATTTAGATCACACTCAAAAAGCATTCTACTATGGGACAAAGAAAATACCACTTATCTTGAGAAAATAATACTCCAGTTTCTCTCTATATCCTTACAAATTTTTACGGCTTCTCACAGCATCTCCATAAATGTAACAAGTAAAGAAACTGTGTTTAGAGAGATGAAATAACCTGTCCAAGTTCACACAGGAGCCAAGAGGCAGTCAAAAGATATAAACTTGTTATTTGTGTCCACTCCCCCAGGACTCTGTACATTATAACAAACACTATTAGTTTATTGGTAGTGTACTGACAGGATTGGGGAGGGACTGAACGATAGCCAAAGTTGTTGTATAATTACCTATAATGTAATATATTTACTAAATCTTGCACTCATTTAAAGAAAAGTCATTTCACTAAGAATATGATAGGTGTGGTAATAGTGGGAAATCCTTCAATTTCTTAGGTAAACAAATCAAAAAGTAATCTTAAATTGGTTAAGAGATTTAGATTAGGTAGGTGAAATAACATTTTAAACATGAAAAAGATTCTAAAATGTTTTTTATCAAAGAAGCCTAGGAGAAAAAGAGCTTCAGTTCAGTCTTTTGCAGAAGGGACAAGCTCTTCTGAGAAACTTCATTCTGTTGTTAGAAATCTTTCATGTCGCCCTTGGGTATGTAAAGAATTGTGTTTAAAAATAATTTGTTTCTACTACACAGAAACAAATGAGATGGAGAAGAAAATCACCCTTTCCTTTGGAAATATATTCAGAAGTGATAGCTCTTTCCATGTAGAAGGGAAGGAGGCTACAATTGCCTGCCCCAAAGTCTGATCTTCAGACCTAATCAATGAAATCGTGCCTAAAAGGACACAAGAATATAGTAAGAGCAAACTCACAGTTCCCTTCCTCAAAACACACTGAAAACTCAGGAAGTAAGCACAGAAGACCTTCTTAGAAGCTCAAACTTGGAACAAAGTATGATAGGGAAGCCAGGGGATCTATACTCCACATTCACATAAACCATATTTGCAAGCAGCTGTTTTAAATATCCAACTACATCACAAGACTAAATCTCCAGGGAAAGGCCAGTCACAGCCTCATCAAGTACCTGACTATTCACTGACGCCAAAACAAAAAGTAGATTAGGAAAGCTTCTCTCCATTACAGTGGCTTAATCAGAAAGCCTGAGTGACTTTATTCTGCCCACATTTCTCTCTTCTACTCTGCAGGCTGCTGGGCCGTTGCATATTGTTTCAAATGTTTAACAAACAACATGCAAGAA
Organism: Orcinus orca; assembly: GCF_937001465.1. NCBI lineage: Eukaryota > Metazoa > Chordata > Mammalia > Artiodactyla > Delphinidae > Orcinus > Orcinus orca. The sequence continues at coordinate 22,752,194 of NC_064576.1, forward strand.
AGAGAAAATCTCCATTCTCCACCATACTAAATATAAAGGATTGAGGCAAAACTAATTTATAAAATTTAAAACAAATATAAGGCTAGATCATTTCTTTTATATCAATATATATGAATCTATGAAAATTTTATGTAATAAGAAAGAAAGAAAACATACCATGGAGAGATGTCTCACTTTTGAATGTAAAGGAAAACAGAGTAATATTTAGATAGAACTATAGAAATTTTGAAGAACAAATAAACATAAACAGAAAAATGTTGTGAGTTTCAATATGCCAGTGCCATCCAAGGAAAGACATTCAGGAATACCATGCAGTTATACAAATTTGGAGTATTTACTTGTCGAAGCAAGGATGAAAACACAAGAGAAAGTGCTAAAAGGGTCTTGTAGTTGGATTCAGCTTGTGATGGTAATTTGGGGGAGGATTCAAGGAAGCAGGGATTTGGTCTTGATAGGGTGCTCTCAGAAAGTAGGAACCAACCAGTAATTAGATGTGCAAAAGTTTTCTATCTAGAAGGCAGGAGAAATGGAGTATGGTAAACTGTAACTGGTAAAGAAGCAGCAATCACTCACATTTCCTGGCAGAAGTGGGAATTTGGTCCTTTCTTTGGTGTGCAGTGTTACTGTTTTTGTATGTGTACAGCTAAGACTATGGAGTGTTCTTCTTATGTACTTATTCCTGGGCACGGAATGACCTTGCAGAGAAATAACACAGCCTAACTGTGAATGCCATGCCATCTCCCAGGGAAAAGTAGCCTGGGCTGCTTTTCTCTTTCTTTAAGAAGTACTCCAAAACGGGAAACTACAGAGAAAAAAATAAAAAGAGTGGGAAAAAAAAAAAAAAAACAATGAGAAGAAATTATGGCTTTTGAGGGCTCAGAACTGAGATTTATCTTCTAGTAAGGACAAACTGAGTAAAAACAATTCTCAAACTAAAATAAGGCAACAATTGTGGTCCTGGAAGAATTAAAAAATCAGCATCAAAAAGAAGGTTGTACTTACAAACAAGAATCATTTGAAAGATACAACATAAAGTTTTATTTTAACACATATTAGAATTTTAAAAACATGACTTCTTCCTAGCTACAAAAGATGAAAAATATGAAAAACTTTCATTATCTTTTTTGCAAAATAACAATCAGATAAAAGAACCTGGCCACTGAAAATTAAGAATATATTCAATATATGGTTCAAAAAGTCAAAAATATTCATAGAATATTTGTAATGCCATAATACTTGAACCAGTACAAATTTTTTGCCAGCATAGCCAGATTAATAGAATAAAATAGAAAAACTGACTGCAAAATTGGGAATATTCACGTATTTATATAGGTAGCATTTTAATCAGTGGTATCAGGAGAAGAATATAATAATGATAATGAGAAAATTTGCTAAAAAACTTGGGGAGGGCTTCCCTGGTGGCGCAGTGGTTGAGAGTCCGCCTGCCAATGCAGGGGACACGGGTTCGTGCCCCGGTCCGGGAGGGTCCCACGTGCCGCGGAGCGGCTGGGCCCGTGAGCCATGGCCACTGGGCCTGCGCGTCCGGAGCCTGTGCTCCGCAGCAGGAGAGGCCGCAACAGTGAGAGGCCTGCGTACCGCAAAAAAATTAAAAAGAAAAATAAACTTGGGGGAAATTATAATACAAATGATTCCTATATGTCATTTACAACAAAGTAAAATTAAGGTGAATTAAAAAGTTAAAAGTAAAGGAAAAAGTTTTAAACGGAAGTAAACAGTAGTAAATGTATATCTGATGATGGTACAGATCTTTTTAAGCATTAAAAGAGTGGTAGAAACTAGAAAAAGAGAACTGTGAATTGTCTCTTAGAAGTAAAAATAATATGAACAATATTTTTGTATATAATAGTAGTGAATTTAATGTATAATACCATTTCAATAACAGATATCACAAACAAGTGTTGACATCATCCCTGTGTTACCCATTTTCCATTTGAGAAGAAATGCATATATTCTGTATCAATTATTTTGTGGACATTTGCAAATTAATTACCATCAAACCAAAAACTTAAAAGGCTTTTATATTGTCTGTAATAGCGAAATCCCATTCCATTGCTTCCTAAGTTATTTTCAAATACTAAATTATTTTCAAAGTTTTGACCCCTAGGTAGCCTTTGAAGGTTCTCATCAGAGAGAATACCTCTACACTATTCAATAACATGTAAATCTGAATATTTATGGAGTGCTTTTTGTGTGTGGTTGGTTGGCTGCTGTTGGTTTGCTTTTGTTTTCATTTCGTCATTTACGTGCTGTTTCTTTACTTTCTACACTGGTTTCTTATTCATCTGCATCTCCCTGGGAGAAAGAAAGCATCTTATGTATAATTACCCACCTCCTATGCTTCGTCTGGTGCTCTTTCAAGTGAAGGGTCTGATGGCTTTTGTTTAGCTTGGTTGGGCAGTTATTCTTCATCTTATTGCTCTACTACACATTTCTAAAGAGACCCCTTGGTATCTACAATACAATTAAGTCTATCTTTCTGTGATGTAATCTTTCCCTTCCCTACCTATTTTGTGCCTGAGTTTCTGCTGAGTGCTTTATTAAGTTCCTGCTGTAAATCTTCTGAAGGCAGAATGGAGATAAGCTAAAATCCTCTTATATGACCATACAATGGGAAAAGGAGGGAGTACAAAATTGTCTATCTACAGTTGCTCTATAGATTTTTTTACCCACTCTTTTTCTCCACAGCCGTCTCCTTACTCCTAATTTTCTATCTTTTCAGAGGTACTTTTGAGCTTAAAAAACAAAACAACAACAACAAAAAACCCTTAAAATCAGTATAAAATTCTGTATAGAACTTAAAAATATAGCTAACATAACTATCTATCCTAAAGTTCTCCAAGCCAGATTCCACAAATTTCTATTTGATGTATTTTCTATCTTAATCACTCATTATCAAAACAATATGATCTGTGCACATTCCTAATAGAGTACATGTTAAGAACACCAGATTAAAAATAAGATATTTAATTTCTTATCCTGGCTCTGTAATGAATTGTTCTGAAGATTTTGGACTAATGCTATTTGTTTCCTTTTCTCGTATATGAAATAGGGTTGATGATATCCACTTGTAGGGAAGAATAAACTATGACCTTTGATGGATTCATGCTTTCTACTTTTACTGTTGCTTTGTTTCAGCTGTGTTCTAGTTCCTCCACTGATTGTTGGAGAAAAGAAAGCCACTTCTAGGAGATGAGAGTTTTGTAAAGGAGGAAGTAGGTGATAAATTAAAATACAAAGTGGTAAATATGATTCAGAGATCTTCATAAAGTAACTTTCAAACTGTATCTTAAAAGATAATTAGGAATTTTCCAGGTGAAGTAGATAGGATATTCTAGACAAAGTAGAAACAATATATAAAGATAGAGGTAATAAAGGACATACTGTGTTTAGGAAATAATTAGAACTTCAGTGTGGTAAAAGTTCAGGGATAGGTTAAAAGAGAATCCGAAGATAAAAGCACAAAGGTAGATGTGGATCATTTTGTGATAGAGCTGTTATACTAAGCTAAAGAATGTTAATTTATACTGTAGGCAATCTATATCACAGGAATGAGATTATTGAAGTTTCTTGGAATACGATTCTGGAGGCAATATGCAAAACACACAAAATTTTTGCCATGGAATCCAACAGAAAGTTATTACAGTATCTCAAACAAAAGATAATGGGGTCTTAAAATGAGGCAGTAAAGCAACTATCAAGAGGCTAAAGTAGATTATACAATTACTTTTAATAGATGTGATTAGATTTTTTGACTAACTATGTGAGGAGAGAATGATGAGACAAGGAAGGATACCTTACAATTTACTGTTTTAAGGGACAAGGTGACAATGCTAATGAAAATCAAGAACAGGTAGATTATCTGACATATTATGTTACTTCGCAATTTGGCTGGACCGTGATGAGTTACTGGAGTCTAGTGAGATTTTCATTTGGGTATGTCTAAAGCTAGGAAAGAAATAAGATGGGGATTGAGGTATTAGTGTCATAGTGAAACTGAGGTTGAACACTCGAATTTAAGTTTTGAGAGCGTGATAAATGTGAAAAAAAAGAAAACCAAAGACAGACTCTCAAGGCACAATAGCTATTAAAGGGTGGATAGAAAAAAATGGAACAACAAATATGGAAAATTAATATTCAGAGATGAAGGAAAATAATCATGAAATATTTTTGCACTTGGAACCAAGAGAGAATTTTAAAATTAAAAGTGGTCCATAGTGTCTCAAAGCTATTCTTACAGTATATAAATAAACAATTATATCAGGTATGTAGTTTTCCTGAATATTGGATTCATATACTAAGCACAAGTCTAGTGAGATTGGGTATATCAGTGAAAAAAAAAACTTGACTGTAGAATGGAGAGTGCTCAGTGTGTACAGATAAGTAATTGGGACAAGAGACTGAAAATAAAATAATCCACAGGCTCAAAGCTGCCAAAGAAGAAATTATTAGAAATTAGATGGTAAAACTTTATTGTTGTATAAGAAAGCATGAAATCATAACGAGATAATTAAAAACAGAGAGTACTTGTCTGTTAGTGTGTAACAGCCATTCAATTAATTTCAGTATCTTCTTAGTATCTATCATGTAAATTTATCATAGGTAATGCAGACATGTAAAACCCAATATTATTCTCAAAGGACTTACCATGTAAAAGGAAAAAAAGAAATGCATGAATGTGTGTAAGAGGCAGAACGAGTGATCTAGACAATAGATGAGAAATGTAGAGGCAGCAGAGAGTAATAAAGTTAAGTGATACTCCACAAAAGAATAGGGAATTAATTATACTTTGATGGTAGTGGATTGCTAAAGAAAGTGTAAAAGACAAGATAAAGACAGTGAGCCTAAGGCATGGATGAGAGTAATAAGAGTAAAAAGCTGACCTGTGGGAAGTTGGGTTGACTAAGTGAAGATCTGTATTAGAGTGTCTGAAGAGATAATGTCTGACTGATAAAGTCTGGGGCCATATCATAGTAAGCCTTGAAAGTAAGTGTGAGATGCTGACATGGAATCATAGATCCAAGATCAACATATCAACTTGGGTGAGATGGCGGGCACACTTATTTTATTTCTGCCATTCTATAGGCACTGTGAGGTTGACACTCGCCAGGCATAAATGAGCTTCTTTTTAAGCTACAATATCTTTTATTAAATTTTAGCCAAAGAATTCTTCATTTTTATGGTTATATTTTAACCAGTATCCCAAACAATCCCTGAACACAGAGAATATGGGTGTAACTGATAAAACTGCTTGTGAAGATACTGCTAAATTGCTGTGTAATCAGGGTCTGATTGGATCTGATTATGAAAGCTCTTTAATGAATACAAATGCTTGCTAGGCTGTTCAAATTCCTTCTTATATTATTACGTATTCACTATAAAATGTTCTTTTGTGAGGTACTGAAAAACTTCATCTATTTTGAGTCTCGCATGCATGACTTTTCAGTTTAAAAAGTGTTAAAAATAAATATTAATGAACTTTTGTGGTTCCCTTTAAAAATAATTAACCAGTAGGCTGGGGCACAAGTATTCAAACAACTTCTTATAATTACGTAGTATCAAGTGTCCTCTTAGCAAATAGCTTATGGGTTATTTATGCATATGTAGGTCAAATTATGCTCCACAAACAAGAGGTGGGAATACTAATGCTGATGAATTTTCTTTTCATATAAAGAAGAATATGCACTTTAGCTAGAATCATCTTTCTAGTCAATAAACTATAGATTTATGACACAGAATACATGGTAATAAATGAAGATATGTGTGTGTCTATGGTCAACAGGATTGTTATCCTGCAGGGTCAACTTAATATTGCTCAGAAAAAGAAGAATCTCAGAAAGCTAGGCTCTTTTTAAAAATTACAAATGAAAGTAATTCATATAGAATTACTGTTTAATAATAACAGTAACTTTACTGTTACTGACTTTAAATTTACCAATTTAATGTAAATTGCCTTTTCTGTAAAGTTTACCCATCCCTCCAAGATTCCCATCTCCTCTGGCCTTTTGAGGAACTTTCTTCCAAATTTTATACCCTTCTTCTCTAGTAAATCTCTTGAAGTACATTCATCCCTGCCTTCAAACATACATACATCTCCCAAGTCTTGATTCTACCACCCAGAATATATCCAGATTTCTAACCTATGCCCTCATGGTTATCCTCCATATTGTCTGAACCACTGCTCTGAGCAAGAACTTCTTTGCTAGAATGAATATAATAATATCTAGAATATAAGTTGTTCACATAAAAATAGGATAAGGTCTATTTAGAGCACTTAGCTCAGTTACAGACAAGTAGGAAAAGCTCACAACACTTTAGATTTCTTCCTTTCCCTGATTTTCCTTTCATGTCCAAACTTTACAAATAAATGTCTAGAGATATTGCATCAAATTTTTTTCATCATCAGTTTTAAATCTGCTTCACTATTCCATGTTCTACAAAAATATCTTTATCTAAACTCACTGGTGACCTGACTATAGTCTCAGCCCATCTTTTCTAATTCTCTCCCTGGGCTTTCCAATGCAGTTCACACTCTTAATTATTGTTTCTTTCCTGAAAAGCTCTTCTCCTTTGGTTTCCATTACTCTATTTTCCTTCTCTTACTCCATATTCTCTGTCTGTTCTTACTGTGTCTAGAGAATTCATTGGATAAAGTGTGATTTTGTAAAGGGTTGTTAGGGTTATAAAGAAATCGAAAGTAACTGTGCAATTTTGTTGAATTATTCACTTTTGTGTCTTACCTTTATGTATATGTATATGTAAAATGGGTTAGCCCAGTACTATTCAGATCTAAAATTCTTTTAGTAGAAGTAGAGAATTGTGGAGAACAAAGTTGTTTTCAGTTTCCATTCAAAATTCATCATCTAAATGTCATGTAATTTATTTAGAGAGAAAAATCATGCCCTAGGAAATTTGACCAACAATGTAAGGAATGTACAAAATGTTAAACTATTGATACAGTGGGGGAAATAAGACATAGATTTGTTATCAGAATATCACCTTCATACAAGAATCCTCCATGTGGCTCTTTTGGACATCACTTGAATACCATACACTCACTCATAAAATCATAGATCAACTAAAACCTTTCCTCCTGACTTCATCCAGCCTCAAATTACTCTTTTTAATTACTGTCATCAGTATTACTCCCCTATAGTCACAATGAAATATTTGTTTATTAATTCTAAACATAGTCATAAACACTAATGAACTCGATTTACCTTTAAATATTTTTACTTAAGATCTTAAATATACAAGTCTTCATAGAGATACAATTTACTGATTGACTCAAGAAATATTAATAACACCTGTATGAGTGGTTCTAAGCTTTAGCATACGTATAAAATTTCTGGAGAGTTTGTTAAAAATGCTGATCCCATGTTCTTCTGGTGTGAAGCTCCCAAATCTAGTTTTGTAGCTAAGCACCTTAGGATCACTTTTGCCTTGTATTGTGTTCTCGTTGTGTCATAAGGATGAACCAATTATATGACATTAAACTTGGGAGCAGTGTAGTTAGCAATACAAGAAAACAACTCTAACACTAAGTGATAAAGGGGAGGGTCAGGAAAAGTGCAATAGGAGTACAAGGCTAAAGTTTTGTTAGGAAGGAAAAGATTATACCTAGTGAGAGAAACTTGGAGTAGGACATAGAGAAATTCTGAAGAGAATGAAGAGGTAGATTCCAACTTTTGGATCAACCTAAGGAGTAGCACATGGTCAGGGAGCCACAGAAGTATATAGAGAGGATGGTTCACTGTGGCTGGACTAACTCACACCTTATAGTATCCAATTCCCCCACGAAAAGGTCACTGATCATTATCTCTATTGTGACAGGTTTCATATACATATTCTTACTTAATCTTCCCCATAACTTTCTGAGATATCTTTGTTATCCCCATTTTATAGGTGAGGAAGTTGAAGCTTAGAGTGTTTAAGTAGCCAGGATTCAAATTGTGATCTCAGCTTTTCAAAGATAATGCTAATTGCGATAGTTTATTTTATAACCATATAGGTAAATAACCATATAAATAAATACACGCAGACACATATATTTACTCATATATCTTCTTCCACTTTCTTACTGCCAACCTCTTAGTCCAAACCCTCATATCTTTTTCTTGCTTTCTGCAGTTCTCCATTTCTACTGATAGAATTTTAGATCTGGATAATACTAGAAAAACCCATTTTATAGATACATACAGGTAAGTTCAGAAGTAAAGTTGTTCAACAATCACTTGTTAGATATTGTCAATAACCACAGTCCAGAGTGGAAGCTCTTACATCTCTTAGCTTTAGTAATCTTTCCACTTTTACTCTCCGATTTACTTTATCTCTGTAAGATGTGGCAGCCAGTAATGTCCCCCAAACTGCTTTTATCATGATATTTTCTGACTGAATCCCAATACAGAGGCCTGTTTCTTGTCATAAGGGGAACAGCTATTTAATGCAGACCACCAGCCCTCTCTCTCTTTGCATCCTGTTTTGTGCAGTATGTTTCAGGAACCACCATTTCAACCACTCATTTTTCATGGAAATAACAACTGAATGCGTAAGATGAAAAGGATCTCAGTATTCTGAACCCAAATTCAAACGAACATTTGTCTGTCCCCAGCCTTTGCTCTGTCCAACCCTGACAGCAATGGAAGGGATCTTCCTCCTCTCTCTTTCCACTGGTGTTTTCAGTTGCACACCCTGTCATCTGCTCTATCACCCACTCTCTTTCCTGCAACCTGCCTTCTCTAAATTTTGGAATCATTTTAAACAACTTCAAATCTCACTCAACTCAAAGGAGACAGCTAGAGAGAGAGAGAACAAGACTGAGCAAGCGCAGTGGAGTTTCTCCAGCTATATATTCTTCACATGTTTTTTTCATTCAACTTTTTTGGAGGATATATTTACACCCACTGTCTTCATTTCCTTACGTCCCACTAATTCCACAGTCTTCCCTAACATGGAGTCCAACATCATACTTCACTATCAATACTTGTGATTGGGATTGACATATATACACCACTATGTATAAAATAGATAACTAATAAGAACCTGCTGTATAAAAAAAATAAAATAAGTACTTGTGATATAGTAACAATAATCTCAGACTGAGAACAGTCCTCATTTTCCTTTATTTCTTAAAATAGGAGATATATTTGACCATTTCCTCCCTTCTGAAATGCTATTTCGTTCACTTCCACACCACAGCACTCATCTAGTTCGACTTTTTACTTCTTTGAACTCTTACCTCAGTCTCCATTCCCAGCTTTTGCTCTTGTACCACATCGTTTAATGTCAGAATTTCTTGGAGCTCTAAATTCTTCCTCTACTCGAGGTTCTTTCAGTCACTGCTATGGCTTTGGTCATCATTTATACTTCAATGCCAGCTATTTTTTTTTAAAGAGATTCCAAGTTTTATATCCAACTTCTTGCTCCACTCGAATGCTCTGTAAGTAACACAAATTAAACTGTGTTAAAAACTTAATTTATTATTTATTTTCCAGATACTTCAACTTCCTCTGTCCCCTTTCTCAGGAAATAGCTTTACCCTTCATCTAGCTTTTCTAAGTCTGAACCTGGATGATCATTCTTCGTATTTTCTGATTTACCTTCTCATTCACTCAGTCGCCATGTTCTCTTCATCCTAAGTAGCTTCAGACTAGTCACATCCTGTCAGCCTCCATCTCCCACACTAGAATAAAGGTTTGAACATGGTGACACCTTTAAATAAAATTGGCCTAAGCTGCTGAATTCCTATCCATTTGCTACCTATGCTCTCTCCTCATCTTGGGGCAACTCTTCCACTCACTTTCCTGGACTGCTTTTTGTATCACTCAAGAAGTCATTATCGGGGCTTCCCTGGTGGCGCAGTGGTTGAGAATCTGCCTGCTAATGCAGGGGACACGGGTTCGAGCCCTGGTCCGGGAGGTATCCCACATGCCGCGGAGCAACTAAGCCCAGGCGCCACAACTACTGAGCCTGCGCTCTAGAGCCTGCGAGCCACAACTACTGAGCCTGCATGGCACACCTACCGAAGCCCGTGTGCCTAGAACCCGTGCTCCACAATGAGAAGCCACCACAATGAGAAGCCCGTGCACTGCAATGAGGAGTGGCCCCCGCTCACCGCAACTAGAGGAAGCCCAAGCATAGCAACGAAGACCCAACGAAGCCAAAGATAAATTAAATTAATTAATTAATTAAAAAAAAAAGAAGTCATTATCTCTGTTTTCCAATCTCTTTTGGTATGCTGTTTTCTCTGGTTATAGCCCATCACCCTCCTATTCCAACTCTTCCCCTGCACATTCACCCTCATCCCAAATGATCCCTCAAAATAGGAAGTCCAGTTAAATTTGAATTTCAGATAGACAATAAATGTTTTTTTAATAAAATATGAAACATTTATATTAAGCAATTTTCCATTGCTATATGAAATGCAAATTTAACTGTATCATTTATTTTTCCTCCTAAATCTGGCAACCCTATATCACAGTGCATCTCATTTCTTTTCTATGGTGCGCACTCCACGAAGGTGAGAACTGTGTGACTTAGTTAATGCCGCTATTCCACTGCTACCAAATGTGTACACACACTTAATATACCTTAGCTGAATTCATTTTTTATGTGCTGTTCACGTTCTCTGAAAGTTAGTACTAATCTGCCTATACACGTTCGCCCCTTTCTAATATTACCTTTTTGCTACTCACCTTAGGCATTTTCACTCACATGTGTTCATTCAAACCTATGAACTTTACTCCCACTGCTGCTTCTTGAAAATGCCTACACATTACAAATTGAAAACATAAGCTTCTGCTAAAGCCATATATTGAAGATGAGACCCATCTGCCCCATGATACCTTTTTAAAAATACTTCTGATCATCTCTAAGTTCAGCTATTATGCTCAAACTACAGAACACTCAAAATTCACAGGAAAAAAATAGTTTCACTCTTAAAGAAAAACCATTGGAAGTATCTAAGAAACTGAAAACACACATTCCTGTTTTTAAGTTACTGCCAAGGTAACTGTTGCCCTCTGTGGAGTTTGCATTTATCTGCAACAGGTCCAAATTGGTCCTGGGGTGTTTGTGTGTGTGTGTGTGTGTGTGTGTGTGTGTATCTGTCTTTTGGGGAGAGAAAGTGGACTGATAATAGAAAATATTGGCTCTCTGTTCGACATTTTCCAGGGCACCAAACACTGTATAGTCAGAGTAGAACTTGATGTTTTGTATGCTAATCACACAAAGGTCTATACAATGGAACACTGAAAATTTTATTGAAATAAAAATGACCTCCTGATCAAAATAATCTGTTCCTATAAGGGTTTTGATTTTACATCCTAGCTTGCAATAGAGATTTTGATAAAGAATACACTTTATCTCTTATTAGGCATCTTCTATACACTAGTTAATGGAGATTCCAAATTATTAGATGATTTGGTTAGTTAAGTCTTAAAATTATATACTGTATATGTCAATTTTTTAGTAAGTAAATACACTTCTCCCTTTTAAAATATAACTGAAACATTAATAATCTTGGTAATACATTTTTTTATTTTTTTCTTCCCATTTGCCAATCCCACAATTCTAAACCATTAATCATTAAATAGTTCAGACACTTTAATGAAGATTTAATGTGCCATGTCAAGGTCACTCCACTCCTCATTTACCAGAACCTTTATTATCACAACTAATCAGACCCTGCATTGCTGTCATTATTTGGGCTTTGTCAGTAATTATAGACAGATTCCTGAGGAAGCCATTCTTAAATCTGTCATTTTTATGGTATCAGTAAAGTTTACATAAAGCAAGAACAACACTTCATTTGAGGTGGACTTTGTAATAGGTTAGGGGTCCAAAGAATAATGCTTACTTGCCCTAAGATGCATAAAATGAGGCTCTCTTGACCCAGAGGAGGGCCACAGAGGGAACAGCAAGATACAAACAGCCCAGAGGGAACACAGCCAGCGTTTCTTTAACTTGGGTTATTTTGTCCTGGGTTTGTCCTCTGTTATATAATAATTTTTACAAATTATATACCAAGGAACAGGATACTTTCAGTATTGTAACAACAAACTTTATATCACTCTGTATTTAATACCTCTTCCTAGATTTTTGTTTAATTTTTAAATTTATCTTTCAAATAACCAAGCTAATCCTGAATTACTTGTGCTATTTTGTACAGAAATGGTCTTGTTTAGCTTAATGGTAATGTTTTAAAAAATAATTTTGGGGGAAAATTCCTGTGTTTTCAGTATGGTATGGTGTCCTGATCACTGCAATTCACAATTTCATATCTCTCTTTTTGAAAGTTTTTCTGAAGTATTTGCCTAATATCTTTGCTACAATAAGCATTTGCTCTATATTTCCAGTTTTATGTCTACTTATAAATAAAGTATAACTAGACCTAGCAAACACATAACTGATTCTTTGCCACCTTTAAATATCAGAGAATAGAATAAGTCTGCACTCTGCCATTTGTCATGACAGATTGATTGCCTCAGTGTTCCATTTGGGGCAGGACCTTGAAGAACAGTCCTGGCCTTTGGCCAATGTCAGGAACTTACAGTTATGAGATTGGCGACATCACTTAATCATTTGATTATACACACATAATCCCCAGACACCATTTACCAGTTAATCCTCTTTGATTGAGAATTTTACATTTACATTCAGTAATATTATAACCTCTCATGGAGATAGTGTTTGGTGTGTAGCATATTATTACAGATTTTAGATTTATAGAATTAAAGATATATTAAAACACATGAATTTTGAAACATTTAAGTTCTAACTGAATGAAATCTTCTATATTCACTACAGTAGTATATTTCCCTAAAACACCACTCTTTTTTCTCCCACTTATCTCCAAAATCTGTCTTCATTATAAAAGAATATATTATATAATTGCTTATGTTAACAAAATCTCATCAATTTGGCAATGCTTTAATTCTCATAAAATAAATAATGAATATTTGACTGTGTCATCCAGTTGTGGCCAGAATTTGGGAGAAAATTCTTTTTCTTCTATTATCCACTTCTATTTTCTTCTATTAAGGTCTTCTATTAAGATTATATTAAGAATGAAAAGACGGGAGTGTTTTTTTCTTAATGAATCAGTTGTACCAGTTATCTGCCATTCTCTTACCTACCTAATCAGAATAGCAATTAATGATTATGCTTTAAAAGATATGACAGTTTATGTGGGTATATTCCTTAGAAACAAACTAGTGTGTAAGTTATTTACTGTGTGTACTTTAGGCCATCAATAAATACAAGTTGAGCTGATAAGATTGTTTTATGGATTATATTTTACTATTCAAATAATCTATGAATTGCATGGTTCAAAAGGACTTAGGAAGCATCTGGTTCAACTACCTTATATATTATTTCACTAAATATTTATTTCAGAACTTATTTTTGTAAATGAGAAAACTGGAGCTCTGAGACACAAAGTGATTTGTTGTCCAAGGTCAGTGAATAAGTTAGTCACAGAGCCAACAGAGCAAAGTAATATATACTGAACAATCTCTGTGTACCAGAACCTGTGCAAAACGGCTAATATCCAATCTGTTCTTTGCTCTTCCTAACAAATCTGTGAAGTAATTAAGATTATCCCCATTTTACAAATGTAAAGAGACTAACACCGAGGACATGAGGGATCTGAACCAAGCTCACCTAGATGGTATACAGTGGAAATTGTTATTCAGTTCTGTCTGAAAACAAAGTCTTTGATCATACACAACATGATACAATTCATAAGTGGTATAGCTTAAAGGAATTTGACTAGGAAACGAGAATGAAAGTAAGGAAGCAAAACCACGTGTATGTGCTCTACACTTAACTCATATTCGTTTCTAGTACCTAGGGGAATTGCCACTACAGAAGAGGCAATGAAGGTCATTTTATACTTCTTCCACTTCTCCTCCTCCTTCTGTCATTACTGCTGCTGCTACTCTTACTACCACTACTGTTATTGAAACGATGCTATAATAGCTTAAAAATATTGAGCACAATATTTGCTAGGCAGGTTTCTAAGTTCTTTTCACTTAAAACTTACATGCATCATACGAGGCAGATAGGGTTTTTATCCCCTTTTTATGTAAGAGACAAGCACATAGTGGTTAAATGAATTACTTGAGGATATGATAGATGTTACAGTCACACAGCAAATTGTGGCAGAATGCCGATAGAGCCTGCAGTAGAAATGACCACAGTCTAACACCAAAATTGTCCTCATGCATGTATGAAGAGAAACATAGAATTACTTCCCTGGATTCAATTGCACTTTTGCTGCTCATAAATGCCATGGATTTGATCAAATTATATTTGAACTTTTTCAGGATTCTTTGTCTTTTCTATGAACTAGAGATAATACTGATTTCATAGGATTATGTTTAATATTAAATTAAATACTAAGCACTTCAATCATACTTTGTCCATGGTACATATTTTAAAAAACAGGTAAAATTTTATGAGAATATGGAGATTGGTAATACAATTAAGTAGGGGTGTGTGTGTGTGTGTGTGTGTGTGTAAAATTCTTAGTTTACATGTATGAGAAATTGATACTTCTAAAAAAACTTTGGAATAGCACTTTGTTATATTCCTCACCTCACATTTTAGAGAGATATACTAGGATCTGAGTAAAGAAATAGAATAAAAATGCATAGCAAACATTAAAGTAATATCTTATCATTACTATAAAAACTGTCAGGAAAAATACATATCCTGGGGACTACAGCACATGCCACCCAAACTACTACCTTTAAAATGAGCTGTGTCATTTCAGAGTACAGTTCAAAGACCAGATTACAAACACAAATGAACAGTTTTCCTATCACAAAACCAGCCTCTTTGGAACTGTAAAATTATTCATGAGAAAATTTTAAATCCTTTTAGATATACTTCCAAAAACTTCATGTCATTTCAAGAAAGTTATAAAAAAAAAAAAAAGTGAACCAACTGCTACTTCCTAACCTTCTTTGTTTGTTAAATATTTTTATCTGAAGTGCCTTTCATAGAATAACCAGATTCATAGCAATTTTTAAGTCAATTCATTGTAACAGCCAGGAAACCAAAATGATTAATGTGTATCTCTTAATATATTCAAAGTGTTGTGTCTACATGCAAAATGTTCTTTCTCAGTTCTGCATTTAATATATGCCACAACACCTTGCCAAGTACAAAGATTGAATCCTAATAAAGTACAGAATTTATCAGAGTAATAAGACAGCATAGCTTTTCATAACAAGGACCTTCAAGGAACATGAACTTTAACTATGAAATATTGTTTTTTTACATTCAAACATATGTCACAAAAGCTTGTGGAACAATCTTATTAAGTGTAATTTTTCAGTATTGAGGTATAATTTTCTTCAGAGAGTTTATGTATAGTTGCCTTATTTTCTTACATTCTGTACAATTTCAATAAAATATTTTATTTTATTTTTTCATATGGAAAATGATAACATTTTATTGAAGGACGTGAAGGAAGACTTTTAAAATGTGATATAATATATTCATGGATAGGAACACTCAATACTGAAAAAATATCAATTCTTTTCAACATACATATATTTTTCAGACATATTGTGTTTTAATTCCAAAGAAATTCCTAAGAGCATTCTTTAATAAATTTAGCAAGCTGATCCTAAAATATATATGAAAGACCAAAGGGCCAGAAATAGCCAAGACACTTAAGAAGAAGAATTAGGTTAGGAGACTTATAAACATATTGTGACTTATTATAATGTATCCAGTACAGTATAGTTTTGACTCAGGGGTAAAATAGCAGACCAGTTATGCAGCATAGCGGATCCAGAGATGGATTCGGGACAAACAGAGAATCCATAAATGGATCCCAGGTAAATAGAGGATCCAGAAATGGATCCTTGATGTATGACAGCAACAATGGAGAAAGATGGTTTGTTCAGAAAACTGCGCTGTTGTACAATTGAATAACCACATAGGAAGAAAATGAATCCCAAATTTGTACCATACAAAAATAAGAGTTCCAGATAGATACTTTTAGAAAACAAAGTAGGACTTGTTAAACAAAGCGTACCGAAAACACAAACCTAAGAGAAAATGTTGACTAAATGGAATATGTTAGAATCAAGAATTTATGTCCATTTAAAAAAAAGTCAGAAAATGAAAATACAAAACACAAACTGGTGTAGAAACTTAATCGATTTTGTATATTTGTATATTTTCTATATTGATCCAGCAAACTTTTGTAAGGTTCTTACTATTTCTAATAATTTGTCAATAGATTTCAGAATTTTGCAAATAGACAATCACTCTATCTACAAATAATTATAGTTTTATTTTTTATTTCCAAAGACATTGTAGTATATAATAGAATGTTATATGTCAGGTGCAAGATGCAATAACTCTTCCTATCCCTTCAAAGGAATATCCCAGCCATAGGTCACTCTGTGGGAAGATTGAAAGAAATTGCTGCTGTATAACTCTTCCCATGGCATTATAGTTTCTATCCTCAAGAGGTCATAGACTCCACTGTATTTGATAGACTCTGGGTCTAAGACTGGCTCAGGTCTGGAATCTGAGAGAGGGATTGCGATTTTTCAATAGCAGCTATCAGCCAAGAGAATTAAGTGTTAAACTATGAAAAGCAATAAGAGTTTGGTAATTTTACTGAATAAAACACCAACACACTAACAATCAGAGATTTTCTTATATATCTTTTTTTATTTTTCAAGGTAACAGCAGTGTTTTTTTTAATTGCACACATGTCTATAAACCTAATAAATAGGTTTTTTTCTATTTTTTTTCAATAAAATATTTTAAAAGCTCCTAAATCTGAAAAATAAAAGGGGAGAAGTAAAGACAAACTTAATGAGCACCATCCAGTATAGAAAATAAGGTTCAATTCATGTTTATGTGTGTCTGAATTTCTTCATGTTTATGTATGTTTATATATGTTTTATATATGTTTATATATGTTTATGTATGTTTATATCAGATTTGGAGAGACTGCCACTTCTTCCCTAGGCTCTTCTGAAAACATGTTATAATTCGTTACTCATTTTGCTTCTGAGGATATAAATTCAGATTTTAGTCCAATTAACAAATGGAAATGTAACCTTGTTATAAAACTTTGATAAGTAGATTCTATTTGAGTAAAATTTATTTTTGTTTAATAGAAATCAGATCAGTTGTTGCCTCAGGCAGTGGATGGGAATACTGACCTGGAAGGGGCAGGAGAGAATGTTTTGAATGATGGAACTATTCCATATCTTGACTAGAGTAGAGAATATACAAATTATATATATATACATATATATGTTTATGTATCTATGTGTCAAAACTCATCAAAATGGACACACAAAATGGATATATTTTGTTATATGTAAATTATACATGAAAAAATTGTGATTAAAAATAATTGAATGCATAGTATGTGCCAAACTGGCGTGTAATTCCTCAGTTCTAAATTTAGATATAGTTTGGAAAGTGACCTAGTAGAAGCTATTGCCTTTCTGTAGTTTGGAGTAGTACAAAATATGTGCATCTCTTTTTTACAGTAGCTTTACTTTAGTGAAAATCTGAGTCTGTCTCAGACTACCTTAATTTAGTTATTTGGCATTCATATGGGCAGAACACTCTACTAAGTTTTGGGAGAAGGCATAAAAAACATAAAACCCATGTACCTGCCTTCAAAGAGTTGAAAATTTAGTGGAAGATTAAAAAGATTTAACAACCTTTAAAAAGCAGGAAATAAATGAGAGCAAATTAACATAGCACAGCTACTATGCAGGTTCTGAAGTGAAGTAAATAGAAAAAGCAATCAGAGTGAGTTGGGGTTAATCAGAGGAGGTGCCACAGTGATTTATGTTTTCAGCCAGGTAGAAAAGGAGATGAGAGATAGATTGGGGGAGAAAAGGAGGGAGGTTGTTTTTGGACAGATGAGCACATTGAAAAGAAGTTTCTAGTGTAGAAAAGAAAGAGCTGTCCTTGCTGTATTCAGTTGGCTCCATTGAGGTCCATCACCTCAGTTCATCTCTAGCCCCATCAGGATTCCATCCACACCAGCTGCAGGAACAAGGGAGGTTTGTGGCCCGCAGGGGATTTTGAGTCCTCTCACTATTCTGAAGCACAGCATTTCCATCATTATTTTCTTGTTACAGCTGAGTAAAAAGACATTTTAAAAAACTTATTAGTTTAAAAAATCTATGGGAAAATAAAACAACACTAACAATTTCCAAAATATCTTAAAACATTTTTCTGAGTAGAAGATGACCTCAGTCTAATCATAGGACAATTTACTGATATAAGGCATTGAATAATACACTGTGCCTTGTTTCTTTCCTTATCCCATCTAGAAACTTCCCAGTCTGAATTATTTTCAGATTTTCCCAGCGCTTCAGATAAATTCACTAGGATGCACAGTGCAACCAAATACTGAGTACAAACCCCACACTGGTTATAATCGCAGATTTGTCCACAGTACCTCTTCCCAATGTTGCTTTTCTCATCTGTCTTTTATTTAGATCTCTTTGGGTGCAAGGAACAGAGAGCTACTCAAGATTTCCAGAGAGAGGAGTGTTCATTGCACCTATGTGCCATAGTACAAAAGGCGTGTTTTAACTATTTAGCACACATTACATATGTATTTGGGTATATGTACATATTATATTATAAATACACATTGGTAATATTATATCAGTTATGTGTAACCAGGAAACTGGTTCTGCTTCTCCGTCAACTGATGTGCTAGTGGAAACTCGAAAATGGATGTACTGTATTAGATGTCAGAGAATCAGCAGTTACCAAGATAGACGTGGTCCTTGAGTTTACGGAATGCCACATCTAAAAGGGAAGATTGACAGTGAGGAAAGCATTATCCAGAGATACTGTAAAAGTGTACAGCAGCAAATCCTAAAGAGTGTGGGGTATGTTTTCTCTGGGAAAGTAAGTTAAAGTAGTGGGCCAAGAATGAGTAAAAGTTAGTTTCAAAGTGATTGAAGATTATCTTAAGGGCGCTACAACTAGTTCCTGCAAACAGGTTTTTGTTTGTTTGCTTGTTTTGTTTTTTAGCTGTTTCAGAGGAGCAATGGAAAATCTCCAAGCACCCAAAACAAAAATTGACACCAGAAACTCCAGCTCCATTTTATGAAACTTAATAGTAATTTTTAAAGAATTGTTGAATTTGAAGTTTAATATAGTAAACTCATTGATTCATTCATTCAGTAAATAGTTATTAAGCATCTCCTATGTGTCTAACATTACTGCAGGTGAAAGAAAGCAAGAGTGAACAGCCAGGAGGACCAGACATTCTAGGTCTGGTCTGTCCCATTGCCAGGGACTCTCCCAGTTACTGCCCTGAAAGTCCCACATTTTGAGAAAACCCTAGTCTCACACAAACCGGAACATTTGATCACCCTAAAATAGAATATACAGCTTCCCTGCCTTCATAGAACTTAAATTCCAGCTGAACATACAGATTATAAACATACGCTTCTGTATGTGTGAGATGATGATAAATGCAATGCAGAAAAGTACAGCAAGACAATGGAAAAGAGAATAGCAGGGACTGAAATTTTGATGTGTTATTCAAATAAAGCCTCTCTAAGAAAGTGATATTTA
The DNA here is from genome assembly GCF_937001465.1 of Orcinus orca. Classification (NCBI taxonomy): domain Eukaryota; kingdom Metazoa; phylum Chordata; class Mammalia; order Artiodactyla; family Delphinidae; genus Orcinus; species Orcinus orca. The sequence goes on from NC_064576.1 coordinate 22,771,808, forward strand.
AGCAGGAATGCAAATAAAATGAGGGCTCCAGCTATGGAAGTATCCGGGGAAGTTTTATAAAAAGAATGGAAAGGGCAAACTTTCTGAAGAAGCAGAAGGTTTAGTAAGCTGAAGACAGGTCAGTGAGATTAGAAGTAAATGGAGGCCAGCCCAGTCCAAGCCTTGTTTGGATGTTGATTATATTCTCAGTGCAATAGGAAGTCATTGAAGGATCTGAATGAGGACTCCATCGTGAGCTGCTTTTAAAAGTTCAAATTTGTTCAAAGTAGTGCTTAAGAAACGAGTGTTTTCTTATTTCACCTCATCTTTATTTATATAAAATTCTTTTTTGTGGTGTTTTAACTGAAAAATCAGGCCTTCACGACTTCTACTTCAAGTTTCCAATCTCTTCTTATCAGCATAATAGAATAGTTTATTTTTTACTATTTTGATAAATATGCCATATAGAGTCAAATAACATTCTAAAAACAGGTGCACAAAAAAACTGTGTGTGGTTTATAGACACTGAATATGTTATAAAAGACAGTATTAGGCAATAAATAGTGATTACCTCATGGAGAGAAGTGAGTAAAATGATAATAGTGATTATTATAACAAAATCATACTTGATTTTATATACTTATAAATATAATTTTCTACATCTTAATATTATAATATATTCATATTTATATTTTTATATGGAACCTTTTTTTTTTTTTCTTTGCAATATGCGGGCCTCTCACTGTTGTGGCCTTTCCCATTGCGGAGCACAGGCTCCAGACGCGCAGGCTCAGCGGGCATGGCTCACGGGCCCAGCCGCTCCGCGGCATGTGGGATCTTCCCAGACTGGGGCACGAACCCGTGTCCCCTGCATCAGCAGGCGGACTCTCAACCACTGCGCCACCAGGGAAGCCCTATGTGGAACCTTTTAAATGTGTTATCATCCTTGTCCTCATTCTTCTTTCTCACATCATAACAGATATACAAGACAGTATCAGCAAAGTGAAAAACCAAAAATAGAAAAAAATCTACAGCTCTCCAAGATAAAAATCACCTAATAAAAATCAATCTTTTCAAAATTGCCCATATAAATACACACATTTTACATAATTAAAAATCTAATTTGATATTATACATTTTTACTTAATATTTTAGTGTATGCATTTTTCAAATTTTATATATGATTTTTAAAATATGTGTTATTTGTGTGAGCAACATTGAAAATATTAATTTTATTAGGTAAGTTTGCTTTGGATATTGTTATTTGAATATTGTTTTACAATAACAAATATTATTTTGCAATAATTAAAAAAAAGCCTTGAGCAATGTTTATTCTCTCTTGGTAAGATATAATTTAAATAAATAAATAAATGTCAATTTTATATTTAATATATAATTGCCATCTTTCATTCATCTTTATCAGTTGTGTCTGAGCCAATATCAGCATTGTCTGTCTGGAATGTGTCCTCCAAAACAGTTACTAAATGAAAGAATCCATGAATGAAAATAAACAGTGTACTTATCTATATTTTTCTATGAAATGCAATTGAATTATCTCTTGAAAACTAAATGGAATTTCTTATATCTCTGACATTCTCCCCCAAGAATTTAACTTTATGGAACATTACTTTAAAAGCACTGTAATATATACTTATTTTGAGGCTTAATAGTTCTAAGTTGATATTATTCAGATAAATTAATATAAACAAAAATATCAACAACTATGTGATTGTATTATTGCATTGATGATGATGGCATACAAATTCTCTGTGTCTGAGAATCTTAAAAAATATTTATTACACAATATCACTAACTTTAAGATAAAAAAAGATAATTTAATAAAATGTTTCTTAGAACCTTTTCCATACACTTTATTTCCATGCATGAAAAAAATGCTTTTAATTTGCAACGCAAGAGATGTCTTTGATTAGACTGTAATTTGTATTCAACAGTTCCATTATAGACTTTGGCAGTAAGCATGGCTGTTTCTAAAACGTTTGAAGGTTATAGAAATAAGTTTGTTAAAGAAAAGCTTAAGTACTTCTATCATGGTTATTTTAAAACTGGAATAACTGAAGGCTGAAGGTATAACTCATTCAAATATATTGAACAGTTTTCCTCATGGAAGTGAATAGCTTTGTCCTTTAGAAAAGGCAGAGTACAAAAAGCGGATTTCAATTTCAGATTGATGGACTCATGTTTTCCATTTATTCTGAGCCGTGTAATATTTGAGTTAGTTGAGCCCCCAACCTTGAAAAATTTGTAATAAGAAAAAATAAATCCAAAAATAATTTTTTTATCTCTGATGAATTAAGTGAAAACCAGAAGGTGAATAGAATGGATTTTTCCATTTCAAAATTCTATGTTCCTTACTCAGATTAAAAATTTCATAGTTATAAACATGTTTCTTTACTAAAGATTTTAAAAGATTCTTTTATTACTTTTCTAAAATGTCACAAGTGTCCAATCAAATCCCCATGAGTGCACAATAGCACAGCATGTTAGTAGGCATTTATATTCATTTGTGATCCTGCATTCTTTAATTATAAGAAATACAAGCCACTTTTGGATAACAGTATTTTTCACTACACATATGGAAACACACATACACACACATTTTAAGTATTACATGGTCTTCGTTGTGGATGTATATTGTTTGACTTTACCTAAGCAGAAATGACCTCTAGGAATCAATAATAAGAAATAAATATCTGTTTTTATACCATAAGAAAACCACACATTATAAAGAAATTTTGTTTAGCCTTTTAATGTATACTATAAAACTTTACCTTATAAGTGCATCATTCCCAAATAATTTGCATATTTTGAGAATTTCTATAAAATTAATGATTCCATTGACCGAACACTTCAATGTGACATTTTTGAAAATAAGTTTTTCAGTGCACAAGTATAATTGCTAGGATAAATGGAGGGTTTAACACTTCTTAATTCCATTAAACTGAAAATTTGAGGGTTTTGTATAGTTATTAGGCACACAATGACATTATTTTTCTTATACTGTCATCAAATTCCTCATATGGACTAATTAGGCTCACATTATTCTTGCAGTCAAAAATAACTGTGGGATAACAGAATATAGAACTCTACATTTGAGCCAGGATGTTCCAAACATTTGGATTCTTTTCTTTTTTTTGAAAAAAAAAATGTCCTTCTGAATATAAGGGTAATAAAAGTCCATCCTAACAAAGCAACACACACCCACATACACACATTCACAGAGACAGTGAAGAGAGAAACAGAGAGATAATGGGAGACAGAGTATGAAAGGAAGAAGTAAACTTTCCATTTGCAGATGATATGGTGTGATATGTAAAAAACCCTAAATATTCCATCAAAAAACTAATAAATAAATTCAGTAAAGTTGCAGGATACAAAATCAGAAGTCAGTTGTATTACTAAACATAAACAACAAACTATCAGAAAGAGATATTTTTTAAAATTCCCATTTACAACTGCATCTAATGGAATAAAATACCTAGGAATAAATTTAATTGAGGAGAGATTTATACACTGAAAACTATAATACAGTGATGAAAGAAACTGAGAAAAACGCAACCAAATTAAAAGATACTCTGTGCTCATGGGCTCAATGAATTAATATTGTTAAAATATACATACTACCCAGATCAACGCAATCCCTATCAAAATTCCAATGCATACCTGGTCAATTCATTCACAACAAAGGAGCCAAGACTATACAATGGGGAATTTATTCTCTCTTCAATAAATGGTGTTGGGGAAACTGGACAGCCAAAAGAATGAAACTGGATCCTCATTTTACACACTCACAAAAATCAACTCAAAATGGATTAAAGAGTTGAATTTAAGACCTGAAATTGTAAAACTCCTAGAAGAAAGCATAGTGGGTAAGCTCTTTGACATTGATCTTGCCAATAACTTATTGAATTTGACATCAAAAAGCAACAAAAGCAAAAATAAACAAGTAGAACGATATCAAATTAAAATTTCTGCACAACAAAGGAAGCCATCAACAAAATGATAAGGCAACCCATGGAATGGGAAACATACTTGCAAATCATATATCTGATAAGGGGTTAATATTCCAAAAGATATAAGTAAGTCATACAACTTAATAGCAAAAACAAGCAATCTGACCTAAAAAACTGTGTAGAGGATCTGAATAGACATTTTTCCTCAGAAGATATACAAATGGCCAACAGGTACATGAAAAGGTGTTCAGCATCACTAATCATCAAGAAAATGCAAATCAAAACCAAAATGAGGTATCACCTCACACCTGTTAGAATGGCTATTAACAGAAAGACAAGAGAGAACAAGTGTTGGTGAGGATGTAGAAAAAAGGGAACTCTCTTTGCATTGATGGGAGAAATATAGACTGGTGCAACTACTATGGAAATAGTATGGAGTGTCCCCCAAAAATGAAAATAGAACCACCATATAATCCAGCAATCCCTCTTCTGGGACTGTTTCCAAAGGAAATGAAAACAGGACCTTGAAGAGATACCTGCCCTCTCATGTTCACTGCAACTTTATTCACAGTAGCCAAGATATGCAAACAACCGAATTGTGCATCAACAGATGAATGAATAAAGATGTGGTACATATGTGTAAATATAATAATATAATATAAATATACCCCATGAGGTATATTCAGCCATGAGATATGTTGACTTAAAAAAAAAATGTACAACGTGAGAGTTGTGACTTAAGTTTTATTTGGGACAAAAAGAGGACTGCAGCCCAGGAGACAGCATTTCAGATAGCTCTGAGAAACTGCTCCAAAGAGGAGGAGGAAAGGTCAGTATATATGTGATTTTGGTGAAGGGAGAGTAACATGCAATCAAGCACATATTTTTGCAGAAGGTTTCTGCTAGTCATGAGGAGCAGACACCATGAAGGATTTTAGTGCTTTTCTAGATATGAGGAGATACAAGAATTGGGCTCATAAAATCAGCTCCTGAAAATATCTAACTATCTGAAGACCTGTCCTGCCAGTTTTTCCCAGAGCACAGAGTGCGTCATATCTGGTCTCCACCCTGAACTCCTTTCAGGGGTGGTTGAAAGTCAACTGCTGCAGCAACACATGATTTAATCCTTGTAGAGGTAGATGGCAAGTGCCAATGTCAAGTGCCAATTTGTCGTTGTTAGATAGAAGGGCATCCTGCTGTTTACCACAACCGAAATGGAACTTGAGAACGTTATATAGGTTAGCTAAATCCGACAGAGAAAGACAAATACTGCATGATGTCACTTATATGTGGAATCTAAAAAAGCCAAATTTACAGATGCAGATAGTAGAATGGTGGTTACCAGGGGCTGGAGGGTAGGAGAAAAGGGGAGATGTTGGTCAAAGAGCACAAACTTCCAGTTATTATATAAGTAAGTTCTGAGGATCTGATGTGTGGCATAGTGATTATAGCTAATAATACTCTATTGTATACTTGAAAGTTGCTAAGAGAATAGACCTTAAGTGTTCTCACCACATAAAGAAGTGGTAATTATGTGATAGGATGGAGGTGTTAGCGAACTCTATGGTGGTAATCATTTTGCATATATAGTGTATCATAGCAACAAGTTATATACCTTAAACTTACAGAATGTTGTTTGTCAGTTATAACTCTATAAAACTGAGAAAAAAACTATTTTTACTTATAGTGGTTATGTTGAAGGTTAAATGAGATAGTGCATAAGAATATGCTTCATAAAATATAAAGTGATATAGACATTAAAAGTGTTAATATTATAATGTATCTCAACTTCCCATGATACTTTTATGGTTCTCTTTAACAACAACATTTTGAACTGTTTTTCATGGAAACAAAATACCCATTTTAAGGGATATTCTGGAATAACAGCATGGTGGATATCGCCATCATTCCTTCTGTTGATATACACTACTAATACAACTGGGGAGAGAATGTTGGATTGCTCAGTTAAATGGGACACCAGGTCTTGCTGAATAGACTATGACTCCAGTCCCAAGACAGAATTACACAGTGAATATGCAGGTTAGAAGAATTCCACTTGTGTAAATGTAACAAGGTAGAATTTTAGTGGAAGATCTTTGGCCTGGTGTATACACAGGTTGTTGGACTTACCCCAGATACCATGGCAACAAAGCATATAATGGGGTTTAGTGATTTGAAATAGATTATGTAGGAGCCACATTCTAATAATGACATTGAAATTTCTGGTAATTGTCAGGAATATATTCTTAAGATAGCTTACAACTATAATAGTCATTAAACAAACAAGTGATTATATAGTATTAAATACCTTGTCTTAGAACAGCTTGGTTAGAGATTTATAAATTAGTCTTGAGCTCTCACTTTAATACACAAGTTAAATCTCTGACTATTTAGACTCTAGTTGAAGTAGTGATTTGGTTATTATACAGAATTCACTTGCCATATCAATCAGTCTACTTGATTAAAGCTATATTTAACTTACTGCTTATTTTTGGTATCTTAAAGAGTCTAAAATATTGAAGTTCAAGGTATTCAATGTATTTGAACAAAAAAGGATTTGGAATTTTTAAAAGAAATTAAAGCAGTTTCTTACCATAAGCATGAAATCCATTATCCATTTCAAAGAGAAACACACACACACATACACACACACACACACACACACACACACACACACACACATTCTGGCTTTAGATCATTTGGGCAATGCCTTAGGCGGGGAAAAACTCATTTATATTTTGAGGACTAGTTATCTTGATGCTTCCTGGTGAAAACAACAACAGCACAAATCCCAAACTGACTTACAAAGGACAGATGGGATTTTCTCAGAATTCTAGTTCATATATAAAACAAATCCTTTTGCTTCACTCATCACGGTCCTTAAAGATTTTCAAAAACAGACAAATATGTTAATCGTTTTCAAAGGGAACATATGTTTGAAATGCAGTACATAATTTTGGGGATGCTGTTAACCATTAAGAATATCTTAAAATGGAATAGCATACCATATTATTTTCACATCCTAGAAATCACTGATTAGTTCAATAACTATTAGAAATGAGAGCTATCTTGCATATTTAATTTTGTTTTGAATATGAAGAAATTAAAGTCAGAGTTTAAATAGCTCAGAAAAATTTATACATATAAATAGTAGCTACATTGGGATTAGGACCCATGTTTCTGACTAATGACCTAAGCAGATACTAGCATGCTATAAACAATTTCTGTTTATTCAATTGAGTTTTGTGATAATATACTAGTTACTGCCTTCATGAAATAAATAGAAGTGAATTATAACTGTCATTTGGAGTAGGGAAATGGATAAAAAGAAAAGGGAATAGAATAGGGCAAAGATGATACTTGAGTTAAAAGCCATATTTATTAGCTCTTTTTTACTTAGTAAAAGAGACTTGAGACATCTCATGGAAAGGAAACTCGCTGAGAAATTGATGCAGATCCTGATAAGAGTGGTGGTCAGTGGACCTAAAGAGAGAGACTTGGGGCTTCTTAGGATTCACAATACTGATGTCAGAAAACACAAGAATTCTTATCATGAGTTTTAGGGGAAATGAAAGAATAAAGCAACTTGCATTTAACTGAGAACAACACACAGTATTGTTCTCTCCAACTTTTAAGAAAATAGAGCCTGAAACTTCATGTCTGAACATTTTCTGGATCTTAGAATCCAAGAATAACTAGATACCATCAAATGGGGCTGCATAAGACACTAGAATTTTGAGATCCACTCTATTTACACTTTAAATTTCAGGTTCTTTCATACAAAATGATTTTCTGGAACTTCTGGAAAAATTTTATATCCTCAAACATACAAACTGCATCAAAATAGAAAATTAGTAACTGTGATATTTTATCACATGCATATCCATATACTCACATTTAGGCTAAAGGAAACTAAAGCTACTCTTGTTTTTTCCTTCATGTTAGAACACTGTTTAACATAAACTTCTTTCAAAAAATAAGTTTACAAAAAATATATATCTCAGTAAAAATATATAATGACTTATCTTGAACAGTGTATATGTTTAATAAATATTTAAGAGCATTAATGTGTTAATACTTATGCCATACTCTATAGATAACTCTAAATACGTCTGCATGCATTTCATTCAATGTGAATATTATGCATGTGTATATATCATAAATATACATGTATGTGACTACATGGGGCATTAATAGGGGAGAATGATCATCTGTCAGGTGTTGTTTAGAACCAGAGTAAGATGGCTGAAGTGTCCAGTGAATTTGGGAAAGTAGAGATTTTGACCTTCAAAATAGCAAGCCAAATGAGGGGACTTTGACTAGATTGGAAAAATATGAAGAGTGAAGTTAGAGTTGAAATATGGTTATATGTGGAATATGCCCTGAACAGATGTATTTGGAAAATAGTGCGGTTGCTATTTTCTCATGAAGAAGTGTTGCTTCTTAAGAGATCTTTTGTGTAGTCATTTTGACTTCTATTCCTAGTTGCGCTGGATTTTTAAGAATGGTAGTGAAGAAATTATAAACTCTTTGGCATTTTTAGGGTTATTTTGCTGTCCTATAGGAAAATATAAAGATACTGCTCCTTCATTGTAGATTTATGTTCCGTTTTACCAAAGTCATTACTAATTTTTTTTCTTTGTGACTTCATATACATCTACTTAATTATATGACATTAAATAGCTTCTAACTTTTACAGAGGTGAATCCATTGAGATAGGTTTTCAAATCAGTATTTTGTCTATAGCGTAAAAATAAATTGGTTCATTGAGTTGATCTATTTGACAACTACTTAGCATTAAGCTTTGTCAGCATTCTGCAAGCTAGTGGGTTAATGATAACTAGCTAATGTAATAGATTGGTTGATGGGATTCTCAGTCACCCTTATCTGACTTATGGATATATGGCTTTGTTATTTGGAATCACAATTAAGCATCTGACATAACTGTCATTTGGCATACAATATAAACACAGTAAAATATAATCTGTGAATACATATATATATATATTCAATGACACTGTTCATCCTTGGTAGGTATGTTTTCATCATTCATTTTACAAAATACGTTTCATTTGGCAGCAAATCACAAAGTGTGGGAAGAAAAGGAAGGCATTTTAGCATACACGTTAATTCACTCAGCAACAAAGAAAAAGTATGCAAATCAACAATGTAATGCCACGTTTTCCAGGAGGCACATGGCTTCAGTCATTTAAACCCATTAGAAGTACCCTAAATGTAATCTCATCTCATGCCTCATGCAATAGTTACAAGACATGGCAAAGATATATATCATATATTCAAATATTCCTTACTACATTCACAGTTAATGTTGAACATTAGATAGTGTTCAGAAATATATGACCTAGTGTTCAGACACAGGTCAACTTTCTACAGTACTCTCTATGTGATAATACCTCCTCCCTTAATGGTCTTAGTGGATTAAACGTGTGACTAGACCTATAAGGTTAGGATGATGTGTCTGAGTGGTATTATAAAAATTCTCATAAAATAATTGTACACAAAGGAACTTTGATTTTAAAAGTTAACAAACTATTAATCACAAGTTCTAAATGATATTTTTTTTCATCTTTGAGGTCATATTCAGTGTTGCTATTTGGAAGAAACATTTAATAGAGGCATCAAACACTTACTATTTCTGTTATTTACACAGACCACATTCCTGCACATCTTTTCCAATCTCACAGCACTTGATCTTGTATACTCTAGCCCTTGAAGTCCTCAGTTTCTGACTTTGAAACTCATATCTTCTTCAAGTCCCCTTCAATTAAAAAAATAAATAAAAAACCTGCTCCATATGTGATTCTTAACACTCTCCTTGAGACATTCCTATCTCAAACACTTAGTTGTAGACAGCAGGCACTGTCACCTTATACTAGCCCCACTCATCCAAGATAGTCAGCCTACCTCCACATAATTTCCCCACTAAATAGATAATATGAAAGTAAATAGGTAAAAAAGTAAAAGGAGTATTATTATACTTTTGGTGAGAAAAGGGAAAACAAGGTGAAGAGGCAGATAATAGAAAAGTAATACCCTATGAGAGGATAAAATATTTAATAGGGGAAAAATTGTCAAGCCATAGCTGGACAACTGTTCAAAGATTGTATTTCAGTCCAGTTATGTCATTGTAAACAGGAAGAGGCATCCACTATTGTCCAGGAATCTAAGCTGCATTATCTTTCATTAATTCTACTAATATTGCACTTAACTTCCCTTTAGTGAAGTTTTATTTTGGTATTTTTTATTGACTAGTGTATTAGGCTTATTCACCTTCACAAAGCTGTGGATCCTCCTACCACCAAGGCTCCTTCCCCACCATAAACACTGGTGAGGAATAAGGTCTGGCATATCGAAGGACTCACTATGACAGTGCTAAACTGTAGTTTCAGGATCCTTCTTTCTACAACTGCCTCTGTCATTGCAGAAAATTCCATTTATTTTTCTTACTTTCCATTAGGTAAGTACCAGACCATACCATTTTTGTCTCTCAGTGTTTTCAGAGTAAAATTAGGACACAGGCTAAGGGACCTGTACCCAGATGATAACAGACATGGCCTTGCATTCTACCTCTTGAACTCTTCATACTTCCAAGATTAGTGTGTAAACTTACAAGAAGGAAGGTCAGAGACTCTTCAATTCGGTTTTAAGCCTGGAATCCTAGTCTCCAGTGTCCAGTGCTGGACACTGAACACAGTTGAGTAAAAGATAAAAATCACATAAGATATCAAATTTCACTGTGACATTCAAAGATTATAATTATTTTGGTAATACTTTCAATAAAGTGAAAGTAAAATATATCTACAATATAAAGATATGATAACAAGGAAAAAATAAATGTATTCAGTATGCCTAAATTTACCAAGCAAATAACAATAAAAATGATCTAAGATATTAATATTTGACTTTATTAAAGGCAAAAGGAGCAATGCATTTAATTCCTTTAACCTTTATAGAACTTAGAAACAATTTCTCAGCTGAGATAAGCTATAAAAATTCCATGCAGAGAAGAAATTTTAATGATGTTCATATTTTTGAAAACAGCTTTAAAAAAAAAAAAACAAAACCAAAAAAATTAATTTAACTATACTATAGTTTTCCCTTGTGCAAAGAATCTCAAAGTTCATAAAACATCAGGACGACCTGAAAGGCTTGTTAAACCACAGATTCCTGGACCCCTCCCCTAGAATTTCTGATTCATTAGCTCTGTGGTGGAGCTTGGGAATTTTTGTCTCTAACACGTTTGTAGATGATAGTGATGTTACCAGTCCAGAAACTATGCTTTCCTCATCGCATTGTAACATCACCAGAAGCATCCAGAGGAAAGCATTCTAAGGATGAGGGTCCTGAAAAATATCTCTTGCATACAAGAGTTTCAGATACTCTAGAAATCACTGAGAAAATATAGTGACATTTTATTCAGTATAACTTAGTGAATGCTTCTCTTTGAAATACTATGTGGAAGTCTGTAAAAAATAATAACTTCGTAGGAAAACTCATTCTGGAATGAGCCTGTCAGAGAAAGCCGAAGGTCCATCTGAAAGATTCAATGTCAGTGTTACTATTATCACAAGGAAACCAGCACATATATCCTAGTTCTTGTGGGGACTGAAAATAGTGTGATGATAAAGATTTAGAGTCTAAACCTCACTAATTTATGGGGGAAAATATATTATTAATGAGGTATTCCACTGATAAATTTACATAAATAATAAGTAGATAAAATTATATTCTTATGTAGACAAAGTTGTGAAAAGTTTAATACATTTTTCAGTTTGAAAGCACTAACTGCAATAGTAATATGTGAAGTTAAATGAAATACATTTATACATAACTTTCACTGCATTTTTCTCTTCATATACCTAATAAATCACCTTTAGGGTCACAGTCTCTTTTACTTATTTCTTGAGGATTTTTTATTCTGGAATAGAAAACTGTGAAAATAAGATAAAAAGCAGTTTACTATATCTCACAATCATATGGATGATAGAAGGGAATTCATAACACTTTAAAGAATTATAGAAGATGTGCCAATAAACAAGTTGCAACTTTGTATGTATTTGAATGATTTATAATAAAATCAATATTAGATTTTAAATATGTATTGTTCAAACTTTCATAACTAATTGCTTTTCTTCATTTCTTACATTGTCTGCCAAATTATTGAGGGTAACCAAAAATTTTAGAGGACCAACAAAAGCAAAACGCTAAATTCAGATCTATCAAAATTATCATCTCTCTCTTTTTTTTAACATCTTTATTAGTGTATAATTGCTTTACAATGGTGTGTTAGTTTATGCTTTATAACAAAGTGAATCAGCTATATGTATACATATATCCCCATAACTCCTCCCTCTTGCATCTCCGTGCCACCTTTCCTATCCCACCTCTCTAGGTGGACACAAAACACCAAGCTGATCTCTGTGTGCTATGTAGCTGCTTCCCACTAGCTATCTATTTTACATTTGGTAGTGTATATATGTCCATGCCACTCTCTCACTTCATCCCAGCTTACCCTTCCCCCTCCCTGTGTCCTCAAGTCCATTCTGTACATCTGCGTCTTTATTCCTGTCCTGCCCCTAGGTTCATCAGAACATTTTTTTTTTTAAGATTCCATATATATGTGTTAGCATACAGTATTTGTTTTTCTCTTTCCAACTTACTTCACTCTGTGTGACAGTTTCTAAGTTCATCCACCTCACTGCAAATAACTCAATTTTGTTTCTTTTTATGGCTGAGTAATATTCCATTGCATACATGTGCCACATCTTCTTTATCCATTCCTCTGTCAGTGGACACTTGGGTTGCTCCCATTTCCTGGCTATTGTAAATAGAGTTGTAATGAACATTGTGGTACATGATTCTTTTTGAATTATGGTTTTCACAGGTATATGCCCAGTAGTGGGATTGCTGGGTCATACGGTAGTTCTATTTTTAGTTTTTTAAGGAACCTCCATACTGTTCTCCATAGTGGCTGTAACAAGTTACATTCCCACCAGCAGTGCAAGAGGGTTCCCTTTTCTCCACACCCTCTCCAGCATTTACTCTTTGTAGATTTTGTGATGATGGCCATTCTGACTGGTGTGAGGAGATACCTCATTGTAGTTTTGATTTGCATTTCTCTAATGATTACTGATGTTGAGCATCCTTTCATGTGTTTGTTGGCAGTCTGTATATCTTCTTTGGAGAAATGTCTATTTAGGTCTTCTGCCCGTTTTTGGATTGGGTTGTTTGTTTTTTTGATATTGAGCTCCATGAGCTGCTTAAAAATTTTGGAGGTTAATCCTTTGTCAGTTGCTTAATTTGCAAATATTTACTCCCATTCTGAAGGTTGGCTTTTCATCTTGTTTATGGTTTCCTTTGCTGTACAAAAGCTTTAAAGTTTCATTAGGTCCCATTTGTTTGTTCTTGTTTTTATTTCCATTTCTCTAGGAGGTGGGTCAAAAAGAATCTTGCTGCAATATATGTTATAGACTGTTCTGCCTATGTTTTCCTCTAAGAGTTTTATAGTGTCTGGCCTTACATTGAGGTCTTTAATCCATTTGGAGCTTATTTTTGTGTATGGTGTTAGAGAGTGTTCTAATTTCATTCTTTTACACGTAGCTTTCCAGTTTTCCCAGCACCACTTATTGAAGAGGCTGTCTTTTCTCCATTGTATATTCTTGCCTCCTTTATCAAATATAAGGTGACCATAGGTGCATGGGTTTATCTCTGAGCTTTCTATCCTGCTCCATTGATCTATATGTCTGTTTTGGTGCAAGTACCATACTGTTTTGAATACTGTAGCTTTGTAGTGTATTCCTAAGTCAGTGAGCCTGATTCCTCCAGCTCTGTTTTTCTTTCTCAAGATTGTTTTGGCTATTCGGGGTCTTTTGTGTTTCCATACAAAAAATAATTATCTCTTTTTATGTGATATTAATATGCATATATACAAAGTTCCCTGAAAGGAGGATATTTATTATTTGCATTTTTATGTTTGCTAATAGTTCTTTATTAGCATCCAGCTATTTTAAAAAATAGCAAAATTGTTGACCTTAAGTAGATCTTAAGCAATTATCTTTCCATTTCTCTCTTCCCTTTATTGCAAAACTGAGTCAAAGAATTATCTTTATTTTTCTCCACTTCCTTGCATTTTTCATTGTTCCATTCACAATAATAAGGCTCTCATCCCCACTCCTCCATGGAAACTGTTCTTACCAGGTTCCTAGCAACTTCACTAAGCCAGATCTGGTGGCTAATTCTAAGCCCTCAACTTACTGGATTTTCAGCTGTATTTGGCACTGTTCATCACTTCTTTCTTCCTATAATATTTACTTTACTTGGCCTATGGGACACCATTATACTCCTTCCTCCCAATGCCATACCCTTTGCTAGTTCCTTTTCTTCCCTAATGTTTATTCTGCCGACCTAACCATTTCCCTGAACTCAAAACTCATTTATCAAACTGTCTGCTTCTCTTCGTATCTTTAATATGTAGCAGTGTCAAAAATAAAGGTTTTGATCTCTCCCTCCAAGCTCTAAAAGGTAGGCTATCAGAAAACAAGATCTTATTACATGTCATGTGTAAAGAACTGACAATGGAACCTGGAATATGGTATTCAAAGAATAAACATGAAAGCAAATAAAAACAAATGACAAACAGAAAGCAGAGACATGACAATTTAAATGCAGTAACAGGTGGGATTTGAAATAATGTGACATCTCCATAGGTAGCATTGTATGATACGGAAGCAGGATTCAAAAGAAGGAAATGATTGTTAATTGTCTCAGAGACTTTTTCCAAAGATAAGATATACTTGGCTAAGAGTTTCAGGAATTCCTTGTGTAGAAACTTACAGCATGTTTTTTAAAACTATTTAAATTATATATCAGTATATATGTATATAACTCCATGGAATTTAAGCCATATTTTAAAGTTCATAAGGTCTTTGTGATAGAAACCTTTCAGATATTATTAGCGAAAACTATGAACAGTTTGGACTCAACTGCAGGTACAATTCTGCTACCACTTTAAGCACACCAGGTAAGCATCATCTCTTTCACAAGGCAGACTTTGCAAAGACTTATTCCTAAGTGTCCTTTTACATAACTAACACAACAGTGAGCTGGTTACACAACAATCTTCCCTCACAAGGTATATATTCAGGTGGGCTACTTCAAATTCATATGATAGATCTCTGCAACTAAGGGTCTGCCACTGTATCTCCTTACATACCTTTCATCTTCTGGACAAGATCATAGTAGAATAAAATGGAAAACACATATACATAACTATACATACATACAGCATTATGAAACTCTATCTAAAAAGTAAGATGCAGTTTAATCTAGACTTGCTATTGGATCTCTTCCAATTTCAATTCATCAGAGACTTAATCAGATATAGTTGCTTTACTGTGAGTATTCAGAAGAGCATTTTAATTTTCTGAGCTATTAAATGAGATGGATGAATGCAGAAAAAAATAAGAAAAAAAAAGAAAGGTAAAGGAAGCTGCTTGTATCTTTACTCACCTCTTACAAATAAGAAATCATCACTCAGTTTGAAAATACTGGTCCTTATTAGCATTTTATGCTGCTCCCCCTCAAGACCTGGGCTTGTGGATAAGAAGCAACAGCTACTCCTAACTTCAATTTGGGAAGAAGCAGCTGCATCCTCTCTCTTTAGAGTGTACACAGCACCCTGGAATCCATGGTGGCAGCCGGGCATTGTGTTTCTCTGGCTATTATACTGTCTCTGCTGTTTCATGAGGCTTAGGGTACTAATTTCAGGGTATAGAATGTTTAGCCCTTGCAGGCTTGAGGCTGGTAGCCGTCCAGCTGATAGTAATGTGTCCTTGAGTTTGAGTATGTCTTTCTGCATCAGCATCTCCAGTAAATAATTTCTTGCCATCTATTTTCCAACCACTGTATGCATTTGATAGAGTAAGTGAAGCCACGGGATTATTGCAGTGACACACTGCACTTCCTTGTCATTTTCTTGGCAGTTTTCCATTATAAAATACCAAGCATATTTTGCACTTATTCTCCAAAACCATTTCAGTTTTGTAATTTTTGTCATCCTCAGCAAATTAATCCCACACATGCCTTTGTCTGTCATGTGAACCATGCAGAAATCTTGAATTATGTCACCTCTGTAAATGGAAATCTTGGAAGAAGGATTAAATGCTAAGGGTGATCAGTCAAAGAAAGTGGCAACTCGTCTGGTTCAATGATTAAAGTCTGGACCTGAAAATAAGAATTACTAGGTTCTATTTGTAGCTTTGCTATCAATTTGCTGTATGACTTTTAGCAAGATTTTTCACCAGGAATTAGTTTTCAGATATGGGCTAAAGCAAAAAATCATAGACCTTCAAAAGCTAAGAGAAGAAGTTGTTTTATTTCTTAGAAATATTACTCAATTTATTAGTGGGACCTTTTGGAGAGTTTGGGCAAATTTCATCAAAATCAATGTTTTATGTAAGTTCATCTGATAATCAAGACATTAGCTGAAGAAATTTGACGTAGTATGTTGAATTCTCTCATACAGACAATTCAAATAGACAGGCTGACTGTCAGTTTCAGTTTAGACATTATTGTGTACAGTAAGAATCGCCAAAGAACTTTCACAAATCATTCAGAAAATTGAATGATATGATAAAATCAAAGAGAGGTCTTGGATAAAAACTGATAATTTCATATTAGACTGATTTTTTCACAGATTCTCTACTTTCATGTCCCAGTTCAGACCATGACACAGCTTTGTCCTTCTTCTTGTTAACATTTCACTGTCAATTGTGGCCCAGTTGACAGTGGGAGTAACTCTGCCTCTATATTCACATAAGCAAAGATTCTTCCCAGATTCCTTGTTTGTGATTGTTGTTGTTTGGGTTGTTGGTTTTTAAATCTTTTTGAAAAAGTTTAAATATTTTATGGCATTTTCTTCACACTGCAAAAGCCACACGCTTAATGAATCAAAGTAGGGGCACACAGATATGTACAAAATATCAATAGAAAGTCTGAAGCTATTTCTTCATTATTCACTCTCACATGCCTCCCTCTACCTTTTTCTCTATGTATAAGAAGCAGGTATGTGTATAAACAAAGACATTTTTTTTCACAAAAATGGGATTATAAGATATACTTTTTGGCATTTTTCTTTTTACTAAGTTAAGAGTGAAATTTGCTAGGGTGTATTATTCTGTATTCTCCAGAGAAACAGACCAATATGGTATGTGTGTATACGTATGTGTGTGTGTGTGTGTATGGAGAGAGAGAGAACAGAGGTTTATTTTAAGGAGTTGGCTCCCATGACTGTGGAGGCCAGCAAGTACAAAATTAGCAAGGTTGGCCAGCCAGCTGGAGATCCAGGGAAGAGTTGCCGTTGAGTCTGAAGGCAGTCAGCTGGTAAAATTCCCTCTTTCTCCAGGGAAGTCAATCTTCCTTCTATTAAGGTCTTCAACTGATGAGATGGGGCTCACCCTGTGGAGAACAGTCTGGTAGTCTGCTTTCCTCAAAGTCTACGGATTTAAATGTTAATCTCATCTAGAATATACCCTCAGAGAAACATCGAGAATAATATTTGACCAAATGTGTGCGTACCGTGGCCTAGCCAAGCTGACCCATAAAATTAACTATCACATAGTTTCTACTATACTCCAATTTGTGCTAAGCACTTTGTGTGAAATATTTCATTTAATAATCAAAACAACCCTATGACTTAGGCATTATTATCCTCATTTCATTGACTAAGAAGGAAACTGAGGCACAGAGAAACTAATACTTTGCCCAATGATTGAGCAAGTACTTTTTAGATCTGGGACACAAACTAAGACTCTGTGGCTCCAGAATCCGTGATTTTAATTACAACGTGCTACTGCTTCCACATATATTAGCCTGGACATTCTTGCATAACAATACATGCAGAACTGACTCACTCTACTTAATAAGACTTCATGTTCCAAACTGTGGAAGTTGATTGAGGTATGGAATACAAACAATGCCACTTTAGACATCATTTTCTCCCATGATTTAATTTCATCTTGTATAGAATGAGGAAATTAAAAATAATGGCTACCGAAAGAACATTGGTATGATTAACCAAAAGACAATACATGCACACTGCAAACCGAAACCTTAGGTACAGTAAGTACCCTAACAATTTTGCTATGATTTTATTAGAGTATAGTCAGACATTCCTTTTTGATGGTCATTTTTGTTGTTGTCAACTGCTTGCCATGACAAATATCCTGAACTAACAATTTTTATGTATTTGTTGGTAGTTTTCTTTCTATAGAGTACGTTCACAGACAAGGGCAATTTACCATTTTGAGGTGTTCAATTTAATGATTTTTTAGAATATTCACAAGATTGTACAGTTGTCACCACTATCTAATTCTAGAATATTTTCAGCACCCCCCAAAGAAACCCCATATCCATTAGCAATCACTCCCCATTCCTCCTCTCACAGGGTCTGGCAACAGCTAATCTACTTTCTGTCTCTATAGACTCAGATTTGCCTTTATTAGACGTTTCATAGAAATGGAATCATCCAGTACATGGCCTTTTGTGTCTGGCTTCTTTAACTTGACATAGTTTTCAAGGTTCACCTATGGTGTAGCACATATCAGTACTCCATTCCTTTTCATGGTTGAATAATATTCCACAGTTAAATAAACTACCTTTGTTTATCTGTTTATAACTTAATAGACATTTGAATTGTTTACACATTTAGCTATTATGCATAGTGCTCCTATGAATATTCATGTAAGATTTCCTGTGAACATGTTTTAAATTCTCTTGGGTATATACAAATAAGTGGAATTTTCATGTTGTTTTCTCAGTTGTAAAAATTCACACGCCCATCAGCAATATGTGAGAATACTTGTTTTCATTTTGTTTCATAGTGTCATTGTCACAAAGGGAGCAATTTAATATCTTCCCAAACCTTTTTCTTAAAGAATATAATTAGTAGAGATAGAGATAAATATTTGTTAAAACAGAATAATGAATGCTTCACATATATTATCACATTTTATGTTCACAGAATCTCTGGGAGGTTTTATCAAACATTATTGTCAAATGGTGAATATTCATTATCCCAATTTTCAGATGAGGAAACTGAGACCCAGAAATAATTTATCCATTATCACTCAGCTAGTGAAAAATAAGGACTGTATTTGAAAAGAGGTATAACTAAACCATGTGTTCCAGGTTGCTTTATTTATTTTAAGTGTAATTAGATAACTTGTCCAAAGCAACACAGCTTGTAAATGATAGAGGTAAGATTCAAATTGAGTGCTTTCTAATTCTAAAGTCTCTCTTAACTGTATAATTTGTGAATCTTCAAAGAAAACCTCCTTCTCCCTCCCTTCAGAGAAATGGTGACCTAATTACCTGTTTATCCTTAAAGGAATGTATAACATATAAGGTTAAACCTTTCATCATTTGGGAGAATGCTGTGTTAATTTCTGCTAAACCACTCCATTGCTAGTATTTATAGACCAGCACATTCTGCTGTGTTGTTCTTGTTTGCCAGTGCTTATTGCAATGCTTTCTTCTGATGCTGTTGGAGAATCCCTCTGAAGCATTTTAATGAATAGACTTGCAGTTGTTTATCTTTCTCAGTGTTTTTACATTTATTAATCTTACCTTTGTCATGCTTACCTGAATTAACATGCTGTGCTTTTGGATGTTAGCTATGAATGGGAAGTTGTGAAAGAATACAGTTTAATTATAGCAATTTCGTTTTGACAGCATTTAAACTCTTCTCTAAATACAATGACCTTGGTTATCACATGCTCTGTAATTTAAGCTGGAATATGGCCTTTTCTTCTGAAGCCATTGAAAACATTATTGACTAATATTTTTGTTTCAGTTGTCAAAAAATCTCTCAGAAACCATTGGCATTCTCCTATTTGCATCTTTATTTTTAGATAAAATAGAAAACTATAAAGAATCATGTCTTGCTGTTCCTAGTTCTAAAGAAGGCATTGCCTCTATCTGCTTCCTTGCACCATGTTTCCTGTGAGATGCAAAGTTATTGGCCTGTTCTTTAGACCCATCATGTATTGGGAGATACTCCCACTTCATTTGGGGTCAAAAATGCTGAGTCTGGAAGCAGTAAGCAGTCTTCACTCGTGCTGTCTGGCTCTGTTGGTCTTCTTTGCCTCAGACATGGTAGATGAACCTTAGGAAATACTTGCCTTCTCAGGGCCTGTTCAATTCTCCTTGTGCTCTGTTCTTATCAGTACTTTTCCTTTTGAGGTTGGAACTGATGGAGAGGTAAGGCTAGTCCCTATTTTTTGGCAATTCAAGGAAGAAAGATTTGGATGTCATGTTAGTCTGAAGTCCCTGTCTCACTCTCAAATTCATTTTAGCAGGGAATTCTGCAAAGTTATGGAATGAGCATTATATAAAACCCTATCCCTCTAATAGACTCCCAGTCAATCTACTTTGATGACTAATCCATGCAAATTAAGAAAGAAATAAAGCATCAAACACAAAAAGTGTGGGAATTTTTAATTACCCATGTTTCTGCTTTCTTTCACTATGCTAAATAATTACATGAATATTAAGCTAGATAAATCACAATGTAGTTCTTTGTTCAGCATTATTTTGCATAAGCAATATTAAAGAGTTTAACAATATAAAATCTGTTCTAAAAATTAACTGTACTATTTAAAAACGTGTATCTAAGGAATCTAGTTATTTTGGCAAAAATCTAATCGAAATCTGTGCCAACAGCTTTACTTGTCATTTTGGATGTGGCTTTTTCTAGAATGAAATATGAAGTAGCTGATCCCAGGGAAAAGTCATAAATCCACAGTTTAATAATGAACCTAATGAATTACATACTATTAGATATGTTCAAGGGGGCAAATGCTATTTACTGTTTCCTGTGTTAAGGAAATATTTCAAGAAGGAAGACCTGAGAAAAGCTTTTAGCTGCTTAGTTTGTCATTCTACCTCCTCCTCAGAGACTTGATTTGCAATCAACAGTTATGTAAAATTTTTTATCAGATTAGACTTTCAGAACTAAATTTTCCTTAATGTATGCAACCATTACCTCAGTGAAACCGACAAAATGTCAGAGAGAGGGACAGGTACAGTAATTAGCAAAATGGTGGGGATCTGCAAGCAATCCAAATTGAGAAAGCTTTGGTTTTTCCTAAAGTTGTAATTTCCTAGAGGACGAGCAGAAAAGAAAACTCCTATGGACAATGTGATTTACATATCACCTAATTTAAACATTCCTGACAACTAACAATTTGTGTTTTATTAAATAATGATGATTTTAGCTATACTTTATGTTAAAATGAAATGTGATACCATTTCCAGTTCATTTGCTCTGGGTATTATAATTATATGAAGTCTCTAATCTTTTTTTACTAAAAAAAATCTTCTTTTACAGGTTTAATTTTATAGGTTTAATTTTATTTCATAACATGTACTCTAGTGAAGTGACAATATATTTGCAATCGATATTATGACTTTTATTGTGCTAAATCTCTAATACATTGCATTTATTTACTCAGAAGCAAGGCCAGCAGAACCTGGAATGTATACATTCTGTTATATAGTTTGGCCACAAAGTTCGTTCGGGTTTCTCATAACATCTCACGGAAAAACCCGAATGAACTTTTTGGCCAACCCAAATAAAATGTTTATTGATTTTAAAGTTCTGTAAGTAAGATTGCTTTATATGTAAGTATTGTAAGCATGCCTAATTATAAAATATATATCCAAAATAGTAAGTGCATGTGCTATTTAAATAAACCTTTTTCTCATGCTAAGGATTCTTTTCATATTTGGGAGGATATTACCTTGATCAAATTCATTTGCACCAAAAAATGCAAGTTCCTCCTCCTAAATTTGTCTTTTATTTTCTCCTTCGAGTTTAAGGACTCATAATTAAGAGAAAAATGTATAGGGAGAAAGAAAATTGTGTTTAATCTTTGATCTTTGGGGCTCTCATTGCCAATGTACAATATACTGTATGGGTCTTAAAAATAGCCATTTTTTTTCCTTTGGAAAATTTAAAACATTTTAGACTTATCTTTTAATGATTTCTGTCTTTCCAGTCTCCTTCTACCTACCCAGTGACAGTATGGTGCCAATATTTTCTAAAATATTAGACTGAAATTTGCACTGCTTTCCTTTATAAGTGTTTCACACTATACTCCAACAACAAAATACACACTAACTGGGAAAATTTTTAAGTACACGTTTCCCACCAAAGATTTAGTGAATAAATTAATATCTTGTATTTCCACATGGTTGTTTTTAATGAGTGACTTCTTTAACACAAAAGAATTAGTTACAATGTCAGGATTTCTATCATCTGCAGATTTGTGGAAAAGAAGAAACGTATTGGACAGCAAGTTGCAGCTTATAATTGCACATAATAATATTAACAATAACTTATTTTAATTAGACACAGCATAATTTTTATTCTTTATAAGCATTTACACATATTATCTCAATTAATCTTCACAAAAATTCAATGTAATAGATTTTATTATTAGTCTCCACTTATTGATGAGAAAATAGAACACTGAAGAGTTGTGTTCTAGCTCTCTAGCCAAAGAGCTAAAACACCAGACAGAAAAGGCTATAGTTTCTGGCACTTCCTGGGCCTAATAGCGGTAACTCCTCTGCTTTCCCATTATTATTTACCGCATTGTTATATCATGATATTCTGCTTCAGAAAATATGAATTTGTCCTAATTGCCTTATGCGGCTAAAAAGTTTTTATTTAAACAATATTCAAATATCCAGATCACATTTCCACAGGGTCTAGAATAAATTCCATATACTCTTGATCCGTATAACAAACCTCAGGTCCTTATCATCTCCCAAAATATTGGAGTTGCCATACCATAGCATATTGATCTAATAGCATAGCAATTAGATGATATATTTCAAGGAGTACAGATAAACAGTGCCCTTGAAACTCTGGCCTTTTGTGTTTTTAACTCTTTTCCAAAAATTACATATCATGAGAATAAAAACTATTTCACGTGCTTTACTCAAAATTTTTGTAGTATGGCTTGGCTCTCAAAATAACAATCCAGTTGATCTGTTGCCATGACCCCAATCGTTTTAATCAAAATTTCTTCTCACAGTACCTCTGGGTTATTAGTGAATTTGAATATTTAACAAAATTAATTTACATAAACTGTTCTTACAGAGAGAACAATGATACAATATATTTTCATGGAGTGATAGTCATTTCTTTTTTGTTATACTCAAGCAAAAAGATGATTTTCAAAAAGATCATTGATAATATAGGTAATTATCCATCATAAACTTACCTTTGCACTGAAGTTATTTACATACGAAGCTAAAAGTTTTAAGATTTTACCACTGAGAGATATAGATACATAGATAAACAGCAAACCCATACCTTACTGTCTTTAATGTCAAACTTAATAAAAATTGGTAGGAGAGAACAAGTCAGCGTGTGAAAAGGTAAGAAAAATTGTATTTGATAGAAGGTAGTACCAACCTCACTTTAAGTAGACACCCCTGCTTGAAGACACATAAGTTTTCCCTTGACCATCCTTTCACTAATTAATTTAAAAATATTCCTTGTGTTCCTGTGTTGTGCTACTATATTTTGTCTCCAATAATTGACTCTCTCTTTACCTTCATGGTAACATGGATATTGCTAATATCTGTAAAATGAGTAAAACAGGCTGAGATGTTTATTACTAAGTACATTTATCAAATTGCAGCTTTTGTTTTCCATTTTATAATGTGTAAAGATTAATTTACAAGCACAGACAAGTAAAAAATAAATACATATCCTACAATGTTGATTAGCTTAGGGAAAACAGAGTTTCTAATATAAGTCCTGAATTTGCCGCAGGTTTTCTTGTCCCAATACATACCTACATACACTTTTGGATACTGGTCTTGAGAAAACGGTAGCTATACCCTCAGTTCTCCAGAAAATATCCAAATACTATGTAGCAGTAAGTTAATAATCTTTGGTGAATAAATATTGTGTACACCAAACTATACCAAGTGCCATAAGATTATGAGACATGAGTTCTTGAAGCACAGACACATTGAGGACACAAGGCATATTGACAATTATAAAATAATAATCAGCAGTACATAATCAAGTGTGAAAGCAAGGAAGACATTGGGAATGGGGAAAAGAATATTAAACTTTCTACAGTGTGTGTTAAAATCCCTCACAATGAAGAAATACTCCAACTAACTCGCCAAGAGTGCCTTCATTGAGAAGCGCTGTTGTGAGCATTTAGTGTTTAGTGCTGAATAATTATTGTTAGGTCAGTGACAATAGGAAGTCAATATCTATTGTGTTTTGATTTTATAAAAGTTTCCTGATATTGTCTGAAATAATATTCAGAACCATTTTGAAGAATGAACACTTGAGAGGGCTTTTGAATGCAGAAGACCATGCAGCCAAGTTAGAAAAAAGAATATAACTCTAATAATTTTCCACCTCCTTGAGAGGTATCATACAACAAACTACATCATTTCCAAAACTCCTTCCAAGTGAAACTCATTCCAAATGAGTTGGGTCTTATGAAAAAGATATTCAAAGACCAAGTAAGTTTCTGATGTTCTGTGTTTCACAGAAATAAACAGTTTATATCTCAACAGCTTTAATATACTAATGTTCTTTGTAATTCTCAAAAATAGAAATAATTACATATTTCTCAGTATTGTGGAAGTGCTTTTCTTCAAAAGGTATTTTCAGAAATGGGGCTATAAAGGATGCTTCTACCCACATATATGAAAGTCACATCTTCAAACCATTGGTTAGAAAATCAGGCTTGATATAATTTGCCTTTTCATTTTTTCTCTATAAACATTGCCAGCAAAGAGTGAGTTTAATTATCCATATGCAATTAAGCACTTAAGGGATTAATTATTAGTTGGCATTTGTAACACTCAAAGATGAAAATCACTGTTTAAGAATTATCATTATTAATATGAACAGATGCAAGGGATGAAAGCATCATTTATGCATGCTTATGGCACACCCATCAACTCTTAACTTACACTTGATTATGAAGATGGATAAATATGCTGTTGGCTTTATCATGAGTGTAAAATCTGTTAGGGGCCTATTCAGAGACATGATTGCTCTTTGAGCCAACATGAACACCAATTTCCAAATATTAACCCAATGATTCTTAAGAAAAATTATGCCAAAACTTATATTCAGTAATGTCTATTTGCAGTTATACAACAAAGGAGGTGTTTTCTAAAAGCATATTTAAATGACTTGAGTAAATTTTGCCATAATTTTCAAAAGATACCTATAATTGTCTTCCAATATTGATGAAAAGTAAGGCTACAAAATTAACTATCAAACAGTAAGTAATACTTATTTAAAAGAAATAAGAATAGAAATTGAGTCACTCTTTTCTACAACATTTAATAGTACACAATACACCATAGTACAAAGTTATCACTTAATTTAAACTCTGTAATGTTAAATTTTAATGTTTACTATAATTTTCATAACTTTATGCCCTTTATTTTTTACATTAAAAGGTGTTTGTTTAATGGAAGGAAAAACCTATATCTTCATTTCTTATCTTTAACATGTTGATTTAATAAAATAAGGATATTTTGTTCTATTGTCCATAGAGGTAAAGCCAAAACTCATTGATGGCAATAAAATCCACATAAGCTTTTCACTAATGCTTTCATTTTAACCTGAGATAGCACATCAAAACTTACAATTTGATAAGTGATGTCCCCACACAATACCATAGCAAGTAATAAAGAAATAATATGGAGCTTACAGAGCCATTTATATCAACTTCTTAAATGACAGAAACCTGTTATCTTAGTTCTGCAGGCTATCAATCCAAATATATAATACAAAGATATGTTTTTGTTTAGAGCATTTTTGATGCTTGGTAAAGCTTTATACTGACATTTTTCATTAAAACAGTATGTAGGTTGCCATAGTTATAAGAAAATTGTGTTTCAGTTTACAGCCCCTGTTTTCATAAACTTATAATATGAGCCTGAACAGTGTTCGGAATAAAGCTTTAAGTACTTGTTTTCAGGATAACATTTAACATTAAATTAACATGAAAGTCAAGACTTAAGCATGCAAACAATAATGCAAAGAAGGCTGCAAAATTGTGATAGTCTAAACGGAAACAATTTTCTGAATACATTTGGGGTCTCAGTATAACAGGTTTTCTTCTTTTAAAACAATTCCATCAAGATTTCTATATTTTAACTACAGCTCTATTAAGGTTTGTAGAAATGATGAATAAATCCCATTGTAACAAACTAAAGCATCTTATTTCTCTTTCTCATGGATTTTTAAACTTAATGGAGGCATATAATTTGTTCAAATATAGGATACTTTATCTTTTTACCATTTATTTTTTGTCTCAACTTGCAACAGCAATGATGATCTTATCTTGCACCTAACCACAGAATATTTACTTGATGTTTTCTTAGAAAACAAGCAGTTGTTAAATGGAAATGTTTTTGTGCATTTAACTAAATAAAATCTATGCTAAAAATATCCAGAGTTTAAAAATTCACATTTTCTTTGTTGCTACAAATCACTCAGCTATTTTTCAAAAATTGTTCCTAAGCAATCTCATTGGCAATTTTGAAAGCTTAAGCATTGTATTCTGGGAAAGAGCTCTTCACATAATTGTAGGCAGGTTTAAAGTTAGCATCCAGACGTTCTTCTCTTAGCCCAGGCATTATGTGTTGAAATCAAGGCTTTAGAAGTGGAACGGTCATTAGCAATGATAAGACCAGGGATATGGGAGTAGATGACTGAAATGGAGTGGAAGGCAATACAATTGAACATGTAGAAGACAGAGATATTTAAATCAAGAATGAAAACAAGAATATTACAGGCCAAAAGAACTGTGAGCCAGCCATTATAATATTTAATTGGTTAAGAATAATGACCAGGAAAGTGGAATTTCAAGGAGAAGCATCTGGAGCAATAATGTGCACCTCCAAGTTGCCGGATATTTCAGGGAGAAGGATGAAACAATAATGCGCAAGTGATAATGAAAAGTTAATCAAGAGCCAAGTTCACCTCTTTAGTACACGTATGTTAAGAGGGACAAAATAGTACCTTCATCCAACATCCAGGCCATAATTTTTGCACAAAACTTAAGCTAGTTCTGAGAAGAAGATGAGTGTTTAATGGACTTTGGTAATGACAGATTTTTAGTTCAAGTGAATGTCAAAAAAGTGTTTGTGTTGCTAGGGTTAGGAAGTGTTCGACACTTTCTTAAAAAAGAGTTAGTCAGTCACACCCTCCCAATAAGTCTCCTTACTGGGACTGCTGTTTCAGGCAGCCTATACTGTTGAGGAGATGATGATAGGAAGTGTTGGGGGCCCTTCAGTTCTGCTATGGGCCATGTTGAAAGCAAGAAAGAACATTTTAAGTAGAATTATCTAGTTAATCTCAGTGACCTGGAATTATTAATTGATGTGCTTCATGTGGCTTAATTTTCACTAAATGTCATGAAAACCAGATTCATTATTTGAATTTGAAAATGTCTTGCCCTTTAGTTTAGGAAATCATCTTGCACCATCCTTCTGATAACTCCTGTCCCCCCCTCCCAGTTTTCTAATTTTAGTATATGTGCTGCCGAAGCGAGCACCCTCTCCCAGTTTTCTGTTTCTGGAAGTTTGGGTGTTGATCCTAGATTGATGGCCTAAATTTGTCCTATGTTTCTTCTTACTTTTTCTCTTCTTTGTGTTTTCACTGTACTCATTGAAGAAATCCTCAAGTTTATCTCCAAATGAATGTTCTACTATGGTTATTATATTTTTACTTACAAGTATATTTTTTCTTTATGGAATGCCCCTTTTTTAAAGCATCTTGTGTTTATTTTATGGATTTAGTAAACTTTCTGATATTTCTGAGGATATTAACCATATTGATTTGTTTTCTTCCAGTCTCTCTTTATTGCCTGTTTTTGCTAAGTTGCTTTTTCAAGTTTCTTGGTTTCATTTTCTCTCATTCTTGCAAAATTCTTTCCTCAAAGCTATGTGAGTGATCACAGTTGTCTCTACATAATTGAGAATGAGGCTTTAAAGATAGCTTGGCATCTCTATTTTAAGTGAAAAATCAGATAAGAACACACCAATTTTATGAGAATAACCCCCACACATCACAACAGGTATTTTCTGTGGGCTTATGTGTTATATTCAGAGAAGAATAGCCTATTCTCCTGAGGGAAAAGATAGAAGAATTATGCCTGTGTACTTTTTGTCTCAGAGCTAACCTACATAATGAGCTTGAGGGTCTTATTGTTAATAGTATACTTTTCTCTAATTGCCCTTGTTTTCAGTATAAGACCTCTGCCTGCTGTTACTGTGTCTGAAGGTCCTTAATTTTGTCCTATAGAATAAATTTCCTACTTATTTCTTAGGGAGATGTAACTACCTGGTTAAGTGTTTTCTCTGATATGAGGAGGGTGTATTGGCCTCGAGCCTCCTCTTATTTGATGGTTAGTATTCTTATGATTTTAGTCCCATACCTTACTCTCTTCAGAATTTTCTCTAGCCAATTCGGGATCTGTCCAAGGTGCTGAAAAATACGTTGCCTCTTTATGCAGTAGAAAGACAAATTTCACCTTTCAATTTGAAGATAATATCTAAACACCTACCCATCCACTTTCCATCCTCCAAAAATTTGTTTATATCACTCAGTCTTATTCTCTCCCTTTTTCCCTGACATTCTTATTCTTTTATGACCAATTTAATGATACTGCCAGAAGTAGCAAAAATGGGTATCTTCACACAATATGCCATGCTTAGTTTATAAGTTATATTTTATTCTTCTGATTATTTTTATTTCTTGATTTTAAAATTTTTTTTTGAGTTTTAAGTTAAGAAGTTGGCAGCATTCTCTACTCACTAAATTCTTTTAAGTAAAGCTGAATTCAAGTAAGATCAAAATTGAAATTAATATTACAGCTGCATGCCATATTATTTATACACTATTTTAATGTGAAGTCCTGTATAGTGGGCCAAGTTAAATGTAATTACAAATATGTAATTTCTCTTGAGTGCATATCACAGTTGAACTTGACATAGTGATTGTCATTTAGGGTTAACACTGATGTGGAAACCACACAGTGAGACCTATGTTATAGAGAACAGGCTTATGCCACACATTTTTTCACAAAAAACAGACATGACATTTATCATTACATAGATTTTAAGAAAGCAATATGAAAACATAGGACGCTCTCATTTTAGATTTCTTATGTGCAGATGCAGAATAAAATTTTACATAAATTTTATGTGTTAGGTGCAACTTTATTTTCCTTTATGAGGATCTACATCTGATGCTGTATCATAGTGGAAAAATACTCTCATGTAAACGTCCTGCACCTTCATTAGAGTCCCTCTGGTTCACTTTAGACCACAATTTACAATAAGCTCGCAGGACATGGTCAAAATCTTAGGCAATGAAAGTAGACTAGAGGTTATGATTTTATAATATACTGGTACAATTTTCTGTGGCTTTATAAAAGTAAGCTGCAAACATCTGGTAAAAAATAGCCATCTCACCCCCATACATTTGAGAAATTCTGCAATATTCTGCTATATAGTAGCCAGACAGTAAGAATAAATCAATTGTTCATTAAAACATGAACAATGAAATTGTCATTTTGCCTCTAAGGAGATTTTGCAAAAAGAATTATCCCATAAAATACATTTTCTTAAGATATAAACAATAATTGTTTTCTTTAAAAATATTTAGTACAGTTGAAAAATAATAACATGCACATAAAAACAACTTGTCAAGTTGTAGTACTAATACTAAGAATCAAAATGAATGGGGATAAAATAATAATAGTAAACTGTTAGAAGTTGATTCTAAAACTTTTTGCCAGGTACCATTCTAAAACATTTACATTGCATTAACTCAAGTAATCTCAATAATAGCATAATGAAGTAAGTTTGATTTTTATAAACATTTGCAGTGAAGAAGCTGCACAAGAGAGCTTGTTATTTCCACAGGACACATGCCAGATATTGCAGAAATCAAAATGTAAACATCTGGTTCCAGAGTCTGTGTTCTTAAGCATATGTGATATTAGTTCAGTAACAAGCACTTTAGAATTTGATTGTAAATAGGTGTGTAGGATATGTAGTGACTGGGATGACAAGGCAGGATTTAATGAAGAGGTAATTCTGTATTTGAAAACATAAGTAGGAATGGATTTAAGAATATAGTACATGGGGGCTTCCCTGGTGGCGCAGTGGTTGGGAGTCCGCTTGCCGATGCAGGGGACACGGGTTCGTGCCCCGGTCCAGGAAGATCCCACATGCCGCCGAGCAGCTGGGCCCGTGAGCCATGGCCACTGAGCCTGTGCGTCCGGAGCCTGTGCTCCGCAACGGGAGAGGCCACAACAGCGAGAGGCCCACGTACCGCCAAAAAAAAAAAAAAAAAAAAAAAGAATATAGTACATGAATCAATAAAGATAAATCCACTGATGCAGTAGAGTGGTGTTTATACTTTAGTGTGCTAAAATCACCTGGAATTATCATTAAAAATTACAGATCCTGAGCTCTTGAATTTTGTTTTGTTTTGTTTTAAGATCTTAGATATACCAGGGAATTCTCATTTTTGACAAGTTCTCTAGGTTATTTTGATGCTCATATTCTATGAAGGACATTATGAGAAAGAATACATGCACTAGTATTTTGAACTCAAATTGAATTCTTATTCCAAGGAAATGAGGTAGAGGGGATCAGGGCAAACATAACACAATTTATCACACTGGCAATTTACATCTACATAGAAAATAATGCCAAATACAATGGAAATTAGTTCCTATTTCATAGAATTTTGCATTTATTTGAATGTTTATGCAATGATGTTAAAGAATCTCCATATACTTACTATATAATATTATCTTACCAAATCTATTCTCGTTTCTAACCCAGTTTTGCCAGTTTATTCCAACTCTCCAAAATGAATCTAGGTTCTTATCATGGACCCATATTCTAGCATTTCTGTCAAGGGTGATTGACTTTAAGTACAAGGATATGGTTTAGTAATTAAAGTTGATTCTCTTCTATTATGGAAAGAGCATTTATCTCCCCTTAGTGTTTTCCGAGATCTCTTAGTGACACCTTAAATCATTCAGTGAGATCACATGGACCCCTGGCATTATTAACCAATTGTTTCTACTTTGTAATATAATTTAAAAGTTTGGTTTCATAAGTATATTTTTCCTGGAATATTATAATTAGGTCAAAAAATGCAGTCTTGTGATGTTGCTTTTAAAATTTAAGATCATATTTTGATTAACAGTGGTAATAATTGCAGGCTGTGAGAAAATAAATTCAACTTTTATCCAAGTCATTGTGTCCTGCTCTGATTCGCTCAGCAGGATTAGTTTCCATCTCCTTCTGCCTGGGAACTTAGAAATTGTGTCTGCCATGCCAGATATCATATTGCACTGTGATATTTTTGTTTAGTGTCCACCCCACATGAGACTATATGCTCTCCAGGGCAAGAGCATGTTATATTCCACTCATATGTTCATTTATTCAGTCAGTTACTCAGACACTCACTCATCCATTCAATCAAAATGTGTTTAAGAATATTCACCAGAAATAACCTACAAAATATAAAATATAATAGAAACACAAAATGAGGGCAAATTTTAAAAGGTGATGTTGAATGTCCTAAAAATGTAAACTCTAGTAAACTGAAGAGTTAATCTTTTCTTCTATTTGTCCTGATGATGAGCACTTTGCATAGTACCTAGCAAACGCTCAATAAAGATTTAATTAAATAATTAGATGTTCCACTATAACCCCAGAATAAATGATTCTTTTAAAACATAGATTTCAAAAAGGTTCTTCGAATTCATACAAAGGAAAAAGTTATCTGTGGTATGAAAAGTATCACCTAAATATGTTCCATATTTTATTTGTAGTTGTGGATATTAAAAATGAGAAATGGTCATTACCAAACCTGGCTTTGCATAAAAATAATCTGGGGAGCATTTTAATGATGCTCCAACTATAAACACTGCATCAGATTCTCAAGTTATTGAGCACAAAGCACAGGAAACACTGGCAGCTCAGATGAATAAGCAATTATATACATTATAAAATTTGTTTCAATATTTTCCTCAATACATGGTATACTTTGGTTGCTTAACATTTCAAATAATGCTTAAAATAGATTCAATATTACACAGATTTCAAGATGTCACTTTTTGAAAATAGATTAATATTGTATTATTCTTAAAATTTTACATTCTCCAAGACCATCAAAACTACAGTGTAGATAATCAAATCTGTATGAAGAATGACAATTGGCAAATACCATTCAATAGCACTTTTATATTGTCTTCACATATTCTTAAGCTGTACCTACCCACATTCAGGAATGAGTTTCCAGAACATTTATGTTACAGATGTTCTAAGATTGCAAGTTATGCACCATTACTTTCTTTGGTCTTCTCTAGTGTCTCCTGGTAAGCTTGAAAATACAAACTCAACCCAAATATATGAGTTGTCGAAATAGCATACCCCACAGTTGTGCTATATTCTATATTTTATATTATGCAATTTAGGACATAATTTGTGTTTAGAAAAAACCTAGAATATCAGTACAGATAGGCAGGTTATTCTGCTAGAACAAATAACCCTAACACCTCAGTGGTTTCAAAATCAAATATTTAGTTCTTCTTTATATTCTAATCCTTGAATTGCTGAGATCCAGGGACTGCTCTGAGTCTTCCTCATTAGTTACACCAGGCAGAGACTGCTGGAGCAGCTATGATCAGGAATGTGGTCAGGTATTCTGATGGAGGGAATAAAACCAAAACAAAACATGAAAAAAGCATATTCACCCATAGAACATCTGCCCTACTCATCACTCCTGCTCACACTTGAGTTTAATTAAGGGCAGGGAACTACAATCCTACCATCTACTGGAAGGGGAGACAAACAAAACATTAGTGAACACTCTAAAATGACTACTGCAGGTAGATTTCAACATTTACCATGGATTTAGTTGGAGTTAACTGTTTTTAGAAATTTTTGCTTCAATGTAACCCTCTTTATTTTAAGTCAGTGAAACCTGCCTTACAAGCCATTTGAAGAAATGTAAATGAGAAAGAAAATCTGAAGATATTATTTATTTGTAAAGAATTATCAGTACTGGCTGCATTAAAAAAAAAGGAGACCCTAATACAAATAGCAGCATCTGAAAACTGGCAGTTGATAATAGTTACTCTTAATCATGGGATTTGTCAAGATTTGTATCTAGTTTAGAGATACCTTCCTTCCTCTGTACTTTTCATTAAAATAAATGCACATAGAAGTCTTAGCACATAAAATTTACCTTAGGATACCAGAAAAATAAGAACAAAAATAACGATCATTTTGTTTTGTATTAGAAGATATTAACTTTCCTGTAATACTTTATGTAAAAATTCACTGGAATACTTTTTAATAACTGTCAGAAATGCATTACCCCCTAGGAGTAAAATAAAAAATGCCTTCATAATTGAATGGAACAAAGACTCTTATAACATGACTTCTACCAGGAGCAACTTACAGCTGGGCATAAATTTGCACTAAATTAATTCAATCAAGATGAGAAATCATGTAAAAACCTACACATTTACTTCATGGCCCATTACCTCCCAGAGGTGAACACAGGTCTATGTAACAGTGTGAAATATTTGAAACTCAAATATTGAAAAATTTGAAA
Organism: Orcinus orca; assembly: GCF_937001465.1. Lineage (NCBI taxonomy): Eukaryota > Metazoa > Chordata > Mammalia > Artiodactyla > Delphinidae > Orcinus > Orcinus orca. The sequence continues at coordinate 22,805,492 of NC_064576.1, forward strand.
CTCAAAAACCTGTTTTATGAAATAAGATACAGCATTTACAAGTATAAACTCATGTATCTATTTTATTTTCATTTGATAAAGCAGCTCTTCTGTAGCTTCATTTTAAAATGTGCAGGCTCTCTTCAATCTTCCAGCTCAGTGTATCTATCAAGCCAGATAAATCACTATTAAATGCTGTCTGTAGGCAACACACTAAGAGGGAATGGGAGATGTGTTTACTGAGCACTCACCATGTACTGTGGCCTATGTTGGACCCTTGAAATTCAATTCTCCTAACGATCTTAGGTAGTAGGTATAATTATTGCAATTTTACAGGTAAGAAAACAAACTCAGACTGTTAAATAATGTACTCAAAATAGCATGGCTGTTGAGTGCCAGGAATGCTTTTTTTGTGTGATTCTGAAAATTCTTATGAATTAAAAAAAATTATTGAGTATTTTACTATATTTTTGTTGTCCATTTGAAGGAGAAACACTGCTTCTTCTTTGATGATGCTTTATTGTTTTTGTCTCATACGATTCACCTCTGCCCCTACTCCTATTAATCTCTTCCATTTGGCTATAGTGTATTTTATGTAGACTGTGCACATTGACACTGAGTGTACTTAATTAAGGACTTTCTTATATGCTGTTGTGTCAGTCTCTAACCACTTCATATGAATAACACTTGGCTCTCCAGCAAAACTATGTGTCTCCAGGGCAGATGCAGGGTTTTAGACATAATGAATCTCTCTTGAAGCAAAGACTACAATTTTTAAGATGCCTACTAAATAAAAATAAAATTGAATTATGTCACCAGATAAAGCATTAGCCCAAAATTTCTGTATTCAGCACTTACTGTAGTTTGACTGGGCCTGAAGTAGAGTTTTACCTTAAAAATAAGAAAATATTTCATGATTCTCACAGCAAAATGCTAATGGCAACATTATCCTTTACTCTTTATGAACTTTGTCAGTTCCAAAAATAATTTAATATTGTAAAAATTGAGTCCACATAGCTGAGAGGTAGCAATTTTATCTCTGATAATATATGCATATGGAATGAGAAAACAAGAATGTGACTTTAGCATATAAGATTATCTAAATAATATTAGGTAGAAGGTATTTTGTTGGCTAGGTTTTTTTTTTAATTTTTATTTTTTAAAGATAAGGCTATCCTGAAATTTTAAATTCAAGTAGTCTTTTCAAAGGAAAGATTGAGTAGAATATACAATCAGAAAGGCAGTGACCAAAAATACATTTTAAATAACTTTTTTATTTAAAATCACTAAGTAGTTTAAATCTAATCAACTGAATTCCATGAGAAAAATGAACAAAAACAAAATCTAGAAAACATAGAACAAGAAAGAATCATGGGGAAAACAGCCTGATTACTGCTTAGTATGTCCCTTTAAATTTCTATCTATTCTCTTTCTCCCTTAGTTTAAATTCAGCTTATGATATCTTATACTGGAAGTTATCTTGTCATCAGGAAATCTTCCAGGATTATGTGAAAAGTAACCAGGAGAGTAATTGTCTTGAAACATCTCAGTGACCAATTATCCGTAATCACTGGCTTTGTTAATGTCAGTCATCATTTTTATGCTAGGATGAGTTCTACACATTTGGTTCTCTGAACGACAGCTGATGCTGAAGTTGATACAGTCAGGTATAGCCTTACCAAGAGTTGTCTTTTTTCTTAATTTCTCACTCATTCCAGAAAAAAAAAAATGTCAAGATAAAAATTTTAAAATAAAGGAAAGAAAATGAGTGATCCCTGCTTAGTTCTGGTCTAACAATCTGGAATCTTTATATCAATGAAGAAATAACTATCAAGTTGACTGTGATATGTGGAGAAGAAAGCCCTGGTAGAGAAAGGAGGTTGGGAGAGTGAGGAAAAAGCCTTGTACCATCATGGGAGACTGAAGTTGAAGTTATTGAAATGGCTAAAAAACTACTTAAAAAGGATACTAAATAGAATATTAAATTGTTTGGATCATTGCAGTTTAAACCCCCTGTATTTCTGAAAGCCTCTAGTAAACTTTATACCAAAAGAACTTTGTTGAATATGTGTGTGTGTGTGTGTGTGTGTGTGTGTGTGTGTGTGCGCACATATATTATGTTTTCATCAATAAAATAATGGGTTCTACTTTTGAATCTGTATTAAATGGAAAAGAGGCAGATCTGGGGCACATTCTATAAAGTGAATTAATGCAAGGGTAGCCAGATGTCAGAGCCAAGAATGACTGTTTCTTTTCTTCACTCCTAAGAAATTACACATATCTTAAGGTGAGTAAGTATCAAACTTCTCACAAACTTAAAATCAAGGTTTAGGCAAAGTTTTTTAGATCTAGGTGGGTTACATTTGGACTTAAATTAGACTAGGTTTTATTCACTAAAATCTACTACTGAGAACACCTTCACAGTCTCTCCCCTAAAAATCTTTAGAACTTTGGGGGATTTTTTTCAGATTTATGTACTTAAATGATTAAAATTCTTAGTTATAGCAGTCATTTCATTCCTTTTGTAAAACAAAAGGAAATATTTAAACAAATGCTGTATAACTGAGAAAATAATGATAGAAAACAAAATAATTTCTTCCCCCAAAATGATCATTATAAAAGAAAGACAAGAGCTAAAAAATGGGATTTTCATCAGAACCCTATTTTTTTTTTTTTTTTTTTTTTTTTGCGGTACGCTGGCCTCTCACTGTTGCGGCCTCTCCCGTTGTAGACCACAGGCTCCAGACACGCAGGCTCAGCGGCCATGACTCACGGGCCCAGCTGCTCCGCGGCATGTGGGATCCTCCCGGACCGGGACATGAACCCGTGTCCCCTACATGGGCAGGCGGACTCTCAACCACTGTGCCACGAGGGAAGCCGCAGAACCCTATTAAAACAAAATAGGATTCTTCAGTGTATTATCATACACTGACTCCTTGAAAATATTCCCCAAACTACCTCTTGAGAATACTGAGTTTCCTTCTCACTGTGATAAGGAAAGTCACTATCTTGATAGAGTCTAAGTAGGGTCTCGGAGACAGTAGAACCAATCTGGGATAAATTTGTCATTTGGGAGTCTATTTAAGGTGAGTTTTTCAAACTGGGGCCTTGATTAGAATTCGGAAAGGGTCATAATATAGTAGCATATGAACATAGCAAGGTGAGGATTGCAGTGAAATTAAAGTCTTCATTAGAAAAATAGTCATTTGATTTTTCTATTCAAGTGGAACAGTTTGATGGTCATTTAAGTATTTTTTCAGGAAATTTCTGGAATAAACAATAAAGTTATTTGTAACTTTTATTGAGTCTGAGTTTTTGAGAATAGTGAAATTATGTTGATGATAACAGTGCTGAAACAAGAAAACTATGTTAGGAATGAATCAAATAATAGTCATGTTAACATAGATAGTAAGCTGTGCAGGTACAAATGATTTTGATGCTAAGTATGATTGTAAGGTGAAACGTCAGAGATCATTTAAAATCTAATATTAAAAACGTGGACAAGCTCAGTAAATCTGAGAACGGAAGAATTAGCATCCCATAGACAATCTTTTGCTGTACTGCCTGTGACAGAATACTGAGGTTATGGATGGTGGTATAACCCAGTTGAGTAATTCTTATGTTCCCATACTCAGGAAAAGGTGTGGCCTCAAAATTATGTAATACGTTGACAAATATGGTTAATGTATATATTCCTTCTTAACATTTTTATTGGAGTATAATTGCTTTCCAAAGGTGTGTTAGTTTCTGCTTTATAACAAAGTGAATCAGTTATACATATATCCCCATATATCTTGCCTCTTGCGTCTCCCTTCCTCCCACCCTCCTTAGCCCACCCTTCTACCTGGTCACAAGGCAACGAGCTGATCTCCCTGTGCTATGCGACTGCTTCCCACTAGCTATCTATTTTACATTTGGTAGTGTATATATGTCCACATATACACTACCATTCTCTCACTTTGTCCCAGCTTACACTTCTCCCTCCCTGTATCCTCAAGTCCATTCTCTAGCAGGTCTGCATCTTTATTCCCGTCTTGCCCCTAGGTTCTTCATGACCATTTTTTTTTTTTTCAGATTCCATATATATGTGTTAGTATATGGTATTTTTTTTTCTCTTTCTGACTTACTTCACTCTGTATGACAGAATCTAGATCCATCCACCTCACTACAGATAACTCAATTTCATTTCATTTTATGGCTGAGTAATATTCCACTGTATATATGTGCCACGTCTTCTTTATCCATTCATCTGTTGATGGACATTTAGGGTGCTTCCATGTCCTGGCTATTGTAAATAGAGTTGCAGTGAACATTGTGGTACATGACTCTTTCAGAATTATGGTTTTCTCAGGGTATATGCCCAGTAGTGGGACTGCTGGGTTGTATGATAGTTCTATTTTTAGTTTTTTAAGGAACCTCCATATTGTTCTCCATAGTGGCTGTATCAATTTACATTCCCACCAAGAGTGTATGAGGGTCCCCTTTTCTCCACACCCTCTCCAACATTTATTGTTTGTAGACTTTTTGATGTGATGGCCTTTCTGACCAGGGTGAGATGATATCACCTTGTAGTTTTGATTTGCATTTCTCTAATGATTAGTGATGTTGAGCATTCTTTCATGTGTTTGTTGACAATCTGTATATCTTCTTTGGAGAAATTTCTATGTAGGTCTTCTGCCCATTTCTGGATTGGGTTGTTTGTTTTATTGATACTGAGCTTCATGAGCTGCTTGTATATTTTGGAGATTAATCCTTTGTCAGTTTCTTCATTGGCAAATATTTTCTCCCATTCTGCAGGCTGTGTTTTCATCTTGTTTATGGTTTCCTTTGCTGTGGAAAAGCTTTTAAGTTTCATTAGGTCCCATTTGTTTATTCTTGTTTTTATTTCCATTTCTCTAGGAGGTGGGACAAAAAGGATCTTGATGTGATTTATGTCATAGAGTGTTCTGCTATGTTTTCCTCTAAGAGTTTTATAGTGTCTGGCCTTACACTGAAGTCTTTAATCCATTTTGAGTTAATTTTTGTGTATGGTGTTACAGAGTGTTCGAATTTCATTCTTTTACATGTAGCTGTCCAGTTTTCCCAGAACCACTTATTGAAGAGGCTGTCTTTTCTCCACTGTATATTCTTGCCTCCTTTATCAAAGATAAGGTGACCATATGTGTGTGGGTTTATCTCTGGGCTTTCTATCCTGTTCCATTGATCTATATTTCTGTTGTTGTGCCAGTACCATACTGTCTTGATTACTGTAGCTTTGTCATATAGTCTGAAGTCAGGGAGCCTGATTCCTCCAGCTCCGTTATTCTTTCTCAAGATTGCTTTGGCTCTTTGGGGTCTTTTGTGTTTCCATACAAATTATGAAATTTTTTGTTCTAGTTCTCTGAAAAATGCCATTGGTAGTTTGAAAAGGATTGCATTGAATCTGTAGATTTCTTTGGGTGGTAGATTCATTTTCACAATGATGATTCTTCCAATCCAAGAACATGGTATATCTCTCCAACTATTTCTATCATCTTTAATATCTTTCATCAGTGTCTTATAATTTTCTGCATATAGGTCTTTTGACTCCTTAGGTAGGTTTATTCCTAGGTATTTTATTCTTTTGGTTGCATGGTAAATGGGAGTGTTTTCTTAATTTCACTTTCAGATTTTCCACATTAGTATATAGGAATGCAAGAGATTTCTGTGCATTAATTTTGTATCCTGCTACTTTACCAAATTCATTGATTAGCTCTAGTAGTTTTCTGCTAGCATCTTTAGGATTCTCTATGTATAGTATCATGTCATCTGCAAACAGTGACAGCTTTACTTCTTCTTTTCTGATTTGGATTCCTTTAATTTCTTTTTCTTCTCTGATTGCTGTGGCTAAAACTTCCAAAACTGTTGAATAATAGTTGTGAGAGTGGGCAACCTTGTCTTGTTCCTGATCTTAGTGGAAATGGTTTCAGTTTTTCACCATTGAGGATGATGTTGGCTGTGGGTTTGTCATATATGGCCTTTATATGTTGGGGTAAGTTCCCTCTATGCTTACTTTAGGTAGGGTTTTTATCATAAATTCGTGTTCAATTTTGTCAAAAGCTTTCTCTTCATCTATTGAGATGATCATATGGTTTTTCTCCTTCAATTTGTTAATATGGTGTATCACGTTGATTGATTTGCATATATTGAAGAATACTTGCATTCCTGGGATAAACCCCACTTGATCATGGTGTATGATCCTTTTAATGTGTCGTTGGATTCCGTTTGTTAGTATTTTGTTGAGGATTTTTGCATGTTCTATCACTCAGGGTGATGGTGGCCTCATAGAATGAGTTTGGGAGTGTTCCTCCCTCTGCTATATTTTGGAAGAGTTTGAGAAGGATACGTGTTAGCTTTTCTATAAATTTTTCATAGAATTCGCCTATGAAGCCAACTGGTCCTGGGCTTTTGTTTGTTGGAAGATTTTTAATCACAGTTTCAACTTCAGTGCTTGTGATTGGTCTGTTCATATTTTCTATTTCTTCCTGGTTCAGTCTCGGCAGTTGTGCATTTCTAATAATTTGTCCATTTCTTCCAGGTTGTTCATTTTATTGGCATATAGTAGCTTGTAGTAATCTCTCATGATCCTTTGAATTTCTGCAGTGTCAGTTTTTACTTCTATTTCATTTCTAATTGTATTGAGTGTTCTCCCTTTCTTTCTTGATGAGTCTGGCTAATGGTTTATCAATTTTGTTTATCTTCTCAAAGAACCAGCTTTTAGTTTTATTGATCTTTGCTATCATTTACTTCATTTCTTTTTCATTTATTTCTGACCTGATCTTAATGATTTCTTTCCTTCTGCTAACTTTGGGGGTTTTTTGTTCTTCTTTCTCTGATTGCTTTAGGTGTAAGGTTAGCTTGTTTATTTGAGATGTTTCTTGTTTCTTAAGGTAAGATTTTATTCCTATAAACTTCCCTCTTAGAACTGCTTTTGCTGCATCCCATAGGTTTTGGGTCATCATGTTTTCATTGTCATTTGTTTCTAGGTATTTTTTGATTTTCTCTTTGATTTCTTCAGTGATCTCTTTGTTATTAAGTAGTGTATTGTTTAGCCTCCATGTGTTTGTATTTCTTACAGATTTTTCCTTGTAATTGATATCTAGTCTCATAGCATTGTTGTCACAAAAGATACTTGATATGATTTCAATTTTCTTAAATTTACCAAGGCTTGATTTGTGACCCAAGATATGATCTATCCTGGAGAATGTTCCATGCATACTTGAGAAGAAAGTGTATCCTGTTGTTTTTGGATGGAGTGTCCTATATATATCAATTAAGTCCATCTTATTTAATGTATCGTTTAACGCTTGTGTTTCCTTATTTATTTTCATTTTGGATGATCTGTCCATTGGTGAAAGTGGGGTGTTAAATTGCCCTACTATGATTGTGTTACTGTCGATTTCCCCTTTCATAGCTGTTAGTGTTTACCTTATGTATTGAGGTTCTCCTATGTTGGGTGCATAAATATTTAAGTTGTTATATCTTCTACTTGGATTGATCCCTTGATCATTCTGCAGTGTCCTTCTTTGTCTCTTGTAACATTCTTTGTTTTAAAGTCTATTTTGTCTGATATGAGAATTGCTACTCCAGCTTTCTTTTGATTTCCATCTGCATGGAATATCTTTTTCCATGCCCTCACTTTCAGTGTGTATGTGTCCCTAGGTCTGAAGTGGGTCTCTTGTAGACAGCATATATATGGCTCTTGTTTTTGTATCCATTCCACCAGTCTATGTCTTTTGGTTGGAGCATTTAATCCATTTATATTTAAGGTAATTATCAATATGTATGTTCCTATTCCCATTTTCTTAATGTTTTGGGTTTGTTATTGTAGGTCTTTTCTTCCTCTTGTGTTTCCTGCCTAGAGAAGTTCCTTTAGCATTTGTTGTAAAGCTGGTTTGTTGGTGCTGAATTCTCTTAGCTTTTGCTTGTCTGTAAAGGTTTTAATTTCTCCGTCAAATCTGAATGAGGTCCTTGCTGGGTAGAGTAATCTTGGTTGTAGGTTTTTCCCTTTCATCACTTTAAATATGTCCTGCCACTCCCTTCTGGCTTGCAGAGTTTCTGCTGAAAGTTCAGCTGTTAACCTTATGGGGATTCCCTTGTATGTTATTTTTTGTTTTTCCCTTGCTGCTTTTAATATGTTTTCTTGTATTTAATTTTTGATAGTTTGATTAATATATGTCTTAGAGTGTTTCTACTTGCATTTATCCTGTATGGGATTCTCTTTGCTTCCTGGACTTGATTAACTATTTCCTTTCCCATATTAGGGAAGTTTTCAACTATAATCTCTTCAAATTTTTTCTCAGTCCCTTTCTTTTTCTCTTCTTCTTCTGGGACCCTTATAATTCGAATGTTGGTGCATTTAATATTGTCCCAGTGGTCTCTGAGACTGTCCTCAATTCTTTTCATTCTTTTTCTTTATTCTGCTCTGCAGTAGTTATTTCTACTATTTTATCTTCCAGGTCACTTATCCGTTCTTCTGCCTCAGTTGTTCTGCTATTGATCCCTTCTAGAGAATTTTTAATTTCATTTATTGTGTTGTTCATGATTGTTTGTTTGCTCTTTAGTTCTTCTAGGTCATTGTTAAATGTTTCTTGTATTTTCTCCATTGTATTTCCAAGATTTTGGATCATCTTTACTATCATTTTTATGAATTCTTTTTCAGGTAGACTGCCTACTTTCTCTTCGTTTGTTAGGTTTGGTGGGTTTTTACCTTGCTCCTTCATCTGCTGTGTGTTTCTCTGTCTTCTCCTTTTGCCTAACTTACTGTGTTTTGTTCTCCTTTTCACAGGCTGCAGGTTCATAGTTTCTGTTGTTTTTGGTGTCTGTCCCCAGTGGCTAAGGTTGGTTCAGTGGGTTGTGTAGGCTTCCTGGTGGAGGGGACTAGTGCCTGTGTTCTGGTGCATGAGGCTGGATCTTGTCTTTCTAGTGGGCAGGTCCACATCTGGTGGTGTGTTTTGGGGTATCTGTGACCTATTTATGATTTTAGGCAGCCTCTCTGCTAATGGGTGGGGTTGTGTTCCTGGCTTGCTAGCTGTTTGGTATAGGGTGTCCAGCACTGTCGCTTGTTGGTCATTGAGTGGAGCTGGGTCTTGGCGTTAAGATGAAAATCTCTGGGAGATTTTTGCCGTTTGATATTACGTGGAGCTGGGAGGTCTCTTGTGGACCAGTGTCCTGAACTTGGCTCTCCCAGCTCAGAGGCACAACCCTGATGCCTGGCTGGAGCACCAAGAGCCTGTCTTCCACACGGTTCAGTATAAAAGGGAGAAAAAAGTAAAGAAAGAAAAAAAAAGATAAAATAAAATAAAGTTATTAAAATAAAAAGCAAAAAATAATTATTAAAAAACATTTTGAAAGTAATTTTAAAAGAAAGAAAGAAAGAAAGAACAACCAAACCAAAAAACAAATCCACCAATGATAACAAGCGCTGAAAGCTATACTAAAAAAGAACAAACAAAAAAACAAACAAAAAAAAACGGACAGACAGAACGCTAGGGAAAATGGTAAAAGCAAAGCTATACAGACAAAATCACACACAGAAGCATATGCATACACATTCACAAAAAGAGAAAAAGGGGGAGAAAACATATGTATCATTGCTCCCAAAGTCCATCTCCTCAATTTGGGATGATTCATTGTCTCTTCATGTCTTCCACAGATGCAGGGTACATCAAGTTGACTGTGGAGCTTTAATCCGCTGCTCCTGGGGCCGCTGGGAGAGATTTCCCTTTCTCTTTGTTTGCACAGCTCCCAGGCTTCAGCTTTGGATTTGGCTCCGCGTGTTAGGTCGCCTGAGGGCGTCTGTTCTTCACTCAGACAGGACGGGGTTAAAGGAGCCGCTGATTCGGGGGCTCTGGGGCACTCAGGCCGGGGGTGGGGGGGAGGGAGGGGTACGGATGCGGGGCGAGCCTGCGACAGCAGAGACTAGCGTGACATTGCAGCAGCCTGAGGCGTGCCGTGCGTTCTCCCAGGAAATTTGTCCCTGGATCCTGGGACCCTGGCAGTGGCGGGCTGCACAGGCTCCCCGGAAGGGAGGTGTGGGCAGTGACCTGTGCTCGCACACAGGCTTCTTGGTGGCGGCAGCAGCAGCCTTAGCGTCTTATGCCCATCTCTGGGGTACGCGCTTTTAGCCGCGGCTCACGCCCGTCTCTGGAGCTCCTTTAAGCAGCGCTCTTAATCCCCTCTCCTCACGCACCAGGAAACAAAGAGGGATGAAAAAGTCTCTTGCCTCTTCGGCCACTCCAGACCTTTTCCCGGACTTCCTCCCGGCTAGCCGTGGTGCACTAGTCCCTTCAGGCTGTGATCACGCAGCCAACCCCAGTCCTCTCCCTGCGCTCCGACCAAAGCCTGAGCCTCTGCTCGCGGCCCCACCCGCTGACAAGCCTCTCAGACTGGTGAGTGCCGGTCGGCACCGATCCTCTGTGCGGGAATCTCTCCGCTTTGGCCTCCGCACCCCTATTGCTGCATTCTCTTCTGCAGCTCCGAAGCTTCCCGCCTCCGCCACCCGCAGTCTCCGCCCGGAAGGGGCTTCCTAGTGTGTGGAATCCTTTCCTCCTTCACAGCTCCCTCCCTGAGGTGCAGGTCCCATCCCTATTCTTTTGTCTCTGTTCTTTCTTTTTTCTTTTGCCCTACCCAGGTACGTGGGGAGTTTCTTGCCTTTTGGGAGGTCTGAGGTCTTCTGCCAGCATTCAGTAGGTGTTCTGTAGGAGTTGTTCCACGTGTAGATGTATTTCTGATGTATTTGTGGGGAGGAAGGTGATCTCCCCGTCTCACTCTTCCACCATCTTGAAGCTCCTCTGGTTAATGTATATTTAGAAATGATTGTTATATCCAAAATTATCTTCTGTTAGTCTTTAACAAAATAATTTTTGCCATTTCAAACTCAAAATGGATGAAAGACCTAAATGTAAGGCCAGACACTATGAAACTCTTAGAGGAAAACATAGGCAGAACACTCTATGACATATATCTCAGCAAGATCCTTTTTGACCCACCTCCTAGAGAAATGGAAATAAAAACAAGAATAAACAAATGAGACCTAATGAAACTTTAAAGCTTTTGTACAGCAAAGGAAACCATAAACAAGATGAAAAGCCAACCCTCAGAATGGGAGTAAATATTTGCAAATTAAGCAACTGACACAGGATTAACCTCCAAAATTTATAAGCAGCTCATGGAGCTCAATATCAAAAAAACCAACAACCCATTCCAAAAATGGGCAGAGGACCTAAATAGACATTTCTCCAAAGAAGATACACAGATTGCCAACAAACACATGAAAGAATGCTCAACATCACTAATCATCAGAGAAATGCAAATCAAAACTACAATGAGGTATCACCTCACACCAGTCAGAATGGCCATCATCACAAAATCTACAAAGAGAGGGTGTGGAAAAAAGGGAACCCTCTTGCACTGCTGGTGGGAATGTAAATTGTTACAGCCACTATGGAGAACAGTATGGAGGTTCCTTAAAAAAGTAAAATTAGAACTACCATGACCCAGCAATCCCATTACTGGGCATATACCCTGAGAAAACCATAATTCAAAAAGTCATGTGCCATAGTGTTCATTGCAGCTCTGTTTGCAATAGCCAGGACATGGAAGCACCCTAAGTGTCCATCGACAGATGAATGGATAAAGAAGATGTGGCACATACATACAATGGAATATTACTCGCCATAAATAGAAACGAAACTGAGTTATTTGTCGTGAGGTTGATGGACCTAGAGTCTGTCATACAGAGAGAAGTAAGTCAGAAAGAGAAAAACAAATACCGTATGCTAACACACATATATATGGAATCTAAAAAAAAAAAAAAAGTTCTGATGAACCTAGGGGCAGGACAGGAATAACAATGCAGACATAGAGAATGGACTTGAGGACAGGTGGAGGGGGAAGGGTAAGCTGGGACGAAGTGAGAGGGTGGCATGGACATATATACACTACCAAATGTAAAATAGATAGAAGCAGCTGCATAGCACAGGGAGATCAGCTCTGTGCTTTGTGACCACCTAGAGGGGTGGGATAGGGAGGGTGGGAGGGAGATGCAAGAGGAAAGGGATATGGGGATATATGTGTATGTATAGCTGATTCTCTTTGTTATACAGCAGAAACTAACACAACATTGTAAAGCAATTATACTCTAATACAGATGTTATAAAAAACCTAAATTGAAATTGTTTCTTATATTACTGGCAAAAAAAAAAGTCCTTCTTTTAGACAAGTGTTCTTTGGTAAAGCATGCAAAATGAAAGTGTAGCACTGTGATTCTATATCTGATTATTTCATATACGTGAGCATTGTTACCTATAGAGAATATGTAAGGATATTGGAATTAGCCTACCTCTGGTGAAAGAGTGAAAAGTGCAGAATTAACCTTGTCTTAGAACTGGCTTCAAAGACTACATAATTACTAGATTCCTGGGAATGGCATCAACTTGCTTTAAATATAACCATCATTTGACAGTGACTTTAGCAGGTTATATTTCTCAAAATCATACTAAAAGAATTTCACTGTGATTGTTCATCATCAAAGAGATGTTTTATGTGCCAGTAAATCTATCTCCTCTCAAAATCTAACTCATATACCTTAATTCTTACCTTGGTAACAGAGTGCTAATTGCAGAGTAGTTTGAAGTTTAAAATTTAGCACACCTGGACTGAGCTTCGCTTTCAGTGAATGTTTAGACTTTTGTAAAAACTGGATTCTCTGTTCTATAAATGAGGGCATTGATACCTACCTCATAGGGTTGCTGGGACTGTCAAAGGAAATGACTGATGTAAAGTGCCAGGAAGTACTTGGCACATGGTGCAAGTTAAAAAACAAATAACTTTTCCCCCCTCCTGCTTGAAGATGGTTGTATTCTAGAACCAGTTTTTCCCATAAGGAGATTGCGTCTCTCCTAAAACCTTTCATAATCTAGTAAAATGTAGTTTTCAAGGAGTCCCCTCAATGCTGAATTTTTAATTTTCTCTCTGTGAATAACCTCTCTGAGATGTAGTTTGCTTTCTGTACAATCTGGAAAGTAACACCACAAAATGAGTATCTGACAAATATAAACTAGATAACAGCATTATTATTATTAAGTTAGCAACCAGTATAAGACCTTTTTGCCCCTCCCACCGCCATCCTCCCACCCCTCCACACACCCTCTACCACCAGCCCCCCTTTCCCCAACCTCCCCCCACAAAGGAACACATGTACTGCTGTGTATTTTGTTTTAGATTTGAAGGCCAGTGTGAATGTACACATACTATATTTTCAGTTCATAAAAATTTATCATCTGGAGTAAAAAAAGCTCTTTTGCCTACTATTATAAGATTCTCCACCATATCTGAAACTGATGAGCCATTTTACCTGCTGTGGGTAAAAAGTGTGCAAAACATGATCATCCTACTTCCTTTTGGTAAATTATTTATAACTCAAACATTCGCTGAAATCAAACCATCCATTTGTGGGTCAAATGTGATTGACTTAACTCTCACATTGAATGATGTACATTTCAACACCTACACAAGATGTCTCATAGTTTTTGGAGTGGTGGGGCTACATTTATTGTCTTGGTTAATATATCTATGTCTTTGTATCACCCTGAATTAACTCAGGGTTTGAATCATCTAGTGATTCCATGCATGAAGCTTGGAGTTTCCAGTTGCAAAACTCCACAGCTTTTCCTGATTCCATCCACACATGCCAACATTCCTCTTACCGAAACTTTGACCATATTTCCAGCATTCCTGAAGTCGTGGGGAGACTGGGAGATGAGGTGGGGGGAGGAGAGGGAGACAACTCTTTTATGGCTGAATCACTCAGCAAACAACTTAAATTTCAATAATTTACAAATCCATTTCTAAAAGTCTTTTGTACTACTCCCCAGTGCACAAAGTGAGTGTTCCAGAAACTTGCCATTTTAATGTTTTCTCTTTACCTCCCAGTAACTGTAGTTCTTCTCACTCTAGAGTGAAGAGTTACTCCACCTCCCAGTTTCAGCTCTGGGTCCATTTTTGTGTGAACTAAAACCATTAAGGTGCTCAGTTAAACAAAATACCTGTCTATTCCTTTAAAAACATCCTGCTTACTTAGAAGGCTGCTTTAGTTTTAAATAGAAATTTTTTTTATAATATTTATTATTGCATTGAGTATTCCAATGTCATTATTCTTATAGTGTTCCCTGATTTTGAATCCAAGTGTTAGGTAACCTATATTTTAATAATAATATATAGAATATGTTGCAGTGTCTATTATCATAGATGTATTTTGGATGAAGGTGCTTCTCTTAAATTATAATATATTAATAAATTGGCTTCTCAAAGAGTGAACATAAAGTAATTCCCTTACTGATCTTTTTCTTTAATTTGTTTTGGAGAGTTTGAAGGATAGTGCAACATGATGAATAGTGACTGAACTAAGCCTGAATAAAATGATGAAGAAAATATTTAAAAATTTCAATCTTAACAACCAGCATTAAAATAGGACACACACCATTTTATGTTGAGCAGAGTTAAAGCCAAGATTCTTTTGGAAGTCTGCACAACGCTATGTATTGAACAAAGCAAGGAAGTCAAAGGACATCACATTTTATTTATAAGCTAAAAAAAAAAGAAGAATCAACACTCAGAATTTTTATTCTTTAATTCCTTCCAAATAGGGAAAATTTACTCTAGTATATTTTCTCATTTTTGTACTTTGTTATGAAAAATTTAAATGTATATTTGGATATAAGAATGATTTAATTGCTCAAAATAGAGGAACTAAACAAACTTTTGTATTTCTAGGTCTTATTATCACCTTCAGTAATGACAACTACATAAGGGAAAGTAGTATTGATATAATAATAGTTGCTAATATATAACATTTTTTCTATGGTAGACAATGTTATATTTTAATAAATATTAACTATTTCTCAGGAGCACTTTATGATATATGAGAAATTATTCTTCATTTTTATAAATGAATAAGCTAAAGAGATAAGTAAATTACTCAGGCTCTCTGACTCCTGTATCCATGTTTATCAGTATTTTTGACAATCTCTCCACATCCTCATAAATATTTGAATCTGGCTATTCAGGAGATAGATGACGGTGGTTTAGACTCAATTGGTAGCAGTGGATAGCATAAGAAGGGGGATCCTGGATATTTTCTAAAGGTGGAGCTGACAAGTTTTGCTGATGGGTAAATACGGTGTATGAGAGAAAGAGAAAAGTCAATAAGGACTCCAAGTTTTTGTCCTCCACAACTGAAATTTTGAAGTTCCAATGAACTGACATGGATAAGACTCTAAAGGAGCAATTTTTAGGGAGATCATTTGAAATTTGGTTTTGACTATATTTAACATATTTATTAGACATTTAGGTGGCAATGTCTAATAGATAGCTGGATATAAGTATCTATATTTCACAAGAGATGTAAAAATTTAGGATGTTTCAGTTTACAAATTATATCTGTAAATTCAGTTTACAAATTATATTAAGAGAGACTGTATAAGACCTTCAAAGCAGTGAATGTAACTAGAGAAGAGAAAGGACTTCTGCTTAGAGTAAGAAAGATCTAGTTAATCTGGGTAAACTCTATTGGTGAGGACAACTGGAAAAGCTGGTCAAATTACTAAAAAATCTACTTAAAGTTTCTAAAAGGTAATGGTATATTAATAGTAAAATGTTGCCAGACAAGTGTCTCAGAAATAGGCAGAAACCTAGAAAGGTAAGCTTAGTATTTGAAAATATTTTTTTAGGGCTATCCACCAATTCAGGAAGAGGTGCTGAAAGGCAAAGAACATGAGCAGCGTTTTTGACAGCCTTTCAGGACTGAAAAAAATGGCTAAGTTCTGCCATTGAGAAGCAACTAGTAATTCTCCACATTTTGAGTTAATATCCCAAAAACCTCTTTTCTAAGAGTTAGGGTGAATGAGAAGTAGACTTGCCGTCACAGAGTGTGAAGCCAAATTTTCAAGACTCTCATCCCAAAGGTGAGTGAGATACCAGATTGCTGGTATCCATTTTGAATTCCAGAAGCCAAAGTAAAATCTCTTTAGAAGAAAATAACTGTATTTTAGACTTTAAATTTCATTTACACTATCAAATGTCACTTACAACTCCTGGCACTTAATAAAAAATAACTGGACACTAGACACATAAAGAAGTTAAAACCCACAAATGAAAAGCAAGAGAAAATAGATGATAAAGGTAAACCAAAGTAATCCTGGACATCTTATCAGACAAAGATTTTTAAATAAGTTTGAATAATATGTGTACAGAGATGTAAGAAAATGGTCAAATTTTTATCAGGGAAATGAAAGTCATAAGAAAGAATCACATGATCATTTTAGAACTGAAAAAATAAAGTAGCCTAAATTAAGAAATCAATAGAGAAGTTTTGCAGATGATTGATAAGAAAGCCACATCTAGTTACATGATTCAACTATTGAAGACTGAAAGAAGCAAAATAGAAATTTTTATAAGTAGAAAGAAAAAAAATGACTCAAAGTTACTGTTTTCCTTCAAAGCAGTAACATAGAGGCTTGTACTATTTTCTCAACCCAAATGAAAGCCAAAAAAGCAATAAGACTGATGACTTTAAAATACTGAAACATAATAACTCAGCTTAAAGTTCTCTCCCCAGCAAAAATATCCTTCAAGAAAGAAGGGGAAATCCTAGATACTTCCAGACAATCAAATCTGAGGAAATTTATTACTAAGATATTTATATTAAATGCTATATTTAAGGTTGTCTTCAGGCAAAAAAGAAAATTATCCTAAAGGAAACAGAAGATATACTAAAAAAAAACAATGAAATGGTAAACACAAAGGTACATATAAATGAATAATGTTGTATAAAACAATTTGGTATTACTGTGTTTAATACATATCTAATATATATTTATATATCTACGTCTATATATACATGCCTATATATACATACATATATTGCACTATAAGACTAGCATATAATTAAAGAAGTAAAGAGTGTCCCAAGATTTTTGCACTGCACAGGAAGATGTAAAATCTTGGTGGCTTATTGTAACTGTTTAATCCTTGAAAGAAAAGTAAAAGATTATATAACTCTTAGGCTAATAGAAGGGACTAGCTTTTAAAAAATAAAAATAAAAGTAAGGCAGAAATGCAGAGAAAAAGGAACGTGCAAGGCAGGAAAAATAGGAAACAAATGTTATAAGGGTAGATTTAATCTCCAATATATCAGTACTTACATTCAATGTAAATGAACTAAATGGTGCCATTAATGGACAAAACATATTAGACTGGATTTTTAAAAAAACATTATGTTATCTTTATAAATGGGAGATTCAAGAGAGATCTAGAAGGTAAATAATAGAAAAGATAGAGCACCACCAAAGTTAGAGGAAATGCCTGTATCTATGTTCTAGTTAAAATCATTTGCTTTTGCCACTATTCTTGTCTTTTTGTCTCTCGGCATGGAAATCTGCAAGTGTTTAAGGCTTCAGTTTAATCTTTACCGCCATAGAATTAGTTATGACACTGTGTGAGGGGGTGTGAGCTTCACCTGAATTTGAAGACCATGAGTAACAGCACATGTTATTTTCACCCATCCCCTTCCTCAGCCTGGCTGACAGTTCCAGTCCAGCTCTTGAAGCCATCCACTATCAACTTTTTTGTGGCCTAGCAATATAAACAAGTCTGCTTGCAAGTTTAAAGTTCTAATATTTCATTATCTTCTTCACGTTTGCTTCTCTATAGATAGAATCTTAAGAAAGCGCTTAATGTGAGAAGAGGAAGAAAAGGATAAAGAAAAAGTAAGGGATGGGGTGTTCAGTGAGAAAAACAAAAGGAAAAGGAGATAGGAAGATTGGGAATAGAGAACAAGGAAATATTGAGAGCAAAATTATTCAACTGTGAAGAATCTATATTTTGAAATAAAATTATAGTGGGTTGTACATGGGATAGTGTTTCATGAGGGAATTATTTTCTGGCATTTCTTGAGAAATTTATTTTTTTGTTTTTTTGGTTACCAAATACTGGAAACAAATTAGTTGAGAAATTAGGAGAACAGTAAAATAATTGTAATTCTTCTGTGATAACAAAGGCATTTGTGATTCCAAGAAACTCACTAATTTCAAGTAAGATCAGGACATGTTCATGTGCAATGCTGAAAGGTCAAGGTTGACATTTCCAGGACCCAGTACAGGAGAATGTGGAAGAGAAGTGGTCCTGCATTGATGGCAGCTGGGTTCAGGGGTGGTTGTGGCTAGATGTCCATTTTCTTGAAAATGAAATAAATATTACTAAGTCATTATATATTATATACTTTATGCAGATCCTGTGAGTAGTGTCCCATGAAGTATCAACATTTAGTACCCAAATAAGTTCTTAATTTGGCAAATCTGACCCATATATCTATGAGTACTGTTAATCTTTCTAGGAGATATGGAATGTTTTCATGATTAACTTCTCTCCAATAATGTTTGCTGGCATTTTCCACTGTAAGAGTATTAATTATAGGCTTTAGTTCTTTGTAAAAATATTATTAAGCAATACTTTATGAATAATTTTAAAGATATTCACAATTTTAATTTAATAAATTTATTTAATAATTTTAAAAATATAAAGATTGCTTAAAGCATTTAAGAATAACTTTTGGGGCTTCCCTGGTGGTGCAGTGGTTGAGAGTCCACCTGCCGATGCAGGGGACACGGGTTCATGCCCCGGTCCGGGAAGATCCCACATGCCGCAGAGCGGCTGGGCCCGTGAGCCATGGCCGCTGAGCCTGCGCGTCCGGAGCCTGTGCTCCGCAACGGGGGAGGCCACAACAGTGAGAGGCCCGCGTACCGCAAAAAAAAAAAAAAAAAAAAAAAAGAATAACTTTTGATTTCAGGAATTCCAATTTTTGTGTGTGAATCAGGAATTTGAAAACATTAAATGCAACATCATGAAATGAGACATTCCTATGAGAAAGGAAAGCAGAAAATTTGGTGAAATTTACCCAAAACAAGCTTATCTATATTGGCCAGGTTTTGAAGTGAGAAAAACAAAAGAGATGTAAATATATATTATCTAACATGAATATAATAGATTTTAAAGGCCCAGGAAACATGAAAGTGTTTCTGAGAAAAGTGTAGGAATGTAAGAATCCAGAGTATGAAATGAAACATAAACATCAGTTGCATGCGTTTTCAGTCAGCCAAACAGCAAATTGTTCATCATTATAGCAAAATAAAAAGGTGCAAAAAGAGAAACCACTCCAAGGATGATGTATTCTCACTTATCAACGATACCTATTGGCGTCAGGGTTATAGGAATACCCCACTTGCCCTGATGGTGCTGTGGTCATCACTGGGAGAACTTTTGGGGCATTACTGATATTTTGCTAGATTATAAATATCAGGTCTGAAATGATTTTTTTTTTTTTTTTTTTTTTTTTTTTTGCGGTACGCGGGCCTCTCACTGTTGCGGAGCACAGGCTCCGGACGCACAGGCTCAGCGGCCATGGCTCACGGGCCCAGCCGCTCCGCGTTATGTGGGATTCTCCCGTACCGGGGCATGAACCCGCGTCCCCTGCATCGGCAGGCGGACTCTCAACCACTGCGCCACCAGGGAAGCCCCGGAAATGATTTTAATGGACCAGATCTTTGGGGAAGTTTTTTCTTGCACAATAGAATATTTGGCATTCTTCTAAAACATGTAGAGAATTCTGAGATTTGCACCGAGTACTCCACGTTTCAGAGCTTAATATATTTCCCTTTCCTAGAAAACCATTGTGCAGAATGATCACGATAACCATCTCTCTCCTATTTATTTACTTATTTTTCTTAACACCACATATTTTTTAATCATTAAGCAAGCTTTAATTGTGCATTTGTAATATAGCTGACACTGTACAATATAATTAAAATGTGATTCCAGCCTCCAAGAAATTCAGGTTATTGAACTAGCAACAAATGTTTCACTCATTATCATCATTAACATTTTGTTAGGTCCATCTAATATCTACTATTTATTTAGCACTACATATGTGTTAAGTATTCAGCTAAATATATTGCATATAGTATCTCAACCAACACCTCTGCAGCAGCTAATGTGACATATTTTTGGAGCTCAAAATTTTGAGCTCCGAGTAATTAGCTCACAGTTAAAGAGCTATAGATTGATGAATCATGGGTTAAGCCCAGAGCTAACTGTTTTCGATGTTTGAACTCTTGAGCACCATAGTAAACCCACTGTATACCTAGGCAATCTAATAGGTGCTTTGGGAACACTTAATTGGAGTGATATACTTTGCTTGAAATAAAAGGTACCAGGAAGGCTCTCCAGTGATATGACATTTAACTTGTGCTTAAAGAATGTATAGCACATAGTCATTCGCTCAATGAACAAGTAAGGGTAACACATTCAAAACAGATGACTCTACATGATCAGAGAATTAAACCTCATTATTTTTATGGTAAATTTCCAATGTGAAAATATGTATTAACCTACTTACCTAGGGAAAATTTTATAGGTCATTGGATATGAAATAAGTGTGCTGTATCATATGAAATTTATTGGCTATAGTGAGCCTCGCACATTGCATTTTACCTTAGTGGTGATTAATAAATAGTAGATTATTTATTTGATTTTATGATATTGTAATAATGTTTATCATTCCTGTTCAAAATAACCTTCTGCATTTATTGCATTTTTAGAAAGAATTGTTATTATAGATCAGAACATTTTGATTAATAGCACTGATAAGGCAAATAAAGTTATTTTATTACAGGAACCAGACACAAGCACAAGCCAAATAAATTCTGAATAGCCATCAATGTAATCATACTAAAGGCATTCTCATCTTCTTTGACTTATTTTAGTATCAATTCATTTAACATTGATGGACAATAACATGGAGTAATGATGACAAGATCGTTAATAAGTTGCTGACTCTTATTTCACTAACTTCCTTTGATCTTAGATGGGAGGACTCACTTTTAAAACTGTCATTTCCACTAGAGATTAACCTATATATTTAATGCAAATTCAATGAACATCTCACTGTGATTTTTTTTTTCTATGTTAGAATAAATTGATTCTGAGTTTCATCTAGAAGAGATGTGTAATAGGTAATAAAGTATGATTTGTACAAGAAAAGCAGTGAGGAGAAACATGGTTGCCTTGCCATATGTGTGAATATCCCATAAACCCTAATAATTTAAAAAACAAATGCTGCTGTGCAACCATAGATAAAGAAATAAAATGGAATAATATTTGAACTAATATTTATTTATTATCTACTATGTGTCTGTCATTTTCAAGATTACTGAGCAGGGAGCAAAACAAGCCAATGAACTACATAGTAATATTGGAATTTCAAATTAGTAGAGGGGGATTATTATAAGCTAAGAAGTTGATTATTATAAGCTAAAAAGTTGTAGGAAAAGTAAACTTAGATCGTTACCATACACACACACACACACACACACACACTCTCTCTCTCTCTCTCTCTCTCTCTCTCTCTCTCTCTCTCTCTCTCATACTCAGTTCAACTGTGCTATTGTGTAACCTAAAAGAAAACTATAAACTATTACAAGAAGAAAGTCTAGGAGAGCTTTTTAGGACATCGTGTGGTAATAAGATTTATTTAAATATGATATGGTACTAAAATTGTTAAAGTATAATAACTATTTCATGTAAATGGACACTACTAAGTTAAAAAAAAAAGACAAACTGGGAAAATATTGGCCGTGGATATTTTGGGCATATCATTGAAAGGCAAAAAACACAGATGTATTAGTTATCTATTGCTGTATAATAAAACACCTCAAAAAATAGTAGCTTAAAACAGGAATAATCAGGAATGAGTTGGGAATTCAGGTGTGGTTTATTCAAGTAGTGCTAGCTTAAGGTCTCTCATGAGATTGTCATCAGATGGTTGTTTGTGGCTAGGGTCATCAAAAGTCTTCTTTATTCACATGTCTAGTGGACTAGACTGTAGAAATCGGAAGTGCAGGAGCTAGAATTGCTGTGCTTCTGCAGACATCACTCTATCTCTAGCTAAACAGTCTCTCCAGCTTAGTAGCATCACAGTAGCAAAACTTCTTATAAGCAGGCTCAGGGTTCCAAAAGCAGATGAGCCCAGAGAACAATCCAGCAACCCAACTCTGTCAACTTTATGACTTAGCTTTGAAAATCACATTATTCCTACCAAATTTTGTTGGTCAGAGAGGGCAGAAGCCCCACCCCAGATTCAAGGGTAGGAAATATGGGACCCATCTCTTAATGGGAGGAGTGTGAGTCACATGGCAAAAAGAATATCTGGAAAATACATTCTGCCACAGGAGAGTAACTTACAAATGATAAAGTATATATACATAAATATGCATGAAATCATTCCATTGTAAATGTTCGAGAATATTCATTGTATTAATGATTGTAATTATATAATAGGAAATAATATTTTTCTTTGTTAGGGGATTGGTTAAATAAAATACAGTATATCCCTACCATTAAATCTCATAGCCATTAAAAGTATGATATAAATTAATATTTAAAACAGTGGAAAGAGAATTCATGAAATGGTGAAAGAAATGTAGTTTACAAACTAGAATGTATGATAAATAGACATTTATAAAAATGAATACCCCAACAGATTAACATAAATTTTTCTGTATATATAAACATTTTGCAAGGAAAAACACTACTATAATAAAAGCAATTATCAAAATAATGATCCAAGTTTTATCTAGTAATAGTCTAGGGAATGCAGAGGGGAAATTGACAAAATGGACTATAATAATAATGCCAGATTCCGGAGGGATAGTCTATGTTTTCCCTCTTAATAAAAAATAAGAAAACTGAATTGCAAAAATTTTAGTAAGTGTACAGTTGTGAGATTCACAGCTAAACCTGTCTTCTTTTACTCAGCATTCCTTTGGTATATTGGGCTTCAAAATTGCTTTCCAGTTCAGAAATCAAACTTTTTTCGATGCTCTCTGTGTACAATTCACTGAGAAGGCTCATGAAAAGACGTAAGTGTCTTCTTTCTGACCCAGATTGAATAGGAATATATAAGGGAAACATTATTTCTAAAAAGCTATATTTCTGCATTTGAATGTGTGGCATTTTGGTTATTGCTAAGTAGCACATTTATTGATAATAAATCTTCCTGCTTTGTATTAGAAAACATAAATATAAATGTGTTATACATCAGACAGTGAGTGGAAAGAACACTGGGCAGAGTGACCTGGGTTCTACTCTGGATGAGGAATGTCTCCTGCCACATCAGTAAACAAAGGATGTTGCTGCCCTCAAGCCATCAGCCAATGCAGTCACCCAACCTGTGCACCCTGAGGGAATTCAGTATGGAGAAAAGTGGGATACTGGCCCTAGATAGTTAGGGTGCTTATCAAAGGAGTGATTTCAATGAGCCCAGTCTCTTGTATCTTCCCATATACAGAAAGGCACTAAATTCATTAACTTTAGATGTTTGGTTTTCCTTAATTGTCATCTTTTGATATTCCAACTACCTGGGGTTTGTTTTCGTTTTTGTTTTGTTTTGTTTTTTTACAAAAACTCCTATATACCCTGGCTCCTCTCTTACCTCTTTGGAACAGTCCCTCAGAGGTATCTGAGAGGCTGTCTCCTGGGCTTAAGTCCTCAGCATGTCCACCAAATAAAACATAATTCTCAACTTTTAGGTTATGCATTTTTTTCAGTCGACACTATCCTGGTTCTCTTTATTGCATGTCTTCAAGCATGTTATAACATCATTTGAGCCTGTTGTTACCTCATCTAAAAAATAAATAATTCACTTAATTTTTAATGTCTTTTTGGTACTGAAACAGTTCCAATTTTCTCTTTCTCCTTAATAATAGATTTATTAATCAGTCCATAGACTGATTGGCTTATAAACAACAGAAATTTATTTCTCACAGTTTGCAGGCTGAGACGTCCAAGATCAGGGTGCTTGCATGATCTTATTCTGGTGAGAGACATTTTCTGGTTTTCAGACTGGCAACTTCTGTTCTTATCTTCACTTGGCAGAAAACAAGCAAGGAATGCTCTGGAATCCCTTTTATCAGAACACCAATCCCATTCTCCACTCTCATGACCTAATTACCTCCCCAAATCTCTGCCACATAATACCATCATATTAGGAACTAGAATTTTAGCATAAGAATTTAGGGGAGAGAAGCACAGACATTCAGTCCATTGCATGCATAAACAATGGAACTGTAGACCTTCATCAATTTCTTCTTCTCTATATGGTGACAGAGGCTCTCAGACATGAAAACACATCAAAGTACAATTAGTTTTATGGAAAACACCTGAGACCTGGAAGAACCAGATGTGTGAAAGACTTGGAAGCCTCTCTGTGGATACTCTTGAACTTACTTCTTCCTTTGAGGAATTAATTTTCCAATACCCAGAATTCTTTAGGGAAAGAATAGATTTAGAGTGATGCTGACACATTCAATATACTTACAAGAGTTACTCTACAACACAGATATTTTTGAATAAGTGCAAAAAAACCCCTGGTAGTTTATACTTAATCAATTTTTAATATGCAGAAAAGGACTCAGTGAAAATGTCCAATAATGGTAAAAAGAGTGAATGAAGATTAAATTTTAATTACTTTGGAAAACAAACTTTTCAGACACTTAGGTGGTATGTATTTCCATGCAATTTGCATTGCATTAATATGATTAAACTGAATGTGAAAGTAGTTAAAAGGTAAAACAGATGCTAAAAAAAAGTGTACTTTTGCAATGAGTCAAAATGTGATGAAGTAACTAATATTATGTATTTAGAATCTGAAGTGTAGAAGAATGTGCTACCACAAAATGCCTCTTTGACAAAAGGATTATTTTATGCTGATTATTTTGAGAAGCAACAGAAACAGGGGAAGCTCTGAAAACAGAACAGAAGTCGTCCTTTTGTAAGGGAAATTTATAAAGGAAATCTCCATTTGTAAAGGATTTTTCCTTCTCTGTACCAGGAAGAGACAAGTTTTATCAAAGGAAAAGGCACTAAGATAAATCTGTATAACAAGCCTTACCCTCTTTACCATGCTTTCCCTGATAACCTCCTCATAACTGACCTCCCTCTAATCCCTTTCTTCTATTATCTTTAGCAAAATACAGTTTTTAAGCCAGAGTTCCAAGCCACCTCAGAGAGTTACTCATTCTTCCCTGTGTATCTCCCATGTGTGCATAACTGTTTGTTTTTCTTTTGTTAATCTGTATTTTATTACAGAGGTCTTAACCTAGAACTCAGAAGATAAAGGAAAAATTATTTTTGCTTCCCTAAGAAACCATATGTGGATTTAAATGCATCCCTACCATGACTTCTCATGTGTTGCCCTATTGCTTTCATCTTTTCCCATTCATCATTTTCCTCAAATTCCTCTTATGAAAGTCATTAAATGCATCTAATCACCAGCTCCTACTATTATTTCTTATTCTATTTTTAGATTATTTGAATTTATCTTCCTTGCCTTGTATATCAATGCACCGCTGCCTTCTCTGATTATTTATTTTTGAATATTTTTCATGATTCTGGTTCTTAACAATATGGGCAGTCTGCATTACTCTTGATTTTAAATGGTTAATGAATGAAACTCTGTGCTGAGGAAGAAAGAATAACAGAAGATGTTATAACATCTTAACTGTATTTCTGTCTTCAACTTACATGTCAATTGGAAAATTGCTATTTCTTGTTTTAAAGAGGCAAATTCAAACACTGCATTTCCACACCACAGAAAAAAATGTGAAGTAAAACCCAGCTCATGTGTAACACAGAAAAAGCAAACAAGTTGAACAGAATATACAGCAAAATGCTTCAGGGGACAGGAAAAGAAGCAGAAGCTATTCATAGGTATTGAGTAACTAGCAGCTGAGATTTTGTAGGTGATATTAGAGGTAATGAAAGTACCTCCAATATCACCTACAAAATACATCTTAGGGATGCTATTAGTAAGAAAAGTCCCTGCTGCTATTTAATGTTTAGCATATATAAAACACAGTGGCTGAGAATTTTCTATTTTTCCCCAAATAGACTACATCAGAACAAAGATACCAAAAAGTATCAGTAGAATTTTGTCAAGGAGAACTCAGAAAAAATAGTCTTTATTATAACTTCCTAAAATTTTTCACTGCTAGTTTATGAGTAAAATATTGATTATTAATACAAGAATCTCCATTTATATATAATTTGTGGTTTGCTATTTGTGTATGTATATATGGTATTAAATTAGACTGACTTTGCATATACATTTGTTTCTTTCATTCTACAATGTAGAATCAGTGATTCTAATGAAAAGTCTTTCTTGTCTACATAAAGCCCAAGATAAAGAATTTTGTTTTTTTAAGTGGATGGTATCTGACGACACTGAGTGGTCATCTCTAAGTAAGACAGCTGCCCCCTTGAATGATGATCCAAAGAGGCTTATTTGATTTAGTTTTTTTTTACATTGTATATTACCATTTAATATCCAACTATCCTTAGACACCTCTATATATTTCTCTTTTGAAATGTCCCCCCAATCCCAGAACTATGCAAATGGCTTCCAAATATCTAGCTGAAACCTACCTGATGAGCTTTAGATTCATACTTCCAGTTATTTGATCAGCATCATCCATTGTTTTTTCCCACTGGTACTTCAAACTCAATAAACACAGAACATCATCTTTCCCAGGAGATATGTGACTTTACTCTTCTAAATTTACCTTGGTAGACAATGATTCTCACAGTTACCTGAGAGCAGTTATCAAGACCTAGCACAGAAGGCATATTTTCCCTGTAGACTTCTCTGTTACCTGTAATTGGAAAAAAAACAAAAAACAAAAAACTCTTCCTCGTCTGATAGAAATGTACCTGGCATTTGCTCATGACATTTTTCTTTTTAATCCAGTAGATGTATTTGTGTATTTGTCTCATGATTGAGGTTAGGGGCTTGTTTTATTATACTGGTACACAACTCAGAGACTTTATATTGGCAATCTTTTCTGAATATATTTTGAATGAGTGGTAAATGAATGAATTGTATGTTATGTGAAAGAAAAAAATACTGGTAATATTCCTAACAAATCAATTATATATTTTTATTCATACATATTTTAAATCCTTTTTAGTCTATACATATTTTTAGTTTTTTGAAACTTATAGAAAAACAAATTTGACCTATGTTAAATTCTATGTCTAGGAATTAAGATTGGATGAGGATACACTTGTTGATTCAATTAATGTCTTCATAGTTTTAGAGATTCTAGTCCTACCACAATGCTTTCATCTTTCTAGATCTGAGTGCTGATTTTTAAAATACACTTTATGCATACTTATGCCACGTCTTCCTTTTAAATCATTTAGTATGCTCTTTCTCAGGTTTTTTCTAACTACCTACTCTATATAAAATAATTTGATATAACGTTGCACGCTAAACTAAGCATTATCAGTTCACTGCCACTGTGATTTTATATATGGCAAAATGGTGTGTGATTTTGCTTCCAAAGATCTTTGCATGATGGCCAAGATTTTCTTGATTTATTAGAACGAACACGGTTGCAATTTAAGATTCTGCCTTTAGAGAATAGGATGCAGTGTCTTTAAACTCTCATTATAGATCTGATACATATATATATATATAGAAATATACATATACATTATACATAAATGGGTGCATGTGTAAAATGGTGATAATAACACTAGCATGATAGCGCTATTGAGAAATGTAAGTAAAAGTAAAGCATTTTGGAACAATGGCTGGCACATAATTGCATACTAATCTCAGCTTTGATTATTATGTATGACTCTCCCAGGGTCTTTTACAGTGAAAGACAATAACTGTTGAATTGAACTTTTATATCCACGATAAATCATTCTCCTAAATTATAAAAAAGAAACTCTCAAAAGTTTAAAACTTTATGTAGATTTAGATATGAACTAATTTGACTCTGTGACATGTGTTAGATTTAGATGGCAGAATAAGACATATGCAGTGACTTAAGATGACACACTTAGTTTGACTTGCAAAATTGGTACTAGGATATGAATCTTGTGAGTCAATACTTTCTAACTCATCATGTTACTTGCAGTTTTAATTTGCTGTTCCTTTAGTTTATGGAATTGTGTCAAAGAAATTTTGCAAATAAAAATAAGCATTAACTTTTGGTTCCCTTTGTCATATAATTTATCATAAAATGATCTTGAGACAGTGATTATTTCTTATAGTACCCACATTACTTACACTCCCGCACCCCCAGGCATTTATGATCACATATTATCTAATCAATCCTTTGGTTACATGTATCTGTGTCAGGAAGAACTGTCAAGAGTGAGGTTTTCGTAACTAGTGATCCACCAAAATTGTGCTCTACTTTTCATATTGTGGAACTCTGGCTGGGAGTTGGGTGCCCAGCCAGGGATATTTCCCAGCAACACCACTTCACCTGGTCTCCAGCTGTGGCCATGTAACTAGTTTCACAGGCATTTGAGTAACAACAATGGTGGTACTTCTGTTGTCATAAAGTTTGTGTACGTTCATTCTCTCTCCTTTCTCCAGTTACAGGACTCCCAAATCCTAGCAGATAGCAAAACCTTAGCAAAAAGAAGCTATAGGCCTAAATCAGCTGTAAGGGAGGGGAAATTTTCCCCTACCCTTCTAAGACCTTTTGACTAATCTGATAATTAAATTAACATAAGACAGGTTTACAGGAGAAAAACTTAATTATGTACATAAATTTAATTATGTGCCTGTACAAGGGCCCCATTAGAAAAATGAGACCCAAGGACATGTTAAGCAATTGAGGCTTATATGCCAGCTAAGAGAAGGGGATAGGGGTTTGAGACTTCGAAGGGGAGGAAGGTAATTCTTATGGTGATGGAAAAGCAAATGTTTGGTAAGCAAATATTTGTTATATCAAGCAGAGACAGTGGGGCACAGAGAGAACTTTGGTCTCCATGCCCTTCTGAGTTTCGCGCCCCGCACCCAGCCTGTATTCTTCATAGATATTTCTGGTGATAGTGATCTTCCCGGACCAGGCCCTTTATCTAAATTCATTTAGGCAGTTAAGGAGGAGGTAAAAAGAAAGACTCCTTGAGTCTTCTATTTCTTAAAAATATTCAGCTTAAAATAAACTTCATGCCAAAGAGATACGTTTTGGGTGGCAAATGTTGCTTCCCTATACAACCCATTGAACAAAGCTACCTCACAAATAGGAACACCATATCGGACTGCTATGAGAGTGAAAAATAAGTGCCTGTTGTCTTACACCACTTAAATTTTGAAGCATCTCTTTGATGTTTCTACCAATGATTCAATATTTGAAGTTAATAAAATTAGCCTCTTTTAATATTTTTCTATATTGTGGATTTCTGCTAATTCAGAGAGCCACCTCAGAATTCGTCTGATTTAATATCACTAATATATGTACCTCATCTATATGTAGCATATGTAGCATAGAGATTTACAAGCTTTCTAATAACATTTGAAGCACCAGGATTCACTTTTATCTCCACATAAATCACTCTCACCCACTCTCTTCAGAAAGAGTCTAAATATTATCAAGTGGATGGAGAAGTGTAGAGTGGGAGGTGTGCTTGAATGACAAATAAATAAAATAACATAAGACTATTTTCTCAACATGAATACAACAGTAAAAAAATAATGTAAACTGGTAATCTGTGAGTATTGTTACTTGGAGGTAACGTAGATATGGTTTTTGTCAATAATACAGATCAATTGCTCTTTGATATTTGTTAAAACATTTTCTGAGACTCTGAGTTTTATTCTGGTCTTGATTTTTTTCCCTTTTGTTTCCACTTCCCCCAGCTGTAGCTTCCCTGTGACACAGTTAAGCCACATCCTGCCCACCTCCTTTAAAATGTCTCTTCTATGACTTAACTGGAAATAGGCTCCCAATTGTTTTTTAATTGCTATGCATGGGAAATGTTTTCCAACAGCACAGCTGGCTCCAGGATATATCTCTGGTGTTGGAGCAACTATTTTCTAATTGCTTTCCTACCTTTCCGATTAAATTGTGAAGAACCCAGCAGGAGGCAGACTCTTCAAATGGGTAACCAGCCCTACTATGTCAGCTCCTAGTTGCTCTGATGTGATAATCAGGAAAAAGAAGTGTTCTTTTTGATAACTGAACTTCATTAGTATTGAAAACAAACGGACTTCAGTAGGAAGGAAATGGGAGTCTATGTAGTCCCATATTTCAAGCTCATGGGAAAAATCAGAAACACTGACATTCTGCCTATTTAATACATTCCTAAATTTTTCTGTATTCGCTATATTAATTATTCTTGGCTACAGAGCTCTAACCCTTTCCCTATTACCCTGGTGTCCACTTTCTTTATATAAATTCCTGCTTCTGGGTTTACTGTATCCTAATAATGATTATTCATTTGATGTTTGGTCTGTTAGTGTGCCGTGTCAGAAAAAAACTGTACACAACTACATAATCTCAAAACAATACTTTTCTTACTAGGTAGACAGAAATAATTTTCCAATTCTAACTAAAAGACCCATTCTAATAAAAACTCTTTTTGGCTCAGTTCTTTAAGATTTCTTATTGCAAAATACATAAAACAAATATACCTATGCACTCTTGCTACTTTCATTTTGATCTGATGAAGTAGATTTTGAATGAAACACTCAGGTGATTTCCAAAATGATAAATATGCACAAGTAGCACCTCAAACTCAGATCATAAAATTTTTCGAAAACAAATTTGATGTCAATGTTTTTATTAAAGTGATTTTTAAATTGAAGTATGCTTGATTTAACACTATTATGATGCAGTAGGTGGTACTACGTAAACCAAACTAGACAGTGTATAGGAGACATGACTCCAACACTGCCACCAAGGAGAGGCAGACTGGGGGGAATCTGATGAATTCCTCACTGTAAAATAAAGAGGTTGACCTTTTTGTGAATAATTGGGTATTTAATAGAAACAAGACATTTTTTTTTTGCTTTTTTTTGTCTTTGGAGTTTCTAAATATTATTTCAGCTAAGAAAAAAGATATTTTGTTACATCTATATTTTAAATATTTAGATTTCTGCTTCAAACTTCCTCAGGTCCTTGAATTTTGTTAATATTCCTTTACAGAAAAATCAAAACCAACTCAAACAACAACCCCACAATTATTTAAAGGGTAAAAATCAAAGTGTAGTTTGGAGTCTCAGCAGAGATTAGCTTAAATTGACATGCACTTATGAATGCTGGAGAGGTAAAAAAAATATGCTTTATGATTTAGATTGCATTCTTCAATGCCTTCCTGGAAATATTTATTGATTCATACTTCTGAAGCTTTCTAGAATCATCAGGTAGAAGTGATATTTAATTTTTAGGATAATAATCACAAATCTATCCCTTAATGAGAAATAAATATAACAAATTCTCCAAATTTTGTAAATGCTGGTTTCATAACTGAAAGTACAATTATCAACAAAAAAAGTGCAATATCTTTTTTTATATATTAAGGATATAAGAACCAATTCAGCAAATTGTTCTGCAAAAATTATAGTCCAAGTCACACTTTCTTAAATATTTATTTCACAGTAATATGCACATATAAAAGTGTATGTGTTATAATGCTTAAATTATATTTTAGCATATTGTTCTCTTTAAGAATTTTTTTACCTTGTAAATATGCATGACAATGAACTTGTCTAATTATGCTCTTAGATAAAAGCATATGGCTCATTAATCTCATTTTTTCTACTTAAATGTAGCAATAAACATAAATAGTGTTGTATTCAAAAGTGAATTTTAAAAAGGGAATAGCAGCAAATTAAAAGCATCAAATAAATTAATATTTTGAAGAAACAATTATGCTTACATAATTATTTTTAAAATATTACCACTTGAAGACTGCACTCTCAGAAAACTACTTTCAGTTGCCTTCTTATGCACAGACTTTACGTATATAGTTTAACTTTTTCCAACATAAGCTACTGCTTGATGACATATTTCACAACTTTCTACATAATACATCATGAATTGCTATGACATGCAGTTACAAAATTATATACCAAGAAAACTCAAGACAGTTATATAAGTAAGAAATATTTGATTTAATTTTAAATTGAATATGACATAATTAGCATTATAAACAGCATTAAAATATTAATGATGATGATGTATCACAATTTTTAGTTTAATTACTATGCCAAAACCTGGAATTTATTATAAATACATATAATAACTTAGGCTAACCATACATGCTCTTAGATAAATTCAGCTATTCTATTTATCACAGCATAAACAAGCCTTTAAATCAATAACTCTTCAGTTAACTGATTGTTTCATTAATTATATATGTCATATAAGATGAAAAAAGGAAATATACCATATAAAAGAAGATTTCACCTGGTTAAGAAAAAAATAAAAGATAACAAAATAAAAAATTCAATACAGGTACAAAATATAAGATTGTGCCCAAGAAGTGTGAAGTATTATATTAAAACGTTTTTTATAATTAGCAGAGATGGGCTGAGTATCTCTAGTTCCTGCTATGGTGTCCTCTCATAGTGCACAATACATATTTGATGCATTTTAACACCTGCTAAAATCTGTTTCTTCTAGTCCTTCTGAAGAAATGTTATTAAATTCTAGAGACACTATTGCTTGCTGGCCACTTAGTGCACCAGCCAGTTGTGGCATGGCTTGTGCTAAAGACTTTGCGATGCAAGCTGCCAGTTGAGGAGGTTAGTAGGAAAAATGGGAAATATATGTTAAATGTATGTGAAGTGTGCGTAGAAAATAGAGACAGAATAGAACTGCTTTAGAGAGCTTACAAAGTAATATGAATCTTTTTACTGTAGTGTTTTTGTCATTTATTTTATGATCTGAGCCTAGTTGCATTTTGTCTGAAAATGTTTTCATAATTTTGCATGAGTCCTTTTACCAACAACAGGCTAAAAAATAACATCAAGGGATGTTAGGTTAAAAACAAGTGACAAAAGTTCATCAAATAAATTGCCCTATTTACTTACTTGGATTTGTTCTCTTCACCTGCCTTGTGAATTTTGTGTTTCAGTCACCTAGAACCAAAAGCACTGGTTTTTATTAATATTAGGTAATATTAATTTCCCCATGATGCAAAGGAATGTTAAGAATGACCCAAAGTCACAGAGATTCTAACTGAAAAAATTAGGAATTACATACTCAGATCTATATCTTATTTTTGAGCCTAGTACTCTTAGCATTTCCTTTAATATTTCTCTAGACCAAATAGTGGGGGAGATGTTCCTGTCTGTAGAGAAACTCAAAACAAGGGAAGTAGAGGCTGAGTAAAATTTAAGTATCGCTTAATCTAACCCTGTCTTGAAGTAATTTACTCTGGGACTCTTTCCAATGCTGTGGACAGTCACTACAAGTTTCCTATGCCAAAATCTCCACAACTCCCTGTACATGCCAGGATATTGTATGACCTTATGATTTTGCTTGTGCTCTGTCCAATTACTAATACACTTTGTCTTCACTACTTTGCCTTGAAAGCTCATACAAATCTTCTAAGACCCAGTTCAAAAGCCCATTCATGGATCACAGTTTCCCTGGCAGAGTTCACTGTACCCAGACTTTAGCACCCCAACTTAACGTACTCTTTAACACAAGACAATATGCAGGCAACAGAAAATGTTAGTTGAGAATAATTAAACGCACAGTAAAGAACAATGAATCTCAAATCATACAGCCAGAAATTAGAGGGCCTCACAAATGGAATTTTAAAAAAAATGATGATGAGAACAGTGTACAATAGTAACCACAGTCTCCGTCTCTGGAGCTAAACTGACTGGGTCAGAATCCCAGTTCTATTACTTGTGTCCATGGGTAAACCACATAACTTCAACATGCTTTAACATATTTTTTTCTGGAAAAAAAGGAAGACAACAATAATACCGACCTCAAAGAGTTATTGTGAGAAATAAATAGGTTAATATATTGTGAAAAGTAAAAACAGTGCCCGGCACATACTGAGTACTATACAATGACATTGAAGATAAGAAAAATAAGTAAATATCTATAAAGATTGTGAAGAAAATCTTGGAGAAAATAAAAGTGTCCCTAGAGATACAATCAATATATTCTATCCACCTAAAATGAACGCTGGTTCAAACAAAAGCAGAAGCCAGGATAGAACCATCTCTGTTTAGATTGTCTGGGACATGGTCTCACTGAAAAACACAGAAGTAGATCAGCTGAATGAAAAAAAGTAAGACAGAAGAAGCATGGATAAAACCAGAACAGAGTCCACATGCTTTCCCCAGCTACTTAGGAAAAAAATATATATTAATATTAGAAACTTAACGTTTATAGATATTTTGTTCTAGCTATCGATCTTAAAATAATGATATACCTTTCAACTCTTTCCATGATTTGCTTCAAAATACTCCAGTGAATAGTGCAGGGAGAGATGAGGGGGTATAGATGTAACACATTTTTCCTTGAAAAATTCTAGATGTTGAGTGGCGGCAGTACTATTCTCTTTACTTTTATTTGTAAAATAACTTGTAGCATTTGATCTTATCATTGGCTTATGAACATTTCCAGATTGGGTCTGAGACCAGGTGACTTTTTAAAAATATCTTTCCTGGTAGCAACAGCTCAACACTGTTACTGTTAACCATGATATTTGTTTTAACAAATGAACTAAAGCAGCATTTTTTTTAAAAGATTTTTTTCATGTGGACCATTTTTAAAGTCTTTATTGAATTTGTTACTATATTGCTTCTGTTTTATGTTTTGGTTTTTTGGCCATGAGGCATGTGGGATCTTAGCTTCCTGACCAGGGATCGAACCCACACCCCCTGCATTGGAAGGTGAAGTCTTAACCACTGGACCTCCAGGGAAGTCCCTAAAGCAATATTTTAAAATATATCTCCATTAGTCCAGAATTTCCCAAACTTTAGTGTGCATCAGAATCACCTACAAGGCCTCATTAAAATCCAGATCGCTGGCCTTCTTCCCTTCAGGAGTTTCGGATTCAGTAGTTCAAGAAGGGTCCCAGGATGTGGATTCTAACAAGGTCCTGGTAGATGCTGCTGCTCCAGGGCCCATGCTTTGAGAACATTTCCCCCAGCCTATATATTTATGACGTTTTCTCTCACGTTATTAAGAACTCAGCATCATGAAGGTGGAGTTATATTCTTCTCTGTATTAGCAGGGCATTGAACAGTATCTGGAATACTGTGTAAGATTAATAATCGAACATAAATGTACATAATGTCTCTGGGCTTTTCTTTGGTCATATTCAAACAAAAGCATCAGTTTAAATTACCTCTGAGATTCCTTCCACTAGATTGAAATGAGAATGTGAGAACAATGGATTCCATTTTAAATTTTATGACTTTCATTGGGATAGCAACATCTCATCATTAATTCAAAAATAATGAAATGACAAACGCATCCTTTGTGCTAGACACTATCTTGGGAACAGGAGCATGGCCCTATAAATGTCTTCAAGGCCTTTGCTTTCATTGAGTAAGAAGATTAATATTGTAAGAGCATGAGAAAGAATTAGAATAGAGTGATCCCCAGGCAGGGAGGTCATTTTTATTGCTAGTGCAAAAACACAGATGTAAGATCATACATATCATTTGCTTATATGCTGAATCTATTAAAAAAAAGATCTAGATGAACTTATTTACAAAACAGAACAGACTCACAAACTTAGAGAATGAATTTATGGTTACTGGGGGGAAGGGTGGGGGTGATAGACTGGGAGTTTGGGATGGACGTGTACACCCTGCTATATTTAAAATAGATAACCAAAAAGGACCTACTGTAAAAAAAAATTAAAAATAAAGCAATATGAATCAAGAAAAAAAAAGATCATACATATTGTATTGTGGGTTGTAAATGCAGAAATGGAAAAAGAGTGAATGTAAATTCTATTGTAAAAGAAAACTCAGTATCTCTTTAATTTGAGGGACTAGAGCTAGACACTTCTCTTGTTTCTACCATAAAAGTATATTTCTTGAAAAAGATAGAAAGTTGTATCAACACAATGTAAATATAAATATATAAATTAGATATAAATATAAACTGTAATTTAGGTAAGAAAGTAATAGTTTTCCATTTCTGGAAATTGAAAAAATGCTTATTTTAATCACAGGGATTGTGACTTAAAATAATAAGGTGATTATTATACAGGTAGTTTATGCTTTTTGTTACTCATGCATTGAAGAATAAACTAAGTCTTAAAGATGTTATTTTTGCTCATGCTACGTTTTTATGATTCAACTTTTTGTATTGTTTTGTTCTGTTTTCTTTCTTCAAGGGCTAACCATTGCTTTTCCCAGCAGGGAGAAGAAGGCCCACCCACCAGGTCCCCTCCAGCTTTCACTAATGAGCTCCTGGGGCTGTTTACATTAGCCAGGCAAATTTGAAAAACCCCAATTGTCTCCTGGTGTTTAATCTCACAACTCAATTTGCTTCTGAAGCTGGTGTGCTTAGCAGCGGTGCCGCAATGTTTGCCTGTCCCAAAGACAAAAGATAAGAAATAAAAAAGTAAAAGACTAGGCAAAATACTCCAATATCTTAGATCACTGCATCGAAAGAGGTAATTAACGACCCTGAACAGTCACAGCCAACCTATTTTCAGTTACAATCAAGATGAAAATGTGTGTGTCAGTTATTTTCTGGAACCAGACCATATGTATAAGTCATTCACAAGCACACTTTGTAAAGCTGGTAATGACAAAATGT
Organism: Orcinus orca; assembly: GCF_937001465.1. NCBI lineage: Eukaryota > Metazoa > Chordata > Mammalia > Artiodactyla > Delphinidae > Orcinus > Orcinus orca. The sequence goes on from NC_064576.1 coordinate 22,842,154, forward strand.
ATGTGAGTAAGCAATTTCCCCCTCCCCATCAATGATAACTTTTCCTTACAGTTTATTTTAAAACATCTGTTTCTGGCAGATTTAAGAAAATATGAGTTTGGGTTTAAAAAAATCCTGCTGCTGTTAAGACAACAAAAAAAGAAAAAGTATATATTTATGTATTCGGGCTCAAAATGTCCCTCAGTTGAGCCATTTCTGAGGAAAAGCGCCTTTACCACAGGTCTCTGAGATGGTGGAGTATAAATAAAAACCTCAAAAAATAAACATCTCTGAGGTTTAAATCTGGACATGAGATGGAACTGACACTGCTATTACAAGGAAATAAAGGACTGCTAACTTTGGAGTCTAGTATTCCATTCTGCATTTAGCACAATAATTTTTTGTATATAGAAAGATTTACTAGCTTAACTATACAAATAGCATAATGTTGTCTATAAGACCCTTCACAATTTGGCCTTGATATTCGTCCCCTTTACCAAATAAAAAAAATTTTAACAGCTATAGACTTCTCAATGTTTATCAAAAACATATATCCCTTTGCATTCCTATGCCTGTGGGTCATTATTCATGATGATGATCTTGCCGTGATTGCCTTCCTTATTCTTTACCTTTTAAACTGTTACTTTATTTATTTATTATTTTATTTTATTTTAATTTTTATTGTAGTACAGTTGATTTACAATGTTGTGTTAGTTTCAGGTGTACAGCAAAGTGAATCAGTTATACATATACATATATCCACTCTTTTTTAGATTCTTTTCCCATATAGGTCATCACAGAGTATTGAGTAGAGTTCCCTGTGCTATACAGTAGGTCCTTATTAGTTATTTATTTTATACATAGTAGTGTGTATATGTCAATCCCAATCTCCCAATTTATCCCTTCCCCCCGCTTTCCCCCTTGGTAACCATAAGCTGATTTACAATGTTGTGTTGATTACTGCTGTACGGCAAAGTGATTCAGTTATACAAATATATACATTCTTTTTTTATATATTCTTTTCCACTATGGTATATCATAGGATATTGAATATGGTTCTCTGTAGGACCTTGTTGTTTGTCCATTCTATATGTAAAAGGTCACATCTGCTAACCTCAGCCTCCCTCGCCATCCCTCCCTCAACCTTCACCCTCTTGACAACCACCAGTCTGTTCTCTATGTCCATGATTCTGTTTCTGTTTCATAGATAGGTTCATTTGTGTCATATTTTAGATTCAACCTATAAATGATATTATATGGTATTTGTCTTTCTCTTTCTGACTTACTTCACTTAGTATGATAATCTCTAGTTGCATCCATATTGCTGCAAATGGCATTATTTCATTCTTTTAAAGGCTGAGAAGTATTACACTGTATATATGTACCATATCTTCTTTATCCATTCCTCTGTCAATGGACATTTAGGTTGTTTCCATGTCTTGGCTGTTGTGAATAGTGCTGCTATTGACAGAGGGGTGCATTATTTTTTTTGAATTATGGTTTTCTCCAGATATATGCTACTAGAAATACTCATATGATAGTTCTATTTTTAGTTTTCTGAGGAACCTCCATGCTGTTTTCCACAGTGGTTGCACCAACTTACTTTCCCACCAGAAGTGTAGGAGGGTTCCCTTTTCTCCACATCCTCTCCAGCAGTTTGTTATTAGTAGACTTTTTAATCATTCTGACTGGTGTGAGGTGGTACCTCACTGTAGTTTTGTAAAATCTTACTTATAATTCACATTTCTTCTCCAATTTCATCAGCTCTTTAAGCCTTCTGCTACCCTAACAGACAATATTAATGTCTACCTCTTAGCCACTTTAGCAACAGCACTAATATCAAACTTATGTTATTATTATTTATATGATAATGTATTGCCCTCTGAACTAGACACTCTATAAAGTTGTCTCTAGATAAAAGTCATTCATGTATCCTCAGGTATTCAACAGTTGAAGTGAGTAATCCAGAATCTTATTTTACTGAATTGTCTATATGACCTCTTCTTTTACCACCAAGAATTAGTTAGCATACTCATTTGTCTATTTCAAGTTTATAGTCCTGCACTTCTAATTCCTTTAAGTAATTTTTAAATGAATTTTTGAACATATCAGATGCAAGTCATTTTTGAAGCTCTTGATGGAATTAAATAGCTTTTATAAACATGGATTACAACCCTTCTCCACTTATCTCCTCTGTAAATTTTCTCTTTTAGCAAATGACCAATATTTTCATGGTTTTAGGTACAGTGCCTGGTGTAAGGTGGCCTCTGAGAAATAAAGTATGCTTTCAGTGGCCTAATTAATTATGTATTTTGCAGCAAGGTTCTGCTTATAGTTGTCTACTACATCAGGGCATTTCAAGCAGGAGCAATGTAGTTTAAGCAAGGTAATGTTTTAGATAAGAGTAAATAGAACTTAAAAAGAAGATAAACACACCATTCTAATTGAAAAATAAGGTGTCTCTATATAGTTAGAAGGAAATAAAAAAAAACACTCTTGTGAGTTAATGTAGCATACCTTTGCTTTAAATGGGAAAATATTTTTAAAAGATAAAGCTTAAGAAAGCCTTTTCACTTGAGAAACTCCTCTACACTTTAAGCATTATCTGTTATGAAATGCTGTGAGGACAAGTTTCTAGAGTAGGGGTCCCCAACCCCTGGGCCACAGACTGGTCCCGGTCCACAGCCTGCTAGGTGCCGGGCGCACAGCAGGAGGTGAGCTGTGGGCAAGTGAGCGAAGCCTCATCTGCCGCTCCCTATCGCTCCCCATCGCTCCCCACCACTCACTAGCACCTGACCCATCCCCCACCCCACTGTCCGTGGAAAAATTGTCTTCCACGAAATGGGTCCCCGGTGCCAGAAAGGTTGGGACCGCTGTTCTAGAGTACACATCAGCCTCATGTGTGTCCGTGCTTCCTGGAGAGAGATTACACGTGAAGCCCTAGGAGAAAAACTACAAAAGGAGCCACAACATGCTTCCCCAACTTGATGAGTTATTCACGTTTCTTTTTTTTTTTAATTGAAGTATAGTTGAATCTGTCCTTTCATTCGCATCTTATAAATACTCGAGTAAGCCTAGTTTTATGTTAGAATAAGATGATATTTTCTTAGCCACAAAAAGAGGATTATGAGTTCATGAACTTTTGCACCTTCGTAAATATTAAGCCTAGGAATTTAAGCTGATGAGTCCCTAAAGTGAAAGAATGTACACGTAGATCTGTGTACCTCTGATCCCTCTTCTCAGAAGAGAATGAACTCATAAAGTTAATGATATTTAAGCTGTTTCAGCAGAGACTATGAAAAAAATGTATTTTACGTGTTATTCATTGTGCTTATATCTGTTTGTGTTTACATCTGTTTGTGTTCTTCCTATAGCTCATTAATATAGTCTTCCCAAAATGTAAATTATATTATCTAGCTAGCATTTACATTATAATTTTAGAAATAAAAGTCCACTGCTTTTTATGGGCTTAGACCCCTCATAATTGAAGCACTGTCTCTGAAAAACTAGAAAATGTGTAGTTAATCCATCTTTAAGGTTACCATGATATCCTACATTCAGTGCCTCTAGAAAAATCTGTGGGATAATCCCTAAACTCTCTGGAAAACTACCTCTAACTCTGGAAACAATATATTTGAGGAAATTCATCTAGGTTCCCATTAAGCAGCTGGAGACATTCATGAGCCAAGATTTCTCTCCCTTGAGAAAATTCTGTTCCACATCAGGGGTGACAATGGTTCATCTACTCAATTATTTGGATAAGTAGAGACAAAATAGACATCTGAGGCAAAAGACCGGAGTTCAATCCAAACCCCTCCACTTACTGGCTTTGGGCAATTTTCTTAAGCTCTCTGTGCCTCAATTGATACTAGGATTAATTGCTTTTAAAAAATGATTTGTTATAAAAAGTACTTGCTAATCATCCTAAGATAATATGGTTGTGTAGTTCTTAGCTTTCTGCCCTTTTTAGGAGAGGTCAACACTTTAACAGGTAGAGGTTCCGTTCTCTGTGACCTATGCCTTGTAACTGTTAATAGTACCCTGGGTTTATTGTTATAAATATTGATGCCAATAAGTGAAATATGTCAGACAGGAAATATTGCATGATCTCACTTAAATGTGGAATCTAAAAAAACTTGAACTCATAGAAACAGAGAGTAGATTGGTGGTTGCCAGAAGCTGGAAGTTGGGGGCAATGAAGAGATGTAGGTCAACAGGTACAAACTTTCAATTATAAGAAGAATAAACTCTGTAGATCTAATGTATAGCATGGTGACTATAGTTAACACTTTACTACATACTGAATATTTGCTTAGAAAGTAGATCATAAATGTTCTCACCACACACACACACACACACACACACACACACACACACAAACACACACACACACAGAGAATGGTTACTATCTGAGGTGATGCAAGTGTTAACTAGCATTGTGGTGGTAATCATTTCATAATATATACGTATTCCAAATCATCACCTTGCCCACCTTAAATTTATACAAAATTAATTTGTCTGTTGTATCTCAATGAAGCCAGTAAAACAATAAAAATAAAGACACCTTTAAAAAAATATTGATACCAGTCTCTGCTTTAAGATTTAGACTTAAAAGATTACCCAACCCATGGAGGAAAATTGAAAATAGTTATCCACTTCCAATAGATTTCCACCAATGAGAACTTTGCCTTAATTATGCAATATTTTCAAAAATATAGGTTTATGTGTAAACCAAGGTTAATTCCAGAACATTGAAGTAACATTATTGAAATAGCCCCAAAGTGGAAACAGCCCAAGTACAATATACATCAGCACAAGAATAAATTAATTGTGATGCATCACATAAAAGGGAATGCTATTCAACAATAAAAAGGAACACTTTCTGAAACATGAAGAAAAGATAAAACCATAATGAGCAAAAGAAGTCAGTCACAAAAAGCTATACACAGAATGTTTCTATTTATAGGAAGTTCTAGAACAGGCAAAGCTATTATTCTTAGAAATCAGAATAGTGGTTACCCAGAGCAGGAGAATACGGTTGATTGAAGGGAGCAGAGGGAACTATCTGGGGATAAAGCAATATCCAATATCTTGATCTAGGTGGTAGTTATAGGAAGGTACACATGTGTTAAAGTTCGCAAAGCTCTGTCTTTATATTTGTGCATTTAACTGGATGTAAATTATATTTCAAGAAAGTATTGATTATTTCATTATCGTAGATAACAAGGTAGAATTCAAAATTGAATAAACATTATTATTATTAACAGGGCTCTGGCCCTACTATTTAAGAGCAGTTGATCTCATTTTTGCCCTGCGAGGAGTTGTATACTTAACTATTCCTCCTAATGTATGCACTTATATGAAAGAGCCATTACGGTAGTAAGAACTTGGAGGCATTCTAACAAATGGGATTTACCAGGGCACCTCCCTTTAGTTTTTCTAGTTATTCCCATCAAATGTTCTTCAAAGTAAATTTTGTTTACTTCAAAGTAAACAAAATTACAAACTAGTCTTTGACACTAATTTCAGTAACTACCAGAAATATTTCAAAATGCATGGAAGTGTGGTTGGCAGTACTCTCTCTACCCCTCATTCATTTATCCATTCATTTATGTCAGGCTTATGAGCAACTGTTCAGTTATTTGCTCTTGGAGGACAATTTTCACCATCTATGGATATTAATAATTATTTTAAAAATAAGAACATATAGTGATATGCTAGGGAGGGAAAATATTGCTAGTTCCATCTCATAGAATGGTTTTATTATGTGCCTCTTTTTATGGCAATAGACAAAACGTTCAGAAATATTGAGGTAGAATCTATATGGAGTCCATATTTAAATATTTTGTCAAAATTATTTTTAGTATTTTTTCATAGCAACATAACTGTACTTTCCAGTAGAATATAATGTAACTCATTGTCTTAGGTGTAAATATAGTAAATTCTAAAATGTTACATTAAGAGCTGGGAATAAACATCTTAAAATTCCTGTGAAACTTATTCATTATCTGTATTTCCCTTCTTTTTGTAGTTCTTTTATTGTCTTTGCCCATCTTAATCAGTTTAGCCAAAATAATTATCAGGACAATTTCCTGGCATTTTGATTATATTGATATAGATGATGAAATTTGGAGTTGATTGATGTATTCGAAGATGAAACTCAAAAACTAGAACAGAGTTGAGATTTTTTTTTTAATTTCAATTTACTTGGGTAGCAAAGATGCAATTTTATGTACTGAATAATAAATATCAACAAGTATGCTTTAAAAAAAAATAAACTGAAGGGGAAATCTAACATAACTCCCAGTGATAGAAAGGGCAGATGACCAATTTGGAAAGCAAGGAGAATGCAAACACCTTTCACGTTTTGATAAGAGGCTGTTTATATATTGGAGGTTAAGTAATGTTACTTTCTCTTAGTCTGCCTATGGATAGTCTATCAGTTAGAATAATATGTAATACTTATTCATACCATTAATATGGCTTATTGAGATTCAACACTGTGGAATGCTCAGATGTAATCAATAGAGATTGCACTTTGTTTTCTTATTTTATAAATAGACTCATCATATTTTTTAAAAATTGGCATCCTCTGTAATTATAATAAAGTTGCAAGTGTGTGTGTGTGTCTGCATGAACCCTCAGTAAGGGATGTATAAAACACTTCCAAGTAAATATGCAAATTAAAAGCATTTTAAAACAATGACAGTTTAACATGTACTTAAAAGGCAAATTAGGTGCAATGTTCCTGAAAAAATCCGAAAAGGTAAAAAGGAGTACCTAAAATGGCATTAATAAATGCAGTTGCAATCACCAAGCTGTTTTAGGGAACTGTAGTCTCTAAAAGTTCTAGATTATTTTTCTTATGAATCAAGATTCATCTTCTGTCTCCTGGAACCTAGATCTTTCATGTAATCCTTCTTTGTCATTATTGTTACATCTCTTAAGACACTTAAATGTAATTTTAACTATATATATATATATATATATATGTATATTTAATCCAAAAGAATATGAACTGTCAATTGCAATGAATATTCCATTATATCTATAGCTTTAGGATCTACTATAGAGTCTGGGTACAGTAAATGATTAATAATATGTTAATAAAAAATAGCCATTAATAGATTCTTTTTATAAAGGAGTGTAGGACACATCTAAAATAAGAAAATATTCAGAAATATTCATAAGTACCTTATTATTGAGAGTGAGAGAAACCCTGCATTCACAATAGAACACTACTTGTGCCTTAAAACTGAATATTTCCTTTCAATATTTGAACATCATACAAAAACTCAAACCTTTATACAGAAAAACTTCAGCTGCCTTCCTTACCCAATTCTACACCAAAACAAGTCTCTCCGAAATCCGTTACTTATTTTATTTTTGCATTTTAAAATAATATATTTATACTGCCTTTTCTCAGTTAATCAATTTTAGACATTAAATTATAGTTATGGAATATATCTCATCATCATACCTCTTCTATTTTTTTTTTTTTTTTTTTGTGGTACGCGGGCCTCTCACTGTTGTGGCCTCTCCCGTTGCGGAGCACAGGCTCCGGACGTGCAGGCTCAGCGGCCATGGCTCACGGGCCCAGGCACTCCGCGGCATGTGGGATCTTCCCGGACCAGGGCAAGAACACGCGTCCCCTGCATCGCCAGGCGGACTCTCAAGCACTGTGCCACCAGGGAAGCCCCATTATACCTTCTTGTTTCCAATACTATACTATTATTTTTGGTTAAATCATCATTCTTTGATTATCTTATTAGGACTATAAATACTCCTTACTTCTGAATCATGCAGTTGTCTCCTTTTTTTAATTTGTTTTTAATATTATGTTCTTCCTTGACTTAATTTTTGCTTTACTTCTTTACTTTTAATTGCTTAATATTACATATTAAGTGCGTAAGTGAATAATCATCGCCTTTATGTTGCTGTAGCCAGAGAGATATCCCCATCTTCAATTTAATACCAATAATATTGAAATGATCACATTCGTAAACAGGTATCTCTGCCAGATCTTCGAAGTTTTGAAAACGGGAGCATTATTCCACATGGCCATGTGGCTTGAAATTAACTTTTATTGTTTGTGTCAAGTAGAAGGCTTTTGATTGAAAGTAACAGAAACTCATTCCAAACTGGTTTAAGCCATATTAAAATTTACCAATCTTTATAAGAGGAAATTGCAAAGCTGGGCCATAGTAGGGTTGTCTGCTGTAGTGGTAGAGTAGTTTATCGTGTTATCAAAGATGGTTGACAATCACAGAAATCTCTGTCAAGTTTTATTAATACTTCCCGATTTTCTAGTCTACTTGGACATGGGTTCACAAGCAGATAGGTTGTGAGATATTTCCTGGTGGTAAATACTGTGCTATGCTCAAAATTTTCTCCTCCTTTCAGGTCAAAGCTTTTCTAGTTTGGATTACATTATTTGTATTTTCTATTGCAATAAGAACTCTTCAAATTTCTTAAGTTTTCACAAGAAATACTTAAACTTATCTGAATCCAAGGATAATTACATTTTTTTTTTTTTTAAACACCCTTTGGTTGTATCTGGAGCAACTGGACAAACCCTGCAACATGAACATCTTTGAGAAGCACTCTTGTTTCTTTTCTCATGGAGAAAAAATATTAGGACTGTAATAAGTATTTATTAAAATGGAATTAAGCAAAACTCACAGTGGAAAAAGCTGGCTAATCATTTTCACATGTTTGACAACTTCAGGTCATCCTTTACATACCTGCCAGACATTCTAAGCACATTGATCCTGCAATATCACTGCTTAAACAACACCTTCTGTAACTATCATTGGCTTAATATAATCTCAAGATCCTAATAGCTTCTCTCAAAGATCATTTCTACTTTCTTAGAAAGTCAAGAGAACTTCCTATGTGCCATTTATATTATAATGATGTATTGCTTTGTGTGATGTTTATTTGGGTCATTTTTTCCTTTCAAACTCAGTGGCAAACTTCTTGAGATTGGGCACCACATCTTATAAATCTTTGTATTCCCTATAGAATCCACCATACCTTTCATTCGTCAAATACTTAATATTTGTGGAATAAATTCATTTTAAATATGAATGAAGACCGGCAACATCTAATATGCTTTTGGGGAATGATTGACTTTTTAAAATCTTAAAGGTCATGTTTCCCCACATTGGTTATATTTTGTAATTTATCAATGCTTACTGACACCAGGCAGCTAATGTGATTTTTGAAAAGTAGACGATAGTGAACTTCACATGGGAGTTAATTCAGATGTTTCAGGCATCAAGCTATATTGAATGTGAAGTCATTTTCTTAGCTTATTTTAACTGTGTGAGATAACTGCACATTTGACAACACATATTAAGACTGGAACTCTCAATGATAGACAGCTTTTCTTTTCTTTTGGTACAATCACACCCTGTGCAATATCCCCTATGGCTTATAAACTTTCAGAATCATATACTAAAACTACAGAGGCACATACAAACATCTTAAGTTTACTCTTAGGCTGTATTAATTTTGTTGACGTTTCTTTATTTCATGAAGTATATGAACCTTCGTTTTAATCAATATGACTTTATCTATGTCTTTCTGATTTAAAACCTGAACTGATTCACTTATCTAAGCTTAGAAGTATACATTCTTTTTTTTTTTTTTTTTTTTTTTTGCGGTACGCGGGCCTCTCACTGCTGTGGCCTCTCCCGTTGCGGAGCACAGGCTCCGGACGCGCAGGCTCAGGAACCATGGCTCACGGGACCAGCCCACTCCGCGGCACGTGTGATCTTCCCGGACCAGGGCACGAACCTGTGTCCCCTGCATTGGCAGGCGGACTCTCAACCACTGCGCCACCAGGGAAGCCCAGATGTATACATTCTTTTCCTCTCTCCCTCTCCTCCCCCTTATCCTTTCCTTTCCCCCTCTAATTTCCCTCTCCTTCTCCCTCTCTCTCCCTTCTCATCCCCGTACTTCAAAAATATAACCCTTGATTAAATTATGTAAAATTGATCCAAATATAATTAAAGTGATTCACCAAAAATACAGACAGCCACCATAGAGATTCAGAGATTCTGGGGAAAACAATGAGTGACTCAAAGCCATGGGAGAGAGACAGTCTTCAGCATGAGACACACCTTTGAATATTACAGGCTACTCATAAGCATACATGTGTAACTATTTTCCTGCATATAAAGTCTTCCAGAAAGGAATGTGTATATTATATAAAACAAAACACCTAGGTAAAAATTTTAAAGGCTATTAATATAATATATTGAAGATATAGAATTGTTCCACAGGATAATTCTAGTCCTTTGCCCAGTTCAAAAATTTATTCTACTTTCTGTTATTATCTATTTTTAAAGCATCCAAATAGACTCTGAATAACAGATCCATTGAGAAACAAAATGCTTGCCTTGGCAATATGGAATGTTCTTTTAGAACTCAGCAAATTACTGCCTTCTTTATAATCACCTAAGAAACACACTGCACATCCAAGGTTATACAATTCTCTGCCCCTTGAAGTCCCTCTGTGCCTTTGCCCTGCCATCTGGGAATTCAGTAAGAGATGAAAGGGCCTCTTTTGGCACTGGCCTTTGAACAGTGACACTAATCCCTTCATTTTGGCTTCAGAACACTGTGTAGTTTAAGATAATAAGGGCATTCTTTCACATTTTATTGGCAATATTGTCAAAGATCCTGAGTATTTCCATAGTAGTTATTATACATATATATATGCAGATAGATTAAATATAGAACTTACAGTGCCAAAAAGCCTATGTCTTCTGAATATGGAGTTTATGATATTCATAATAATCAGTGACTACATTTACATTGCTAGCTGTCCTTATATTTTGTAATAATATTAGCAATGCTTTGTAATGAACAGAATGGTGTGACTGAAAGATACAATTTGACAGAAAACACTTCTACATTATGTGACTGGAAAAACAGCTTGACTCGTTTGATGGGACAAGAATATTAATGATATTTTCATTATGTAGAATCCTACATTTTATATACTCCTGCTAGTAGGTGACATCTGCCTGGAATAAACTTTAACAAGTGGTTATATATTTCTAAAGTCACCATACATACTAAATTTTGCAGAAAATCTCAGAAGAGATGATCAAAAAGCCTAGAGTTGAAAAAAATTACATTAGCGAAATTGACGGCAAGGTTCAAAAATGAAGATTCTCCTTTTAATAACTGAAACTCTTTCTAGTTTAGAAAAAAATTTGAAAGTTTATGCTTTCATAATTTAAGAGGGTACAAATTTTTTGATGAAAGGAAATAAAAAATGTTTCTCCTTATCATCATCACCATAGATCAGCTTTACCTAGTGTTTACTGTGTGCCTAGTACTGTTTTTCATGTTTTACGTGAATTCTCATACTTAATTTCATAACATTCCTATTATTACCTTAATTCACATGAAAACATTAAGACTTAGGGAGGTTAAGTAGCCTGATTTCACAGCTAGTAATAGGACAGGCTGAGACTCCACCTCTAGGATTCCTTCATAAAGCTTGAGTTATTGACTACTACACTGTATTTATATGTTTACCCCAGCAACACTCACAGTGTCAGCCACGGAAGAGTTACTGAGGAAATTCAGTTTAATATTTTAATTGCACAAAAGGGTAAAAATGAAAATTAGTGTGGTTAATATAAGAAACAATGGCTAATGTGGGACTGAGGTAGAGGAGTGTTTTGTGGGTGTTCATAAGACAGAAAGTCTCACAAATATTCCACAACCCGAGATTAACTTGGTAACAGATTTCATCCAAAAATGCAAATAAGTCCCTCCTCTCAAGGATTAACAACCTGAGTTTAAGTTTCTTAGACATTCACACTTTTGTCTGATAATTAGATTGTTTAACACTTAGGAAAAATTGAGATTCTTATGGAATGAGAGAGTGAGTTTTTGGTGAGGGGAGGGCAAGAAGTGTTAATTGCACAGATGGTTCAACTGGGATGACACTGTGGGGTCCTTTAACCAATTAATGTAATACAGTCATTCCTCGGTATCTGCAGGAGATTGGTTACAGTATATATATATTCTCCTGCAGGGGCAAAGACTGCTCACATTGGGGACGCTCTGTGTTAGGTCACATGTATACAGCCTAACAAGTTGTGACTTCTTGGAAACAACAGATAAATCAAATAATGACAAATTGTGGGAGTGGGGCTTAAAGGAGCTCCTGCAGCATTCTGCCTTCTCCAATGTCTGCCAACTTTCTAATTCTATCATGACTGCAGGCTGTTGGTTTTAAAGACCACTGTAGAGGCAGAGGGATGGGAGTAAGACAAGTAAACATGTCATAAGCTCACTATTCCTACCAAGTTACAGTTGATTTTCTTGAAAAAAAAAAAAAAAAAGTACTCCAGAGTTTTGCAAGACTTTGGTTAATTTCCAGATTAGTGAAAAACTGAATTTTCACAATTGTTGCCAGTGTTCTCATTACTTTTATAGAGAAGATAGTTTTTAGAAGTGGTTACTCTGCCATTTTCACTGTCTTTTTTCTTCTCTCTTTTTTAACTGTTTAGATGAGTTAATATTGCTTTATTAAGAAATTCATTACTAACTCTTAGCTCTAAAAGAATTCCTCAAAACATATTATTTAAAAGTGCATAGAAATTATTGTGCTCTTAATATTTGTAATTAATTGTGAGGTTAGGGCTTAATATCTGTATGCTCCATGGTTATAAACTAGATGAAGACATTGCTTTTCTTGCTTGTTGATGTATAATCAGTATAAGTACAGTGTCATTCACATAATAGGACTGTAGTAAGTATTTTTGAATTAATAAGGGAATAGGTGAATAAATGAATTTGAGCTTCACTTAAAAGAATGTAAGTATGCTCTATTTGAATCACTAGGACACATCAGGAGTTAAAAACTTGGAATCAATTCAACAAAAATATACAAAGTCAGAATGGTAATTTAAAGATAATAGTCAGCATAGGCTAGATCTTGTAGCAGTTACTAACAAACCCAGAATTGTAGTGGGAATACAACAATAAAGGCTTTTCTCACTCCTACCAAATGTCTATCAATGTTCATTTGTTGTTCTAATCCATATCATCTTCATGTTAGAACTCAAGCTGACAAAGGAGCTTTGATCTTCAACCTTGCTACTTTGTATGAAGTAGGGAAAGACATTGCTAACCACATAGGACTTTTAAAGCTACTCTTAGAAATGTAACATGTCATTTTGACTCACATTTAATTGACAAAATAAGTCATAAAATCAATCCTGATTCAAGTGGACAGGCATGAATAATCCTCCAATAAGGAAGGGTACAAAAGTCATATGAGCAAGCTGGCTCTCAGTGGGACAGGATGAAAATAATCTTCTGCAGAGAGAAAGAACATATATGTGTGAACAATAATATAACCTACCAGAATAATACTGCTCCCCAGTCTAATGTTAATTCTACTAAACCACACTAGACTTGATTTTACTATGTTTTCAAGCAGATAAAGAAAATTAAACTTCAGTGGCTTTTCTTTATGATGGTAACATGTTAAAAATTGGCCTACATAATGATAGTTCCATTACTAGTAATGTTTAATAACTGAGCTTTAAAGCACATATTTACACAGTGACTCTACTATATATAAAGGCAATTTACGACAGAGATTTGTTCACAGTTCATTAAATAGCTGTTCAAAACTGGTTTGAAACTTTCCAAAGCATGTTTAAGATTTGTAGAAATGACACCTTGAATATAAAAGTAAAATAAAACATTACTTTGACTCCTGATGTATCTGGAATGGAAACAAATCAATCACCCACACCTGAAGTACAAGATGATGTTTAGTGCTGAGAAAGACTGCTTAAAAATATTGTCTGACAGGCATATCATGATCATTTTTTTCTTTTTTCAAAATAAAATATTTCCAAAATTAGCAGTTCAGAGAGACCTTAATCAACAGCATTTTAAAAACTGCCCCATATTCCTTGGAGTGCATGTTTCTTTTGCAGTCTGATAGAAAAAAATCAGAGTAGGACACACTCTGGACAATAATTTGAATGTTTCATTTACAAATGATATTTTTTTGTATAAGCATTTTCTAAACCTTATTTTTCATGTTCTTGGTGAAAGGAAACAGATCAATCAAAAATTTCTCTTGGGTCTTGCATTCTGCTAGGTGATTCAAAGGATACAATTGACATATATAAAATAATTCCTACCCTGAGGTAGCTTACAGGTAGGCTGGTAATTTAAGACAAAATTAAACAATTAAAAATAAATAAATTCTAAACTCTAGTGTAAAATTCTGGTTGGAGATAACAGTTGCAAGTCAACGCTCAAAATCTTTTTACTCTAAGCCTTAATTAATGGGATTAGGTTAAAATAATAATAATACATATATTATATACAATAATATATAATTATATACATATATAATATAGTTTTAACCTAACCTCTTTATTTTCCCATATATCACACATATTATATATAATTATATATGCATAACGTGTATATTATATATACAGAAACATATATATGCAAGATACCAACATTAATGACATACAAGAATGGAAAAAAACTTTAATGTATAGCTTATGACACTCTTGGAAACTTCTGTTTCAGCCCCAGAAAAGTTCCAGTAAGCAAGAGGAGTAGGTATTTAACTTCAAACTTGAGACAGTAAGCCAAGAGGAGAGAATAACTTGAAAATAAATAAAATAGCACATAAAAAGTTTAAAGGATTAAAATCATATAATGACCTCAACACAAAAAAGTAATTGAAAAATGTTCACATCTATCAACAAGAATTCTTAACTAACCAGAAATAGGAGATTTCTTTAACGCACTAAAGAGAACCCTCAAAAATCTATTGCAAATATCAAGGTTAATTATGAAACAATGAAAACATTGCCCTTTCAAAAGAGCAAGAGATTGGTGCCTACTATAGCCAATGCTATTCAATACAGCATGTAAGTCCTAGCTAGATAAACAGTATAAAATAATAATAAAAAAATTTCAATAAAAAGAAAAAGGTAAATGGATTGAGAAAGAAAAGTATTTTGTCATTTTTCCAAGTGACATTATTGCCTACTTTAAAAAAACAAAAACTTCTCTGATGATTTATTACAGTGAATAAGACAATTTTTCAAGATAGTTGAAATTCAGAATACAAACTTCAGTTAAATTTTGGCACACCCACAACAGTTAAAACTATAATTTTCAAAAATACGTCATAAAAATATAATACCTAACAGTAATTATAAGAAAAAATATAGAAAACTTTTATGGAATATTCTATGAATATACGATGGTCATGGATTGGAATACAATGTCGTAATGATATTCAGTCTCTCTGAGTGAATCTGTAATGTTGATGAAATCTCAATCATAATACAAAAACTGTCAGTGTGTGTAAAACACTACTAGTTGTCTCTAAAATTTCTGTTAAGGGGATATGGGGATATATGTATATGTATAGCTGATTCACTTTGTTATAAAGCAGATACTAATGCACCATTGTAAAGCAATTAGACTCCAATAAAGATGTAAAAAAATAATAAAATTAAAAGAAAATAAAATTTCTGTTAGTATTGAATGTTCAAAGAACAGCAAAGATACTATTAGATAAGAAAAAGCTTTGTGGGGCTTCCCTGGTGGCGCAGTGGTTGAGAGTCCGCCTGCCGATGCAGGGGACACGGGTTCATGCCCCAGTCCGGGAGGATCCCGCATGCTGTGGAGCGGCTGGGCCCATGAGCCGTGGCCGCTGGGCCTGCGTATCCGGAGCCTGTGCTCCGCAGAGGGAGAGGCCACAACAGTGAGAGGCCCGTGTACCGCAGAAGGAAAAAAAAAACTTTGTGAACATATGGAGAATTCTCTTAAAATACTATTTAGAAATAGTCCCATAAGTAGAATAGATGGGCCAGTAAACAGACACACTTTTAAATGCACACCTATAGAAGGACTTTAATAGATTTTCAGATCAGTGCCTGAAAGAGAAATATTTAAATAAATAATGCTGGGATAATTAATTATCCATGTCAAAAGAGAAAAAGAAAAAAAAGAGAGGAAGGGGAAAAAGGGAGGAGGGGAGAAAGATAGGAAGGAAATGAAAAAAACAGATCTTGAATTCATACCATAAACAAAAGCAGTTCTATATGCATTAATGGCCTAAATGTAGAAGATAAACTATGAAACTTTTAGAAGACAATTTGGTGAATACATTTACAATTTAATTGTGGCACCTTGTATTTAAGTAAGTTATCAAACCCAAGAAAAAAGTGAAATTTACAAATTCTACAACATTTGAAATGAAGTATATCTGTTTATCAAAATAGATTTGCTACATAGGTTATAAGTAAAATATTAGTATCCAGAACATACAAAGAATCCCTATAATTCAATAAGATTAAAAAAATACTCAATAGAAAACTAGGTAAAAGTAAGGTACAAAAATTTCACAAGGAGGGGAGAGAAAAATGACCCTTATAAATAAAAATATATGTTTTCTCCATAGTAATGAGGAAAATAAAAATTAAAAGATGATGTTTAGTGAGATATTCAGTATAAATTCACACACATTACTAAACAAACATTAAAAAGTCAACACCAAGTTTTATGAGGATGACTCATCCCTTGCTGCTTGGATTGTTCATTTGTGGAACCACTTTGGAAAACAATTTGGTATTCTCTAGTATGTTGAAAATTGTCATGTCCTCTCCCACTGATTTAATTATTAGATATGTTCCCTAAGTAATGCTTGAATTTATGCACAAGGAATCTTGTACAGAAATGTGAACAGTAGCATTGTTCCTAAAATCAAAAAGCTAGAAATAGTTCAAATATTCATCACAGTAGAATATAAATGTTTTAATATATTTGTACAGTAGCACAAAACAATGAAAGTAAATGAACTGCAGCTTTTGTTATCAATATTGATAACCCCTGTAAACATAATGTTGAGTGAAAGAGTAAGTTGTCAAGAAATGAAAATTGTTTTCTTCAAATTTAACAGATTAGTGGTTAGTGATTGTATACAAGCTAGAGGATGTGGTCAGTGAGAGGAAAAAACAGGGCTACTGGGATAAGATAATCCTATTTTTTAATTAGGTGGTATGTCTGTATGCACACCCACATATACACACATGCATGTATGTGTCTTTGTGTAGTTACTTTTCTTTTACTGATTTTTAATGTACAAATACTGTTCATAAACCCTTTTGAATACTATCTTATATGAATATTTTAATAGTAAATAGTTAAAAGTGAAGAAAATATATAAACTTTTTAGAAGACTGGAGGAAAATACCTTTATAAACTTGGAGTAGGAAAAGATGTCTTAAATAACGCAGAGCACAAAACAAAAGGAAAAGATTGATATATAAATTATGCTATACTTAAGAACTAGTGCTTCTCTAAAAACAAAATTAAAAAACTGAGACACAAACTAGAAGAAGATATTTATAAAAGCACATTTCTAAAAAGGAGTCAATACATAGAATATATAAACAGCACCTAAAATCTATTTTAAATAAAAATTGGCAAAGATGCATATTTCCTTCAAAATAGAACATAATGCAGCCAAAAAACAAACTATAAGTTCTGATAAGTGGTGCATATTAACCAAAGCAACCAAGGAAATTTTAAAGTAAAAAAGGATAAACAAACAAGAGAAGTGTTAGTCTCTCCAAGAAATAAAATGAAGACAATTCCAAGCATTCAACATTGAAAAGGAAAAGTACATGTAAAATGAAACAAAAGGAGGGACTTCCATAGCTTTTATGGATATTAGAAGGATAATAAAGGCATGCCATAAACAACTAGATAGATACTAATTATATAACCTAGATGAAATGGACAAATTCTTTAAAAGACAAAAGGCATCAAGGCTGACAAAGAAGAAATAGACAATATGCCTGTATCTATTAAAGATATTTAATCAATAATTAAGAGCCTTCCAAAACTGAAAAGCCCATGCGGGTTCACTGCTGAATTCCACCAAACATCTAAAGAAGAAATTATACCAATTCTCTAAAATCTCTTTCAGGAGGTAGAAACAGAAGCAATACTCCCTAATTCAGTCTGTGAAACAAGCTCTACCCTAATAACAAACCAGACAAAGATATTACAAGAAGGGAAAACTACAAACAGTATCTCTCATGAATATAGTGGCAAAAACCCTGAATAAAATATTAGTGAATCAAAACCAACAATGTATAAAAATTATATACCATGACCAAATGGGATTTATCCTAGGGTATGCAAGCCTGGTTTGGAAAAAACTTTGACCAAATTTACCACCAATTTATGATTTAATAAAAGAAAAAGAAATTCTCAGTCAACTAGGAATAGAGAGAATCTTTCTCAACTTGACAAAGAATATCTATAAAAACCTACAGCTAACATCATACTTAATGGTGAGAAATATGAAGCTTTCTCAATAAGATCAAGTACAAGGCAAAGATCTTTCACCACTCCTTTTCAATATCATACTACAAGTCCTTGCTAATGCATTAAGACAAGAAAAGGAATAAAGATAAACACACTGGGAAGAAAAATTTTTTAAAAAATATTTGGTTATGGGTGGCATGATTATCTATTTAGAAAATATGAAAGTACCAACAACAAAAAATTCCTGGCACTAATAAGTGATCATAGCAAGGTTGCAGGATTCAAAGTTAACATATAAAACTCAATCGATTTCTTGTTAACCAGCAACCAACAAGTGGAATTTAAAATGAAAAACACAATACTATTTATAATAGCATCTAAAAAATGAAATAATTAAGTATACATTTAATAAAATATGTATAAGATCTATATGAGAAAAACTACAAAACTCTGATGAGAGTAACTAAAGAACTAAATAAATGGAGAGATATTTCATGTTCATGGATAGGAAGGCTCAATATTATCAAGATATCAGTTCTTCCTAAATGGATTTATACATTCAATGCAATCCCAATCAAAATCCCCAAAGGTTATTTTGTATATTTGACAAACTGATTTGAAAGTTTATATGGGGAGGCAGAAGACCCAGAATAGGCAACACAAAATTGAAGAAGAACAAAACTGGAGGATTGACACTACACAATGTCAAGTATAAAGTATGCTTATATATTAGGATAAAGCTACAATTATCAAAGCAATGCAGTATAAGCATATGAAAAGATGCTCCACATTGTGTCATCAGAGAAATAAAAAAATTTTAAAAATACCACTACACACCTATTAAATGGCCAGAATCCACAACACTGACAACACCAAATATTAACGAAGATGTGGAGCTACAGGAACTCTCATTCATTGCTGGCTGGAATGCAAATTGGTTCAGCCACTTTGGAAGACAGTTTGGCAGTTTCTTACAGTTCTAAACATACTCTTACCACATGATTCAGCAACTGTACTTCTTGTTATTTACCCAAAGGAGTTGAAAAATTATGCCCTCAAAAATCCTGCACAAATATGTTTATAGCAGATTTATTGATAATTGCTAAAACATGAAAACAACCAAAATGTCCTTTAGGTGAATAGTCAAATAATCTATAGTGCATCCAGACCAGACAATATTATCCAGCACTAAAAAGAAATAAACTATCAAGCCATGAAAAGACATGGAGTAAACTTAACTGCATATTATTAACTGACATAGCCAATCCGACAAGGCTACGTACTGTATGATTCCAACTATATGGCAGTCTGGAAAAGGCAAACCATGGAGACAGTAAAAAGATCAGTGGTTGCACAGGGTTGCGGGTCAGGAAGGAATATATAGGCAAAGTATAGAAGATTTTTAGGGCTATGCAAGTAATACTGTAATGATGGATGCATTTCATTATACATTTGTCCAAACTCATAGAATGTACTACAGCAAGTGAACCATAGAGTAAACTATGTACTTTGGGTGATTTTGATGTGTCCATGTAGATTCATCAATTGTAACAGATGTATGGTAATGGGATGTTGGTCATGGGAGAGCCTATACATGTGTGGGAGCAGGGGTATATGGGAAATCTCTGTACGTTCCTCTCAATTTTGCAGTGAACCTAAAACTACTCTAAAAAATAATATAAAAAAAAAGAGCAATTGACTAAGTCAACACATTTAATTTTTAAAAGTTGAATAAGGAATATTGATACATAGATCTTTAGTATGTCATGTGTGTGTATATATATTTGACTAATACATATATTACTATGTAATATATATTATATATATATAAATTAGTCAATTAATTTGACTAACATAATGAACTAATCACTGTATTATATGTAAATGTAGTCATGCTAAAGAAAAATACAGGAAACCTTATGACTAATGTCATAAACTAGACATATCAAACTTACCCACCATAAACAATTTTATTTTCCTTATTTTACCAGTGCTAGCCCATCTGATTAAACAAAATTAAACTATCAGTTTAAATAATAGGCTAGAAAGAAAGAAACTGAAGACAGTTTGATTACGTGCCAGCAAAATACATGAGTATCATTTTTTAAATCTCATAAAAAATAAAAGATTTAATGTTATAAAATTAATACACAAAATAAATCATTTTCTCTTTTTTATAAACAAAATTACCTGCAAATATACGACAGATAAAAGTCTGTTTATAATTCTAAACAAAGTACACATAAAATTTGTAAGAATTGTGTAGCATCTATATATCTGTATGTGTCCTTATTTATTCTACAGAAGTATGAGAGAGAGAAAGAGAAGGAGAGAAAAGAAACATAACAATACCTCTAAAAGACATTATAAAAAGATTAAGATAAATGGAAAAACAAAGTGTTTCTGGATAAGAAAACTCAACTTATAAGGTATAAAATTCTCTTGTTAATCTATAAATTTAATTGAAATCCAATTAAAATAGCAGCAGGACAAAGTGGAGGGGTTCACTTAATAAAATGAAACTCAACTTTATCTGATAATATAAACATGATAGATTAATCAGGAAAAGTTTTTTCAAAAGTGTAATGAAGTAAAATAGTCTTAACACATGTTAAAAGACAGAAGTTAGAATAATTAACACGATTTGTTACTGTCATCAAAACATATAGATCAAAGGTACAGACAGGAGTTCATATATAACTCCAAAATATGCATGGAATTTAGTTTACAATAAAGGTGGCATTTCTACTCAGTGAGGAAATGAAAGTCAGTCGCATTTGGGACTTGTTGTATCAGCGTGTGTCTGTGTTTATGTGTGTACCTCTGTGTGTGTGTGTATGTGTCTGTGTCTGTGTAAGCTGTATTTACCCTTTATTACAAAAAAAATTTCCATCTTGTAGAATGTGCTTGTTAGAACAGTTTTTGTTAGGAAACCTTTTCCAAAGAAAGAAGAGTCCCTTCTTTTTTTTCAGCTCCTGATTAAATCTTGGCTTAATTTTAGAGTGCAGCGATACTTAAAACATACAAAAACAAATATAAGTCAAAAGGATTTTTCAACAAAGGCACTGTTATTTTTGATCAGAGTAATATTTGATATAGTAGATATTATTCTGTTGTTTTCACAGTCTTGGAAAGTGAGGCTTTCTTTTTCTCTATAAAGTATCTGAACTGTTGTCCACTCCCATGCCCCCAACTGAAAGTTTGTCCCCTTTTTAACAATCTGATTATGAAACAGTGATGACATCCAGATGTACTATTTTTCTTTTTAAGTATGATTCAAAAGGGTTGCTTTTTCTAATCTCTACTAGGTTAAGCTTCTATAATATTTCTGAAGAGAGAAAAAGATAAAATTCTGCATAGTATTACATGTTTTTTTAAATTGCATCATGCATAAATACCTCTTAGGATTTAAATATCAAGGCTTAGAGTACCCAGCTATAGGGAAAAAGTTATAGCTTATTAACTTCATTTCACTTTGTATCTTGTTTGTTTTCTTTAAGTAGAAAGAGTTACAATCCGGGAAATGAATCTGAGCCTCAGGACAGGAGTCTGCAATGTTCTCCTGGTTCACTTGGTTTGTGGGACTTTTCTAAGAAGGATACCCATCACACCCCAGAAGTCATAAGTGAAATACAGATATATCTGACTGTATAAAAATTTTAAATGCTACAGAAAAATAATTCATCAGAATACAACCAATTGACAAAGTATGCCAGTGAGAATTCTAATTTTTTAATCTATTCCAATTGACAAAGTATGCCAGTGAGAATTCTAATTTTTTAATCTATTCCAATTGACAAAGTATGCCAGTGAGAATTCTAATTTTTTAATCTATTACAGAGCTGATATAATTCAGGGAATAAACTACAAACAACTCATCTGGAAAAAGGACAGTAGATAAAAATAGTTCAAAGACAAAGGCTAAAAGAAGTTAGAAATAGCAAGAGATTTTGGATATCCGATTTTAAGAATGAAAATTGTCTTAGTTTGGGATGCTATAACAAATTACCATAGACTGGATAGCTTAAAAAACAAACATTTATTTCACACAGTTTTGGAGCCTAAAAGCCCCAGACCAGGGTGCCAGGGTAGCCAGGCTCTTGGTGAAGGCCCTCCTGCTGGTTTACAGATGGACAATTATCTTCTTGCTGGTGTCCACACCTGGCTGAAAGAGTGTTAGCTGGTTCTCTTGCCTCTGCTTATTAGGGTACTAATCCCATTCATGAAGGTTCCATTCTCATGACCTAATTATGTCCCAAAGGCCCCATCTCCAAATACCATCACATCAGCATTAGGGTTTCAACATATTAATTTTGAGGAGACTCAAACATTCAGTATACAACAGACATAAAAAAATTTTTTTCATTTATTCTATTATTAAAACTGTTAATCTTACTAACCAAGAGTTGTTGAGTATATATGTCTCCATCAGTTTAATTGCTGAATTCAGGTTAATTGTGGTGTTACTGATTGTAGTGGACAAAACCTGGAATCAACCAAAGTGACTGTCAACAAAGAACTGATAAAATAAATCATGGTACATTCATGTGATGAAAAGTTATTACGAAGATTTGCAGAAAGATTAGCGAGATATTTAAACAAGCAAAAAATAAATTAAAAGCAAAATACAAATATATATATATATATATAATCATCCATTATGCATATATCAAATTGATGGATAGATAGGTTGTTATATAGATATTCGATTGATGGCTGTATAAGTAGATATATAGATAGATAAGAGAGTGATGAAAAATGTTCTCTTTGTGGAAGGAATCGCAAAATTTAAAAAAATAAATCATATCTCTAGAGAAATATTGGGGTGGGACAGGGACATAAGGCAGGAAGAGGAGGCTTTCAGTCTTCATTTTGTCTTTTTATATTAAAAAAAATTAACCATAGAGTAAATCGTATGAGTTACTTATTGAACATTTTATTTAAAAAATATAGAGAAAAGTGCAAAACTCATAAGGGCACAACATAACAAACCCAATGACTATGAGTATACATGTTTAAACAGCAACCAGACTAAGAAATACTATCAACATCATCCCAGAAATATCCTTTATACACTGCACGTCTGTTTTTGGTTTTAACATGACTGATATTTGATTTTAATATGATTGGTAATATGTAATGCTAGGTTGGAATTCTACAACCACTGTTTTTGTTTGTTAAAGGAATATAAATTTAGTTTACAAGGAATTGAACACTTTTATGGAATCATTCTCTTAAAAGTGGTTAATTGGCATTTTATTAATTCAAAAGAGGCAACTAGTCACCAACAATTCTACAGAAACCAGAAAAGGAAAAATGAGCGTTCTTGGGTTTTGTTTTTGTTTTGTTTTGTCTTTAGATTATTTTCCTCTAGAAAAGGAAGCAATGGCCCATCTCTGCTCCCTGACGTTTGAGACAACAGCTAAGGTGTCTTGGATGACTGGGGTGGCTGGAACAGCTGGCTTGGCCATACATCTTGGGACCTGTTTCTTTATGTGATGTGTGCTGGGGCTAGAATGTCCAAGATGGCTTCTTCACTCACGTATCAGGTGCCAGGGCTGGTGTGATGGATCAGCTGGTATGATTAATAGCTACCATTGCTTTCCTTGTGGCCTCTCCAAGTAGCTAGATTGAGCTTCCACACAGCTTGGTGGTTTCAGGGAAGTTGGACATGGTATATGGTGGCTGAATTCCCACAGAGCGAGCATCCAAAAAGGCTTAGGAGAAAGCTGTGGAGCTTCTTATTAACTAGCTCCAGAGGTCCCAGAATGGGACTGGTTCCACATTGTTTTGGTCCGGCAAGTTAGTAAGATTAGTTCAGATGTAATAGGAGGAAAATTAAGCTCCATTTCTCCATGGGAGGATTAGCATAAAATCTGAAGACACTTTTAATCTAGCATGCTGGGTTTAAGAAAAATACTACAAAAATATCTTACCTTTGCAAAATTTACATTAACATAAAACCAGAGGAATACATTGACATGGACATTCAAGATCCCATATGAGTTCAAGTTTCATAGCTTAACAGTACATCTGATTCTGCTAGAAGCCAGAAGCATTAAAAATATATAACAGATAAGCCACTGGAGACAAGCTCAGTGTCTTTGGTAGAAAAATAAGTGTTTGTCCAATACTCTTTCTAATATATTTCCCTTGTCTTTTGCATCTCTTTTATATTAAACTGCTAGAGTTGAAAATATATTTTCTATAGTTTTAACTAGAGACTTCACATTTCTTAATGTATTGATATGGGGAAAGAATGTTAATATATTCATGCCTTCCAGTTATGATGTTACATCTCTCATTTACATGATGGGATAATAGGTTAAATATATCAAGTTGTCTTTTGTCTTTTTATTTTTGTGTAAATGATTTCTATCTAGTCAATCTAATGTAGCCATCAGCCATGGGATGGAGAGAGAGCATTGGAAAGGGATAAGGATTATTCCAGCAAGCTTACAAAGAGAAAGAGTTGCAATTTCTGACATTCAAAACAGACAGCTCAATTATACAGCAATAAAATAGGCTTTAAGATAGAATATTTTAAATAAGATTATTGTTCTTATTTTTTACCCCATTGAAAAATATCACAAATGAATTTTCCAGAAGAGAAAAGGGTGATATTATGGAGATAAGATATAAAGGCCCCAATCCACCCATTTCTGGATTAGAACTTTTTGCCAGAAAGGAAGCAGAGAGTGGCTGGGGAGGCTGGGCCTTAGAGACAGGCCCCAGTCTCTCTACTCTCTGTTTCTTCTGCCTGAGCTCAAACTTGGTGGACTGTCACATAAATTTAGCTCAAGTTATTTCCTTTCTTGTGTCATGGAAGGGTTTGGAAGATCTATATGGCCTGGGGGGTAAGGCAGAAAATATCTAAACTGAGAACATGGTGACAGTTCAGTGAACTGAAGCCATGGTCCAATGGACAACAAAGCAAAACTCAAAGACATCTCAGAACCATAGCAAGGTATGATAAGGCCATCCAGACAGGGAGCACCAGACAAACCATACAAACAAAATTGAGAGTCATCAAAACATGTGAACACATGTTATGTCAGTCACATATTTTAGCAGAAGGTGCAAGGCAAATGCCCAAGGATGGAACTAGTTGCACATTAGACCTTTCACTAAATAAACATTCCACATCAGAGATCAAAAGGATCTTTGACTACATCACATAGGTCAAGTGATGATGAGTATAATAATTGTCAGTTTATTTAAATCTACACCTATTCTTTGGACAGGGAGATATTGTTTAGAAAGGATCCCTGGAGGGAGGCATCAATTTAAGAGACCTAGTATTTTTACCTAAAGAGATTTAAAATTAACTTGAAAACACTAAACTATTATATCATATAAAATTCAGTTTTCTCCCCACTGTCTGGAGGAAGGTGGCTCATGAGGCTACTTATATCAATTTTAGAGAGAATAAAGGAAGGTTTTACACGTATAGAAATTTCTAAATGTGTTATTCCATTACACATACATTTTTATTCTTCACACTCTGCTATTTGTTTGGTTGTTATTTTTTGCTATTTCCATAGCTCAGCTACTTGTAAAGCTAAGGCACTTAAATTTTGATGGCTTTTATTGAATCCCTTAGCACAATGGTTTTCAAAGTGTGGCTTCTGGACTAACAGTATCAGCATCACCTAGGAGCTTGTTGAAAATGCAGAATATCAGGCTGCCCTCTATACTACTGAAACAGAAACTTGTAGGGTGGAAGCCAGATATCTGTGTTTAACAGGATCATCCATATAAGTCTCTCAAGTTGGAGAAATGTTCCCCGAGGAAAAGTTAAATTTGATTTCTATACATTGTCTTCAAAGTTTCCACAATTAGGGTCTCCTCCAGTAACTGCCATGTGCACCTGCTTTGCTGAAATATATTAAAATTAATTTTTAACATTCACACTTTGGAGTTTCAAACATGCTACTATCCCATGGCTGATTTAATTAACATTCTTCAAATTAGTCTGTCCTTAACTAATTTGGAAGAAAATGCCAGGTAACTAATTTCTGTTTTCTCAATGTCTCTTTCAATTGCTTTTTTGCTCCTCACAATATAATCCGGTTGACATTATTCTCCTATTTCCTTTACACTGAGGCTTCCTAATAAATGGGAACCTACATGCATCGTCTTTGTCCTATGCCTAGTCTCTCATCAACACTCCCAAAACCCAACTCTGACTCCACTATGCCACTTAATTTTTTAAATGTCTTACTTAAATGATAAACCAATATATCAATATGTTTTTTCCCAGATTTAATCAACTTCTATGTGACATTTGAGATTTCCCCATATTCTAGACTTTCCCTCGAACTGCTCTTTCTCAGTGTCTCAGATTTGTTTTCTTTCTAGCTCCACTTAGGAAATGGGAGTATTTCTCCGGGCTAGCTTCATCTTCGTGGCTCCCTCCTCTTCCTAATTTGCACTGACACCACTGAGTGGTCTCACATAACTTACAGTTTTAACATTTATGCAATGGTGATTCCAGAGTCTATATTTGCAAAACTGATCTCACCTCTTCGATTCAGATCCAAATATCCAAAACCTATTGAATATTTTCTTATGAAGTATCCACAGATTTTTCTCAGTCAGTGAGTCTAAAAATGTCCATGTACTATTTCTGAATTTTAAAGTACCACATATTTATTGTAGAAATACATATATTTCTATAAATAACACAAAATTGAAAGCATGAGTCACTTATAATACTACCACCCAGAAACAACTGTTAGTATGTATTCTCTCTCTCTCTCTCTCTCTCTCTCTCACACACACACACACACACACACACACACACACACACACACCTGTACTTCTTGCTTTGAAAGCATAATGTTACATTTTTCTACCAGAAATGTGACTGTTTAGAACCCCAGAGTATTTTTATTACTCGCATGCAAAATGCTGTAACTACTCATGCATAAACTTCAAATCGAGTAAATTTAGACCACTTTTGCACATGAATCTACTTCTTTGACTGTTATATGCACCTGATTGCATTTAAATTACAAAGGGGAATGTGTAGCAGGATACAGATCTTCCAGGTTCAAAGCCGGTACAACATTACCCTTGAGTTACTGGGTATGGTTTCCGTAAATATATTTTCCTTCTGGGAACCAATATACTCATTCTAGAAAAATAGCAGAGAGCTGCACTGTGACATTTAGTGAAAATTCAGTTTTGAAATGGACATGTAGCTTCAGACTATTATCTCACTTCCATGCATCTTAGATCAAGACTATTGAAAAACTGTGTTTGAAAGTCCAAATGTCAGTATAAAGTGTTTGGGTTTAATGTTATTCTGAGGGGTAGGTGTGACTATATGTAAGTGTGTGTGTATATTTATATTTTAAGAAGAAAAAAATAATACTGCAAGTATATTTTTTAACTATGGAGTAGGCATTTTTATTTTTCAATTTTTGACTGAGTTAGCTCCAAATCATCTCAAATCTAATAAATGATTTTTAAAAGTAAATAACCTCAAAATGTAACTAAATAACTTGAGACATGAAGGTAAATGCAAAAGAATCCATTAAATGAAGTGTGGGTCATTGAAGAAGGGGAGGTATTCTGGAGATCATTGTTTTAATAAGCTTCATAGAAGTAGGTGCCTCTTTAAAGTATGTGCATGAATAACTTGGATTTAAAACTTAAAGTCACCCTTTAAGTGGAAAGAGAAGTTTAAATAGGGAGCATTTTATCATATAATCTCTATGTCTCAGACTTAATTCAGTACCCAAATTGTTCATTGCATGCTTCTGGAAAAGCAGGCAAAATGCAACACAGAAAGATAAATAAGTCAGGTTACTGTCCTAAGGCAGTCTGGGGAGAAGATGAGACAATGTGTAAGACAAGTATAGTGACAGATGGGATGTAATAATCGACAAGAGAGTAAGAACAGCTCCTCCTCTGTCACCCAACTCCATGTTGCCTGAAGAGGCAGCCACCTCTGAGTAACGTTTGGATGTATAACACTCCTGCATGTCACTATTATACAAAGTAAATTGTTAGCATCCATGGAACTAGAACTGACCACCCAGCTTCAATGTGGAACAGGACCAATCCCGACAGAGTTGCATATTCCTGCTTTCCTATGCCTCAAGACATCCATCACAACCTGAGTTCTCACCTCACAACTGCTCTCTGCTAATCTGACGCAGCTCCTAATCCCTTCCTCCTAAACTATGGTTCTTTGTCTTTGGAACTTAATGTGAGTGTTAAGTAAATTTCCTTGCATCCTGAAACTCTTCTCGGAACTTTTGCTTTATCTCTTTGCCCTTAAAGAAACCTGAGTGTGCCCTGAATTCTCCCACTCCCTTTGTGGCCCTCCAAATCTGATGCTATTTATTTTATTTTATACCACATTTCCATGGGAAATGAATAGCTGTAATCTTTTACCTTATTGTAACTATCAGAGGATTAAGTCCTTCCTATCTTCCAGAGCTAAAAAAATAGCTCCATTTCTTTGAGACTTATACCATTTAGATGAACCATTTACTCATCTCCCTTGTTTCCATGATATACCAATCTCTTGCTGAGTCCCATTTACTCAGTCAAAACTTAGCTCTTGACTCAAAGTTTTACTTTTCCACAGTTGCTGTTATAATTCTTGGCAACATCAATACCCACATAGTTATTTTATTTTTTTATTTATTTTATTTTTTTTCCACATAATTATTTTAGACAGCACTTAATATTTCAGTTTCTTTGCTTACTTATGTCTAATGAAATGTCCCCCCAATTTTCTTCATCTATCTTCTCTTATAATGATACTTAGAATAATCATAATCATCAAAAACTTGACCTCATCTTCAAAATTTTAAAGGCAAAAACCCAGCCTTTAAAAAAAGCAATCTCTTTCCTTTTAGTTTGCTTTTTCAAGCACTCTCAGTTCAGCTCTTCTACCATGTCTGTCACATTCTATCCCCCATCCGTTAATCCTACCATTTGCTCATAATCCATCCATTATCATTTCCTCACCTTACCTTCTTTACTGAGCGGCTTAGATTCTATGAATCCTCAATGAATTACTCCTCAATGTGTTCTTGAATCCACATCCTGCCCTCTCATCATCATATTAGCTTTCCAAAATCCCAACTCTGAATGGACCTGAAGGAAACAAAAATATGTCCCTCCAAAATATGCCACTTTGAATTATTTTGAACTAAAGACACTTAAGAAACATCAGATGCAAGAAGGATACTCTGAACCTCCTTTTTCTTCCTGACAGCAGAAGAGTAAATGCCCATGTGAAAATCACCCTCCCTGTACCAAAAGAAGAGAAGACACTTTTATCACCAGAGATGGGGAGTTAGGGGCCAAGACATTTGTACAAAAACCTCAGTAAACTAACCGCTATCGTCCTAGTTACTCCTTCACCATTTACTACACCTAGCCCAAACCACTTTTTCTTTTCAATTCTTCACAAATGTATTGTCTCTTTTTCGAAAGATATAAAAGCTTCCTGCTATGGTTACTTCTTCAGGCCTTCATTCTCTTGTGAAAACCTCCATGGACATGTACATATAAATAAAATGTATGTGCTCTCCTCCTGTTAATCTGTTTTATGTCAGTTTAACTCTGAGGCCCAGCTGGAGATTTTAAGAGGTTAGAGGAGAATTTTTCCTCCCCTACAAACTCAAAAACAAGCCTTCCCTGAACCTCTGACCAAGCAGCTGAATCACACACTCAAGCCAACACACTAGTTTTACTTAACGTTCAGTATCCTAAGATTCAAACAGGCTGCAGCACTGTCTGATCATTCTACTATATATAAAGTAGCCAACTCACTTTCTAATTCTTGAGAAGATTATATAACATCTTCTTCTTTCTCCAAATATGTGTTATCCTACCCACCTTCTGCCATCTCAGCTCATGAGCTTGCCTCACACATTATTGAGAAAAAGGAAATTATTAGATGCTAAATCTTTTCTCTAACCTACAAATAACAACCCAAGCAAGGCCACAGTGACCTCCAAGTTGCTAAATCCAGTGTTCTCCTTTTCTACCTACATCTTACACGAATGCAACATTCAATACTCCTGACCTCTTGTTCCTAAAAACATTTCTTCTCTCTAGAATTCTGTAGCACCAGGCTCTCATTGTTATTCTTCTCTGACATTTTCCCTCTCTTTTTATAAACTCTATACATTGAAATTCCGTAGGGTTCTGTCCCATAACTCTGCAGACTTTTTATTTTCTTCATAGTACATAGTTTGCCCTTGTGTAATTTTTACTTGTTTAATGTCTGTCCCCATGTCACACACTAGTGTTGCATGTACTTAAGGTGGTTCTCATGTTCTTATATGTTTTGGTCTCTTTGTTTCTACTTTCATTATGTTACACAGGACATTACACATAGAAGATATATTTGTTTGCTAAATGAATGAATGAATAGACAGTACTACTGTGAACTTATTAAAACAGTAATATTTGTATTCCCATGGATGAACGCATAGAGGAGAGGTCAATGGTTTATCTTCTCTGTGTTTTCATAATTTTTTAGAAATAGGCTTTCAGCTGCTCTGTTCACTTATTGAAAATAATCATATCCTCTTACCACATTCTTGTTCCTACTTGAGAGCTATAACTGGCAGCTTTTTCTTCTCTATTTGAAATATTGTGCAAATGCTAAAGCTAAAGAGGTCCTTACCTGCTTCCAGCTAGAAGTGGGAGGCTCTGCTCCAAGGGACAACCTGCTTTCACTTTGGTGCCTGCAGGGCATCTGACATCATTCATTTTGATCAGGCTACTTTCTACCTTATTAGTGATGCTACGTGCTTCATGGTGCAGGTTAATTTCCTCCTACAGATCTGCATAAGTTCCCAACATTATCCTATATCTCGGCTACATATTTCTTCAGGGAATTGATCAGCATACATTCTCCCACTTGAATACTATATTTAAATTCTCTACGTATCTGTATCACAATATGCCTGAAAAAAATTCAATATGTAGAGCATGTCTGGTTATAGCCATTACCTGAAGCACAGTTAATTACTATCATTTCATGTATCAACAGTTGAAATACTGGCCTAGTTTACCTATTATTTTTGAGCAAAATATTGACAGCTTTTTATTTGTTTAAGTAAGATCTCCCTTTTCTATATCTTTGCTATCACTATTAAATATACCATGTAGAGTCAGACACAGGTAAAGATGAATTGATTTAATTAAATCTCTAATTTCATATTCTAGAGGTTTAAGGTTTTAGGTATCATGCCCTATATTAATATAAAAATGAAAGGACCTTCTGTTTGGTAAGGCATGCAGAGACTGGCATAATCCCTCTCTAAGGAATAAAGAAAATACAATTTTAAATGATTCCCTCCTATAAACAGAGTTCCAGATTCATAGCTTAAACCAATTTCACCTACAAGTAGAACCACTTTAAATGTGTTTTGTTTATCTCTGTTACTTATCTTCATTTGAACTGGTGTATGCTAATAGTTTGGTCCAAGAATATTGCTTCCTAGGTCTTGGGTTATGGCAATGAAACTGGTTGAGTTCATGTAGGAAGCAGAAACCACTGTAAGATATTTTAAGAATATTTTAATAGAAGGATGACTTGCTTATGAAACCGTTGGAAGGGCTGGAAGAAATGATCAAAGAATAGGATTCTCAGAAGGACACTTATAACAGACTCCACTTTCCAGGGAAGCTACAACCTCTGTCTAATCAGAGCTATTAGTTACGAGTTATTAGGAAGTTGCCATTGGCTTGACTGCATTACCAAGCATATCCTCTCTCTACTCTTTGGAAAGCTGGGATCAGAGAGCCACGGCCACCACAGGCACAAGTGTATTTTGAAACACACAAGCTGGTCATGGACACGAGATGCTGATCCTGACCCACTGACTGGCACAGTCTAAATCGGTCCATTGGAAAACTTCTTCAGGCAAAACCAACTCCACATCCTGGTTTTCTTGGAGAAAAGAGCTCACATAGCAAGAGGATTGCCTCTGTTTCATTTCTGCCTTCCAAGGCTCAAGTGAAAACGTTTTGAGCTTTATGCTTTCAGAGTAGGTAATGTGAGTAGATGCTACACATCACTGACCAAATCCACCTTAATTCTTTGTGAAGAAAACCAATATAAAAATGGAACAAGTGTGACAAATCTATTAAATAAGTTGATCACAAATATCCCACTTTACCAATATTATGATTTTGAAATAATTAATACACCATGTGAAGTACAGAATTAGTTCTCTATTCTTTGCATTCCTCCTATATTGAAATATTCGAATTTCCCAAGCTCCCTAGGCTTTTTCTTGCTTCATACCTTGCACGTTAAACTCCTAAAACAGCACTGTCGTTCTCTCCCTCCATCCTCTTTATTGGCCTACTTATCTGCTTCAGGAAGCTGTATTTTGTCTCCAACTTCAATTGTATTTCTCTGTCTTATATGTCCCCAAAGCTCTCATTGTAAATCACCATCATAAAAAGATCATCTATTAACTTACATGTATATTCCAATAGAGCATAACATTTTTAAAGACAGTCTTCTTCTTCCGTAGCCAGTGTGCATAGCAGGTGCTCAGTAAAGGTTATTTGAATCTATGTTCAAATGACATTTTCAGGCTTTTTTTTTTTTTTTTTTTTTTGCGGTACGCAGGCCTCTCACTGTTGTGGCCTCTCCTGTTGCGGAGCACAGGCTCCCGACGCGCAGGCTCAGTGGCCATGGCTCACGGGCCCAGCCGCTCCGCGGCATGTGGGATCTTCCCGGACCGGGGCACGAACCCGTGTCCCCTGCATCGGCAGGCGGACTCTCAACCACTGTGCCACCAGGGAAGCCTCCTCATTGTGGTTTTGATTTGCATTTCTCTAATAATTAGCGCTGTTAAGTATCTTTTCATGTGTCTGTTGGCCATCTGTATGTCTTCTTTGGAAACATGCCTATTTAGATCTTCTGCCCATTTTTTGATTGGGGTGTTTGTTTTTTTGATGTTGAATTATATGTGCTGCTTATGTATTTTGGATATTAACCCCTTGTATGTCGCATCATTTTCAAATATTTTGTTCTATTCTGTAGGTTATCTTTTTGTTTTGTTGATGATTTATTTTGCTATGCAAAAGCTTTTAAGTTTGATTAAGTTCTTTGTTTATTTTTGCTTTTATTTCTTTTGCCTTGGGAGACTGATTGGAGAAAATATTGCTACAATTTATGTCCAAGGATATTTTGCCTACATTCTCTTCTAGGAGTTTTATTGTGTCATGTCTTATATTTAGGTCATTAAACCATTTTGAATTTATTTGTGTATATGATGTGAGGAACTGTTCTAATTTCATTGATTTATATGTGGCTGTCCAGCTTTTCCAACACCATTAGTTGAAGAGACTGTCTTTTCTCCAGTGTATAGTCTTGTCTCCTTTGTCATAGATTAATTTACCATAGGTATGTGAGTTTATTTCTGGGCTATTGATCTATATGTCTGCTTTTGTGCAAATACCGTGCTGATTTTATTACTGTAGCTTTGTAGTATTGTCTGAAATCTTGGAGGGTTAAGCCTTTAGCTTTATTCTTTTCCCTCATGATTTCTTTGGCAACTCTGGGTCTTTCGTGGTTCTATATAAATTTTAGAATTATTCTAGTTCTGTGAAAAATCTCATGGATATTTTGATAGTGATAACATTAAATCCGTGGATTGCTTTGAGTAGTATGGAAGTTCCTAATGTTAATCCTTCCAATCTAAGAGCAATGGATATCTTTCTGTTTCTCTGAATCATCTTCAATTTCCTTTATCAATGTTTCATAGTTTGCAGCATATAGTTCTTTCACTTCCTTGGTTAAGTTTATGCCTAGATACACTTCTTTTTTTTTTTTTTTTTTTCCGGTACACAGGCCTCTCACTGTTGTGGCCTCTCCCGTTGCGGAGCACAGGCTCCGGACGCGCAGGCCCAGCGGCCATGGCTCACGAGCCTAGCCACTCCACGGCATGTGGGATCTTCCCGTACTGGGGCACGAACCCGTGTCCCCTGCGTTGGCAGGCGGACTCTCAACCACTGCACCACCAGGGAAGCCCTAGATATACTTTTTTGATACAATTTTAAATGGGATTTTTTTTTACTTTCTCTTTCTGATATTTCCTTGTTAGTGTAGAGAAATGCAACAGATTTCTGTATATTAATCTTATATTGTTTGGTTTTGGTTTTCTTTTTTCTAATTTAAACATAACCCAGGATAGGGGAAGTGTTTTGTCAGGATTAGATAATTGCTGAAGTTGTTTGATGGATCCATGAAGGATCATGATGCTATTCTTTCTCATTTTGTATATGTTTGGAATATACTATGAAAAATATTAAAAAGAAGTGTGCTAAAATTTAAGCACACACATACTTCAAAATGTCAGAATAGAATCCATCAGACATTATGTTCCCAAACACTGAGGAAGCAATCTAAGACCTTTTTATTATTTCTTACTGCTAAGTATATAAGTATATAATAATATAAAAATAATGATTTTAAAATATTTGTATCAAATATTTCAATATGTATCATAATATTTCAATACTTTTCATTAGATTTATTTTAAATAAACTGTTTTAGAAAAATTTAATGTTAAACAATAATGGCAATATAAGGAGAATATTTTGATTCTTATGTCATTGACAAAACACTTGATCTAACATTTCTTGTGTTTTTGTCTTGAGAGAAATTATTTGTCATTAATAGTTAATACACTGGAAAAAAAGGTTTTGCAAACTTCATTAATAGTGAAATGATTTCTTCAACAAAATCTTATATGGAAGTTCAAAATGTAAAGGAGAAATTAATGGCATTAATATAGCTGAAATAATCACAGAAGACGAAAACCTGCTACCATGGTTAATCCCCAGCCACCCAAGGCAAATTCTGACGATGAGATGCAGTAAAATCAATTTATACTCCTTACTCCTTCTAGGTTATGAGTGAAAAGAGGTTTTTATCTCTACATTTTTGGGGTAATATATTGAAGTTTATGAGAGACAACTCACTGTTATAAATGTTTTATGTTGTACATAGAAGTAAATATGCCACGTATTTAAGAAGATAGGCTGTGAAGACAATTTGATTCCTAATCATAATCGTTATCAGTGTGCCTCTTCATTTACTCAAGCCTTCCTTTAAGTTATGAAGTAAAGTCTTCATATAGTCTGAGGTTTTTCTTAAATTTACTCCTAGACATTTAAAATTTTTTATGATAATCATTATTGTATTACTTATTTTTAAGATATTGCAAAGTGTTTTGCCTGCATTATGTTATTTAATTGCCAAAATATCCCTATGTACCCTTATTATCTCCAGTTTACATATAATATACCTGAGGCAGAGAGAAGCACAGTAACTCACACAAAGATAAACTGTTATCACGTGATAGAGTCTGATTTCAAACCTATATACATCTGACTTCAAACATATTCCTTAATGGCTATACTGTGTTTAACTTCTCTAAATATCTGTTTCCTCAACTAAAAAAGGAGGGCATTGAAAGGACTAAATGAGATGTACTTGTAGTAGGTTGTTACTTATGATATTTATAGTAAGTTGTTTTATACTTATAGTAAGTTTTTAACTCAAATTAATAACAATGTGGACATCATGTCCATCCATTTCTGTTGACTATGGTATGTTCAGTTTTAGTACATATTGCCAAACAGTTCTTTAAAGTGTTGTATACTTTACATCCTCACCCACAATGTGATAGGGTTCCCACTTCTCCATATCCTCACCAACTGTTGATTTACTCCGTGTTTTCATTTTTGGCCTTTCAATGGTTGTATGGTGGTATACCTGTGTGGTTTTAATCTGCATTTGCCTGATGAGTAATGACATTAAGTACCTTTCCTTTTGCATTTTGATTATTAGCCATTTGAATATCCTTGTTTTGTGAAAGTCCTGTTCATGTTTTTGTCCATTTTTACAAAATTGAGTTGTATGCCTTTTTCTTGTTGACCTGTAGGAATTCTTTATATTCTGGATGCAAGATTCTTGTCTGATATATACATATATATATATATATATATATGTGGAAACAAAATCTACACATCCCCCCTCACTCCTACCAAACTTTAATGTGAAATGAGCAAGAAGAAAACATTATGGTGCTAATTTTTATTGTGTTTATTTGGTTTTGAGAGCAGAAAGCCTGAAACTGATGAATAAACTTTGGACAGGTATTATTTGGGGACGTTGTGCATGTCATCGGTTCCATAGTGCTCTCTGTTTCTCAGATCTTATTTATTCATCTGCATTCCTTAGTATATTAATATCTTCATTAGTTGTTTGCTGCATCCATATATTTCATTTGTTTTAGTATCTAGGACACAATAGCTACTGTATAAGTATTGGCCTGTTTAG
Source organism: Orcinus orca (assembly GCF_937001465.1). Taxonomy (NCBI): domain Eukaryota; kingdom Metazoa; phylum Chordata; class Mammalia; order Artiodactyla; family Delphinidae; genus Orcinus; species Orcinus orca. The sequence continues at coordinate 22,878,839 of NC_064576.1, forward strand.
TTAATTAAGTTTCCTGAAATATGTGATATTAAAGGAACACACATCCTTACCCTCCTGTTATCAGGACTTTTTTTCTCCCAGTATATATTTCATACTTCAGTTTTATGGACATTCAGGAAGGAGTAGATAGATATTACTGAGGTATCATTTTGCCTACAGAGCTTTCTGCTCCTGACTTTCTTGTGTCTTTCATATTTTTTCTACATGCATTCTATATTCAAAAATGTTGAATCATTTCTAGTTCCTATTGCCAATCAGAAATCTCAGTTTATTAGCATTGTATAACATATTCTCATAATCTGATCCCTGCTTATCTCTTCTTAGAATAATAGGGAAGGACTTAGCATTCCCCTCCCATCCTGTGTTCTTTTCCACTTTCTTACCTTGGCTTATCTTGTTTCCTTGAGGTGAATACCTTCCTTGGACCTTACTCAGTTGGCAAACCACTAATTATAATTCAGCTTCCTAAATGTCTCTTCTGTTTTAAAACATTTTGTAGTCTTTTCATAAAAAGAAGCCAAACTTTCCACTATGTCTTCAGAGGATTTTATATGCGCATTATTATGAAACATGTTGTGCTCAACAAATTGTTATTAAGCATATCAGTCATTTAATTAATGGCTTATAATAATACCTAAAATAAGTTAATTTCATATCTTCTAACTACTTCTTAAAATGAGGCACTGTAATCATTTAAATATTTTTTAAAAATAATTTTTCATACAGGGAAATTTATCCTTATAACTAATTCTTTGCTCATTTTTTGTAGGGATAGTGTCATGGAATATGTAAAATTGTGGAAACATGCATAAGTTATTTTTATAGAACCTCTGTTCTGAAATATACATATTTTAAAACTACATAAAAATGGCTTATGTCTCTATGTACTTATAAGTGTGATATCTTTAACACTGGAATTTTCTATGCTATGCGTGAATTCAAACACAGGCAGAGGTATTTTTCTATCGTTAGTATATAATGCTTTCGTACTCTTGTATGTGTTGACTTAGTTTCATTCTCTTCCTAATCTCAGAGAAAAAAAAAATATATATGCTAACATTATCCAGATTAAGTGAAAAAAATTAAAAGAAATCTCTTAATGAAAGGAATGGTTTTCTCCAACTTACATTTTGTATTATGTTTTAGCTCACTGAAATGCTGCCAGCACAGTTATTTTACTTTCATCTGGCAAATCCTAGTTTCACTTACCCCAAATAACTCCACAACTTTTATCTCTTCCACTTATTTTTTGAACAACATGTTTCCACATTACTCCTTAAAAGATTAGAAACCATAGGTGGTTATAAATTAAGAATAGCACCTCCTATCCAATTTTATTAGTTTCACAGTTTATATCGAAAGCTATTTCTTTATAAAACTAGAGGGGAAAAAAAAGACTATTTCATGAACAAAATGACAGCATTATAAATTACAGTCCTAAAATCTGCACTGTTTTCTTCAGACTCAATGTTCTTTTAAGACAATGATAGCTCCCTAAGGAATGTCCACGTTTATGAGCCCCTGACAATGTTTTTGAAGGGGAAATGCCTCTTTCAGTGATAAAAATGTTATCAACATGTACCTGAGGCAGATCTCAATCAGCTCTAAATAGTTTCTTCACTGACTCTCATTCCATCTGGTTGAAGGACAGTTGGCAGTTCTGTGAGATATATATGGTTGCACATATAATTGATGTGTTGTCAGTGACTATGAGATGTCCCATAACTCTTATTCATATTTTCCACTTTGCAGATTCACATTGCATCTCATTTAAATATACATTTTTGAACAGTAAAAGGTAATAATAACAAGTAAAAATTGATGATTTGTTTAGGTAACAAACCAAAAACACTTAGCTTCTTACTTATTTTACCTTTGCATACGCTGAAATTTAAATTTTATTTTGAATTTTTAATGCTGTGTGTATCTTTTATTTTACTTCTTTGAGTATTTGTATTAAAATGGTCTTTGAAATTATTTTATTTCTTTGTGTGTGTGTTTTTGAATTATGATAAATATATGGATAATATTAACTTTCTTTAAATTTTTAATCCAATATGCTCTTATCTAACTTAACTGATAATCAGAACAAGCCAAAATACAATATAGCACAACACAATCAGTATAATAAAATTCATTACTATATAATATTTCATTACTACAGAGCTAGTGATAGAATAATGAAAACCATAATAATAATTATAACAACAACAATAATGATAAATTAACTTTTAAATAAAAATTTGAACTTTACATCTTTTGAATGACTTGCCACAGTCCTCACCCCTCCCTGTTGTCTTTCAAGAGTGCCATTTTATTCATTTCATTGCTTTCCTGACCTCTACTGGCTTATGCTCTTCAGCATAACCCTACTAAGCAAGAATCCTATAATGAAGGTAATATGAGTAAACCCAGTTTTATAAATAAATATAAGCAAATACGGGATACTTTCAGAAGAAAATAAACTGTTCAAAATCACACACTTTGTAAGTGAAGACCTAAGGTTAGAATTTAGAAGTCATTTCTAACCACTTTTCACTATTGCCCCAATTTTAATAACATTTTAGATGACTGTTTTGATAAATTTTGCTGGCTTTAAAATACAAACTGAAAAATGTGTTTTTGTCATTATATAGTTTCCACTAAAAGTACAAGAAAAAATTGTTTTGAGTGAAAACAAAATGAGAAAAGTATGGTCATTTAAAATTTCAATTCCCTAGAATATTTTATTCATGAAAAATATGTTTTTGTGCTACAAGACAAGCCCACTGAAAGCATTTTTTTTTTTTTTTTTTTTTTTTTTTTTTTTTGGTAAGCGGGACTCTCACTGTTGTGGCCTCTCCCGTTGCGGAGCACAGGCTCCGGACGCGCAGGCTCAGCGGCCATGCCTCACGGGCCCAGCCGCTCCTCAGCATGTGGGATCCTCCTGGACCGGGGCACGAACCTGTGTCCCCTGCATCGGCAGGCGGATTCTCAACCACTGTGCCACCAGGGAAGCCCCTGAAAGCATTTTTAAATGTAGATTTCCTTATTCAGTGCACCCTTTTGATATGCAATAATTTTCTTTATAGTGCAATGAATGTTAATAATTACATACATAACAATTTGACCAGATGTTTACATTAGATGCAAGGTAATATAAAATAATAAAAAATGTGATAATAACACATTCATACAAAAATAACTTAGAATAAACCACGCTAGTTATTTTATGAATGAAAAAGATTTCTTTATGAAGTTACAAAGGGGATGATTGTTTATCTCTCCCTAGCAGTTTCTTAGAGGATATTAAGCTTTGTTGTCTAAATGATTAAGTTTTACACATAGAGAAATTCAGAAAAAAGCAGGGCAAAAGTACTAGATGAATACTAACATATGTATGTGTATCTCTGTATGTAAGTTTATATTCTACAGTCTTTTCCTTCAAAGCTATTGCTAACATATGACCAAAAAATAATAAAAAAACTGAAAACAAATAACAAGAGAAAAAAGGCTATGTTAGAAAATTCAAAACGGCATAAAACAAGATAATATACAAGTATAACAGCTCCACTTTTATAAATGTCTATTTGGTTAAGCAGAGTGCTTACATTAAAACTTTATAATTTTTCCCCAAACACTACAATTTCCTTTTTGTATAATCAGGCAATATTTACTGATGTGATCCATGTGCCAGGTTTTATGCTTGATGTTGAAGAGACAAAGCTGAATAAAATATGACACTCTCCCTCAGAGAGCCTACAATAAAATGAGAGGCAAGTATGAACTTATGAAATTATTGTAAATAAAATATGGTGAGTAGAGGTATAAACCAGGTACTATGAAAACACTAAGAGAGGATGTTCACAGAAAGATTCAGCAAGGAATAAGCATCTGAGCTGACTTTTGGGTTTGAGTAGGAGTTTATCATGTGGGTCAGGGAAGAGAGCAATTTCCAGAGAGACAAAGCAGCATAGCCTGAGGGAAACATGAAAAATAAGGTGAGGAGTGATGGACGAGGAGATTTCATTAAGGAGAGCACATTGTGCTTGGAGGAGGAGGGGACGGGCAGAGAAAGGTAAAACTAGACCAGGGCAGAATCAGACTTGGAAGTGCTGTGAGCATGAACTTTTATCTTTAGGTGTTGAAAAGCCAGTAGAGGTTTTAAAAATGGAAGCAACATTACCAGATTTGCTTAAGTAGGAAGAGACCTCTGGGAGCAGTAGTGAAATTCCTGCTTTTCTGCCTTCACGCAAAAGTTGCTTCTTAGCTCATACTTTATATCCTTTGACGGACATTGCTGGCTCAATTGCACTATTTCCAGAAAAGGCAGTAGGAAGATAGAAGGGAGTTTGTGGAGTGTAATGGATGGGAACAATGATATGGATAGAGAATCCTCGTTAGCCCTGGCTTTTTAAACCTGTGCTAGCTTCCACATCATGCTTTCCCAAGCACTGAGGCAGGCTACAGGCACTCAATCCCGGTCTTCCTCTCCACCCTTAAACAATTCTACCATCCTGGCTAATTTCAATATCCTAATGAGTGACTCAGATACTAACATAGCCTGACAACTCTTCACCTAAAGTCTTTGGAGACCTTCATCCATTCCCTTCTTCAGGGACCACGTCTATGACCATAATAGACCCTGACAGCCCAGGAATAGAAATCAGAGGAGCTTCTCACTGACCAACCCTTTATGACATTTGCTTCTCCTCCTTAAGGAATGATCTCACCATCCCCACTGATTATTGATATTTCTCAAGAACATTGCCCTCAAGAGGATGGAATAGCTATATAAATGACAATTAAAATGTAATAAGAAAATACCCTAATAGAAATGGTATAAAACTCAGTGGAGGCATTGATGAAAGAAGAACTAAATCTTCCTTTAAGGTCAGGGAAAGCTCCATTACAAAGATTTTGAATTAAAATTTTAGGGATGAGCAGATGTTTGCCAGCTCCACAATTAGAGGAAGAGGTTTCTACATAGAAGGAATAATATGTATAAATCAAAATTATGTAAGAGTGAATGACCTGATGAAGAAATCACAAATATCCCATATTACTAGTCAATATAGTTTAAAAACGTCTGTGGCTGGATACGTGCTTACTATACCAAGAGCAAGAGTATGAAGTCATTCAATGCCATGCAAAGAAGCTATAATATTAATCCTGTAGGCTGTCTGAATCCATAGAATAATTTTGAATATGAAATGATTTTACCATTTTTGTATATGACAAAAGTTTCTTTTGGTCCCTAATCTACTTCTTAGACCTTTCCATTAAAGTCTCTTAAGTGCCATTTAAGTGTAAACTCTCTTAGAAATTTGTCCCATATGCTGATGTCAGAAATCTGAATCTCCAATCTTAAACTCTACACAGAATTCCAAACTTATTTATCTCATTACCTTCAGAATATCTCCAATAGGATGCTGCATTGAGACATCTCCCTGTGTGTCTCTGTGACTTCTGACAATTTCTTGACTTTCTTGACCTTCCACCTTTATTGGTGACAAACTACTTACTAGGTCACACTCAAGTCAAATCTTAGAGATCATACTTTGCTATTTTATTTAACACCCATATTTAATCACTTAACTAAATTAAGTGATTATTATTATCACTATTATCTTTTAAATATCTCTATTTAAAAGAGATATTATCTTTTAAATATCTTTTTTAGTATCTTTTAAACATCTATTATCTTTTAAATTATTAAAAGATAATATTATCTTTTAAATATCTATTATCTTTTATCTTTTAAATATCTTTTAAATATTATCTTTTAAATATCTCTCTGTTCCAACATGTCCTCTGTAACCTCAATTAAACTGCTTATTTTAGGCTTCTATCTTCCTTGACCAGTATCTGCTTTAAATATTTCTAATTATTACTAGTAGGCCCTTAATGAATATTGTAAGATGAATAACAAGCAAAAGATATGAATAGAAATTTAATTAGTACTATCAGCCACTGTAAACTGAAGCCCTAACTTTTTTCCTGGTATGGACTAATTATAAGTAAATGCTTAAAGTAGGTAAGTAAATTGACTGAATTTAGGATGGATGCTAGGAGTAGTACGGTAGAAACAGAAACACCTTTTGCTCTATTCTTGGTTTTAGTAGTTTATGATGATTTAAAATTGTAATTCAAGTTGGAGTATCCATTGACTAAGTATACACTGTCTTAATATACAAATGATTATATATAGTTATATATGCATAACTATATATAAACTGTTCAATATATTTTCTATAAAATAATATGCATAGGTAAAAAATTCATACAACTAAAATGTGATTAATTTATTGTGAAAATCTGAAATAAAAACATCAAAAATTCATACTTAACTAACCCACAGAATGTTCAAAGTAAATCTTACCAGTGTGATAGAATGCTAAAAGACAAGTAATAATGCAAGAATAGATCTTTAGCTTGATTTCCTAAAGTCAGTTCTGCCTGATATAAACCAGAGAAATCTTATACATGCCTCTAAAATAACCTAGGAACAGAACACCTTTTCCAGCAACCATATTAGATACGTATTACAGTACTCTGTCCTTAAGAAAATTATGTACAATATTCTGATTTTTTTTTAAATAGCAATGGATCTTTTCTTTTAATATTTATTTATTTGGCTGCGTCGGGTCTTAGTTGCGGCATGCGGGATATTTGTTGCAGCATGCGGGATCTAGTTCCCTGACCAGGGATCAAACCCAAGCCCCCTGCACTGGGAGTGCAGAGTCTTAGCCACTGGTCCACTAGGGAAGTCCCCGCATATTCTGATTTTAATCCATAGGAAGAAAAAAAAAGTTTAATTACATAAACATCTGAATATTAAAAGTAGTGGATTAAACAAAACCAAAAATGATGTTTTGAATTTCAGATTAAAATACATATGTATTTCTTACTGCCAAATGATAAAAATATTAACAGTGACTATATATATATATATATGGATATATATGTATATTTTATATATATATATGAAAGCCCTATACACATGTCATAACATTTAATCCTTACAACTGAAGAATTGCCCACATTTTAGTAGAGGGAAAAAGAACTCACACAAGTTAAGTACCTTGTATAAGTTCAAGGTGGTAGCAGATGAAGGATCCCAGATTCAAATTGATGTCTGTCTAACTTCAGAGACAAAGTTCTAAGAGATGACACAAAAAGAGGAAAACACTGATTTCTTAAAATTTGCAGTTACCTATGCATATCTTGAAGATAACTTTTCATGTCATCTACCTTATTTTACAAGTTAACCAAGTAAGTGTTATAGGAAGAAAAAGAATTGACTAACTTGTCCTGGAAAAGGCCAGAAAGTAAATCATTTTGGCATTGCAGGCTGTACCATTTCTATAGCAACTACTCCATTTTGTTGTATCATGAAAGCAGCCACAAAAAATACATAAACAAATGAGTGTGGTTGTTTTCAATACAATTTCATTTTTGGATATTGACATTTGATTTTCAGATGAGTTTCATGTGTCATGAATTCTTATTCTTTTTTTTTTCAATGATTTGAAAATGTAAAAATCATCCTCAGCTTGGAGGCTATACAAAAACAGGTGGTGGGCTGCATTTGAGCACATGGTCTGCCAATGCCTGAAATAAAGGATTGTTTAGCTTTGCAATATAATATACAAAATATAGAGCTAAAATCATATAATTTTCAAAACCTATTTTGGATTTTCATCTGTTAAAATTGAAAGAACTAAAATTATCTTTGTAGTTTAGCGCTCATCCTATGTAAGAAAGCAATGAACAGAAATTTTTAGAAAACAGTGGCTCCTGAAATCTAAACGTGCTGGGCTCACTGCATTTCTTCATGAATGTGGTTTCTCTTTCTACTCCTCATAACCTCCATTCATCCATCCTGCCAGTCATAACTCATACAAACCTCCCATGTCTGTGTCTTCTCTTACTGTTGTGCTCACAAGGGACTTTGTAATCTTTAAAATCACTTGAAGGTAATGTCCTAGGGACACATTTAGCATTTTAATATTTTCTTTCATTTTATATTAATTTACTTCATGGTTTAGTAACTTAATAGTAGAAACAACATATAATTTTTTCCAATAACACTCCCAATCCTCTTTAAAAATTTTTTTAGTATAAACAACAAAATTTAGAATCTCAGATCTTAGAACAAGTAGACAGGCATCTCAGAAGTTAAACTGTTTCAGCCTCCTTTGGCCACATACAGCTCTTTTATCCCAATTTCTCTGTTATCTCAATTTCTCTAAAACCCAAATTTATGTGAATTACGTGTGACCACATGGCTAGTGACAGAATGGGGATTGCTTCTCATTTTGATAGTACATTTTACTTTATTTTTCACTAGTTTTCTCTTTGTGTTTCAGTTTTGTAATTTTCTTTTTCTTTTTTAACATGTTTAATGGAGTATAATTGCTTTACAATGGTGTATTAGTTTCTGCTTTATAACAAAGTGAATCAGTTATACATATACATATGTCCCCATATCTCTTCCCTCTTGCATCTCCCTCTCTCCCACCCTCCCTATCCCACCCCTCTAGGTGGTCACAAACCACCTAGTTGATCTCCCTGTGCTATGCGGCTGCTTCCCACTAGCTATCTATTCTACGTTTGGTAGTGTATATATGTCCATGCCACTCTCTCACTTTGTCACAGCTTACCCTTCCCCCTCCCCATATCCTCAAGTCCATTCTCTGGTAGGTGTGTGTCTTTATTCCTGTCTCACCCCTAGGTTCTTCATGACATTTTTTTTTCTTAGATTCCATATATATGTGTTAGCATATGCTATTTGTCTTTCTCTTTCTGACTTACTTCACTCTGTATGACAGACTCTAGGTCCTGCCAACTCATTACAAATAACTCAATTTCGTTTCTTTTTGTGGCTGAGTAATATTCCATTGTATGTATGTGGCACATCTTCTTTATCCATTCATCCGATGATGGACACTTAGGTTGTTTCCATCTCCAGGCTATCGTAAATAGAGCTGCAATGAACATTTTCGTACATTACTCTTTTTGAATTATGGTTTTCTCAGGGTATAGGCCCAGTAGTGGGATTGCTGGGTTATATGGTAGTTCTACTTGTAGTTTTTTAAGGAACCTCCATACTGTTCTCCATAGTGGCGGTACCAATTCACATTCCCACCAGCAGTGCAAGAGTGTTCCTTTTCTCCACACCCTCTCCAGCATTTATTGTTTCTAGATTTTTTTTTTTTTTTTTTTTTTTTTTTTTTGCTGTACGCGGGCCTCTCACTGCTGTGGCCTCTCCCGTTGCGGAGCACAGGCTCCGGACGCGCAGGCTCAGCTGCCATGGCTCATGGGCCCAGCCGTTCCGCGGCATGTGGGATCCTCCCGGACCGGGGCACGAACCCACGTCCCCTGCATCGGCAGGCGGACTCTCAACCACTGCGCCACCAGGGAAGCCCTGTTTCTAGATTTTTTGATGATGGCCATTCTGACCGGTGTGAGATGATATCTCATTGTAGTTTTGATTTGCATTTCTCTAATGATTAATGATGTTGAGCATTCTTTCATGTGTTTGTTGGCAGTCTGTATATCTTCTTTGGAGAAATGTCTATTTAGGTCTCCTGCCCATTTTTGGATTGGGTTGTTTGTTTTTTTTTTATTGAGCTGCATGACCTGCTTGTAAATTTTGGAGATTAATCCTTTGTCAGTTGCTTCATTTGAAAATATTTTCTCAATTCTGAGCGTTGTCTTTTGGTCTTGTTTATGGTTTCCTTTGCTGTGCAAAAGCTCTGAAGTTTAATTAGGTCCCATTTGTTTATTTTTGTTTTTATTTCCATTTCTCTAGGAGCTGGGTCAAAAAGGATCTTGCTGTGATTTATGTCATAGAGTGTGCTGCCTATGTTTTCCTCTAAGAGTTTGATAGTTTCTGGCCTTACATTTAGGTCTTTAATCCATATTGAGTTTATTTTAGTGTATGGTGTTAGGGAGTGTTCTAATTTCATTCTTTTACACGTAGCTGTCCAGTTTTACCAGCACCACTTATTGAAGAGGCTGTTTTCTCTCCATTGTATATTCTTGCCTCCTTTATCAAAAATAAGGTGACCATATGTGTGTGGCTTTTTCTCTGGGCTTTCTATCCTGTTCCATTGGTCTATATTTCTGTTTTTGTGCCAATACCATACTGTCTTGATTACTGTAGCTTTGTAGTATAGTCTGAAGACAGGGAACCTGATTCTTCCAGCTCCATTTTTCGTTCTCAAGATTGCTTTGGCTATTCGGGGTCTTTTGTGTTTCCATACAAATTGTGAAATTTTTTGTTCTAGTTCTCTGAAAAATGCCAGTGATAGTTTGATAGGGATTGCATTGAATCTGTAGATTGCTTTGGGTAGTAGAGTCATTTTCACAATGTTGATTCTTCCAATCCAAGAACATGGTATATCTCTCCATCTATTTGTATCATCTTTAATTTCTATCATCAGTGTCTTATAATTTTCTGCATACAGGTCATTTGTCCCCCTAGGTAGGTTTATTCCTAGATATTTTATTCTTTTTGTTGCAATGGTAAATGGGAGTGTTTTCTTGATTTCACTTTCAGATTTTTCATCATTACTGTATAGAAATGCAAGAGATTTCTGTGCATTAATTTTGTATCCTGCTACTTTACCAAATTCATTGATTAGCTCTAGTAGTTTTCTGCTAGCATCTTTAGGATTCTCTATGTATAGTATCATGTCATCTGCAAACAGTGACAGCTTTACTTCCTCTTTTCCGATTTGGACTCCTTTTATTTCCTTTTCTTCTCTGATTGCTGTGGGTAACACTTCCAAAACTATGTTGAATAATAGCAGTGAGAATGGGCAACCTTGTCTTGTTCCTGATCTTAGTGGAAATGCTTTCATTTTTTCACCATTGAGGACGATGTTGGCTGTGGGTTTGTCATATATGGCCTTTATTATGTTGAGGAAAGTTCCCTCTATGCCTTCTTTCTGGAGGTTTTTTATCATAAATGGGTGTTGAATTTTGTCAAAAGCTTTCCCTGCATCTATTTAGATGACCATATGGTTTTTCTCCTTCAGTTTGTTAATATGGTGTATCACGTTGATTGATTTGCATATATTGAAGAATACTTGCATTCCTGGAATAAACACCAATTGGTCATGGTGTATGATCCTCTTAATATGCTGTTGGATTCTGTTTGCTAGTATCTTGTTGAGGATTTTTGCATCTATGTTCATCAGTGATATTGGCCTGTAGTTTTCTTTCTTTGTGACATCTTTGTCTGGTTTTGGTATCAGAGTGATGGTGGCCTCCTAGAATGAGTTTGGGAGTGTTCCTCCCTCTGCTATATTTTGGAAGAGTTTGAGAAGGATAGGTGTTAGCTCTTCTGTAAATGTTTGATAGAATTCGCCTGTGAAGGCATCTGGTCCTGGACTTTGTTTGTTGGAAGATTTTTAATCACATTTTCAATTTCAGTGCTTGTGATTGGTCTGTTCATATTTTCTGTTTCTTTCTGATTCAGTCCTGGCAGGTTGTGCATTTCTAAGAATTTGTCCATTTCTTCCAAGTTGTCCATTTAATTGGCATAGAGTTGCTTGTAGTAATCTCTCATGATCTTTTGTATTTCTGCAGTGTCAATTGTTACTTCTCCTTTTTCATTTCTAATTCTATTGATTTGAGTTTTCTCCCTTTTTTTCTTGATGAGTCTGGCTAATGGTTTATCAATATTTTTTATAGTCCCAAAGAACCAGCTTTTAGTTTTATTGATCTTTGCTATCGTTTCCTTCATTTCTTTTTCATTTATTTCTGATCTGATCTTTATGAATTCTTTCCTTCTGCTAACTTTGGGGTTTTTTGTTCTTCTTTCTCTAATTGCTTTAGGTGCAAGGTTACGTTTGTTTATTCGAGATGTTTCCTGTTTCTTAAGGTAGGATTGTATTGCTATAAACTTCCCTCTTAGAACTGCTTTTGCTGCATCCCATAGGTTTTGGGTCGTCGTGTCTCCATTGTCATTTGTTTCTAGGTATTTTTTGATTTCCTTTTTGATTTCCTCAGTGATCACTTCATTATTATTAAGTAGTGTATTGTTTAACCTCCATGTATTTGTTTTTTTTTTTACAGATCTTTTCCTGTAATTGATATCTAGGCTCATAGCATTGGGGTCGGAAAAGATACTTGATAAAATTTCAATTTTCTTAAATTTACCAAGGCTTGATTTGTGACCCAAGATATGATCTATCCTGAAGAATGTTGCATGAGCACTTGAGAAAAATGTGTATTCTGTTGTTTTTGGAGGGAATGTCCTATAAATATCAATTAAGTCCATCTTGTTTAATGTATCATTTAATGCTTGTGTTTCCTTATTTATTTTCATTTTGGATGATCTGTCCATTGGTCAAAGTGGGGTATTAAAGTCCCCTACTATGAATATGTTACTGTCGATTTCCCCTTTTATGGCTGTTAGTATTTGCCTTATGTATTGAGGTGCTCCTATGTTGGGTGCATAAATATTTACAATTCTTATATCTTCTTCTTGGATCAATCCCTTGATCATTATGTAGTGTCCTTCTTTGTCTCTTCTAATAGTCTTTATTTTAAAGTCTACTTTGTCTGATATGAGAACTGCTACTCCAGCTTTCTTTTGGTTTCCATTTGCATGGAATATCTTTTTCCATCCCCTCACTTTCAGTCTGTATGTGTCTCTAGATGTGAGGTGGGTCTCTTGTAGACAGCATATATATGGGTCTTGTTTTTGTATCCATTCAGCCAGTCTGTGTCTTTTGGTGGGAGCATTAAATCCATTTACATTTAAGGTAATTATCGATATGTGTGTTCCTATTCCCATTTTCTTAATTGTTTTGGGTTTGTTATTGAAGGTCTTTTCCTTCTCTTGTGTTTCTTGCCTAGAGAAGATCCTTTAGCATTTGTTGTAAAGCTGGTTTGGTGGTGCTGAACTCTCTCAGCTTTTGCTTGTCTGTAAAGGTTTTAATTTCTCCATTAAATCTGAATGAGATCCTTGCTGGGTAGAGTAATCTTGGTTGTAGGTTTTTCTCCTTCATTACTTTAAATATGTCCTGCCAGTCCCTTCTGGCTTGCAGAGTTTCTGCTGAAAGATCAGCTGTTAACCTTACGGGGATTCCCTTGTGTGTTATTTGTTGTTTTTCCCTTGCTGCTTTTAATATGTTTTCTTTGCATTTAATTTTTGACCATTTGATTAATATGTGTCTTGGTGTGTTTCTCCTTGCATTTATCCTGTATGGGACTCTCTGTGCTTCTGGACTTGATTGACTATTTCCTTCCCCAAATTAGGGAAGTTTTCAACTATAATCTCTTCAAATATTTTCTCAGTCCCTTTCTTGACTCTCTGTGCTTCCTGGACTTGATTGACTATTTCCTTTCCCTTATTAGGGAAGTTTTCAACTATAATCTCCTCATATATTTTCTCAGTCCCTTTCTTTTTCTCTTCTTCTGGGACCCCTATAATTCGAATGTTGGTGCATTTAATGTTGTCCCAGAGGTCTCTGAAACTGTCCTCAGTTCTTTTCATTCTTTTTTCTTTAGTCTGCTCTGCAGTACATATTTCCACTCTTTTATCTTCTAGGTCATTTATCCGTTCTTCTGCCTCAGTTATTCTGCTATTGATCCCTTCTAGAGTATTTTTAATTTCATTTATTGTGTTGTTCATCGTTGCTTGTTTCATCTTTAGTTCTTCTAGGTCCTTGTTAAATGTTTCTTGCATTTTCTCTATTCTATTTCCAAGATTTTGGATCATCTTTACTATCATTATTCTGAGTTCTTTTTCAGGTATACTGCCGATTTCCTCTTCATTTGTTAGGTCTGGTGGGTTTTTATCTTGCTCCTTCATCTGCTATGTGTTTTTCTGTCTTCTCATTTTGCTTATCTTACTGTTTGGGGTCTCCTTTTTGCAGGCTGCATGTTCGTAGTTCCAGTTGTTTTTGGTGTCTGTCGCCAGTGGCTAAAGTTGGTTCAGTGGGTTGTATAGACTTCCTGGTGGAGGGGACTAGTGCCTGTGTTCTGGTGGATGAGGCTGGATGTTGTCTTTCTGGTGGGCAGGTCCACATCTGGTGGTGTGTTTTGGGGTGTCTGTGGACTTATTATGATTTTAAGCAGCCTCTCTGCTAATGGGTGGGGTTGTGTTCCTGTCTTGCTAGTAGTTTGGCATAGGGTGTCCAGCACTGTAGCTTGCTGGTCGTTGAGTGAAGCTGGGTGTTGGTGTTGAGATGTAGATCTCTGGGAGATTTTCGCCATTTGATATTATGTGGATCTGGGAGGTCTCTTGTGGACCAGTGTCCTGAAGTTGGCTCTCCCACCTCAGAGGCACAGCACTGACTCCTGGCTGGAGCACCAAGAGCCTTTCATCCACACGGTCAGAATAAAAGGGAGAAAAAGTAGAAAGAAAGAGGATAAAAGAAAATAAAATAAAGTAATATAAAATAAAATAAAGTTATTAAAATAAAAAATAATTATTAAGAAAAACATTTTTTTAAAAAGTAAAAAAACAAAAAATGGGCAGATAGAACCCTAGGACAAATGGTGAAAGCAAAGCTATACAGGGAAAATATCACACAGAAGCATACACATACACACTCACAAAAAGAGGAAAAGGGGAAAAGATAATAAATCTTGCTCTCAAAGTCCACCTCCTCAATTTGGGATGATTCGTTGTCTATTCATGTATTCCACAGATGCAGGGTACATCAAGTTGATGGTGGAGCTTTAATCCGCTGCTCTTGAGGCTGCTGGGAGAGATTTCCCTTTCTCTTCTTTGTTCTCTCAGCTCCTAGGGGCTCAGCTTTGGATTTGGCCCCGCCTCTGCGTGTATGTCACCGGAGGGCGTATGTTCTTCGCTCAGACAGGACGGGGTTAAAGGAGCCGCTGATTCGGGGTCTCTGGTTCACTCAGGCCGGGGTGAGGCAGGGGCACGGAGTGCCGGGTGAGCCTGCGGCGGCAGAGGCCGGCGTGACGTTGCACCAGCCTGAGGCACGCCGTGCGTTCTCCCAGGGGAGTTGTCCCTGGATCCCGGGACCCTGGCAGTGGCGGGCTGCACAGGCTCCCTGGAAGGGGGGTGGGGATAGTGACCTGTGCTCGCACACAGGCTTCTTGGTGGCGGCAGCGGCATCCTTAGCGTCTCATGCCCATCTCTGGTGTCCGCGCTGTTAGCCGCGGCTTGCGCCCGTCTCTGGAGCTCCTTTAAGCAGCGCTCTTAATCTCGTCTCCTCGCACACCAAGAAACAAAGAGGGAAGAAAAAGTCTCTTGCCTCTTCGGCAGGTCCAGACTTTTTCCCGGACTCCCTCCCGGTTAGCCATGGCGCACTAGCCCCTTCAGGCTGTGTTCACGCTGCCAGCCCCGTTCCTCTCCCTGCGCTCCAACAGAAGCCCGAGCCTCAGCTCCCAGCCCCGCCCGCCCCGGTAGGTGAGCAGACAAGCCTCTCGGGCTGGTGAGTGCCGGTCGGCACCGATCCTCCGTGCGGGAATCTCTCCGCTTTGCCCTCCGCACCCCTGTTGCTGTGCTCTCCTCTGAGGCCCTGAAGCTTTCCCTCTCCGCCACCTGCAGTCTCCACCCACAATGGGGCTTCCTAGGGTGTGTGGAAACTTTTCCTCTTTCACAGCTCCCTCCCACTGCTGCAGGTCCCATCCGTATTCTTTTGTCTCTGTTTATTCTTTTTGCTTTTTCCTTACCCAGGTACGTGGGGGGGTTTCTTGCCTTTTGGGAGGTCTGAGGTCTTCTGCCAGTGTTCAGTAGGTGTTCTGTGGAGTTGTTCCACGTGTAGATGTATTTCTGGTGTATCTGTGGGGAGGAAGGTGATCTCCGCGTCTTACTCTTCCGCCATCTTCCCCCTCTCCCCCCACCCAGTTTTGTAATTTTCTATTGATATATGTTGAAGCTCACTGAATCTGTCATTGCCCATGTCCAGTCTATTGATGAACCAATCAAAGACATTATTCATTTTTGTCAGAGCTTTGGATTTCTCCCATTTCCTTTTGATTATTTTTTTTAGTTTCCATCTCTCCTCTCACATTTCCCATCTCTTCTTGTATGTTGTCTGTTTTCCCATTAAAGCCTTGATGCAGTTATTTTAAATTCCTGGCCTGATGATTCCAAAATCCATGTCATAGCTGAATCTGGTTCTGATGCTTACTTTGTCTTCTCAGACTGTGCTCCTCTTGGCTTTTAACATGCCTTAATTTTTCATGAAAGGCAGGCATGATGTCTCAGGTAACAGAAACTGAGGTAAAAGATCTTCAGTATAAGTCTTTATGTTAATCTGGCTAGAAATTGAGCTTTTTGTAATGTTTGCTGCAACTGTAGGATGCCAGATGCTTCAAATTCCTCTGGTGTTTTATGGGAGACATTAGATCCTATGCCTTACAGATTATTCAACTATTATCTACTGACATTAGACTGGAGTCCTGCTGATGTGATGAGGTGGGTGAGGTAAGAGGATGCAATCTATAATGTTATGATTAACTCTTAGTATTTTAGTGCTTGGAGTTAGCTAAATACCCTTCCCCCTAGGTAGAATGAGATTCTGTTAAAGTCTTTTTTTCTTCTGGAGAACGATCTCAGCATATTTCAGAATGGGTCCTTTCACTTCCTTCCATCAGATCCAAGAGAGGATTTTTCTTGGCTTTTCACCATGAGTACCTGGTGGGTTTCCCTGAGGTAACATGTACAAAAGTGTTGGGCGCTCACCGTAAGGCTAAGGCCTCCAGGGGTTTCTGACTCTCCCATTAGTCCACGCTCAACCTCCAGCAATTTGTCAAAATTATCACTTAAGGGTTTCTAACAGTATCAATTCCCGTAATTTCTGCTTTAAGTAAGCAGATCTCAATTTTGAATGTATATATTCACCTGCCTCTCCAGATTTTGGGTGGTTAGTCCTGCAACTTAAATTATCTCTTGGGTTTAAGAAGAGACATACATTAATTTTGAGTTTGTTCAGATGTTTTCTTGCTGTAAGGATGTAAATAATAACTCCTGAGCTCTTCTTGGAAATAAAACAGGAAGTCTCATATTCTTAATTTGAATAATACCTTTTGATATATTTTTCTCATTAGAATAAACATCTTACTTTCATGTACTAACTTTATATTTGCATAATTTTACTTCTACACTCTATGCAGATAAAATTCATTTAAATCAATCACTACATATTCTAAGATTATAGGAGTAAATTTCATCAGTAAAAAAACTATTTTTAAAACTAATTATACTGATAGCAACTGCTTTAAACTAGATTAAAAGAGATGCTTAAAGCCTACCATTTGAAATTTGGCTGCCCATAAAAGAGTATCTAGAAATATAAAGGATTTGAGTAGCATTGGGATAGGCCTGTGAATACTGAGCTATTCAGAAGAATTTGATATGAAACAAAGTGGTTCAAAAGAGCCTCTTATGGCTTACCGTCAATGGCAGCAATGGCAGCCAATAGAATACCTACAAATATCTTAAATTGTCATTTATTCTAGGTTTAGTGGTAGACAGTAGGTATCAAGAAGTAGTGTCTGCAGTCTGTAAAATAGATTCATAATATGGGTGATGTTCCTTGGCATAAATCTAAGAAGGCAAAGAACTCCAATTTCTCATTTTTAAATGTTAAGCTGGATAATACATAAAGAAAATTTATTTGTGTACTGTAAGACTTTTCCTTGTCTCACTTGGAGGTCCAGAGTCCTCTTTGGGAATCTGTAGTTTGGCAGACTTCATATTGAGTAATTTTTGCTATTAGAACTTTTTGGTTCAGTTGTATTTTCCATATTATAATCTATCTAATTTATTCCCTGAAAAGTATATTACTATTAATTACAAATTAAAATGGAAAATGGAGGAAGAAAAATCAAGGACAATTTTTAATTTAGAAACTGGAGGCCAAATAGTTTAAATGTCTTTGACTATTTATTATATACTAGTATCTCTTTTAAGGTTTTCAGTGAAATGATTTTAATGATGTGCTCTTTACAAGTCCATTATATAATAACATAGACCTTTCATTAGTGGTAAAAATGATGGAACCAAAGTAAATAGAGAATATTTTTAGAGGTCTTCCCTTTTTCAAAGCTCAAGATGTAATGTCCTGGTGTTGGTAAAAGAGATGATTTACTTTTTGTGAGTGAAACTCAAAATTGATTAAGACAAATGTGAGAACTAAAACCATAAACTCTTAGAAGAAAACACAGGGAAAAAGCTCCTTGACATTGATATTGGCAATAATTTTATGGATATGACAGCAAAAGCATAAGCAACAAAAGCAGAAATAAAACTAAAAAGGTTCTGCAAGCAAAAGAAACAATAAAAAAAATGAAATGGCAACCTATGGAATGAGAGAAAATATTTATAAGCCACATATCTGATAAGGGGTTAATATCCAAAATATATAAGTAACAGAGAAAACTCTGTAATAACAATAATAATAATAGGCAAAGAATCTAAATGGATATTTTCCAAAGAATATATTCAACTGGGAACAGATACATGAAAAGGTGCTCAACATCACTAATTATCAGAGAAAACCACAGTGAGATATCACCTCATGCCTGTTAGAATAGCTATTATCAAAAAGACAAGAGGTGACAAGTGCTGGCAAGGATGTGGAGAAGAGGGACCACTTGTACACTGCTGGTGGGAATGTAAATTGGTACAGCCACCAATAGAGGGTCCTCAAAAAATTAAAAATAGATATGTTCCAGCAATTCCACTTCTGGGTACGTATCCAAAGGAAATAAAAGCACTGTCTTAAAAGGAAATCTGCACCCCCATGTTCACTGCAGCATTATTTACAATAGCCAAGACATGAAAGCAACCTAAGTGCCCATCAATGGATGAATGGATAAAGAAAATGTGGTATATATAAAATGGAATATTATTGAGCCATAAAAAGAAAGAAATCCATTTACAAAAACAAAGATGAAACTTTGAGGGTATTACATTGAGTGAAATGTGTCAGACAGAGAAAAACAAATACTATATGATCTCAGTTGTATGTGGAACAAAAAAACAAACACAGGAACAGAGAACAGATCGGTGACTGCCAGGGACAGGGGGTGTGGGTGAGGGAAATGATTGAAGGTACTCAAAGGGTACAAATTTCCAGTGATAAGATGAATAAATTTTAGGGATGTGATATATGGCATAACAATGCAGTACTGTGTACTTGAAAGTTGCTAAATACATCTTAAAAGTTCTTATTACACACACACACACACACACACACAAATGTAACTATGTGAGGTGATAGACATGTCAACTAACTTTATTTTGGTAACCATTTTGCAATATATACCTATGTAAAATCACATCTTAAACTTACACAATACGTCAGTTACATCCCAATAAATTTGGAATTTGTTTTTTAAAGGGGTAGTTTAGTTATGTGGGATTTATATCACAGAAAGGAAGAGAAAAATGGTTAGATATTAAAGAAGCATTCTAGGTGAAAATTAGATAGCAGATTGAGCACATATGTTTTTTGCTCTTTAGTGTGACATATAAACAAGAGACACTCTATCACTTAACAATTAAGAAGTTTACAGGTGTCTGCAACAGTCTTCCTGAGAGAAAAACATTTTAAGTCAGATTTGCAGATAGCAATAAACTTGAATTGGTAGAGTTAGATACACAGAATTAGTGAGACCAAACTTTGAGTTGAGGGGAATTACTTGAGAATAGGCACAGATAATTAGGGTTGAGCAATCATGTTGGACAAGACTACTGATCAAACTAGGGTAGGACATAATATTAGTGAATAAAGGGCTTCCCTGGTGGCGCAGTGGTTGAGAGTCCGCCTGCTGATGCAGGGGACACGGGTTTGTGCCCTGGTCCGGGAAGATCCCACATGCCGCGGAGCAGCTGGGCCCGTGAGCCATGGCTGCTGAGCCTGCGCGTCCGGACCCTGTGCTTCGCAACGGGAGAGGCCACAAAAGTGAGAGGCCCACATACCGCAAAAAATATATATATGTATATATTAGTGAATAAAGAGAGGTAATTTAGTTGGGGTGAATTTACTGTGTAAGGAACAAGATGACCGTTCAGATATTAAACGTAATAGATGAAGAACTAGAAAGAAATATCGAACACTTAATTCTAATTATTTGCCTAGCACTTTATAGTACATATAATACATGTAATATGATTTCTAAAATCAAATTGACTCTTAATTCTTCAACATAATTGGAACAGAATATAAAGCTCAAAAACATTGACAAATGTACAGTAAAATAATTTGTGACAAAGTCGATATTGCAGTACAGCAGGCAAAGGATACATTTTCAATCAACGAGGCTTTATCAACTGGCTATCCACTTTTTTAAAGGTATGAATTTTTATCTCTCACTCTATAGATAATAAACAAGTTCAGATGGATTGTAGATTTACATATGAAAAGTAAAATAATAAAGTTTCCAGAATGTAGCAGATAAGAATATCTATAATTATGGAGTAGGTAGATATTGTTAAAGTGATGCAATCAGTAATTAAAGGAAAAATAATAAATTTTACTACATTAATGGTAAGAACATCTTTTCATCAAAAATTACCAGTACAAAAGTGAAAAGGCAACCCATATTTTGGGAGAAGATATTTCTAACACATAAATCTGATGAAGATTTCACAATATTTAAAGAACTATTCTAAATAAATATGTGGAAACTTCTTCTAAATAAATAAGAAAAAGGTCACCCTAGATAAGAAAAAAAATGAGGAAAAAACTCAAACAAGCACTTCACAACAGAAGATAGCTAAATGGCCAATAAGCATTAGAAAATGTGCACAACTTCATTAGTTGCCTGGGAAAAGAAACACCTAAAATTAAAAACTAAAACTGACACCACCTCATATTCAGTAGAATATGTAAGATAGGAAAGACTAAAATGTCAAGTACTGGCAGGTATGGGGAGCAAATCAAACTCATATATTCTTTTTTGGGGAGTAATTTGGTATAAGCGCTTTGGCAGAGTTTAGCTGAATCTACTAAAACTAAATTTACTAAACCCTTGACCCAACAATTGTGCTCCATAGTATATATGAAATAGAAATGTGTCCCAAAGTTCACCAAATATAGATATGACTTTTACAGAACTATTAAAAATAGCCAAATATTGGAAATGACAAAAATATTCCTCAATATTGGATTGCATAGTTATGCTATAGCATATTCATTCAATGAATGAGTAAACTATACAGCAGTGAGAGTGAAAAAATTACAATTACATGCAATGACATGGATGAGTTTCACAAATAAAATGTTGAGCAAACTAAAACAGTCACAAAAGAGCATGCTGCATAATTCCATTTATCTAAAGTAGCAGAGTGAGAGAGAGAACAAAACATATGTAGGGTGGCAGCAGTTAAGTTAGTGGCTATCTTTGGTGGACTGTAGGCTTGGATGGAGACAGGGGGCTTCTGGTTTGGTCTGTGTTCTATTTTTTTTATCTGATTTCTGTTTACATGGATGTATTTACAGGGCAAATTCATCAAACTCCATAGTTATGATGTGTGTACTTATTCTATATGTGTATTTTACTTGAATAAAAATTTTAAAAAGGCACGGCCACGGACATAAGCGCCCAGGATTGCTGATAGAAACTCTTGTTTTACAAGTTCTGTAATCCATGATTTCTTTTTTCTTTTTCTTTTAAAATTTAAATCTCTCAAAGACAAATTTTGCTTGCCATTTTAATTAAAATAAATGAGTTTGAGGTCATATCTGTCCAAGATTAATCATATGAAAAGGAGGTAATCCAGAGGACAGATAATTTAGGATATATTTGAAAGGTAGTGAGTAGACTGGTATGATTAACTCAGGTGTTCCAGAAAGAAATGATGCAAGTGATGAAGTAATAAAAAAGGAAACATAATTTGGTTTCAAGTGATGAAAATGGAAAGGTAATTTAGATTCAAGTAATTGAGATCTTTGAATGCTATGCTAAAGAATCTGGCTGTATTTTATAGATAATGAGGCACACAGAAGCTTTCTGAAAAGGAAAATGACAGAATGTTACCTGTTTTTATGAAGATAACTCAGATGACAGTGTCAAAAACCGATTAAAAAGATTAGAATCCAGTGACCTGGAGATTAATTGGATAGATATTGCAACAGATAAATCAGATGATGAATATCTGAACCAGATATTTACAAGAAGAAACTTTAAAAGAGAAAGGCAGAGAATTTTTTAAAATGTAGTAGTAAGAGAATTAACAGAATTTAGCAGGTGATTAGATACGGGAAATGGGAATGAAATGCTTGAAGTTAACTTTAGTATTTCTAATTGGTGAAAAAAGCAAGCAAAGAATTTCCTTAGCAGAAACAATAAATAGAAAAGAACACCTTTAAAGAGAAGCTAATGAATTCATCTTAGACCATTGGAGTGTAGTATAATGGAGGTTGGTATAATGCCAGTTTGAACTAGCAATGAAGAGCTGGGGTTTAGAAGGCAGGTTTGGATGAAGATGTGAATTTGGTAGTTTTGGCCAAATGTCATCTTTGAAACCATATAAATGATTTCCCAGAATCTACCTGTCAGATTGACTATTACCATTGTCTCTTATTGTGTTGATATAATTTTGTCTTAGCCAACTTTATGTGTATGTTTCTGGACTCTCCATATGAAAGCAATATTTCATATTTATTTGTATATTCTTCCACATGACCCTACAAGGTGCTGATCCCAGAGTGGTCATTGACTACTAATTTTTTGGTGATTTGACCTTTTGGGTATCTGGCAGGCTCATGCTTCTATATTCATTCTGAATTTTACAACTTTCAAATATTAATACTATCAAATGTATCACTCAGCTCCTCAAATATATAACAGAACAACCTACATTATATAATTTATTTTTATGGCAAATATGTTTCAACAATAGCTTTGAAAAAATTAATTAGATCCTATAGTCAAATAAAATCTGGTTACTATCAATACTAGGGATACTGGTTAATTTTTGCCTTCATTATTCTCCACATAGATTATTGCATTAGCCTCCAGCTCTGTCTCTCTTTCTTCAGTCTGATTCTACATTTCCTTTTTCACTCTGTAGCCAATAATCTCTCTGTCTATAATTTGGACTCCTGCTTCAGGGTAGCTGTTAAGAATTTTCTCCAGACATTCTTCTTGTAATCATTCCATATCAGTGCACTTTCTGTGGAATCCTACTTATTAGGATTTACTGAATCAGTTGCAAAACAAAAATCATGACCTTAATTCAGGGAGAAATTAGTTAGGGTTATATTAGTTAGGGTTCTCTAGAGAAAGAGAACTAATAAAATATAGATAGATAGATGTACAGATATATATGTGTATATATATATGTGTGTATATATATATATATATATATATATACACACATATATATATGAAGAGATTTATTATAAGAAACTGGCTCACACAATTATGGAGGCTGACAAGTCCCATGATTGCCATCTGCAAGCTGGATACCCAGGAAAGTCAGTGGTGTAATTCAAACTGAGTCCAAAGGCCTGATAACTGGGAACAAACAAGGACAGGGGATCAATGTCCCAGCTCAAGCAATCAGGCAAAAAAGGATCAAATTCTTCCTTTCTCCACCTTTTTCTTCTATTGAGGCCTTCAACAGATTGCATGGTGTCCGCCCACATTGTGGAGGGTAAACTGCTTTACTGAGTCCACTCATTCAAATGCTAATTTCATCCAGAAACACCCTTACAGACATAGTCAGAAATAATGTTTAGCCAAATATCTGGGCACCTGGGATCCAGTCAAGTTGACATAAAATTAACCACCGTAGTGACTGTGTTCCAGGAGCACATTATTAGGGATATTGTTTTATTATATGGAAATCCTATTTTCTCATGATTGTCAGATAATGTACTAATCCTTTTCCCAGAATAGAGACTTACCCTTTAAAATTAAACATTTAATGTGACCTTGGTTTTACCATTTTAGTGGAAATCTTTCCAAAATAGATTATACATGTTCTTGCCTTTTAAATAACATGTACTGAATATAATTTTAACTTTCATGGAATGACTCAGGACCTTTGTTAACAGCATCTGTTGACTCTAACTTCAAAATTGTCAGTATCTACCTCTTCATATCACCCTTACCAGTACCACTCTGGCCCACACAAATGCTGTACCTACTTACAATTTCTTCTGCTCTGAATGATACTCTAATACATTTCCTAAATTTTGCCACTCAAAACTACACACACACACACACACACACACACACACACACACACACATAAACAGAAAGACTTCTAATTTACTGCTTCTAATGTGCTACAAACTCAAATAGCAGCTAAAGAATCCACATGGAAATGATGTCTAAAATTAGCATGCATAGGTTCTGAATAGCAGCCTGAAGGGCTTCCTTTAAGGAAATTGTATAATCTGCACATGATTGAATGGCATAAGTTTATTGCTTTCATGTTTTTAACTGTTCTAAATATTTGACATTACTGGAATAGTTATCTCAACGTAAGTGAGGTATTATTTTCTATGGCATATAAGTGGCACTGATGAAAACTCTCAATATAAAGGGTAGCAAGAAAAAGAGACTCATGTGTTGGTGATTTAGTTTTCGAGTTAAATTGTTTCCATTTCCTTTTTTAAAAAATAAGCTTGTTGAACCATTGAAGAATAAACCTGAAGTGCAATCCAAAGCATTTAGCAGATTCCCAATGATTTAAACAATGGAATTGAGAAAATAACAACAACAAAAAAAACCATAATGGAAAATGTATATCTTATCCTGAAGTATCAGAATCAATCCTGTTTAGAAAGGTGAAAACTGAATTTTAAGACATTTGGAAATGGCTCTTTTCATGATGAACATTTTCACCTCACGCCTACATAACAGTATTAAATATCAAAATTAGATTAGTCATCTTCTTTTCACTGGAACTCTAATAAAGAGTTAACAACGCCGGGCTTCCCAGGTGGCGCAGTGGTTGAGAGTCTGCCTGCCGATGCAGGGGACACGGGTTCGTGCCCCGGTTCGGGAAGATCCCACATGCCGCGGAGCGGCTGGGCCCGTGAGCCATGGCCGCTGAGCCTGCGCGTCCGGAGCTTGTGCTCCGCAGCGGGAGAGGCCACAGCAGTGAGAGACCCGTGTACCGCAAAAAAAAAAAAAAAAAAAAAAAGAGTTAACAACACCAAGTGAGAACCATAATTTGTTGCATGGTTTAGTGTAAGCAACATTTTATTATTCCAACTTATAATAATAATGGTGATCCATCATGTTTACATAACTCCAACAGTCAAAAGAAAATCTCTAAATATAGGTGATACAGGTATTTAGAAACTCCTTCAATAGCTATAGAAGTAAAGACATATGATAACTTAACATACTATTAATTGAACAGAGATTAACAGTACTGTGTATGCATTGCTTGACTTGTTAACTTAATTAGTCTAATTTACTGCAACTCATTTAGATTGCTTTATAATAGGGAAACCAAGATTATAGCTAGTGGATTGAGCCAAAGAAACATTTCATTATATTAGATTCTGAGATAGAGGTACAGTTTTAGATTGTAAGACTAAGTAGTGGGGCATTTTCATGTATAATGTTTGGTACTAAATGATGCAGTGACAATTATAATCCATGAGTAAAAATTAGGTCTCTGCGATAGCCATATGATATCAATCCATTGAGCTATTATAGAGGTACTTCATTTATATATCACTCACTCTTCAGAGTAATTTATGGTAAGATGAAATGAAATTTATCTTCAGCTCATCTGAAGAGACTGAATAACTGAAAGTCTGAGAAAATATCATTATTTTCAGAGTATACCCATACTGGGGCATAATTCATCATTGGAGATAGGCTCTCCTACTTAGAGGTTATGACATAAGTCATATCCAAGATACAAAAATTAAATGCTATTCCTTGCTGGTATTTTCATACTAAAGCTTGACTATTAAGAAACTAGTAGGACCAAGTGTTTTTTCCTATAAAGAAGATGATGAACCTTAGAAAATAGAGATGACAGCTTCCAATTGTTTCTACCTATCAATCAGTGTGACATTAAAATAATGGAAACCCTATGGAATCCTCATCAAAATAATGCTGAATTAAGAATGTGTTCAGGGACTTCACTGATGGCACAGTGGTTAAGAATCTGCCTGCCAATGCAGGGGACATGGGTTCGAGCCCTGGTCCGGGAAGATCCCACATGCCACGGAGCAACTAAGTCCGTGCACCACAACTACTGGGTCTGTGCTCTAGAGCCCACAAGCCACAACTACTGAGCCCGTGTGTCACAACTACTGAAGCCCACACGCCTAGAGCCCATGCTCCGCAGCAGGAGAGGCCACTGCAATGAGAAGCCGGTGCACGGGAAGGAAAGTAGCCCCCACTCGCTGCAGCTAGAGAAAGCCTGCATGCAGCAACAAAGACCCAACGCAGCCAAAAATAAATAAATTTATATATATATAAAAACAAAGTGTGCAGAATTCCCTATATGCTAGAGAGATCTCTAAGAACATGACTTTGCAGGATGAAGAAAAATGCTGTCAGATTCTTACAAGGCTAGGTGACATTAAACCCCTCATATAAATACTGTGCTCAGTGCTGATTAGATGGGGTTTCTTCTATTGTGAATATTTAAAAAAAATCAAAACTCAAACCACGATTGTTTCCTATATCTTCCTCATCATCATAGTCAGCATTTCTTTCATGTATGTGTCAGGTCCTTTTTTATATACTTAACAACTTAATATGTATTAACTCCATGACTCTTTATAATAACCTTATAAAATAAATATAATCCTTATCCTCATTTTGATAAAGATCATGAGGCATAAAGAAGTTAAGTAGCATGTTCAATATCGCACATCTAATAAATGGTGGAGTTGAATTTTCAATACAAGCAGCTGTTTAATTGCTGGAAAAGACCCAGATTTAGTATATCTCATAAATGAGCAAGAGTAAATTCAGAAACTTCTAAATTTACAACATATTTTTACATATTTATTAACATGGCTAGTGTTAAATTTAATGGTTATTTCTTAAAATATACATTATAAATATAACAAAGTAAGTTGTTTGCAAAATAATGCCACCGTTTTGTATTCTATTTTGTGTATTTCCTCCTTTTATAACTAATCATTTGAATTTAACTTCAGTGATGCTATGTTTTTCCATGTTGTCACTCTTTTTTCATTCTTCATTTAACTTAATCAATAGCGTAGTATATTGCTGTCATTTCTAGTTTTCCACCCAAAAGTCTTTTACTAGGACACACACACACACACAATTGGGGCCTTTTATTTCAGTATTTCGCTCTAAATTTATTTAAATTTGGCAACACATTTCAAAAAATATTTTAAAGACTTTATTTTTAGAGCAGTCTCAGGTTCAGAGGAAAATTGAGAGGAAGGTATAAAGATTTCTCATTTACTCCCTACCTCTCCCCCAACAAACATGGCCTTACCCATTATTAACATCCCACACCAGAAGGTACATTTATTATCAATGGATGAAGCAACCTTGACACATCATAATCACCCAAAGTCCATAGTTTACTTAGGATTAACTCTTGGTATTGTACATTCTGTGGGTTTGGATAAATGCATAATGACATGCACCCATCATTATAGTATCATGCGAAATATTTTCACTGCCCCCAAATCATCTGTGCTCCACCTTTTCACCCATCCCCTCTGAACCCCAAACAACTGCTGATCTTTTTACCGTCTCCACACTTTTACCTTTTCTAGAAAGTCATATAGTTGGAATTATACAGTACGTAGCCTTTTCAGATTACCTTCTTTCACTTTGTAATATGCAGTTAAGATTCCTCCATGTGCTTTCATGGCTCAGTAGCTCATTTCCTTTAAGCACTGAATAATTCCTTTGTTTGAATGTACTGCAGTTTATCTATTTATCTACTGAAGGACTCCTTCGTTGCTAAAAAGTTTTGACAATTATAAACAAAGCTGCTTTAAACATCTGTGTGCAGGTTTTGGTGGGGATGTAAGTTTGAGACTGGTTTGGGAAAATACCAAGGAGCATTATTACTGGATCCTATTGTAAGAGTATGTTTGGTTTTGTAAGAAACCACTAAACTGTATTACAAAGTGGCTGTACAATTTTGCATTCCTGTCAGCAATGAATGAGAGTTCCTGTTGCCCCACATCCTTGTCAGTGTTTGGTGTTGTCAGTGTTTTAGATGTTGGCCATAAATGTGTAGTGGGATCTCACTGTTGTTTTTATTTGCATTTCCTGATAACGGTTAATGTGGAGCATCTGTACATATGCTTATTTGCCATCTGTATATTTTCTTTGGTAAGATCTGTTAAGGTCTTTGGTTCATTGTTTGAATCAGGTTATATGTTTTCTTATTTTGAGTTTTAAGAATTCTTTGCATGTTTTGGATAATACTCCTTTATTACATGTATCTTTTGCGAATATTTTCTCGCAGTCTGTGGCTTGTCTTCTCATTTCCTTGACATTGTCTTTCACAGACCAGAAGCTTTTAACTTTAATGAAGTCTGGCTTATCCATTCTTTCTTTCATGGATCATGCCTTTGGTGTTATATCTGAACATTTATCACCATACCCAAGACCATCTAGGTTTTTTCCTATGGCATCTTCTCAGAGTTTTATAGTTTTGTGGTTTACATTTAGGTCTATGATCCATTTTGAGTTAAATTTTATGAAGGATGTAGGGTCTGTGTCTATATTCACATGGATGTAATAGTTGGTCCAGCACCATTTATTGAAAATACGATCTTTACTACTTTGTCAAAGATCAGCTAACTATATTTATGTGGGCCTATTTCTGGGATTTCTGTTCTGTTCCATTGATCTATTAGTTGATATTTTCACCAATACCACACTGTCTAGATTACTGTGTCTTTAGAGTAAGTCTTGATATTGGGTAGTGTCAGTCCTCCAACATTTTCTCCTTCAACATTGTATTGACTATTCTGGATCTTGCCTCTTACACAAACTTTAGAATCAGTTTGTCAATATCCACAAAATAATTTTCTGGCATTTTGGTTGAGATTTAACTCCTATAGATCAATCTGGGAAATGCTGACATGTTGACAATATTGAGTCTATTGATCTTTTGAAAGAATCAGCTTTTGGTTTTGTTGATTTTCTCTATTGGTTTTCTATTTTTTCTTTCTTTAATTTCTGCTGTAAATTTTATTATTTCTTTTCTTGTGGTTACTTTGGATTTGATTTTCTCTTTTTTTTCAAGTTTCATTATGTGAAAACTGAGATTATTATTTCAGACCTTTTTTTCTTTATAGTATATGTATTCAATGCTATAAATGTCCCTCTAAGCAATGCTTTTACTGCATCCCACAAATTTTGATAAGTTGTGTTTTCATTTTTCTTTTGTTCCAAATATTTTTAAATTTCTTCTTTCACCCATGTGTTATTTAGAGGCATGTCATTTAAGTTCTATGTATTTGGGGATTTTCTGGTTATCTTTCTGAATATTGATTTCTAGTTTAAATCCATTATGGTTTAAGAGTAGATATTGTATGATTTCTATTCTTTTAAATTTGCTAAAGCATGTTGTGTGGTTT
Source organism: Orcinus orca (assembly GCF_937001465.1). Lineage (NCBI taxonomy): Eukaryota > Metazoa > Chordata > Mammalia > Artiodactyla > Delphinidae > Orcinus > Orcinus orca. The sequence goes on from NC_064576.1 coordinate 22,908,334, forward strand.
TGAATGTGCTCTGTCTTGGCAAAGTGAGCTTGATAAGAATGTGTATTCTGCTGTTGTTAGATGAAGTATTTACATTTTTAGATTTTTTTTTGAAAAAAATCAAGCATATAGAAAAGTAGGAAGTAAGATATAATAACCCCCTATTTAAGCATGCTCAACTTCAATGGTTATCAACCTTTGGCCATTATTGTTTTCTTCTGTACACCATCCACTTTCCTCCACCATAAGATATTTTTAATCATAACCAAGACGACATTTCATTCCATCCACAACTTGCAAAACCAGTGGTAACATTTTTCAAGAATTTATTTTGGCTATTAAGTAATAATTTATTTCAGATACCCTTCTGTCTAGCTCTTACAGAAATATAAATTAAAAATGAAAGCACATGTATCTGGGAATTATCACCTTTGTAAATTTCACAATGTTACTTTTTTTCACTATTCCCCAACTTACTTATCTGTAACATGAGAAAAGTTTTATAAACCTCACAATTTCTTATAAAGATAAAATGGCAAAAGGTGTATGTATGTCATATAAACAGATGACTCAATTTAACATGAATTTGAAGTGAAGGGGATGATTAATAAATAGAGAATAATATTTTATGCTTATGCTTCTTTTCTATATATTATAAAAACACAGTCAGAGTACATAGAAATTAAAGAGCTTGTTCATGGATGACTTAATGCAGAAGTTAAAAAATTACTAAGGAACTACCCAAGTCAAATTTTCTGAGAAGGTTATATAAATGATTATAGTACTGGATTTATATTTAAACATTTTATAAACATTTTGTCACCATAGAGATTTCAAAGTTATTATTTTGCCTTTCGTTTTTACTTTTGTATATTGTAACAATTTTTAGAGACAATCAAAAAACAATCTGGATTGTATGCTGCAATTTTCAGTATCTTAGTAAAAACTTTGTTGTCTACAAACAGCATAAGCTTATCACAAAATAGGATTCATCTATCATGTCAACTTTGCCATTTGAAATTTAATTTATTACAAAGAAATGAGTTAAAACCAGAGTGTTCAAAGTATTAAATAAGATAAAAATGAAGAGCCATAAAGGTAAATTAGAAATAATATTTGGAAAAATATTTAGATTTCTGTTTTTTGGGGGTCATTAATTTTTGTGACATTAAAAACATTTACATTTGTTTGTTTAGCACAAAAATCCATCTGTAGTCTTCAACATATTTTCTTTAGAGTTAAGAGTATATAAATATATTTCCTTATAAATTTTATAGTTTTTCTTAAAACATATATATCATAAAGCATATATATGGATCCCATTAATACAGAATAGCTTTTTAGTATCAAAATGCATTTTAATATAAATATTACATCAGAATTAACCAATTTGTTATGGGATAATGATGTAAGGAATGATATTATTTGCTGGTAGCATTTTGTAGTTCAAAAATCAGAGAAAGAGTATTCTCAATAACATATAGAGAGAAATTATATTTAGTAGGAATACATCTGTAAGAAAAAAAATATGTAGAAATAAATTTTGAGGTCATTCAATAAGTAATGTTGATTTCCAAAGTGTATGATGATTCTAATTTTTACCTGAGATAGCAAGTCTCAAATATAAACATAGTCACTACCTTTGTGATATTAGGTTGGTGCCTGTAGCACAAGGAGCTAACGATAGAGATTTAGAAATCTGTGTCAAAAAATCCAACATGCCTTTTAGATTCTGTCGTAGTCAATTTTCATCAACTCAAATAATCACCAAACCAAAGTTAAATTCTATAAAAGCTCTGATGGCATCAAGATCTACCAAGGTCCCTTTACATATGATTTATGTGACTTAAAAATTAAGCCTAAATGCAAAACAGAATCATGAATCAAGGGGTGGCCCAGAGCTTTTTTTGTGCAAGAGTAGAATTATGATGCCTCAAGAAACAATTCTGCTCTGCAAGATGTGCACATTGCATTAATAGCTTCAAAATGTTTCTAATAAGTTGAAATGGCATAATTATTATAAGTAAATTGAATTGAAAATAAAACTTTAAACAGTTTACTATTACAATAAAATTGGAAGAAAATATGGACTGTATCTACCACATCTGACAATGTGACAGTTTTTTGTGCTTATAGTTTTCTTGCAAACAACAATGAAAACGTTATACTATAGTATAATAACAATATTATACCATATGCTTTGGATATACAGAAAGGTAGAAAATTGAGTATTTGATATTAGAAAGCATATTTACAGGTGACCTTGAGGTGATAAATCATTTTAACACTTAAATTCTCTTGAGCGATTTTATTTCTTTTTACTTGTATTCAATAAAAATAATAATGGCTGTGTTTTCTAATTTGTTACCAAACAAAGCATAAAGTATTGCCGTGTTGGGAAATTGTTTGATTTTGACTTAAAAGGAAGGCTTCTTTTTTAAAAATTGATTCCTGGGTCATGATAAATGATGCCTGCACAATTATTTGATCAATCAAAAAATGTGTAGCTAAATCAGTTCATGGTACAAATAAATACTGGAACAAAATTTTGTAACAAATGTTCTTTATCAAATTTATTACAATACATATTCAGGCTTAAGCAAAAAAAGAAATTTAAAATTTGACTATTACTTTAGTAGAAGGTAGCAGTCATATTTTTTAAAATACCTGTTAAGCATAAATTAATCCAGTTGTAGAGATAAAATTATTATAGTCATTCATCGAATCAACAAATATTTATTGCATAAAATTTATTTCACTTCTGTGCTTGACACCGGGCTGGGTATGGGAGGCAACCAATATTGAGAACAACAAGATCCCTTTTCTCATGGAGGTTACTTTCCAGATTGTGCTCTTGGTAACTCCTTTTGCCTCTGGATCAATTCAAAATGACAATATCTTCCCTCTTAAGAGTGAGGAGAATGAGGCAAAAACTCCATCATTGCTCTAATGAGAGGCCATTATGATGGCAGCACACAAAATCAGATTTTTATTTTTTATTTATTTTTTTTTGTGGTACGTGGGCCCCTCACCACTGTGGCCTCTCCCGCTGCGGAGCACAGGCTCCGGACGCGCAGGCCCAGCGGCCATGGCTCACAGGCCCAGCCGCTCCGCGACATGTGGGATCTTCCCAGACCGGGGCACGACCCCGTGTCCCCTGCATTGGCAGGCGGACTCTCAACCACTGCGCTACCAGGGAAGCCCAGTCATAAGCATTTTTAAGCTTCTTAACCTTTGACAGGAAGCAGACTAACATATACCATAATGTTACTTTGAAAGAGTTTATGAAGCATATGGAATCCTTTTATATTTGCAGACAATTAAGGATTTAAACATGGATTAAGCCATACAATCAAGGAGTTTGTATGTAGATTATTCAGTCTCATCACCCTACCAAATTATTTGAATGCAGTGTTGCTATTTCACCAAAAGATTATTATAGGAACAGCCTTTAAAACTCATTCCTTTATTTGCTCTAAGGAGTTATTCTGTTATCCAAAATACTGACATTTCTCAGTTTTTTCTATATGAAAACCTACATTGAAAATATGCACTTATATTCAGTACTTCTGAAAAAAAATTGGTTTTCTTAAGGAAACTACAGTTACCTCCCCACATTATAAAGTAACTCCCAGTATAGTAACTTACTTTCAGAATTTGGCCACGCCCTCATGGATGTTTAAAAATATCCTGCACTGGGCTTCCCTGGTGGCGCAGTGGTTGAGAGTCTGCCTGCCAATGCAGGGGACGCGGGTTCGTGCCCCGGTCCGGGAAGATCCCACATGCCGCAGAGCGGCTGGGCGTGTGAGCCATGGCCGCTGAGCCTGCGCGTCCGGAGCCTGTGCTCCACAACGGGAGAGGCCACAACAGTGAGAGGACCACGTACCGCAAAAAAAAAAATATATATATCCTGCACCCAGTGGACCTACTTATAAATGGAAGTACACTATTGAATGGTAAGTTATGTTTGATTAACAGGACAGAGCATAAGACGTGGTGATTAATAACATGAAAGTACATTTTTTTGAATTATGCTTTTCTTACTAGAAGAGTGTAGAAAGAGAAAACATCACAGGAATTCTATGAGTTTGACGTACCGTGAGTAATTTCGCAAATGTGGAATACACCTTACCTATAATCATGCCTTTATAAACTAGGAAAAGTGTTATTACCCATTTTGTTTCAGATACCATAACGCTCAGGAGCAAATGTGTAACCAAATTAAAATGACTGAAAACCTTACAGTCCTGATGACCTTTTCCAAATTGAATTCTCCCTAAAAATACGTCTATATCTAAATTTTGTTATTGTGTATATTTCCTGTATAAACTACCTTAAATCCTTTGTGAAACCAAACATGCTATTAATTAATTCCTTAATTCTGTGCAGCTGCACTGTGCCAGGCCCTCTGCCAGATGCTAGAAATACAAAGAAAAACATGACCCAGTCCCTTTTTTCAAGAAGTTGAAAATGTAGCCAAAGCAGCTGCCATTTTTGGAATATAGCGAGTTCTTCCACATTACCATATTTGATATACACACATGGGAAATTTTAAAAGTGCACTAGAAGTATGTTTACTCTTCCTGGGCACTGAACTGCAACAATTATTTTGTTCAATAATAGATCCACTGGGAAGATGTAGCTAATGTGTGAAAGTTCAAATCTGAATAGATGTGTTATCCTAGGAAAATAACTAAAATTTTGGTGAAGCTGCCTTTGATTCTGTGTTGTGTCATTGGATTTTGATCTTCATGAAACAAAATGCTTTCATCATGATCAAAATCTGAAAATCTCATATTTATATAAATAACGCCAATTGTATACTACTTCTGCATAGCCTCAGAAAAGGCAGTGACATGACCTCAAATAGAACAGAATGCCAAGAATCTAGAGGCAAAGATTAGAGTAAAACTTGATACCATATTAACAAAAGCCTCTAATTTGTTTATATTTCTGTGCTTAGACATTTTAAACATGTAAAGCAAAGTAATTTAATAACCATGTACTAAATAATAGTGATATATATAGTCATAATTATTCATTTTTTATTTTATTATGCAAAATAAGCAATAAGCTACGACTATTTACACATCCTATTGATATACACGGCTTTGTGTTTTAGTTGGTTGTAATTTGAAATTAGATTTTCAGACAAGGCTGTTTATTCTCCCATTGTTTCGCCCCCCTCCTCTTCACCCCATTGGTGAGGGAGAGAGTCCAGCTCAAAGGTACTGGGGTCGGCCAAGCGTACAACTCCTGACACTGGGCAATTGAGATTGACAGCAGGACAAGCACAGTGCAGCAAACCATTTGCCAGAGGCATGTGTGCTGATACTAGTTGTAATAAGCCTCAGATGAAAAAAAAAATGTCTTCTCTTAACATAGATTGGGAGAGCATTTCAACATGTCTGTTGACTGACATGTTTGCAGATGTTTAAGTGCTGTGAGCAGAACTATAATTTATGGAAATAAGATTTTGCGTCCGGTTGATTTACCTTAGAAACATCCTATTGAAATAGGACTTTTGATTTTGATTTTTCAAGATCACCTCAGAGACAAACTGTTTTATGTTATCTTCTAATGCTATTGACATTTTATGTGCTGGTGGTGACTATTTCAGCAAGTCTTCCTTCAGCAGTATCATGAATTATAAATATGTTATTAAACTAGTAGTAAACTCTGTGGGAATAGATCACACGTTTTCAGTGAGGGCAATATCACCCACAAAGGGAAAAAGCTGGCTTGGAGCAGCAGAATATTAGATATTACAATGGTTTGTAAACCTCCAAAGGGCCATAGCGCATATATGATATACAGTATATTTCTTGTATGAAATTTTATGGGTGGAAGATTAGGGGGAAAAAAGTCTCTAAAAGTCTCTTGGCATGGGAAGTGATAAGTAGAAAATATAAAAAGTTTGAGAAACAATGGTATGAACCCAGTTATTTATGATTTGAAGACATAAAAATGGTTTACATAGAGTTAATTGATCAAGCAAAAGGCAAAACTTGGCTAAACTGGTAAAATTGCGAATGAAATAGTAGTAATGCTGCAGTAAATAATCATCTTCTAGAGAGTTTCCTCATGGTGTTCTTTTATTATAAGAGAGCTTAAAACAATTACAGTTATGAAAATTTTAAATATGCTATTATCACTACTTATTTTTAGATTAGTTTAGAAGAAGTAGATAAAAAGATTAAAAGTAAGAGCAAAATTACTGGGTTTTGATGTTTTATGTTTTAATTTATTATTTCCAATTTCAGAAAGGGTGGAATATTTGAGAATAATTAAGAAATATTTTCAAATTCAAATTAGTAAAAAAAAATTGTGGAAGAGTATATTAAAATAGTACATCTCAAACACAGTATTAAAGATGAAAAGCATTAGAGTATAAGGAAATTTGTATTGTGTATTTGTTTTTATTATTGTGTCTACTTAATTTTTAAATCAAAGTAACAATATTTGCAATTTGTGGTAGCCATGTTTTTCAATGACAAGTATTTTTATGAAGGTTGTATAATAACAAATAAAAATTCAAAGAAGTGAATTTCATAAGCATTACAAATAAGCTACTCGATAAACTAAATTCAACTAGATTCAAGTACTATGAGGTCAATTACAACGACATGTGAAAATGGTATTGTATAGAGGCATTTTAGAAAGTTACTGTAAAATAAACTTTTGCTAAATTTCCCCCCCCCTTAATTAAAACCTATTATACAAACAAACTTCATTTAAGAAAAACAACAAGTAACTGTATGAGGTTTAGAATGAAAATCTGGTACCCATTTAACACAATTGTTCTTTTTTGTTTTTTTGTTTTTTTTGCGGTACGCGGGCCTCTCACTGTTGTGGCCTCTCCCGTTGCGGAGCACAGGCTCTGGACGCGCAGGCCCAGTGGCCATGGCTCACGGGCCCAGCCGCTACGCGGCATGTGGGATCCTCCTGGACTGGGGCACGAACCCGTGTGCCCTGCCTCGGCAGATGGACTCTCAACCACTGCGCCACCAGGGAAGCCCCCACAATTGTTTTTAACATAGCTATTAAACTAGTGAATTTTCTTTATTAGTATCAGATGTTATTCAAAAGCTTTCATTATATTTGAAATATCCCATGCATATATTCCATATATTTTCTAGTCCAGTCAATGGGTTTTTTTAGGTTGACAATTTCAAGCTGTGCCATGTTAGAAAAAGGAAGAATATGTTAAAAAAAAAAAAAAGGCAGATAATATTATAAAGACAGACAAAAATATGAATTGTTCATTAATACGTATGGAGAATCTTATGTTCTCAAAAATAAGCTATTTTTTCAGAATGTTCCATGCAGAATTACCTCTTCAATAACATCATTGTGAGGTCAAGTTTCAAAATAAACCCTGTGGTGGGGAAGATGTTCAATTGCTATGTGCCCTGAGCATCATAATTCCCAAACCTAAAAGCCAGTCTAAGACAACAATTAATTTTAAAAGTTCTAAGTATAAAAGTTGATATGGATCCCCTTACATTTTGACAAAGAATATAGAAAAATAAATTCTCAGACTACATGTGCAGAGTTTAACAATAGGAGACATACACTGTTTTTCAAAAAGCCATTGACGATTGTACTAAGGGTTTACATCATATCAGGCCTTCAGAGTCCCTTACATCCCTTACAACTCTGTAAAAATTGGTACTTAACCGAATATAACCAAAACTTTTTTCAATTCTCTCTCCTTCCTTGGTTTCTAGAATTTTTCCTTAAAATACTAATTATTTAGTTAATTTTCTAAAATTCAACTGTTCAAGCTTATGTACACTTATTTCAACAACAACAATAACCACCAAGAGCTTAAGTATGCTGTGCCCTTTTATTCTTATCACAGATATGAATGCTGCCCAAGTTACATCTACTGTGGAGCAGGAGATCTGTTTCTTGTACAGCTCCAGGCATGAATGATTTATGTCCAAATACTAGCTATAGGAACAGGCTAACTAGAATCTGTGAATTGAAAATTTGTGGGGTTTTTATCCCACTTTTAAATCTATCTAGAGTATACTGGCTAGTACCCTATTTATGTCATTTAATTTACAGATTTCCAAGGGGAGAAATGGCTTCTTTGTTGGGTTGACCATATTTATTGTATGGATCAGGACACTTGGGAAAGTGAAGTTGTGTGCTGTGTATATTTACTACTGGAAAAAGCAGCATAAACCAGGACTTTTCTAGGAAAACCAGAATGTTACGTTCACTTTACTCACATTTCAGATCCGTCAGATTTCCTGATTTATTCACACAGAAAAAGACATTTAGAGAGAGAAAACTGAGTAGCTCCCAAAGTCTCTGGAAAAGCCAACCACGTTGGGTAGATGGACAGAAACAAAAGTGGCCCCACTGTCAGAATCCGTTGAAGTCTTGCCACCGCGCAGCATCCTGTGCTGAGGATGGTGTTGCCAGTGTTCTGACCAGCAGCACAACAGTTTGCATCAACCGCACCCTCAGCAGGGGATCCTGAACACAGGTTCCCTATCAGAGCTGTGCTGCATATCCTCCTTGCTGCCAGTACTACCACTGCTAGTGGAAATCCTTCTGTTTCTCTTTCCACATGTCACTAGGTCTAATTTCAAAATCCAGACATGTGAGTCTAATAGGCCAGGCCAAGTCAAACAGTCTGCTAGAGCCACCATGAGATCTGGGAAAATGGAGGGCTAAAGTTTTTATCGTTGATGATGGTAAGTGTAGGTTATCTCCGAACAAGACTTAAAAGAAACTGACCAGTGTTACGAATTAAGAGTCCCCCATAAACGCAGTGTACAGAAAACTATGATTTTCTGAGTTTGATGCCAAAGTCCTCGATATGTTCAAAGCTCCAGGTTACTGCTCATGTGAGATAACGCTTTTTCACAGCCCAATAGTCACCATAAATGTAAGAGCTGACAATTCCAACTGATTAGAAAATGACATGTTTTCTACTATAACAGATAGTATTTAATCTTTTTCCTTGGGTAATTCAAAGTACCCGATAGGATTTCCATTTTTCATAGTGTTGAAATAAAAATTAGTTGCTAGTACATAGTGCTTGTGCAGAAATCTAAAAGAGATGGTGTGGAACTTTCTCCCCAGCTGGTTAGATATTAGCCATCCACAAGATGTGATTTAATGGCCATCACAAAAAGCCATCTACCTCTGTTAAATACATCACTCTACCTGGCCTCCAAGAGTGCATGTGATTTGGAGATTTATTCCTCCTCTTCAAGATACTGCAGACAAGGATGAAAATGCAAATGGTGACATTGGCCATCTTACATTTTTGTATTCTGGTATCTTACACAGGGTAGGTATTATATGACGTATTAAACGGTGCTTGCGGTGTATGAATGTTTGTGTGTGGCTTCTGTGGACACGTAAAGATAAATAAATAAATGATATTAAAATCTACCTTTCTTGAAAACTGTTGAAACAGGGTATGGGTGTAATACATTTTAAAATTGTTGCATTATCTTCACGTCACATGAACACTCTCAAAAAAGAGAGTCAAATTTTGGCCTGAAATAAGACCCAAGGAAGACATAGTAATGTACATGACAAAGATAATAATATAGCTAGTGCACAGAGAGATTTTTTAATATGAGATATTTTTATTAATAAAAGTAAGGAAGACAATTTAGACTCTTTAAAAACTTGCCTCATCCCCCAAAAGACAAATGCAATAACAAATAATATTTTTTTATGCATTTTAAAACAGTCCAGTCAATAAGGTGAAGAGGTAAACTCACCGGGTCTTTAGATTTTCTGATTTTCAAATCTTTTATATTCACAACAGTTAATTTCACAATCTACTTTCTCTTGCAAAAGTAACAGTTCATCCCTATCATTAGCATCATCACATATTTATTGGTTGTCAACCAGGTGCATGGTACTGTACTAACTCCTAAGGGATATACAAAATGTAGGTTAGAAACTCGTTTTTTGGAGAAGAAAAATAATTTTATAAATATATGCATGATAACACAGGAGAAAATATATCAAGTGCACATAATGCATAGAAAACGTGGAACTTAAAAGTCTACATAGATTGTGTCTCTTTCCCAAGTTCCTAGTTTGTGAATTAATCCTGTCTCTGAGCTTTCTAACTCCTGTGATCTGCCCCCACTCAATTTATCACTAACTCACATATCACCTTATTTCACTGTTGGTCTATGTACATCACACCACATAATGGGCCCAGTACTCTGCTAGGTGACAGATATAAAAAGATAAAAGGATTTGATCTCTGCCCTCAAGAATGTCACACTCTAGTGAGAAATCAAAGCTTCAAAAAAATATTTTTTAAAAAACACAATTTAGTAGTTATTCTATTGATGGTATTAAGGTGAAAGGGATTGAGATGCATAGGTGGCTTGGTATGGAAAGGACTCACCGAAGTGATGTTAAGTAAAAATTATATCTTAAAAGTTGAATAGGAATGAAGAAGGCAAACGATGTACTCAATAAATAATTAGAAATTGAAATGAATTTGCTCAAGTGATAAGGTCAGCATTGGCTTCACTTTAAAAGTACTGAACTAGTGGGATAATAAATACTGTTGGTAGGGATTTAGGGGAATGGCAAATTTCATCTATTGCTCATGGAGTATAAATTGGCAAAAATTTTGTGTAGGCAATTTGTCAATTTGTATCCCATTTTTCCTACACTTTGACCTGGGAATTCAACTGCTAGAGATCTGTAATAAGAAGATAGATAATGATGTTTACAGTGACTTATGTACAAGCTTGTTCTTTGCAGCATTGTGAGAGCAAAATTTTTAGAAAGAACTAAATCTCCAACAATGTGGAATTAGTTCAATGATTATTTTATGTCATGCAAAGGAATTCAGCCCCTAACATAATATAGTAATGGGTGTTTATTAACATTGAGCATTTTCACAAATAAGTGTTAAGTGCAAAAAGTGTATTACAAAATATATGGTTGTATGTTCACAGATTAATTTCTGAGTGCTGAAACTCTGTGATTTTAATTTTGTTCTTGTTACTCTCAATATTTTCCAAAGCCTAAACAAGTAATATGTATTTCTTTATCTTAAAAATTATAATACATACTTTGTAGGAAACAAAAACAGAGCTCTTTTTCTGTATGTGATTATCTGCATGGTCTTGTAGGATATTTTTAAAAGAGTAGAATAAGTTCTTAACAGCATATACTTAAGCGCCAATTAATATAATAAACAACTGTACAAATATATATCCTTATTTCAGTATGGTATAGTGTAGCATAGTAAAAGGAATAAACTAAGATTTTCTTACATATAAATTTATAGTTTTGATCAATATTCTTCTCAATAAGTCCAAAACAGTGACTCATATCAGTTTTATTAGACAAATGGACTTAATGAGAAAATAGGTTCCACCCCAAGATGGTTGAACTTAAGACACAAAGCAGTATAAATTTAAAGCGATATGAACATGAGAAAATGATACTTCAGGACACAAAGTAAAAAAGGGAAAGGTATTTTGATATGTACTACTGAGTTTGCTGTTTATTTGATGGTAAGTAAAAGTAGGTACATTATGAAAATCAACTTACTATAAAAGAAGTATTTTTACAAAATAATGCCATTTGTAGCAATATGGATGGGCCTAGAGATTGTAATACTGAGTGAAGTAAGTCAGACACAGAAAGACACAGATCATATGATATTGCTTATATGTGGAATATAAAAAAGAGGGTACAAATGAACTTATTTACAAAACAGAAGTAGAGTCACAGATGTAGAAAACAAACTTATGGTTACCAGGGGAAAAGTCAGGGCAGGGATAAATTGGGAGATTGGGATTGACATATACAGACTACTATATGTAAAATAGATAACTAATAAGAACCTGCTGTATAGCACAGGGAACTCTACTCAATACTCTGTAATGGCCTATAGAGGAAAATAATCTAAAAAAAAAAAAAAAGAGTGGATATATGTATATGTATAACTGATGCACTTTGCTGTACACCTGAACCTAACACAACATTGTAAATCAACTATACTCCAATAAAAATTTTTAAAAAAGGAAGTTGGAAGATTAAAAATAAGAAATATTCTTTTAAAATTTTATTGTTTTGCCTTTTAGAAGTCATCTAATGTGATAATTATCTTGGCATTCTATTCCTAGAATGTTATTTGCAATCTACAAAAAGAAAATGGGGGAAATGGTATATTCAAAACATATTAGTTTACAGGTATAATTGATTCATGTTCTTGTCTCTTAGTTTACAGTTGTTATCAGAAGGAAGAATTCCAACAACTCCTTTATCTTATGAAACATAGGAAAGCATAGTAGTAGATTAAACTCAGAACTAGTGAATTCTATTCTACAGTAGCTGTTACATTTACTCTTGGCTTCAAGCCCTAGTGAATATGCAGACACATGAACAAAATATCCTAAATCCAAATGTGAAAAGTGTAAGGAGTCAAGACACTAGAGCTTTTGTGAAATTATTTTTTAAAAGTGTTAGATTCGGAAAAAAAGAATTTGAAGAGAATAAAAAATCCACAAACTCCAATGATTTAATTTACTAGTAAGGAAACTGATCCAGGGAGAGCTTAATCAAGGTAACAGCCTTGCATATTTAGAATAAATAGGGATTTAGGACTAAGAGTAAAAGTTTGGCTCATGAGATTATAGCTCTGCTATCTTTCGAAAAGTCAACAGATATTATTTAATCTTGGTGTATAACTCAGTATTCCTCAATTTCTGTTTCCATATTTATAAACTAGGATAATTGTATCACTATACACCAACAAGTTATCAGTATTTCTCTCTGGAAAAAAAAGTAGTGTGGATGAGGAAAGACTGAAGATGAACTTCTTATATATAATTTTGTATTTCTTAAAAATATATTACTTTTATAATTAAAAATCAAAATTGAATACTTTAAAAATTATTGTGAGTATTAAATACTGAAGAATAAAAAGATATAAAAATTAATGTTTGCTATAAATTCTACTTTTTCATCTTAAATATGCAGGGAACATATGGAAATATCTGGAAATTTTATGTCATTTGCAAAAAATAGATTATTAACTGATGACCTCTTTCTTAATCTGAATGACTTTATGATATTTACATGTTACTTGTGTCACTTGAGAGATGAACCTGTTTGAGGAAGAATAAGAAAAAATGAACATTTAACGATGCAATTGAAATACTTCTGGCCATAGCATAAAAATGAAACTACAGCCCCGAGCAAATATTACCAATTCTCATCATCCTCTGGAGTGTCCTTTATCTCTGGCTCCTGAGATCATCTGTTATAAGAGGCAAAGCAATTGAAGTAGTTCACTTGACCTCAAATAGATATAGTAGAACCCTTTTAAGAAAAGTTCATGCCTAAGAAATGTTCCCCTAAGGTGTTAGAAAAGTTTAGGTCACATACACATTCCCATATTGTTTTTACTTCCCACCAAGAAATGTACTGCTGTACTTGAAGAGTTAGCCTTTGGAGGGGTGGGTATACTTTTCTAAGCTGCTTTGTTCCTCTGAAATGTACTTATTATCAAAATAATTACTTTAAGAAGACTTTTGTTAACAAGGGTGCATCTTCCATAGAACTATACGTGTGTGACAATTTTTTGCTTACAAATTGGTAGTGGATATCTTCATAGAGGTGATACAACCTTAATGTTTTCTTCTGACGTTTGGCTGTTCATCTAGGCAATACCACATCCTTTTTTTACAGTGCAGAGATAATAAACTATTTGAGGATGGTAGAAAAAATTTTTGTAACATATTGAAATAGGAAAATCCTGTCCATAAATTTTCTAATGTGATTGGCTTTGAGAGGAAAGAAGCAATCAGGAGAGAAAGATACAGCATTTAATGGGTGGGAGTGGGGGAATGAAATCTTAATATCAATTGCTTGTTACCCCAATTCTGTTAATTTAAAGTCAGCTTCAATACATTCTTTGGGTCTCTTCACATAAAGTATTTATTCAGCAAGTTGAATAAATAAATAACCAATTAAGCTTAAAGGTGTGATTTTAGATGATTACCATCAATATTTTTCTTCCTAAACAGCCAGCATTTTTCTGTCTCTCCTCCAGTCTTGCCACAGACACTGCATGAGTCTGCCCTCCTCTCTCAGTGTGATTTCTGGGGCCAAGAAGTTTCAGATCTGAGTCCTATTACAAAGGAACAGAAATATCCTTCCCCCCAGTTTAACTCCTCCTCCACATGGGCAGTTCTCAACTACATAGCATTATTTTCGTGAAACGGTTTCAAATGGATTAAGCTCTCTTCCCTCTTCCTGCATGTGGTAATAGGTTAAATTAAATAAGAACAGGATTGATTTTAAAAGTGTAATAGGTTGTCTGAAAAAGACCTTTCAATCTGTCTCTCTGTCTCTGTCTCTGTCTCTCTCTCACACACACACACACACACACACACACATGCACGCGTACACACACACACCATTCTGAGCTGAACCCTCATCCATGACCCTCCACTGAATTTCACCAGAAGATGACAACACAACATTTGATTATATGAAAATATTATATATAGATAAGAAATCTGCCCCTCCCCAGTAATAAGCTTCTGGACCTGGAATAAGAAATCTCCTCTACATTTCCCTGAATTTTCCCAACCCCATTCCTCCCCCTAAATCTTTCACTCTTTAACCTTTTCCAAATACACAATCCTTGAATATTTGATCTTTTACGCAGCTTATTATCAGGCTTGTAACAACTGTCCAACTTGTGTAAGACCTAATTAAAAGGGAAACTGATGTGAACATATGATCTCTGCTTAGACTGAAGAAAGGACCAAACAACATTTTTTTTAAGTCCTGTAAATTCCAAACACTAAAATAATGCACACAATTTTTAGAAGTATTGATGGAAAAGGTGTTGACTCTAAGTCAGCAAAACAGCCTTCCAGAGAAGCTGCATTGTCACATTCTCTCCCATCCCAGATGTTAGTAGAACTTGGTTTTTATAAGCTCCATCCAAGTTTGAAGAACCCAGCAATTACTTCCCTGGGAAAAGCCTGAGCACTGTGCTCTGGCAGCACCATTGAGCCGGCAAAGAGAAACTGGCCACTACCTGTAGATAAGGTTCGCACAGAGCCTTAGGGACTAGAGATTTCTATCTCCCCCTAGCAAAATGCAACCGGTTATTTACTTGTATGCATTTTAAATTCGTCCAAACGGATGCAGAAACTTCGTGTGTATGAGAGTGTGAGGGTGAGCCTGTGTGCGTGCGTGTGTGTGTGTGTGTGGTGTGCACACAGGAGTCTGCCAGTGGGTTTTTAAGAGCGCTCACGAATCATACTGGGATTTTTCCCTGCCCCCTCCCTCCTTTTCCGGTTCCCAGTGAAGGATTTTGGGTCTGGAATCAAAGACGAAAGCGTGCACTGTGTTTTCATCATGCAGACTTAAGTAACATTCAAGAAATATCATCAGAGAAACCTAACTCTCAATGACCAAGTTGACTAAAATTCTATACCAAGTTTTAAAAAGTATTTGCCTAAATTACATACCTAGCAGCAAAAAAATTCATACCCAATTGTATTGTATAAAATATATATGATATGCATATATGTTCCAAATAGCTACTTTCAAACATGTTAAAAAGGAAACAAACAGACAAAAAAAGGTTTCAAAGACATCAAATAGCATAAAACATTGTACTGCAGAGACCGAAGAAATGCATTTAAAGCACCGATGAAAATGGCGTGCAGTATAATTACCTCAAATTGCTGTTCGCTTGACACCCTGACACTAATTTTATTCAAGCCATCGGGAAATAAATGTTTTAAAAGCACTCTTTCCAAACGCTGGAGCTAGTGGGTGCTGTGAGGTCGTTAAGGAAAGGAAAGGGTAAAGTTTTCAGCACGCAAAAAGAATTAAACAATCCTTTTAAAAAAAACGTCTATGTGGATCGACAGCCTTTAATGCCCACATTTTTAACGCTTGCCCTGTACGTGGATTGACTTTTTTTTCCTTCAGCATTCCCTCACCAGATGGATTTTTGCTACTGCAGATCAGCAGAGGGTGTCAGATCTTTCAGAGTGCACCAGGCTGGAACGAGCAGAGCTTCTTAGCAACTCTCTTCTTCCTCCCTCCCCATTCTCACGCTCTCTCCCTCCCTCAGACAACTCGCCCCCCCCTCCGCCCCCTCCACGTAATTCCGAAAGAGCAGAAGAAAGAGAAGGAGAACAAGAAAAGAAGAGCTAGTAACCGAGAGTCGGAGACCAGAAAAAAAAGCTGAAGAGAAGCGAAGGGGAGGAAAGAGAAACGATGGACAGCCACAAAACGCAGCGATTGCGGAAATTTTCCAGCGCCATTGGTTCGGCAGCGTGAGTCGTCCGGTCGGGCGTGATTTCAGCACCGGGAGGGGGCTGGACAGCTCCTCGGGGGGACTCCTGGGCAACCCGCAGCCACAGCAAGAACTCCATCAGCAGCCTCAACAACAGAAGCCGCCGAAAACCCTGCTTTGTATCAGAGGCAAGGTCAGTCCGATGCACAGCCATGCACAGGCAGTGTGCCTGTACTACGCTGCAAACCCTCTGCTTGTTTCTCTAACATGCACTTGCTTCTAATTACTAGCATTGTTCCCTTTCTGGTTAGTGAGGAACACTAGACGAGATTCTGTAAGGGTGTATTTTTAATTTATATGTATATATTTAACTTCTTTTTCGTTATTTTTAAAGGGTTGAGGGGGAGTGGGGTTATTTTTTCTACTTTTTTTTTTTTTTTTTTTGCTTGCCTTGCACTACGTGCCTGGATAGTTTGTAGATATAATTATTGACTGGCGCCTGGGTTGTTGCAGTGCGGGGGGGTTAGGGAGGAAGGAATCCACCCCCACCCCCCCAAACCCTTTTCTTCTCCTTCCCTGGGCTCGGACATTGGAGCACTAAATGAACTTGAATTGTGTCTGTGGAGAGCAGGATGGTCGCTGTTACTTTGTGATGAGATCGGGGATGAATTGCTCGCTTTAAAAATGCTGCTTTGGATTCTGTTGCTGGAGACGTCTCTTTGTTTTGCCGCTGGAAACGTTACAGGGGACGTTTGCAAAGAGAAGATCTGTTCCTGCAATGAGATAGAAGGGGACCTACACGTAGACTGTGAAAAAAAGGGCTTTACGAGTCTTCAGCGTTTCACCGCCCCGACTTCCCAGTTTTACCATCTATTTCTGCATGGCAATTCCCTCACTCGACTTTTCCCTAATGAGTTCGCTAACTTTTACAATGCGGTTAGTTTGCACATGGAAAATAATGGCTTGCATGAAATCGTTCCTGGGGCTTTTCTGGGGCTGCAGCTGGTGAAAAGGTTGCACATCAATAACAACAAGATCAAATCTTTTCGAAAGCAGACTTTCCTGGGGCTGGACGATCTGGAATACCTCCAGGCTGATTTTAATTTATTACGGGATATAGACCCGGGGGCCTTCCAGGACTTGAACAAGCTGGAGGTACTCATTTTAAACGACAATCTCATCAGCACCCTACCTGCCAATGTGTTCCAATATGTGCCCATCACTCACCTCGACCTCCGGGGAAACAGGCTGAAAACGCTGCCCTACGAGGAGGTCTTGGAGCAAATCCCTGGCATTGCCGAGATCCTGCTAGAGGATAACCCATGGGACTGCACTTGTGATCTGCTCTCCCTGAAAGAATGGCTCGAAAACATTCCCAAAAATGCCCTGATCGGCCGAGTAGTCTGCGAAGCCCCCACCAGGCTGCAGGGCAAAGACCTCAATGAAACCACTGAACAGGACTTGTGTCCTTTGAAAAACAGAGTGGATTCTAGTCTCCCGGCTCCCCCTGCCCAAGAAGAGACCTTCGCTCCTGGCCCCCTGCCAACTCCTTTCAAGACAAATGGGCAAGAAGATCATGCCACCCCAGGGTCGGCTCCAAACGGAGGTACAAAGATCCCAGGCAACTGGCAGATCAAAATCAGACCCACGGCAGCGATAGCTACCGGCAGCGCCAGAAACAAACCCCCAGCCAACGGCTTGCCCTGCCCTGGGGGCTGCAGCTGCGACCACATCCCAGGGTCGGGTTTAAAGATGAACTGCAACAACCGGAACGTGAGCAGCTTGGCTGATTTGAAGCCCAAGCTTTCCAACGTGCAGGAGCTTTTCCTGCGAGATAACAAGATCCATAGCATCCGAAAATCGCACTTTGTGGATTACAAGAATCTCATTCTGTTGGATCTGGGCAACAATAACATCGCCACCGTAGAGAACAACACTTTTAAGAATCTTTTGGACCTCAGGTGGTTGTATATGGATAGTAACTACCTTGACACGCTGTCCCGGGAGAAATTCGCCGGGCTGCAAAACCTTGAGTACCTGAACGTGGAGTACAACGCCATCCAGCTCATCCTTCCTGGCACCTTCAATGCCATGCCCAAACTGAGGATCCTCATTCTCAACAACAACTTGCTGAGGTCCCTGCCCGTGGACGTGTTTGCTGGGGTCTCGCTCTCTAAACTCAGCCTGCACAACAATTACTTCATGTACCTTCCGGTGGCAGGGGTGCTGGACCAGTTAACCGCCATCATCCAGATAGACCTGCACGGAAACCCTTGGGAGTGTTCCTGCACCATTGTGCCTTTCAAGCAATGGGCAGAACGCCTGGGTTCCGAAGTGCTGATGAGCGACCTCAAGTGCGAGACGCCAGTGAACTTCTTTAGGAAGGATTTCATGCTCCTCTCCAATGACGAGATCTGCCCCCAGCTGTACGCGAGGATCTCGCCCACGTTAACTTCGCACAGTAAAAACAGCACTGGGTTGGCGGAGACCGGGACACACTCCAACTCCTACTTAGACACCAGCAGGGTGTCCATCTCCGTGTTGGTCCCGGGACTGCTGCTGGTGTTTGTCACCTCCGCCTTCACTGTGGTGGGCATGCTCGTGTTTATCCTGAGGAATCGAAAGCGGTCTAAGAGAAGGGACGCCAACTCCTCGGCGTCCGAAATTAATTCCCTACAGACAGTCTGTGACTCTTCCTACTGGCACAATGGGCCTTACAACGCAGATGGGGCCCACAGGGTGTATGACTGTGGCTCCCACTCGCTCTCAGACTAAGACCCCCAACCCGGCTAAAGCAGAGGAGGGGGGATGGAGATGCCTCCACCCTCCCCCCACTCCGCCGGCATCCCCGGGGGTCAGGGGAGCCCAGACCCAGGTCCAGCGCGCCCCAAGCCTTGATGGACATAATAAATAAATAACTATGAACTCGCTCAACTGAGAGGGTCTGACCCCTTAGCTCCCTCTGGAAACAAAGAGCAGACTGTGGCGAGCTGGGAGAGCCTGCCAAATCGCTCTTTGCTGCAGCCCCTTTTGACAAAGCCCCGGCAGGGGCCCTGCTCGGAGACCAGACAGTGCCCTTCCCCTCGGGAGAGGGGCTGGTACCGTGGTCCTACACATATATACATATACCCACATCTATATAGAGAGATAGGTATCTATTTTTCCCCTGTGGATTAGCCCGTGAGGAGGGGGGGCGCGATGGCTCCCTGTTGGCTACGCAGGGATGGGCAGTTGCACGAAGGCATGAATGTATTGTAAATAAGTTAACTCTGACTTCTGGCAGAAAACAAAAAGTGCTGCATGGCTCGCATGGAATCCACGCGCTCCGGGGACGCTGCCCTCCCGCGACTGGGGACGCCGTCACGTTCACAGCACCCACCCTCTTACCTGATAAATCCCATCGTATCAAACTTTCTATAAACAAAATACAGTATAATCAGAAAGTGCCATTTCGCCATTATTTGTGATCGGTAGGCAGTTCAGAGCGTACGTTTACTGTGAAAAAAAAATGTAAAGGTTTTATTTAGGACATTTGCATGGCTAGTCATCAGTCCATTTTATGAGTTAAAAATGTATTTTGCTGAGCAAAGTTTTATGGGTTGTTTTGGGCTCTTTTATTTTGATGGTGATTTTTTTTTTTGAGGGGGAATATTTTTCTATACATATCCAATAATGCCTTCCATCTGAATGTAAAATAAGTACCCATGATTTCTATTATAGTATCAGTGTAATTATTAAGAAAAAAAGATTTTGAGGCAGTTAAGCATGACCAATTAATGTCACTCTAGTGCTTAGGCTGCGATCCAATGGTAGCAATTCTGTGCTGGTGTAAATCTTACTTATAAAGTAGGAAAAAAGAACCGAGGAAGCACGTGGAACTTACTAATTCTATTCGAGGATTTTATAATGGCATATTTTTTCAGTATTAAAGTGAAAATGTTTTCAACTCTGGGTCCTTACATTTTTCCAGCTTCATATTTGCAACTGGTAAATTGGATTTGCGGTGGAAGGGACGCGGGAGGGGGAAGGTTGGGGGTGGATCACTTCAAGAGCTACATTAAGGCTCTCTCTTTAATCATCTCACTTAGCTTGTTACCCTTTACGTAGCTCCCCTCCCTCTCCACCCCCGCCCCCGGACTTTTCCAGCTTTCCCCTGTGGTTAAGGAAGGTCTTTCCCCCGACACGCCCCCTCCCCCCTCCCTTTTTTCCCCCTCTCCTTCTGCTGCAGTGAATTCCTTTATTAATACTGGAAATCCCTCACTGCTGCTTCTGCTGCTGCTGCATACACTGCAGATATGTTAAGGATGTTAGTAGAGATTTGATTTAATTGACTCTGTCTACATCGGTCTCATTAAACAGTGGAGGTTTCATTGGTCAGCACTCTTCGATGAAAGACAGCCCTAATGACTGGCATTTGAGATGCTGCTGGCGTTTTGAATTCAACATCTGCTGAAAGTGGTAAAACTAATTAGTGCCCACCCACCCTACCCGCCCCAGCAAATGCATATTGAAATTTGTTAAAGCACTCATCTTTATGGAAATCAATCATTATCCTAAAGAAGTGTTTCTCTCCCATCATTGGGATTTTTGGTTGTGGCCCAGTAATTAACAAGAAAAGCATTGAACTGTTTGAATTTTATGAGCCAGTGTAACTCTGGCCTCAGTCATAGTCCTCTGGGATTTCTAAGCAGTCTTATTTTATCAGCAGTTAGGGGACAAAGCAGCAGATAAAACTACACATTGATGGGGGTCTGCATTCCACCACATATCCACCCTTGAGAAGTATGTTAAAAGACTGCAGACCACAGATTTGAAAAAAAAAAAAAAAAAAGACTGTAGGATTGTAAATCAGCTAATGAAAGCCCCCAGAGCAGTTGTAAGAAGATTTGCCTTCTAGAACTCATATTCTAAAGAAAAGCGATTTCCTAGAACAGTGATGTTCTGGAGTATGTATTATTTATTTTAATGTTTTTTTTAATAAAATCCTTATTATAAACCATCACTATTCCTAAGGCCATTCATCATTTTCTCTCTTGATTCTTTTGTTTGTGGACTGCATTTCATAGTAGTAAGTTTGTAACCCACTACCCTCTGACAAATATTATGGGTTGTTATTTATTGATTGATTTTTCATATAAAGGCCTTAATTCTTTTATGGAAAGACAACTGGGTTCCTTGTAGGCAATCAACAGACTTATTCTTGATTGAAAAGTTGGGGGAGGGAAAGAGTTATATATTCAAGGATATTATGAGCTTAAGAAGGAAAAGAAAAGATGGCAGGTGTTCTATGTTTCTGGTGGAAAGTGACACTTGAAAGATACCTAGTGAGGCATGATGGTAATTTTAAAAACTGATACATGATTAGTTTAAGTCAGGAAAATAGAACTTCTGGTAGAAGGTGTGCACTGGGGCATGAATTTTCCTTCATAGTAATTAAAAAGAAATTAAAATATAGAAGGCAATGTTAAAGGTATTTTTAAAAGATTATCTTCAGTGGTTTTTGAGTGGTCATTGTGTCCAGGCATGTGCTAAGTGATTTACAGAATTACTTAATTTAGCCCTCACAAGCACATAAAAATTTAATAAGATATTGTTATTTCTATTATACCAATGAGAAAATTGAGGCTTAGAAAAAGTAAGCAGTAACTCAAATCTGGTAAATAATGGAGCAATATTTAAGTCCAATTTTCCTCATATTCCAAAACCTCACTCTTTTTTTTTTTTTTGCGGTACGTGGGCCTCTCACTACTGCGGCCTCTACCGTTGCGGAGCACAGGCTCCAGACGCGCAGGCCCAGCGGCCATGGCTCACCCGCCCAGCCGCTCCGCGGCATGTGGGATCCTCCCAGACCGGGTCACGAACCCACGTCCCCTGCATCGGCAGGCAGACTCCCAACCACTGCGCCACCAGGGAAGCCCGCAAAACCTCACACTTTGAATGGAGTAGTCAGATATATTTACCTGGTAACTTCTTAAAGAATTCTATCTTTTTTATATATATATAATATATATATATGTATGTATATAGCTGTAAAAATACAATATAAAAATTAAGGGTTTTATCTTCTTAATTCAGTATGTATTGGTGGCCCTTTATATTTCCAGTATGTCTCGCAACAGAAAAAACTGTCCTGTATTTGAAGGAGATAACTTTAGTGTGTTCTCCAAGACTGTATAAGAAGATTTAACATATAAGAAAAAATGAATGTGCTGTATGAATTTATGAATTATATAAGTTCAAATCATTAAATCTAAATTATCTATATGTTGATTCTAAAATATTAGGACTATCAAATATTTTAATACATAATAATATATGTTAAAAATCCATGTAGAAAAGATATTCAATGATTTCATAAGAGCATTTATTATTTAGACAATGTTTTATTTATTTTGATAAAGTATCTCTGGCACAATTACATATATAAATAACATATAGTTTATATATGTATATATATAAGCTTAATTTGCAGGATACATAATATATATGGTCTCACCATATAACTTTCACTTAGAAGTACTTAGCTTCTTGTCTTTGTTTTTTCTTAACATTCAATGCTCATATAACGGTAGTTACCATGTGCTTTAGTTGAGATATCTTATTTCCAGTTAAATCATCCTTTAATTCATCAAAGTAAGAGATTTTAGTTGTGCCAGTTGGAAAAGGAGGAAAGGAGATATCTTGGTTAGTTCTCACTGCTTTAAAGAAAGTAGTACCTTCTGTGGCAGCTGGTGTAACTAAGAAGATCCTAGAATTTAAGTTGTTGCCATAGAAATTTATTGTTTAACCATTTTTACATGTTTATCCAGGAGGAAGCTGGAATAGCTGATCTAACATTACTATAACAGAATTCTTTTTCTTAACAGTGTTTATATCAGATGTAATTAGAATTGTCAGGCGTTTTAATACGTGTCAAAATTATACTGGTGATTTTAAGGACAGTTTGTTAATTTAGCTTTTTCCAGAATTGCTAATAAATGTGTTTGGTATGTACAGAGAGATGGATGAATTTGCAAGGGTGAACAGGGAAGTGTGCGTTTTAACGTGTTGGTAGAATATTATGTAGTGTGGTTTCTAATTTACCTCTTCTGTGAGCTAATTTATAAATACTAGTTGTTTTATTTGTATGCTTATTTGAGGAAAAATGGAAATATAAAATGTGCTAAAATTTTAATTTTAGCATGTATTCACTTTTGTTTCATTTTCTTTCTTATTTCAATCTATTCCAAATGTAACATATTATTTAATTTTTAAAAGATGAACTATGATATCAACAGATATAGTAAATGCAATGCATACTCAAAATTATTAAGTTATATGATTTGCTTCAATGTGGTCCAGAGCCATAAAAAACAAAGGCTAAATTAAATAAATTTAACTTAATCCCCTGGCATTTTCTTTCCTCTATAAAGTCACCAAAAATATGATTATAAAAAGTAACATACAGGACATGAAGGACTTTCTTCTTTGTGTTGAAAGTGAAAGAAAGGCCACTAAATGGTTTCATGAAAGTACGTGTCACAAACAGAACAATCCTGACTTGAATCAATATCCACTCTGTTCTGGCCTATCAAAATTTGACTGGGTTTCAGAAAAAATTAAATAGTTAAGATAATAACAGATTAAATGTTTAAGAACTATAATTTTATAATGAAATGGATCACTGAAGTAATCATCTTAGATTATTAAACCCCAGTATCACCCTTTGGCCTCAACTGACTGGCAGTTTTAGTTAATTGGCTTAGATCCCTAATATCTAATTAATCACTCTTCTCCTTCCATTTACTTGCTAAATATATACTATATTGCATACTTGAAAACTAATTATATTTCCTAATTGAACTTCGCACAAAGCTGACAGGAGAATTATCTACTTGTTGAAAGAATTTCGAATGAGTTAGAACCTACATATTCAATTGGCAATTGGCAACAATATTGGGTACTTGTTACATGAAAAATATTGTAGACGCTCTCTTAGAGAATAAAAAAGGGTAGTTCTAACCTCAAGGCGTTTACAGCCTACAAAATGAGATACATACATCACTGTAATTGTAGAACAGTTCATCATTGATCTTTTTTTTTTTTTTTTTTTTTTTTTGCTGTACGCGGGCCTCTCACCGCTGTGGCCTCTCCCACTGCGGAGCACAGGCTCCGGATGTGCAGGCTCAGCGGCCATGGCT
Organism: Orcinus orca; assembly: GCF_937001465.1. NCBI lineage: Eukaryota > Metazoa > Chordata > Mammalia > Artiodactyla > Delphinidae > Orcinus > Orcinus orca. The sequence continues at coordinate 22,932,778 of NC_064576.1, forward strand.
CACAGGCCCAGCCGCTCCGCGGCACGTGGGATCTTCCCGGACCGGGGCACGAACCCGTGTCCCCTGCATCGGCAGGCGGACTCTCAACCACTGCGCCACCAGGGAAGCCCATCATTGATCATTTTTTAATGATGTGATGCCACTAGAAAATTTTGTTTCTTTTAAGTAATTTAAGGTCTTGGCCATTTGGATAACTGCAGTTGTCACATAAGTTTTATTACCTCTTGTTCAAAGAGTTGAAAATCTTAAAACAATGTTTTAAAATGAAAGAGGTACTTTCATTACTTTTCTAGGTTTATCTCTTCTTCTATAAAATGGGAATAATGTCTGCTCTTTTGTAAATTCACTGAGTTTCCTAACTAATCCTTCCAAAAAGAAACCAACAAACCAGTTTTTATCTTAACAAATGAATGACTGATAATTTCAATGTCAGTTATTTGAGAAATCAAATATAAATTTAGAAAGCTGAATAAAATATTTTATGGTATCATAAGAATTTTGGAGTAGCTATCTCTGGGTACTTAGTTTTGATTTGTGTTATTTATAACATACATAAAATAGATAACAGAAGCTTTAATATATTATATATACTTGAAAATTATTATGGTAAAACTAATAATCCCCTAGCCATTTCTTATTTAGTAAAACCTAATCTTCAGTTACCTAGTAATGTGTTCCAGGTGTACAAGTCCAAAGGTTTAACAAGCAGAAAGCAGTAAGCAAAGTCATGCATTTACTAACTTCTATGCATTTTTCCCTTTGCCTCTAACTCCATTTCTTTTCTTGGCAGAAGAATACAGGGAGGAAACATATTCAGCTGCAGCATATCCATAGAAAGAGTCAATATATAGTGAAAAAATGAGAAGGGCCTCAAATGTAGATGGTCGATCTACAGTGCAGAGAAGCGCTCTCTCTGCCTCCCAGGAAAGGAAGATGAGTGGAAAGGGCCACTATTACCATAAACAATAATGGTTCTTACCAGATTCAGTGATATTTATTGTGTAATTTTCTTTTTTAAATCAGTATCTTTTTAAAATTTCCAAAATGCATATGATACAAGAAAGTTATGCTTATTATTACTATAGTAATATGATTTGAATAATATGTAGAAAATTTTGCCACTTCTATAAAACAACAGGATTATAAAATAGCAAATGAATTTGAAATAATGACATTGCCTATACATTACTCTAAAATCCACATGCTTAGTCCAGGCATTTTTATTTATTAAAATAATTATTTTATATAATTTAGGTAATCCTACATGACTAAACTGTTGTATAATATATGCAATCATATCGAATAATAATTATTTGCTAATTTCTGTTCAATTAGATAATTTTTTGTAGCTAATCTGGTAAAGTGGCAAGTCCAGTTAACTTTACTTAATTGGATATATTTTGCACCAGTTTGGGTTTTGGTGGCCATACAGCATATGTTTGAGTATGGCTTTGGCATCACTGAGTTGAAAATTTATGTTAGTGAATTTTTCAAGGTTCCTCAATAATGGATCTAAATTGGTTTAACTCATTATCAGATGAATCTAAAGGGAATGAAATGACTAAAGCAAATAGTTTAAAACCGTTAATCCCTCTGTTTCCTGAATGACTAAATATGTTCTGATGACTCAATACATGCTTTAATGAGGGAGCTTAATTTTATTATTTATTATTATTTGTGGGAATCAGAAAACGTTACATTTTAAATTTTTCAGCAAAACTTTGCATGGCATTTGTATTTTTCACCAGAATGATCAGCATTCTAACAATCAGGTTTCATGTTACAGATGGTATTTGGTATAATTAGACATTAAGGCATAACAAGCAGAGTATTCCAGGAGAGTATTCCATCTTATGTTATAATATTATGAGGAATAAGACTTGAAGCCAAGAAACTAAAAGCTGGAAACAGTAATAATCCCGGAGAAATGAATTACATGGAAAGTCATGTTACTATTATAACTTTAAATTTATAACACCAAATTGAGAAGAAAGTCAGATCAGCCCTTTTGAACATTATTTGCATAAGCATGACATCACTTATTGCCAGCCCAAAACTATTCATGTGACAAGCTTTTTATAACATAGAACCCTTTTCTCAACATCTTCACACGGATAGCTAATATAGTGCCTATTAAATTTCCATGCCTGAAAGCCCAATCAACACACTCGATGAGTAATCAAATTCATAATTGGAAACAGAATTACTTTCTTTTATAAAGACATGGTTTTTAGTTCATAATATCTTAAACTAGTATGAAATATTTAAGAAGAGAAATTTCAGTCCATATTTATGTAGGCTTTTAAACTATGATTGAGGAATATTTTGACTACAGCCTTATAATAGTATATTCCTCAAGACTAATACAATTGTCAGTGGTGTATGTACCATGTAGCTCAAGACATTTCAAGGAGGCAAAATAGCATTGGTGTCAGGGAGATACATCTTAATTATGCCTAATTCAGAAAATTAAAGCAAAAGAAGAAAAACAACTGAAGATGATGGAAATTTTACTTTGATATTTATTGATCCCCTACTGCATGCCAGGAGCTTAAGCAGAGGTTCTAAAACAACACAGAAAAGACTAGATTTCTGCTCATCTGAATTTACATTCTATAGGGGATTATGTAAAACCAAACAAAGATAATGGTAAACCACTGACTGATGAAGAGCTATGAATGAAATAAAATGCAGGAGGTACTGGTGATCTCTTTTTTTTAGGGTGGTCATGGAAGTTCCCTCTGAAGAGATGACGCATGAACTAAGTGAAAATGTTGAGACAGTCATTTGAAGGTTAGATAAAGAGAGATCCTGGCAAATAAATCATCAAGTACAAAACATCCTGATTTATAAACGTGCATGAAATGTTTAGGTACCAGAAAGAAGGCCAGAATGGCTATTTATCTGACCATAGGCAGATATGAAGTGGAAGAGGCAGAGAGAAAGCAGAGAATGCCTTATAAGCCATAGCAAGGAGTTTAGATTTTATTTCAAGTATAACAGAGAGATTTAAGCAGGCAAGTGATATGATACAAGTAGTTTAAATAGCCATTTTGGCTTATTTAGTGATGAATTATAGGCGGGAAGTAGAAGGCATGGAGCTGCTGTTGCAGAGCTTGGGAAAGGCATGATGGCCTCTTGGACAGTCATGGTAGTAGTGGAGGTGGACAGAAGTGGTGAGCTTGGTGGTAAATTTTTGGTGTCCAGCAGATCTCTGTACTGGAGCAGATGTGGGAGTGCCAAGGAAAGGAAAAATAAGGGTATGCGTGTGTGTTTTCTTTATCAACTAACTTGGTGACGGTGTCTTTTATTGAGAAGGGAAGGCTGGAGGAAGCAGGTGTGTTTTAGTGTTAGGTTTTGAACATGGTAACAGTGAGATGCCTATTTACAGATTCTGGGTAGACTTTTGGACATAGAAATATGGAGCTCAGGGAGAGTTTAGTTTAGGGAGGAAAATCTAGACTTGGAATTCATCATTCATCTTTTATTCATGGCTCTATTTTATAAAATTAAAAACTAAGCCTACGGTTGCATTCAACTGGTATATTCTACCTTCAGGGCAGATTTATTGAAAATTGAATGTAAACTTGTTTTTAGATATAACTGGTGTAGGAAAGGTATAAAGCATGTATGATATCTCTAAAATCTGTACATTTTCCCTCAAACCAGAAGACTATGCATAAAACCTAGCAAAATATTCATTTATGAAAATCAATTGAAAATGAAAGAAAATGACCTGGAAAAGGCAAAACAGCTTGTAACATAAAGGTACAGTGTAAACTTTAAATTGAAATGCTTAAGCGCTTTGCTTTAATAAGCGTATTTCTGAGTGAGAAGGAAGTAAACAATTTTATCCATTACCAGTGACAAAAGGCTTAACTTCTTTTTTTCCCCAAGAGGAAAGATTTCTGTCAAAGGAAGATTAGTAATCAATAGTAAGACAAGAATGAGGATCAGGCTGTTCTTATTTGGTAGTTAGTCAAAGGTTGGACTCTGTTTTGGGAAGCTTTATTTTACTTTTGCTTGCAACTCTGTGGTCTGGTCTGGTTAGCGCTTAAAAATGCTATGCCACATTTGGTATTTAGTCCATACTTTGAGTAGACAGCACAATAAAACACATTTCGTGTTTTCTTCATAGAACGGTTTATCTGCATCAATCAGCACACCATCACTGTCTCTAATCTCTAACAATTTAAGTGTAATTGAACTTAATCTTCTGAGTAAATTGCAATTACTTTTCATTTTATTTTTTAGTCCTGCTGAAATTCAAATATTCATTTTAGATATTGTACAAGGATACTTTTCCCTCTTCATAAGGCCCTAAGTGGCTTCAGTTCTTTCTGTACAGTTGGGATGCCATGATGTAAACACTCAGCTTATTTTTAAAAGGAAAGTTAGAAGCTGGATGAGAGCTTTGCTTGGTTTCTCACAAGACAGCCTCATGGTGCTACAGAGTTTAAAGTCTTTGGGATCTTATTGGGTCCGTAACAAGGAACCTAGAGTCAGAAGGCCTTGATTCTGGATTACGTTCTCCTCTAACTCTGTGATACTAGGCAAGGCTCTTAATTCCTGGAAGTCTCAACTTTCATACCTAAAATGAGGCTGTTGGACTAGAATCAAGTGGTCAGAAAACTTTTTCTCTAATGGGCCTGATAATAAGTATTTTGGGCTCTGTGGACAAAGATGAAAAATCTAGGACATTATGTAGATATTAAGTCCATATGTAGATATGTATTGAACAAGAGAGAAAACAAATTTCCAAAAAGTTTTGTTGAAAAAATTTAAAACTTTATTTACTGACACTGAAATTTGAATCTTATATAATTTGTACATGTTAAAAAATATTATTCTTTGAATTTTTTAACCATTCTAAAATGCAACAACAAGTCTTAGCTCACAGGTGGCATAAAAACAGGCAGCAGGACTGATCTGGCCTGTGGGGGGTAGTTTGCCATACCTGGACTAGATTAACTCTAAATTCCTCTAATAAAACACAAATAGAATCTTTATTATGGTTTCATTAAAATATCTCAACGTATTTTGCATTATACATATTACATAAAATTTTCAAAATTATATAGGATATTTCTTTAAGTTTTTTCCATTCAGTGTATGGATATTTTAAATTATACCAGGGAATTTTATTAGAATATAATTTTAAATGTGGACAAAATAGGCCAGGGATAAAATAATGATTGAAGAGGACTGACAATAAACTAGTCATGTTTGATCAAGAATTATTGGAGTGGTTAAGAATCCCATGTCTAGAATCAGACTGTATCAATTATAATCCTAGCTCTGGCTAGCTGTGTGAACTTGACCAAGTAATTAACCTTCTTGCTCCTTGATTTTCTCGCTTGTACAATGTAAATGACAATGATAGCGTCTACTTCATAGTAATGTTATGAATATTAAATGCATTAGTACACTTAAAATGCTTGTAAGAGGTTAATACATGATGAACTTGCAGAAAGCTTTAGCCATTAAGAGTGGCTCTCTATTGCATAAATATCTTTACATAATTCTCAAAATAATTGTATCTGCTAGGTCATTTTTTTAAATCATTATTTTACAAATAAAGAATCTGAAGATTAGAAAGCAATTTACCTGTGAGTACGCTGCTCAGTGGCAGAGCCAAAATGCAAAGCCAGATCAGAGGGACTTTAAAACAAATGCATTTTAACTCACAACTGGGTATTTGATGGGAGATTATCATATCTACCCAACCCAACCTTCTGTGACATTTTTTTCTGATATCCATGTTGTTGTTTTTCCAAGGATTACAGGTATATAATGCTATCTTGTTATGTTTCCCCATTCCACAGCCACATTGAAGTAAACACATAATTGTTTTTAAATTTTTGATATAAATTTATCCTCATCCCACAGCTTGTTCTATTACTGGACAGTAACTGACACTCTAAAATTTAATTTCTCTTCCTTTTGTGCTTCCACTTCCTAAACTCCATTTAAATCTCTACCTTGTAGCTATTTTTAGCTAATCCACAGGAAGAAAAGAAAACCTCAAGCTAAATAGTACTAAGGTGAGAAGATGGCTTAAAACAACAATTTTTTTGCAAGAGGTGGAGTATTTTAAAAAATTTAATAGCAGCCTGGTAACAAATAAATGCATTTTTAATGCTAGTATTTTAATAGGGATATTTGGCAGGAAGAATGTTTCTTAGTTCTTCAAATTTCATATATATATGATATGGAGCCAACTCACTTTTTTTTAAAATAAAGAAATCTGAGAGATTCCTTCTCCATCATCTAAGATAATGAGAATGGAGAATTTTGCCTTTTTGCTGCTTCCAAGGTGTCCAATAGAACTGGGGAGGGAATTCAGACTGGTGCTTGTTTAAGACAAATTCTCCACCAAAATCAGTTATAGAATTGAACAACGATTGTATCTGGTTTTAAAGACTCTGTATTAGTTGTAACCAAGAACTACAGTTCTTTTTGTTTGGCATAACACCTATCTATGAATGCATCTATAATATAGTATTATTGCTATTGTGAGCATGCTAATAATCCATGCTATCTTCTGGGAAGGCAATTCATTTTGCTTTGCAATGCCAAAAGTGAAGCAGGCTAAGATGTCAGAATACATTTGCTTAGGATGGGAAACATGCTTTCCTCCCAGGGACTAGTTCCAATATAATCTGTGGTGACTCTCCTATTTATAGAACTGTTTCACTATTCCCAAGGTCCAAGAGATATAAAAAACTATGGCCTCCAGAAATGATTTTTTGATTTTAAAATTTGGAGAAATACTGCATTAAATAACTTAAGTACTAGTCCTTACTATAGGACTTCACTGATTTCAAGAAATATTCTGAGTCCCCATGAGAAATGTGTGATATGCAATATTTCCCACACTTATTGACCTTAGAAGCCACTACCCTCTTGTCATTCACAACACCCTTTGTTTATTTGTTTGTTTTTTCCAGAACACTTATTTACAGACTTGCAGGGCAGAAGAGATAATTGCCTGATACACCTAATTTTGGAGGGAAAAAACAAAACAAAATAAGCTCGGATCTTAGAAAACCAAATTCATAGTTTAGTGGTCTAAAATAATAGGCTTAGAGCCATTCCTTTTGGAAGAAACTAGCAATTCAGAGAAATAATAATAATAAAAGAAAAAGAGAAGCCATTGTACTTTTTCCTATGGCTTTCAGGCATCTCTGAGTCTAACTGTGTGCCATTTACCATGAAGAACTTGGCCTTTCTTCAATTATGCCATCTGTTGAAACACAGGATAGATCACTACTTTATGACCTAGTGGTTCAAAATAACTTGTGTCTCAATAAATATAGAACATGGCATAGAACAAATTTTCTCTATTACTATGGCTCTGGAAGATCCTTCCATTCAGCCCATTTTTAAGGGGAATAAGATTCATTGCTCACACTAGAGTTTATTTGAAAACAGTGTACCCTTCAAAAGTTACCCAAATCCCACTTGTCTTTAATGAGTTGTCCTTTTCATATAGGGACTTCATAAGCCTAACAAAATGTAACTAATAATAAACTGATGGTCTATGCTGATTAGTATGCAGTTCCTTAAATATGTAACTGGGTGACTTTCTTACTGACCGTTGTAAGCAAGTGTATTTCCTCTCATTTGGTGTGTTAAAATGCTAATTGATCTTCCATCTGAAATTATCAGCTAGGACCATACTTAATGAAACAAAAGTCGATTTGTTTTAATTTGAACTGTTTTTTTAATTCAGTAAGCAAATCTACTTGACGAAAAATTCACCTCCCACCTTCTTCTAAAATAATTTATACCTATGCTCACTGTGATAAATAGATATTATTGAACATTAGAAAATTTTCACCCTTTACATTTTACTGACATTGTAAGTTCTTCCTGAGCAAGGTTCATATGTTCTGGATCTTTTATCCACCTTGATTATTTGAAGAATGATAAACGATTAATGTTAGTTGATTGAATGAATATTTACAAAAACACATATCTTTATGCTTTAAGTATAGTTGCAAAATGGCAAAACAAAATTATTATTTTCAGGACCCATACTCTTCTCAAATCAAGTATTATCCAAATGACAAAGCATGATATTGGTAAATAAATAATTCCATTCCTAAGTCCATTATAGAGATAAAGTTGGTTACCTTCCAAAGAGGACATAGGGCTTAATCTTTTTGATAAGGTAATCATAATATATTTGATATATGGAGCTAGAAATAGATTTATATAAAATTATATTTACATAAAAAGCAAAGTCATAGTGCTGTAATTCAGAAAAAAATATGCCTATAAAGAGATTCTTTAAAAAATCTACTGGAGAGACCTTCAAGATGGCGGAGGAGTAAGGAGTGGAGATCAGCTTCCTCCCCGCAAATACATCAGAACTACATCTACATGTGGAACAACTTCTACAGAACACCTACTGAATGCTGGGAGAAGACCTCAGATTTCCCAAAAGGCAAGAAACTCCCCATGCACCTGGCTGTGTGGCTGACAGGGTGTTGGTGCTCCGGCCGGCCAGGTGTCAGACCTGTGCCTCTGAGGTGGGAGAGCCAAGTTCGGGACATTGGTCAACCAGACACCTCCTGGCTCCATGTAACATCAAACGGTGAAAGCTCTCCCAGAAATCTCCATCTCAACTCTAAGACCCAGCCCCACTCAACGACCAGCAAGCTACAGTGCTGGACACCCTATGCCAAACAACTAGCAAGACAGGAACACAACCCCACTCATTAGCAGAGAGGCTGCCTAAAATCATAATAAGGTACAGACACCCCAAAACACACCACCGGACCTGGTCCTGCCCATCAGAAAGAAAAAATCCAGCCTTATCCACGAGAATACAGGCATCAGAACAAAAGAGCACCTCAATACATAAGGTGAATGCTAGCAGCCATTAAAGGGGAAATCAACAGTTACACAATCATAGTAGGGGACTTTAACAACCCACTTTCACCAATGGACAGATCATCCAAAATGAAAATAAATAAGAAAACACAAGCTTTAAATGATACATTAAACAAGATGGACTTAACTGATATTTACAGGACATTCCATCGAAAAGCAACAGAATACACTTTCTTCTTAAGTGCTCATGGAACATTCTCCAGGATAGATTATATCTTAGGTCTCAAATCAAGCCTTGGTAAATTTAAGAAAATTGATATCGTATCAAGTATCTTTTCCAACCACAACGCAAGGAGCCTAGATATCAATTACAGGGGAAAATCTCTAAAAAATATAAACACATGGAGGCTAAACAGTACATTACTAAATAACCAAGAGATCACTGAAGAAAGCAAAGAGGAAATCAAAAAATACCTAGAAACAAATGACAATGAAAACATGATGACCCAAAACCTATGGGATGCAGAAAAAGTAGTTGTAAGAGGGAAGTTTATAGCAATACAACCCTACCTCAAGAAAAAAGAAACATCTGAAATAAGCAACCTAACCTTACACCTAAAGCAATTCAAGAAAGAAGAACAAAAATACCCCAAAATTAGCAGAAGGAAATAAATCATAAAGATCAGATCAGAAATAAATTAAAAAGAAATGAAGGAAACAATAGGAAAAATCAATAAAACTAGGAGATCAGCTCAGTGTTTTGTGACCACCTAAAGGGGTGGAATAGGGAGGGAGATGGAAGAGGGAAGGCATATGGAGATATATGTATATGTATAGCTTATTCACTTTGTTATAAAGCAGAAACTAACACACCATTGTAAGGCAATTATACTCCAATAAAGATGTTAAAAAAAAAAAAAAACCTAAAAGCTTGTTCTTTGACAATATAAACAAAATTGATAAACCATTAACCAGACTCATCAAGAAAAAAAGGGAGAAGGCTCAAAACAATAGAATTAGAAATGAAAATGGAGAAGTAACAACTGACACTGCAGAAATACAAAGGATCATGAGAGATTACTACAAGCAGCTATATGCCAATAAAATGGACAACCTGGAAGAAATGGACAAATTCTTAGAAAAGCACAGCCTTCAGAGACTGAAACAGGAAGAAATAGAAAATATAAACAGACCAATCACAAGCACTGAAATTGAAACTCTGATTAAAAATCTTCCAACAAACAAAAGTCCAGGACCAGATGGCTTCACAGGTGAATTCTATGAAACATTTAGAGAAGAGCTAACACCTATCCTCCTCAAACTCTTCCAAAATATAGCAGAGGGAGGAACATGCCAAAACTCATTCTATGAGGCCACCATCACCCTGATACCAAAACCAGACAAAGATGTCACCAAGAAAGAAAACTACAGGCCAATATCACTGATGAACATAGATGCAAAAATCCTCAACAAAATACTGGCAAACAGAATCCAACAGCACATTGAAAGGATCATACACAATGAACAAGTGGGGTTTATCCCAGGAATGCAAGTATTCTTCAATATATGCAAATCAATCAATGTGAAAAACCATATTAAAAAATTGAAGCAGAAAAACCATATGATCATCTCAATAGATGCAGAAAAATCTTTTGACAAAATTCAACACCCATTTATGATAAAAACCTTACAGAAAGTAGGCTTAGAGAGAGCTTACCTCAACATAATAAAGGCCATATATGAAAAACCCACAGCTAACATCGTCCTCAATGGTGAAAAACTGAAGCCATTTCCTCTGAGATCAGGAACAAGACAAGGTTGCCCATTCTCACTGCTATTATTCAACATAGTTTTGGAAGTTTTAGCCACAGCAATCAGAGAAGAAAAAGAAATAAAAGGAATCCAAATCAGAAAAGAAGAAGTAAAGCTGTCACTGTTTGCCGATGACATGGTACTATATATAGAGAATCCTAAAGATGCTACCAGAAAACTACTAGAGTAAAGTAGCAGGATACAAATTTAAGGCACAGAAATCTCTTGCATTCCTATACACTAATGATGAAAAATCTGAAAGAGAAATTAAAGAAACACTCCCATTTTCCACTGCAACAGAAAGAATAAAATACCTACGAATAAACCTACTTAAGGAAATAAAAGAGCTGTATGGAGAAAACTATAAGACACTGATGAAAGAAATTAAAGATGATACAAATAGATGAAGGGATATACCATGTTTCTGGATTAGAAGAATCAACATTGTGAAAATGACTATATTACCCAAAGCAATCTACAGATTCAATGTAATCCCTATCAAACTACCGATGGTATTTTTCACAGAACTAGAACAAAAGTTTCACAATTTGTATGGAAACACAAAAGACCCCGAAGAGCCAAAGCACTCTTGAGAAAGAAAAATGGAGCTGGAGGAATCAGGCTCCCAGGCTTCAGACTATACTACAAAGCTACAGTAATCAAGACAGTATGGTACTGGCACAAAAACAGAAATATAAATCAATGGAACAGGATACAAAGCACAGTGATAAACCCACACACATATGGTCACCTTATTTTTGATAAAGGAGGCAAGAATATACAATGGAGAGAAGACAGCCTCTTCAATAAGTGGTGGTAGGAAAACTGGACAGCTACATATAAAAGAATGAAATTAGAACACTCCCTAACACCATACATGAAAATAAACTCAAAATGGATTAAAGACCTAAATATAAGGCCAGACACTATAAAACTCTTTGAGGAAAACCTAGACAGAACACTCCACGACATAAATCACAGCATGATCCTTTTTGACCCACCTCCTAGAGAAATGGAAATAAAAACAAAAATAAACAAATGGGACCTAATAATACTTAAAAGCTTTTGCACAGCAAAGGAAACCACAAACAAGATGAAAAGACAACACTCAAAATGGGAGAATATATTTGCAGATGAAGCAAGTGACAAAGGATTAATCTCCAAAATTTACAAGCAGCTCATGCAGCCTAATATCAAAAAAACACACAACCCAATCCAAAATTGGGCAGAAGACATAAATAGACATTTCTCCAAAGAAGATATACAGATTGCCAACAAACACATGAAAGGATGCTCAACATCAGTAATCATTAGAGAAATGCAAATCAAAACTACAATGAGGTATCACCTCACACCAGTCAGAATGGCCATCATAACAAAATCTACAAACAGTAAATGCTGGAGAGGGTGTGGAGAAAAGGGAACCCTCTTGCACTGTTGGTAGGAATGTAAATTGATACAGCCACTATGGAGAACAGTATGGAGGTTCTTCAAAAAATTAAAAATAGGGGCTTCCCTGGTGGCGCAGTGGTTAAGAGTCCGCCTGCCGATGCAGGGCACGTGGGTTCATGCCCCGGTCCGGGAAGTTCCCACATGCCGCGGAGCGGCTAGGCCCGTGAGCCATGGCCACTGAGCCTGCACGTCCGGAGCCTGTGCTCTGCAATGGGAGAGGCCACAACAGTGAGAGGCCCGCGTACCGCAAAAAAAAAAAAGTAAAATTAGAACTACCATACAACCCAGCAGTCCCACTACTGGGCACATACCCTGTGAAAATTAATTCAAAAAAGTAAAATTAGAACTACCATACAACCCAGCAGTCCCACTACTGGGCACATACCCTGTGAAAATTAATTCAAAAAGAGTCATGTGCCACAATGTTCATTGCAGCTCTGTTTACAATAGCCAGGACATGGAAGCAACCTAATTGTCCATCGACAGATGAATGGATAAAGAAGATGTGGCACATATACACTGTGGAATATTATTCAGCCATAAAAAGCAATGAAATTGAGTTATCTGTAGTGAGGTGGATGGACTTAGAGTCTGTCATGCAGAGTAAAGTAAGTCAGAAAGAGAAAAAAAAATACCATATGCTAACACATATATATGGAATGTAAGAGAAAAAAATGGTTCTGAAGAACATAGGGGCAGGACAGGAATAAAAGCACAGGCATAGGAATGGACTTGAGGACACGGCAAGTGAAAAGGGTAAGCTGGGACAAAGTGAGAGAGTGGCATGGACATATATACACTACGAAATGTAAAATAGATAGCCAGTGGGAAGCAGCTGCATAGCACAGGGAGATCAGCTCGGCGTGCTCTGTAACCACTTAGAGGGGTGGGATAGGGAGGGTGGGAGGGAGACGCAAGAGGGTGGAGATATGGGGATTTATGTATATGTATAGCTGATTCACTTTGTTATAAAGCAGAAACTAACACACCATTGTAAAGCAATTATACTCCAATAAAGATGTTAAAAAATAAAAAAATAAAAACCATAGGAAAAAAGAATGTACTGGAGTCTTTCAGGAAAAAATTTTCCTGCCTTACGCGCGCACACACACACACACACACACACACACACACACACACTCACCCATGGTTTAAGAATGAGGGCAATAGTAGACCACATCCTCTGAGTCACTAACTCAAGAAGGATGAAAAGGAACAGAGCAACACCGAAAATGTTTATGTTGAAAAACAAAAAAATCCTACCATATTTTTTCTTATTTGCAAGGTTAATAGAATTACTAGAAGGAAAATGGTGCATTTGCATAGTTTGTTGAATAAATAAAGCAAAGCTTTATTTTAGATTTACTAAAACCACTTATTAATTTATCAATAGTTTAAATGTTTAACCCGTGTGAAATATGACAAATGCATATCACACGGTGGTGAAATAAGTATCAATACTTAATAAGACTTGAGTTTCCTAGATGATTTTGAAATTTAAGCATTCATTAAAATTACTTATTAGGGATTGTTAGTTTCTACTAAGCTCAAGCATGTCTTGTCCAAAATTGCTTTAGGCCAAAGAGAATTAGTTACTTGACATTGATTTTTTTCTTGATAATATTTTATAATTCTTGTCATCTTTTTTGTCTTATAAAAACAATAGTCTTATTTATAAGCAATGATTAATTTTCATCTTTTTAAGAAGTTACAAAGTTTATTGTTTAAAAAAGCTTTCATTTCATTTCATTTAGGAAATTTTAAGGACATTCACTGTCTTTGTGAATTAATTAGCTTGGTATCTTTGAAATTCAGTTCCTAATTTTGGGGTTAAAAAGCAAATACTTGTGTCTCTAAAGCTTAGAGCAGAAACAACTGTATTATAAACTTTAATAATACTATACTGAAATTTTAAATTCCTGTGGATTCTACAAGTACTTTATTAGTGGTTTTACAGCATTTGACGGATTCACCTCAGCAACTAAAATTAGTTTGGGGTTGTATTTTTTATAATCACTGTACAGAGGACTTTTTTGTTTTTTTTTTTTTTGGACAGAAGAAAGTTCTGTGATACACAATTTTCTTAAAAATTCAAGCAGATGCATAATAAGCATGTTTACTATTTTTTGCTAAATTTTTAAATCCATGTTTAGAGACCTCAAAAATTTGATTTACTGAAAGAGAGCTCCCACCTAATCCATGAATGTTTGGGGAGAAAATAAAAAAGAATTCAAGTTTAAGGGAGAAATATATCACGCTAGTTGCTCATGAGTCCTCTGCACAAGAGGTGGAGAAACAATCCAAAGTGTGCTATAGGGATACAAGGAGTTGATAGGGACCAAATATTGGCCCTCCATTGTCTTTGTATTGTAAACACAGTTTGTATCTTTCCACTCCTTTAATGCAATATGGTCGACACCACTTTGAGATAAAATTAAATGTAATTTTGACTCTAGCTGTGTAGCATGAGTGTTGATGCAGAGACAATTTCTCACTTTCCATATGTATGTTCTGGGGCAGGGCAAAAATGACAGAAGAACATAGTCATTTTGGCCTTCTGAACTAAGAAAGTCTTGAGACTCTTATTGTACTGATGATGAAGAACAGAAATGAATCTCTGTTATTTAGATGCAAGAAGACATTTTGTAAATTGGACTGTTTGATTCTGTGGGACTGCAGATGATTTTGAATCACATTATTTCAGCAGCCCTAATATTATAGCTTAAGTACTTTACATTAGAGTTTTTCTGTACTAATGAAAGTGCAACCCATTTACAAATGTTATTCTCTTGATTTAGTTGAGGTAGTAAAATGTATGTCTGAGCTGTGTTTCACTTATATTAAGGATGATTTAGTTTTGTATTATATTTTTGAGTTATGAAATTGCTTGAGGAATATCTCTTACGCAGTCTCATGTTTATCTATTATTTTTAATTAACCTGAGCCCTAGAAGATTTTTTCAGAATATGGGTCTACATATTCCATTAAGAGTAATTTTATAATTAATCACACTTCTTCTTTTAAGCCATCCCTAAAATTGTACTCTTTAAATTTGTGTGAACAGGTAAACAAGTTCAATATATCTGTTCTTCAGCTCATATTGAAAATCAACCCAGAGAATGAGAAAATTATTGTTTAAGGAGAGATAGTGCCAAAATGAATATACTTATTATGGCGCTCTAAAAATGTGCCCAGGGTTAAAATATATCACCCTGAGACATTAGTCAGGAAACCTGCACAGTTAATGGGAACTCTCAGTTTGACTAATTGTTGGCATTAAGAAGGAAATTTCAAGGTCTATTAAGAAAGAAAATGAAAACCCAAGTGCATATGTGGCTTTGAGTGTATAGTAGGATCTGGCAAGGACATGAACAAAAAGCATTGAACAAAAATAATAGAAAAAGTTACAAAGAGGCTTTATGAAAGTCAAGTGCTGTAAGAAGAAAAGGAAATAGCCAGGGAAGATCCAGATAGCAGCTTGATCTGTGGTTGAAGAATGATTTTTTCTCAGGATGGCAGCATATAGCTGTAGGTATGTCTCAACTCAAGCTGATCATTGAGGAACAAGTATTAATGTTTGGTAGATTTTTTAAAAGTTAGCTACATATCAAGAATAGAAAAACTAAGCATCTTCCACCTGAGCAGAAAACATTTCTAATAATAGATATCTATTCTAAAAATTTACTTCATTAAAGGCATTTCTATAGTAAACAATTATATATACTTATTTAGATTTAATTTTTTAAATATTTTATAATTCTCCCAAACATTTGGGTTATAAACTGAGGCAAACAATTTTCTATGTGATTTTAGTAAATTGGATTAATGAGAAGAATGTCTAGGGTGATGAAGCATCTGAAATCAGGAATGTGAAAAATAGCCATTTACGTTTTATTAGTCAATTAAAATCTCTGTCAAGTCAGAACATGTTTCATTACTAAGCTGAAAACTTAATAGTTTTACATTTGGTATCCCAAATGTAAACAAAATAAAACACACACGTTATTGTAAAAAATAGCATATGTGGGCAGCCAATAGAATTATTGAGTGGCCAGTACGTAGAGAGTGCTGTATCAACATTCACAGATATTCAGAGATGTTTAGTTCCAATTATGAGTGAATAAGTACTACCGTTGAGTAAATAAGCACATTTGTACTACTGCTCTAGATAGAGCTTGGTGTACAAAAGTTAGAAACACAGATAAAGCACTAAACACTCATATTTCTGCTTAGTATAAATGATGCTGACCAACTTCTGTACTGATAGTTTGCCAGACTAAGCCAAGGTCCAGAGATGATGGCTTACAATTTTATATATCTTAGCTGTGGTTTATTAAACTGACCTCATGACCTGCAAGAATTCCTGCTTCTCCCAAGTGCAGAAAGACACTTGTGTTAACAAGCATTTATTGAGCAAAAGGCAACGTGTTAGGTGTCAGGTACAATATGATAAATAAGAAAGCTCACACTCTCAAGGAGCTCACATTTTAAAGACATTTCCTGTCAAAATGTGGGTGTTGGATTACCTGTGTGAAAACCACCAGATGTGCTTCTTTCAAGTGCAGATTCCTGGGTACTGTCTTCAACTTACTGATTCATAATCTTTGAAGTTCTGGTAACCCTCATTTAAAAAAATAACATCCTGCATATTTTTAAAGCGTTTTTTTTTTTTAATATTGTTGAGTAGTAGATTCTTCAGCAGAAATTTATGTTTAGAATAATGTAGTAATAGATATGCTTAGGAAATTGCAAGCAGGAGGAGGAACTTGCAGCCCAACCTAAAGGGATGGGAAGGCCTCCTGTAAGAAGGAACATTTAAGGCTGACCGTCCCAGGAGGCACATGTGCCTATTGGAATAAGGAGCATTATAGGGCCTTTCTAGGTAGCAGGTACTTCATAAACCAAGGAAGTGAGGTTAGAAATAGACTGGTATTGATAAGGAAATGCAAGGACTTTGTCTAGGGGGAGAGTAAAGGACACAAAAAAGAGCTATGATATTCCAAAGTTCCAAATCATCAGGAACTTTGAATGTTAGGTTAAGGAACTTTGATTGTATCTTGTCTTGGTTTTGATATTCAAAGGCAAATAAAATGAATTATTAAAGAATCAAATCTAGAGAGGGAGACACAGAAGAATTTTTAACACTAAGGCTGTTCTCTCCAGTCAGTCGTTGCCATGGGGAACCGTGGTATAGAATTGCCAGATTGCCCAGTCTTTCAAAAATAGCCAAAAATCTGGTGTATTCATTAGAATTAGGTTCAGCTGCAAATAACAGGATATCCTAAAATAAGAATGAAATTATTTATTGCTCACAGATTGGTCTGGAAAAATGCAGTCCTGGGTTAGAATGTCAGTTCTGTTCTACCAAAACTATAGGGAACCAGATTCTGTCTCCGTCACTCCCCCACCATCCCTGGGCTGAACTCACGTTGTTCTAGTTCAGCATGTCCAGGCAGCAGAGGAATTGACCAAGATAATGGGGAGAAGAGCAAACTCATTTAGAAAGTTACTGGAAACTTCCATAGGATTCTCTTCTTTGTCCACATGCCTAGATGCAAGGAGGACTGTGAAATGGATTTTTTATTCTGAGTAACCATTATAACATTTTATTATTATGGACAAAAATCTATCTATCTATCTACCTATCTATTACTGTGTATGATCAATACTAATAGTACTGGAAAACAAAAATGTCTGAGTGATACAAGGCCTCTAAGCTACCAGTTTATTTATGGGAGTCTTTGGTTTATGGGATTCTTTGGATATTATTAAGTAGCATAGTGAGCTGTTCAATATGTAGAGAGGGGGTGTATTCATAAGCTATTTAAGTGGTCAGATTGTCTGGACTTGATGACTACATTGTTGGATAAAAGATAGAATTCAGGAATTACTCCCAGGGTTCCAGTTTGATTTATTTGGTGGATTAAGATGCCACTAATTTGGACAAAAGAATAAGAAAAAGTTCATTGATTTTTGGGAAAAGATGAGTCCGTTTTTGCACATGCTAACTCTGCATTGGCATACTGCATGCATTTTGATATTAAAACTAAAGGTAGGGGAGGAGCTTAAATAATAGATTTAGGACTTACAGCATATGGTAAATGAAACCATCATTATAGAAGAAATAATCAAGATAACATGGAAGCAGGTATAGATTGAAAAGAGCAGTGATAATAGGACTGAATACTGGCAAAAATGGTTATTCAAGAGCTGATCAAAGAGATGTAAGACCAGATGCATCATGAAGGTAAATGGCTGAGAATTGAAGAAAGTTTGAATGTTAGCTCAGCAGATGTGCTCTAGGTAAATGTCCACAGCATTTGTTAATTAGCAGGATGCCAAATTCAGTGAAAGGGGGGGTTTCTTAGGGAGGAAGACAAATGCCAGTGTGTTGATGAATGAATGGTAGGTGTGGAGGTGGATATAAGTGATTACTGTATATATAAAATTTTTGTGAAAATTTGGTAAGAAGGTACTAGATGCAGCTAGGGGTTAAAATAAGATCAAGGGAAAATCACTTGTTTAGAATGGGATACATATGAGCATATTAATTGGATTAGAAAAAGAGACAGTAAGGAGGACAACTTTTGAAGGTGTCTAAGTTGGATGATATGATTAATTGACCAGGGTCCGAGGAGGAAGGGATTTAAGGCATCGGAACATAGATTACTCTTTAAAGGATGAGAAAATATGGATGATGTGGCTGCATGTAAGCTTTAGTTTTGAGGACAAGAATTTATGGAAGACCATTCCTCACCAAAACAATGTTATTAATTAACTTATGTGAATAAAAGTGGAAAGTAGAGATGGAAAGAATTCACAGAGAGATCAGAAGCTCCAGCCGAATTAGGAAAAAATGAATTTGTAATATTGCCATTCAGCAGAGGAATGTCTGAGTGTATGAGTGTGTGCATGTGTCTTAATGCATACTTAGGTAATTGGATGAAAAGACACACATGATGCTGACCCAGATAGGCATTTGCTGGACCTATTTTGTGGAAGCATAATGATGCAAATACTTTAGATGACCTGAATAGAGAATTAGTCAATGGATAAATAACTGGATCCAAACTAGAAAGAAAATGAAGAATATTTCTAATAGACAGGAGCAAGCTGAAAGAATTAGGACAAATGTGGTCTCTAAGAATTTGAAGAGCAGATTCAGCAGAAATGGGTTTTTGGAAGAACTGAAGAAATGGAGTCTGTGGTCAAAATGAAGTATGCTAAGATAAGATTTCTGAGCTAGAATACTCCCTGGTAATAGAAGTGGCTGGCTGAATTGAAATAAGGGCAAAAGTTTTGGGTATTATATTCTCCAAGCATTTCAAAGGCTATTAGTTGTTTGGGTATGTATCATTACTTTATAGAAACTTGTTATGCATATTACAAAGATCAGGTTAAGATTTTGACACATAGGCCTAGGAGTTAAAAATGAATCTTCTATTTCTGTCAATTATTTGATTTCTAACTACTGAAGCATCATCTAACTTTCCTCAATTTTAAATACTATAATGGTAAGATAGAAATAATAAAGATAATTTACCTTCTATAGTGAGTAATGAAAAAAATTGTTCTTTTAAACAGGAATCAGCTGTGGTCTTTCATAGAGAAGATTATAACCAGAAAGATAAAATGTCTCATTACAGCTCACTGAATAAATAGTCTTGTGCAGCCACTCTCTTCTGTGGCTTAGTATTGCAGACACCCAGGAGTAGCTGTAGATGTTCCCACTGATTTCGCTTAGAGGTTACAGTGATCTTTCTGAAGTTCCTTATGCACTGAAATCTGCAGAGAATTTGATTACAAGTAGGACATCAACATAGTCCCACAACCACAACTGAAAAATCAGTTGAACAAAGAAGGAAACACAAGATTCCTTTATTATTTTTAAGGAAGAAGTTGTTTCAACACTAAAAGGTAATAAGTAAATTGACAGTGTTTCTCAGAATAGTTCTCAAGAGACTTAGTATGTTGCTTGCACATCTAAAGAAACACCTGTATCCATTTCAAGATGAAGACAGCCTAATATTTTCCACGTCCAAGATAAATTAATATCCTAAAAGCAGAATTCAGGGATCTCCTCAACTCATGTGAATAGAAGTAAACTTCTTATCCTAAAGGAATAATAAAAATTTCTTGTTTATCAGCCAGCAGTAGGGATTTATTTCTATCATGAGTTACTTTTGATGAAGGCCTGAAAAACTAAAAATATGATTAATGTTAGGAATTTTAGGTCATGAGGTGAGTTAAACAGAAAAACAAACAAAAACACCACCAAGTAGGCCATGGTTAGAAGATATTTTGGATCCAATCATATATAGAAAACACAGCCATAATTTTATAGCCAAATTTTTTATAAAAATAAATGTTTAAATAAGCAAAGACTATGTGCAATTATACCTTTTAAAGGTTTTTAGATTTTTCTAAGAAAATATTTTCAACTTTAAAAAATATAACAAGATAAACTTGTTTTCATTTTCCTCCTCAATAACAATTATTTGTCTAAATTAACTTAGAATTTTCTGGGACTTCCCTTGTGGTCCAGTGGTTAAGACTTCACTTTCTAGTGCAGGCGGTGTGGGTTTGATCCCTGGTCAGGGAGCTAAGATCCCACATGCCTCATGGCCAAAAATCCAAAACATAAAACAGAAGCAATATTGTAACAAATTCAGTAAAGACTTTAAATATGGTCCACATAAAACAAAATCTTAAATAAAATTTTTTTTTTTAATTAACAGATTTTTCTTTGAGTTGTTCAGCATTTTGTGCTATGGGTTGTGTTTCCTTGTGGACTAGAAGTTATACCAAGTGGAATTTTGCCTAATAATCACTCTATTGTTTTACAGGATTCAATTATAATTATAGATTTAGAAGATACCTTAGACATCAGTCTAATCCATCTTTCCTATCTTTAGATTTTAAATAGGGAAATTGTTTGTAAACCATCCAAAACATTTGATTCATTCCTAGCTTCTAGTCTGAAATTCTTATTATAGCCAGAGGCTCTTTCTCTGAAATATAGGTGAAAAAATAATAGGAAGTGTGGGAGAATCAATGAGGGAGAATGTTCACTTTTTGTTTCTCCAAATTGTTATTTACAGTTAAGACAATTCATTGGTTTAATTAAAAATACTTTGTATGCATTTCATATGTGGCTAATCAGGTTGTGATGGGACATTTTGATACTCAGAAGAACAGAGAGAAGACTTCAGTCATGTTTAGTAGGTGATGAAAATGGAAGGTGTAGTTGGCACAATTACTCCTCACGTTGGTGGATGGAAAAAAGGGTGGGTGACTGGATTTGGGGTTTGAATTCTTGGGAGAAGAGCGTTGCATTGGCAGATGGCTATGGTTTATACTGCTTTTGCTCCTGTAGTTTACAGACAGTATTCTCACCCTCTGTTTCACATTCTGCTAAACACAGTAGTCAGTATTGGTGGGTTATAACTGGAGAAAATGTGTTCTCATTATGTGGCAGGTGAAAAGGTCAGGAGTAGAGAAAACCCCACTCTTACTGAAGTGACAGAAATGTGCTTCTGAAATATTACAATTCTGATTTAATTTCTCCATAGTAATGATTGCTTAACTGACATATTTCAAGTGGGTCAACTATCTTAAGATATTATTTTTTTGGCAGCAGGCAAGATGTAATAATAATAAGATACAAATATACATAGAATTCTAAATATTGATCAGTGACTGTAGAATTACTATTACAGACTTGGACATAAGTTATTATAAGATATTTTGTGGAGTTTTGTGAGTTGGACCTAAATTCTTACCATTTTTAAACTTTATTGATTCTTTGCAAAAATATACCCTGTGCACTAAACAGTATGAATTTACAAATTGTTTCTTGAAACAGTGTTCATATGCAAGAGATGGGGTTTTATTCACTCATTTATTTAACAGAAACTGTGGGAACTAGAGATAATATTATACCATAGTCCTATGTTAAAGGACCTTATGGACCAGAAAATAAAATTGTTCTTATTTTCTCTATTAGTTATAACATATAATTTATATCATAAAGTAAACTTTGTAGATTGAATCCTGCAACAAAAATTATATATATAATTGTATAATTTATAAATGTGTTTTTCTAGTGTCAATCTATTAATTTTCTTATCTGTAATGGGGTGGGGTTTTCTTCTTATTGGAGAACGTGGGGATGGTGGTATTGTGACTTTTGTTTAATGGTGATATTAATTGGAATGTTTTTGGAGTTTCATTTATTCATCAAATATTACTGAAAGTCTAAGATGTGACTAGTATGGAACATGTTTGCGAGTGCATTGTAAATGGAATTATCTCCTTGGAAATATAAAATCATCAGCATAGTTTCTGATTCAAAGCTAACAGAATGGGAAAAGATGAATGGCGTGTTTGACAGTAGGTCAGAGGAGGCTCCAATAGTCATTCTGTACCTGGGG
Organism: Orcinus orca; assembly: GCF_937001465.1. Taxonomy (NCBI): domain Eukaryota; kingdom Metazoa; phylum Chordata; class Mammalia; order Artiodactyla; family Delphinidae; genus Orcinus; species Orcinus orca. Next base: position 22,955,316 of record NC_064576.1, read on the forward strand.
AAACACAGATAAGCAGCAGTCAGTTTCCAGTTGTCTTTAAGAATTACTCTGGGTCCAACATGCTACATTTTCCTCTATTTGATGGAAAGTAGCACATTTCAAGCTCCTTTGATGTTTCCCAGGAAATATACCTTTTAAAATAATGCAAATATTTATATTTTTCAGGGATAATTATATCATTTGCAAAAAATGGCAGATGTGTGACTATCTTGAGATAACGTTTATGACTCCAAATTTTACTCTGAAGACAGCCAGATAGATAGCTTTCTTTATATGTTTTCCCAAACAAAATGAGCCCAAAGTTAAATATTTGTTCCAAGTTAGCAATTTATGTTGCCGGTGGGAAGGTACAGCTTTATTCCTTAAGGGCGTTCTTCTTGAATGAATGTTAACAAGGTTTCCTTCTTTAAACACCAATGTTTGTCTCTTCCTGTTTCTCCATATTCTTTCATGCAACAGTCTAATTGCTTCACACAATCAACAGTGATTAGCTTTACCCATGGTGGTTTTCATCATAGCATTCCAGGTTATTTTCCAGTGTTCCAGGATTAATTTGTATTTGGCCTTTGCAAGTTATCTCATTAAATTTATTATTGCTCCTACGGTAACAAAATAGAATTGAATGAATTTTCAGCGGTGCTATGACTGATTTTAAGGATAATGACGTTTTTGACACTTCCCAATGACATATATCATGTAATGATAAAATGTTTTGGCTAGTAAATGTCAATATAATACAACTTATTTTTACTTTTACAATACACATTTCTATTTTCCCTAAATCTGTCAAGCAGAAAATTCAGACACTTCATTTTAATTTATTTGCTAATAAGGTTAAATTAGCACATGTTTTCATAGGAGTCAACTAATCATAAATTCAGATTTAAAACTAAAATGACATATGTAATAAGTGTTTGTCATAGTCACAAAGACTGAATGCCTAGGTAAGGTTACTGCAGAGAAGATATAACAGGGTTCATATTTTGCAAAATAGCCTGACCTACTTTCACTTTTCTTAGAATATGTTAGGTAGACAAGAGACAGAAGCATTCTGCCATCCAGAGAATTTACCACTAGTGTTAGAAAACATTAGACCCAGCCCTGTCTGGGAAAAAAATACATTCCTGATTCTGTATTTTATGAAATTTTGCCCCTTTATCTCAGACACACAGGAACAAATGTTTTAAATGCCAAATACAACATTAATCATTTTCTAAATAGATTAACATGTGAACACTCCAAATGATTGTATGCCAAAGGGAAATATGAGATTGCTAAAGAAAAACTGGAAACCAAAATGGTTATTCTAAATATCATTATGCCTTATAATATACTATCACAAACGTGCACATATATCATAATAGGTGGTTCTGTTCTCACAGGCATCTTCCAATTGTCATAGCCTAAACATCGTTTGCTGCACCCAACTAGAAAAAGCATACTGTATCCAGCAACCTCTTATAATGACAACTATTATGGCAAGTGAAGCCAATTTTAAAAATATAAGCTTTAGACATATAGATTTCTGTAATGATAATACATTTTTCAACATAAGGTATTATATGTAGAATACTGTCAATGCTATTTTAAAGCATTTCTTGTAGATTTTACTTGATTTTTAAGAAATAAGAAAATATATATATATATATATATATATATATATATATATTCCAGAAATCTTACTGTTATAGATAATTGATCTTTTTGTTGGGTATTGACTGCCACATATTTCTATGTATTTATTTTAATTTTTTTAATATTTAAGCACTTTTTCCTGTGGCCTAGTTACCAAAATGTTTTGAAAGAGAGCAGACATTATTTTTATTAGTGTGTATTGGTATTTGTGAAAATATATTTAGATATATTTTTAAGTTTAGCTTGGATGAGATTGAATTTTTTGTGTGTGATTTTGAAAAAGAACCCTATATAAAGTGAATTTAGATTTTGTGTGATTTTGAAAAAGAACCCTATATAAAGTGAATTTAGATTTTATGATTTTGTGAACTGATTAGCACTTTATAATATTGTAGCTCTAAGTATTTAATTACCTTACATTAAAAATAAAACAAATGTAGAGAAATAAAGATATTTATACATGTTTCAAATCAAAGGAAAAATAAGGAATGAATTTTCATGTTTCAGTGAGGTATTAACATTTGTTTCAGTACCATTGCTAAGGAGGAAAATACACATGTATCAGGTAAAATAAAATGTACACTAAAAATGCAATTGTATAGAATTCAGGGTCTTTGTAATTTATTATGGACTAATAGAGATATTCAAATGAGTATGCAGTCAGGTAAATCATATCTTGAATATACATCAGAAAGAACTCCATCTTGGAGGGTCTTAAGATCATTGTCAGGGTACCCCTAAATCCTACCTTCTTGTTGACTTAAATTTTCCCATTATTTTTACTTAACATCACTGTTTTATTCTTTACATACTCCTTCCAAATTATCACAAAGTTTCATAAATTAAAAAACTTTTCCTTAGAAAACAGTTTGTTATCTGTCCATGATGAATAAAGAATGGAGTGGCATTTATTGGAGGAGTGGTTATAGATGGTCTAGGTGTTCCTAATATAAGAGTTGATCTTTACTTTTTTTTTAAATTTTTATTGGAGTAGAGTTGATTTACCATGTTGTGTTAATTCCTGCTGTACAGCAAAGCGAATTATACATATACATATATCCACTCTTTTTTAGATTCTTTTCCCATATAGGTCATTACAGAGTATTGAGTAGAGTTCACTGTGCTATACAGTAGGTCCTCATTAGTTATCTATTTTATATATGGTAGTGTGTATATGTCAATCCCAATCTCCCAATTTATCATTCCCCCACAAGAGTTGATCTTTAAAGACTGTTCTGAGGCAGATAATATCATTTAGGGAAGGTACTGATTGCAGACCATAGAAATATAATTACTAGAGTAATAGTGGAAGGAAATAAAGAGTAAGTTGGGGGTCAAGAGGTAGGTTTCCCTGGCAGTAGATGGTATCTCTTGTCACAATGCTTTTTGCATATACCTGGAGTTAAAGCAAGCCAGACAAAAGGAAGTCAAGTATTAAAAGGCATCATACGCCTTGACTGGGTTTTAAGATATGATCACTCTATTGTTTTTATAAGTAGAGTGCATGATGAAATCAAAGTTTGAAAATTTGTTCTTAACTAATGAAATAAATGGAGAAGAGGAAGAAAGTAAGGATGCTGTTAAAGAGGCTTAAGCTAAAACTGACTTAGCTTTCAACTATAGTTCTACTGGAATATAGTAAAAAATGAATATGTCCAGGTAAGAATATTAAATTCATAGACCTCCTCCCTAAAAGTGGCATTTCTGTATTTTACCATTGTGGTTCAGTATATGTTTTGGACCGTCTATTTATCATATCAATAGCCAAGGTACACCCTTTTTTAGTGTTTCAGCGAAGTCATTCTCAATTTACTATGTACTCTATTTTAGAATCACTAATTAATAAATGAAGTTTTCTTTTGAGATCAGCAACACATGCCAAATTCCCAGCTTGTCCTGGACTGAGGATTTCCAGGGATGTGGGACAGACTGGAATGAATTTCTATCCAAAGCACGTACACATGCCTTAAAGACCACTGATACTAGAATTGACTTTGGAAGGTGAATGTTTTCTCTACATTTGCTTGACATTGTAGAGAATACAGATAATCAAGAAGTATACTATCTTTTTGTTTAATTTACCGAAATGTTAATGGATGCTTTTTTCTTCAATCTTTGAGGTGACCTCTCTACCCAGACCCATCTACCCATCTGAATACCCGCCCCACCCCCTTTCTCTCTCTCTTAGGTTAAGAACCTTCATCCTAAAATAACCACTTTAATTCCCATCTCTGTTCTAAAGGGATCTAGTAATATGGTGGCCATGTTTTCCAAAACCAAAACCAAAACACATGGTTTAACTCTAATTAGTACACTTTCGTGTAATACCTGACATCAGAAATGTCTCAAATAAATCTGGATATATGGCTGTGCAAAAAAACTGCAACTTTAAGATTTGAAGTTATCAAACAGAAATTCAAGTAGAATGAGTTGATTTCATAAAGAATATACGCAGTATGCTGTTTTACTGCATGCAGTACTTTTAGGCCAGTAAATGTTCAGTGGATATTTCTTCTAACACCCAGAGTAAATACGATGTGACAAACTTACTTAAAATATTTCCCGAGTTTCCTATATTCATTGTCAATAGAATTGCATCATCCTTATCCCATGCTTCCCATAAATTGACTAGTTTAATCTATATAGTAATTTGACATACATCCTTTTACAGACAGATTTTTTTTTTTTTTTTTTTTACTAAATCTCAGTCACAGGGTTAAGAAATAGCAATAAATACACTAGTTCATGAGTTTACTGAAGCTATAGCTTTCGAGGTCATACACTTGCGATATAAAGGAGTGATTTGTTAGTAACAAGCTTTTACATTTATAGACTACATTTCCTTAGCTACTTCTTGGAACTGAATAATTCTAACTTAATTGTCCTCTTTAAATCAGATTTACTATAGTTATTTCCTTTGCAGCATTTCAAGAATAACCATATTATTCTCCAAGGAAGTATCTAATGGAGTATTTTAGCTTGGATCTTTCCTTGGGGCCCCACTTGAAGAGATCATCTGAGAAAATATTAGTCCCTTTTCAAATGTCTTCGTGATAGCACTTCTGCCCACACTAAGGGAAGGATGGAGCACAGAGGTTGAAGGGAGTCATACCAAATTGTTTGTAAGATTTCATTTTTATTTAGTCATCTTTAAGTGTTTGACGTACATCAATTTATAGATATGAAAAAAAGATTTTTGTTTTCCTACCCTGTGACAGAGTTTTCCTACCAGTGACAGAGTAACTGGATACTAATAAGTTAAATATATGGAATGAGGTTCACTATCTCTTAAAGTCCCCCAATGTTGTATTCTAGAAACCAGTGTTTAGAAAAATAAATATCTCCCCCCAAATCTCACTTCCACTACTGGAGTGATAACTGGGTATTAGGAGCAACAGGACAAAGCTCTATGTTTTGTTTTCTCCACTAAAGTTTTATTTTGAAGACTTATTACTTCTTTTAAATGTGCCATATATTGTTGTTATTTTAATTGATCAGATACAACCAAAATACTGAAAATTGTCATCAGATTAGAAAATATTATCTATGGTTTTTCACTGCTTCTCTTTAAAACCCAATTATTAATTTATCAAAATATGAGAGATGGTAACACTTGAGCTGTATGTTACTATAACACATTCCTACATCCTGGTTACTTAATTTTGAATTATCACCACATATTCTTATATATTTTTTATTGTATAGTTTTTGACCACATAGATATCTAAACTATGATTTGTTTTTTGATCAATGGATATTTTTTGGTCAATATTTTTTTTAAAAAACCTAAGTTAAACACATAATAGTCCTACTAGTTCTCTACATTTTTAATATGGCAATTCGTTTGATCCAGAGAAAATTATCATTACTCAGAATAATTCTCTGTTATTTTTTAATGTATATGTTAACCTGGTTATTGCTATTTAAGAACTTAAATGTAACATGTATGGAATATCTGAGAATGAGGAGATAATTGGTTTTTTAAAAAAAAAACATATCCTTTTAAAAAAAACCATATCCTTTTAAAAACAGTACAACTCCTTCTCTTTCTCTCTTGACCTATATCTCTACCATTATACTACTTCATTTCTCTGTTCCCCTTGGAAACAGAGCATCTTGTGGGTTTTACTATTTGCTATCTTCAATTTCTTTTCCTTCATTTTTGCTTTAAACCCCTCCTTCAGGCTTTTGTCTTTACCACTTTCTGAAATTGCTCTCTCCAAGGTTACTGATGACCATTACATTGTAAATTTCAGTTGCCATTTTTCAGTCCCATATTACTTGAATTATCAACATTTGAAGCAGATCATCATTTCTTCTCTTCTTCAAATGCTTTTTTTCCCTTATCTTCCAAAATTCCATTCTCTTCTAGTTTACTTCGTCCCTCACTGGCTACTTTCTTTCAGTCTCTTTGTTCATTTTTCCTCATCTGCCCAACCTCTTCACCTTTGAGCATCCCCAGGTCTTCTTGCCCTTGTCTTTTCTGCCCTTCTCTTTCCTCACTGCTTTGGTATTCTCATCTGGTCTTGTAAAATTAAACGCCATCTGTGCAGTGATGACTGCTAAATTTATATCTCCAGCCTGGACCTCTTCCCTGAACACTAGGCTTATACATTTATCTGCAGAGTTGCATTTCCATATGGATGTTTAGTAGGCAGACCACGGTACCATGTACACAACTGACCTCATGGCACTTCTCAAACTCAGTTTTATTACAGCCTTCTGCATCATAGAAATGGACAACTCAAGTTACTCAGGCAAAAAACTTTGATATAATTCCTAATTCCTTTCTTTCTCACACATCCCAGTTCCAGTATGTTAGCAAATTTTGTCAGCTCTACTTAAAAATATGTAGGCCACATACCCTATTGTTTCCCCTTTTCTAATTAACTTTATGTCATAGCATTTATCAGCATATTAATACTTTATATATATATATTGCATTTTAAAGTTTTCTTTTTTATTGAGTCATAATTGACATATAACATTGTATTTTATTAGTTTAGGTGTACAATATAATGATTTAATACATGTATATTTTGAGAAATAGTTACCACAATAAGTTTAGTTAATTTAACATCTATCACCAAACACAGTTAATATTTTTTTCTTGCAATGAAAACTTTAAGATCTACTCCCTTCGCAACTTTCAAATATACTATGCAATATTAGTATATTTGGTCATCATACCATACATTACTTCCCCAGGACTTATTCATCTTATAAATGAACGTTTGTACCTTTAGATCACCTTCACTTTGCTCACCCTCCCCACTCTCTGCCTCTGGAAAATTCCAATCTGTTGTTTGTATCTATGAATTTGGGTTTTTTTGTTTTTTAAATTTGTTTTAAGATTCCACTTATAGGCAATATTATGCAGTATTTATCTTTCTCTGTTTGACTTATTTCACTTAACATAATGCCCTTAAGTTCCATCCATGTTGTCACAAATGGCAGGATTTCCTTCCTTTTTTATGGCTGAATAATTAATGTAAATAATCACATTTTCTTTGTATTTTCTTCTTATTTTTGTATTTCTCCCAGTTACAACCTAAGTTTTATGAAGGATTTTTTTTCTCCTTTGTTAGTGTATCTCCACTAGTGCTAAGCGGGCAGTAGGCACTTAAATAATTATTGAATGTGTTTATTTTTTATTTCTTTATAATTTCACTAACTCTTAAAAGATTTAAGATTGTCTTTAAGATTTAAGTTGTCAGTTTAAAAAATCTGCATATAACCAGTTCATTTAAAAAATACATATTTTTTACATACCTTTATGTGCCAAGCCTTTTGTCAGTCATGTTGGTTAAAGAAAATAAAATGCAGGATCCTTGCTTTCAGAGCTCCCTTCTGACTGGGATTCGATCATATTAATAAACCATCAAGGTCACTGTAATGCAGTTGTAAAGCAGGGAAAAGCCATGACTAAGATGGCATGAAAGTAGGAATGGACATGAAATCTCTGTGTACTTATGTAAGTTCCTAAATATCTCTCTATCCTAGGTCCTCCTCTATAAAATATGGATAAAACTTTCATGTGCTATTGTGTGGGGAACAAGTCTGGAAATGAATATGGATCAGCTAGCTCTGGTTTGGCATAAGGTAGACATACACTTAAAATTAATCTATTCCCTCTGCTTTATTAGGTACTACCTTGTGATGGTATACATAACTTCCCAGCATTCAGGTATCAAATGATAAAATAATAGTTACATGTAAGTATGAAATTTCAAAGTTGAGGTAATATTATAGACAAGCTAAAATCTGATAGGTAATGAGAGTCATTGACATCTTTTTAATTAATTAAAATACATTTTTTTCTAATAGTCTATATAATAGATCAGAAATGAGGAAAGAAGGGATATCCGTTAGGTTATGCTAATACTCTACAAGAATATTAATATGGATTTTAAGAGGTTAAAACAAACAAACAAAAAAGCTCATGAACATATGGAAAAGATATTGGGTGTACAGAATCTACTGGACTTGGAAAACTATTAGATATGTTAATGGGGTAGGAGAAAAACTCATAAATGACCCTGGGAGTCTTTATCTTGAGCAGAGACATCAACAAAGACAAGATTAAAAATATTAGCAAGCATTGGGGTGAATGGTGAAGTGACAGGGTGAATATAATTTGAATATAATTGTAGATATAATGAATTTGACATACACAGTAGACTGTTCTTTCATGCAGGGAGAGAAAGTTAGAGGCCACACATAGGTCTTTGGAGGTGCACCAGAAGATAAAAAGGAAAAGAGTTAAAATAATGAGTAAGAATTGCCAAGGATAAACATATTTATAGACTTATCAAGGATATAGGCAGAGGACAACAGGGGTAGTTAGTAATTCAGCAGGAAAAAAATTTAAAAATCAAGAGATTTTTCCAAGCAGGATTTTCTCAGAGGTATGAAGGAATTAAGGAAGGAAGCTAGGAAGGCAAAATAAAGGTAAAGCTATAAATACTATGCATAAGAAAGGACCCACATAAAAAGGGAAAAATCTTGGAATCTTTGACTACCTTGATGATGGAAAATTGTCTTCAGGGAATAGGGGGCCAGGGAAAGATTGGGAGCTTGAAAAAGTGGGTAAGATTATGGATTACTACTAGAGGAGTGATTGACAAGGGTATTGAGAGTTTGGGGCAGGCCCTTTGAAGCCCCAGATAAATTATTTAACACACATGTATAGTGGTGTCAGTCAGCTGAGCTTGACTGTTTGGAAGCACAAACAAAGATGTTTGGTTTGTAGGCTTTTGGGAACAGAGAATTGGCAAGGAGTGAATTAAATGTCAGTCAGGGTAGTGAGGTTATTGAGGAAGAGAAAGCCTAGGTTATCTGAAGCAGGGAGAAGAACCTGAGGACTAAAAGAGACCATCGTTCAATGTACTGAAATCACAACTTTTTCTCAACATACAAGTGGCCATGGAATTGTCTATTCTATTTACTTCCCAGACTTCTGTAATGGCAAGTACTTCTCCTCAGAGGAAGGCAGGTACCCTTTTAATTTAAAGGGAAGCAAGAGGAACTGGTATCATTAATAATTCTTATGAATGATTGAGAGTTACTTGAGGGTAGATAGATATATCAAATGATGGCTTCTCAACAAACAACACGACAGTGTAAAAGTTTGCCTAAAACAAACAAAAGATAGAGAATTTAAAATAAGTATAGAGGCAGTGTTGTACCATTGGAAATGACAAATTTTAATTCATCATACATTAATTCTTAATTAACCATGGCTTTTATATATCCCATTGACAAATTTTAAGGTAACTAAAATAGTTTACATTTTTCTTTATTCCTTATTAATATTAGAATCTTCTATTTTATTGTACATTTATATTTACCTTTCTCAATTAATGCTCACACCATTATTTATTTTGATCTTGGTTCTATTTCCTACGTTAAAATTCCACTATATATACACTTGGAAAACATGAAAATAAAAAGGAATAAAAAATTCCTAAATATTTACCTAAGGGTACTTTCTATATTTTCCAAAAATCTTTGAATAGCTAATTTGCATTGTTAAAATCTGGTTGTAATCATACTACATATAGAAGACTATATTTTTATTTGCCCATTTTCAGCTTATATATTGTTTATAATTATGCAATTTTAAAAATTGCAATTTATTATTATTACATAATAAACAATCTAGTGAATATGTTGACTTCTTTTTTCACTTCATTGCTAACTTTGGGACTGTCTTAATTCTTATAGAAGTTGAAATGTCACCAGGAGAGATAACTTAGCAGCAGGCTACTCCAGTTGCTTCAGACCGCAGCCAATTTACTTAGAATCCCAGGATAACAAACTTCTATTCTGTCATCATCCCAAATTCCTTCCAGGCAACACTGCAAATATGTGGAGTGGAAAAAATATGAACATGCAAATGCATGACTTATGTAATTACTGCCATCATTATTAATATAGGAATATTGTTTTTATTGTATTTCTGGTTGCTTACGACTATTTGTGGATATCTTTTCTTGTAATTCAGTTTTAGTTGTTTTCAATGAGTATTTCGACCTAGATTCTAAGAAGTAGAATTCATTGGCCAGAAGTATTTAAAATTTTCAAATGATATGACCGGTTCAGCATGAGACAGACCTGAATTCAGGACTCTTGGGAGAAAAACAAGTAAGGTTTTCTCAAATGCCTCTTTCATTTTCTGGACAAAGAAGTTGAACAAACAAAATGAATATTCAGAAAATGTTGGTATTTTATTCAGATTTGCCTTTAATGGAATTCATCAAGCAGAACCAATACTAAGAAAAATCTAAAAACATTAAGAACATAAACAATTCACCAAACACAGGGGATAAATCAAAACTTTCTTACTTGCGTGTCACAAGCTGAGCATGCTTCCCAAGGAGAATCCAGAAGGCTGTGAATTCCTGAGCAGGTTTTATTGATGTCAGTCAGTCAGTAAGCGTTTCCTGAAGACATCTTTGGGATGTGATGCTTTGCTAGAAACCCATATATTTTCTCCTGATAAATTTAACAGATACTTTAGTGAGAAATGCAAAGTCATAACTAGCTTCACACTCATTTTCCACTGTATAAGGTAGAGAAAGGAGAGAAAAAATGATCGGTGGTGAACATATATTAGTTTAAAAATCAGGACAATTATAACAGACAACTTTGGACCAGAGCTGCTTTATGACTTTCGTGAGCCCTCAGCACTTTTGCCTTTGCAGTCCCCCTTCTCCATTAAAAAATATTTTAAAAGTATATGTTATGTTTGTGTTGGTATAAAGACAGATATTTAATGATATATATTAAAACAGTTTCTTCTACTTAAAAGTTTAAGTTTTCTTCTGAGTTCAAAATAAATGAAAAGAGCTTGTGGGCTGTTAAAATTAGTGTGGGCCCTCGGCACTGTGCCTAATGGGTCAATTTCCTCTGCTTTAGAACATGTTAGGAACCAATTCAGCTTCTTCCTCCCTCTTCAAAATCATTTAATACTTCTGATGTTAAAGTTGTGAGGTCTACTGAAGCTGTTAATGTTGGCTGCATTTGCCTGATCTACCATGCTGATTCTGTTTTTTGTTTGCTGTTTGTTTTTTAATTTTATTTTCTCCAAGTGGACTGATGTGGACAAGAAATAGGGTGTGGAAGTCACCCAGAGTTACAAAATTGGTATAAAGATGTATTTGTAAACTTAAACTTGGCAATGATTATTCTTTTCTGCCTTCTTTGCAACTTATAGTTGTTAACTGTATTGTCAAAGGATGTTACAGGTATGAGAATCATTTTTCAAGCCCACAAAATATGCTTCATGGACCACTTGAATCTCAGTTACACCTGGGATTTACAATATAGTTACACCTGGTATTTACAGCTTACACCAGTTATTTACAATATAAATTCCTACCATCAAATCAAAGTTTCTCAGAGTGGAGTCAAGAAAATTCACTTTAACGATATCTCCATGTGGTTCTTATGGACTTATTATGTGAGACCCAGATGTCTAATTGTAAAATCGTGTGAAAATCTGAGGTTTTATAATGTTAGAATCAATATGTGAAAAAAAAAAAAATGAAGCTTACACTGAGGCAATATGTTAGGGGTAAAGTGGTCCAGACTATATTCTTTGAGGTTTGTTTTACCAACTGAATACAAAGGGGAAGTAACTTCTTTTGTCCCTCCTTAATTTTTGCTATTGGTTAGGAGAATTGCTCCTCGGTCACATATGTAGCCTAATCAGTTGCTGTCAGAGAAGTTTCCTGAGCATGTTTAAGTGTGCACGGGGATGCATTTTAGTAGATGCCTGTGGAGTTGATGGCTTATGTGCTGCCTTGATCAAGGGCCTCTGGGATTCATTCAGTGTTTTAGTGATGGTGCACTAAATGGCACCTGACACTTTGTAACCGTTCAGGAGTCTTTCCTTCTGTTTAATTCATCCCCAGGGAGTGACTTTGGAATAGGGAATACTAGAGTTAATGCCTCTGGTATAGTTACTTGTACAAATAGGTGTATTTTAAAAGATACTATCTCCCACATGAGAACAGATATTGAGAAGACCTGACTGATAGATTTTTATTCTTTACAAAACAGGTCGAGTTTTTTCTGTCTCTGGAGATAGATTTGTTCTGTACTTATTAGCATAATATATTCCTATAGAAAGTTTGGAAACATATAAACAGATAAAAATGATATTAGAAACCTCTAGATCTTACCACTTAGATCTCATTGTTAACACTCCAGTACTCTTCTTTCTGAAGGTTTCTGATACATTTTTGTAGTTGAGATACACTGTATTTACAATTTTGATCCTTTTAAAATAACATTATTTGAAAGTATTTTTATCAGTTACATAATACCCTATCTTATGGATTCATAGTATAATTACACATTACTGTTACTGAGAATTCAGGCTCTTTCTAACTCTGCTTCATTGTGGATACATATTTAACTGTATTTCTCATTATTTGCTTAGGAAAATAAAGTAACTGAAATATACTTGTTGAAAATAATGGGATGTTTCCAACTACTGATACATTTTGGAAAATCGTTTTTCACAAATAATCTTTCATTTTTATTGCAAAACTAACAAACACAAGTCTTGAGAGAAAACACTTGCCTTTCTGAGATATTTGATGCAATGACTGAAAAAATATATATATGGTAGTGGAATCTATGGCAATTACCAAATTGATATATTGAAGAGTAAGAGAAAAAAAGGTGTTTCAAAATGCCCACTATATTTGTAACATGTTATGTTATGACTTTAGAAAGTCCTATGGTATAGAAAATCATTAGATTACTAATTATTAAGGAGCTGGTGGTAAATATAAATACTGAATGTGGGAGAACTTTACAGAAATAGGAAAGACTTATACATATAAAGAAGAGATCATTAAGAAATAGATTGGAAAAGAAAGGAGCTCTATAAATCTCAAGCCAGTAGAGAGAGATTTGAATTTGTCACATATTCCTAAGTAGATACATAGTTTGTTTGTGCAGAGTAATAAAGCATCCGGGATAACTATGATTTACACATAGTATAATCATGAAAAGATTCAAAGATAATACTGACAAAAGAATTAAAAGATTCTACCTCCAAACGCACTCAAAAAGCAAAAATTGTTTTAATGAAGTGTTCATGTATTCCAAAATAGATGAAAAAAAGAGAAACTTTTAGGAGGGGAAAGGGTCTGTAAAAAGTGGTCAAGATTTGGAAGCTAGCCGTGACTAAGGCTTTCTAAGATCTGGTTTTCTGAGAGGCTGAATAAAGGAAATAGATGTACTTTATCTGGAAAGAGGTAATTTTACAGCCCTGCTTTGTATTAAGTGCCAGTCCTTATTCTACCAGGGGAATGGCTTATTAATTGCACCACCATGGTCTAGGGAGCCCAATTAGTTCAGTAAACTGGACAATTTCAGCACAGATACCTGGGATCCTTCCTGGTTGGGACCAACTCACAAATAGACATCTGAATGATCACAAACTAGACTGGCCTGTCCCATCATCGTTTTTTTATTCAGAACCACATGCCTCAGACAGCATAACACATCCTAGACCCAGTTCTAAGCTTAGTCATCATCAACACTGCCTTTTCATAAGAAAAGAAAACATAAGACCATCATTTTATTTCTAAGAAATAGAATATGAACTTCTCAGTTCTCTGAAAAAAAAAAAAGGTCTAGAATTTCATTATATCCAAAAATGTAAGGAGCTTAGTCAGGATTGTGGAAATGAAGTAGAAATTTCACATTTATTTTAAGATTCAATTATGTAGACATTTGATCACATAATTGTGTTTCCAATCAGGTACAGAATCCAATTCATGTTTTTTGGAGAAATGTTAGCATGCAATAAATCGTATGGTTATAAAATGTAGTCTCAACATAGATATTCAAGGTAGATATTCAATCAGGTTTCTTAAACAGTTCATCATCAGTTCCTAGAAGCAATATTCAACACTCGCTGACAAAGTGAGTTGAGTCGTGAACAAAGGAGCCTGGAAAGCAGCTATTTCATCTGCATAGAAATGATACTTACTGCAATGGCTCTGCCTTGGGCAGGGCCTAGCTTGGAGATAGATGGATAGTGACATAAGGGCATCAAAGCTGCTGAAGCATCCAAAGACTGCAAAGTAAACAAAATAAGTGCTTTAAGGAGAAACCGACGCAGAATGTTAAGTGATTCAGCAGAGTTTTACAATGCCTGAAAACTCCTAGAGCAGACTCCAGAATCTGACAGAGAATGGAGACAGGGTGTTTTCTGTATAATTGAAAAGGCTACAGCAACAGATCCTGCAAGAGTAGTTGCTGTTGGAATCCACAGAAGCCTCTTCGTCTGTTTGCATGTTATTTTTGATTTAAAATTTCATTAACTGATATCAAATATACCTTCTTCAACTTAAAGAAATAATAACAAATAATACTTTACTGAATACTCACTAAACCCAGGCATAAGACACAGTCTTTGCTCAGATGCATCACACAGGGTGAACTAATAAACTATAAACAAGTAATTCAAATTACAGAGGGAACAAATTAAGTTCCAATGTTACTTTCCAGACAATAAAATGTACTAGCCCACTGAATCATCACCTAAAGGAAGTGAGTAAGGTGCATTACTAAAATCACTTAAAATCTGAACAAACCAGAAGAATACTCTGGAGGAAATAAGCAAGAATCTGAAGAGAAAAGTTTCCATTTTCTATTTCAACTCTATGTCATCTTAATTTGATAGTCTATGTGCTCTCTTTATATGCTTTTTCCACCTCCAAATGAAATATAAATATATGGAAGTGCTTTTTTTACATGCACATATTATTATATTTTGCCTGATTTTTGAGATAGAACATATGATGTAATAGACTAGAGACCAATATATTTTATTTTTTCCTTTTTTTCATTTTCAGAAGTTATATGCTCGTCACACTAAAACATTTGATTTTTGTAATACTCTATTCCTTCAAAATCAGTCATCATCAATAGCAAAAAGAGACTGCTAGGGGAATCTTTCTTACACATTGCAAGTGGGAAATTGTCCTCTGCCAATGCACCAGTCTGCAATTCTGATAGTTTTAAAGTGCATTTATATAGTTGCCACGAGCGGGATTCTCATAATGAATAGTTCATAGTTCTGATACTTATAGAGTTGCACATTAGGATAATCAGACTAATGTAGTTTGAGAAATTACATGGGGATTGAGATATTTTAAGAATTTTGGAATATAAGATGACTTGGCAATGGTCCACATCAACCAACATATAAGAGATTAGAAAAAAATGAATGACAGTTTGTAATACTTTAAATGAGATGTTCCTAGGATGCAATACTCAAGTTGATAGAAATTTTTCCGGTACTTTAATGAAGACTAAACTATTATTAAGGTCCCACAGACGAAAAGAATATATACATTGGAGAAATTTAAAATTTTAAAACCTCTGCTATTTGTAATTTTGAGTCTTCAAAAAAAGTTTATTATAACCTATCTCCAAGCTATTGTTGTCAGTAATATTTCTATTAATGCTTCATATATTATTTTAAACAAAGTGCCACAAAAATCACATTATGCCATGAAAATTTCTTAACCTTATAAGCTATCATCTCCATTCTATAGATGAGGAAGCTGAGCCTTAGTGATATGACTCAATTATTAAATGGGAGGGCTGGGATTAGAACCCAAACTTGCCATACCTTGGTGTCTTGTTCTTTTAGTACTGCAAGTATCATTTTGATCTGATTAGATGTACCTTGATTAGTTCACATTGTAGGGGAGCAAAACTTGTCACCACAAAATGTCTCCTTAGGGCTTCCCTGGTGGCGCAGTGGTTGAGAGTCCGCCTGCTGATGCAGGGGACACGGGTTCGTGCCCCGGTCTGGGAACATCCCACATGCCGCGGAGCGGCTGGGCCCGTGAGCCATGGCCTCTGAGCCTGTGCGTCTGGAGCCTGTGCTCCGCAATGGGAGAGGCCACAACAGTGAGAGGCCTGCGCAAAAAAAAAAAAAAAAAAAAAAGTGTCTCTTTAGCGCACAGATTATTTTGAGCTGAAAACAATCATTGCGCAAAAGGCTCTGGAAGAAACTTTGATCTCCCCCCACCCCTACCAACTGCTTGAAGAATTTAGATGGAGGGCCTGTTATAGAAGCAGAGTTATCACCAGAGAAATCTGCAGTGAATATGGGCTTGTGTGGTGGTGGGGAACTCGTAGAGGTCAGAGTTCACTCTGTGTCCAATTGTCTCTGCATGGCCCAACAAACGTTTGTTTACCAAATATTCGCTTTTCCTTCTCCATGTCAATTGCTTTCCTCTCCTCTGAAGTCCCAAACTCCTACTCCCAACATCTTCTTTTGCTTTCCTCTGAAGATGGTATTTAAGGTAAAGACTTGGGCCATTTTCATGAGTTACTCAATTCTCTTGGGTGTCTTCCATGCATACATGTAATTAAACTTTTTTGATTTTCTCCTGTTAATAGGTCTTATGCCAATTTAATTCTTATGCCAGCCAGAAGAACCTAGAAGGGTAGAGAAAATTTTCTTCCTCCCCAACAATGTATATGGAAAATCAGACGACTCTCCAGTACATTTTGAACTTTTACCTATTTTTTAAATATTACACATACAATTTGGGTCCATTCCTACTGTCCCATTTCGAACTTCTATTTTACTCTCATACACATCTTAATTTTAGTAATACTGAAGCAGCTTGAGCTGTCCTCTGCCGGAAATATGTTTATCTCGCTACAATCTCGGAAAATTACTTGTAATTTAACCCTACGTTCAAATTTTCATGTTTCAAATAGTCCTCTTATTGGAAGGGGAATTTATTTAGTCAAAGGGGAGCCTATGCACAAATGAGATGTTGTGTTCTGAGATATTTTTACAAAGAGATTTGTTTTTACAGTAAGGTAACAAGAACCTCATCATTTTCTGAAGCCAAAATAAGACTGATGGCTTGAAAACCTTGGCACACAATAAAATACAATACCTGAGATTGGGAAAGCTGTTAGAATCCGATATATCAGGCATAGAATAAACACAGTTATTTCATCAGAGCGGCCTTTGCTGACCTAGACTATGCTGGAATTTTTTTCAATAAATATTCAGCTTTCTCTTTTTCTTTATAGCATATCATCATAATGTTCATTCTAAAATATGAAGTATATTAATTTGTGTAAGAGCAAGAATTGGATGTAGAATATGTCATGTTCAACACAATGTATATATCTGGTACCTAATAGGTATTCATTTGTAATTTTTCAATACATGAATGATCATACAAATAAAATAATGAATTAAAAAGTCAGCTGTCTTAGAACATAATTCTAACTCCTTTGACTATTTGAACAAGTGACTTCTAGAACACTGTCTAAAAATATGTCCCAACTAACAGTGTCCTTGCAAGGATCGAATGAAATGAGGTATGCAGAAGTCTTTGTAAAGCTTTATATACATTTTAGGTTATATTGAAAATGCACTAAGAGCTCTTTGAGATTATTTTGAATCCACAATTTTAGGTCAAATGCCAACATTATCAGTGATGTTCAGAATATCTTCTTTGAAGGGAATATATGCATATACATTTTGTAATTTAAAACTTTCTATATTGTTATATGTGCTTATCAGTGGTTTTACTTTTAAACATTTAAAATAGTTTTTACTTAGAACTATTTACTCCATATTTCTATAGTATAAAATATGTTAAGTTTTTAAAATTCAAATTGATCCATTAGTTAAATTGTGAACCCATCTGTTTAATCTACCTGCCTCCTTCCTCATAGATTTCAACTAGGTAATAGCAATGATTGTTCCCATGATTTGGATAAGGAAACTTGGAGGTTAAATGCAGCATCTATTGTCCTGGGTCAAGAATATCAGTACTATGACTTATTTTAATTTTTATATTTATTGTCCATGTATATATTCATTGTATGACATTTATAATAAGAAGCATTTTGTTTTAGGAAAAACAGTGAGATTGATAAGAACTGAAACAGAACAAAATGAAAGGTACAAGGATATCAGAAAATACAGGATATTTTACATTGTGTTATCAGTAGGTCCCAGCTAAATGGAGCTTAAAATATTAGAAAAAATAGATTCTACTCTTCTTCTTTGAACACAGAGAATGATATGCAATATGCAGTATATGCAAAATGGATATTGAACTAAATACCTGTTTATGGAAAATGCATTGCAGGCTGCTTTCAAAGGCTATTTTCTTCTGTAATACTGCCAAGGTCAATGAGATCTTAGTTTGGCTGAAGTGTCCCAGTCATGACATTAGGCAAAATGCACAGTTGGATACTTTTTTCCAAACTTCAAGAGCTTATCAGAATTTATATGCTATACTTCTGCTATACCATACAAGAAGACTCAAGTTTGCTAAAGGAAAAAAGTTGCATTTAATTTTTAATGTAGAAAAGTTGCTTTATGGGGGCAATAAAAGGGACAAGAAACTAAATTCCACTAAATCTTACTATCATGACAAATTAGGAAGATTTTTAAAAATTTTATTGGAGTATAGTTGATTTACAATGTTGTGTTAGTTTCAGGTGTACAGCAAAGTGATTCAGTTATACATATACATATATTCATTCTTTTTTAGATTCTTTTTCATATAGGTTATCACAGAATATTGAGTAGAGTTCCCTGTGCTATGCAGTAGGTCCTTGATGATTACCTAGCTTATATATAGTAGTGTGTGTATGTTCATTCCAAGCTCCTGATTTATCCCTCCCCACCCCATGTTTCCCCTTTGGTAACCATAAGTTTGTTTTTGATATCTGTAAGTCTGTTTCTGGTTTGTGAATAAGTTCATTTGTATCATTTTTTAAAAATTAGATTCCACATCTGAGTGGTATCATATGATACTTACTGTTTTACCCTACTAAGTCAAACTTTGTCTATTCTTATCATAAATAGCTTAGTTTGAAGGTAGTAAATTACTAATACTTAAGAAATGATGTATCCTAATAAATAGATAACACTTTATTTGATGAAGATAATTTGGAACTTCTCTACCACTTCCTCCAAAGAGTTGATGGTGGAATTTAGTGAAATTTAAATGGCAGGTGTAATTAATTCATTTTGACTTCCTTGGAGGATAAAAAAATTCAAAATGCACATTTGCAGATGGCTTTTCTTTAAACATTTTATAACTTACTTGTTTTTATTAAACTTTTTCCCTGTAATATACAAAGTATACCCATTTTTAACCTGCTTGTCTCCTTCCTAAAGCTTTTGGAGATTGGTGCTGTAGATGATTATTCCCAGTATATGTGTAGAAATCTTACAAAAAACCATGCCTGAAACAGCAATCTGTCACTAAGTGTTATTCCTCTATCTCTTCTTCCTCTTCCTCTTTCTTCTTTCATTATTACTTTTGGGATTGAGCTGACCCCACAGTCAGGTGAGAGGCACATTCTCGGGCAATTGAAAGATGTTTTTTTGAACTATATTATTTGTGAAGCATTATTCTAGGGACTCACTAATATTATAGTAAAGAGAATGTTCAAACTCCCTGTCTTCAGGAAATTAACTTTAAGCAAAAAAAAAAAAAAAAATTTAAACATAATAATAAGTGTGGTTTAATATAATGTGATTTCAGAGTGTTATAAAAAGATGCTAAAATGAAATAGGAGGGTGAAATGTAATACAGGTGAGGTGTGAGTGTATTCAAGGATAGTGCTATTTCAGCTGGAATGCTCAGAGAACTCTCTTGGTGAAAGTGACATTTAAGCAGAGATTGAAAGGTGAGGAGAAGGAGGCAGTGTGGCAAAGTGTGTGAAGAGGATTTTAGGCAGGATTATAAGAAATGAAAGTGAAAAACCAAAAAGCCCAATGTGGTTGATCAGGAAGGTGTGTGTGCAAACAGAGGAGGTGGGAAAGAAGCAGGAGCCTGCAGGATGTGGTGACCAGTTGTACAAGATGAGTTAAAAGTAAGAGATATTTTCTATGTAAAATGACATTGGCATATACTAAATTCTTCATGAGTGCATCAAAGCATGTAACGAAAACCATACGGAGATGGGCTACTGGTATCTTGTGGATTTATTTTGATTATTAATCAAGTGAGAAGTAACAGGAAGACGTGACCTTTTTCTTCTGGTGAATGTTTAACTCAGTATTTCGTGATCAAGATCACTGTTCCTGAGCTAGCAAATAAAAACTATCTGGCCTGTGTCTAAGGGTGAACACCCAAGGAACTAGTACTGTCTCTCTTCACCTGGACTGTTCATAAGGCTGGACCATATTTGTCCCTGAACCTCTCCCTCTCTCATTCTTCATCATGACTGTTTCAGTTACATTCTCCTCAAACTCCTAATCTATCTCCAGGTTTGCAGATGACCATCTTTCAAAGAGTTGAGGAAAATATAGATCATCAGAGTTCCTTCAACTCACTTTTCTCTCTGCCCTCAGAATCAATTCAATATTTATGTTCTTCCCTCTGGGCTTAGAGCAAGAAATTTCCTTCCTTTACCTTTTTTCCTGAACAATCTTTTCATCTGATTCTGGCTCCCATCCCACAATGCCTTAGCTGAGAGTTTAATTCTTAGCTTAATTTTTCTCACATTTGATTGATCTCCAACCCTCCCTCTCTTTTTTTTCCCTCCCGCAATTCTTCCTCCCCTCCGCTTTCCCTCTTTCTCATTTACCTTTGGTTTCTTCTTTGAAGATGTCAAACTTGTTTAAATCTTTCCCAGCATGAAATAAAATAAACAAATAGTAAAAATCTTTCTAATGTATTGCCCTTCTTTCTAACCCTACTATTCTATTTGCTCTTTGCTTTTACCATGCAAATCTTTTGATATGAGTCAGTTATCTGCCTTTATTTCCACAAATCTGATTCACCTTTCATCATATAATATGAAGGTTCTACCTGCACTCCATTTCTTAAACATGTTCACTAAATTTCTCTCTTTTCCGTATTCATATGGGAATCTTTACTACATTTTGCTAAACCCAGTGATCCCATTTGATTCTCATTCCTTTGACGGCCTATAGTATGTGATATTGTTGACCATCTCTATTGGAAAATATTTTTTAGCAGCTTTAGTGAAGAAAAACTGATATACAAAGAACTGCACATATTTAACGTGTCCAGTTTGATGTGTTTGGATATAGGCAAACACCCATGAAACCATCACCACAACCAAGGCAATAGACATATGGCGTACCTCACAAATTTCCTGTGTTCCTTTGCTTGTTTGTTTTGTTATAAGAATACTTAACATAAGACCTACCCTCTTAAATCTTGACGTGCACAGTATCAT
Source organism: Orcinus orca (assembly GCF_937001465.1). Classification (NCBI taxonomy): domain Eukaryota; kingdom Metazoa; phylum Chordata; class Mammalia; order Artiodactyla; family Delphinidae; genus Orcinus; species Orcinus orca. The sequence continues at coordinate 22,976,694 of NC_064576.1, forward strand.
GTTGTTAATTGTAGGTACAATATTGTACAGCAGAGCTACAGAACTTATTCATCAAACATAACTGAAACTTTATACCCATTAAGTGGAAGAAGAGTAAACACTGGAGAACATAAAGGTTTAAGCTGTGAGCAAAGGAAGAGAAACTATCCTTTACTTTAAGGAAATCTCTCCTTCTTTCTTCCTGCTTTTCTTAGTCTCTCTTGATAATTTCTCCTCCTTTGCCTATAGCTTAAACATTTATGTTCTTCAGGGTCTACTCTTTTTCTACTTCTCTTTTTCCTTTATACATGCTGCATGGTGGTCACAAAGCATGGCTCAAACTGATTTAATAAGTCTATCTTCCCTTCACATCCTTCTTAAATTCATATTGTTATAATGATAAGATTCATGCAGCACCACGGGTAGGAACCTCAGCATCTGAAATCTCTTCCTTCAATACCCACATCCAATCAGGAACTAAATCCTCCAGATAAGTAATTCTCAAACTACCTCTGGTGAAAGAAACATGTTTTAATGAATCTATATCACTCTATCTTTTCCTTTTCTGACCTAATTCCAGTCTATTTTAATAGTTACTTAATGGATGATATTGCTTCTTGACTTTCCGTAAGCTTGGTCTTTATTCCTTCTGAAGTTCTTTAAAAAATTTCTTTCGCTGGGCTTCCCTGGTGGCGCAGTGGTTGAGAGTCCGCCTGCCGATGCAGGGGACGCAGGTTCGTGCCCCGGTCCGGGAAGATCCCACATGCCGCGGAGCGGCTGGGCCCGTGAGCCATGGCCGCTGAGCCTGCGCGTCCGGAGCCTGTGCTCCACAACGGGAGAGGCCACAACAGTGAGAGGCCCGCGTACCGCCAAAAAAAAAAAAATTCCTTTCACTCTCATTCTTATAACAAAACAAAACAACCTCAACCACATCTGGCGTGCCCTGCCAAGTCCTTACAGAGCTCTTCACAAGTTCACTTTAGACCACAGCTCAAACTACACAGAATTCACTGATCCACAAATATATCACTTACTTCATTTGCATAAGCTGTTCCCATGTCCTGGAATGTCCTTCAACGTCTTAACCATCTGGCGAAATCCTAGTTATCCTCAAGGCCTGGATCACACATGATCTCACACATCATCTTTTGTGACAAATCTTTTGTAAACAGTCTAGGCCTACTTCACTTTCATGAATAATGAAAAAAACATGAGCTTTGGAGTGACTCAATTTGGATTCAGCCATTGATAGTCAAGAATCATATTTCAATTTTTAAAGTTCTCTGAGTCTCAATTACTTGTCCTCAAGCATAAAAGCAATAATATCAATGGTATTGAGTTGTATTACTGATTAAATAAAAGATGTACAGATTACAAAGTGATCTGTGTAGTTCTTGGTACATAGAATGTAGATAATAGTAAATATTTTTTGCCCTCACTTATAATGTTTTTCAATACTTTATTATTACTTTTTATAATTTAATTATAATTGTATTATTACATATCTACCACCCTCTTAATACTATGTTCTATTATCTTTTAATTCCTGGATATAGTACTAGGATGGAAACAAAACAGATGTCCTATATATGTTTGATGAGTATGAATTAATAGATTCCAAGAGATAGCAGTGGAAAGGAGCCGTTTGCCCCTCATAAACACCCACTTTCCTTTTGCTTTAAATTAGAATCTAATTTCCGATGTTTTTCAACATGTATTACATGGACATTTGTATACACATTTTAATGAAAAAGTCTTTAAAAAAACGCTAAAATGACTGTCTATTATAGGATTTACCTTCATCATAAGGACTACTTTAACTGAAAGATATTTTAGGTGCAAATCTCAGCTGGGCAAATAATATCGTCAATCAGTTGCTATCTTCACTCCAAATCCTAAGAAGAAAGTTCCAGTGTCCCCAAAGCCTGTCAATCCAGACCCTGCAAGATGACCACATCACCACAGGAAAGGTTAGCACTCATTTCAGGAAAAGATTTAAATGTTGTCTACAGTCATTTATTTCTAATTTTTAGTGCTATTTGTTTTTTGTTTTTTTTTGGTTTTTTTCTTTTTTTGCGGTACACGGGCCTCTCACTGTTGTGGCCTCTCCCGTTGCGGAGCACAGGCTCCAGACGCGCAGGCTCAGTGGCCGTGGCACACGGGCCCAGCCGCTCTGCGGCCTGTGGGATCCTCCTGGACCGGGGCACGAACTCGTGTCCCCTGCATCGGCAGGCGGACTCTCAACCATTGCGCCACCAGGGAAGCCCAGGGCTATGTTTGATAATCTTATTTAGTACAGACGGCTAATCGGATAAATATACCTCTGTGTGTGTGTGTGTATGTATGTGTGTGTGTATTCTCTGTAGGTAAAACAGAAACTCCTATTACTTTGGTTCATTTTATTTTACTCTTGCAGAAAAGTTTTGCTCTAGGAATTTTTGATTTGTGGCAGCAGATATGGCAGCACATAGAGGTCAGGAGATATAAGAAAGAGAGAATCAATGAGATGTGGCAGAATCATGTTTTGCATTTATATTACTAGTAAAGAAATATTGTAGACTATGATAATATACCTAATAGGGAGGATCTTGAATTAATGTTCTGTTTTCTAAGGGAAAAAATTAAAGGGTTATTTTCTCCAAAACACAGAGAGAATGGATAACGTTAAATTACTAATTTGAAATTGAATTTACATAAGTAAGAAGAGGATATAGACAAATAATTTTTAAATGTTTGTATAATTTTGAGTCTGTTTAAAAAGTCAAGACAAGAGATAACTAATTGAGGAAAAATTTACCTGTGTGCTTTAGGCAGCTTTTAAACGAAAGATAAACTTTTGCATTTCAGCTCCAAACTGTATTCTAAAGCACATGATAACCCATTTGGTAGACTTATTTTGTTTGTTAGAATGCTCACTGAGGCAAGGAATAAAATTATATCCATACGAGGAGATAAGCTTAGTATTAAAATGGAGCATTTACCTTTTCATTTAAATTCTGACCACAAAACTGTTATACTGTTCATCAGAATTTTTTTCAAAGAAAGATGCCTATTTAAATAGATGAAATGTTTAGATCCCTATTTTATAGCTTTTGTTTGAGTCTCATTTCTAAAGTTCTGACATCAGGCATATATGAAATCTAGAAAGTAAGTAACTTGATCATGAACATAAGCAAAATGTGTATACTGGATTGAGTTTTTAAGTTATATGTAATACCTATTGGCTGCCCGAAGAAACCATGTTGATCATACAATTGGTGACCTTTTGTTTTTCATTCTTTTGTGTCAAAGCTGTGTAGGTGTGTGCACGTGCTTGTGTGTGCCTGTGTGTGTGTGTGTGTGTGTGTGTGTATGTGTGTGTGAGAGAGAGAGAGAGAGGCCATAATCACCTCCCAATCTGTCCAATTAAAAGATGAGTCAGTTACAAGGTGAGAATATTACTTACTTTTCTCCTTGGAAAACAAATCTGAAGCTGACATGAGTATGCAGTACCAATTATATGATGACTATCTCTGAGATCAGAAGGGTAGGCAAAGAGACTATTACTAGAATCAGAGAATATAGCTAACATGTTCCCTTTTTGCCTTCATTCCAAGAATGCAGCAAACGATGGGCAGCAAAATGTACTTAGATGAATGAGGAAACTATGGTGTCAATTTGAAAATTTTCAGAGTAATGCTACCAAAATGGTAGTGTTTCCGTTATTTGAGCATAACAATTTCCGATTCCACAGATCATGCACCTAGAGGTTCCCAAGTTCTCCTGTCACACCTAGTTGGCTTATTGCCAGGAGAAAATCCGCAGCTGTTACTGACATTTATTTTAAGATGTTCCCTTGTCTGCTTGTACTCTGCTGCAGTCCTATGACTCAAACTTGAGGAAGATGGAAAGATCAAATTACACCACTCATTTTTGTCTGCCTGAAGTTTTGATCTCCTAACATAACATTTCAAATGTAAAAAATCATTTTTATAACTGGGAAAGGTGAGAATTAAAAAGAGTAGCTCCCTAGGCATAACTCATCATAGCATGTGTTTTATTATTTTAAAATTTGCTAATTATTTGTCTCCCTCACCAAACTAAGAGCTCCTTAAGAGACTGCATTTTGTTCATCTTTTATTCCCAGAGCATTTAATCATGTCTCGCACATAGGAAGGCACTTAATGTATTTTTTCTGAAGAGATCACAAAAATATAGGCCACAATATACCTATATATTATAGAAAAAATGTTGATCTCAATTTTGATATTTTTACTTTTAATTTCTAAAATCTTTGCATATTATATAAACTCCAACTAGAAATTAAAATGTATAGTAAACTTAATTGAAGTTTAAGACATTGAAAAAATAAATGATTTCAATTATAATTGTATTACATATTTTATTCCATTCCATTATTTTATATAAGTATAATACTTCTTAATAATTACCCTCAGCTGGGAAACTGATTCCTTAAAATATAAAAATCTAAATTATGTCACCTATGTTTGTGTATATATATATGTGTGTGTTCATATATATGTGTGTATATATGTACAGTAGTATGTCAATGTGTTTGAGATATATCTCTCTATATAGATTATACATTATAGGTATGTATACAAATTTAAGATTACAGATCTTCCTCGACTTACAACTGGGTTACATCCTGACAAACCCATCATAAATTGAAAATATCTTAAGTCGAATATGCATTTAATATACCCACCCTACTGAACATCATAGCTTAGCCTAGCCTAGGTTAAAATGTGCTCAGAACACTTACATTAGCCTACAGTTGGGCAAAATCATCTAACACAGAGCCTATTTTATAATAAAACATTGACTGTCTCATGTAATTTATTGACTACTGTTCTGAAAGTGAAAAACAGAATGGTTTTCTGGGTACAGAATGGTTTTAAGCATATGGGTTGTTCACCTTTGTGATCACGTGGCTGACTGGAGGCTGCGGCTCGCTGCCACTTCCCAGAATCACAAGAGAGTCACAAGAGAGTATGTATGGAACTACCTATGGCCAGTCTGAGAACAGACCAAAATTCAAACCTTGAAACATGGTTTCTACTGAATGCTTATCACTTTCACACCATCATAAAGTCAAAAAATTGTTAAGTCAAACCATTGTAAGTAGGGGACATGCTGTACAGATATATATCTATATATAGATTTAAAATTATAGATATTTATCTCAATCCAGCTACACACAGACATACAGAAATGTTCAACATGCAAATGTTAATTATATATCTTCATTATAGAAATATTAGAGTAATGCCATATCTGAGGACTAAAATGTCAGAGTTAGAGCTGATTGATATTTCATATAGGATTATTCCTTTAAAAAAATCAAAAACCTTATTTAAGTCAAAGTCGCTAAGACACACCGTAGTTGCAAAGAACAGAAAATGTATGTGTGTGTATGTGTATGCGTGTGTATGTGTGTGCACACATATGGGGAAGACTTTTCTTTTAGAATCCAGAAACACATGGTTCTAAAAACACAGGCCACTTATGGCACCATAATTTTCTTTTAATATGACCAGATACTTTCTGAAGTGAATGGATAAAGGGAAAAAAACTATTTCCTAATCAATCGTCTCCATTAACAAAGCCTATGTGTGTACATTTGCACTTGAACAAGAATTGAATGTTAGATAGTATTCCTATTTTTTAATAATTATATTTTAGCATTTATTTCGTAGAAAAAAGTTCTTTAAGACATAAAGAATTTAAGAATTCAATTTTTGTGGAGAATGTAATTTCTGAATTCTCATTTTTCCTGTGAACACGGAATATTATCCAGAAAATGTTAATTGATCACTTAATAAAACTAACACCTATTTCTAATTCATCTAATGTAAGAAAATCTCTATTTTACTTTCTCTGCTCTGGATCGCTAGTATTTACATTGCTCACAAAACAAAGTGTCACTTCATTTGGTGTGGACTAATTGCTAAAAAGCCTTTGCAGTTAGTTTACAGCATTACATGTTGTGTTTTATGGTACATAATGGGACTTTTTAAGGGTAATTTACTCTTTGCCTCTATTGCAGCAACAAATAGTCACAAAACATTTTGCAGCATGCTGGCACCTGCACAAGGCTGTGACTTATGAATATGTTAATGAGACTGCATCCAGAACTGGCAGAAATTCAGGCCTCACACACAATTAAGGTTCTGGCAGCCCTCAATGCTATGATACCAAGCCTGACGAGAAATATTTAGGTTAATTAATACAAGGTATGGCTTCTTACATTTGGAATGTAAAACACTTTTAATATTACAACTATTTGGGAATCAAGATGTTTTACTTATTGCAATGGTTTTTTCACTGTTATTGTTGGAATTCTTAACATAGATTTTAATAATTATTTTGTACTACTTAATTCTGTTAAGTCCTGGAAAGATCATTTTCTCTACAAAGTTTGTTTTATAAATAATGACTGCAATGATTTTATTCCTTGTTACAAAGCAACGTTAGATGCCAGAATCTGTTTCCCTAATATTTTCAGAAAAAAAGATTTCTACTGTTTCACCTAATGTGTAGTACCTTCGCTTTCTAAAGCTGCAGGTAGCTCAGCTTAGAAAGCAGTTCTTTCCTTCAATAATATAGCAAGGGCCTAGATTTTCTGTTTCTGCTGAACAAAAAGACTTCTTGTAGATCTTTTAAGTGTTTATTAGTGTTGGAAGCTTCTTCCAAATGTAAAAGCACATAAATATACAAAAGTTTACCACAATGTGTTACCTCTCTTTAATGACTGAATTAAGAATGATTCTGCAAAAGCAAAGCTGAAACAAAATAAAAAAGGCCTGCCTGGAGCCAAATCATATTAAACCCAGAGTTTTTTACTCCATCATGTGTGGAGTTCCATAGAATGCTTAGTAGGTCTTTGGTTTCTTATTTGTTTGTTTTGTTTCGTTAATCATAAATTTGCATATGTTTATTTTTAACCTTAATATTTCTCTATGCATCTCTGAAAAATCACTGTCAACTGCAGAGAAGAAACCAAATATACTAACCTGACAGATGGCCCCAGATGAATTTCCTTCTTTCACTCTAATACACAGTCATCATTCTTGAGATTGGTCATCCTTTTTCTTTTTCTACTCAAACATGACTGAGAATACCACCAACTATCATCAGAAATAGTGATTTTAGCTCCCCAAACTGCGATTTTCATGGGAGCCGAGGTAGAATGATTGGTGTTTTCAGACTCTGAATCAAAGTGTAGTTTGAAAAGGCAACTCTGATCCTCTCCTTTCTTATTCCTGCCCTGGTCCCTGTTAACTGAGCATCTTTGATACAGTATATGGAACAAAAATACAGAACTTATATATTGTGGATAAGAAGGGTAGATCTTCATCCTGTTTCTGTGGCAACTCAGGGGCATAATTAGTGAGAAAGTTAAAGGCATATTTTTGGCTGTGCATGCATGAAACTTCAAAGCTGTACTTAATGGAACACGTATTTCTGACTTATTATCAAACTAGTACTTCTTATGGCAAGAAGTTTTTTTAATTGCAAACTTTTTTCTCCTATTTGTTATATTCAACAAATATGTAATAAATACTTGCATTTCTACTATGAATACAGCATAAAGATTTAACAAGCTTTTCCTATCTTCTGAAAGGCCTCTCAATAGGATATTTATTACCTGGGTGAAGAGGTGAGCATTCTAAGATCTAAGGTCTGTCTTTGAACCTTGTAGTCTAAGACATTTACTGTTGGCTACAAATGTTAGAATGGCCTATCTGTATTGGAGATTTTCTCAGAAAAACTTCCATTTTTTAAAGTAACTCACAGATATGTCCTCAGTAATAGTTCTGGAATTCCATGTGATAATACATCCCAAGAGTAAGTTATACCAGAGATGACACTGAAAGAAGGCATTGCTTGGTAACTGTTGTGGGTTGAATTGTGTTCCCCAAAAGATATATTGTGGTCTTTGCTCCTTATACTGTGAATGTGACCTTATTTGGAAATAGGGTCTTTGCAGATGTAATTAATTTAAGACGAAGTCATACAGAAGTAGGGTGGGCCCTTAATCCAATATGACAGTTGTCTTTAAATGAACAGGTAAGAGACATGTACAAGGAGAACATCATGTAGTGACAGATTCAGAGATTGTAGTAATGCAGCTTCAAGACAAGGAACAACCAGAAGCTAGGGAGAAGCAAAGAAAGATTCTACCCAGTCTCAGAGGGACCAAGCCCGCTAACACCTTGATTTCAAATTTCTAGTCTCTAGACTGTGAGAGAATTTTTTTTTTTTTTAAGCCACCTGTGTATGGTGCTTTGTCACAGCAGCCCTTAGGAAACTAATACAGTAACAAAGCTGACGTCCAGCCAGTATTCGCCAGTGTGACCATGGCTGTTGTCTGTAGCTGGTATTATTCAAATTAAATGTAGCACTCACTGGTTGGTGCCCAAGCTACGCTGGTTATTAATTACTTTGAAAATTCCTTCATTTTGTGAATAGGGGATCAGAATAACAAAAATGGTTGAGAAATTTAATTATGCATGAATGTGGAAGCCCACAGCTAAGGATTCTTCTTCCCAGACAGTTGAAGGGCAAATGCCAAATTTTGCTGCTAAGGCTTTACTTTTGAGTTCTTAAAATTTCCTCTATTGACTAATGATGTATTTCTCTATTAAATACATTTAACAGATTTCCTACTATCAGATGAGCCTTTGCACTGGCCTACTTTATAAAGATACTACAGGTTTAACGTCCTGAGGTCATTCTTATCTCCCTCATTCCCATATGGGCATCTCATCCTCAGGAAAAGTAACATGAAAGCCACCAGGTGCCAATAATTGATATTAATTCTGAACCTAGGCCAAGTCAGTGTTTAGAATTTTCTTCAGACAACTGAGAAGCTCTAGATTAACCTAAGGTTTTATTAATCTTGAGTTAAGTCTTTACTAATCTTAAACACCATTAAGTTCAATCAGCTATTACTGGTATTTTACAGAATGCTTGGGATTAGGCATGGCATATATTCCCTGCCCTTTGAGAACATAAAAATGAGAGGGTCAAGTGGTGATAGGACTTTGGAAGAGAGATGCATAAGGTGAATATGTAACCCAGTCTTAGGGTTACTAAAAGCCTCCTGGTGAACGGAATATCTGAACTAAGCCTTAGAGGATAAATGAAAGTAAGGCAGTCAAAAAATGTAGATGAGGAATTGTAGGCATATGTAATGTATCCCCTCTGCCCCAAATTAATGTAAATGAGTAATGTTATAATTGGATTTGGAGTCACGGGATAGCAAGAGAGATGAGACTGGTAGTACTGGAGAGGACAAAATCATGACAAGATCACGAAGGGTTTATAGGCATTGGTGAAGCTTGGCTTTATCCTTTGTGGGTCTGGAAGACAAGACATTTAAGCAGAGCACCATCATGCTTTCACTTCCATTTAAAATAAAACGTTTGGTGACATGGGAAACAGATTTAAAGACCAAAAGCTTTTAGGCATTAGGTACAGTTAAGAAATTGTCATGGCGCTAGAGAAAAGACACTGTAAGTCTCTGAATTAGGACAATAGTGAATGAAAGGGAAAGACTGATATTTAAAAAGTGAGTTTTACCTTCTAAAAAACAAAGAACTAATGTGTATAATGAATACCTATATTATGAATACCTATATTCATATATCTGAATACATATTTGCTTTCTCAATATGTAAAAGTATATAGTCACTAATAATTTTGAATGTTATAAAAATGGCAAACAACCTAAATGCCCATTCATAGGATGAATTACTATGTGGATATTTAAGAGAATGAGTTAGGAAATATATATATATAAATATGTCACATAAAGATTTGCATTTTAAATGTAAATGAAAAATGAAATTTTCCAGGCATTATAAATATTATTTGAGTTTCACATAGCCCTCAGCTCACATCTATCATCCCAGGATTTGAAAGGATAGAAGACTGAGTGTCCATTCTAGTTATGTTCTTGTTTGAATTCATTCTATACATAGGCCCTTTCCTTCTACTTGAAATATATGAATAAACTTAAATTTTAGTTATAAAGACCTAGATGAAAAAAGATTTATTTTAATTAGCTCATAAAGAAAATAATACATGAAAATTTTAGTTTGTAGGCATCTCTGATGTTTATTTTTCACAACTAGAAATTCTACAATTGAAGACATGTGAAAGAAACGTGCTTTTATGAGTGTACACTTAATTCTTTAACCTACCTTCTTTATTATTTTTATCTCCCCCTTTTTTCAAAGATTTACCCTTGTGAAGTTGGGCAAGTGTCTTACCTGTACTTGAAATCCTGAAAATTTTTCTGCTTATTAGGAAGTTGGTTTTAGTCATTTATAGGTTAATAATGTTCATCTATTAGAACTTTCAAGGGAGTTTTTTCTTCAGAAGTCAATTATTTGGCCCTTTACCCCTCTTCTTCAGTAAACTTTCCAACTGCTGTGCAATGGCACAACAGCGTCTTTGTCAGCTGCTAAGAGGAGCTATTTGTCAATTGTTTTGCTTCAAGGACTGCCTCCTTTGTTGATGTTCTTCCACAGATTCAAAAAGTAGTTCAACAAAGAGGAAAACTAAAAAAAATATGAAATTTTCATTCATAGAGTATTTTTTGAGAGGAAAAGTTTTCAGGTTGCATTATTTAAAAACTTATTTTTCTTCATTGATAAGCGAAGGTTAACTCTTTTTGTTCTTTCATTGGCAACAGAAAAATAAGAGACACTTAAAAAATAGAAACATTATAAGAATGGAGATGAATAGCCAGCCTAGGATTGGTGAGTTGGCAACGTTACACATGAGGCAAAATACAATATGAGATTTGCTATTACAAAGACAAAAAGGGACACAGAATTTCCACTGTGATCTCTGATGATATTAGGTGAGAAATGGGTTGCTATTTAATACTGTAGAACTTTAAAAGTTGAAGGGATTGTAGATATCATCTAAAATGGTCTGTTCCTTTCATAGGTGAGGTAATTGCAGCCCAGGGAAATGAAGAGATTCCCAGATTCTAGAACAAGTGCCAATAGAGAACAGAGAGTAAATATAGCATGCTATTGTGGCAGGCAGCTTGGCACTACCAGGGGCTGGTGTCTTTGTTTTCCCCATAGGTTTTCATTGGTTGAGAGATGAGCCATCTCCTTCATGCAATGCCATATAGGGAGAATTGTGAGGAGAAGACTGATGAGTTATGCATTTTTAACTCATTTCTATCTCTATGTGATTGAAATAGGTAAATTTTATTTCTATACATTTATTTCCTTCAGTCTCTTACTGTTCACAGATCCCTGATGAAGTGTTACTTACTATAACATGCAATTTATACAACATTATTTAGACTACACATTACTTTCCTTTTCCCCTTTGTGCCTCTGAATGAATGCATAAACTAATAATATAAGATAGATTTTTAAAAATTATCTCCAAGTAGGAATTAGTAGGCTACATTTCATGAACAAAATTTGACCTGCTGTATGTCTTTTTAAATAAAGTTTCATTGGAACACAGAAACGTTTGTGGATTTGGATGTGATAAAATAGTGCCAGGTGCATACGATTGTTCACCTACTAAATAAAGTAAGTTTCAAAATGAGAGAAAGAGGCTGGTCTTTAGGAGGTCCAGAGCGTTTTCCATTGGGTGAAAAAAATATTCTTTTTGTAGTTTTATCTTTATAATTTAATTTTATTTTTGCATTGGTTCTTTAGATGAGTCAGAAGAGGCAAAATGACTTACATGATCCAACATGTTGAAAGATGCTAGGAAAAACTCTCTCAGAATAAGAAGGCACATTTCCTAACAAAATAAAACAGTTTATTGAAAACATAATTAACCTTGAATCACTATATTCTTTGAGAATATGACAGTTTGTGCCTTGTGAAAACATTCTTTTTTTATATTCAGTGCTGAAAGTTTTTTGCATCCCTCAGGGCACTTCTGCAGGAATGGATAGTAAGTAGAGGATTTCTTCCTTATGTTTCATGCTGGTGTCAGCATTCACTAGGAGAAGGGCCCACCAAGTGGGATAGTAACAAATATCATGTAGGAATTTCAAACTCTGATGTCTATATGTGAAATGTCAGTGATAATCAACAGCTATTTCATCTCAAACAGATTTTTCACAATGCATTTTCAGAAAATTAAATACATTAAAGTACTGTCATATGCACTAAATATTTGTTTGGCATTTGCCTAATCATATTCAATTCAGAACATCATAGAATATTCATGTGGAAGAATCTTATGCTTTTTATTAAAGCATTGTTTATAGATGATGAAACACAGAGCCAGTTTGGAAATGATATATTGAATCCTGAAGTTTAAGGGAAACAAAATGGGTGATTTAGTTAGTCTTCTTATACATGCAAAGCAACAGAATGTACAAATATTGGACAGTGGTCGTCAAATTGGATTTCCTGGAGCCCCGGGATTTCAGGGATGTTTATATACAGTTATACAGGAGCTCACGTTCATCTCTGCTACCTTAACAAGAACACACCCTTACAAAAGTCTGTTTGATATTAGATTCTGTATAATATTTCATTTGAAATCTCAAAGACTTTACCATGAAAAGATCTGTGAATGCTACTGTTATAGGTTATTGAACAAGATCACTTAATGAAGAAAATAGTAACAATGTCAGAATTTACTGTTCATTGACCTCCTTACTTTTTAGCCTAAACAGATCTTTACAGTTATATTGAACCAAATGAGAGTGGTTTAGCCAATGTCTCAGTGACCCAGTCTGCTAATTAGCAGTGTAACCTGTGAGAAAGTATATTCATACTCCCAGAGTAAATGCAAAAATAATAATGAGACCTTTATTATAAGGATAAAAATAGACTTGAAGAGCTTTGACAGATTTTTATGAGTTATAAACCAAGTCATATAATTCAACCTTTTCACTTTATAGATAAAGATATTAAAATTTAAGAATTCTCAAAATTACTGGCAGAATGAGGGCTAGAACATAGGCTCACGACCACCTTCATAAGGTTTACAGTAGAAAGCAAATTAGATTAGGACTCAGAAAATCTGGTTTGATGTTTAATAGCTCTCTAACTTTCAGCTGTTAATACTTGACTCTTCTGAGCATCAATTCAATCATCACTAGCATGGGTAATTCCTAATTATAGCATGGTGTTTTGTGAGAATGACATGAGATGTTCTATGTATGTCATCCTAGGTAAACTTGAGTTACCATTATTAGGATAAGTTGAAATAATACGTAATTGCCAATATCTGACTTTTTACCTGTGAATACAGCAGTTCCATATGTTTTGACTTAATATTATCATGGATACTATTAAACTACAAATGAATTGTATTTTAAAATTTTATTTTTATCTTAACTGCAGAGGATCAATTTAATTGTATGCTTCTTTTCAGGGTTCATTATTTTTCTTAATCCTATCTAAGGCATCATCTTTACCTTCATTTATAGTATATATATATACTATATAGTATATATATAGTATATATATATATAAAATCATTTCTTTTTTTTTTTTGCTGTACGCTGGCCTCTCACTGCTGTGGTCTCTCCCTTTGTGGAGCACAGGCTCCGGACGCGCAGGCTCAGTGGCCATGGCTCACGGACCCAGCCGCTCTGCGGCACGTGGGATCTTCCCGGACCGGGGCACAAACCCGTGTCCCCTGCATTGGCAGATGGACTCTCAACCACTGCGCCACCAAGGAAGCCCTATAATCATTTCTTAACATCCCATTCCTTACTCTCTTACCTCTTCCATCACAAGCAACCATTTTAGTATATTTCAAATATTTCCTTTTATTTGCATGTGTCTGTAAAATTTTTAAATTGCCATAATTCTATTGTAATTCTTTGCAAGATATTAAATTTATAATTTAACTCATTAGTAAACAACATACTTTGGATTACCTTTTATTCTCAGAGGAAAAATGACATTTTGCTTCTCTAAAGTGTTAAGTATGTATGACAAAAGTATAGAATTAATCGTAAGAGCCAAAAAGGACATAACTATCACTGAAATGTGGGTACAATTGACATCCTTTAGACATGTTGCTTCAATTCTGCTTGGCCTTCACGCAGGCTGTATTTTCCAAATATTCTCCCCTTTTCTTTGTTGTTTTCTGCTTTAAACACTCAAATACACATGAATGTGTGAGCATGCACACACATTCATGAACACACACACAAACACGCAGAGGGAGAAAAAAGAGAAATGAAGAAAGCCTGAGACACAGAAAAGAAAAACTGACCTACTTTTTCCCAGGCCTTACTGAAATACCTAGGTGACAGTGAGCTGGCTAGTAACTAGAATTTTCCAGTCCTGCAATTAATCATTGTCAGGTCATCAGGTTCATTTTGAAAACTCTTGGAAAACATTTAAAGTTTACCAAAATTGAAAAAAAAAAAATATATATATATATATATCCTAAATACATATATAGAAATAATTCACAATTTACCCATTTCAATTTTAAGTCACAACTGAAAATAATTTTAAATAAATGTGATTTAAAAAAATAAAACACAAACTATCATTAAATACTGTTGTTATTTAGTTTCACTAGAGTCTCGTGGAAACAACTTTCTGACCTGATTTTAAATCCCAAATCAGCCATTTACTTGTTTAATAATCTTTGGGGACATCACTTTCTATTTGGGTAAATATACAATGTTGATTTTATGAGAATATGCAACTGAACCATTTAAATAAATGACAGGCTTTATGATTTTGAACTGGGGGAATCCATGGCGATGTTCCTGTTCTATTGGGAAGGATGAGAAAGTCCCTCAACAACTTTTAACACTGTCTTTTTAATGGCATTTTTGAAATGCAAGTGAAGGGTTGAGGTGAAGAAGCCGGAACCACTGACTTTCCACTGATCTTTAAAGGGTAAAGGACAGGAAGAATATGAGCAACAAAATTATTTTCTTGAAGATATAATTTGTGAATGTTTTACTTGTAGGTGACAAGGAAGAGAAAATGATAAGATTTGAATAATATCTAAGGAGGTAGTGAGATACTAGTGAAACCCCAGAGATGGTGAATTAAGATTGGAAAACTCAAGATAGCGTATTTTAAATCAAGCTTGCATTTTTTCCAGTCCGTATTTCATTGAATTAGTCTCTCCTTAGTCTTTGCTATACTGAGAGAAAAAGGTTTGCAGTATTTAAATATCCCAGTAATCCTTTGAACAAACTAAGGTGAATTCCCACTGATTTTACCACCATTTTATACTCCCTCATCCCAATTTGTATACTCTTTTCCTTTCTTATGTTAAATTCCCTGGTCAGTGTTTGTCATCAATCTTTTTTTAAACGCCTCAATGCTCTTTAGCTGATTTTTTTGGCAAAGCCATGATTTCAATTAAATCCTATTCTCCACCCAGGCTGCACCTGCTGACTATAGCTGGAGAAGATATATCACAAGACTGCTGACTAAATTCCTATAATTGAACCTCATATTGTCCCTTAACACTCACCAGCAGTTATATTTATTTCTTTATTTCACATACCCTCTCATCCTCCTAAGTCATTAATTATTATCTCCTCTCTCATTCTCAGTCTCAGTGGATGACTTTAAGAATTTCATTGAGAATGTAAATAAATGTCCCCATATCAACCTTTCACAGTATCTTTAAAAATATGTACTTTGCTTTCTTTCCTCCTGCTGTAGACAGCTGGCCTTCATTACTGAGGCTAATCCCTACCTGGCATCAACACATACACAAGTGCTTCTAGTTTAGATCCCATTGCCTCTAGCCTACTCAAGGACCTATCTACAGCAATAATTATCTCTATACAGCACTATTGAAGTTTTTTCTCCAGATCATTCTATTAGCATTAATATAGCCTATAATTTCTTCCACCTTAAAAAAAAACCTCCCGTTTCCACTTACCCCATTTGCTATGGTATTGTTTCTTCCCTGTTAGAGCAACTCCTTGAAAGAATTTACCATTAGCCATTTCCCATCTCTCTTTAACCCACTCGAATCAGTTTTTTACTTCCATTTTTACAAATGAACTGTTCCAGGTCATGAAAGGCATCCACATTGTGTAGTCTTATGGTCAATTCTCTGTCCAATTGTTATTAGCATTTCACAAGCATTTCCCCTGTTAATCACTCCTCCTCTTTGAACCATTTTCTGCAGTTAACTGCTTAGTCATAATATTATGCTGGTTTCTCCCCACCTCATTGCTTCTTAATTTTCAAATTTTTACCCCTTTGTTCATCTCTGTCCTGACGTTTTAACTTTGGATTGCCTGGGCTTTAATCTACCCTCTCTCCTTTATTTATATTCACTTCCTTGTTTATCTCACCTGGTCCTGTGATGTTAAATATCATGTGTATGTTAATGATTCCCAAATTACACATCCAGTATAGACTTCTACAGCAAATCATTGACCAGCTTTCAACAGGTTTCCACTTGGTTATTTTCTAGATATCCCCATGCATAAAATTGAACTCTTAACTTTCTCCCCCTTACCTACACTACTTTCACGTTTCTCATATCAATTAGTAGATATTCCTTCCTTTACAGTTACACAGCTTAAAAACCTTGGAGTCATTCTTTACTGCACTCTTTTTCTTACATTCCACATTTAATCTCTCAGACAATATCAGTGACTATACTTTCAAAATATATCTAGTTTTCTCTTCCACTAAGGATACCATACTTTCTCCCTTGCTACTGTTTTTGTTTTGTTTTCTTTTCTTTTCTTTTTGTGGTATGCGGGCCTCTCGCTGCTGTGGCCTCTCCCGTTGCGGAGCACAGGCTCTGGACGCGCAGGCTCAGCGGCCATGGCTCACGAGCCCAGCCGCTCCGCGGCATGTGGGATCCTCCCGGACCGGGGCACGAACCCGTGTCCCCTGCATCGGCAGGCAGACTCTCAACCACTGCGCCACCAGGGAAGCCCCCTTTGCTACTTTTAATGTTCCTTCCAATGAGGTCCACCCTGACCATCTTATCAAAAATTGACTCACAGACCAATTCTTATCAGTCTCCTTATCCGACTGTATTTTTCACAGATATAGTCACCTCCTAAAATAGAATATACATGGTTCATTGATTTCTTGATTCCATTTAGCCATGCCATTTCTTGATGGCATTTTAGTGCCATTATTTTACTACCAGATTATAAGCTGCATGAGGACGTGGATTTATTTGCTTGTTTTATTTATTTCCATACCTCTGATTCATAGTAGTATGTGTTTACTAATATTTGGTGAATAAATAAATGAATGATCCATAAAAAAAAATCTAAAATATTTCTTAAAATAATTGTTTGGAGAAAATAACTAAAGCAATGTCCCACACATATCCTAAATAAGGCTCACCTTTTTTTTATTTTTTGAATTTTATTTAATTTATTTTTTTATACAGCAGTTTCTTATTAGTTATCCATTTTATATATATTAGTGTGTATATGTCAATCCCAATCTCCCAATTCGCCTTTTTTTTTAAGTATTCTCTTTGGTGTCTCCAACAAAATAAAACTGGTCTGATTTTCTTTCATGTTTTTAGAGTCAGGTGTTATTTAAATTTTATTTAATTGTAAAAATTTATCATTTTTAATCTCCAAATGATGGTAAAATACGAAATTCCCAAGGAGCAGCTACACTGAAATATAATTAATGTCTTCAGTTTTAAAATCATTGAATCTTAAATACTGAAGATGTAACGCCTATCAGTTTGAGCTAATGATAAAGATTACACTTTGAGTTAATGACGTTAGCATTCCATTTGCCCCAGAATCTTTTGGGGTAAACAGGTTTAATCAAATTTGAAACTCAGGAGAGGCTCAGATAGAAGTTAGATTAACATTTTTCAAATTGTCATTGTTTTGTTTGTTTTTGGTTATTAAGCCAAACAGTTCTGTAATTCAACTTTCAAAAGGCTTAGAAAATAAAAAGTAAGAACTCCTTTTTCCTGGACTCCTGGTCATCCATTAGACACCCAGTTCATTTCCTAGGGGGCAAGAATGTAACAGGCTCCTGTATATCCCTTGCATATTGAACTAGATGTTTAAGCAAATATGTATATGTATTCTTCCACCTGACCCCTTTCTAAACATAGATGGCTGCACACTACAGACATTGTTCCACATCTTGCTTTTTTCACTTGGCCGTATGTTATGGAGATTGTTCCCCAATAACACATAAAAAAGGATCCTCATGCCTTTAATGAGATATTATACTTTGTACATATGTGTGTATAAATATAGACACAGGCACACACACGCTGTAATTTATTTGATGTGTCAGGGAAATTCATATTATTTCCAGATTTTCTGCCATAAGAAAATACTACAGTAAATAATCATATATTTCTCACATGAGGAAGTATATTTATATAGAAAAAGTTCTATAAGTAAAATTGCTGGATTCGAGAGAATGGCATTTATCATTTTAATAAAGATTTCCAAAAGTTGCCCATAGAATACTTATTATATCTATATTGCAACAGCATTGTATGAGAGTGCTGGTTTAACCATACTCTTGTTTGGAAGGTTTTAATAATAATAATGATGATGATGAGTACATTAAAATAAAAGTGTCTATATGAGTAGAATTGGTTGCCTGACAAGGCTAGAAATATAAGTTGAAGAGAGATCAAGGAAAAAAATTTTTTCCCCAGATAAAAGGTAAATTCTTAGTCAGGGATTTTGTATCTCATTGCTGACACTAGTATAATGCCAGAAGCATGATAGAAGCACAATGATTGTTATTATCATGAACTGAAGTAAATATAAAACTAAAGAACATGATTCAACTTCAGGAGACATAGAAGTACACTCCTAATTTCATATAAAAACAACGAATTTGAAACCTGATTAGGATCTCACGTATATGTTGAGAGGCTAGCAAAATGGCAGTTACAGATAGTCATTGACAACTTAATTACAGCCACCTGTGTAATCTGACAGCGGCTCTTGACAGCACGCACTAAGGAGAGAAGAGAATCGCTAGTGACTGAAGTCCCTGCAGGATTTGACAAATTCACAGAAATTGTCAGGGCAGGCCAGCAGTAATTACCAGAGGATGCTCCTCCGAACTAAGTAGGCTGTACAGATGTAACCGGGAACAGCAAAATATCAATGGTTGGTGGTCTCATTTAATAGATTTTGAAAAGGACAGCCCCTTAAGTTTATCAGCTTCTTAAATCAGGCAGCTTTGAGATGGTGTATACCTTTGTAATAAAGCAAGTTACATTGTATCTGCTTCTGTTTTTCTCTTATTGGGTTCGGTAGCTTGACTGTTAAGTGCTGGTTTCTTAGTCTACTATCACTGTCATAGTTGTATCCTGTGAATTTAAGTTCCCCAGGCATTTTCAAAAGAAAAAAAAAGGATAATTTTAATTTGCTGCATTAACTGTATATGAGGTCACTTTTCTATTGCAGAAATGTTGGTTTACCTAAGGGAAGACTCCACTGCAGTAAGGGATAACATGAGCCCTGTGTACACACTTGAGAAACTGTAAAATATCTGAGACAACAAAAAGGCAATATAATTGCAAAATATTATTATTACACAGGTATTTCAATTTAGCAACTGTATGAATAATATCCATTTTGATAGAGCATTAACTTTTTGTTGATTTTACTTTCTTTGATGTAATTAAGATATAGACTTTAATTCAGGATCCAAACAATAAAAAACATAACATAAAATACGAAAAGAAGTTAAAAATGTATAAATACATATGTTGATACAAGTTACTTTAACACTGGATTCTTCAGTGTAGTAAATGTAACATTTGATTATTTTTATCATTAGTTATAGTAGTAGTATATGCAAAGTTGAAAAGTTATCTTTATTTTTTAAAGTTAATGATATCATTAAGTTAATTTTGGTTGTCTAAAGGATCCTATGTATATGTAACAGTAGATTTCTTCTTCCTGTGCAGTCCTAGTACCTTAGCTTAAGAATCTCATTGTTCTTAGCAGGATCCTTTGGAAATAATGGTAAGAACCATTATGAAATTTCAGTGAAGATGACTGAATGGGTATTACTAGTCCTGTTTGCTGAAAGTAAAAAGAAATTAACTTAAAAGGGGTTATATCCATGTCTAAGAAATGATGGGTAGTAAGATTTAGCAGTAACACTTAGGGAACCTTTACTACCTGCTAGACACTGGCATTATTGAGTCATTTAATCCCTGTAAGCATCTTACGGGATAGGTACTACTATTATCATCAGTGTTTTACTGACGAGAAAGCTAAGGCACAGAAATGCTAAGCAACTTCCCCAAGGTCCTACAAAAGCATGTGATGGAGCTGGGCCTTGAATACAAGTAGAATCTGGCTTCAGAGTCTGCACAATGTTTAAAGGGAGAGTGTAACGACACCAAGCTTTCATGGATTCGTTTACTGAAATATCTTTGTTACTGGGAAAACTGGAGCACTTTCCCCATTAAAGTCCCTTCTGTTCATCTCAGTTTTAAAGTTCTTGTCAAATTTGGAGAGAAATTATGTTCGGAATCACAGTATTTTACTACAATTTCAGTAAATATAGCCAAAATAAGCCCTCGATTTTAATGGTAGCTAAGCATTGTTCAGTTTTTTAAAGTAATAATGCAGATATTTTACACTAAAATGTGAATGTTTCACTTGAATGAGATAAAGAGAGGAAGATCACATTAATCTAAGCAAATACAATTCCACTAATGTCTCTGTTATGTCTGTATTTTAGATAAAGTGGAATTTATGACCTAAACTATTCTGATAATCATCCATGTATTTCACTAGGAGACTAATAGCTTGATAAGTTTTAAGCTTATCATTTATCTCCTTAATATTGTGACCCTTAAGTAAGGCTTTCTATCAGAAATATAATACTCTGGCACCAATATTCAGTACACATGATAGAATGTTCATTGTATTTCATGTATGTGATATTCTTGAACAATACCTATAGGATTCCCATAACCTAAAATAATTCAGCGGGAAATAGGTTTTAATGTTGTAATTAAATGTGCTTTAAAATACTGTATACAAATACATTGCATCTAGAAATTTTGTATGTCTCTAATAAATATTAGATGACCCAATATTATTGTATATTTAGCATTTTAGAAGTACAATTGGTATAGATAAAACTAGGGTTTTGATTGATTTGGGTTCAGAAGATTTGGTTACTAAATATGCCTGTTATTGTCTGTATGTCTTAAGCAAAACACAATAATCCCTAAGACTGTTAGAGAGGTTAATAATTTCCTCACTGTTATTTCTGTAATACCACGGATATGATAGGCTTCCTGTGAATATTAAGTGAGGTGGCATCCTAGAACAATGACAGCATAATAGTAGAGGTTCAGAAAATATTTGGTGAATCTGAATGCAGAATAAAGGAATCTGAGACACTAACAGTGACTGACTTTTGCCTGCTTCATAAATTTGTCTAGGAGATTTATATATACATGTGTATATGTGTGTGTGTGTGTGTATTTGCTTCATGTAGAAAGGTTTATTGTAAAATATTTTGATAAGTTCATTGAAAAATTATATGGTCTAGGCACCAGTCCCATTTTTGAAAATAATTTGCTTAGAGACTAAGCTTTCAATTTCTTATTGGAAAGAAGTATTTTCAACTAGAGTGATGAACAGCCAACATCTTTTAATATTTTCACTTCCATGTTTCCTTTTTTCCTGATATATGGATATTATGTTACCAGAGGAGAGTTAACTCTATGATGTAATCCAAAAGACATTTTCTTTAATCTATTTAGCCTGGGAAGCAGTGAAGAATAGGGGCAAAAAGGCAAAACAAAACAAAACAGTGAACAGCAGGGAGGGAGTGCAGTCAATGAGATTAAACCAGATTTAGTTAATCTGTAAAGTGAATTGTTTAACCCTATCATTGAGAACTACCCATTAATTTTTAAAACCTGAAGTGCAGAGGAGATTAGATATATCACAAACTCAGAATGTTAGCTGAATGTAATTGTATTCATCCACATAGTAATTTATCTTAGTAACACAGGAAATTGTAGTATTTACAGTTTTAGGTGGCTTTTGAAAGGAGAGGGTAACTAAATTAGATTTTAGTTGAAATGGTTCACATGTATCTCATGGAGAAGATTCTAGAGGGTGGAAAAGTGATGGAATATATTTAGATATCAAAAGCTATCAGAAAATATGCATTAATAAGTAAACTCAAAATCTAATGTTAAAATGAATTTTTTTCATTAATCTTTTCACATGGCCCACTATACAAATGTATACTATTATATATAACAAGTCTTCGCTATACATTAAACAAATACCTACTGTTTTCTGTACTTGTGGCCTCTTGAACTCTGAAATGAGTAGACTTTTAGGTAGCAGTAGTATTTGAATTATGTTTGTACTCTTTTGAAAAATTAATGAAATAAAATTTCTATTTATCTCAAACTTCTTTTTAGTGGTATAACTAGAGTTGTTTTCAAAGAAACCCATCTTCTACTAAAAACTTAAGACAGTGATGTATCAATTGAGATTATTTAGCCTGGGCAGAAAATAAGAAGATGTATTTAAATATTCAAGCAACTGTGAAAAATGTGTTATGTCCATGCTTCTTACTGGTAATTAAAATTTTAACTAGGCACTAGGAAAATGATATTTGGCTGGAAACATACATAAAGACTTTATACTTGGCAGATAAAAGAAAGCATTTATTCCTCACCACATGTTTAACTGTAGAAAACATTATAAAGATATAATATTCAACTAAAATTTACAAAGGAATATGTATAATTCCATCAGAGGAGATATATATTCTTCTGAAATCGAATTCCCTAAATTTCCTGGCTTATACTTCTATTCTTTTATAGAAAAATAATTCCAAAGATGACCTCTTCATTTTGTCTGTGAATATATGTATATTATATATACATATGTATATATATATATGTAACTTTTGGATATTATTAATACTTTACTGTATATTGGATACTTTTAAACATATTCCACATACAATTGTTATAAGAAAGAAAGAAAAATCAAGTATTTTCTGAAGTATTTTATTATCAGTTTTAAACAATAACATGCTAGAAAAGAATTTATTACATAATTAGTTTAATTCCACTTATATTTATGTGTAAATATAACAGAAAAATTTGTGCATGGCTTTTATCTTTTGGAAAATGGCTTACTTTTCTAACAGGAATACATGTCAAGCTGTTGAAATAACAAATTCTTTATCTTCTTGAACCTCAAATATGATGTAGCTCATTGCATTAGCACCAAGAAAGCAGGCCGTAAATTACCACAGCGTGTTCAAGCAAGTCTGCAGATTTGACATTGCCTTCCTCCTAGAACATCCATCATTACAGAAATGTCCTGACTACTGAAGGGACAGACAGCAAAGAAATTAAATCCCAACCTAGAGGCAGAGAGCTTTTACTTTTACTACCAGGTACAAGGTACTATGGTATCGGGTGAGTTTCTACCTCATCCACGAACCCAGTAATCATCAGAATCTCATGCTTTAAAAACTATGGAATGTTTATGTACATTTACTTAATTTATAGTGATTAAAAATACGATAAGAATGGAGTGGAGTAAAATTAATAGAAAAAAATCTGAAACACGAACGAAAGGTATTTGTTTACTTCATATGTTTTAGGAAGTAATAAACTTTAATAAAATAAACTCAAAGAGTTGTGTATAAAGCACTTTCAAGACTGATAAATATGTTATTTTTAAAGAAGATGCTTGGAGTGAGGTACACTGAAGCCATTTTTTCACTGCAATACTTATACTGTATAATATAGAACTACAAATACTGTTCAAGTTGCAGAGGGGAAGGAACATATTGAAAGGTACAAAGTACAGTGTCTGTTTCTGGTCTAAGAATGTTAAGTTCTCTGAGGGAATAAATGGGAAATAGGGACTTACTATTTAAATGCACGCCCATTAAGAATAGTAATTAAGTATGGAAAGAATATTCCATCACACACTCATTGATTTCAGTCAGCATCAATGCAAGGTCTACTGATGAGAACTTAAAAAGGAAAAGACATCAAGAAAATTTCAGATCCTAGAATTTTTTTTCTTGGGAAGTAGAATGGAAAAATGAATGAGAAACCATGTCTTATATTTTAATATTCAGTTTATTAATTTTCTTACCTTAACATCTAAAATGCTACTGTTTGTGTAAAACACAGGTACTAATTTTTTTAGCTGGTTTGAGTTGTCTTACAATTAAAACATTGCTCATGTTACTTCGTCTATAGTTCAGACAGATACAACATCAAAATATTTCTTCACTTTAGGAAAGCTATATTAAATAATGGTAAACAACATATTCGTATCCATATTTTGGGAAATATGACAAATATACAAACAAATGCTAAGGTAAATCAATTCTGTGGATCTGCAGCTGTGGTAGAATAATGCCCTCCACAAATTGTGCAATGACCTTATCCCCAAAACCTATGAATATTACCTAACATAAAAAGAGCGTGGCTGATGTAAAGGCGTGGACCTTAACCTGGTGCGGGTATCCTGAATTATCCAGGTGGGCCCAATCTAATCACACTGAGTGCTTAAAAGCAGGGAAATGTTTCCAGCTGGAAGAAGAGGAGGACGCCAGTGAGACGCAGTGGAAGGGACGTTGCAGAGGTTCAAAGTCTGAGAAGGAGTCTACCTACTGTTTGGTGGAAGGAACAGTGGCACAGAGGTGTTGGAGATGCCTGGAAAGTATGAGAATATATGCAGGCAACCTCTAGGAACTAAAGACTGTTCACCAGCTGATAACCAGCAAGGACCTCAGTCCCAGGAACTGAATGCCTTCACAACCAGGAGTTGGGAAACATATTCCTTCTTTCCCAGAACCTCCTGAAAGGGACACAGCTTGGCTGGCACCAGTTTTGGCCCTCTGAGACCCTAAGCAGAAGACCACCTGAGCCCACCTGGATTTTTGACCTGGCTGACCTACAAAGGTTAGTTCATAAATGTGTGTTGTTTTAAGCTGATAAGTTGTGGCAATTTGTTAAAGTAATAGAACAGTAATACAGCAGTATACAGAATTGTTTCCACTCACGAATCAGTGATAAATGGTTAAAAGTATTAAATGTACTCAAGGACATTATTAAGATTGTGTATAAGTTCTAATTTTATCAATATGAAGAAAGAAAATCGTATTCCCACACGTTATTAAAACAATTTTTAATATAAGCATGGATACAGTATGTTTCAATATTCTTCCAAATGGGAAGTTAGGGAAGACAATATCCACAAACGTGTGGCAGTAGAAAACAGTGAAGCCGCCTAGTGTCCAACTTGTGATAACCCGTTGAAAGAGAGTGATGTAGAAAACCCGGAAAGCAGGGTCAAATCTTCTCAGAAAACCTCCACTCCAAGACCCATACCTAAACCTATCTGAGAATAGGTTGGTGATGTTAGCGGTTGAGCTGCTTAATTGACCTGACATTTGTTAACGTTTTATTAACTCACTCCAGCTGGAAATTTGCGCAGTCCTAAGAACAAAAGACTTACAAGGAAGCTTTGTAATGGATGTTTGACCCCAGCTAGGATTACAAAGCCATCCACTTATGCAGGTCCACATTTTGACGTGGGACAGCTCAAATCCTTTGGGGGCAATGGCAGTGAAAACAGAAAATACAAATAATCATTAATATTGCTGGTCTTATTTCATGCAAACCACCTGACTATTCACCCTTTATTGTTTATGTGCGCCTAGGTATTTTGTCTGCCCAAACAGTGGGTAAGTCCTATTTGTAAAACTCTGATAGCATTTCCATGCAGATTTTTAATGAGTGTGTTGGTAGAAATGTAATAGATATTGATGACAGATTGTGGTAATATCATTTTATAAGATATAATACACAAGTTAAAATTGGTAGATTGGAAGATGGCCAAATACCAAGGGCAAATAACCAAAGTAAAATATGTTTCAATTTAGGATTAATTTTGTTATTATTGTGGACGAGAATGGAGGCTTTTCTACTACTCATCAATCATCCAGATAGTCCATCAGCTATTAGATAAGTCTTTATGGAGTGCCCAAAGTATAGTATGTAAGATTTAAAAGAAATACTCCTTTGTTAGATTACATATGAATTTATTTTTTTAATATGTTAAAGAAGCCATTTTTCAAATAGGAAAAAAAATAGCGTTTCAAAGTCCTCTTTACCCATTTAAATTCCCAAGTGAGAATCAATAAACTGCTACAATTTCTGAATATATAACAGCAGAAATCTTTCTGCATCTGCCTCATTGCTTATCACAACTGTCTTGCTTTTTTGTATTCAGAGTATTGCTAAGAGCAAATAACGTTGCCATTGCAATTTCAAACTGATTTTCTTTTCATGTTCCCTATCTAGTTGCCTAGATTCCAAGGTCATCTCTTAGTTCTCCCTGTAGGCACTGATGAAAAGGTAAATTGAAAAAGAGATACATACAAGAATCTAAATTTCTTCTGTGACAAAGCCAACAAATAACTTACATAATATTTTGAACTGGCAATTTAAAATATGAAGGCATCTTGACCTGAAATTAATGGAAGGTAAAGACACAGTTGACCAAACAAAATAATAAAAGATTTAAAATGTTGTTTTAAATATTGGGAGTTACAGCTAATTCTTAGTAGCTAAAATGATGAAATAAGCTTGCAAATTTCAGAGAATGTTAAACTTTCCAGATGATTATAATTATGTAGTTATATTAACCCTCCTATTATAGCTATAGCATGCCCATAACCTGAAAAAAGGTAATGAATCTCCTATTTTATCATCCAAAATAATACTTTGGTCTTGAATAGACTCCTGCTCATTGGATTTGTAATTGAAATAATATTTAATAATAACAACAGCGTTTTATCTAATGCAGAAGTTCATTTTCGAAAAAATAAATCAAAATAGAGTTTTTGGCTGTAGTTCCAGTATTAAGAACAAATAGCATGTACGGAAATATTTTAAAGGCAAAAGCAGGCTTTTGAACATATATCAGTCTGATGTGATTTAATTGTTATAATTGTTTAATTGTTATAATATGGACTTGAAATACTTGCAAATAATATGAAGTTATTATCTAAATATAGCAAGGTTCTGAATCTCCAATTTTAAAAAATCCATTAAATACACAATGAAAGAAAAATAATCTGGAACAATTTATAGGAAATAAGTGCATCACTAGATATTAAGTCATTTAAACTTAAGTGATGATATGCTTTGTATTTATCAAAATCATTACATTTTATATAGAGTAGTTAATAAGACAAAAAATAGGTATGCTGAGTGATTAAATTTAATTCAGAATTAAAGTTAACACAAATATTCAGAAATATTACATTTCAATTGCGTTTGAAGCTCATCCCATATTTTTTAATAGGATTCTGCTTATGTAGCAGTGATGCCATAGAAAAAATATCTAAATCCCTTAAAAAATACTTCCTACTAAAAGTCATAAGCAATAGAACATAGAAAAATCTGTCTATTAGTATGATATATGCTGCTGTGGTTCATACATACATAACCTCTGTGATGTTTAGTTTTATCTGTGAAGTTGCCTAGGCTACAGTGCCCAGTTCTTTTAATTAAACACTAATCTAGGTGCTACTATGAAGGTAGATGTGGTTAACAGCTACACAATCAGTTAACATTAAGAGCAAGGGGTAACTGTCAATAATATGGGTGGACCTCACTCAGTCATTTGAAAGACCTTACTAGCAAAACCTGAGGTGTTACCAAGAGGAAAAAGAACTTCTGCCTCAAGTCTGCTGCATCCACTCCTGCTGGAGTTGCCAGCCTGGTGGACTGACCTATACATTTTAGACCTGCTGGCCCCCAGAATCAAGTGACCCAGTTTTTTATAATAAATTTCTTTACATATGGACATATAAGTGATAGTGGATTGATAATTATAGAGTCTACTGTTTCTGTTTTTCTGGAAAAACCTGATTGATATAGAACCACATGTAAAATAAAATGTAAAAATGAAAGGCATTCAATAATTACTGCAATAAAAGTTATTTTTGACACCTAGAAATAGAATTTACAAAAACTCTTCCTAAGTTCAGATTTCTATATGTATTCCATTGCTGTAATACCACCAGACTCTGATAAAATACATATAATCCTCACTGAGGGCTTTCTTATAAGCCAGCAGTGTCCATGAAAAGAAATTAAATAGGAAAAGCATTAGAAGTAGAGCAGAAGTTTTAAATTCCATTTTTGTCTAGTACCCACATTTCCCTGGGCTTTTCTGACTACCTTTGTCTGTGAGCTTGTTTGTTTTCTGTATTTCTAAGTGGATTCTTGTTTGTGATTAATACCTAGCCTATAAAAGTATCTGGACCTATGTTTAATCTGTGGTTATTTTGATAAAAATTTTTCAGTGTAAGTACTGATAACCAAATATCCCATACTAACAGAAAGAGAGATACATTATATGTAATACCCAATGATTGAAAGTTGTCACTTTACTCTAATTCGAAATCATGAAATGCAAAGGTTTTTTTTTTTTTTTTTTTTACTCTTTTAATACGTACTTTTAAATTGACAAACTCTTTAATTCTCTAATTCTTCTCTGTGACCTCAGGTCAATGGAACATGAGACAAGTGCATTATTGTCAGATTTGAAATGAATTAAATAGTTAATACAAAGAATTAAGTCAGTTGATACATGAGGCTATACTAATAAAACATTCCTTTGATGCTTTGTGATTCATGTGAGTCTATATGCCACATGATTAAGAACCTATGTGAATAGCAGCTAAGGCAGGATTGTCAATGTCAAGAAAATAGCATTTCAAAGATGTTTTGAAAAAAAGAAGGAATTAGGTCAAAATATGTGTAGCACTACAAGTCAACATTACAATTTATGCAGTATACTTTGTTCTTTTCTGTAAACACATAAACTTATTTTCAAGTCAAAGTATAATCTCCAGGAATTAATTTGGTAAAGGGTAATTTAGTTAGTTTAGATATCCAAATGAGTAGTCAATATGTCAGGCATGAGGCCATAAAATCAGTTGGTCAGTAGCTAACATACATTTTGGTATTTTATATATGAAACAGATTTTAGAAGTACAGTTTGCCAAAATGAGAATGCAGTAATATTTTGAATACTTAAAGCATAAGTAATGAATTCATCAATTAAGAGGATATTTTTTCTTTCTAGAAGTAAAAATTACAGGTAAAATCTATATGTATTTAAAATTTTAAATATATATTTAAATTTTTTTAGGTACAACTTCTACATACTGGCAGATGTTTTGTACATATTTACCATCTATTCTGTGCAGTAAGAAATGACCCTCATAAGTACCTTGTATTAGCAAATGCAAATTAAATTGTGTTATTTATATATAAATAAGAAATCAATAGTTTAAAATATAAAGGTTGAAACTTGTTTCTGATAAACCTTGCATTAAAAAGAAAATGGAATTATTATGTTATTCCTCTAAGATTGATATTAATATATATTCATTATCTTAATATACATGTAGAAATGAAATAGTGAACAATGAATATTGAGTGACCATCCAATACTGAGTAAAAAAAGTAGAGTAAGATACTTTATTTTCGAAAGAAATTTTTGTAATTTTACTATCTACCAAGCTGCTCAAATCTATGTACTTAAGAGATTAAAAATAATTCAGAGTAATGAAGTAAAAAGTACAACTCATCTTCCCTATGATGATGTTTCTGAAACGTGAAAAAATATGGACTTTATATAAAATATACTTTTTATAACTAAAAATTTCAGTTCCATCAGAAGTGCTTAGATTTAACATTTACGGAAAAACTGTAACGTACTTTATGAGTAGTTTGTTTCAGAGCAAATGTTCATAATGGTGATTAAAATAATTTCATATTTCTAATCTCAGGATTGTTAAATGTTACATGCACTTATTTCTCACTTACATTAGTGCCTGAAACATTTAGAGGAGGACCTATAATTATGATTACCTCCATTAGTTTGTGGTCAGATTAATGAATTGGTTTTCAATTCGTGTTCAATTCAAACACAGTGGATGACTGTTTAATATACTAGAGGAACTAGTTTAGTAATTGTGGGTATTGGAGGTGAGAGATAATGGAGGCTATAGCACAGGTCAGAGAAGCCATGGGTTGGGTTCCTGCACTCTCCCTTTCCCTTGCACTCACGATGCAGAGGTGAGGTGTTGAGGTTGTTAGGATAGTTTGGGATCTGAAGCAGTTTATACACAATGGTTAAATGCTGCCGGCATCAACCCCCTGACTAGGACACAGCCACGCTGTGATAATATGGCCAAGACGGGCTGTGTTCTAGGACACAAGACCCTCCCTCCACAAGATATCTCCTGCATTAGTCAGCACCCAGGTCCACGGGAAACCCTAGTCAGGTCCCTAAGGGAGGGTAGGTTTGTGGGTTGGGTAGCAGAAAATTGAGTTCTCATCTGAGGGCCTTTTCATGTTCCAGTGAAGAAACAGGTGGCAAAGACAGAAGGAAAGAGATGCTCAAATTAATGGTTAAGAAATTGGAGGAGCTATTGCAGGGCAGGACTGGGATCCTGAATGTGATTAGAAACACAGAGACATTAACTCACCAGTCTACATTACTGGTGAACTTCCCTTGCTCCAGCCTGCACCAGCATCATTAATAACAATTATGTCAGCGCAGAGTGGTGGTTTTGCTGGATAAATGAAGTGAAGAGCAAAAGGCCAAATAAATTGAGAATATTGGTTAACAATGATTTAAGTATTAATCCATGCATAGAAAAGAAGGGAGAACAAAAAGAAATACAGAAAATGAGGTAGAAGAGGGATCAAAAGAACAAAGTCAAAATGAAATAAAAGACAAAACATGTTAAAGACATATAGAGTCCCAATGTTAGAAGTTTGCGATCAAATAGTAAAGAAACCTAACTGATTATTTTAGAGATAAAAGAGTTCCAAAGAATGTTGAGCTCCATTGATGTCGGTCTGAATATTTGAGATCAACCTGAGGGGAAATTTCCTGTGGTTTAGACCTGCAGATTATTTTCACTTGTGTCTTCTCACCGGGGCTCTCTGGCTCTCAATCATACTGAATACCTCACACCAGTCTTATCTGTGCACAGGGCATAGATTGCATAGAGCAAAGCAATCCACGGCCCTGTTACTGCTGGATTCTGCTAAGAGGTTACCTAGATCATATGCAAAGCAAACTTGGTATAAAAGTAACTCCGATGTCTTCCTATGTTAACCATCCCAAATATTATTTGCATAATAGTGGAAGCTGTATATTCTTTCTTTCTTGAAACTATAAATGGTGGAAGTACTGTATGACTGAAATTCAGAGAAGAGGGAAATATTGGTTTCCTTTGTGTTGTCCATGGCAATGCTTTTGTGATATTGCACATCCAACTATTAAGGCCCCTAAGGACTTCTAGCCTTCGGAAGAATGTAGTTCAGAGTTGGCAAGTAAACAGCATGGATGCTGCCCAATTGATAATTGCATTTTCCCAGTTGTGTAGAGAATTAACTGAAGAATTTTTCTTGACATACTGTCTCAAGCAGTCACTATCAATTTATCAGAATTTGTACTTCAGAAGCAAGCTATTTGACATTTCTAGCCTTTCCTTAGAAAACCCAGAAGGATTCTGCTTAATTGTCTTTGGTTCTAGTACCATAGGCAAATGTTCAAGGACAAGTTACATCTAAAGGGACAGGAATGATTTGGTTTGATGACATTCACAAGCACACTGGGCTTCCTGAAACCCAGTCTATCCAAGACAGGTTCCCATGGAGACTTCTAAAGCCAGAGGCGAACCCAGATGTTCTTATTTTCCACAAAGACTTCTGCTTGCCTTTGTGATTCTGGATTTCACATTGTTAAAAGTGACTAATTCTGCTCTCTATCATGGCTATGTCTCTCCCCTCACCCCATATTTGATGTAAAACAAACATATTTATCATACCTTGTTAGACTTAAGAAATATGAAAGCATTCTACAAATATATATATATTAAAAATTCTATACCACATACGTTTTCTTATATTCTCAAAATAAGTAGAGTGAATCAGTATTATCCTTGTGTATTCATTCTAACGTGTAAAATTGAGGAATTTATAATAAGAAAATCAGTTCCATATTTGAACCAAATCTCCAAGTCTCTCAAGGACATTTTAAATTGAATACAGTTTATATTAATTTTTAGCAGTATTGGAAGTAGATTTTCAGATAAACAGGGATTTTGTTTTATGATAGTAAACATTTCATATTTCATCAATTCCCAGGTAAATATGAGGATATATATTATAAATGGGTCTGTCTGGGCTCTCTATCTCAGTGCATTAAAATATTTGGCTGTACTTACACTAATACAACATTGCTTTAATTATAATTGTTTATATTAAGAATTATATTTATATTAAGAATCAATTCTTTATAAATCATTTGGCTTCCAGAGACCATATGCCCTCCTTTTTTTTTTTTTTTTTTCGGTACGCGGGCCTCTCACTGTTGTGGCCTCTCCCGTTGCAGAGCACAGGCTCCGGACGCGCAGGCTCAGCGGCCATGGCTCACGGGCCCAGCCGCTCTGAGGCATGTGGGATCTTCCCAGACCGGGGCACGAACCTGTGTCCCCTGCATCGGCAGGCGGACTCTCAACCACTGCGCCACCAGGGAAGCCCCATGCCCTCCTTTTAGTTTTGCATTTGAAACATATATCTTCCATTCTTTCTTATTCAATATTCCTTCATTTTTAGGATTTGTTTTCAAGAGGCAATATTATTTAAGCATTTTCTAGTGATTTGATGCTATTTTACTTAATATCTTGCCCATTACGTGGGCTACTGCACCCTTTTCTGTTTGGTTGCTTTCAGATTTAAACAAACAACACTCGCCCCCCACCCAAAAAAAACCTCCCTGCTCCCATAACTTCAAACTATATCACAGAATGTGAACTTTTGATTTGACAGGTAAAACAGGTAACAACATTTATGTGTCATATTGCCACTCCAGTATGACTACTGTGACTGCTTTATAGTGGTTTGATTATTTATTGTCTACAAAAATCCCTTTAAAAAAAAAACCCAAGGGCTTCCCTGGTGGCTCAGTGGTTGAGAGTCTGCCTGCTGATGCAGGGGACACGGGTTCGTGCCCCGGTCTGGGAAGATCACACATGCCGCGGAGCAGCTGGGCCTGTGAGCCATGGCCACTGAGCCTGCGCGTCCGGAGCCTGTGCTCCGCAATGGGAGAGGCCACAACAGTGAGAGGCCCACGTACCACAAAAAAAAAAAAAAAGTGAGATTAATATTTTTAGGAAAATAATATTTTAAATTTGTTTGGATTATGAGAAACAAACTGGGGAAACTACATTGTAAACTGTTATTAAGCAAACTGTGAAAATTTACTGTGACATATGTATGCCACTTTCAGCTCCCAATTTCTTACAAGACTGTCAGATTTTATATTTTATTCCCTCATTTGTTTTCATTGACATGTCATGTAAGCAATTGCATGTGTGGCAGAAGTCAGTAACAGATTTCAGCAGTTTATTTCCAGTGAGACTTCTAAGGAGACTTTTTTTTCCCCCCCAAGACCTATTTAAAAGACAAAGTAACAAGCACTTGATTCTGTTACTTTTAATCAAATATGTTTAAAAAGCTGAAAAATTTAATGTAACAGTTTATGTTTTCAGTTTTTTATCAGGTAGTGAATTAGACACTGGAGAGCACATTGCTGTTTATATGTGAAAAAAATATAAAATAAGAAATTATTCAAACAATTCAAATGAAATTTTAAAATTAGTTTTAGTTTAACCAAACAATACAACAAATTTGTCAATTCTTCATTTTTTTTCTTTTAGTGCAGAGAACACCATACTAATGTCTTTGAAATTGAGCATTTTTCTCATCAATTTTGCATATTTCCTTCCAAATCTGTTTGAAGGGCCAGTAGAGTAAAATGAAAGTTGGAAAATTTGGCTTTACATTTACTTATTCTCATCATTGCATCAAGACATTATATCAGAGGTTTCTGGACTAGAGCCAAAGGCCAGTCTTTTCTGTAAGATTTTAAGCAGAATTAAAGTAGAGCCTATGACTATCTTCTTCAATCTACATCTCCAGAAGTTTGCATAGTACCTGGCATATAGGAAGTATTTTGCAAGTGTTAAGTGAATTGTATATATGAATGATGAATTATCTATGAGTTATACAATAAATACAGTTGAGTAATATAAGTGAATTATATATTTACACATATATATGCAAATCTGAGTAACATAATTCACCAAAAATAAGAGCATGATTTTTACAAAAGGCACTAGTGCTGGAGGATAACTTCATCAAAATACTCTTTATGATCACATTAGTAATTTGAAGGATGAAGATTCAGTTTATTTATTTATTATTTTTCTTCCATTAAAATCATTGTAATCACACTGCATGGATCTTCTCAACCTTCAAAGCTGATACTACTTCTGTCTATTCTACCAAACTAAGATTTTTTTGGTAAACGTGAAGCCTGTTCTAGGGTGGTTTGGGAGTATTGAGAACTTGTGTGATGAATAAAAATTTAGCTCTTTCTGCAAGCTAAAATAATAAATAAAATAGTCTAATCGAAGATTTTTGGGGGCCTAATTTGGTACAGTAACTTTAAATAATAATTATTAGGCCTTAGTAGATATATGAATCACACTGATGTCTAGATTTCAGAGATTAACTTGTAAAAAGCTTGAGTATAAGGCCTTATGGATTTTGAATTTATGCATTTATAACACTATAAATGTGTCATTTCTCAAATTTAAGGAAAATATAATTATTCAATTATAATTAATGAGAGACATTGAAGATGGGAGAATACTGAATAAATGGGTTAAAAGGTAACTGAGTACATTATACTTTTTTGAGAGTTCATTTGATTGATTGGATTTGGGCAGCACCAAACCAAAGATGGTTAGGGGCAGCATGGAAACCAAGCAAAGACATTATTTGATTAGCTGTCACTTAGGCAGTGACTTATTTGGGAAAGCCTACTTGCTGTTTGTGATTGGTTGTTCTAAGTTTCATTTCTTGGATTCAAATGAATTGACTCCGGCTTAGGTTTTGGTTTGCTTACATTAGCTACCAAGGCATAAGAGCCATCTCTATCTAGCCCCCTTGTATAATTACTTTAACAGGTGATTTTCTTCATTTCACTAAAGGGAGGAGGAAAAACAGGTTAAACTGATACTACGCTTCAATAAGATATTTTGCCTTTAAAGAATTGTACCACTAGTGCTGTTGTCTACCAGATCTTTTGAAACATTTACAGGAGTGCCACTTACAATACTAAAAAGACAGATAACAAAAAATGAAAAGAAAAAAGCTATCTACTTACTATGTCTTCATCTGTGTGATGCAGACTTTCTCCATGTTGAAATCTTGAGAATTACTAAGTTATGAAAATAATAAAGATTACTGAGAAGATAATTTATAATTATTTTTAATATGGCTGATTTTAATATTATTATTTTTAATGCCTAATAAATACAGAAAGAACATGGCAAAATCTTGTATGTTTATCTTCAAGGATCAGTTCATGGAGAATTTGTTTTAGTGTATATAAAACTTTTTTTCAGGAGGCTGTGTTTTCCCATGCTTTAATATTGGGGTTATTATTTTTACTGACTTTAGTTGATTAAGTATGCCAGATACCAATGGTGAAATGATGACCAACACCAATAGATTTCTGCCTCTGCCTCCAAGGAGTATATACTCCATTGAGGAAAGAGATGACTTAAGAATGATCATTAACAACAATGATAAATAAGTCATAAGGCTTGAGAATTTTAGTTTATCAAGTATGAGATGTTTTGAGAGCACACAGTATTGTGTCAGATTAGTCACTCTTCAGAAATATAACATGATTTAGTTTAGAATAGATAAGTGATTGGAATAATTGTAAATTTAAAAAAGAATAAAGCTCATTCAGTAGTTTTGTGCCGGAGATGACCCAGACATCATCATACAGTATTCTAGCTAAAAGCATTGAAGGACAATTCACTGAGTCATAAAAAGGATTTTTGTTCAAATCATATAAAAACGTCAATACCACATTACCTATAATTACCCTTAATTACAAACAAAACTTTTGTCATGCAGTGAATTCCTGCTATTTAATGAAAGGCATGTGACATTGAGATAAATTAAATAGATTAACATACATGCACAATTCATAAATATTAATGACAGTATATGTTATGTCAAACTAATAGTGAATCAAAGGCTTATAAGCAAGACTAGGTCTATAGTCGATGAATTTGCAAGTTGTTCTGTGCTTACTTGTCATCAAGTGCTTCATGCACTTTGTGTGAAAATGTATCCCTTTGTAAGTAAAGTATTTATGTAGCAGGCAAACAGGGAAAACAACCTCATTAAAATAGAGGAAAAAATTTGCTTAACTTTTTTTTTTTAAATCACTGAACCTGTTTGTTTTATTTGAGGTCATCAGCCAAATGATACATTTGATAGTTATTGAAAAGCATGTCTCCAGATTTGTCTTGCTACAGTCTTCAATTCAATTTTATGCCTCGATTGTGTTTACTACCGGATCAAGCTAAAATAAGCAATGATTACCCGACTCTGGTGTTACTAGCCTTCTTTCAAAATCTGATAACACTTCAGGTGGTTTTAAAACATTGCTAACTTGGTCTGCACATCTGGACCAGGTTAGTTGCCTGGATATGAATCAAAGATTATGTTAATCTAGGTACATATTTTTTGTTAGAAAGTCCAGTCTACGTTTGTTGGAAGAAAATTTCAAGAGCTGGACAAAAGTTTAAAGGATAGTCTACGAGAACGTGTGTATAAACAAGTAGGTGGAATTTTGAGCTTGAAGGCTGGAAGAAATGTAGAGTTGGCTTTAATATATGTATTATACCAGTGAAGGAAGGAGGAAGGTTTAAAGCATTGCCTAATCTGATCTCCAGGTTCTGCCAAAGCAGAATAGCAGCTTGATTATTGCTCAAAACAAGGAGGGAATATAGGTTAATTCAGGAAGGAAAGGGAAATCATAAGGATAGTTGGAGACATGACAGTGTACGACCAATAATTAAAATATGAAAAGTGCTTTTGAAGTTGATCTACTTAAGGAATAGTAATACAATACACCTTAAAGGGAGACAGCAATAACTAATAGACTAATGTTCCTGTTTTTCAAAGAAATACATTCAGTTTGTTACTAAATTAGCTAAATTGGTTACAGTTTCCCTGTAAAGATACTATTCGATTCAAGTCTTTAACTTTCTCAAATGTCTGCCTTGTGGAAATGGGAAGTTTAGATTTTACTTTCAACTATACACATGTTCTCTCATATTAATCTTGCATAAATGATGGTGGTTTAAATAATTTGACAATTCACAACAGTTATGTGTATCAATATTAGGAATATTAGTATTTGTATTAAATACTCCAAAATTAATACCAAATTTAATTGATACCACATTGGAAATTTGGAGATATATTTCATTTATTGCATACCTCGATTTATCTAAGGTTATTTATTTTGGATACTTTGAATATTTTGGTTTTGGTCTCTTCTTTTCAAGCCAGTTTAGCACGACTAAAACTAAGCTGGCAAGAGGGAAGGTCTTGGGTATAAGGTTTGGTGGGTGGTATGTGAATGTCATGTGAGCACAGGACATTATTGAGTCTAAAATATCCTATAGCGGCAGACATGTTAGTCATTTTCACTTTTTCAAGTGAGAAGTAGATTTAAATACCACGAGAAGAATCTCAAGTTTTACGTAGCTGAAAAGATTCCCAGTTCCTTGTTTGCGCATATGATTATAGGCATATATTCCTGATGGGTTTTCTAATTTGGGGTATTAACTTCAGATTAAGTATTATATCTAACCTAAGTTGGAGGATTTTCTAGCACTGTATAATATAGTCCTTTGTTTGCAATAGGAAACTGAGTACAATGTAAAACCACACTAAATTCTGCAAAGCTACTGCCATTTGTTAGCATAAAGTAGACAGATATAGCTAAACAGCATTTTTGGGAACCATTTGCAATGCATTGCTTAAGACCCAAAGTAGGAGCCTTTGATTTCCAGCATACATAGAAGGCGATGTTCAACAATAATAATATGTGAATAGAATTTTAAAAGAGCATACAGTTAAAGCCCAAATTGTAACCCACCGATTTAAAGAACATCATTTCTATATATTTCTGAAGAGTCTCAGCAGCCTTAGAAAATACAAATTCTTACTGTGGATTATAGGTAGAAAATGCTGTCTGAAGTCTGAGTTCCTCCCTCCCCAAAATCTATAGGAATTTAAGCCATAAGATGACTTCTATCATCTACTAATTATCCCATTATTATTATAATCACAAAATACTTTAACATTGGTTACCTTGATATGGTCTTCTACTAAATTAATATCTTGTGACACCATTGAGTCCTAAATAAAAATAATTATAAAAAGCCTTCTTTCCTACATCAAAAAACTAAGTGAGCTACAATTCCCACATTTCACATATGCGATGGCATTACTACCTGAATTTTAGTAAACTGAACTGAGTTGTAAAATGAGGTGAGAGGGAGATGAATATTATATATCATCATTTATTAGATTATTTAAAACTCTAAAAAGAAATTGTCTCAATCTTATTAAAGATAAGTTATCCTATGGAAATTACTGATTCCAACATCATGTCCTAAAATTAGAAGTTTTTTTACAACATATGTTACCATTCCTCAAAACTTTGTA
This sequence comes from Orcinus orca, assembly GCF_937001465.1. Classification (NCBI taxonomy): domain Eukaryota; kingdom Metazoa; phylum Chordata; class Mammalia; order Artiodactyla; family Delphinidae; genus Orcinus; species Orcinus orca. The sequence continues at coordinate 23,015,328 of NC_064576.1, forward strand.
ATAACATAGAGAGGCAGAGTATCAAAGAGAAAAGAATATAAGCATTGGAGTGAGATAGACTGAGTTTTATAAACTAAATAAACAGTAAAGTACAGCCACACTGTGCATGTATAATATATGTATGTATATATACTTATATGTATATATAAGTATATGTATTGTGCATACTGTATCATAATTTATATTACATATGTTGTATATAATGTATGTGATATATGTATATATCTCATCATAGTGCTATAACATTGCCATAGCAACTGTTGTACAGTGCATGCTGTATATATATTAGAAATCTAATAATATAGTACTGAAAATTAAGAATGATTCTGAAGATTTATTATGGTGCTTTAAACAAGATTGGGGCAATAATAGCATGTTTTAGAGACAAACAGTAACTTGAGACCTACTGAATTTGAAATGCCTCTACTATAGGATATTCAGTAATTATATTTAATAGATAGCTATAAGTATAGAGCATAAATGTAAAACAAATGTCTGAACATCATGAGTTTGAGAGGAATCAGCATAAATGATGCGTTTAAAGCCATCAACATGGAAGATATATACTGCAGAGGCTGGATATGGAGGTGACAAAAGAATATTGAAAGCATAAACATGAGATCACTAATACTTGAAGAGTCAATAAAGGATGAGAAGTGTGTATAGGAGACTAAGAATGACTGTTCTGAACAAAAGGAGAAATTCAGAAAGTGCTGTTTACCAAATATAAGGAAAAGAAACACTCAAGACCCAGCCTCCCAGATGCTATTGAATTCCCAAGTGAAATCAATCGTAGCGGATGCAGGTTTAGTGAAGAGATGGGAGTGAAAACAAGACTTCTGTGATTCTAAGATGTAAACGAAAGTTGAAGAATGGACATGGCTAGTTGAATGTCTTGAAAGACATATCTATAAAGGAGATATGCTAAATGTTTGATAAAGGGAGTTTCAAGGTGGGGGGAGGCTTTCTGAAATGAGATGAGAAAAATACAGCCTAACCTGATGGTATCAATGAAGGAAGATAATTGTAAAATAAAATGGAAAGTGGATATGATCCATGGTCTTAGAGTTCCTGGGAAATAGGAGGAGATCGTACACACTGCAGACAGAGAGGAATTAGCTTTGGATTGGATGAAGACATCTTTTCTGCAACATTAAAATATAAGAAATTATTTTATATATATGTGTGTGTGTATTTATACACACACACCAGTTAGAAAATAATGTGCCAAGATAAATATATCCTAATTCCTTATTTTTTACTTGTAAGTCAGAAGTGGGGTTTTTTGCTGCTCGGAAAGAGAATTAGATGTGTATAAGTTGGCTTATTTCGCATGGTAAATATTTGACATACTGAATAAGAGAGAGCAGAGGGAGGAAAGGGAAGAGGACAAAGAAAAAAATCTGAAAGAATGGTGCCATTGAAGAGGTGGTGGAGGCGGGGGGAAAAAAAATTAGTGGCCAAAGAGAAAGAAAAGAATCAGGGGAATAGAGTTTTCATGAAGATAAATAATCAGTAGAATTAAATGTCTTTCAATTATTTATACAGGAATATTTAATATTTGTTTTAGCAAAACTAACAGCAGTTTCAGAGCTGTTGGAAAGGAGGTTTTGAAGAGAAGCAAGATTTAAAAGGGTTTTGTCATAGATGGGACATGGCAACAACTCAGTTAAATTCAAGATGTTTGTGGAGGGAAAAAAAAATACTTGGGGTTGTCTCAGGAGGACACGAGGGATGTATGTTAGTGAGAAGGAAAAAGAGAGTATATGCAAGTAGTCAATGAAAAGATCCAAGAAAAGGGGTAGAGCTGAAGATAGGACCAAAAAAAATGGTTAATCAGCAGAGAAATATACCTGAAGAAGGAGGAGAAAAAAGATTATGATTGTTATAAAAGGTAATTCCTTTTAAGAAATAGGAAAGAAGATAACTTCGAATCCTGGTGGCAGAAAGTTGAGCATTTGTTTGCTCTACGAATTTGAAGGAAAGATTTCCTGTTGAGAATGAGGACAAAGGCAGATGATGCTTGAAATAATTCGGAGAATGGGAATAGGCCATGACTTGGAAGGAGAAAACAAAGATTATATACCAGCACAGATCTGTACAGTGGGTATCTTTCTCTGGCAATAAATGTGAAGCCACTCATTTGTTCTAATTCAGGTTTGGGGTTTGCTAGGGCAGGAGTGAGTAGTATGATTACAGTACACGGATAGACTATAGCTTAATAACAAGCCAGTGGTTGAGATAAGGAGATAGGGCCTAAACTGACTGTGGAAGAAGGGGACTAATGGTACGGAGAATACCAAGATCAAAGGAATAGAGGTGTGTTTTTTTTGTTTTTTGTTCTTTGTTTTTTTTTGCGGTATGCGGGCCTCTCACTGTTGTGGCCTCTCCCATTGCGGAGCACAGGCTCCGGACGCGCAGGCTCAGCGGCCATGGCTCACGGGCCCAGCCGCTCCGTGGCATGTGGGATATTCCCGGACCGGGGCACGAACGCGTGTCCCCTGCATCGGCAGGCGGACTCAACCACTGTGCCACCAGGGAAGGCCAGGAATAGAGTTTTGATGAGTTCAAAGAATCAGTGAAGTGGAAGCTCCAAGTAGATGCTGTAGTTCATAGGATTAATGACAAAAGTAGGAATAGTGTGCAAAGATCTTTTTTTTTTTCAATAAAATAAAGGTGAATTACCACAGCATAGATAAGCCTCAAAGAACCGAGGTTTGTATAAAAGAGCATTAAGGAAATAGTGTTGAAGTTGCAGGGGGCAAGGAATACCTGGGGTGTGGGGTAAGAATTTCCTTTACTTCACAGGGGGTACACAGGAGGCAGGACTCTCAGCGGAATAATGCATCTTCAGGAAAAGCAAGGAGGTTCAGGATCCCTCAGTGAAGAGGTTCTGGATATAGAGAAATCTGTTTAAAGAATAGTGGCTTCACAGGGAATGTGAAAAGATTTGGGTGCAAGTGGGGCTGTGGAATTTGTGTTAGGGAAGGGGAAGTAATAGGTATGGGTTGGAGAGATTAACAAGAGATGATCTATATAACAATGAGAATTGCATCTTGAGTAGTACCAAAGGATATTAGGCATGGTGTGAGGATAGTTTTAGTGGTGTGACTGATATAATTTTCAGTCATGTGAATCTAAAATATGATTTTCTTTACATTTTCTTGTGACTAAACTTAAGATATAGCATGAGTGCCTATTCTTTCTTTCAAAATCACTTTATTAAGGTATAATTTGAATAAAATAATTATTTGAATAAAAAATTAATCATAAAAAATTATGAATTATAAAATTCACCAAGTGTTAAGTGTCCTATTCAATGATATTTAATAAATATTCAGAGCTATGCAAACATCAGCACAGTCCAGTTTTGATAGTTTTCACCACCCCAAAACTTCCCTTGTGCACATTTGTAGTCAATCCCTGTTCTTACACCTAATACCCAAAAACCCCTGATTTACCTTCTGTCCTGATTGCTTTGCCTTTCTGGAATTTCCTTATAAATGGAATCTGGCCTCTTTCATGTCTTGCCTTTTTAATTGGATAAATGATTTGCAAATACTTTCTCCCAATCTTCCGCTGGTCTTTTTTGTTCTTGTTAATTTTAATTGATAATGCCTGTTGAAGAGCAAAGGTTTTTAGTTTTGATGCAGTTCAGCTTATTACTTCTTATGGATTATGATTTTGGTTTGATATCTAACAACTCTCTTTGCCCAGTCCAAGGTCAAACAGATTTTCTCCTGTTTTCTTCTAAAATTTTTATATATTTAGCACTTATATTTAAGCAGCTGACTCATTTTGATTTTTTATTGTTGTTGTTATGATGTGAGGTGTCTAAATATATTTCTTTGCAAATGGTTACCCAGTTTTCCCAGCACAATTAGTTGAAAAGACTATCATCTGCCTAGCATATCGTCTTGACATCTTTGTTGAAGTACAACTGGCCATAAATATAATGGTTTATTTTTAAACCTGCAATTCATTTTGACTGATCTCTGCATCTATCCTTATGCCAAAACCACCCTATCTTACTTAATTAGATTTATAGTAAAACTGATCTTATATTTCAAATATATTTTATTAATATACTAGATTATTTACATTTCCATGTAAATTTTAGGATTTGTTTGTCAATTTTACAGAAGAAAAAATGCTGGAATTTTTATAGGGATTGCATCAAAACAGATGAATTTGGGGAGAAGACCCAATTCAGTATTACAAAGCAGCATAATGAAATATCTCCCCATTTATTTTAAACTTCTCCCATTTCTCTCAGCAATGTTTCATAGTTTTTAGTATACAAATTTGGTTTCTTTCTTAAATTTGTTCCATAGTATTTTATTCTTTTTCATGCTAGTATTAATAGTTATTTTCTTTTATTTTGGATTGTTTGCTACCAGTATATAAATTGATTTATTTTATTGACCTTGTATCCTGCTACTTTGTTATGGTTCTTAATTCTAGTAGTCTTTTTATAGGATCCTTAGAGTTTTCAACATACAGGATTGATTATGTTATCTGCAAGTAAAGGCAGTTTTACTTCTTTGCCAGTCTGAACGCCTTTTATTTATTTTTATTGTTTTAATTCTCTGTTTTAATTCTCTCTAATACAATATTTGAATAGGAGTAACTAGAGCAAATATTTTTGCCTTGTTCCTGATCTTAGGGGAAAAATATTCAGTCTTTCACCATTAAGTATGATATTGGCCATTGGTTTCTCATAAATGCTTTCATTAAACGAGTACATTCCTCTTTTCTTGTAGTTTGTTGTAAATTTTTATCATTAATATGTATTGGGGCTTGCCAAATGCCTTTTCTGTAACTGTGACATTATTTTTTCTTATCCCTTTAATCTATTAATTTGGTGTATTACTTTAACTGATTTTCAGTTGTTGAACAAACCTTGAATTCCTGGAAAATGCCAAATTGTCCTTGTATGTGATCTTTTTTATATGTTGTGGGATTAATTTGCTGACGTTCTGTCAGTAATCTGCATCTATGTTCATGTAGTTTCTATAATTTTATTTTCTTGTACTATCTATGCGTAGTTTTGATATCTGGGCAAGATAGTCTTCACAGAAAGAGTTGGAAAATGTTTCCACTTTCTCTGTTTCTAAGAGAGTTTAAGTTTGTCATTATTTCTTAAATATCTGATAAAACTCACTAATGAATTTATAAGAGCCTGAAACTTCATGAGATATATTTTTTTAATTCTTAATTAAATCTCTTTATCAGTAATGGGTCAATTCAAATTTTCTGTTTCTTCTTGAGTCAGTTTTGATAATTGTCTTTGTATTAATTTGTCAATTCATGTACATTTTCTGATTTATTGGCATAAAATTGTTCATAATATTCTCTTACGGTACTTTTAATTTCTGTAGGGCCATTAGTAATGGCTTCTTAAATTTTCTGATTTTGATGTTTTTGTGTTCTCTTTTATCTTGGTCAGTCTAAAAAATTGTCAATTTTTACATCTTTTGGTTTTATTGATTTATTGATATTCTGAATTCTCCTCAGATGTTTATTATTTCATTGCTTCTGCTTGAATTCAGTTTTTTTTTTTCCTCTCTGTGCTATTTTCAAATGTTGATGTCGTATTTGTGAATAAAAATTTTTCTTTTTTTAATAATAGGGACAGAAAATTATACATATCTATGAACTATTTAGCAGAATCCAGTAAATTTTTATAAGTTTCGTTTTTGTTTTCAATCAGTTCAAAATATTTTCTAATTTCCCTTGATATTATTCTTTCAACTGTAGGTTTGTTTAAAACTGTGCTGCTTCATTTCCAAATATTTGAAGATTTCCCAACTTTGTTTCTTTTATTTCTAATTTAATCCTTTTATGTTTGGGGAACATATTTTCAGTTATTTCAACCCTTTTGAGTTTGAGCCTTGTTTCTTAACATAGTACTTTACATGTCATATCCTAAAGAATATTTCATGTGCACTTGAGAAGATATACATTATCCTTTTGTTGTGTGTTGTAGTCTATAGAGGATAGGTCAAGTTGGTTAATAGTATTGTTCAAGTCTTCTGTACCCATGCTGGTTTTTTTTATAGCGTTGTTTTAGTAATTAGTGAGAATTTGGCATTGAAATATCAAACCGTAATTACTAAATTGTCTATCCTTTCAACCCTGTCAGTTTTTGCCTCACGTATTTTGAGACATTTATGCTAGGATACATATGTTTGTAATTATTATTTCTTACATATGTATGGACACTTTTATCATTACTAAATGTTTCTATCTTGTCTTAAATTCTATTATGTTTAACATCAGTATAGCTGCTTTCATTCTTTTATGGTCACTGTATTGCATGTATATCTTTATCCACCCTTTTACTTTCAACCTATTGGTGTCTTTGATCTAAATGTACTTCTTGTAGACAGCATACATTGAATCTTGCATTTTAATGATTTAAAAAAATTGGATGATTAGCCAAAACTCACTTAATATGATTATCAACATGTTTGAATTTCTGTCTACACATTTTAAAAAATATTTTGCCCATGTATTTCTTTCTCTGTTGCTTCTTACTCCTGAATTTTGTGTAAACTATTTTTTAGCATCCATTTTAATTCCTCTGGTGATTTTTTTTAACAGTGTATTTTTATTTTTTCCTTAGTGGTTACTCTAAGAATTACAATATGTATTTTAATTTATCACAATCTACTTTCAATTAATTTCAAGAACTGTTGAAGTTTTGAGATGTTACCCTACTTTATTTTTAAAAATTAATTATTTATTTTTTTGGCTGTGTTGGGTCTTTGTTGCAGTGCGTGGCCTTCTCATTGCGGTGGCTTCTCTTGTTGTGGAGCATGGGCTCTAGGCGCATGGGCTTCAGTACTTGTGGCACTCGGGCTCAGTGGTTGTGGCTCATGGGCTCTAGAGCGCAGGCTCAGTAGTTGTGGCACACGGGCTTAGTTGCTCCACAGCATGTGGGATCTTCCAGGACCAGGGTTCGAACCCTTGTCTCCTGCATTGGCAGGCGGATTCTTAACCTCTGTACCACCAGGGAAGTCCCAATTTTACCTTACTTTAAATAACAGATTGCCTGCAACAGTCTCATGGATACTGACAGAAGACATGTGACTCATGGGGAACAAGCAAAGGACTTTATTATTCACACAATATTGGAAGCCAAAGGATTGGTATGTTTATGCCCTGGTTCCCTGAGACCTAATTCCTACAAAGGCAAACTGGAAAGGGTCAAGTGGCCCTTGCCCACAAAATGAGTTTCATTACAGGAAGGTAACCCTGAGGTTAGCTGACTTGGATCTCATATAAGGACAGCAAGCTTGCCTATGTTTTGCTCCAGTGGGAAGATAATATCTCTGTCTCCCATGGCTGTCCACTATACAAATATTCTTGAAAAGACAGTCTAGTACAAAGGCAAAATTGCTCACAAGGTGTATGAAAATGAGACAGAGACCCATGAGGAATTGTATCCCAACAATTAATGCTTGTTTAATTCCAGTTGAATAACAGCAACTTTGCTCTAATTCCATCCTTCACTCTCTTTTGTGCTATAAATTTCATATATATTAAATATGAAAAACATATTATCATATATATTTAATATATATGAAAATTATTGTCATCTAGAAGCATGCATTCTTTAAAGAAATTAAGAAAAGAGAGGCACATTTTTAAAATAATTTACATTTACCCACATAATTATCAATTCCAGTGCTCTTGAGTTTTTCCTTTTTGTGTTAACATCTGGTGTAATTTCCTTTCAGCTTGACAATTTCCTTTACCATATCTTGAATGACAGGTATACTTGCAATGATTTGTCACAGTTTTTGTTTACCCGGGAATGCCTTCATTTCACCTTTTTTAAAGAATGGCACATATATAAATAAAATTCAGTATATACAGATATATTTCAGCATTTTGAACATAACATTCTGTAACCTTTTATCTTCCAGTGGTTTTTATGATACCTAAGATATTAATCTTATTTTTTTCCTATACATGGTGAATTGTTTTTCTGTTGCTCCTTTCAAGATCTTTCCTTTGTTTTGGCTTTCAAGATTTTGTCTATTTTATATCTGGGTGTGGGTCTCTTTGTTTCTAAATTTCTTTGGTATCACTTTTTAAAAATCAAATTTGAGGGAGTTGTGTGCCATTATCCTTCATTTCTTTTACTGCCTCTTCTCTCTTTCCTCTGCCCCAGGGCCTCCTAATACATCTATGTCAGTGTGCCTGATGTTGTCCTAAAGGTCTCTGAGGTTCTGGTTTTTCTTCCTTTCTGTTCTTCAGATTATGTACTTTCTATTGGTCTGTATTCATGTTCACTGATTTGTTTTTTTTCTGCTATCTCAAACCTGCTGTTCAGCCTATCTAGAAAATACTTTATTTTAGATTATTTTAAATTTTCACACTAGACTTTACATTTAGTATATTTGTAGAATTTCTATTTCTTATTGATGTTACCTTTTTGGTGAAACATTTTCATACCTTATATAATTCTTTAAGCATTGTTTCCTTTGATTCTTTGAACGTAGGTGTAATGGCTGTTTTGACATCATTGTCTGCAAAACCTAATATCTGAGTCCATTGGAGACAGTTTCTATTAACCATTAGTTTTACTGAGCAAGTTCACACTCTTTTATTTCTTTATGTGTCTCAATTTTTTTTTTCTTTTTGTACCTTTTATACAATACAAAAGTGTGTTGTAGCATTTCTGGGTTCTGTTTTCTTAATTGAGAAGTATTGTTACCATCACTAATTTTTGTTGCTTTGCTTTCATTTGCTTTATGCTGTAACTTTCCAGGACTTAATCTGTAGACTCCTCTCCTCTACAGTGTGTGATCACTGATGTCTCACTCAGTTGTTTTTATCCTTATTTTTTTTTTCATTTTGGCCTCAGTTCCTAACAGTTATACTTCTGTCTGCATAGCTTACTAGACAGCCGGTGATTGGTGAAAGAGTTTGCTCAAACCTAAAGCCAGTAAATCTTCCACACTCTAACAGTGGATATTTGTACCAGATTGGAGAGTACTTCCAAAATCTAGGCAGTTTGCACGTCTTTCCACCAGAGCCCCTTCAGTCACCCTTGTGCATGTGCAGAGTATCCCATTCAGCTAGAGTTGCTTGGAGATCTTGGGCCCTTTTGGGCCTCCTCTCCAAGTACAAATAGCTCCCCAGTAAGTCAGGAATATGGGAGAGCCCATCTAATTCTCCTATGGCTCTTTTTTCTAAGATTGCTTTGCTAAAAATTTTGATTGGCCAGTGGACTAACTCCAGTCCCAATTGCTGCCTTAAGCCAACGGGGCTGCAGGCTTTCTGTATTTGTCTCCAATCATGTTTGCTACATTTTTAGTAATATCATTGTGGTTGGACTTTCCACACAGAAACAAAGTCAGCTTCCTCTGCCATGGAAGCTTCCAGTTTTCACAGTCAGCACCGCCCTGGTAGGACTACCATGCTGATTGAGAAGGTGGGAAGGGAGTGTGCGAGTAGCCCTAGCAATAATGGCACAGATTCCAAGTGTCGTTACCTGAAATTCATTGGCATGTCTTAAAAAATGTTTCTTTTTGTGTTTGTTTGTTTGTGTTTGACCAGTTTCCAAAATGTTGAAATAGATATTTCTGACAACTTTGTTCAGATTTTATTTCCTTAGGGGGAGACAATTTTTTAATCTCTTTAACTCCTCCATAGCCATAAATTCTCCCTATTCGTTCTGATACAAAAACCTTAATTTAAACTCTTAAGTTACTAACTGTTGTAATTTTTCTCAGATATTTATTGTTGAAATTAAAGATTCATCCTATCCTGTCCACTTCTCCCTTTGTGGTGCTTTAGCATCCTCTAGCAAAATATCCACTAAGTTGCTGTCTCTGCCCTCCATCAAATCCCTGTTTGGATGGTTTACTCCATAACTTCAGCTGCTACGTCCCTCTATCTGACAGTGAGAGTCCCTATCAAGTTTCCTGTTTGTGTTCTCTCTTCTGTGGTTAATTTCAGTGCCTCCTTTGGGTGTGGGCAAATGCGATTGTATGTTTCCGTCCTAAACCAACAGGACTGAGGAATGGCAGGAATTTTAGGAATTGTATTTTTGTCCTCTCAGGCTGGACATACAGTGCCACTGTGGTGACCCAGGAAAAGGCTTTAACTCAAAGTTGCAGTATTGGTCTTCTTTAAAATCATTTCTCTAAACATCAGGAAAGTTGCACCATCTACAACACCCCACTCCAAAAGACTAGACCTAAACAAAAACAAAAACAAAAAAGCAGAGATAGAAATTATGATCTTAATATCATATATACTTTGTTGTGACTCCACATTCCCACACACTATCCTGTCCTCTCTCCTCACAGTTCAGAGAAGTGAATGGTCTGGGAGCAGAAATTCAACTTCCTGTACCTTTCTGCTCTATAACTCTAGATCAGATTTTTTAATTTAAAAGTTCATTATTTATTAGTTTTTCTGTTTTGCAATCTCTTCTCCGGGCAATGTCATTCTCATGTCTCAAGGCCTGATTCAAGTGGGTCATCAGACAGAAGGGAGAAAAGCACCTCAGTTGGTATATATCTTCCTGCTATATTTGAAAACAGGGCTTTTCAAAATAGAATAATTCCCTGCATCCCTGATGAATAAAAGACAACTGATCATATTTCCAGGCAAGTCCTTGACTTGGAGGTACAAACTGGTAATGTGAATATCACAGTGTACTGGAAATAATCCCCAGGTACTGGAAGAACAGCAGCTTCTGATATTTGGGAATTACTTGGTTTATAAGAAATATACATATGTGGATAGGGGTACTGTAGCCTAGTGGTCTTAATGCTTGCTTCACATTAGAATCAGCTGGGGAGGCCTTAGAATGTAACAATGTTTATGATCCACCTAGAAATTATTATTTAATTGTTCTGAGGAATGAACGTCATTTAATTCTATGATGTAGCCACTGCTTGCTTGAGCCTTTCTGGGAGCAGCTAGCAAAAGTTTCTTTGATTTTATGGATTTACTGCACACACTCTAGGTAGGCACTCTATGAGATAATGAAGGTCATAGAAAAATGTCTGGAATATAGTCAAAGTGTTTAAGGCACTGGTGGTTAGAAAGTCTCATCTCTCGACTTCCTTTGGTAGTCTTCATCTCTCTACTTCTTATTCCTAGTTCATAATTATGACTGTATTCTTTATTAAGGGCATGGTCCCCAGGCTAATATACCTCTGGGCTCTAATAATATTAATGTTCTGGAACAACAAAGCAGAAAACCTAATCTTGAATGTAGTGACCTGCTTGAGTTTTACCTGTTGAAGTTCTTCACAATGTAACCACTTTTCCCTATATGACATGTCCAGCAGTACCATCTCTGAATTCCTATTTGTGTCTGAAGAACAAGCTATCTGAGGCTAGGGTAGTATATTATTTTTCTAGATGTGCTGTAACGAAATACCACAGATTGGATGGCTCACACAACAGAAATTATTTTCTCACACTTCTGGAAGCTGGAAGTCCAGATCAAGTCTGGACTGATAGTAGTACTCTGGAAGTCTGATCAGGGTGTCAGTAGGGTTAGTTTCTCTTGAAACCTCTCTCCTGGTCTTGCAGAATGCCCCCTTCTTCATGTGTCCTCACCCAGTCTTCTCTCTCTGTACATGCATCCCTGTGTCTGTGTGTCCTAATCTCCTCTTTGTTCAAGGACACCAGTCAGATTGGATTAAGACCAATCCTAAAGGCCTCATTTTAGCTTAATTACCTCTTTAAAAACGGTATCTCCAAATCTGGTTGCATTCTGAGGTACTGGGGTTTGGGACTCCATATAATTTGGGGGGATAAATTCAGCCCATAACAGGTGCTGATGCTGCTGAAAAACACAGAAAATAAAGATGAAATGAGGACCCTTCTATCTTGTGACAGCTACTTAAATTTTATTTGTTCTTTTCTTCTTTACTATAAGAAAAAAGCTACCATCATAGTAGTTAAAATTAGAAAACGTATAAAAATTATGCTACACAATCTTAGAATATAAGTCTCCATGGATTCCTTATGTTTCTGTGTGGTCTCTTCACTTCTGAGCAAAGGGCATGTTTGAATAGCACCTGGAATTGGAAGTTAGAAAGAGTATATCCCTCTGGAGATATTTGGAATCATCTAGGATAATGAAGATAGTCTTCTACTTCCCCTCACTTCAAACATTTGCTTACATTATGAGGTAATAACCTAAAGATGGCATCCTACCCTCCCAAGGAGGAAATTTGCTTTATTCCAAGATAGTGAGTGATCTCAATCTCTCTAGAAGTGAGGATGGGAAGGTCACAAACAGCTCTGATAAAGGTCAGAATCTTCTAAAATTCGGAGTTCCTCTCCTGTGGTGACAGGTCCTCATGATGTCTCCCTGAGGGAAATGAGACATGGTGAACCAGTGCATGGTATTGCTATGACTGCTCTTTTTGTGCTGTGAATAATAATAAACTGTCTGTCTCTGACCCAGAGGTCTGGTGTTCTTCCATCAGTATATGGATATAAAACTCTACCAGGCTAACTGGCTGCTTGCAAGTAGAGTAAAATTTCAGACCCTTCACAATATCTGACTAAACATCGATATCTACTACATAACTGTCCGTTCTAACAATAATTTGTTGTCACGTGTTTTTGTGACCTTACACTGGATAGCATATGATCAATAGGGAAACTTGGAATTTCTTGGAATCTCTCATATTCTCTCAGGGTACAATTTAATTCCTACATATGGTAAATGTAGGAATTAAACCTTTACTCAATTCACTTGTTCCATTTATGATTTAAGGCAGAAATACATTAGGAGGAAATACTCTTCCTAAAATAAATGAGGAGCAAATACTCTGCCTGAAATTTTTTGATTGTGTTAATAATTAGAATACTGTTCTAACTCTGATAACTCAGAATAACCAACAATGAAAATCATCCTTTTACATAGTTGGCAGAAGTGACTTTTGTTAAATCTCTTTAACAGAATGCCATAGGTTAGCTCCAATTAATGGATTTGTTTTCTTAAAAGATGGGGATTGGAACAAAAAATATTTTCCCCTGTTTTTTTTTTCTCATTACTAAAACATGTCTTGATTCACTGTCTTAAAAGCATAATCTCAATAGAGTCTATAACAAAAAGCAAGATGCAGTATCTATAGCAGATTCAGATTATATAATACTAACAGCTGAAATACCTGTCCATTAACTATTGAGCACAATAGAGCAGGCAGTGGAAGAAGAAGAGAGCACAGGTCAAAATATTTCAAAACAAATGTACAGGATAATAAGTACATGGGATGGTACACTTCAATTTCTAGTTTTAACAGGTCTACAGCTAATGCTAAAATTTTCAGTGACACTCACCTCTGGTCCCATCTTATCTTTTTATTCTATTCTCTCAGTATATTCTACTAACAAGCATCAACCCCTCTCCCATATTTTTCAATGTGTGATTTAAAAAATAATCCACAATAAATCTTCATTTAATCTACTTTTTTGGCCTCACCCTAGCCATGAAGATATCTGCAGCTTAACAACCCTCCCAGGTGATTCTTAGGCATCCTCATTTTGAATCCTACTTGGTAGCCTTGATCTTTATGTCTCTGTGAAATTTCCTCATTAATTTAAAATTTGGGCCTAATATTTTAACTATGTTCTTAATTGACTTTCATTAGATCCTGCTGGACTGTACTAACAGTACTCACATTGACATTTGCAACAAGCACTTTCATATGTATTATCCCTCCTAATCATCACCGTAGCTCTATGGAAAGGTTAATTTCCATTTCACATGTTAAAAAATTAAATGAGTAGTTAAATAACATGATGACTCACTTGTTGCTTGTAACTAGAAAAACTGGGACTTGAGAATACCAGAAATAGCTCAATAACCCAAGTAGCGGTATGTTAATTCTACCTAGAGCTAGGCATTTTTGTCTATAAATAAGATTACACCGGTCTTCCCTGGTGGCGCGGTGGTTGGGAGTCCGCCTGCCGATGCGGGGGACGCGGGTTCGTGCCCCGGTCCGGGAGGATCCCGCGTGCCGCGGAGCGGCTGGGCCCGTGAGCCGTGGCCGCCGAGCCTGCGCGTCCGGAGCCTGTGCTCCGCAACGGGAGAGGCCGCAGCAGTGAGAGGCCCGCATACCACCAAAAAAAAAAAAAAAAAAAAAAAGATTACACCAATCACCAACAGCCTGCCTCCATAATGTCTATTTAAAATAATTTGCTTCTTTCTTTCCCACAGATAGCTTTACTGAGAAAATTTACTCAGTTGCCATTATGTAAACAAACTACTCCCACCGTTGCAGTTTCTTTTTGATTCCACTGAATTTTAACATTCTCATCAAACCACTAATTTTAAACCATTGTAAAGTCTTCCATCTCTCGTACCAAAAGCTTCTGGGAAATTAGGTTAGATTTTTGTGATTTTCTTCTCAGTGTGGCTCTGAGGTTGAATTTTTGTCATGTCCTCTTAACGTAACGGGATACTCAGCTGCGCTTTTATTGTTGCCTTATATTGGCTAGTGGGATCCACAATTGGGGAGTGATAAACACAATGCAACAAGCAGTTGGAGGCCAGACACCCACCTCAGCACTTAAAAGAGAGTTAGAACTGGCTCTGATTCTCCAATTCTAATCCAGTTTCTGAAGCCTCCATTTCTAGCCAAGTAAGGATGTTTCCTACAAAATTACTCAGAAATTTAAGGGTTGCCCCCATTCCTTTACTGAAAATCTGCTCTTCCTTCAAACTGTCAGCTACATGTGCTTATTTCAGCAAGGGTGGGAAGAGAATTGAAGACACAGTCCTGGGCAAGAAAAAGGTGCAAGGTTGAGCAGCAAGCAGAACCATCACCTGATGTGGTGAGGGTGAATAAGGACACAATTCCACTGTAATTTTAGCACATAAAAGTCAGATGTGAGGCATGTTGCAGGAACTCAGTTGGGAAGGCTGGCTGGCTGCCAAGTCAACAAAAGCCTGGGATGATAGCTGAAGAGAGTTGAAAGAAAGCAAGCCAGAGCAATCACCATCTTTGGGAATCTCCTGTCAGTAGGTTTACCCATGTGTGCAGTGAGATAGTAGTTAGCCTTCAGAATTTTGTGACATCAACACTCACCTAGATATGGGAGAAAGAAAAATGCAGCAAAAGAGACACATGTTCCTGTCCTAATCCAGTGAAGGATAGTGGAATCCAAAGGAGAGAAAATAAGCAGTGAGAAAGCAGACCATACTACCTTTACCTCTAGTCTGTGGGTTTCTAGGGCCAAGAGTCAAGCGTGACTTAGCCAGAAAAGTATAGAAGACATGCACTGAATTAGATATGAGATTAGAGATTAAACTTGATTACACTTGTATGACTTTTTCAAATCTGACAAGGACCATAAAGCTATAGAATCTGCCCATGATTAGAGGAAAGAATAAATAGTCACTAAATGATATCTCATTTGGTTCACGCTGTTTTAGCAAACAAGTAAAAAACTAAAATGCAGTCATTTTCCTAAAAGTAATAGAAATTTAATTTGGCTTTGCAATTTTACCCATTATGTATGCCAGTATCTCCTTTTTTCTCTATTAGTCCAGTGGTTCACACCAGCAGCACTGGCCTCACTTACAAGGGCTTGTAAGAAATTCTGAGACTCTACTCCAGACCCACTGAATCAGAAATGTGGGGGTGAAGCCCAATGGTCTGTGTTTTAACAAGCCATCCAGATGATTCTAGTACATACTGAAGTTTAAGAATCACAATGTAGTTTGTTTTTTCCATTTTGAATGTCTTTAGTGAAAGAGTTATACAGCTTTAACTTTAATATTTTAATAAACAGTTTGTAGTTTTGTGTATGTGTCAGCTAATCCTTTCCCTAGTATTTGGTTAAACTTAAAAACATATGGATATTTCATTACACAATTATACCAAAATATATTACAGTACAAAGTTATTCAATAATTTAAAGTTTATAATTTTTGCATTATTTTTCCAAATGTAAATATCTCATTTCATATATTGCTTTTTTTGTTATAATAGTTACTGATTATTTGATATAAGCTATTAATGATCTATTAAAATTTCTTTAGGGTATTATATCGATGGCCTTTAAAAAAAATATGAGCATTTCTATAATTTTAGTATTTGAATTTAGTACTTAATTCAAAGTGATAAAGAAAAATAGTTAATACATTTCCAAAACTTATATCTGGCTCAGTAACTTCTTAACAGTTCATAATTGACCCATATTTAGCTGATAAAAAATTTCTATTACTTTCAAAATTTTATCATAGCAAGCTTAAAATTAGCTTCATAAAAATGCTTTATGTCTGGTTTAATCTCTAAAATGTATTATTCTTGGCCTTGATTGGTATCTGATTTTTTTTTTTACATTTCTTGTGTTTTCATTATCCAGGAATATCACCACTTAAAGTTAAAATCTGCTAAACTCATATTCACTTTAAAATCATCTTACTTACATAACGGTAAAACAATGAATAAGGTTGTTTTCTTCCTTTAAACCACAACCATCATATTTTTTCTAAAAGTACACACACACACACTCTTTTAATTTAACCATTGCCTCTGTTGCTCTGGAGCTAAATTAAGATTGCATAAGAGTTTGCTTGATATCTGTTTTTGAGTAAAACAAACAAACTTTATTTTTGTTAATTCTGATTTTAAAAACTACTTCCTCAAATTTTACCATTCATGAAATGTAAAGCACTGGCACATTATATTTTGAAAAGATATTATAGAGAAAAGAGGCTAATGATAAACATCCATGATATTATCACAAAATTTTAATTTCTACCAAAAAAAAGATAATCAGTGCAAAAGATATCTTTTGATTTCACACTAGTGTCAACAATATACCCACATGCCCTTAAGTGTAATGGAATTTGACTTAACTCTGCTAGAGTGGGTTAGTAACAAAAATAACAACATCACTGTGTTTCTAGATGCTTGAAGGACATAAGGAATCTTCACAACCGCTAAAAATACAGTATAGTATCCCAAACAAAGGGATGCTAAGAACATGTGAGGTCTAAAAGTTGTGGATTTGTGCCAGCTGAGCAAAGTAACAAGCAGTTCATTTGAGCAGCCTGCACAAACACTTCTTTCATAGAGGAACACACTCTCACTATCCCTATCCCCTCCTCTCTCCCTGAAAAATCTCATACATGACATTTGCATTGACTTCATCAGCTTTGGATTGCACCATCTTGAATACTAGCATGCATTTTGTATTCTCTCCATCAACAGCCAGGACAGGAGGCTAATTAGCGTACTCCCAATGGGTTAAACACAGGATTGCCATAAAGGGCAATTCTCTCTCACAAAAACCCCAACCTCAAAACTGTCAATTCAAAGAAGGGATTTTTTTTCCTAACACAAACTGAACCTAAACAGCTACCTATGTTTAAAAGTTTTAATTTCTATGCTAAACTGTGAAATAATATTTTGAAAACCATTTGAGCTCCAACTAATATGACTGCTATATAGAATTTAAGTTCTGTTATAAATAAAATGGAGTCGTTTATTGAAAGATATTATAAAGTAATATGACATGGTTAGAGTAATAGTGGTGGGAATAAAATCCAGAGCCTTTATTTCCAGGATCTGATCTCATAGGTGGTCATGCTTTGGGCAAATTTCACTGGATTTAGACCTGCCACAATTCTTAGAAACTGATAGACCTCTGATAAATAATAATTATTTCTTAAGCATGAGAGGGAATAACCATATATAATACTCCAATAGAATAAGAATTTGAAAGTTTTTATGTAAATATTTAATATTGATGATTCTTTAAACAGATACAGGATTGAAATAACTGACATAATTGTAGAAACACTGCTTACATAAATATATATAATGCATATGTATATATATATTTATACATACTTATATATGTGCAAACACAAGAAAAATTTTCTTTTTTGCCTTTTCAATCCCAAAGGAAACATTTTTAAAAATTACTTCTTGAATTTTTCCCATAAAATAATGAACTACAATATCTGTCACAGCAGTTAAGTACATCCCCCATCTTGAGAAAATAGACACATGCAACATTTTCTAGAAATTGGCTAAGGGAAAAGAAGAAAAACATCTATGTGTCATGTGATTGTGTTTAAGATTCTCTATCTGTACTCATGTACTATAACTGAGAGAAATCTACCGTGTTTCCCTTTTGTGGAAATGATAATCAAGTGATTACTTCCATCCATACATGAGTCAGTCTGTGTTACAAGATCAAATTTTCTGTGTGGTAAAGCTTTCAAAGCACCTTTATAATTGAGGACCAATGTTAACAATAGTTTGTTTTTTTTTTAACATCTTTATTGGAGTATAATTGTTTTACAATAGTGTCTTTGTTTCTGCCTTATAACAAAGTGAATCCACTATACATATGCATATATCCCCATATGTCCTCCCTCTGTCTCCCTATTACATCCCTCTAGGTGGTAACAAAGCACCGAGCTGATCTCCTTGAGCTATGTGCTGCTTCCCACTAGCTATCTATTTTATATTTGGTAGTGTATATATGTCCATACCACTCTCTCACTTTGTCCCAGCTTATCCTTCCCACTCCCTGTGTCATCAAGTCCATTCTCTACATCTGGGTCTTTATTTCTGTCCTGCCCCTAGGTTCTTCAGAATGTTTTTTTTTTTTAGATTCCATATATATGTGTTAACATATGGTATTTGTTTTTCTTTTTCTGACTTACTTCACTCTGTATGACAGACTCTAGGTCCACCTACCCACTACAAATAACTCAATTTCATTTCTTTTTATGGCTGAGTAATATTCTACTGTATATATGTGCCACATCTTTATCCATTCATCTGTTTATGGACACTTAGGTTGCTTTCATGTCCTAGCTATTGTAAATAGTACTGCAGTGATCATTGTGCTACATGACTATTTTTGAATTATGGTTTTCTCAGGGTGTATGCCCAGTAGTGGGATTGCTGGGTCATATGGTAATTCTATTTTTAGTCTTTTGAGGAACCTCCATACTGTTTTCCGTAGTGGCTGTATCAATTTACATTCCCACCAGCAGTGCAAGAGTGTTCCCTTTTCTCCACAAGCTCTCCAGCATTTATTGTTTGTAGATTTTTTGATGATGGCCATTCTGACTTATGTGAGGTGATACCTCATTGTAGTTTTGATTTGCATTTCTCTAATGATTAGTGATGTTGAGCATTCTTTCATGTGTTTGTTGGCAATCTGTATATCTTCTTTGGAGAAATGTCTGTTTAGGTCTTCTGCCCATTTTGGATTGGGTTGTTTGTTTTTTGATACTGAGTTGCATGAGCTGCTTGTAAATTTTGGAGCTGACAAAGCAAAATCCTTTGTCAATTGCTTCATTTGCAAATATTTTCTCCCATTCTGAGGGTTGTCTTTTTGTCTTGTTTATGTTTTCCTTTGCTGTGCAAAAGCATTTAAGTTGCGATAGGTCTCATTTGTTTATTTTTTGTTTTTATTCCCATTTTTCTAGGAGGTGGGTCAAAAAGGATCTTGCTGTGATTTATGTCATAAGACTGTTCTGCCTATGTTTTCCTCTAAGAGTTTGATAGTTTCTGGCCTTACATTTAGGTCTTTAATACACTTTGAGTTTATTTTTGTGTATGGTGTTAGGGAGTGTTCTAATTTCATTCTTCTACATGCAGCTGTCCAGTTTTCCCAGCACCACTGATTGAAGAGGCTGTCTTTTCTCCATTGTATATTCTTGCCTCCTTTATAAAAAATAAGGTGACCGTATGTGCGTGGGTTTGTGCCTGGGCTTTCTATCCTGTTCCATTGATCTATATTTCTCTTTTTGTGCCAGCACCATACTGTCTAGATTGCTGTAGCTTTGTAGTATACTCTGAAGTCTGGGAGCCTGAATCCTCCAGCTCCATTTTTCTTTCTCAAGATTGCTTTGGCTATTCGGGGTCTTTTGTGTTTCCATACAAATTGTGAAATTTTTTGCTCTACTTCAGTGAAAAATGCCATTGGTAGTTTGATAGGGATTGCATTGAATCTGTAGATTGCTTTGGGTAGAATAGTCATTTTCACAATGTTGATTTTTCCAATCCAAGAACATGGTATATCTCTCCATCTGTTTGTACCGTCTTTAATTTCTTTCATCAGTGTCTTATAGATTTCTGCATACAAGTCTTTTGTCTCCTTAGGTAGGTTTATTCCTAGGTATTTTATGCTTTTTGTTGCAGTGGTAAATGGGAGTGTTTCCTTAATTTCTCTTTCAGATTTTTCATCATTAGTGTATAGGAATGCAGGAGATTACTGTGCATTAATTTTGTATCCTGCTACTTTACCAAATTCATTGATTAGCTCTAGTAGTTTTCTGGTAGCATCTTTAGGATTCTCTATGTATAGTATCATGTCATCTGCAAACAGTGACAGCTTTACTTTCTCTTTTCCAGTTTGGATTCCTTTTATTTCTTTTTCTTCTCTGATTGTTGTGGCTAAAACTTCCAAAACTATGTTGAATAATAGTGGTGAGAATGGGCCACCTTGTCTTGTTCCTAATGTTAGTGGAAATGTTTTCAATTTTTCACCATTGAGAACGATGTTGGCTGTGGGTTTGTCATATATGGCCTTTATTATGTTGAGGTAAGTTCCCTCTGTGCCTACTTTCTGGAGGGGTTTTATCATAAATGGGTTTGGATTTTGTCAAAAGCTTTTACTGCATCTATTGAGATGATCATATGGGTTTTATCCTTCAATTTTTTTAATATGGTTTATCACATTGATTGATTTGTGTATATTGAAGAATCCTTGCATTCCTGGGATAAAGCGCACTTGATCATGGTGTATAATCCTTTTAATGTGCTGTTGGATTCTGTTTGCCAGTATTTTGTTGAGGATTTTTGCATCTATGTTCATCAGTGATATTGGCCTGTAGTTTTCTTACTATGTGACATCTTTGTCTGGTTTTGGTATCAGGGTTATTGTGGCCTTGTAGAATGATTTTGGGAGTGTTCCTCCCTCTGCTATATTTTGGAGGAGTTTGAGAAGGACAGGTGTTAGCTCTTCTCTAAATGTTTCATAAAATTCTCCTGTGAAGCCATCTGGTCATGGGCTTTTGTTTGTTGGGAGATTTTTAATCACAGTTTCAATTTCAGTGCTTGTGATGGGTCTGTTTGTATTTTCTGTTTCTTCCTGGTTCAGTCTCAGAAGGTTGTGGTTTTCTAATAATTTGTCCATTTCTTCCAGGTTGTCCATTTTATTGGCATATAGTTGCTTGTAATAATCTCTCATGATCCTTTGTATTTCTGCAGTGTCAGTTGTTACTTCTTCTTTTTCATTTCTAATTCTATTGGAGTATTCTCCCCCCCCCTTTTTTTTTTTTTTTGATGAGTCTGGCTAATGGTTTATCAATTCTGTTTATCTTCATAAGGAACCAGCTTTTAGTTTTATTGAGCTTTGCTATTGTTTCCTTCCTTTCTTTTCCATTTATTTCTGATCTGATCTTTATGATTTCTTTCCTTCTGCTAACTTTGAGATATTTTTGTTCTTTCTCAAATTGCTTTGTGTGTAAGGTTAGCTATTTTATTTGAGATATTTCTGGTTTCTTGAGGTAGGATTGTATTGCTGTAAACTTCCCTCTTAGAACTGCTTTTGCTGCATCCCATAGCTTTTGGGTCATCATGCTTTCATTGTCATTTTTTTCTAGGTATTTTTTGATTTCCTCTTTGATTTCTTCAGTGATCTCTGTGTTATTTAGTAGTGTACTGTTTAGCCTCCATGTGTTTGTATTTTTTAAAGATTTTTTCCTGTAATTGATAACTAGTCTCATAGTGCTGTGGTCAGAAAAGATACTTGATACAATTTCAATATTCTTAAATTTACGAAGACTAGATTTGGGACCCAAGATATGATCTATCCTGGAGAATGTTCCATGAGCACTTGAGAAGAAAGTATATTCTGTTGTTTTTGGATGGAATGTCCTATAAATATCAGTTAAGTCCATCTTGTTTAATGTATCATTTAGAGCTTGCATTTCCTTATTTATTTTCATTTTGGATGACCTTTCCATTGTTGAAAGTGGGGTCTTAAAGTCCCCTACTATGACTGTGTTACTGTCGATTTGCCCTTTTATGGCTGTTAGCAATTTCCTTATGTATTGAGGTACTCCTATGTTGGGTACATAAATATTTACAATTGTTATATCTTCTTCCTGGATTGATCCCTTGATCATTATGTAGTGTCCTTCTTAGTCTCTTGTAATAGTCTTTATTTTAAAGTCTATTTTGTCTGATATGAGAATTGCTACTCCAGCTTTCTTTTGATCTCCATTTGCATGGAATATCTTTTCCCATCCCCTCACTTTCAGTCTTTATGTGTCCCTAGGTCTGAAGTTGGTCTCTTGTAGACAGCATATATATGGGTCTTGTTTTTGTATCCATTCTGCCAGTCTATGTCTTTGGTTGGAGCATTTAATCCATTTACGTTCAAGGTTATTATCGATATGTATGTTCCTATTACCATTTTCTTAATTGTTTTGGGTTTGTTATTGTAAGCCTATTCCTTCTCTTGTGTTTCTTGCCTAGTGAAGTTCCTTTAGCATTTGTCATAAAGCTGGCTTGGTTGTGCTGAATTCTCTTAGTTTTTGCTTGTCTGTAAATATTTTAATGTCTCCATCAAATCAGAATATGATCCTTGCTGGGTAGAGTAATCTTGGTTGTAGGTTTTTCCCTTTCATCACTTTAAATATGTCCTGCCACTCCCTTCTGGCTTGCAGAGTTTCTGCTGAAAGATCAGCTGTTAACCTTATGGGGATTCCCTTGTATATTATTTGTGGTTTATCCCTTGCTGCTTTTAACATTTTTTCTTTGTATTTAATTTTTGATAGCTTGATTAATATGTGTCTTGGTGTGTTTCTCTTTGAATTTATCCTGTATGGGACTCTCTGTGCTTCCTGTACTTGATTGAGTATTTTCTTTTCCATATTAGGGAAGTTTTCAACTATAATCTCCTCAAATATTTTCTCAGTCCCTTTCTTTTTCTCTTCTTCCTTTGGGACCGATATAGTTAGATTGTGTGTTTAATGTTGTCCCAGCGGTCTCTGAGACTGTCCTCAATTCTTTTCATTTTTTTTCTTTTTTCTGCTCTGTGGTATTTATTTCCACTATTTTATCCTTCAGGTCACTTATCCGTTCTTCTCCCTCAGTTATTCTGCTATCGATTCCTTCTAGATAATTTTTAATTTCATTTACTGTGTTGTTCATCATTGTTTGTTTGCTCTTTAGTTTTTCTAGGTCTTTGTTAAACGTTTCTTGTATTTTCTCCATTGTACTTCCAAGATTTTGGATTATCTTTACCATCATTACTCTGAATCCTTTTTCAGGTAGACTGTGTATTTTTCTTCATTTGTTTGGTCTGGTGGGTTTTTACCTTGCTCCTCATATGCTGTGTGTTTGTTTGTCTTCTCATTTTGCTTAACTTACTGTGTTTGGAGTCTCCTATTCGCAGACTGAAGATTTGTAGTTCCCGTTTTTTCGGCGTCTGCCCCCAGTGGCTAAGGTTGGTTCAGTGGGTTGTGGAGGGGACTGGTGCCTGGGTTCTGGTGGATGAGGCTGGATCTTGTTTTTCTGGTGGGGCAGCTCTGTGTCTGGTGTTGTGTTTTGGGGTGTCTGTGACCTTACTATGATTTTAGGCAGCCTCTCTGCTAGTGGGTGGGGTTGTGTTCCTGTCTTGATAGTTGTTTGGCTTAAGATGTCCAGTACTGTAGCTTGCTGGTCGTTGAGTGGAGGTGGGTCTTAGTGTTGAGATGGAGATTTCTGGAGAGCTTTCGCCATTTGATATTACGTGGGCTGGAAGTTCTCTGCTGGACCAATGTCCTGACTTCGGCTCTCCCATCTCAGTGGCACAAGCGTGACACCCGGCCGGAGCACAACCCTGTCAGCCATATGGCTCCCAAGTCTACAGTTGCTCCCAAAGTGCACCCCCTCAATTTTGGGATGATTCATTGTCTATTCAGGTATTCCACAGATGCAGGTACATCAAGTTGATTGTGGAGATTTAATCCGCTGCCCCTGAGGCTGCTGGGAGAGATTTCCCTTTCTCTTCTTTGTTCGCACAGCTCCCGGGGTTCAGCTTTGGATTTGGCCCCGTCTCTGCGTCACCTGAGGGTGTCGGTTCTTCACGCAGACAGGAAGGGGTTAAAGGATCAGCTGCTTCGGGGTCTCTGGTTCACTCAGGCCGGGAAGACGGAGGGGTACGGATGCGGGGCAAGCCTGCGGCGACAGAGGCCGGTGTGACGTTGCACCCGCCTGAGGTGCGCCGTGCGTTCTCCCAGGGAAGTTGTCCCTGGGTCCCGGGACCCTGGCAGTGGCGGGCTGCACAGGCTCCCCGGAAGGGAGGTGTGGGCAGTGACCTGTGCTCGCACACAGGCTTCTTGGTGGCGGCGGCAGTAGCCTTAGCGTCTTATGCCTGTCTCTGGGGTCCGTGCTTTTAGCCGCGGCTCGCACCCGTCTCTGGAGCTCCTTTAAGCAGCACTCTTAATCCCCTCTCCTCGCGCACCAGGAAACAGAGGGAAGAAAAAGTCTCTTGCCTCTTCGGCCGGTCCAGACTTTTCCCGGACTCCCTCCCGGCTAGCCGTGGTGCACCAACCCCCTGCAGGCTGTGTTCATGCCGCCAACCCCAGTCCTCTCCCTGCGCTCAGACTGAAGCCTGAGCCTCAACTCCCAGCCCCGCCCTCCCCGGCTGGTGAGCAGACAAGCCTCTCGGGCTGGTGAGTGCTGGTTGGCACCGATCCTCTGTGCGGGAATCTCCCCGCTTTGCCCTCCGCACCCCTGTTGCTGTTCTCTCCTCAGTGGCTCCGAAGCTCCCTCCCTCCGCCACCTGCAGTCTCTGCCCGCCAAGGGGCTTCCTAGTGTGTGGAAACATTTCCTCCTTCACAGCTCCCTCCCACTGGTGCAGGTCCCGTCCCTATTCTTTTGTCTCTGTTTTTTCTTTTCTCTTTTGCCCTACCCAGGTACGTGGGGAGTTTCTTGCCTTTTGGGCAGTCTGAGGTCTTTTGCCAGCGTTCAGTAGGTGTTCTGTAGGAGTTGTTCCACGTGTAGATGTATCTGTGGGGAGGAAGGTGATCTCCTTGTCTTCTCCGCCATCTTGAATATCTCCTAACAATAGTTTTTGAGGAGTTACTTTTGAGCCCGTGATAATAAGGTTTGACCTGTAATGCCTTTTTTGTAGTTGTATACATTGCAACATGATCACCACAATAAGTCTAGTTAATATCCATCACTGCACTTAGTTACAAAGTTTTTTCTTGTGATGAGAACTTTTAAGATCTACTCTCTTAGCAAATTTTAAATAGAGTACAACATTATTAAATATAGTCAGCATGCTGTAGATGACATCTTCAGGACTTACTTATTTTATAACTAGAAGTTTGTGCCTTTTGATCCCGTTCACCCATTTTTCCCACACCCACTCCCTGCAACCACCAATCTGTTCTCTGTATCTATGAGGGGTTTTTTTTGGTTTTGGTTTTGTTTGTTTGCTAGATTCCATGTACAAATGAGATCATATGGTATTTATCTTTTTCTGCTGATTTATTGCACTTAGCATAACGCTCTCAAGGTCCCTCCATATTGTCACAAATGGCAAAGCTTCCTTCTTTTTTATGGATGAGCAATATATCATGGTGTGCAATTGTATGAGTGTGTATGTATATGCATATACCTATATATACACAGACAGTAGAATCTTGAACATGGGTTTGAACTGTTCAAGTCCACTTATACGTGATTTCTTCTCAGTAGTAAATACTATAGTACTACATGATCCTTGCTTTATTGAATCCACAGATATGGAACCACCCATGGATAGGTAGGAACTTCAAATATTAAGGGCCTGCTATAAATTATACTTGGGTTTTCCACTGAGGGAAGGGTTGGTGCTTCTAACTGCCACACTGTTCAAGGGTCAACTGTATATATATTCCACATTTTCTTTATGCATTTATCCATCAATGGAACTTAGGTTGCTTCCATGTCTTGGCTACTGTTAATAATGCTGTGATGAATATGGGGGTGCATATGTCTGTTTGAGTTAGTGTTTTCATTTTCTTCAGATAAATGCCCAGATGTGGGATTACTGGATCATATGGGAGTTCTATTTTTAAATTTTTCAAAGAACCTCCATACTCTTCCCCATAGTGACTGCACCAATTTTATCTTCCCAGCAACAGTCTAAGAGTGTAATGCCTTTTATATTCTAAAGGAACTACAGATTAAATATATGATCTCTGTGCTTTAGAATGGATCCTGATTAAAAAACTTTTTCACATTTTTTCTTTGTTTTTTTTTCCTTTTCAGAAACCATTAAGAATGTGGCTTTTTGAAATATTATCCACTATAGTCCTTATATTAAAGGTTTAAACAATATAGCATGCTTTTATCAACATCAGAGTAATGAGCATATTACCAATCATTTTCTTATTATGGCTACAAAAAACCGAATTAAAAATTGCAAAACACTAGGCAACATCATTCAAATGAATATTTTCTGAAGTGATATCATCAAATTAGCGTGAGTAAATTAATGAGTATATTAATTTAGAAATCATTAGCTCATATCTCATTTTAGCTATACTGCTAAACAAATCAGAGTATCTGCAAGGATTTTAATTATTTAGTTAAATATGGTCTTAAACTAAACTCCTCTTCTGCCTGTGTTGGAAATAAATTGCACATGCTTACATTTCCATAGACTTCACAACATGAGCTGCTTCGAGTTTGAAATAAGAATGTTAAGGTTGCCAAGTATAAAGTTTATAACTGCTGTTATTTTGGATTATATAGTCATGAAAATCCAAATGTTTTACAAAGTTAAAAAGTATTCTTTTTTTGCTCACTTATAACTCAAAAATCACTAAAGTCATTCTGCCAAAACATGCCAAGAAGCTCAACTTCTTGCCATATGCCTCTATAATCTTACCAAATCACTGCTAATCACGGGCACATTCTCAGCACACACGCAAACAAGAGGAGACGAAAGATTAAAAGTATATGTGTTTTACAGAAGCTTGAATTGAGACCATGACCTCATTTGAACACATCTGGCCTATTTCTAGGGTTATTTTTAAGTCAGCATTCCAGCATTAACAAAATTACGTTTGGTATTTTACTTAGTACTTCCTGTACCCACTGTCATTTTAATGTATCCTGGTACTCCAGTGATTGAAATAATCTAATAAGTACATAACTTATTTTAAAATTTTATTTACTATGTACAACTTGATTTTTTCATCAGTTAATTATATTACACAGTTGTAAAAGTAATAACATGCAGGGAGCACCAGATAAGCACTAGCTATAGTATAATAATACTATATTTAATATTTAATATTAATTATTATTAAAACATGTATAAATAGATTCTTAGACAAGGCCTCTAAGTTGGTGTCTTAAATTCTTAAAATAACTAAACTCTATTAATAAATCATTCATTAAATCTTTTTCCTTTGTGAAATTTAGCAGTTCAAACAATCTGTTCTTAGTCTCTGATTGTCCAAAGTGCCATATTTCCTATTTGTAATTACCCATTGCATATCTGCACGTAATCTCAGCCTCTAGTTCTAGGTCTTTTCAGTTGTTGATGACAAGGATTGTATTCTCCCTTGAGACATGGAGTAAGAAGGGAATTTCAAATTTGGATACTCTGAAGTGTTTGAAGAATACCTAGTTCATGCCAAAGAGTAATTAAAAACTGCTCCTATATGTCTATGTGTTGAGAAAAAGAGGAGTGAGTGGAAAAAGGCCTCAAATATTTCTGCACTTTGTTCTAGGATAAGACTCAAGTTTTCAGGGTGTAGGAGTTTCTTTCCAAGCTGATCTCAGTCACCCCTCTATCCTAGTATTTTACCAATATTCTAATCCAAACTGCCATTTCAAGATGTGTGTCCTTTCATATTACAATTGGTACCTTGCACCTTCATCTTTCCAAGTTCATCTCTTTGCTATTTATAGTCACACTATCTTGCAGTTGTTTATGTCTTTATCTCATCTGGTAGAGAGCTACTTTAGCTTTCCTTTTATTCTTAGCCCTAGCAAAAGGGCTGTTTATTTAGTATATGAATAAATGAGAAAATGTTTTCTGAGGAATATGGAAAACTGTATATAATCTACCCAATGGAATTGATGCTGTCATTCACTCTTACTATAATAAATTTAGACAACTTCAATGGTTCACAGGTGTGGACACATGTATAATTACCAAGATGTTTTGAAAGAAATAATTATGGAAAGACCCACTGTAAACACTTATATCAAAATACCTGGGTGTAGTGGGTACTGGGTGTAGAGAGGACTGTGCATTAATAAGTTTTAAAATCCCCTAGGTGATTCTAATGGTTGAGAACAACAGCCATAGATGAACTTCTATCTACCTATAAGGTTTGATATCACATGTATTTACGAATTAGGCCAAGGCATCAGTGAGCTGGGTGTTGAAGTTAGCCCATAATGTGGTTAATATGGATCTATTTCCTGGACACTTTTCCATTTCACAATAATGTTATAAAAATTTTCATGGAGTTCAGACCAATATTTTATAACCTATTTTTCACAACCAAATTTAGACATGGATTTGTGACTTACCTGTGTCATTTTAATTCCTTCTACAAAATCTTTTGCAGATATTTATCTAAACTTTATTTAAGCTTTATCACTCTTTCTCCTGTGATACGGTCGATACCTATTAATGGATTGTTCTAATTCTAGTCAATTTCCTTACTTGAATTGATTAAAAATCAACTTCTCTGTAATTTGCCCTGGTCCTTCACATATTAAATAAATCTTCTTTTTACCATCAGTAAACCCATCAAGTATTTGAAGATAGTTATTATATTTACTTTTCCAAACTATATTTCCACATTCCTCTTATAATATGCTACTTCGCTTTTGTATTACTCTGTAACAATTCTAATTAAAGTGTAGTGCTATACAACTATTTACTGTTGTAAATGCATAATGAACTAGCAAACTAAAATAATATGTATTTGAGATGAACATTTTACCTTGGTGAACCAAAGTTACTCCTGCCTCCCTATTTATCTATATATATTTTGGGAGCGGGGGCTTTCCTTTTACTTTATTATTTTTTTTAACATCTTTATTGGAGTATAATTTCTTTACAGTGGTGTGTTATTTTCTGCTTTATAACAAAGTGAATCAGCTATACATATATCCCCATAACTCTTCCCTCTTGTATCTCCCTCCCACCCTCCCTATCCCACCCACCTAGGTGTTCACAAAGCACCGAGCTGGTCTCCCTGTGCTATGCAGCTGCTTCCCACTAGCTATCTGTTTTACATTTGGTAGTGTATATATGTCCATGCCACTCTCTCACTTCATCCCAGCTTACCCTTTCCCCTCCCTCTGTCCTCAGGTCCATCCTCTACGTCTGTGTCTTTATTCCTGTCCTGCCCCTAGGTTCTTCAGAGCCATTTTTTTTTTTTTTTAGATTCCATATATATTGGTGGGTTTTAAGTTTCAACATAGATGTTCCTTTTATCATGGCTAAATTTTAGGCTGTTTACCTTATTTCATAATTTTCATCAGGGAATTTTGAAACCTAGTTGTGGTAATGTAAGCAAAAAAAAAAATGGATTTCTTGAGAAAGTTGGGAGCAGAGGTATTTTTCGGTCATTTGGGCACTAATTATAATGCCCCCCTCCAGAAGAATGTGTGATCTTGCTGATACAGAGTTTGGTTCATGACCTCAATACACTTCCTTAAAAAGAGCATATTGGTTGACAATTGAAGATTTTGTAAAATGTCAATTTAAAGTCCCATGCGTAAAAGTTCAGAATCATACACAAATTGACTTTCTGGAGCCTAACCAGACCCTACCTTGTTCAGATAGTGTGTAACAGGCAACTGCCTCCCCAGTGAAGGACTCTGGCTACATCTATTTTGGCACAAGGGAAAACTCATTTCCATTATGATTTTATATCCTTGGATAATTAATTTGGGGATGGAATCTGTGTACAGTATGAGGGTTTATCCATGCACAAATATATGCACATGTGTAATTGTATGCTTGTGGTTTTTAAGTTTTGTTTGGATAGATCGGTATCCCTTTCCTTCTTAATTAGCTTATCTGGAAAGCAACACTCATCAAGTGTTAATTATTTCTCCTTGCTCTGGATGTGTGTCATCAACAACCAAAATAACTTTATCAAAGACATTAGTAAAAATGCTGATGATAATAGGGCCAAAGATAGGACTTTGTAACATACCAATTAAGACAGCTCCCAATATGTCTTACCCCCAGTTTGAAACAATCTGTTACTCAACGTTCCTGTGACATAATTTTTTCAAATGGTTATAAAACAAAGTAACACTGTTATAATTCACACAAATCCCTCCATAAAATATAACAAACTTTTTCAAATGCCTTGATGGACTGAAAATATAAAATGTCTGAATACCCTGCTACAGTAGAGATTATATACGTTTTTCAACTAAAAATATAGTAAGTTATGTTAATATAAATGTGGCTATTTGATCAGAATCTATTATCCGAAACTCCTAAATCTCCACGCAGTCTTCACTAATTTCAGTGAGTGTCTTAATGAACTATGAAGTAATCATACATGAAAATGATCACACTTAATTACCAAATGGCTATTTCTGCAAACCCCCATAGAGTCCTATAGTGGATTAAGTGTGTCTAAGTGGAACAGATTTTCTCAGGTAACTTAAAAGTGTAAAGCCTATCACTCAAAACTAAACAGTGCATTTCCACCACCAAGCAAGAGTGGAACAACACCCTCTAGATTTATGTACCAGCCATTAAAGAGAAATAATAATCTCTGAAGAGAAAATTCCCCAAAGGCTCCAAAGAACGAGGGTGTTATGACTTTATTAAATTATTTGTTAAGTGGAGTGCATAGTGCCAGACAGTGAGCTGTGGTTCAACAACAGACTGCATGAAAATTGAAATAGAGAGTTTTATTACAAGTCCTGGAGGAAGTACACAGCATGCCTCAAGGGGCCGCATGGGGAGGACAAGGCAGTGCAAACAGGGAAGAGGCAGGACTTCTGTTGTTAAAAATAAAAATTATGATATTGCCCTTCCACCATGTGAGGATATAGCTAGAAGGCGCCAACTATACCCCAGGAAGAAGGCCCTCACCAGATAATGTGACGATGCTGGTGTCTTGATCTGAGACTTCTAGACTCCAGATTTGTGAAAAATAAATTTCTATTGTTTATAAGCTAATTTTTTCAAATGTTATCACCAAAGTCCCACTGGCTTCATATGACAGAGGTTTATTTCTCACTCCTGTTTTATGTCTTCCACTTTGGCTCTGTTCTGTGTCTTATTATTTTAGCACCCAGGCTGAAGCAGCCTGTATCTGGGGTGTGCTGATTTTTTAGGCAGAGGATAGGACAGGCAGTGTCAAAACCATGAAATGGCTCTGAAGACTTGGTTGAATGGGATGTGTCATTCATACACATATCAGAGAAAATCCTATGGCCACTTTGATGTCAGCTGGAGAAAGCAGATATATTCATCCCCTAGGGAGAAACGCTAAAGAGATACCTCATAGATGGAGGCAGTGGATATTTGGGGAAAATAATACCATCTACCACAGAGTTCTTCGTGGTCAAGAGCCTTGCCTTACCCATGGCTATGTTTCCAGAGCCAACAATAATGCCTAGAACATAAGATTGTAATCCTTCTTTGTTTAAGGAATGGAAGGGTTGATGAATGGATGAATAAATGATTTAAAGGTTAAATTTTGCAGTATTAAATACACATGCCATTGAATACTTAGCTAAGGTATTTAACATTTTAACTGTTAAGAAATGAAACATCATTAAAAGCTTTGAATCAAAAATACTATTTTAATAAAGGATAGCTGTAAACTTCTAGTGAGACTATGGAGCAAAATATGGCCAGAAGACTCTCCACCTTGGAATCCCCTGAGGAGATTGTTAAACATGCTCATACTTGAGCTAGAGCTTCTGAATCAAATGGCACAAAAGGGCCTAGATGATTGCAGTTTATTTTTTGATGGACATCTTTCATGATTCTAAAATTTTACAAATTTCAAATTTGTAAAATTTGAGAACTTCTCACTGATGCATATGAGGAGAACAAAGAACTATTATGTAAACTTTGAGTTTGGAGAATTTGTGGAGAGACAATTTCTGGAGAAAAAAAAAGAATCATCAGAGAGAGAAAGATGTTGATGTGACAGGATTTTCTATTACTTTCTCTGAATAGAAGCATTTGGGATATATACAACAATCAAAAATGTTATCTATTTTAAATAGATATTCTAGTTTATTCTTATATAACTATTATTTTCACATAAAAGCTCAAATTCTTTTAGATTTTCCTCTCTTCTGCTTCTATATACATATATATACACACACACATTTATTAAATATATTATGCATTAATATATACTATTTTGTATAACCTATTGCTTTTTAGTATCTTTAATTATTTTTTAAAATCTAAAGCTATTCCTAATGTCATTTATAGGACCTCCCCCTATGATTTTTATGATTGTTACTGATGTGAAGTCATCCATGTTATGTGATGTTATGGATCTTCAATACTTTCTTTTTTTAAGCAATCTCATTATAACACATTGACTAAGAGGACACTGGCATCAGACTACTCATGTCTGAATTCTAGTTCTCCAACTTATACACAATGAATCTCAGTTTACTCATCTATAAAATAGGTTAAAATATTACCTATCATAGAATTATGGGAGTGAATAAAGTAATACATGTAAAAGCACAACATAGGTAGAGTAAGCAGTCAATTAATATTAACTTATTGTTAGACATTGGTGTGATTATTATAAGTTGTATGGTGAATATGTTTACATATTTTTGTGCAAATTTTAAATTATTTCATTAATATCCATACCTATTATAATATTACTATACTGATGAATCTGACACTTTTAAGATTTTTGACACATTTATTTCATTCTATAGTAATTTTCTACAGAGAGCATGTATGAGAGGTAAACCTTGTGTTTTTACAAAGCTTATTTTTGTTATCCCACTTTTAAAGTTTGGTTGGGGTATAGAATTCTAAATTCTAAATCAGTTTTCCCATTAGCAGCATATTGTTTGAATTACTATGGGTGTATTACATGCCAACTGTCTGATAAAATGAGCCCTATGCATTAAGATTATTTATCAACTTCTCCTGAAACACAGTCTACATAATCTAGTTTTGGTAATGAGAACGTTGACAACACTCCTATTTTATTCCTTCGTAGGCAACATATTTTACTTCTAAAAGCTTTTCATAGTTTCTCTTTTCCCTTAGAGTTCAAAACTTTCACCATGATATTTGTCTTGTGGGTTATTTCTCATTCTTACCATTTGGAAGTTGGTGGGCCATTTAAATATACAGAATTCTGTATTTCTTCAGGTCTGGTAAATTTTCTTTTAGTATTCCAGATTTATTTTAAGAGACTCCTGTCCCAATACAACTGTACTTGTGAGGTTATATGTTCTTTTGTTCCCTGCTGCTATATCTAGCAATTTGGGGCAGGAGAGGGGACAGGCATATGTCATCACATGACATCCTGGTTTAGTCTCTTATTTTTTGTTTTTTTTGTGTGTGTTAGTTATTTTTTAGTATTTATTTTTTGGATAATGGTGGGAGTGAACATCTAACTTGTTTGAATAGTTCGTTTTCCTATATCATAGTTTAATAATAACTTCCTTAATTACATAAAGTATAACTTCTTCTGTATATTAAATAAAACACCGAAATACATAGGAACTTTTTTTAGAGCCAGTATATTCAAAGCCTTAATCTTCTTGAATCCAATCAGCACCATATTGTTTGAATTACTATAGCTGAATTCAACACCAAATGTTTAATAAAACAAGCTCTTATGCATTAGAATTATTTTTCAACTTCTCCTAAATATTTTATTCTGTATATTCTTTACGACCAACTTGTCAAAACAAACTCTCAAAATTTATACAAGCTTGATATCACTCAAATACAAATGTGTCAAAGATTTTAAACATTCACTTATGACAGCACAGCAGTGCTGTGAATTGATACAAAGGATATTTTTAAACAGACATTTTTTGGGAGCAGTTTTAGGTTTACAGAAGAATTGAGCAGAAGGTAGAGATTTACCATATACCACCTTACCTTCCCTCCAGTTTCCACTATTATTCACGTCTTATATTAGTGTGCTATATCTGTTAAGATTGAGCCAATATTGATACATTATTATCAGCTAAAATCTATATTTTATATTGGGGTTTATTCTTCACATTATTCTATTGGTTTTGACAAATGTATAATCACATTTATCCACAGAATAGTTTCACTGCTCCAAACTCCACTGTGCTCCAACTATTTACCCTTCCCTTTCCCTCCTAACCCTTGGCAACCACTTGATCTTTTTACTGTTTTCATGGTCTTGCCTTTTCCAGAATGTCATATAGTTGGAATCATACAGTATATGGACTTTTCACATTTGGCAGCTTTTCCTTAGCCATACGCACTTACTAAGACTCCTCCATGTCTTTTTGTGGCTTGATAGCTATTTTTTTTTTTAATGCTGAGTAATACTCCTTTGTATGGATGTACCACAGCTTATTCACCTATTGAAGGACATTTTAGTTGCTTTCAGGTTTTGGCAATATGAATAAAGCTGTTATAAACATCCATGTGCAGGTTTTTGTGTGGCCATATTTCAACTCATTTGGGTAAATGCTAAGGAGTACAACTGCTGGATCATATGGAAAGACAATGTTAGACTTGGAAGAATCTGTCAAAATTGTTTTCCCACGTAGCTGTACTGTTTTACACTTACCAGCAATGAATGAGAGTTTCTGCTGCCTCATATCCTTTCCAGCATTTGGTATTGTTGGTGTTTTGAATCTTAGACTTCCCAATAGATATGTAGTGACATCTCTTTGTTGTTTTAATTTGCTGCTCCCTAATGAGATATGATGTTGAGCATCTTTTCATACGTTTATTTGCTCTCTATGTATCTTCTTTGAGGAGTTTTCTGTTCAGATCTTTTGCCCATGTATATTGGATCATTTATTTTCTTATATAGTTTTAAGGTTTCTTTGTATATTCTAGATATCAGTCTTCTATCCCATAGGTGCTTTGAAAATGTTTTCTCCCAGTATGTGTCTCATCTATTCATACTCTTATTAAAGTATTTTACAAATTAAAAGTTCTTAGCTTTAACAAAGACCAATTTTTTTGTTTTCATGGGTTGTGCCTTTGGTATTACTGTGCCCAAGAAGTCATTGCCAAACCAAAGGTCACCTTAACTTTCTCCTATATTATCCTCTCGGAGATTTACAGTATTGTGTTTTACATTTAGGTCTATGATCATTTGAGTTAATTTTTGTGCAAAGTAAAAGGTCTGTTTCTAGATTAATCTTTTTAACCGTGTGGATATCTAGTTCTAGTACTATTCTTTTGCTATTGAATTGCCTTTGCTCCTCTGTCAAGGGTCAGTTGACTATATTTATGCAGAAAGAAAATATTTTAAGAATTGACTATAGAAATCTAACAAACAAATAGGAATATAATTGCCAGCCTATATACAAAAATAATTTATGTTGTAGAAGGCAATACAATCATAACACTGGGTTATTCTGGAAAGAAATTATTTGCATCTATATTTGATTAAAAATATCCATAATTTGGGCTTCCCTGGTGGCGCAGTGGTTGAGAATCTGCCTGCCAGTGCAGGGGACACAGGTTTGTGCCCCGGTCCGGGAGGATCCCGCATGGCACGGAGCCGCTGGGCCCGTGGGCTGTGGCCGCTGAGCCTGTGCGTCCGGAGCCTGTGCTCCACTACGGGAGAGGCCACAACAGTGAGAGGCCCACGTATCGCAAAATATATATATATATCCATAATTTAACATGCAACTACAAGAGTCTGGGTCAGAATCAAAATAGATAGTATGTCAAAAGCACATCCTATACAGGTCTGAGCTCAAATGTTACATCTTCAGGGAGGTCTTTCTCAACTATGCTACCCACCTTTAGTTTCCTCCCAAAGGACATTTTATCAGATGATAGATTTTTGTCCTTCTTTATATTCCTAGACCTTATAACTTCTGTGGACAAATAAGTGTAAAAGAAACAAATCTCCCATTTGTCCTGCCCCTTTACATTTTAGTTGGCCCTGTGATTTGCTACCAGAATTAATGTATGAATTCCAGGCATGGGAACAGGAAACCTGTTGTGAGCCGTTCCACTCACATTATAGCCTAACGCAAAATGTAAGAAGACCTTGTTTGAAGGTAGAGGAGGGATGTTGAGATCTGAGCAACCTAGATGACTGATTTGCCATATGGAAGGCTGACAGTATTGTCTAGACAGATGCCTGTGCCTACAGCAGCCATAGGGATAACAAATAAAATTTTGTGTCTATGAAATTTTGGTGTCATCTGTTAGCACAGTAAAACATTGCTGATCAATACAGCATGTACAAATTAATATTGTATATACATATTTTAGATAAATGGGTAAAGCAAAATGAAGAAAATATATTTAGTCCATTGAGAATAATCCTAAATGTAGCAAAATAATTTCATTACAAAACACAAGTGAATTTATTGAGTCATGTCAACCTTCCAGAGAATTATGGAAGATTTCAGTCTAACTGTATGCATTTCTTCATATGTCTATGTGACCCATTGTACTTAGTAGTCGCTAATTAACTAAAGTAAAAACCAAACTGAATCTAGTAATAAGAGGTTCTGCCTGAGTTACTCTAAAATTTCCAGGCATAAGAACCTACAACGCAGTTATGAGGGTAAGGAGCAAACATTATAGACATACCCAAGAACCAATAAGATCAATTGTCACTTTTTATTTATATGGTTAAACTTCTCAAGCTCAAATTTTAGTCTTTATTCTTATCTTTTGCCTGTTTAATGTTGGCGTCCACATATGTCTTTCTCTGCTTTGCTATGTACTTTAGGACACTGGAAATTTACAAACTACATTTTTTCCATGTATAGTTGGTTGGCTTTCTAATAGGTTCTGCCAATAGGAAGAATTGTTGCTAGATCAGAAGGCGGGAGGAAAAGAGGAGCTTTCTGATTCTGGTAGAGCAGTTACTGGCAGCTACTAGAATTACTTGGAGCAGTGGTAGCAGTGAGGTGCTATTGGACTTGAGCATTTGTTTGATGTTTCAATGATGATCACCTATCAGTGTCCCCAGAACTACTACTATATCCTCTTCTTGGGTGCGGTACCTGATGCATCCTGGTAGCCTCCTGCCCAGAGGCACTAGCAACTTAGGTTTCTTGATATTATCCCCTCTTCTTTTTTTATTCCTTCAGTCCCTGCCACCTTTGTTTTGACCATTCAGCTCTCTGCCACCTGTGTAACCACTCAGCCTGTTTGAACAACATAGATTGATTTCTGTTCTCCTGACGGGACTGTGGAAGACACAGTGAAAATATATTTGACATATTACAGGAAGGCAAAGATGAGGGAATTAGCAATTTGTCTAAAACTCTTTTTGCAATACAAATGAGTGAATGTCATATAATGCATAGCAAATCGTATATTTTATATATGATTATATACATCGTATATTTTATATGCACAGATTCCTTTAGTAATCTGAGATCTCCTGAACCAACATGAAAATGAAATAATCACACAAACATCTAGATAACCTGAGATAGCTGTCTAAAGTTTCACACCCTAAAATCCATGCACGTTACTCTCTTGGGTACATCTTGGCATTTTACTTTACACACTATTCTAACAAGCCATTTTATCTCTTTGTTCAGCCCAATGTAAACTACCTTGGAACAACAATTTTATATGGGGGTGTTAGAATTACTCTTAGAAGCACAGTGATGAAAACCAAGGTTATTAATTGTCAGATTAACAATACAGGAAAGAGAAATACTCAAAAAAGAGAAACATGAGAACTCTTAAAGTATAATCATACAGAATAAAATGTATAGAGACACATTTATTTACAGCTTTCAAAATGTCTCCAAATGTGTAAAAGTCTCCATCTTTCTGTGACATTTAGTCATTAATATATAATACTTTATTTCAGCTTTTAAATTTTAAAACACCAGGAGTAAACAGTTGTGTAGGAAAAATTATATAACAGATATTAATTGTTTTAATTAAGTAGGAAAAGTACAGAAAGGTCTCTGATACCTATATGAGATTCCCTATATATGTCATGTCCATGGTCAGTTTCAATTTATATTGATTACCCAGTATAATTTTTAATGGTGCTATCTTTTACACTTAAAATTGTTCTGGTTTATATCAGAAATTTCAGGGTTATCCTATCCATTGGTAATATCTTTGTCATAATATTATTGTAAATTATGCATTTTGTTTGCATCCAGTAGTTAACATAATTTCTGTCACATAGTAGTAGTGGCAGAGATTGTTTGTTGTCCTCAACATCTATACTCCTGTTTTTCCAGAATTATGCATGCTAATTCAGAATACACATGGCTTTTTAAAGAGGCAAGTGTGGCTCTGTGGATAAGTTCAGGTCAGATGGGATATGGACAGAAATGTCATCTGGAGGTTTCCAGAGACCTTCCTTAAGAGAGAGCTGGCAGATACATTTTGACTTTATTTTCATCCTTTCCTCCTCGTCACTCCTTGGGATGTGTGTGCTTCGTTTTGGAACATGAAGTTGGCAGGTGGCGAGGGACAGACCCTTTTGGAGCGTGGCAGAGTTCTGAACAGGAAAGTCCTTGGTTCCCTGGGGAGTTCATAGAGCAGAGCCAGTAACCAGTTCTGAACCACTTACCTCTGGAGTGTTTATACAATAGAGAAATAAACATATATCCTGTTTAAGACACCTTTATTTGTAGCCAAATATAGTCTTTACTGAGATAGTAGATATTTAATAAATGTCCAAAGGGTGAATCAAATATTGACTGAAGATCAAGCTACCATTCAATCAAACCTAGAGACCATGTTTTATTTAAAATGCTTTCAGCAGCAAGGTGCAGAAAATCCAACTCAAACTGCTTTGAACAATATTAATATATATTTAATTATGTAACAGAAAAGCTACAGTTAGCATAGGATTCAGGGTCTGATGATTTAATGGCACAGTGATATCACCATTTATTCATATATTTCCTATGGTTTTACTCGGTCATCCTTTGGCAGTCATGGTAGATTTAGAATGATTGCTGAAGCAATAGCAATTTTACTCAGCAGGAAAGGGATGACCATTGCCTAGATTTTAAAAGTGAAAAACTTTTCTGGGAAGTCAGTGGTAAACTCTCACTGGCTTGAATTGTACTCATTCCTCTCACCATCAGAATCCTATATGCTGATTGCCTTAACCTGGGGTTTTGAAGCAATAAGTGGCAAAGAGGATGAGCTACACGTTAGAGTCTTAGACTATTTACTAATTGTTAAAAAAAAAAAAAGAGTATTCAAAAAATGAAAGTAGATTTTTATTTTAAAATTAAAAAAAATAAATTTAGCTTTAAGGCTACATCTCTCTAAATATTCCTAGGGTTACAATTATCACACATACAGAGATTTCCAATTATTTGATCTGCAAAGTTATACCTGGCAGGTCTATCTTATTTTTGCCCTTTTATTTCTTACCTTTGAGTATTTGGCAGGTCTAATCATGTTGATTGATAGGTGGTAAAAAGAGACTGCTGTGAAAATTGCTTCTGAGCAATAAGTTGCTGATGAAAATGGTGCAATTTAAGATTTTTAAATAAAGATGGAATAACTTTACTATTAGGAGATGTATGGATTT
This sequence comes from Orcinus orca, assembly GCF_937001465.1. Lineage (NCBI taxonomy): Eukaryota > Metazoa > Chordata > Mammalia > Artiodactyla > Delphinidae > Orcinus > Orcinus orca. The sequence goes on from NC_064576.1 coordinate 23,055,061, forward strand.
CAGTGGAATTGGAATAAGACTTCCATTTGGACTGATATTTGCTAGTCGTTAAGCTAAATTGCAAATGCCAGTAGCATTTGCTGTCAAAAGAGAAAATGAAACTTAAAAATGCCTAGATAAGTTTTCTTTATAGTTTATTGTTATATTATAAATCAACCTGGGAAAATTATGTAAGTGGTTATCAATGGCTACAAGGTGAATTGTCCATTTCTCTTACTTTGATACATATCCTTTCAGTCTTCGGCTCAATTTTCTAGGTTAAATATAATGTGGTGAGAATAGATAATAAGAAGGCACATTTTTCAATCTCACACTTTCTGTTACTTTTGAAATTATTTATTATAGAAAAAATATAGTGAAAAATATCACTAAAATGCAAGAGGTTTGGAGCAAGAGGATAAAGAAGGTTCTGCTAGAATCACAGAGAGTTCACTGTCCTGGCAGAGAACACCCTCTGGAGTCCATAGGGAACATTCACCAAATACCATGAGGAGAGGAGCTTATCTCTGGATAACTAGTAGATAGCAGTGTACCTGGAACAGAATAGAAGCAATACACATACTGATTACATGAATGGATAAAATGTCATGAAATCTTGTCTTCTCTAAAGAAGGGAATCAGTAGGTAAAGGTCAAATGTGTTCATGAGACTAATCTGATCCAAGTCGTCTTTGGCATTAAGACTGAACCCGGTGATACCATAAATGAGGAAAAGAAACATAGGGGCTTTGTTTGTCATGCACAGAAATTCTTCGTTTACTCCATCAAAAAAACTTATGTATTTTGTGGACATATTGAATCTATGTTTTATAATTCTATTTGCATATAAATGAATAGGTTAGGAGGTATGTGCCTTCTCTACTAAAATGCCTATCAATAGAGAGACACTTCAAATAAGACAAATTCTCTCAGCTACAAAATCAGTACCCCGTTGTCAAAAAGTAACATTAGAATAAGACCACACATTGGTCTTTCCTGCTTAAAAGTATCTAATTTTTTTGTGATGTTGTTTTGTGTTCCAGTTTAAATCTGTAATCAGCTACAGCTCTTACATACATCAAACAAGCAGCATCATGCTCAAAACAACAGTGGAAATAAACTAAAACAGGCAAAAAAAAATAGTCGTGCAGAAAATCTGGAAAATTATAGCATGGTCAAGTGTTGCTTGAACTGGGAAAGCAAAAGGGAAAAAAGTCCCATTTGGGGGAAATTTACTACCTTCAATGATTTTTCTAGGATTTCAGAATTCTCTAAAACACAAATTATCTATTTTTGCTTTTGTAGTTCTAAATTATGAGAATCCCCTTTAATTCTGTAGGACTTCAGGGGGAAAACAAATATCTAACACATTTTTAGAAACAAAACCCAAAAAGGAGTGAACACAAAAGGAAGACCATTCAAAGGGACAAATAGGCCTGATTTAAAGGAAAATTCTCTGCCTTGCCCTGAACCACCCTAACACCTGCACAGGTTCTTACTGACATTTAAAGGCACTCAAAAGATGTTTGCTCCACTCACTTACTAACATAGTGGTTATTTGGAAACTACGTGGTTTTTTTTTTTTTTTTTTTTTACAAATGAATTGATTTGAGGAGAGTGACAATTATTCAATAACAAATATATTTAATCTTCATATCTGTGTGTAATGACTGCAAGCAGAGATGAGTAACAGTAAGTAGTGGTCCAGAGGAGTGACAGTAGGAGAAAAATGCTGTGTTATGATGGAAATCAAAATGCTTTACCACACAACACAACCCAACATTGATATTTCAAGATTTGCCAGTAAAACCATGGAATTCAGAATGTAGACCACACTAACAGAAAGATGCCAATAGACCTGGCAACTTTGGGTGCTATTTGAAATGGTAGAGGAATGGTGAGTCACTATAGCTTAAAAAATTACCCAGAAAGCAAAAAATGGTAGACTTTAATAGAGATGAATGTCAATAGAGCATAAAACTCCACTAAGAAATACCTCTTGGAATAACTCGATATTCCCAGGATCTATATGATCTGAAAGAGAACAGAAAACATAGCAAGGAATAACTAAGTAGATAAAAGTGATGATCAAGGTACTCATTTTGGTTTTATTTGGCTGTGTTTCATGTGTGATTGCTATAGGACTATGCATTTTGTGGGAGGCATTAAGAAATAATATATATATATAAAATAAACATAATATATGTATATGTTAGACTATGCATATATACATAATATAAATATATATGTATGTGTAAGTATGTCTATGTTCATATACATATATAAGGAATGAAGAATGATAAACATCATCAATAACAATCTGTTAACTTTGAGTCCCACATGAAGTTCATAAAACACTCAGGACTATATGAAGACACTAATCTTAGGCTAATTTTGTCATTCATCATCAAATTCAAATATGATTTTTGCATTATTTTGCTATGGCAAAAGTTCATGTATTTCAGATTTATTTTCTAAAAATTATATAATGATAAAATGATTTAACTTTTATATGCTAATTTATTTTCACTTGTAAACTATACATCTTGAATGAGATTTCAACAATTAAGTAATAATATAGGAGCCAGAATCTTCAAATTAATAGCAAATACTTTATGGGAAATATGGGTAAAGTACTAAAGCTTTGTAAAATTCAAATTATCCCTGTGCATACACATATTTTATTTGCTTTAAATTTACAAATATGATTGTATCATATCTTTATAAAAATACACAGACAAACAGTCACCAAATGGTCTTGCATGTATTTTATAATATGCAATGACTCTAATGCTGTAAGGTTTTACTGTTAACTAAATCTCAGGCTGAAAACATCATCTAGAGTCGGTCTCTTCACCTCTTTTTAAAACAACTGTTACCTCAAATTTAAGCTTTGTTTCAAGTGTAATTGTGAGTGAATAAATTAATCATGTGCTCTAACATAAAAAGAGGGAGAGGACAGTAGCTACCAAGGGAGAAGTGAATACAAATGAACTGATGGATTTAATACTTCAGTGCAATATTATGATTTTCACTCGAGCAGATGAGAAATAGCGGGGGTGTGCAATCTCAAAATCATCAGTAGAGTCAACTTTTTCCTGTTCCCAAACTAAAAAAAATCCATCAACAATCTGAAAACTAGGATACAATTCCACAGCCCCAAAGACTTGAATGTTGCAAACTCATCTGTGCTACTGTTCTATGTACTGCATAGCAAATGAAACCATTTAATTATTTAGCACCAATATAAATTTGTGTGTATGTGAACTTATATCTTGCAAACACCTGCTTCTACCGTGCATTATGTAGACATAGTCCCAAATGAGAGGGAAAATGTGGAAGTTTCTCTAGATTTTCCAATGTACTTCAGCCTGCTATTTTGATGTTGTTGCAACTGTGTCTAAAAATTAGAAAGAATATAAAATATACGTAATGATTTTTATACTTTTTCATTGCCTAAAGCAAATAGGTCACAGAATAATTTAGTGGCAGTTACATTTTATTATTTTGACAGTTCCCAGAGAGATAACCATGGGATGGAAACTCCTTTCATCTATGTTCAGTGTGTCAGGAATATTTTAGATTGGCTCAACATATAAAGGGATTTTGTAACTTGCTAGTGATGTCCGAGAACCATCTGGAATATTTAACACCTTGAATACTGGGTTTTGAGTATTACAGGTAATCTAGTCAGAGCCAATGTGTCATGTGTAGGCAGTCCCCTACCACTGCAGAGTGTTAACTCAGGAGGTGGTAAATTAATATTTTGATATTCTTGAGCATTTTATGAAATATGCACCCCGCAGCCTAGGCATCTGAGTCCAATTCCCACAGAAGGCAGTGGGGAAAATCACCACAACACACAGCTTCTTTATATATATGTAAATAACATATATGTATAATTCTCCAGGAAAAAAAAGAGATTGGACTTAGGCATGTAAATAAATTCATTTTCTACTGATGAGATAGAAGTTAATCACAAGGACCTTGAGGATTTGGACAACAGAGTCTGGTTTACTTGACTGTAGGCAAAATAACTTACCCTTCCAGGAGAAATGAGATGCTATCTCTCAAGTTCCTGGTAGGAAGTTCTTATTGCTGAATCTTCTCTTGAATTGAAATAGTTTGTGGGAGTTCTTTTCTTGATTTGTGATGTTGTGATATGTAAAGAGATGGACGGTGTGGTACCAAATAGGCCTTGGTATAAAACTCTTTTCCAGTAAGTATTTGATGAGTGAGCTTGGAATAGTGCCTCAAACCCCTAGAGGCCTCAGTTACTTCTCTGTGGCTTGCTCTGATATCGGTGGTTCCAGATTTAGAGAAGATAGTGAACACAGATTGTGTATCTAGCACAGTGTGCATATATTGCAGGTCATTAAATTTAACCATAGACAACCGTGGCTACAGAATAACCCAGATGTTTGCTACTGTATTCTGACCTTGAATCTGGTGATCCTTCTTTATTAATTAATAACAATAAATAATTAACATTAATGATTTGGTGATGTGGTCTTCTAAATTTAATATTTTCTCAACAGTATTGAACAAAGGACAACAATGACAAAATTCTGGTTCAAAAATACCTTGTATAGAAAAATTTAACATTTGTTGAGCATTGTGAGATAAACACTTTATATGTGTTATTTTAAAAGCAAGTATTGTTTTCTTTATTTTTCAGAGAGTCACTGAGGCTTTAGAATTTTAAATAACTTGCCCAGGTTTTATAGGGCTGGAATTTAGGCTTAGGTTTCTTTGACTTCAAAGTCCTATATACCATGCAACACTGCAGTCTGTAGTTGTACAGGTGCAGGATAATAAGTTAGAATGCCCCATATATCCCTTTAAATCTTATTTGTGTGATTCAGATCAAAAGAGAGTCACACATGTAGAAAACAATCTTATGGTTACCAGCGGTGAAATGGAGGGGTGGGAATAAATTGGGAGATTGGGATTGACATATACACACTACTATATATAAAATAGATAATAAGGACCTACTTTTATAGCATGGGGAACTCTACTCAACACTATGTAATGACCTGTATGGGAAAAGAATCTAAAAAAGAGTGGATACGTATATGTATAACTGATTCACCGTGCTGTACAGCAGAAAGTAATACATTGTAAATCAAATATACTCCAATTTTTAAAAAAAAGAGGTTTCTAAATGCATTGGAAACAATTCCAACATGTATGGTATTAATTGACTTCATCAAGAAAGCCATTTTCAATTCTATCAAAATTATGATTTGTGTCAAACATTCACAAGTAGAAAAAAAAACCCAGCAAATTGAAAACACCTGTCCATCAAGACTAATCCTATTTTTACAAAGGGTAGAAAGAGACAATATCTTATGTGAGCTGAGAGGAGAGAAAAGAGTAGAAGCAAAGGGAAAAAACGAAGGTGTTCCTCCAAGATCAGGTATAACGTTTGAAGGTGCATTTGCAGATAATTTTATAATATTTAATATAAAAAGGGAAGTACATGTACAGTTCTTCCTTGCATATTAGGTGGTCATTAGGTTACATGCATCACATTATTGTCATAGCTTCTAGATTCCTAAGAGCTAGTTCTCCCACATTTGTCTCTACATACCCCTCTTTCCCCAGGGCTGTCTAATAATCTTCCTCCTCAAGCTTTGATATTTCTTGTTTTTATTCCTAACTCACAAAACCTCTCAACTTCTTTCTATTCTCTTAACACTACTTTCCCTCCACTCCCACCCCTGCTTTTCTTCTATCTGTTCTGAGAATGAGCCTTGTACTCCATGCTTTTGAACATGCTCTTTTTGAATAAAAATTCTACTCTATAACAACCCCATTTGCTTATCTAACAAAATCACTTTTAGGTCTCAGCTGCAATGCATCTTGCCCTGGGAAGACTTACTGCTTCTTCTCATATAGGCTAGATCTACAGTCCTTTTATTTCCACATTCATATCACCTATTGCATGCAAAATTATTTGTTTACTGTCTTTCCCAAGCAGGGCAATAATTTTGTTATTCACCACTAACTTCGTAGGACCTAGCCTGATGTCTGGTATGTAATAGATACCCAGTTCAATTGAATTTATTTTTCTGTCATGACAACAATATACATTGATGTGGGCACTGAAGCCAAATATAAAAAATCGAACTTAGTATATGCAAGGTAACAGGCGAAGAGAAGGATGAATAATGTATGATGTATGCTGTCAATTTACTTTATAACCTGGCTCACATATTTCTATTTCTTTAGAGCTGAAACAAATTGGATTTATTTTTGATGGGGGCGGCGTGGTGGTAATTGAGGAAGCAGTCTATATCATTTGCTCTCGTGTACAGACCTCAATGTATTTAATGAGGAAGCTCAAAGGGCTTTGAATAACCTTTTTTATTGTTGAAGGGAAGTTCAGATGCAAATAGTTCACAGAAAAGTTGTAAGGTTGTTCACATACTGATTTTAAGATAAGTATTTGTTATGACAAATGGCATGATAATGGGTCTCTGCTAAAAACAAAACAAAATGATCCCTCTTTATTACAGGCTCTCTATTAACCCGGTACATATAATTAACACAGAAGTTTCTGTTAAATCCTCTCTGGATTTGCTTGATTATATTCTGCATTTTAGCAATCTGCAATCTATTCAGAATCTTTTTAGACATCTTGGATTTGATTGTTTTAATTATAACTCTGAGCTTTGTGCAAAAGCTCAGTTGCCTTTTCTGTAATGGAGGTGGGGTAAGGGAATCCAAGGGCACACACACATACATACACAGGATAAATTTCATGAGTGGTTACGCCCGTCAAACAAAGATTGCTTTCTCCTTCCATCTTTTTCTTAAAATACATAGGTTAGAACACAGGGTCCAAAGCTAAAAGTTCTGGTTCTGCTTATTCTTAGCCAGGGTATTTTAAGCAAGTAATCTTACCTTAAGACTCAGTATCCTTCCTAGTGCATAAAAAGTGTATATGAAATTTCTGTATCGGTTTCTTGGTGAACTTGGGGATAAAATTAGTGATTGCAGAAAAGCTTAAGTAATATGAAAAACATTACATAAATTTAAAATAATTTAACTTATTTGTTTCTCTTTTTTTTCTACATTCGCCTACTCATAGCCGTGTTGTAGACTGTGATAAATTGGGGAGAATCCTGTAAGGACCTGTTCCTAGTTACTTATATTTAGACAATTTTCCTAGGCAAATTTTTACAGGGAACTTAACAATTCCCTAGTCAATTGCTCACTGTTATTTACTGCTGCGGTAAATTTAAATCCAATATACACATCAACTACATTGAGTCACTTCTTTACATTCTAGTCTATACCTGTAGTTCTCAAACTTTGCCACAGATCAAACTCAGCTCCAGAGCTTGCTGTCACACAGATTACTGGGTCCCACCTCCAGAGTTTCTGATGGAATAAGTACCCCTCCCCCTTTTTCTGTATTTCTTACAAGTTACTAGGTGATGTCTGTGTTGCTATTCCAGTGGCCACACATTGAAAACCACTATTCTAGCAGGGCTTCTTGGATTTTAACATTCATAGCAACCTCCTGGCTTTATCCTTTGACAACTGTTTCATTGCTCCAAGGTATGCCTTGGTATCCTTATTTTAAAAAGAGTTGAGATTCACTGTTTTAGAATTAGTGTTTACCAAATCCCCTTGCCAAAACCAAAGTCGACTGAATCAGATTTGAAAGGCAAGAGGACAGGGATTACACATTTTCACCTGTGGCCTCTGTGCTCTGTCATCCAACCAAATATCCAACTCAGACACTTTCATCGTTCAACCGAAAAAAAACTATTTGCATAACTAACAAGTGCTGCTTATCAAGACCATCCCAATATTTCTGTGAGCTGTTACAAACAGAAGTCTTGGAGTACAGAGATCAAAGAGGTATAGATTTTTCTCCTTCCCTGTATTCAAGCATGAGAGTTTGCTTATTAAAAATGTCTCCCACATGGTGATTGTTTTGTTGCAGAAACAGCAGGTCGTATACCAAGACTCCAGACCAATGCTATCCACCTGGCAATTGCATGACTACTTATGTCAAAGAAGAGTTGGGAAACACAATTAGGACTGATCTCAAGTCTATTAGAGAGTCAAGAGAAACCCAGTTCAAGGGCACTGTTAGCTAACTAAGCACAAGAAGTAACTCTCTCAGGCTCCATTTCTTTGTGATAGAGATAAAATTCAGGAGTTTGTTACCTACCAGAAAAAGAATAATTACAAGTGGTTTGGAGGCATCTGCGTTAAGTAACACAAGATCCTTTAATCCCCACTTTTTTCCAGCTTGAGACTTTGAAATGTCTTTACCTTTCCTACACATACTTACCCTAAAAACAAAGCTTTAATTATAGGCCTTCATTATGGAACTATGAGTACATTATTTCTGACACTGGCTATTACAGACCATCAGCATTTGAGAGCTAGTTGATATTTCATGAATGCTTCTTAATTTAAAAAAGTACATATTATGCATTTAAATGTTCATTTAATAAAAGACATTATTTCAGGGTACACAGCAGTAAAAAGTATGCTGAAAGAAGAATTACAATTTCTAAGATAATTTTAGCTTATGATACTGTTTTAAAGTATCATAAAATACTTTAAAAATAGATGATAATCACCATAATAGTATATTTTGTTTCATTTTATTCTTTTAATTGAAGTACAGTTGATTTACAATGTTAATTTCTGCTGTATAGCAGAGACTCGGTTATATATACACATACATATACACATATATATACATATCTATAGTTTTCTATATTCTTTTCCATTATGGTTTATCTCAGGATATTGAATATAGTTCTCTGTGCTATACAGTAGGAACTTGCTGTCCATCCATTCCGTGTTATACTTTGCATCTACTAACACCAAACTCCCACTCCCTCCCTCTCCCAGCCCTGCTCCCCCTTGACAACCACAAGCTTATTCTCTATGTCTATGACTCTATTTCTGTAAGTTCATTTGTGTCATATTTTAGATTCCACATATAAATGATATCATGGTATTTTTCTCTTTCTGATTTACGTCACTTAGTATGATAAGCTCTAATTGCATCCACATTGCTGCAAATGGCATTATTTTGTTCTTTTATATGGCTGAGTAATATTCCATTGTATATATATATATACCACATCTTCTTTATCCATTCCTCTGTCGATGGAGATTTAGGTTGCTTCCATGTCCTGGCTATTGTGAACAGTGCTGCTATGAACATTGGGGTGCATGTATCTTTTTGAATTAGAGTTTTGTCCAGATATGTGCCCAGGAGCGGGATTGCTGGATCATATGGTAACTCTATTTTTAGTTTTCTGAGGAACTGCCATACTGTTTTGCATAGTGGCTGTACCAACTTACATTCCCACTGGCAGTGTAAGAGGGTTCCATTTTCTCCACACCCTTTCCAGCATGTTGTTTGTAGACTTCGTAATGATGGCCATTCTGATTGGTGTGAGGTGATACCTTATTGTAGTTTTTATTTGCGTTTCTCTAATAACTAGTGATGTTGAGCATCTTTTCATGTGCCTCTTGGTCATGTATATGTCTGCTTTGGAGAAATGTCTACTTAGGTCTTCTGTCCATTTTTTGAATGGGTTGTTTTTTTGTTGTTATTGAGTTGCATGAGCTGTTTGTGTATTTTGGAAATTATGCCCTTGCTGGTCACATCACTTGCAAATACTTTCTCCCATTCTGTGGGTTGTCTTTTCATTTTGTTTATGGTTTCCTTTGCTATGCTAAGTTTGATTAGATCCCATTTGTTTATTTTGTTTTTATTTCTATTGCTTTGGGACACTGACCTAAGAAAACATTGGTACAATTTATGTCAGAGAATGTTTTGCCTATGATCTCTTCTAGGAGTTTTATGGTGTCATGTCTTATGTTTAAGTCTTTAAGCCATTTTGAGTTTATTTTTGTACATGGCGTAAGGGTGTGTTCTAACTTCATTGACTTACATGTGGCTGTCCAACTTTCCCAGCACCACTTGCTGAAGAGCATAATAGTATATTTTAGATGCATATCATATATTCGTTAGTCATATAAATTCCTCTATTATAAATACAACAGTAAAAAATAATTGTATATTTTTCCTGTTAGATTTTTTTGCACAGAATAAAGTCCAGTTTTAGAATCACTGGGTAAATGGAAATGAGCATTTTTATGATATAGCTTTAGGTTATAACTCATGTTAATTTTGGAAAATTTAAAGATATAAAAAAGCATAAGGTAGAAAAAAATCAGCCATCTTAATGCGGTAACTTAATGATTCACTGTATTTATTTTTTATTTTATTGTGTAATGTTAAGTATCCCTTTATTTTACTTAAAATTTTAAACAAAAATTCTTAATTCTTCATAAATATCACTTTAATAATAGTAATTGGAGGTGGCATTTATATGTTTTTATTATGCCTAATATCCCATGTGGTAAAGTCCATTGTTTTTAATTTTGATCAAGTGGTTTTCACAACATAAGAAGACAATGTGTTTTTATATCTTTTACAAAGAAGTTCAAAAATTCATTATACCTCACTTTGGGTAAGATTTTTTAAAAAGCTAGAGCACTCTGCTTCTAATAATTTTATTAAATATTTTAAAATTAAGTTTAACGTCCATAAGTGTATAGCATTGACTTTTCACACCTGTTCAAGAAATAGAACATCACCAGCTCTCCAGAAGCACCTTCATGTCGAGTTCTAGGCATCAGCCATTAACATAACTTCCAGTACCATAGATTAGTTTCACTTGTTTTTGAGCTTGATCTAAATGGAATCATGACATATTTTCATATAACACATCATTCATGTGAAACTCATACATCTTTTTACAGAAAGCAGTAGTTGGTTCATTTCCATTGCTGTTTGCTACACCTGTAAATATCTATACCAAAATTGGTTTTGAATATTTTCTGCCAATAACTAATGGCCCGTAAGAAGTACATGTATAAAAATATGTGACTAAATTGTCAAACAACTAGAAACAGTAAAGTTTTAACTACCTGAAATGAATACTGAATGAAAAACTAACTGTATGAATATTTATTACGCTCATATTTTCTACACAAACCATTAATTTTTCAATAAGCACCCAAAAACTTTAGAATCTTTTATATTACTAAAATTATATATTTTAAAAAACAAATTGAAAGAAGTATCAGTTTTACCTTTAATGTCATGAGCCCCCACTTTCCAACCTCAATAACGATGGTGGAAAATGTTAAATGATCTCATCAAGATCTGTCATTTCAAATACTTGTCTAGTTAGGGGGAAAAAATCACTTACTATTAGGAATTGTCTTAAATAGTAAATGATTCTGAATGTAATAAAATAAGCGTTTATAAAGTTAATCAAACATAGGTAGCTGATGACAATTAACTGAGTTAGTGGACAAGTTAACAATTTATAAAGTACAATATTAATGTTTTTATTTGCTTTAATTATGGTAAAGCCGAGATGTAATGACAGTTATGCAAATACATAAAGATCAATCAATAGCTGCTTCCTCAATAGCTCTGGTTAGGAAGGTGCCTATAGTGGTGACTGTTGTCTATCCAGCTTCCATGCCACCTCTCTTCCTCTTGTGAAAAATATTCTGATCGCCCATAGAGTCACGCATCTCAAGGGAAGCAATGAAATTACTCAAATATTACAAATAATAAATACACTGTGCACATGATTATAATAAAATGTGTGTGTGTGATTTCAAAGATAGGTATTCTTAAAGTATAAAAGTCAGTATTCCTGACATCATGTTATCTAGAGAATTCATATCATGCTCTGAGATTCCATTAGCAACTGAACCAGCTCTAAACGATGTGGAATTTTCTTGAGGCCAGCCTGTAAAGGGTGTGAGTATGTGAGGAGCATCATGTTCAGTGTTTGTTTGAAGATCAAGGCCACACTGTGTTAAATGAGAATTTCTAAGATAAAGTAAGATGGAAAAGAAATGACCAAATACAGAAAGGAAACAAAAATAGTGCTAGTAACAAACTAAAAATAACCTTCTCATTTTAGATAAATTCGTGGTTTGACAATAATAGACAATTCTGTTCAACTGAACAGAAGGTACAAAAATAAAAAGAATATTTTAATTGAAACTATAAAATGATAGTATGTCTAGGTATATTTAAAATATGTCCATCTTGCTTCAAAATGGAAATTAAAAAGTATAAATACCTAACAAAAAATATATATAACTGAATTTGAAATTCCACTACTGTTTAAATATTAAAATGTATGCCTATACATATACTGTAGTTTTACAAAATTATGTTAAGTGAATGACTGAATTATACAAATATAATTTGACTACAGTGTACTGAAATTTGATAAGGAATCCCAGGACTTATTTCACATTAATTTAAGGAGAAGTGCCCTTTGCAGTCCATGATTAAAGGCATTGATGTCATGGTCCATCTCGGTACCGATGACTGCTTCACCATCAATGACAACCCTTTCACATGTAGTTCCTTCCTAGTGACTAAGATAACTAAAGGATGAGAAACAAGGGGTTGGAATTAGAAAAGGAAATAAACTGGGAAATGCTTTTCCACTCCATATTTCAGTTGCTTTCTTTGGACAAAGGTTTCATCTTGTAGATACAGGCTTGAAGATATTGGAGACAAATAAAAATAACAAAACAATAAAAAGTGTTAGAATATTTCTTGACTACATTTGATGTAGTACCTTTGGGCTTATCATTTACACTTGCTATAAATATGAACATTGCTGTTCTAATTTTCAAGGTTTCCTTCAATAAAGAAGCAAATCTTGACAAGTTGCTTTGAGTTAAATTGGGAGAGAAATAGTCTGTAATAATATGCTCTCTAGGTTTAGCCTGGCTCTGTGAAGTTCAATAAAATTCTAATCCTCCTCTCTTTTTCTCCTTCTCTCTTTTTATGCCTCTCTTTCTTGTGGTAGTGTAAAAAGACTGATTCTTTTGACTAAAAAGTAGTCAGTCAATTTAGACATAGACTGAATATCATTAACATCTAAAATACATGCTCTGGTCTCCATTTTATCCATAAATGTATAACCCTAGCACAACCCTAGAGTAAATCAGTGTCTCAATTATTATATCAAATCACAGCAATAGACTAGCTGTGAAAGAAATGGCAATTACCATTTCATTTCCAGAGATGCTTTTTCAATGTTTTTTTGTATGTACAACTTAAAAACATATATTTTCTTAAATATTTATGAGATGGCTTAGTTTGGGGTTGTTTAAATTCTGGCCATAAAAATTTTGTTTTTGTTCTTGTAATGCAAAATCTGATACATGTACCTTTATCTTAGTATCAAAATCTTGTTAGCATTCTTTAATCTGGAATGGCTTCTGTATAACCAACATATTAAAAATAATGTGAGTTTTTCTAATGGTAGGGTACACAGAAAAAGAAAAATTTCTTCGTATGCAGAGAGTGTATCTTAATGGTTGTTTAAAGAAACCACACCATGACAGAACATACTGTTAATGTCCTAAGAAAAATAATGAAAGAGTATGTTAAAAACAAGCATTAAACTTGTTAATCACTAAAAACACTTTATACAGATTACAAGGAAGATGTATGTGAGGCTTTTAAACCCTAGGAAACATTTTATTTATAAAACATTAAGCACTATATTTCACCATATTGAAGTGATATTAAGAGAGGATACATATTGATATATAGAATCTACATGTATTAGAAGTCTGCTTCCAATACAGGAGTATGTTTGCAATATAATACATTTCCTTTTGGAAAAGATGCCATTTTACCTTTAAATTTGATGAATACATTCTACATAAACTATCATCATTCTCATTAATGGATGGCTTATTAAGCAGTAGTATTGTTCCTTTCACAAGAAATTATGGTAACATGGCCTATAACACTACCTCAACTGAAGTAAATAGCTTTAATGTCACCCTGTTGTGTAAATATATTCCACTCATGGTGCTGCTTTGTGTCACTACGCTAGAAGAGGAAGTTCTTATGCATTCAAACAACTTTGTAGGTAATAGAGGACTTGAACATAATAGTTTAACAACTGGTTACTTTAAATATGTGTCAGTAAGTGATTACAAAATAGCTCTGCAGATATTTTGTTTGAAAACCAAATTTTACAAAGTATGCTTTACAAATATTTGCCCCATTTAGATGGAGAGAAGGATTTTTTGTAGTTTATATGTTTATTTTTTCATGTGTATGTGTTATAATCAGTTGTATGGTATGGTGGAATTTATTGAAACAGAAGTTTTAATCTCATTACATGTTAACTTATTAACGTGCAATGACATTAAATGTTGTCTTGTTAAATTTTGTGACTTTGGGAAAGTTTCACTGCTTTACTGTTCAGGCTTTTTTTTATGATGATGAGTTGTAAGTATGATAAGAAGATTACTTCACATCGTAAATAAGCAGAACTTAAAAAAATTTTTTATTGAAGTAGAGTTGATTTACAATGTTGTGTTAGTTTCTGGTATACAACAAGGTGATTCAGCTTTATATCTATCTATCTATATATACACACACACACACACACACACATATATACTGTGCTATACAATAGGACCTTGTTACTTATCTATTTTATATATAGTGGTTTATAGCTGCTAATCGAAAACTCCTAATTTAACCCTCCTCCCTTTCCCTTTTGGCAACCATAAGTTTGTTTTCTGTACCTGTGAGCCTGTTTCTGTTTTGTAAATAAGTTCATTTGTAGCATTTTTTTAGATTCCACATATAAGTGATATCATGTAATATTTGTCTTTCTCTGTGTTCACTTAATATGATAATCTCTAGGTCCATCCATGTTGCTTCAAATGGCATTACTTCATTCTTTTTAATGGCTGAATACTATTCCATTGTATATATGTACTATATCTTCTTTATCCATTCCTCTGTTGATGGACATTTAGATTGCTTCTATGTCTTGGCTATTGCAAATAGTACTGCTATGAACATTGGGGTACGTACGTGTATCTTTTTGAATTGGAGTTTTTTTCAGATATATGCCCAGAAGTGGGATTGCTAGATCGTATGGTAACTCTATTTTTATTTTTTTAAGGAACCTCCATACTGTTTTCCATAGTGGCTGCACAAATTTACATTCCCACCAATGGTGTGGGAGGGCTCCCTTTTCTCCACACCCTCTCCAGCATTTACTATTTGTAGGTTTTTAAATGATGGCCATTCTGACTGGTGTGAAGTGGTACCTCATTGTAGTTTGCATTTCTCTACTGATTAGTGATGTTGAGCATCTTTTCACGTGCTTCTTGGCCATCAGTATGTCTGCTTTGGAGAGATGTCTACTTAGGTCTTCTGCCCATTTTTTGATTGGGTTGTTTTTTTGTTGTTATTGAGTTGTATGAGCTGTTTGTATATTTTGGAAGTTATGCCCTTGGTCACTTGTTTGTAAAGATTTTCTTCCATTCTGTAAGTAGTCTTTTCAGTTTGTTTTGGTTTCCTTTGCTGTGTGAAAGCTTGTAAGTTTGATTAGGTCCCATTTGTTTATTTTTGCTTTCATTTCTATTGCCTTGGGAGACTGACCTAAGAAAACGTTGGTACAATTTATGTCAGAGAATGTTTTGCCTCTGTTCTCTTCTAGGAGTCTTAGTGTCATGTCTTAGATTTAAGTCTTTAAGCCATTTTGAGTTTACTTTTGTGTATGGTGTGAGGCTTTTTAAAACATGCTCAGTAAATGGTACCTAAAACCATTTCCATATTTTCAAGGTAAAAAGTCTTATTCTTTCTGCTACTCTACTTTAATGTTTCTCCTTTTAGTTATTTCAGTATGAGTTTTAAAATGTTAACTGTGTCATACTGAATCCCATTTCCACTGTAAGTTAAAGAGATAGTTTAGCAAATAAAAATAACTGCAAATCAAAACATGAAACATTTGTTTTCATATGCAATTCAACTTGTGTACTATGCAGGTACAGAAAATAAGATGCTTTGTTTGAATTTAGCTTTTCTACTGAGAATTATATAAAGCAGGGATTTGTGTAAATATATATTTTGGGCCGGAGTTCTACACTGCCAAAATTGTGGTGTGCTTTCAGATGCTTGATGCTTTGAATGTGTTTGAGGAAAAAAATTAAGTGTAATGCTTATTGAAAAGCAATTGTGTTTATGGCTTACTCAAAACTTAACTACAGCACATCTAAGTTTCTATAATATTAGCATATAAAGTTAATGGTTTTATTTGGAAAAAATCAATTTTAATGTGCCATTTTTATTAAAACAAAGCTTCTCAGACTACACATCTCTAAAAGAGGCATAGAGAAGACAGCAAGCTAGATTCTTTTTATCATAGAACTTTCTCCTTCAGAATCAGCATTAAGACATAGAAGCATATATCCATACTAGAAAGTAAAATTTGAATAAATAATAGAAATACTAACATTGACCTGGGTTCACTTTGCTTTTCTATTTTTTACTATCTGGCTAATTTATACACCCATCTTGTGAAGACAAATTCTTCAGGACTTCTAGGCTAAGAGTTTAGGGACTCCTGGATTTCAAATAATTTCAAATATCATGCTCTCTATAAAAATATTTTTGAAAACTTTAGGACTTCTTGCCTTTCCCATTTTCTGAAATATAGTTGACCCTTGAACAACATGGGTATAAACTGAGCTGGTTCATCATATTATAATAATCGGTCTTTCAAAATATCCAGTTATTCTGCTTTTACTAAAGTTGTGCAATCTCCACCACTATTTATTTCTAGAAAAATTTCATCACCCCAAAAGAAACCTATACTCATTGGCAGCCCCTCCCTACTGTGCCCCCAACCCCATGCCTTTCTGGCAACCATTTATCTACTTTGTCTTTATGGAGTTGCCTATTCTGGACATTCTATATATATGGAATTATATAATTGGACTTTTATTGGGCTTCTTAGTTTCATGTTTTCAAGGTTCATCCTAGACCCATTTTATACGGTAATATTTTGCAATGCAGTTCTTACTGGTTCGAGTAATCTTTTGAACCATTTCACCTTTTGGAAAGTTTGGTTTATTGCAACCTTGCCATTTTTGTTTTCCCCAAAGGTAGAAGACAGACATATGTAAGCCATGTCTCTTCAAAATGAAGTGAGTTCAAGTTCTCATCCTTCACTTCCTTCCTCCCCTGATACACTGGTTTTGTGTGATCTGTGAAATACAGGTGATGTCTGGCCCTTGTCTGTCACAGTTGCATGCCAGCAGCCATTACAGGCTGCGTAAAAACTACCTAAAGTGATTTCATCATGAGCTGGAAGGTTGGCAGGGCAGGTAAAACCTTCTTCTGTCAGGTAATTCATTGTTCTCACCTTAGAACACAATTGTAAAAGGCCCAAGAGCAATGGAAAATGATCTTAATGTAGATCTAACACTTTGAGCAGAAGAAAAATGATGAGCTACATTTACCTCCTTCAGAATTTTAGAATTTTGATAGATAAATCAATCTCCAAATTTTATATAAATAGTGGAATGCATCAAAGATAAATCAAAGAGCCAGATAAGAGCACAAAGATAAATCAAAGAGCCAGATAAGAGCAGAGTAGGAACTTGAAAATCTCTTCAAGTAGGTACTTGAAGAAGTTACAAGTATCATATTTTAGCATGCACAGGCCGTTTTTAAATCATGCAAACCAATAATGATGACAGGCAAGAATAGATACCCAGAAAAGAACACATACTGAAATATAATTTGTACAGTTGTGACCTAGTTCATATCCACCTTTTAAAAATGTGTTGCTAATGGCTGAGAAGATAAAACGATGAAGACTGTGAAATGTAAAATCTTGAAAGTTCAAGTTATTGTTAATAGTGTAGGAATTGAGCTATTCACTTTGATCCTTTATCAGGATTAAATAGAAAGGCAACAGAGAAAGATGTTACTTTGACAACTGATTAATTTGAATGTGCGGGCACTGATTCTAAATTTAATTTGTCATGTGAAAGTGATATTATACTTGCTGAATAATTAATTAGCTGAGATTCAAAAATAGGAGGAAATGCTGGGCAGTCAACAGACATCCCACCTGTTAGAAAAAGAATCTTGAAGTTACAGATCAAAACTGACTTACATGCACATAAAAATATTCTACAAGTCAGACATTTCTACATTAGAACCCTGACTTTCCATGTCCTAACTAGGTAACTTTTTATATTAACTAATGATACTTGCTGGGTCTCAAATTCTGCATCTATAAAAAGAAACAGTTAATAGCATTTATTAGAAAATATTGTAAATAATGAGTTAAGGGCCTGGTCCATCACTGGGCATATGATTGGCTCTTAGCAAATAGTAACTATTATTATAATACCATAATTTTGTGAATTTTTCCCACCTGATGTTTTTGTAGTCCAATTAATTTAGCCTATTAATTTTTTTTATACTCTAGCTTTTAAAGCTAAGCCTAGTAAAATGGGGAACAGATTACCTAAAATCAGAAAACTGCATATGCACTGAATTCTTACTCTATATCAATAGAAACTTTTAGAGTATGTTTCAAAAGTTCATGTCTTCCATAGAAAACAAACTTACGATTACCAAAGGGGAGAGGGAGTGGGGAGGAAGGGTATGGGATTAACAGATACACACTGCTATGTATAGAACAGATAAGCAACAAGAATTTACTGTATAACACAAGGAACAATATTCAATACCTCATAATTAACTATATAGAAAATAACCTGAAAAAATTATATATATGTATATATATGTAGGTTTGTGTATAATAAAACTGAATCACTGCTGTATATCTGAAACTAGCACAATACTGTAAATCAACTATACAATGATGAAAGCTTAAAAAAATGTTTGCAGAAGGCTTTTAAGTTAATTAAGGATAATAGCAATTTTTAGGAAACTAGGATTCACCATTTTTGTTACTCCTTTCCAATTATTCTCATTAATAATTTTCAAGGCCAACATAGGCATGTAAACTCACGTTTTACTCATTGCTTTCAAGTTCATATCTTTATGACATAAAGCCTGTAGGCATATAGAGAAAGAGGCCAATAACCTACACAAAGTCATAAAAATTAATAGAGCCATAAAAACCAGTATTATGCATGCATGCACTTCATATGACTGAAATGACTATTATGTTAGGAATTGGTAAATAGCTCAATGAAGCCATAAACTTATCATCCTTGAGTTTATAAATTAGTTTTGACAGAGCAGCTCCTACATCTTTTTTTTAATTTTGCAAGGGTTTGTCCATTTGGTATCTTCACGGTATCCATGTCAGATACCATATTGAAGCAGAGAAAATTTAGCTTATATTGTTACTTGATTAAATTTTAGTATGGGGAGATTGAAGACATTAAGTACAGTCGACATTGGGGATTTTCTGTGAATTGCTCTTATTCTCATATATCATTGTCCAGACATAAGAAGCGCTATTCTACTTGTCTGCAAATATAGAATGAATAATTTCCTAATTTTGAAATATTTATACATATAACACATATTATACATAACTCCATTATTTTCTGTTAGGGAAAAATAAATATTAGGGTGAGAACATTTCTGATCATAACAAAGTGAATCGTGTCATCTAATATTACCCCTGAGAATTAATAACTTTTATCATGGGGAAATATCACAATCATATTTAAAAGATTTAACAGTGAGGGTGGTATTTTGTGCATTGTTACATGTAAAGCTCCTTCCTTCATTAATTACAATCATTCTGATTGTGCTTAGACCTCTAATATGTTAAAACTTATACAGGTTTTGATTTTCTAAAGAAAACTCATGTAAAATCAAATACTTTAGTGATTGTTGGTAGAAAATCACATATTTTAGTACAATTCTTAAATTTTCATTGCCGTAAATTAGTATTTTGAGTTGTAATATGCTCTCAACCACTAAGACTGAATCTCATAGTCACCTCTCTTTCCTTTAACCCTCATCTTAAAGAATGCACTGAATTATTTTGTAACATTTCCTTATTCCCACCCTACCCCATAGCCCGTTCAAAGCCCTTGCCTAGCAGTGGTCTAACTGTTCACTCAAAATCCAACCTTTTACTTTATATATTCTTCATACTGTTTAGTTGTTATCCTAATACACAGTTTAAACCATTGTTCTTTTCCATAATTGTTTAGTGAGCATTAAAAACCAAGTTCCTTAAATTTATATACAGGACCTTCTAGAATATGTCAGTGTATCTTTCCCTCTTTCTTATTTTTATCCCCAGAAATGTCTTATACTTCAGCCAGAGACCAATTTGCCATTCTCTGAAGAGATGTGCATATGGTACTTTCCAAAACTGTGCCTTTTCTAAAACTCTTCCCTTCTTTTCCCTCCTTCACTACCTATTAAAAACCTGTTATCTTCTAAGTTTGAATTCAAATCTTTTTATCATTGCTTCTAGTTCCTTACCGGAATGGCTTCTAGTTCCTTACCGGAATGAATACTTCCATTGCCTATAATCAATTTGAATTATTTGTACATGTAGTACAGTGATGTTAGTCTGCTTTCTATTAAATTAGGAACTAGCTTCTGTATCTGACTGAAGGCACCTTGACTACAAGGATTATGTCTTGTCTTCTTTCTCCTTCCATGTTTCCAGTCAGAATGGAAACATTCAGAAACATTATCCATACATAATTTGAATGTCAAGCAAATTCAGTATATGTGTTGTAATTACTTTTTATTGTTATTTTATACAATAGAAATTTAATGACAGCTCTCTAATACATTAGAGTCTTTGTATTAGAAAGAATGGATTTCTAAAATTTGACATATGAGGAAAATATCTGCTGATTGTCAGAATCCTAACACCGGTTACATTTTAAATCTTGACCAGGAACATTATAAATTAGGACCATGAAGAATTGAAAGTATTTAAATTCTCTTTAGTAAAGAATTTTTTCTTTAAACTCTTATCTAAATTTTAGAAGACATAAAAATGTTCATATGTGTCTTCAAAAACAGCACTAAAACATATGTCATTATTTCTATAGTAGTTTCTATATTAAAATATATATGCTTATGATATATATTTATAAAATAAAAATGCCACTTCGTAATATTCTCTATGAATTGGTCAACTTGATTGCAATGACAAAGCAGTTGAATCTATTTATACCATCAGTAAAGAATATTTTGTCACATGTGTATGGTAAAAAGAATTCAAAGTATTGCACAGGTTTAAAAAGATATCAGAAGTATCCAATAAAACTCCAATATCTACTACTTTCATCTTTATATTGATTTACAGGAAGATATAAAACTGGACTAAGTATATATTATAAACTTTTTCATATAATTAATCACTGAACTTCATAAACATACTATATTTCTCTTATTAGAATATATTAAAAGGTGAGTGGTAAAATTGTGAATTTTATACAACATAGAAAAAAATAAAACCAGTAAATAGTTTTTTTTTTGCTGAGAAGCTAAGTCACTTAGATTTTATTACTTCTCAAAATCCTAAAGACTGGGAAAATCAATTGGAAAATCAATTGGATAACTCAAACTTATCTATTCCTGAACATATTTGGATTTAATTTTCTAAGTAGCAATAAAAACAAGCACAACTAACTCACAACCACCCAAAACAAGTTATTATAAAAAATCGCTAACTAGGCTGTTCTTAGAATTAAAATAGTAATACTTCCTTGGTATGTAATTCAACAAACTAAGTAGTTTGCTATGAAAAGTATTTTATATGTTTAATAATTTATTTTTATTACTCAGATAGAATAGAAAGAATTTCAGTTCTGTAAAATTTCATCAATTTCAATGTTAATTTTTTAGAACTTGTTATAATTTGTTGTGGGTTGCAATGATATTTACCTAATTATATAAAAAATGTTATTAGAAAATAAGTCATTGTATATGGTACATTTACAAATCATTAATGTAATGATTTTAAAAGGTGTATAAATTAACATTTATAACACGCTGGGCAATATTATTTAGATCATCATTATTCACCTTATAAGAGATGTCATTTTTATTTAGATCATCATTATTCACCTTATAAGAGATGTCATTTGTTGAGTACCTATAATATGCCATATCACATCATTTGTAATCTTCACAACACTGTTGTTAAATAGGTCTAATCAAGGAAGAGTAGTATGAGGTTCTGAAAAGTTGTCCCAGACCACTAATTACATGGTTGAAATAGAATACTTACTGAGGCTAGCTGATTCCAAAGCTGAATGAATAATACAACTTTAAACAAAAAAAAAGGATTATTCATAGTCTAGGTCAGTGGCTTCCAAAGCCGACTGTCTCAGATTAAGAAAGGACACCTGAAGAACTATGCTTCCTGGACCTGCCATCAACATGTTGAATCAAATTTTCAATGACTCAATATTATGGATTTTAAAAATATCTGCCAAGTGACTTTATGAAACTCTAGGTAAAGATGGCAGCCAAGTAGGACAAAGAGCGCTGAATCAGAAGGAAAGTCTGTTTTATTTCTATTCTGCTATTTAAAATTTTTAGGGAAGTCATAGCATTTAATGATTTGTTTCCCAGCATGCATAGCTCTTGCAGCTGATGGCAGGATGCTGCTAATACTACCAAAATGCTAGAAAAACACCCCAAAACCACAAAGAGCTCTAAACCACAGCAAAACTGTATTTCTCATTTGCCTATTTAACTAGTGCCTCAAAAACGAATAAGCCTTACCAGCTGCTCTTCGTTGTGGATGTCTCTTAAGTGGTTGTATCTGTGTCATCATTTGCCAACAATAATCCTCATTATGCTCTCTGACTTAGGCTACAGGACCATGTGGCTTTTCCTCTAAACGTCAGACATATATTTTAGAGACATTTTCTCCTAGGATTCAGGCATCGGTCCCTGCAGGCTGAGTCAGAAGGTGATCTAAATGACACATGCTCTTTGGTACTCAAATTATCCTTTTCCTGACCTTGAGGATTTTTACTAGGTCATACTAAGTACTACAGCTACATTTCTATTTCGAGTGAGTTCTTTCCCAGAGGTTGACTCGGTATTTTCTTTAACTATATCCCCAAAACAACTAGTCTTGAAAGACTGTCTCAGAATGATATAATATTATGGTGATCACAGTATAGCGTAAGTTCTGAACTGTATGTGCATATATGTATATGCTTATACTGCAGTTCATAACCTATGTTATGATATATATGTGTATATACACACACACTTAAGTTTTGTCTATTTCTCATATATCCTCCATTTATTTTCCAAAAAAAAGTGTGAAGTGGTTACAAATTATCACCATTTTTTGGATGAAATCATAAGACACCCGAGTTAGGTAATTTGCTCAAGATAAAAGAGCTGACATCTGACAGAGCTAAGAATCCAGACGTATTTATTCCAGAGCTAACACTACAGTATTCCAGAGCTAACACTACAGCAGTGATATTCATATTGTTTGTCTCTCTGTCTGTGCCTTTTGTCTCCTTCCTTATTAAATTGATATGGTCACATATATGCGATCATTTACATATAAATGAATAAAGCCAAACCCACAAGGGAAAATACATTATTATGCAAATTGTTTAAATATATTAGCCTAAGGCTTTCTTTTCATTTTGGAAGGCTTCTTAGAAAAGGTCACATTGAGTAGAAAGTATAGTCATTCTTCTAATCAATCAGTCATTACGTATAGTACATCCACTCAGTGTTTGGCACTGTATTTTCTGGGTTGTTTGTTGAAAGAGGGAAATAGCACAGAAAACTAAGACCTTCTTGGTGATCTGAAAGAGCTTTTTATCTAACTAGATGGGCACAGTTTACACAGATTAAAGTTAGAGGGCAAGAAAGTACTAATTTGTGATACACTGTGCACTAGTACGAAAGAAAAGGGAAATTAATTTTAAGCCAGAGGCATCAATAAGGAGATGCGACTTGAGCTCAATATTTAAGGTGGTTGGGACTTTAAAATCAGAGAAACGGGATGACGTTTTCTGGAATATAGTAGAAAATTATATGAAAATGTTTTAATCTAGGATGACGTATATGGAAATAGATAAATGGAATGGATCTGGTGTTAATTTCCAGGCAGTTTTCAGTAATATGGAGTGATTCTCACCCCATGTATATGTTTATTCATTCAGAAATATTGTTGAGTGATAGCATTTGTTCAGGGTCCTGAGCAGGGCATGTTTTTTGCAGCTGCTGAAAGATTTGACTTTTACTTCCTTTTCTAATGGTAATGTCAAACTCTTAAGATAGAAATTATAGATATTATTTTAACTTTTCAACCGTAATAATGCCTACAAATGGACATAGTAACCTGGATGGAAGGGAGAATCTCAAACATAAACAAATTTAATCCACCTCTACATAATTACAAAGAAATAGCTTAGGAGAAAATAAAATGGTATATATAGATATAAATGTATTATTTTCCATTCTCTGTATATAAGATTTGAAAATTTTTTTGATGACAAGAGTACTTACGGAAATTTTTCTCCTGGAAGATTCCGATAATCATTCTCAACTATCTTACAGTGGGAGTCCAGGCGCCTACATAGTTTCAGCTGCAATTTTAAGGGAAAAAAAAGCAAATTTCTTGTTTCAGTCTTTTAATTACACACAGATCATGCATCTAGAGTAATTGAAATTTCAATCATCATCTAAATAAGCGATGTTATAGAGGCACAGTCTTAATGTTTGTTGGACCAAAGGAAGTCTGCTCTACATACATGATAGGAAAAAATAATCAAATCAGCGTAATGAAGATGCAGTCTAATAGAATAATCAAGGATTTCACTACTCAACAGTTGATAACCTTGAGTGATAAATATTTGTATAATCCTCAAGCTTAAGATCTAACGTTAGGTCAGTATGACATGTTTTCAAAATTAATATAGTTATTATTTAGATTTCAGATGTCCAAATCACAATGTAATTACAAAATATTTCTATGAAAACGTACAAGGACATTTCAAATTGAGAGAGGAAAAAGTGCGCAAAGCAAATGCAATAGATTAATTTGAACATGAAGGAAATTTATAGAAAAAGTTACAAGGTTAACAGTGCTCCCCAACAGAAAAGCTTATTTAAAGTTAATTACAAAATAACTTCCATAGAATAAATCCCATAATAAGCCTAGATCTAGAGAACAGCAAAAGCACATTATGAAAGACATACACAAATGTATTCACTTCATTCAAATAATTCCCACAACAAATATTTATTGCCCATACTTTGTTGCAACCATTGAGCTAGGTCCTGGGGATAAAAACAAAAACAAAACAGCAAAATAGAGTCATATTCTTGAGGTGCTAACAGCATCCTGTGGAAAACAGATACATGAGCATTATGAAATGATTTACAAGTACAATAATAGAGATAAACACAAGGTTTGATAAAAATACTAAAAAGAAGTACTTCAAGTTTTTTTTAGCAGTGGTTATGGGTATTGGAGTGGGAAGAGGTTGGTGGATAGTAGTTGGGAAAACACCCTGCAGAAATGATTACTAAACTGAGTATAAAAGAATCACTCGATCATGCTGGATGATATTTATGTGCTATAAGAAAGACATTCTAGACAAAGGGAGTGCCATGAGCATTCACATGAAGATAAGTGCTATGTATGTTAGGAAATATACTCATTTTGGTGTTTCTATGACACCAATTTGAATTAGAGAATAGGGACAGATGGGAAAATAAAAAGCTATATAAAAGGAAAATTTATGTCAAAATAAATGTAAACTTTATTCAAAAGACAATTATGTTTACTCCAACTGGTCTGACCAACTGGGTACACTACAGTTAAATTCTGACACTAACCACCTGAGTTAGAACTCACAGGTCAAGGGAAAAGTTCTCCGTAAGACTGCTCTCGCTTCAGATGTCAGCTGCAAGTCCTGGGGGTATCCTTAGGCTATCCCTCTTCTGAAAACTTAGCTACAAAGATGGGGGTTCCCATGATAGATCTCCTCAGGTTTGATTATTTGTGAATCTTCTTAGGATGATTCACAGCATACAGGAAAGTGCTATACTTAAATTATATTTTATTACACAGGATACACGTAGGATGGATTCAGGGAGGGAACACAGAGCTTCTGTGCCTTCTCCTCAGGAATCAGGAAGTGTTACCCTCCTGGCACATCAATGTTGTTTACCAGTTAGGAAGTTCTATTGGTTCAGGTGTACAGAGAATTATTTGGGATTTCATCACGTAGGCATGACTGATTAAATCACTGGCCATGTATTTGAACTTAAACTCTAGCCACCCTCCTCTCCCTGGAATTTATGCTAGCTCAAAGTTCCAACCCACTAATCATGTGGTTGCTCTTTCTGATAACCAGCCCCCATCCTGAAGCTATATAAGGGCCTACCACAAGTGACCTCATGAAGAGGTTTCTACCTTTATCAAAAGTTGACTGATATTGTTTCATCTACACTCCTTTCTTCTTCATCTACACTCCTTTCTTCATCTACGCTCCTTTCTCCTACCTCACATTATTTTGAAGCAAATCCTAGACATCAACCCATTTCATTTGTAAGTATTTTGAAGGGTTTTCAATTTTAATTTGGCTTTACTCTTAGTCACAAACATCATTAAAGGCTACAGCATAAAAATTACTAAGATTTAAATAAAACTACACAGTAGGAAACAAGATCAGATGAACTCTTTAAGTATATGTGAAAATTTAAACATGCCACCTCCAAGTTAAGGCAAAAGTGAAGGGAGGCTATGTTCTTTATACAAGAGTCAAAAGGTTTAGGCATTATCACAAAATGTCAATCCACTTTAGAGTCATCAATGAGCCTAATGTATGTGTTTTTGCACTTTGCACTTGTAAAAGCACATAAAATATTTAATATGTTAGTTCCAATGTATTTTACCAGCTCAGAATACAGGATGTATACAGACTATGTATAGACTATATCAAAGTAGTAGACAGGGGCCTGTGCAAAGCCTGCAAAAATAGTACTTCAGGTATCTATCTGCTAATTTAAAAACACAGAGTTTGCAGTTGTGAAGTGATACAACTCAAACCACCACAAAATACAAAGGGCTTGAAAATGCATACCCTTTCAAGCAACATTTGTTATTAATAAAGGTTTGATTTAAAAGAGTATAAGTGAAGGCTTTAAGAATTAATCATTTAGAATAAAGTTGTGGTAATTGTTTTCATAATCAAAGTTTATCAAGTTTTAGTTATCTTAAACTCTTGGTAAATACCAAGCAGGGTATATTTTGTCTCTAAACCTACCAAGATACATTTTTAAATTCGTGGATCAATATTTTTCTAATATAATGTAGATTAAATATCGTAACCTTTGGTTAAACAGGCAAAATATTTAAAATAAAATGCTTTGCTAAAAATATTTTCTTATTATATAATATGTCAAAATGACTTAAACAATATGGAACATTCTTAGAGAGATTCTTTAAGTTACATATTTAAACCAAATAGATTCCCTAGAAAAGAGAAGTTTGAGGATGTGTGCTCAATTTTGTAGGTATTTGTACCAGTCAGAGATGAATTAGAGATTGGCCACTAATAACGATTTATAACAAATTGTTATAAAGATTTGTTTGTGCAATTGTGGGAGTGGTTAAACAGTTCAACTACAGCTGCTGCTTCTGTGTCTGGTGCTGGATTGGAAGTGAAGAGGGCAAGTGTACATAAGAAATATGGACATAGCGTGAGGGAGAGCAAGGGCACGCTAGAACTTGTAAGAATGAACTGGAACCTATGAGGATGAGCTAGAAACCATGTTAACCTTTCAACATCTCCAGTTATCCAACTTCAATGATATGGATGACTTGCAGAAGAGGCTAGTGTTATTTGTCGAGGGTATGAATACATACCTGGCCCAAAGGAGCAGGAGAAGGAGATCTAGCAAAAAGTGGACGATGTGGAAGCCCAGTTACTGCTTCACATCAACAAGGTGAATCAGCAGATTCAAGACACCACGTATGAGCACTAATTTGTCTTATCCTACGCTGACCCCCTGAGCCTCCATCTAGCTGTTGTTCACTCCCACTTTCTAAATTTTACACATAATTTTCTCTTATGGCCAACCTTAGCCCAGAACATAGAGGGAAAGAAATTCTGAGCTACTAATTTGACACAGTAGAAGGTTATCAAGGCTCATCTCTTGATAACTTGGAATCCACATGCATCCCTATTAACCACAGATAAGTTCTAAAATCATGCTTCTTCCTAACGTGATTCAACTGTCCCTTGTACAACTGAAAACACACTAACCATCTTCCTAAGAAAATTTACAAAGTCCTTACATTTGTCTTTGTTTGATACTCATTCCTATTTGGGATGAACCACTTTCTCTTTAATGTTCTAAATATAAGGTTAGGTATTATTGACATATTTTATATTTGTTGATAAGAGAACGGGAAAGGGGGAGGAAAATGCTTAAACTATACACAATGCATCCCTTATTGAAATAAGGATCAAACAATCATAACTATTAAGACCTCAATTCAGCAATTAGTCATGAGGTCACCATTGGTATTTTTTACTCCCTTTTCCCACTACCATTCTGTATTCCCTTTGCCCTCAGCAATTGCCTCAGCTGGTTGTAGTTTCTTGCCTGGTTGAATGAGAAAAACCTTTATTTCGAAAGTGTTTGGGTCCTTAGACATCCTGACTATATCGGGTTGATGTGATTTCCTATGGACATTAAGCACAGGACATTGGAGTATCCACAGGAGCCCCAGAAAGCCATTCTCCTCCTTATACCTTCTTTTCTAGTAGCATCACATTTTCTCTTTTATACTGAGAACCAGTCACCTCAGCTAATCCATGGACCCCTTTCTTGCTTATTTATTTGTTGTCATGAGTAGCTCAGAGGGGTCACGTGGTAGACTCAATTTTCAATTATTTGAAACCACTGCTGTTTCCCCTGGTAAAAGCTGGGTTTTATTTAATGATATTGAATTTGTGATATAAAAATGCATGCTTTCATGTACAAAAGCAACATTTGTTTAAAGTTCGTCCTTTTTGTTATACTTGTCTGGATTGAGTATAATTCTCATCGTAGTACTATAGAATGAATTAAAGTTTTTCATTAACCCTTCCCTCCAACCCACCTTGACAGTTTTAAGATAATCTGTAAATTACTTATTGTTTGGCGGTTTAGCAGAGTTCTTTCCAGAATATATTTGACTTTAGTCCCTTTAGTTGATCATTAAATTATTTTTCAATTTATCTTTTTTAAAAATCTCTTCAGATTTTTCTGCTACATTTTGAGAATGAAACTACTTTAAATACTTGACTGACTGGCTAATTAATTCAGTTCTTCTTACAGTGCCTGTTCCCTCAGTTTTTGATATTATTCTGCAGTTACTCTGGGAAAAGTCCTCATTTGGGACGTGAATTCTTTCAGTCTTTAGGTTCTAAATTTTCATTGCTACATTTCAACATTAATCATTATGCTTTATTTTATAAAAACCAAACTTTGTCTTGTTATAGAAATATAGTTCTCTACCACTTGTATATGCAAAATTAAATGATCACTGTTTTATGTGTTGCATTCCATTTCCTTTGTGTTTTTTAAATTGCATTCATTTTTTTGTATAAAAATGTTCAGAAAATAATAACATATATGTATCTCACACAAGAATTACGACAAAATAGTATATTTGCTTTTTTCTAAGATATGAGTAAGGAAACATCACTGATAGTTAACATGCCAGCTTTTTATTCCTTTGCTTCTCATTTGCTAGGGTCTTAGTGTTGAAATCTATGCCCAATGTGGTAGTATTAGGAGGTGGGGCCTTTGGGAGGTGATTAAGTCTAGAGGGTGGAGCCCTCATGTATGAGATTAATGGCCTAAAAAGAGGCTCCAGAGAGTTCCTTTGCACCTTGTACCAAGACCTTGCAGAAGTCCCCCACTCAACGATGCTGCTGGCACCCTGATCTCAGCCTTCCAGCCTCCAGGACTGTGAGGAATTTCTGTTGTTTATAAGCCACCCAGTCTGCCCACATGAACTAAGACACCATTATAGAATCAAATCTGAAGCAGTTGAATGTACTTAAAGTTGGTATGTTAACATTTTTATCATTCATTACATTAATTTACCCAATAAATATTTTTCTAGTGTCTAATATGTGCCTGACAATGATTTAGACAGGTATGCACATCCAGCAGCCTATAAAACAGTTTTTGCTGTCTTGGCACTTACATGTTTATTGCCTCTAATTTCCTTGATCCGAGAGTCAATCTTATATACCACTCGACTTCAGACACTCCATCATACGTCTATTCTCGAGATCTTTCCATAATCAGTAACAGCTACCTCCTCCTTAAATTAACCTAACTTTCAAGTATGTCACTATCTGATTAATACCTTCTGTTTTCTAGCTCACTAAATGTGTGTGTGGTACTCCAATTACATCACTCTTCCTAACCCACCGTAATCTACAATCAATACTTTCATCTTTTTCCTGTCTCAAAATACCCTTAAGTCTTCTTTTTCCCCCATAACCTGATTAAATTCCATATTTAATCACTGTAATCGCTCGAAAACACCCTCATTCCCTTTCAACTCTCTTATTTTTCCATACTCAATTGGCTAAACTACAACCCTGGCCAGAACAAACCTACCAACATGCTGAATATGTTGCTTAGTTAAAGGATAACTAATCTTTTTGCGTCTTCCAATTTAAATTCATGATCAAAGATTTCAATTGAATGCTCACTGTTATTCCACAATCACGTTCTATTTCTCTAATCCGTCCATTCGCCCAGTGTGAAATATGACATTTAAATGTTTTTCTGACTTCAAATGTTCAACATTTCCTGCCCATATTTACACTCAACTACTGCCCCTGGCTTTATATTTTGCTGACAGACTAGAAGAATAGAGAAGAGAATATCCGCAAATTCCCATAATTGTACCTACCCCCAAATGTGTCCACGCACTATACCTTATGTTCTTTCATATCACCATTGATGAATTGCCAGACGCCTCTCTAGATCCACCATTTTCACGTATGCATTCAATTCCATGTCCTCAGTGCTGCCTCAAGTCATTGCTCCAGCATTTCTCCCTTTGTTTCCAGTATCTTTTTTTTTCTTTCTTGCTATTAGATCTATACTTACTATATAAAAACCACATTCTCAGGAATTTCATGTTCTTATTTCCATACCCTGAAGAGTTACAAATTTACATCTGCAGCCAGAGTCTCTCCTCCAAATTTGTCTTGCTTCTCTAAAGGCCTATTTGATTATCTCCACTTCATTTAATTTAGAAATAGCTATTAGACATTCATCAGAAACTGAGCACTTGATATGTTCTCCCACCATAAAAAGAAAATATATATATATTTTTTTACACCATACTGGTTTACAAATTCCTTCTTTCTAGTAGGTTAGGCCAAACCTCTTAAGAGTTCTCTCCTTGACTTTTTTCTTTTTCTCCCACATTCCATAACTCCTTTTTTTTTTTTTTTTTTTTTTTTTTTTGCGGTACGCGGGCCTCTCACTGTTGTGGCCTCTCCCGTTGCGGA
Source organism: Orcinus orca (assembly GCF_937001465.1). Classification (NCBI taxonomy): domain Eukaryota; kingdom Metazoa; phylum Chordata; class Mammalia; order Artiodactyla; family Delphinidae; genus Orcinus; species Orcinus orca. The sequence continues at coordinate 23,086,455 of NC_064576.1, forward strand.
GCGCAGGCTCAGCGGCCATGGCTCACGGGCCCAGCCGCTCCACGGCATGTGGGATCTTCGCGGACCGGGGCACGAACCCGTGTCCCCTGCATCGGCAGGCGGACTCTCAACCACTGCGCCACCAGGGAAGCCCCCATAACTCTTTTTGAATGTAAAGATAACTACAATGAACGGGAATCCAAACATTTCTCAATACTTCTGCTGTTACCACTCTGGTCCAAGACGCCAAAATAAATCAAAGGAAATACAGCTATAACTTCCCAACTATTATCTCTGCTCCTGCCCTTGACTTTCTATTATAGTCCATTCTTTTTAGAACAATGGACAGATCACGTCACCTCAGCTCAAAATCCTCCAGTGGCTTCTCATCTTGCTTACAGTAAAAGTCTTGAATCCTTTACAAGGTTGACAAAGTTCTACACAACCTTCAACCCTGTAGGTACATTCTGGATGTTTTGCTTGCCTTCCACTCTCTACTTCTAATAGAACAGGATTTCAAGTCTCTTCTGAGGACTTCCTGAACAGCTGCAGCCACTTTGCCCGCAGAGAGCTCAGAGTCCCTGGGAATTTACATTCTCTCAAGCAGCCTTTGGCTTAAGGGCTAACTTGAGCTGGGATCTGAACACCAGCTACGTTGCCTGCAGTTGGGATTGGATCTGAGGGTAATTTGTACTCTAGAACTCCCCTGAGGGATCAGACTGAGTCTAGGACTCAGACTGAAATCATAGTCTTGCTTTGCTCCTTCCCCTTCCTTTCTTGATTATACCATTCTTTTATCAGGTTCTTCCGGGAGCATTTCCATAATAAATAACACATGGGTATGTCTAGTCTCAGAGTTTGACCCAAGCCCAAGACAACCCTCTTGGATATATTCCAGTTACCTCTTTGGTCACATCTCCTGCTACATTACCCCTCATTTTCTCAGCTCCAGACTCTTTACCCTTTTGCTTTTCTTCCATCATAGTAGACATGTTGCCTCCTTAGGCCCCTTGCCTGGAATACACTTCCTTCAGATATCTGTATGTCTCAGTGTTTCACTCCTATTATGTCTTTTCCCAAATTATAGCTCCCAGGGAGGCCCCATCTTAAAATGCAATAATATTCCCCACCCCCAACACACACAGTCTCTCTTCCCATCTTTGTTTTCTCCACTGTAGTTATCAACCTAAAAAGTACAACATATTTTATGGATAACACTTGCTTATTTACTGTCTCCTATCACTGCAGTCAGGAATTTTCTCTGAATTTTTAGATCTTTGAACAGTCCCTGGCCCGCTAATATGGTAAGACAACTAGTTCCTGGATGAATTGAATAAATAGGCATTCAATAATAATATGTAAATGTTGGTGTTGATAGACTTGTACAGAAATTATATCATACTCTGTATATCATTGTGAAGCATGTTTTTGTCATTCACATTGTGTTTTTGAGATCAATCCATGGTGATATATACACATAAGTTTCATTCATATGTAATTGTTTTATGGCATATTGTCATTCAGAGTAGCTTTAAAATGTAGTGGAGAAAAATATATTTCTAGTCAATGTTTAAAGATGCTACAATTTCCTAAATTTTTAACTTACAGAACAGAAAGTCTGTATGGTTAAATCAATGATCTAGCAGCAAAAATATTAATATATAATTCAATTCAATGAGAGAAAATATCTCAGTCACTAAGCATTTCTATAGTTTTTTTAACTTTTAGACCTTTACCTCTAAATTAAATTCTGACGTTTTTTCTATGAATGACACATTAGGTCATATCCTATAAATAACATAAAGAGTTTTACACTTTAAACAGAATGATTAAATCGCAGAACACTTGCCACATAGACAGGTGACTGACAAAAAAAATCATAGCATAATAATTCATTCTTTAAAATCTAGGTAAGGTAGTCTAATTTCAAGTACCAGCGTTCTAGGTTAGTTTTTAATTTTGAAAGAGTCGATAAAATACTCTTTGAGATGAAGAAATGCAAATGAAATTAATAACAAAAATCTCTACTGAAATGACTCTGTAAGCAATGTTAGAAATATATTTATGAAATGTAATTTACAAAATGGATTTTTCTTGAAAGCTCAGAGCTAAATGAGGATGCTATATTTTAATAAACATTTTATGAGAAACCCCTGTTTCAAAAGTTCCTATGTGATGGTGGGTTTAACACAACATAAAATATACTGAAATACGCTGCTTTTTAAATACTTGCTTAACTTTAGAACAAAGTGCTGTGTGTGAAGCAGGGTTAATATTAATAGCCAACCTGAATTTTCAACACATGAAATGTGAATTGTACTATTATCAGTCTATAGAAAAAAGATTTTCCTTTTTTTATACCACACTGAAATAAAATGTTTTCTCGTTGCCCCTATTCTTTTAAATCAAAAGGCCAGTTTTATCAGTGTATTTAAGTGGAAAAAACTCTGCTATGCAAATTAGAAGACCTAGATTCTGGGCCTCTTCCCAATATTTAAAAGAGGGGACTAAAATCTGGAGGTTTATTCAGATACAAATAGAGTTCCTATATTCGAAACAATATATGGTTTTTTAGAACTGTCTGTAAATAAAATACACTATTTTCACCAGTATGTGAGCTATATAGCAAATAAAACAGTTGTACAATGTTCATTATATCATTTTAGTATGAAAAATCAGATAGTGAAGTAACACATCATGTTATCTTCTAGAGAAACATCATCATCATTATTAAGGACATAATTTCAGGATAGCTTCTAAGAATGAAGTTGTTACCCATTAAATTTCAAAGTGCTTCATTTACAACTTATCTTGTGCCTAACACAAATCTGTGAGGCAAGTGCAGCCATCATTCCTATCTTGCAAATGAAGGAATTCACAAGTTATTGATATTCCCAGCGTGTGGCCGGTTGAATGTGGCCACACATTAACTGCCATTACAACGTTGGGTGTATAAAGTGGGGTGCTGGATGTGCTTGCACTAGCTCACAAGAATAGCTTTTGCTCATCTCTTTCTAACTCTGGGTTCAGTGGTGCAATTTGGCAGCTCTAATTCTGCTGGAGTGAGGATATTTACACCATAGAAATTGGTAAACACTACAAATCAGGACACTTTTTTTGAGAGTCAGTTTACGAGCAGGCCACTGGGGGTGCCCTCTTTTGAATCAGTGTGGGCTCTGAGACTGCTTTTACTGATAGATTTTGGCATAAGTGATGCTATGCCAGTTTCCTGAACTAGTTCTTCAGAGATTGGCCTCCACTTTCTGCCTCTTAGAACATTTGGTCTTGGAAAATGCCCAAGCAGTTAGTGAAGAGGCCCACATGAACAAGAACTGAGGCTACCACTTGATAGCTTGCATTAACTTGCCAGCTACCTTAAGCTGGATCCTTCAGCTGTAGTCAATCCATCCTTAGCTGACAACACAAAGAACAGAGATGAGCTGCTCCCATAAGCCCAGCCCAAATTGCAGATCTGTGAGAAAGACAAGTGTTTTGATTTTAAGCCACTATATTTTGGGGTGGCTCATAATAAAACAATAGATAACTGCAATTACAAAAACACAACTTGAAAGTAGCCAAATATCATGCTACTCCTTACTTTAATTCCCCCATGATAGTAGTGAAAACTGAAGGAAATATATATCATATCCTGAAGAATGTAGAGGAAAACTAGCAAAAACTAGTGATTTAACTATTGTTTTTCCAATAGTATTTGACAGATTCTTTCAAAGTCACTATTGTGAAATCATTGTTGGCATTCTGAGTTGATGTTTTAGGAGTATATAATAATTGGCTTCCTTTTCTGATTGTATGCTTATTCTGTGTAATAAGCATAATATTTGGAAGTCAAGTCATTGGTCATTGTTATGTGTTTAACACTGATATCTATTTTGTTTGTTATATGCTGACTACTGCAAATACCAAGAAGAATATTATTGGAAGCATTGGCAAGAAGCTGAATATATGAATAACTCTAAGTAAATTATAGTAGCATAAAAAATTAACCATAAGGCAATGTAGAATATCTTCCTTATTAGTATATCTAAAAATATAATTTATTTTGGAATTGTATAAAGCAAAAGAATCAAGAGAGAATCATATTGTTAACAACTTAGAGTGTTAATAATTGTAGGCATTTTCAAGATTACATTAAATTATTTAAAAATCTGGTACTAGTAAAAAAAAAATAAAATCACAAATCAAAATATTAAATCTGCTTTCTAACATCACTGTTTCAAGTACTGATTATCTGTCAGTAGTGTTTTGGCATTCTAAGTGATTTTGCTATTATCTTCCTTTTCTAGACATATTACTCCAGAAATATACCTCTAAAGTAAATAAATATATTTATGCATAGAACCTAGCTTTTTATTCTCTAGAGAGTAAATCCCTATATTCTATGCAAACATTCTGTTCAAATCTCAAAATTTCATTCTACTTAACAAACTAGATTACGCTCTCTTACCTAGTATTTCCCACACAGCCTCAAACCTTTGACCATATTGATCCCTGTTTGAAAGCCCCTTCCATTTATCTATACATACTGAAGTTCAAATCAAATATTAAGACCCAGTTTAAAAAGCATGCATGAAATATTCCCATCTACCCACGTCCAAAAGTAATGGCTCACGCTCTTATATTTGCATTTCTCTCATTCATGTGTTGTATGTTTTATTTGTATAAAAGCATATATGTAATATAATAATCCTACAGTGTCCAATCTTACCTCGTTTAATCATTAGTACTCCCTAAGTTTTACTCTAGCACATGCCTACACAGACAGGATCACTGTCTATCCATTTTGTATCTAGATTTGGGTGTGTAATAAAGTCCTTGCCAATTGTTTTAAGGATAGGCTTTTCCCTTATAAAGTTAGCCTTTGGTTCTCCTTCCTGTGGTCTAGGACTTGGACTTGGTGCTGGCCAACCAGCTTTGACTATTCAAGTAAGGTCAATAGTTGAGGGAGAAGAGAGGCAAGAGACAAGAGCCCTGAACCCTGGATGATCTTGTGGAACGAATCGGCCTGCCTATCCTGGACCACCAGTCTATCTCATTGTTATGACTGAGAAACACAAAAATGATTCTACAGCAACCTAGACTCTATGTCCTAACTAATACACTAATGTAATTTTCTCTAAAACTTGAGTGTAGAAATTGTCTATTGGCTGCCTTTTTCTCTATCTCTCCTGTACCTAGCACAGGGCCTTGTAGACACTAGGTGTTCAAAATATCTTTGTTAAGTTGCATTACACTGAAAAATAATTCTCCCTGGAAAAAAAAATGTAAGCTTTTGTTTATTAAATTGATTTTTTATCTTGTCAGCATTAGCTTATCTTAAAGTCATCTATTAAAATAGATCATTACTTGTTATAGTAAATACATTAAGATATTCATTGTTAATAATAAAAGTCAGTGTATTTCAGAGTTAGAGTATATATGTGGAAAAGAAATGTTGGCTAACAGGATACAAAGAGAAGAGAAGCAGAGAAGACTTCATGTATCTGTGCTTCATTTATAGTAATGCTATTTGCATAAAGGAACCTCTTAACAACGATCCACAAAGCAAATGGTATTTCAATAGTAAATATCACAAAGACCAAAGGAAATTTAAATCTAATTCAGAATTATTCAATAAAGGTCAGTGAGAAGTAGATAGGGGGAAAAAAGATCAGATGATAGGAATTTTCAATAATGTCCTCATCAGAAAGGTCAATCAAAGTTGATTCCCTACTGTTTTCGAAAAAGGTAAAACTTTTCAATTAAAAATTGCTTGGTAGTATTAAAGAGAGAAGACTTTACTCTCAGCATGTTTTTTTTAACTGAAAAAACCCAAATCATTTTATCTTAATTCATCACTGCATACAAGGACAAAAAGTAGCCACAAAACAAAACAAACAAACACAGAGCTAAGATTTTGCTATAAACTCTTTGGCATAGGTAATCTCTCTCTCCTCATGTGGCTTCTGTCGTCTTGTAACCAGAAAGGTAGAAGTGCTACTGAAGGCTGCCTCTGTGTGGTTTTATTATTAAACATAATTCTGAGTCACAGAATTCTCATGGCTTTTGTAAAAGCTAGGGAAAAATATGCAATTCAAAAAATGTTCCATATAAATTCAGGTGGACTGTGGACATCACGGACCTATGTAAAAACCCCTGAATCAAAAGAGTTTACCATGGAATGAAAGGATTCTTTTTCTTTACTTTTGGTTCTCTTATACTCTGGCTTAAATATACAGAGTTGATGACATCAATGTATCAGTTTGAAGGATTCCACAGTGCACCTGATTTCTGGTATATTTAGATAACTGGCCTCATAATATGTTATAACAGCCACAATTGTCCAGTGGGGGTGGGAAAGTCCACTGCTTAATAGAGTGGTTACAGGCTGACGTGGTCTAGAATTTAGATGGTTTGAACGTTTCTAAGTGGCCTTGGAGGTTGCTTGCGGGTCATTTTGAACAAGTAAAGCACTGTTGCTCAGAGACAGGAGAGTCAGAACACAAGGGAAAATATCTCAGAGGTGGACAGAATTACAATAGTATGTAATAATAAAATTAAGTTTAGAAAGAAATAGAATTGATTTCCTTATTTGTGCATAACACAACATGAAACTTTAAATGTGGCAGAAAACAAACAAAAGAATTCTTAGTGGATATCAGCATCTTTAAGATGAGCAAACAGAAATCACTCCTTTGGCATATAACAATAGCTGTGGTGTCATTTGAACATCAGAAATCTCAATAATAAACTACCAGAGGGACCAGATTAGGGAAGATGGAATTTGGTAAACAGTGGAAAAAATGCTTTGTCAGTTCATTTGGGACATCCAATGAGACCTTCTAAATATCACATGTGGGGAAAGAAGCATGAGGTACTGATGATAAGGAATCATAAAATTAAAATGTGAGATATTATTTTGCCATTAAAACTGCTAATGCGATCTTGTTAAACATATGAGAAATTGGCACTCCCGTGAACTGTTGAAATGAATATAAGCTTTTATAATCATATACAAAATTGACTATTTTTATAAAAATCTTGGAAATATTCTTGCAGCTTCAGTGGAGAAAATTTATTCCAAGGGAATATTCACAGAACAAAGATATTATATTCCCAAAGGTATTTACGAAAGTTTTAAAAACAAAAACATTTTACAATAAATACCCCATATAAAAAAATTTGTTAATAAGGATGTCATATTTATATATGGGTATACACAGACATTGTATCAAGTATGGTTTAGATTACCACTGGGGAGAGAGAAATCTTTTTCGTTCCAAGAAACCAAAGTTGAAACTTTAGCAGCAATGTCCATTGGTCATATCAACATATAAGGAAGAACATCAAAGAGAAATTGCCTGTTTGCAATAGCAATGTTGTGTGGTAGTAAAAGCAACAATGGAAGCAGAGAATGAAGCCTGATTGCTGAATGGTCATATCTTCAAGTTTTATCAACTGGACCTAATAAAACCACTGACTCCTTGGACTCAGTAAGTACTAGGATTTTGTTTTTGCATTTGTTTTTTAATTTGTCAATGGAGAAGAAGAATATTCTCTATAGGTAGGCAAAATGGGAGATTAGAAATATAATACTGTGACTGTATTTTTAGGCAGGCTATAAAAATGTGCCTGAACATTTACATGAAATCACACATTCATATTTGGCTTATAGTACTTTATGTTGACTCTGGAGAATGGATGTAATGGGATAAGACCAAAAACAGGAGAACCACCTAGAATATTTCCATAATAGTTATATCTAATTATAGAGAGGGAAGACTTGACCTTGAACAGCTAAAATAGAAATGAAAATTAAGGGGATTTAGGAATAGATTATTCATTGCATGTAAGTGAAAGATGATTTAAAACATCAACCACTTTCTTAGGATTTGAAAATAGATGGATAGTAGTAGTACAAACTCAGAAAATACAGAATTGTTTAAGCATAGACGCAACTGATTCAGTTTTGGAGTTTGTTCAATTTGAGATACCTGTAGGATATCTAGGTGGAAAGGTGAAGAAAAGCTAACTCATGGTTATATACACAAATCTCAACCTCAAGTGTTGTCCTCAAGGTCTGATCTTAAAATAACAAGTTTAAGAATCAACATGTACAAGTTCATTGATGCCATAAGAATAAGTGAATTTTTGAAGTGAGAAGAGCAGTGGGTCTAGGGAATTCTGTAAAACAACAAATATAAAGAATGTGAGAAGAGAGAAATATGCTCATAAAAAGAAGGTGAGAATAAGAATAAGGAAACATAGAAATGAATGGAATAGTGATTCAATAGTGTCAAACGAAGTAATATTCATTAGGTTTGGGAATTGGGAACTCCTTGGTGACCTTCATCATAATAGCACTCTTAACTGAGTGCTGAGAACGGAAGCCAGACTGAAGCCAGACTGCAGTGGGTTGAATAGTGAATAGGAGGTTCAGAAGTGGACAAAGAGAGTCAAGGCTTTTTCTTTGAAAATCTTGAAGAAATGGAAAACAGCAGCTTTGAAGTAGCTGAAAGAAAGAAATGTCTGTGCTAGCATATCAAAGTCATTTTTATCTTCTGTCTAAAGATTCACCTTAAAGTATTTTTAATAGTCTGGATGTTGGTAAAAGTTGAAACATGGTAAGGATTAGCCTGTTTTTGAAAAATCAAGTCTTTGATAAGACTTTTAATCCTGTGATTCTTGCTTACAGTTACAAATCTACTTATATTAAATATATATTCAACTGAATCAGAAATATAGCATCTTAAAAGATTTTGGAAGATGTGTAGGAATTAACTAGATTCCTCAATACCCTTATAATTCACTTAATATCTAGTTTCTTAATACCCAGGAATTATATTAACAATATTTGACCCCAGGGCAGCAAATTGGCATCAACCATCAGTAATAGGCACTAACCAGGAAGACATGGGAAGTAACCAAGTCTGATTGGACAACAGCAAAAAAACAACCAACCAGTTCAGTCAACAGTGTATCAAGGGTCTTCCCTGGTGGCGCAGTGGTTGAGAGTCCGCCTGCTGATGCAGGGGACACAGGTTCATGCCCCGGTCCAGGAAGATCCCACATGCTGCGGAGCAGCTGGGCCCGTGAGCCATGGCTGCTGAGCCTGCGCGTCCGGAGCCTGTGCTCCTCAATGGGAGAGGCCACAACAGTGAGACGCCCGCGTACCACAAAAAAATATAAAAACAAACAAAAAACCCACAATGTATCAAGAAGGGAATTCAATAAGGGGGTGGTGGTAATTATATCCTCTGTACAGAATTCATAAACCATGATGAAATAGAATAAAAGTGGGTATACCAGGTGCCAACAATTCTAAATAATATCTATGATTAAATACTCTTTCCTTCCGTAATGGACTGGTTCAGATCCCACATTTAGCCACTGTCCAGGTATGTATCAACTAATTATCAGCTGCTAACCAATAAATGAAAGACATTTTTAAGCATCCACTATGTTTCTGGCATTGCTCTAGCTGCATGCAGTCATACACATATATACTAAGATGACATTAATTATGACATTGACCCACTTCAGGTGTCCTGATAATTAAGAGGAAGGGGACATAGTAATTCTTTTATTGTACCCTGTGCCTGGTTAACGCCCTGGAAACTTTACGTATTTCAACTATACAAACTTTACTTCACCTAAATGAATTAATATTATAATAATGCCTATTTTATGCATGGATTAAACTGAAATTCAGAAGGTTAAGTGACCTGTCAGAGGACAAACAACCACTAACTGGTAGAATTAAGACTGGACTCCAAAGTCTGTTTAATTTCTCCTGTAGTAATTCTTAAAATTTTATACCAAAGATTTCCTAATTGCAAAAATGTTCAAGCTGCCAACTCGATGCATAAGCATAACGTAAATTGCCTTTTTCCTCCTTATAGAACAAATATGAAAAGAAATAGAATATTACAGAGAGTAAGATCAAATTAAACAAATCATGCTGCATGGAACAAATTTCCATGAATGCATCTGATGCTCCAGTGAGCACTGCTGGTAGCTGGTGTTACAAACTCTGCCCGGAAGTGAAAGAACTGAGACTGTAAAACAAGGGCTTCCTCTTACCAAGCCACTTGCTCTCCATCCAATGCTTAGGCTCTTTTCACAGTGTCATATGGCTGTTCTACATAAGAAGAAAGGAAGAAGAATGGAACAGGATAGAAAGCCCAGAGATAGACCCATGCACATATGGTCAACTAATCTATGACAAAGGAGGCAAGAATATACAATGGAGAAAAGACAGTCTCTTCAATAAGTGGTGCTGGGAAAACTGGACAGCTACATGTAAAAGAATGAAATTAGAACCCTCCCTAACACCATATACAAAAATAAACTCAAAATGGATTTGAGACCTAAATGTAAGACCAGACACTATAAAACTCTTAGAGGAAAACATAGGAAGGACACTCTTTGACATAAATCACAGCAATATCTTTTTTGATCCACCTCCTAGAGTAATGGAAATAAAAACAAAAATAAACAAATGGGACCTAATGAAACTTCAAAGCTTTTGCACAGCAAAGGAAACCATAAACAAGACCAAAAGACAACCCTCAGAATGGGAGAAAATATTCGCAAATGAATCAACGGACAAAGGATTAATCTCCAAAATATATAAACAGCTCATTCAGCTCAATATTAAAGAAACAAACAACCTAATCCGAAAATGGGCAGAAGACCTAAATAGACATTTCTCCACAGAAGACATACAGATGGCCAAGAAGCACATGAAAATCTGCTCAACATCACTAATTATTAGAGAAATGCAAATCAAAACTACAATGAGGTATCACCTCACACCAGTTAGAATGGGCATCATCAGACAATCTACAAACAACAAATGCTGGAGAGGGTGTGGATAAAAGGGAACCCTCTTGCACTGTTGGTAGGAATGTAAATTGATACAGCCACTATGGAGAACAGTATGGAGGTTCCTTAGAAAACTAAAGATAGAATTACCATATGACCCAGCAATCCCACTACTGGGCATATACCCAGGGAAAACCATAATTCAAAAAGACACATGCACCCCAATGTTCATTGCAGCACTATTTACAATAGCCAGGTCATGGAAGCAACCTAAATGCCCATCGACAGACGAATGGATAAAGAAGCTGTGGTACATATATACAATGGAATATTACTCAGTCACAGAAAGGAACGAAATTGAGTCATTTGTTGAGATGTGGATGGATCTAGAGACTGTCATACAGAGTGAAGTAAGTCAGAAAGAGAAAAATAAATATCCTATATTAACTCATGTACGTGTAACCTAGAAAAATGGTACAGATGAACCGGTTTGCAGGGCAGAAGTTGAGACACATATGTAGAGACCAAACATACGGACACCAAGGGGGGAAAACTGCGGTGGGGTGGGGATGGTGGTGTGCTGAATTGGGCAATTGGGATTGACACATATACACTGATGTGTGTAAAATTGACGATGAATAAGGATCTGCAGTATAAAAAAACAAACAAAAAACAATACTAAACTTTCTTTGGGTTATTTGTATGGAAATATGTTTATATAAATGTTTCAGACATTACATGAAATTTCTAAAAATCTTATATGTTTCTGGTATAATGTTATAAGTCATAATTCTAGTTATTACTTTAAAATGTATATCTCAGAAATAACTAACTTTCCTTGTCAATTGCATTATTATGAACTTTCATCAAATCTTTAACTGTGGTCATATTTAAGTCTTTTGTCATTTACAGACAGTTCTGGGTGTTCTCTGATGCTTTCGCAAAAATGTTCCTATAAAAAGTTTCATCTTCAAGGAATTCATGGAAAAGACTCTGACAAGTACAGGTTTCTGGTAACTGACTATACTGCTGAACTGAGTGAATAAGCATTTTCAGAACTCTAATGGAAAACTGATGAATTCATAAAAGTGCTAACAAAAGATCAAGATAAAAAAAATTAATTACATGGGACTGAGTGAACTGATGAGGATGATTATAATTTTTGTGACTCTCTGTTTGAATAAAAAAAAAAATCCCACAAGGACTCAGAGGCAAAAAATATACAAATCATTTTTCACTGCAAAGTAAAGGAGCTGTTACAGTGGAGGATTCCTGGACTGAATGTCAATATTATGACATAGTATGAGTGTGTTTCATGTTTGCTAATTGCAATCATTGTTGCTTTTGTTGTGGTCATCCATTTACAATGCTTGGTGTCAGTTTATTTATCTCTTGTAACAATAAAATACAGTGTGTGTGTGTGTGAAAAAAAATAATAATTTAGGTTCTACAGGTTAAAAAAAAAAAGAAGAAAGGAAGATTTTTCAATACCAAAAATTATGAGGGAAAAGGTATGTATAGAGCTGGTGTCAAGGAGAAATACCAAATGCATTAAATTTGTCATGCAATTCATTCTAAATAACAGTGCACTTCACAAATGACATCCAAAATGATATTCCTAAAAGCTATAGTGCCTGCAAAAGTCTTTATAATGTACACCATCAGAGTACAACATTTTAAACCAATTATTTCATTAACTGCATTGTTATTATATGTAGGACAGATTTTCTTTGGTAAGTGAGTAGAGAGGCAGAACGGTTTTGGTAATGATAGAAGCCCGGTGTGAATAAGAGCTTTATGTACCAGTAGTTCTGAAAGTGTTAGCAAACTAAAAGGCAAATTAGGAACTGAAGGTAATGTCAGATTACAGTGTGAGTTAAGGAAGAGTGTAGAAGCTTTTGTCATCACCATATTACCTGTCAAGGCCAAATGGGAAAATTCAGTTTATTTTTACATAAACTGTAAAACATTAAATAATATTCTGACCTTTCCAGTTTTACTGTATGGAGATTACAGAGTTTGGTTGTAAGGTATAATTTACATGATCTTGATATGTATATACAAAATAATTTTTAAAGGCACAGAGCACACAGAATAAATTCACAAGCAATGTTTAAATTTTACTTTAAAGCATAAGTACTTAATATAGAATATTTTTCTTTCATATTACTGTTCTTTCTAAACAATGATACTTTTTTCTTGCAATATTTCTATACTCAGTTTTGGCATGTGAAGGAAAATGAGGTAAATATTAACTTATTTTTTGACCAATTGAGCAGCTATTATATAAGGTAGAATCCTGATTAAGGCAATGACCAACTTTGCCCAGAAGAGGAGTCCATGTTGTTATTTAAAAAAAAAAAAAGGATTAGTAAAGTTTGAGAAACATTCTTTTTATGAAAACCTGATAAATGATTTATTATATAACAGGTGAAATGAGTAAAATAGAATCATTAAAAATTAACCAGTCTACTGAAGAACAAGAAGAAAAAATAATTGCAAGAATTGATTTCCTAGTTTTGATCATGGATGTGCTCTTGTCCTTCATTCTCACAAAACTCAACTGATAAAAATCCAAACTGAAGAATAATTGCTTTCTTTATGGAAGAATTAAGAATGAACTTCTATAAATGAAAATTTCTTCTATTACAATTGAACACAATTCAATGGTATCACAAGGGAAGGAACAGATAACACATTTCAACTATATACAAAGATGATGTTACCCAGTCACATATGCCCAGAAACACACTCACACATGCAACATAAACAAACCATGCTGCACAGAATGCAGATAAGACACTAAAACAGGGATTTTATGATTACAGGTGACATAATTATCTTACTATATTTTTAGGTTTTCTACAAAAATTATATAACAAATTATTTGTTTGGAATCTGCTGTTTATAAATGACTCAGTCAGAAAAGTTTCCATTTGGAGTCAAGAAAAAATATATGTGCAGTGGAATTGACCTGGAAGCTCAACATTTGGGGGTTGAAATCTCAGCTCTCATACATCCTTCACCTATGTGAAAATGGGCAAATAATTGAACAATATTCCTTTGCTTATTCTTTTGGAAAACAATAAATTATACTTAAAGCATTCTAATGAGAATTACAAATAACTTATGTAAAATTCTAATACTTAAGTGCTTCAAATAACTCATTTTCCTTACTCTTATTCTTTTATAAGAGTTACACTTGACATTTATTTTAAATTATGCTTTTGTCTCTTAATAAACTTCTCAATACAAGCAACTATTTTTTCCTACAAATACCCAACTTTAAACAAAGATATTGGAGAAACATTCTTCCATTCTTTTATAAGAAGTCTTCTGGTTTGTTAAAATATGTTTCACAGTGAATGTTTTAGGATCTAACTCCTTGAGAAGAAATCTTTTAGAAAATAATTATAGAACTTTTTTTTTCTTTAAGAACTTTTATTTCCAAACCAGGTTAAAATCCCTGAGCGAAATCACCAAAGAAAACAGTAACAAGCCCAAATCATACTTTCCCCCCTAATCTCCTATCCTATTGTCAATTAAGTAATAGTGAGCATTTTGAAAAAACATGTACACATTATATTTAAAATTTTGCTAAGTGTCACTGTTCTTACTATACCATTTTATAACAAATCAACGATGGCATCTTGTAGTTTCAAGTGTAAAAAATTGAATTTATCAAGCTTTCTGACAATTGAGTTTTTAATATACTCAAGAGTTTGGGGTACCCTCAAATATTCTGAAATTTTTTTTTTAATTTTAAAAACTTGCCTTACCTGAAAATAAATTGAAATGAGTTTTCCCTCAAATAGTTTATCCTATAATATTATAGGTAATAGTAAAGTCGTATGAATTAAGGAAAAAATAAGAAGCCACAAGATATAACAGTACAAATCGATCTCATTAGGAAAATGTACAAAGAAATAAAAATATTCAGACCATAATATATTTTTTAAAACATCTAAGTGTATAATCCTACTCCTCTTTGGATTACCATATGTGTTTACACCCAGAGCAGATAATGAAAGGGCCTAACACAAACACCTTTCCATTCTTAAATACTGAAATTGCTTGTAGTGAACATTCAGAAACATTCTCTTCTAACTTCTCCAAGCAGCTCCAAAATCCTGTGACAGAGAGGCTATAACGTATCAGCCACAGCATCAATTTTTATACATCGTCTAGCCATTTCTTAGGATTAGCCCAAGAACCATTCTCAGATGACCCTTCTGAACTTCCAGATCATGACATTAAAAAACAGTGACAGTTAGCCTGAGGGTGCAGCTGCAGTTTCCTTCCTCCTGTTAATGTAGAAGCTATGAAGTCTGCTCCAGGGAAGGGATGCATAATTTCCATTTTCTGACTACCTAAAATTATTCTTTTCCTGAGAAATGATCCTAATAGGTCATCCACAGTCAAAATTTCTCTGTTTAAGAAGATCCCACAGGAGGTGGAATATATAAAAATAATTATTCTCCTCAAAATATAAAATAAATATGCTGCCTTTAAAGCAATATTTTTAGATAGGAACCTATGAAAAACAGAAGCAGGAAGAGAAAAAACCACATTGGGGCTCAGTGCCAGAGGTATATATAACTTTTATGAAAATTTACCTTAATATAAGAACTGTTTCACTTCATTATTTCCTCTGCCTTTCAACAAATGAATCTGTTTATCAGTATCCCCCAGTCATTGCTGCCATGCATATATTTTTTTAAAAAAAGAACAGTAAAATATTATGAAAAAAATACAGAGAGTTTCTGTACTAATTTTAGAGAATGTGAGTCAATCAGTATTATTTGCATGTAGTTGCATTCAGCAGACAGTATCTTACTTGCTTTGCTGGCAATATATACAATTTCCACCCTAAATAGAAACATAGACTTCTTGTCAGAATTAGGACAAGATAGTTTGCATTTTCACAACTAGGTTAAAATAAATTCATATATATCTGCAAACACTACTTCAGACTTACAATAGTTTTACATTGTCAATGGGGCTGATATTATGGTAGCAATTGCTACATTATTTATAATAGTTTATACTTATGTTCAGAAATAAAAATTATGATAGCAGAGAATAAATGTTTTATTTGCCAGAATATATGCCCATATGCATTGCAATATCACAATAAAAACACTACTTAAAATTATTTTTAGTCAAATAATTGGCAATAAGTAAGTTTTAAATATAGAAGCTTGGATAAAATCTTTTAAGAGTTTCTGATTTAGGTATTTCAATTATAGAGCACAGACTCATTCACTTCTGTTGAACAAGCATTTCTTAAAAGCTTAGGCCCAGTGCTTGGTACTAAGAATACAAAATTGGAAGAAGAGGTTCCTGACTAAGAAATGAACTAATAGAAAGTGAAGCAAATAAAAGAGATAATTTTAATGTGTAATGATAAGTCCTATAACAAAAGTATGCAAAGTATATGCTCAGAAACCACAAAGGTAGGCACTTAGTCATAAAGAGGTGGCAAAGAGAATGCTGTCAGTGTTAAGTCTCAGAGATGTGTGATAAAGCAGACATATTTTACCATTTTTTAAAAGGTCAAGACAACCCTCAGAATGGGAGAAAATATTTGTAAAGTAAGCAGCTGACAAAAGGTTAATCTTTAAAATATACATGCAGCTTAATATCAAAAACACAAACAACCCAATCCAAAAATGGGCAGAAGACCTAAACAGACATTTCTCCAAAGAAGATACACAGATTGCCAACAAACACATAAAAGGATGCTCAACATCACTAATCATTAGAGAAATGCAAATCAAAACTACAGTGAGGTATCACCTCACACCAGTCAGAATGGCCATCATCAAAAAATCTACAAACAATAAATACTGGAGAGGGTGTGGAGAAAAGGGAACCCTCTTGCACTGTTGGTGGGAATGGAAATTGATACAGCCACTATGGAGAACCGTATGGATGTTCCTTAAAAAACTACAAATAGAACTACCATACAACCCAGCAATCCCATTACTGGGCATATACCCTGAGAAAACCATAATTCAAAAAGAGTCATGTACCACAATGTTCATTGCAACACTATTTACAATAGCCAGGACATGGAAGCAACCTAAGTGTCCATCGACAGATGAATGGATAAAGAAGATGTGGCACATATATACAATGGAATATCACTCAGCCATAAAGAGAAACAAAATTGAGTTATTTGTAGTGGGTAGATGGATCTAGAGACTGTCATACAGAGTGAAGTAAGTCAGAAAGAGAAAAACAAATACAGTATGCTAACACATATATATGGAATCTAAAAAAAAAAAAAATGGTTCTGAAGAACCTAGGGGCAGGACAGGAATAAAGACACAGACGTAAAGAATGGACTTGAGGACACGGGCACAGGGAAGGGTAAGCTGGGATGAAGTGAGACAGTAGCATGGACATATATACACTACCAAATATAAAATAGATAGCTAGTGGGAAGCAGCCACAGAGCACAGGGAGATCAGCTCGGTGCTTTGTGACCACCTAGTGGGGTGGGATAGGGAGGGTGGGAGGGAGACGCAAGAGGGAGGAGATATGGGGATATATGCATACATACAGGTGATTCACTTTGTCATACAGCAGAAACTAACACAACAATGTAAAGCAATTATACTCCAATAAAGATGTTAAAATAATAAAAATTTTTAAAAGGTCATGTATTACATCGTATAACATAAATATGTTAGATTACAGAAAAATGTGTGAAGGTAGGGAGTATATTTAGTCGTTGGCACAAGGCAAATTCACTCCTGCACTAGCATTAACAGTTAATACATTTTTCTCCTCTCTGCATTGCATAGGGTAGCTGCAGGCTGCTGTAGAATCTCACACAAACAAACAGATATTCTGTTAAAACCTGAAACTTCATGGTCACCAATCTCAATTTGGCCTTTAGTAACCCCTTAGTATCTATCTTAGTCTGTTCGGGATGCTATACCAAAATTACCATAAACTGAATGGCTTATAAACTATAAACATTTATTTCTCAAAGTTCCAGAAGCTGGATTTGAAGTTCAAGATCATGGCACCAGCAGGTTCAGAGTCCAGCAAGGGCCCGTTTGCACGTTGATGGCTACCTTTTCACTCAAACCTCACATGTCAGAAGGGACAAGGTTTCTCTCTGGGGTCTCTTTTATAAGAACACTAATTCCATTCATGAGAACTCTGCCTTCATGACCTAGTCACCTCCTAACACCATCACACTGGGCATTAGGTTTCAACACATGAATGGGGCGGGGGGGGCGGGGAGCGAGGTGTGCAAGGCATAAACGCTCAGTCCATTATAGTATTTTATCAGTTTTCTAATTGGCTTTCTTGAATAACATCTACAACAACATTTTCTAATTTTATCCATTCTGAGCGCTTGCCATTTCATCATATTTCACTAAAGTAAATAAAATACATAAAACAAAAAAACCTTCCAACTCCTGGCACACATCATCCAAACCTACCTCTGCAGCACCTGCCACCTTTAATTTTACACACACTTTCATCAAGATTGTGTCCCTCTTCCTATCCAGGAAATCTTTCACTTTTGCCCTGAATCCTATTCTCTTTCCTTATCCTCTTGATTTCCAGTTTCTCTGGTCTACTTATTATGCCCTCTTTGTATGTCATCATCTGTCCCTATGAATTTTATTCTTCTATTCATTTATATTTAATCTAGTGACTTCTATTAAAATTTTAAAATCCTCCCAGAATTAAGATTTCACCATCTGACAACAGTTCGCTTTCCTCCTTGTCATGGCCATATGTGATCTGTGCTGACTACAATCTCTATTTCTACCTTCCCGTCTCTCCTTAACTCCCAATTCACTCCCATCTACCATCTACCCCACCACACAGCCAGAGAACTCCTGGTCGGTTTAGCAGGAATTTCCATCCAGTGAAAATACTTTATTCTTCACAGTATTGGATAAACTATCCAAGATTGTCAAGAATTAGCTGAGTAAATATTTGTTAGTCTTCTCTATTTCTGTTAAAGGGCATCTTTACATTAAACAAAATATTTCTACAGAAAGTAATGGGATACCAATGCAGCAAAAAGCAGTCATTACATGTTTTCAATTATTTGTTTGTGGAGATAACAATTCTCTTCAGCTCTAAACAAGAGCAAATGAATTTAAAAGGGGAGAGGCCAGGGAGTGTTGATTAGGAAACAATTCTTTCTTTAGAATGGATGCAGCATACATTTCCTCTAAGGGGGAATTCCTGATTGTTAGGGTCCTGCTTCTGAGTAGGAGTGGTAGTAAGAGAAATGACAGGCCAAGACTTCTTGACAGTAAGGAGAACAAGCTAGAAAGGGAGTTTTGCCAAGACTTCTTGACAGTAAGGAGAACAAGCTAGAAAGGGAGTTTTGCTTGATTTCGCTTACGGATTGGAGCCCGTCCCCTGTTTGAAGCCTGAAGGAAAGGGGAGATTAATGTACAAAAGAGATCTTGGGCTTTCAGGAAAGGAGTGAGGCCGCAGAATTGAAAGAGGGGGAGGGGAGGAGGGCTAAGTAAGGACTGACGTGCAGCCAGGAGAGTCGGTTTTGCTGTGGAGAAGCACCCCCATCGTCACACACCATCCTAAAGCTGAAGTCTAAGGGGTTTTCTACAGTGCTGTACAGTCAGAGTCAAGTTACGTAGAACTTTAATCTTAGTACTTTTTTGTTTTAATTCCACTTAGAGATTTCCCCGGGCCTTCCAGGCAGAACTTTGCATTCTGGGGAGCTCTTCTCATGAAGGCTAACTGGGACAGAATGACAAAGGGAATGGAGGTCTGATGCATCCCCCTCTCTTTCTGCCTCCACAGAAGTAAGGACCATAGATCCTCCTGAGGGGACTTTCATGAGGAGTCCCTGAGGCAGGAGGAGGCAGCAAAGACACCCGCTGTTCTGGAAAAATTGGTCTCTACAATCACAGGACAGAAAGTAAAACCAAATTTGATAGCACTCTAAGTTAGTTAGGGATATCCTCTCAGAAGAAAGTAGACAGAAGTTCCTGGGTTACACCTAACTGATAACTTCCTTCTTCATGGATGCCAAAACTTTTAAATGTTAAAGTTTCTCAGTTTAGGTTCAAATTCCTTTGCTTTCACATTAGTCAATCAACAAGTCTGATGAATTCTGTCTCAGAAATATTTCTTCAGGACTTCCCTGGTGGCACAGTGGTTGGGAGTCCGCCTGCCGATGCAGTGGACACAGGTTCGTGCCCCGGTCCGGGAAGATCCCACATGCCGCGGAGCGGCTGGGCCCGTGAACCATGGCCGCTGAACCTGCACGGCCGGAGCCTGTGCTCCGCAACGGGAGAGGCCACAACAGTGAGACGCCCGCGTACAGAAAAAAAAAAAAAAAAAAAAAAAAAAAAAAAATATATATATATATATATATATATATTTCTTCAGTACAAAATTTCTCTACCTCAGTGCCAGCACCTGGTCTAAGCCGCTATGATTCCTTGGTGTCATGCAATATCTTTCTAGTGGATCTGTCCACTCACTCTTGCCTCCTTCCAGGTGGTTCTCCACAAACCTTCCAGACAGCCTTTGACTACATCAGTTTTCTCTCTTCTTGTTTTCTTGCATAAAATATTCCAGTGCTTTTCCTTGTTAAATATCTTAACTTCTTACTATGGCATATACGATCATCTAAGAACATTACTCTCTCTCCCTTACTCCTTTGCCTTAATCAGTCTCAGTTTTTGAGTTTCTCATACTTCCTAAGTTACTAGGGAATCATTTCATCACTTTTTTTTTTTTATACCTCTGCCACACAAGAAGTTTCTTTTAGCCTTTAACAATCACTTCCTTTCTTTCACCTTGGATCATTTCTATATATCTTTTAAAAATGACCTTAAATATCAGATATTTGTGGGTGCCTTCTCTGAACCCAAACTCAAATTATGTTTCCCTAGTGTCTGTGTGTGTGTGTATGTGTGTGTATGTGGGTGTGTTTGTGTACTCCCTGTATCCTAATTTTTCATGGTGCTTATCTACTATAAGTAAGTATGTGTGTAATTATTTTTTGTCTATCTTATACTGCTTGATCACAATTTTATTTTGGAAAGGGACTGCGTCCATCTTAATTTAATTTTGTACCATCAAGAGCCTGCATCATAGCAGTCTTTTCTCTTTTTCTTTCCTTTCTTCCAGTCATTTTTCTTTCCTCCTTAATATATTATTTGGACCTAAAGAAATACATGTTATAAAACGACAGTTGAGGAACATAAGGAATCAGAGAGTTTGAGAATAAATATCATCAAAACTCAAAAGGGTAACAACTGACAAGTAAGCCAAAAGATGAAAATACGTGACTAAAGTGTAAGAGAAGTGGAAGCAGAGGAGAGAGAGATCTGGTAAACTATCAAAAAAAGTATCAATAATCTTTTCAGAAATTAAAATTTTGAAAAATCCACATGGGTTAAAACTTTCTTTTCATTTTCATTTATTATTGCCAAGTAAAAATCGCCACCTGCCTCTACAAGGATGAAGCCACAAGCTGCTGCAGCTGCTGACCTTCCGAACACCCTGAAAGGAGTGCAGGGTGGAGACCAGGAATGAGGCGCTCTGCGCTCTGGGAAGAGCTGGCAGAACAGGCCTTCAGATAGATATTTTCAGGAGAAGATTTTATGAGCTCAATTTCTTGCATCTTCTCATATCTAGAAAAGTACTAAAAATCATTAACAGAGACATCTGCTGCTAGGGACTTGCAGCATCCTTCTACCAAAGTGTGCACTGGATTGAATGTATCCCCCTTCATCAAAATCACATATATACCGACCTCCCCCCTACCTCTTTGGAGCAGTTCCTCAGAGCTATCTGAGACGCTGTCTCCTGCGCTACAGTCCTTATTTGGCCCCAAATAAAACTTAACGCACAACTCTCATGTTGTCCTTTTTTTTTTTCCGTCGATATTGCCTAAAAGATACATTTTGAAATATTACTCACTATTCCACTACTCAAAACAACAGTTGCTTTAAAGTCTTCATTGCCCCTATGTTCATTCCTAAATGTATATGGCTTTTTAAATAATTATAAGTGAGGTAGAGGTTTATTTGTCTTCTGACTTTTTCACTCAACTTAGCATAAATGTTTTCCTACCTTGTGATTATAACAACCATTTTAGTAAGGGCATACTATCCCCTTGAATCAATGCTGTACAATTTACTGTTCCCTGATTCCTAGCCATTTTTCTTCCAAGTTTTCCCTATTAAAAATAATTCTACAGTAATAGCTGGTTTAATGGGTATATAGTTTTCAAAGTCTTTAATATTCCTTTAAGTTCATCTTCCAAGAGAGATATTAAGGAATCTGAAGGTATGAACATTACCATGAATCTAAACCTAAACTTCAAAATGCTTTATATGAATCTTTCAAAAGCCATTTAAATTAGGAATAAACATAGAAGATAGATGGCACAAAAGTGTGTCAAACTTGATGACACATATACAAGGAGAGAAAATAATTCAAGTAGAATTGAGTATTTGGCCTAAATACCTAGGCTCTGTAAATTCCTTCATCTTCCCTCCTCCCTACCCCCATTTCTCACTCCCTCTTTCTTTCTTTTGTTATCTGCTATTGTTGTTGACAGACTGCAAAGGCATCCTGATCTATTTGAAATTAGCTTTCCAAAAGGCAAAATTGCTGTTTGAGAAGATAACATCCAAAATGATTTCTGTGAATCAGATAGTCTACTGTGAGACAGACTGAATTATGCATTGAGTTGCCAAGGATTAAATAAAACTATTTCAAGAACGTTTTCTCCTCCAGTACTTTTGAAAATAGGCGCTGATATACAGAAAGAATTTAAGGTTTCCTGTCTTATTTCACCCCTTCCTTCCTACCAGTTTTCTTTCTTCTCTTACCTCATTCTCTTTTTTCCTCAGCCACCTTCCTAAAAATATGTACTTAAAACAAAAATAATATATTCTAATTGTTTGGTTGATGTTTAATTATAAGGAAGAGCCTCATCAGTATAGCAAACTCACTTTGCATTTCAGAACACATTAGCTTTCAGCAGAAATATTCCTGCCAAAGACCTTGTTTTGCTAGTGCTTTAATTTTCTTTAAGCCTAATTTTGTTTCCCTGTTCATTTTGTAACGGAGCTTCTGAAAACACTGGCAATCTCTGCTCATTTCGCCTTGAGCTAGCATGGGATTTTTTTTAAGGAAGTGCAATTGCTGAAGAAAGTTAATGGATAATTCAGCAGCAATTTTGCTATAGCAAAAGTAAAGAAAAAAGGAATACATGAAGAGTAAAAAGCTTAGGAAATAAAGGGTGAATGGTTATAATATGTATTGGAATGCCCTGACTCAAAAACATAGATGGTAAAGATTTAAAGAACATATAGTCCCAATTTAAATGTTTATATATTAAATAACATAATTCTCTAGATATGTCCCTAGATGTCTATAGAAACTACAGTTACATTTTCAATGATCAGTTGGAAAACTAAAATTCTCAGTTTATGAACATCAGTGAAAGGGTAAACCAAAAAATAATTTTAAAATTTGAGCATTATTCGTACTCTGTTAAATTAAACAGCTATGTGGACAATTTGGAAATCTTATAGAAAAACATGGATACATACATGCAAATATAGTGAAAGGATCAGATCTATGCAGAATTTTCTACACAGCATAAAGCAGCAAAAATATTGATCCCAGGCTTAGCACAGAGGTCATAATAAAACCTATAGACCATTCACTGGTTTATCTTTCCAACCTCCCTCCATGCTAACCCCACCCCCATCCCCCTCCACCTGGACTCACTCACCTTAAATTGCTCCCTGCTCCTTTCTATCCCTTGTTCGCATTGCAGTGTCTATTACATGAAATGTAACTCTGTTCAAAGTACAACCAATGAAACAGAGCAATAGGAAATATATCTTAAGAGATTTATTGCAAGAAATTTTCTTATATGCTTGTGGCGACCGGCAAGGAAAGTCCCCAAATCCACAGGCAACAGGAAACAGAGGATGGCCCTCTCAGGCATAACCAAAGCTGTTGTCTATAGCCAGTTTCTTCTTCTTCAAGAAAACCTCGGTTCTGCTCTTACGGCCTTCCAACCAGGCTCACCCAGATTAATTCGGATAATCTCACTTACTTAAAGTCAACTGACTGTGGAATTTAATCACACCTATCAAATGCCTTCACTGCAACACTTAAGATTAATGTTTGATTGATTAACTGAGGGCAACAGCCTAACAAGTTAAAACATAAAACAGTCACAGTCTACCCCTTGTCAGCTTGGGCACGCATACACATCTCTTTAAACTGAATTTCTTTCTTAAATAAAAGACAATGACAAAGTCATACTTCCACAAAACATGATAAAACTATCCTGCATTAGTCCAAAAATAGACTAATCCTTTCCCGAGAGGAGGATGCAAAGCCTTGAGGTGATTCTCACACTTCTCCTTTAATATGCTTTTAAATTAAATATTAAATTAAATACTGTGATCCTTAACTATTATTAGTAACTCTTACCTTAGATAACAAAGGGATAAAATATGGAAGAAAACAAACATCTAGTGTGCATGTATAATATATATATGTGTGTGTATATATATATACACACACATATATATACATTTATAATAAAATAAGTAGGGCTTCCCTGGTGGCGCAGTGGTTAGGAATCCACCTGACAGTGCAGGGGACACGGGTTTGAGCCCTGGTCAGGGAAGATCCCACATGCCAAGGAGCAACTAAGCCCGTGCGCCACAACTACTAATCCTGAACTCTAGAGCTCACAGGCCACAACTACTGAGCCCGCGTGCCTAGAACCCATGCTCTGCAGCAAGAGAAACCACAGCAGTGAGAGGCCCGCAACTAGAGAGGGCCTGTGCGCAGGAACGAAGACCCAGTGTAGACAAAAATAAATAAATTTTTAAAAATAATTAAAGAAAAAAAGAAATCTCAGCTTTAAAAAAAAAAAATCGCTCTGAAAACAGCATTTGGTGGCATGAAGCTTTGTCTATTTCCATGCAATAAACCCACATTTAAAAAAAATAATAAAATAAGTAATACACATAACTATTATAATCCTCATTTCTACAACTGGTCTCATGGTTACAGATGTATTTAAAACTACTTTCTTTCCTACCAATTCCAAATGCCCTTTACCTTCAAGAAACACTTCAGCAGGTCGTGGTTATTTCCCTAGTGGAATTACCCAAAATTTCATTCCTCAAAGGTCTGGGCCAATGGCAGTCCTGTCTGAATTGAGTGATTATAATTTTCCATTGACTTTAGTCTAGGACATGATCATATTAAGACGCATCCTAGGGAATATTCTGTATTCCAGGCTTACTCTTCCTCACTCCCACTGTGTAGTAATGACACAATTCCCCCTTGGTAATCACGATCAGCAACCCAGAGAGCATAACTCTCATCTTTGCCTGGTAATTCAGAGGCATGTAGAGCCTAATGTGGCCAAGTGGCACTCTCAGCTTCCTCTGCCGTGGAATTATTGTTACATCTCCTTGTGGACACATTCTTCCCTTTGGAACTAAGGCCTCTAAAGCCGACGAAGCCTAAGGTCATGGGGATGGGACCTAAAAATGTTGCTAGTAGATTAGTTGGTGTAACAGTGAATGAGACTACTCCCATTCACAATCCTTGATTCCTGGATCGATGAATGCTAGCTGTGGAAGAAACTGCCTCCTCGAATAAATGCTAATTTAGATCTTATACAGCCTCCTGGAGGATGCTGCCTAGGTCCTATAAGGTACTGCCATCTATCTGGCACTATAACTGTGTCTTAAGAAGGCTCTTTTACCGTTCATTTCAGGATGATGCAAACCTGGTAAGATGGGTGCATTTAATGAGCATGGGTCCATTGTCATGTTTTATTTGCTGTCAGGTAAATTCCTTGATCAGAAGCAGTGCTATGTGGAACACCTTGACAGAGGACAAGGCGTTCTGTAGGTCCACGGGTGGTAGCTTTGGCAGAGAGATGGAGTTACGTTTCCTGTACTCACTATCCAGAGTAAGTGTCCATTCAAGCAGGAGTAAAGTTCTGCTTTTTCTACAATGGAAGCTATCTAATGTAGCTGATCAACTTGGGGATCCAGTTTTATTCTAGGGGACTTAGTTTTATTCTCTGCATCTGGCAGAGAATCACCAGAGGCTGTAGTCAGGTTGTCCTTGATGAGTAAATGTCTATAGTGCTAAGCTTATGTATAATCTCCATTCCTTGCCACCATGGTCAATCTGGTCATGAGCCCACCGGACAACGACAGGAGTGGCTAGGGGAAGAGACTGACTTGTATTCAAAGGATGGGTACTCTTATCCACTTGATTTTTAAAATCTTCCTCTATTGAGGTCACCATTTCATGGCAGTCATGTAGGACACAAAAGTCTTCACATTCTTTGCCCATGAATAGTGGTATATCCACATGCCTCTTCCTCAGACCTTCTTGTCACCAGTTTTATCAGTCATGTTCCCTCCAAACCCTGACCATCCAGCCAAATTATTAACCACAGCCAATGAGTTGCTATAGACTTGCTCCTCTGATCATTTCTCCTTCAGGCAAAATGAACAACCAGATGCACCCCCTAAAGTTCTGCCATCAGGAAGGATTTCCCTTCACTATTGTCCTTCGGGATGTCCCAGAAAGGGGCTGCAGTACTACAACAGTCCACTTTCAGGTGGTGCCTGGATATCTTACAGAACCATCCAAAAGAGAAACATTTCTCTTCTTCAGTCAACTGTTCATAGAAACGTCTCTATAAGATCGTTGGTGTGGGCTTCAAAAGTAAAGGTAATGTAGCGGGAGTGGGGACCAAAGGCATTTGGGCTACTTCTTCATGCGACTAACTTGTGCCTCCAGGCCCTGCTCAAGCCTAATCTCGTATATACTACTTCCATTGGATGATGGACTTCTACTTCCACTGGATGACAGACTACTACTTGGCATGCCCAAACCTATGGCTTGAAGAGTCAGACAACACTCGATTCATGAATGCTACATCCATGCAAAATCTCCATACCTGCCACCCTGATCACTCTGTTCATGAGCCCATGGGGCATGGAGAAGAGTAGGAAAAGGCTGACTGGTAGCCACAGAATGAGTAATCCGATATATTTGATTAGTAAAATCTTCTGCTGAAGTCACCATGTTGTGAGCATTCACAGTGGGTACCTCAGATTGCCTGGTAACTTGGTGAGCCATGGGTAAGCATCCAGTGTGTCTAAAAAAGTCCATTAGTAAACCAAAAGCTGTTCTCAAATTGAGAGTAGTCATGCGTACAGGGTATCAGGACTTTGTTCCAAACACCTAATATCATGCTGTGATTAACTTAAAGAAGCCTGCCAAAGGCATCAAACTTTCAGCATTATTGGATTTACTGGATCATATGGTCCAAGAGTTAGAGCAGCTTGCATGGCAGGCCAGACCTGTAACAGAGTCTTCTCTTATTCTTGTGTCCCATTCAAAACAGCTTTTTTGGTCACTTGGTAAATGAGTCACAGTAGCATAAAAAAAATTAGAATTATATTGTCTCCATATTTTATGGAGGCCCATTCTGTATTGTCCTTCTTTTGTTGTAGGAGAGGCCAGATGCAGCTACTTGCAAGTTCACCTTGGGAGGGATATTTTAATATGCCCCACACCAATGGACCCCTAGAAATATAACTAAGATAACAGGCTCCTGGGTTTTTTTGTATATATTTCCCACTGTCTGACACACAGATGTCTCACTAATAAATCAAGTATAATTGCTACTTCCTGCTCACCAGGTTCCAATCAGCATAATATCAATATAAGAAACCAGCTTGATATCTCGTGGAAGGAAAAGGCAATCAAGGTACTCGTGGAGGAAATTATGATTCAGGGCTGGAGAGCTGACATACCTCTCAGATAGACCAGTAAAGGTATTAGTATTGCCGGTCTTGTCAGCTGGAAGCGGTATTTACTAATATGTATTCAGAAAAGAACACTTGCCACATCAATACCTGCGTACCACTTTTAGGGGATATGCTGATTTGTTCAAGCAATGAAACCACATGTAGAAGAACAGCTACAACTGGAATCTACCACCTGGGTAAGCTTATGATAATCATTCTCCAAGATCTGCTTTCTGCACAGACCAAATAGGTAAGTTGAAAGGGTATGGTGGGAATCACTGCAGTGCATCCAAGTCCTTGATGACGGCCATCCCTGCAGTCCCTCCAGGGATGCATATTGCTTCTGGTTTACTTTTTTCCTAGGTAAAGACAGTTCTAGTGGTTTCCACGTGGTCTTTCCCACCCTAATAGACCTCACTCTATAATTTGGGGAATCAATGTGGAAATTGTCAGTTGCTGAGTAGGTCTATTGCAATTATGCCTTCTGGAACTGGGGAAATCACCACAGAGTATGTTTATTAAAAAACTGGACTAACTGTAAGATTTATCTGAGCTAAAACTCCATTGATCATCTGACCTCCACAGCCTCCTGCTCTGAATGGTGGACACAATGATGTTTTTTGTCTCCAGGAATTAATTTCAGATCAAAAACAGTGTCCATTAATCCCCCAAAAGTAATATTTCTCTCTTCCCAAAAAAGTGGCCATAAGTCCTTTGCGGACAGCTGGGAGAAAGGTGAACAGTACCTACTTTGGGCAGCATAGCAGGGTCCTTCCTCAAGAGGAGTTCTATGTCTATAAACTGGCTCAAGTCTGGGAGTTGATTGAGGGGCCATGACTCAGGGTTTCAGTGTTTAAGTTAGACTTCTACGCAGTTGACCTAGAGCTCTTCTCCTCATACAGATCAAATAAGAATTTAGTAGCCTTCCCTTTTATTTCTTGTTTAAGGTCACCATATTCAACTAAACATCACCATACCTCTCTGTGAGTCAGATTATTCTATCTGCTTTGACTCCACTGTCTGTTAAGTTAAACATATCTACCTTGTCATTGCCACTTAAATGCCACCATATGGCCTGTGCTATTCTAGGATCACATTATCCCCACTGCATGCAGGAAACCCGGTTAGATGGTAGCAGTTCTCACTGTAAGTTATGATCTACAGAGAACAGCAGCCTCAAGCTTTTCAACCATTTTGAGGCTTTCCTTACAATTTTTTTTCTCAGTTTTGGTGAAATGTGTCTCCTCTGGACCATCCGGGGTGCATGAGCAGATCTCACATGATAAATTCACTCTAACATTTCAAGCTCCCTAAGCCTGCAGACACCTCCCTTTATAGTATGACAAGGCCATTCTGGTGTAGAATACCGTAGAATTCCAGTGCTAAAACTAGCCAACTGTTAGAGCTATTTCTAATCCCTCAAGCTAAAGCACTGAGTCCAGAATGCCTGCATAGTGAGCCCATATCAAAAAATTTAACCTGATCCAACGTATGTTCCTTCCACCATGATCTCAAATTCTTATGATCCATTTCCACACAAATATTCCAGATTTCTGTCACTATACGTTGGAAAAATTATACAATCCTTTTGGCATGTAGCGCACAGCCTTATGGATTATAGTCTGTACCTCACCCTTCAGGGCCCCCTAAGGCTTGAGTCTAGTTGTAGGTCTAGAAGCAAAGACGGGTTGTGGGTGTTGGTCTCAAGGCGACTCCTCAGTGGTTTGCAAGTCAACTAGCTTTGGACCACTCAGGCTCACTAGCATAATCTCCCTTACTTAAAGTCAATTGATTACAAACTTTAATCATATCTACAAAATCACTTCATAGCAGACCTAAATCAGTGTTTGAGTGGGTAACTGGGAATTATAATCTCGCCAAGTTGACACGCATAAACCTGGTCATCGCCATTCCCTTCCTCTCTGTGTATTCACCAGAGATAGGCACTTCACCCAATCTCAGCCACTCAGAATGCTCCCCCGTGAGAAATTTGTAAACGTAACTGTGAGACTCTGTTTCTTTCTCATCACTGAAGATACAACATGCAGTCCGCGTGCTGCAAATGTGACAGTCCCTGCTTTGGGAACAGCAAAGCATAAAGTGACAAAAGAATCATTGAGAGTGATAGAGGAAAATAAAGATGCAAAGAGAGGAACAGATGTATAGATAAGCAGAAAGCACTGACTCTGCTGGAACAGTTTCTGGTTGGTCCCGAGGACCAAGCACATTCATATCCTTGGATTCCTTGACAACTTCCACTATCCCTGTGATACATTTCTCTTTTGTTTAAGCTCACTTGCATTGGGTTTCTGTCACTTGCAATAAAAAATATATTCTAATTTCCTGAGGTTTTAGAACAAACTTTTATTTGGGAGAAAAAAGTACCATGGAAAACTGCTATGTAATGAATAAATTAAAAGCAAAGCAAAACATTTTGACCAAAAGAAGAAAAACAAATGAGGCAATGTAGTACAATTCAAAGCCCAGCCTCTGAAGTCAGATATGACTGCTTCAAACCCTAACAGCAGTGTGACCTTTCATTCATTAATCTAAACATTTAACTGGGTACCTACCTCCCATGCATCAAACACCATCCTTGACATGGTATGTATTAGGAGTACATGATCCTTACTCACATGGAGCTTAAAGGCTGATGAATATTTCGAATTTACTATCCCCAGAATCTTACGTGGAGATTAAGACTGGTGTTAAGTGCCTTAACCAAAATCACAGCTATTAAGTAGTTATGCTGTCTTCATAGACATAGTAAGGACACAAAGTAAGATACTGCATATAAAGCCCTTAGCACATTGCCTGTCACATAAGTTAGTACTTATTAAATGTTAACAAGTAAATGACCTCATTTCTAATATTAGGGAATTAGTTGAAGTTATCTGTAAAGTCATTTTCAGCTAGGACAATCATGACTCTAAGTTAAGGATAAAAGGTTACATGATTATGTCAGGGACTCGGCGCTGCCAACACTATTTTCATTCTCCTTTTCCTTCTTAATCAAAGATTCCTAGTTTTATTCAGGGTGGCAATACGCCCATGAAAACGATTACACTTTTCAAGTTCCCCTGGCAGGTTGGTATGGCCATATATCTAATTCTGGCCAAAGAAATCTATGTAAAAGTGTTGAGTGGTTCCATTGAGAATATCCCTCAATAAAATGTGGGACAGGAATTCTGTAATGCACCTTCTTTAGCTTTTCTCCCCTTCCTCTCCTCTCCTTTTTGGAAATTCTAAACTATAGATGAAGGTGCAGCAGCTATCTTATAAACCTGCAGGTGGAAATGACTCATTATGGATGACGGTGCAGAAAGACAGGAGGAGCCTTGGACTTAGTTGATTGCTCAGAGCTACCAAGCCAACGATCAGCTGCTTACCTTTGGGGTACTTTTATGTGAAAGAAGAAACTATGTTGTGTCTAATCTTTGTAGTGTGGTGTCTACTATAGCAGCAAAATGTAATTTATAACTGACAAAGTAATTTTTAGGAAATAACAAATTAAGGTTAGTATAAATAAAGATGTCAAAAATCAGAAAGGAATAAGGACCAATTTCAGTTACAAATAGCTATTGGTATGCCTTCTCTCCTCAGTGTTTTCCTCTATGTAAGTCTAGCTCCAACTTGAAAAAGGAATTTGCATTAAAAAGGGGACATGCAGTAAGGTAATATCATATACACTTTTAGGGACAAATATAACATGCTTACTAAAATACTGTTAGAAGCCAACAAGACTAAAGAACACACGTCAATCAAGAGATAAAGAACTACTTGCATCTAAAGGTTAAAGCATTTAAACCCTAAGATCTGGAAATACCCTGCCAGTACTGGTAAAATTCCTTGGCATTTATCTTGTCATTTAAAATCTTTACAGCATGCAGTATATTGGGTTTATTCTTCTTGCTCTATAGGAGATTGGAAGATGGTGAAAGGCCTAGAGAGAGAGGAGGAAAAAGAGAGAGAGGCAGCAGGGAGACAAGCCCTCTCTGGTGGCGTACAACAGGAAGAGTCACGGGGCACAGGTGTACACATTTTTTAAAAGGGGTAGATATATATGTATGTCAATACACTATGCTGTAGAACTCAAGTTGAGACAGAACCCGCTTCCCGTTAAGCAGATAATGTGAAGCCTTTCCTTTGAGAACTATTTTCTGACGTTGAAATGTGAGAACTAGTTCTCCCCTCTCCACTCTCCATCTCCTGCTGCTTCATCTCCTTCTTCTTCTTCCCTCTCCTGTCCGTTCTTCTTCTCCCCTTCCTCCCTTCCCCGCTATCCCTCCCCACGCCTCCTGGTGGGTTAGCATAATTTTGAAAATTCTCCAGTTTCCTGGCATTCAATGTCCCTTTACAAAAATTGACATCTTGAAAAGAAATGAATCCATAAAATTTTATCAGCTTAAAAAACTTACATAGGTAAATTTTTAAAGTCAGATAAACCACTTCTCTGCTTCTGAAAGTCAAAATTAAAGAATTAATTAAAATTAAAGAATAAAAGGCTAATTATATACGTGAAAGGACACGCACCACATATACCAAAAACTTCACAGAAATTTTAAAGCTGTAATTGCCTTTTTATATTCTTTTCCACATGCTCTGCATTTTTTGACCGTTTTGAGTTTGGCACTGCTACTGTCCCTCTGGGATGGCTTTCTCTCTCTTTTATATATTGCTTCATCGATCCATCTCCTCCATGAACTTTCTCCTTAGGATCCAACAATAAGATGTCTTTCCCTTTGCTAAAGGCTAATCACAGTTAGTGCCTGACACCACTGACTCCTCAGAGACAATTAGCACCTAATGGTTAAGAAGACAAGTCAAAAAAAAAAAGAAGAAGATAAGTCAGACTGTCTGGGTTTATTTCTCAGTCTGGGGATCTTAGTCAAATTATATAAACTCTAAGATTCAGTTTCTTTTTCTTTTTTTTTTTTGCACCATGGAGATAACATTACTATCTTCTTATGTCTGTAGCAAGAATTAAAAGAGAAAACTACATGAACAATGTACAGCACAGTACCTGGTACAGAGCAACATGTAGTAAATGCCAATTTTTATTTAAGTTATGTTAATAGGCATGTGCTTAATCACTTAAACTAAATTAGACTACAAACTCCTTGAAGACAGGAGTATGTCTTCTCTCAATATATATCACCTTTAAGACTTAGTATACTGTCTAACATATAGACAGCATTCAGTATATAATTGTAGAATCATACATGGTCAACATTATTTTTTAAAAAATATGCTGGAGAGGGTGTGGACAAAAGGGAACCCTCTTGCACTGTTGGTGGGAATGGAAATTGATACAGCCACTATGAAGAACAGTGTGGAGGTTCCTTAAAAAACTACACATAGAACTACAATACGACCCAGCAATCCCACTACTGGGCATATACCCTGAGAAAACCATAATTCAAAAAGAGTCATGTACCAAAATATTCATGAGCTCTATTTACAATAGCCAGGACATGGAAGCAACCTAAGTGTCCATTGACAGTTCAATGAATAAGATGTGGCACATATATACAATGGAATATTACTCAGTCATAAAAAGAAATGAAATTGAGTTATTTGTAGTGAGGTGGATGGACCTAGAGTCTGTCATACAGAGTGAAGTAAGTCAGAGAAAAATAAATACCGTACGCTAACACATATATATGGAATCTAAAAAATTTTTAAAAATGGTTCTGAAGAACCTAGGGGCAGTACAGGAATAAAGACGCAGACGTAGAGAATGGACGTGAGGACATGGGGTGGGGGGAAGGGTAAGCTGGGACGAAGTGAGAGAGTGGCATGGACATATATACACTATCAAATGTAAAATAGATAGCTAGTGGGAAGCAGCCACATAGCACAGGGAGATCAGCTCAGTGCTCTGTGACCACTTAGAGGGGTGGGATAGGGAGGGAGGGAGGGAGATGCAAGAGGGAAGAGATATGGGTATATATGTGTACGTATAGCTGCTTCACTTTGTTATAGAGCAGAAACTAACACACCATGGTAAAGCAATTATACTCCAATAAAGATGTTTTAAAAATATTTATTGAACACCTATATTGTACCAGTCATTATTCTAAGAACAGGAAATACGGTGGCATATAATACAGGAAGTGAAGAAGCCCTTTAAGTTATGTAAAAATTTAAAACCAAAAATTCCTTATCTTTCAATTCAGATTTATCATGCATGCTTCAATGACACATCCCTGCAAAATTACTGCTTGAAATCTTCTGCAATATCACAAAATAGATAACCTATCTCATTAGAATGGCAGATAGGCTCTGGACTAAATTACATCTTTCTTTAGAATAGAGTCCCCAAATATCAGTGCCTGTTTGATGCTGGTATATGCCAGGGTTCTTAGGGACTGCAGTATAAAGGTAATAATGTTGACGCTTTGTTCACATAGCACGCAGCAATAGAATGGCAGTACAGAGGGTTCTTGAGAGCAATTAAGGGGCTGTTTATTTAGGGCCAACAGAGTCAACTCAGCCACAGGAACATGGAGGGGTAGGTATCTAATTACCACATTACAGCCAGATGGATCCCTTTAAAGTACATGCCACATTTGACCACATCCCTGCTCAAAAACTTCCAATAGCTTTCCATCACAGTTTCGGTAAAATCCAAATTTGTACCATGGCTCTTTGCTATTTCTTCAGTCTCATTCCCTACCAGTCTTCTCTTTTTCCACTCAAATATTAACTCCATCAGGGAAAGGACATTATTTCATTGCTTCATCCCCAGTTCCCAAAACAATGCCTGGCAGAATGTATGTAGAAGTTGTTAATTTGTATTTGTTAAATAATGAATGGATGATGATCAAAAAACCCTATTCTAGTTCTTTTTTGTAAGTGAAGGAGATTCCTCAGGGCAGCCTACATACATGGCATTGGTTGACATTAATTAGCTTCACAGTTTCAGGAACACTATGCACGTTGAATTTAATAGCAGTGGACTTCAAAGAGAGATGCATTCACCAGAGGGGGTACAAGGAGCCATTACAGAGTTTTACGTACTCTCTATGGTACAAACACCCTGTCTTCCATTTAACACTGCATCCAGGGGAAACAGAGCTTTCTGGAGCTCAGACACATCTGCAAATGTATCAGGAAGCAGAGTCTGGCAGACAAGCTCTGTGAATGCATTATGGCTGGCTTTTAGGCAGGATCTAATTTTGGTAGTACCCAAGTTTACAAGGCTACTGAATGTATATTTTCTTCTATCACAGACAGGTACATTCTACTGCACTTTGCATAAAGGAGTACAACACATCAGAAGATCTGTATTTTCATGTATCTCTTCACAGTGACATAATAAACACGGTGATTGGTGATTTAGAGTCCATATTCTGCATTAGAAATACCTGGGTTTAAATAACAATGGTCCCACTCCCTTTCTATGTGATCTTGCACGATCCAGTCCGTAAAATGGGAGCAGTATGTAACTCCTTTGTTTTGTTGTTGCTGTTATCTTGTTCATTTTTAAGGAAACCAAAAATTACCCAATCGTTCTGCTCCACAACAGACCTGACATGGGAAAACCTCTCAATAGTTGTTAGCTAGTAATGTCTCCCTATATGCACTTACATATTCTTTGGAAGAGTCTAGACCATTTGCATTCATGACTTTTACTAGTCTATGTAACTTTACATGGAGTTCTTTTTCCTATTGCCTTTTTCATTTTTTTTTTAACAGCAATTCCCTTTCTTTAAAAAAGAGAGGCAGCTATTCTTTTTTTTCAATGTTTTACTTTACCAAGAAAATTGGTAAATTAATTTTCAAATCAAGAATTATGGAAGAAAAGCATCGGTTGAAAATCATTTTATGCTTAAATTACTGATTAGCACTAAATTAAGTCACTGTCTAAAATTTAAAAGGGCATTGACACACACTTTCCACCTGCAACACTAGGAACACTAGGAAACCTATTTCTAGAGAAATCACATTTGATATTTCAGGTCTATCTTATATGAGAAGAAAACAAAGACACATAAATGTTGGAAAGCAAGGTTTATGCAATACAATAGGTTCTTAACTCCTTTGCCTGTATCATAATCTGACATCCTATATTCCTCTTCACCTAAACTAGCTGAAGCATTCAGTTGTGACAGAATCTGGTTTATTTCAGCAACAGTGATTAACCTGTCTGTTTGGACACCTGCTGCAATAAATTCAGGAGACTGACAGGGATGAAGACACTAGCACATTTGGAGATTAGACTTCAGTTAGTTAACTAAGGTTTATTAACTGTCATGTGCAGTAAACCAGTTGGGATGTTGTTCAGAAAACTACAGACAACAAAAAAATTCTTGTTCTCCCTTATTAAATAATGATATTGGGGAAATACATCACAGGAATAGGGGTTTTACATACTTAGGAATATATTAAAAGACATTCTTAAGAAATCTCAAGAATTCTTCAGTTCTCAAAAAATTAAGGACATATAAAAATATTCAAAATAATTAAATTAGCAACATATATATAATTTGTTCTCCCTTAATAAATTAGGAATCCATAATATAGTCAGATATTAGATACAATTGATTAAACATTATATATTAGGCATAATGATAAATACCTGTGTATATAATTACTTATGTTACATACTATTTATAGTTTATACATGTAATAATTATCCATTATTGTATATCCTATAAGCATATTATCACATATAAGAATATATAATAATGATCTAATACCATATTCATATATAGAAATACTGGAGGGTAAATATCCTGAAGGAAATGATGAAACTAACATGTGAAGAGGCAATGGATATA
This sequence comes from Orcinus orca, assembly GCF_937001465.1. Lineage (NCBI taxonomy): Eukaryota > Metazoa > Chordata > Mammalia > Artiodactyla > Delphinidae > Orcinus > Orcinus orca. The sequence goes on from NC_064576.1 coordinate 23,122,891, forward strand.
AATTATTACGGATCTATTTCTCAAAGGTCATCATATAAAAAGTATATTTTAAAGAAATCTTAGCATAAAGTCATTTGGAAACACAGTTAACCATTAGCATCCGATTAAACTTCTGTAACTGTATGGAAGTGTTTTTATGCATCACTCCACAGCTCAGTGATACTTCTCCCACCACATACATACAGATACATGCCCCTTTCATGTCATATGACAATGATTTATCGGATATTTTATTTGCTCTGTAGTTTTAAAAAATACTGTATCCTTGCTAACCTGAAAGTAAACATTTGCTCTCTTATGATTTCCTACCCACAGCACCACATCATTATGACCACTGTCTTGTTAAGACTACTTTAGTTGCACATGCGGTGACGGTAGGTAACAGAAGTGTTAACTACTGCGTGTGTGTGCATGCATGGGTGTGCTCACTCTATTTACTTCACTCTTCCGAGGCTGGACCGTGATATCCTTGTTAAAGAAGCCACAGCATAATTACAACAAGAAATTAAAGAACTGAATTACAGCAGGCCCTCTGTATTCACAGGTTCCGCATCCATGAATTCAACCACACATTAAAAATATTAGAAAAAATTCCAGAAAGTTCCAAAAGCAAAACAAATTTTCTATGCACTAGCAACTATTTACATTGTATTAGGTATTATAAGTAATCTAGAGATGATTTAAGGTATACAAGAGGGTGTGTAGGTTTAATGTAAATGCTATGCCATTTTATATAACAGACGAGCATCTGCAGATTTTGATATTCGAGGGGGGCGTCCTGGAACCAAACCCCTGCAGATACCCAGAGATGACTGTATTAGTCTCTTTGAATGATTAAAGCTAAAAAGCCTTAAGTTTGATATATACTTGCCAAACTATTATTTCTACTACAGAGGTTAGAAAATAAACACTCTCTCTAGACCAGAGTAAAAGGAAAATTATTGGAAACATTTAGAGTCAAGTTCTGTGTGAAAAGGAGGATGAGGATAGAGATTCAGTCTGAGGATATGGAATTAGGGGGCAAGCTGTGCATATTTTCAGGCCACAAATTTTTTGATAAGCAGCTAGTTCCACAGATAATAGAGACAGAGAATGATGCATAAATAACAAGAACGGCATCACCCCACAGGCACCCTGTGAGCCCCAGCTTGTTAAAACGTTTTCCCATATGGTTGAGAGTGATGTGGATGGGCACGAGAGTCAGTATAACTGGGCGGGCCTTCTGGCTGGGAAAGGAAGAGCCTTTGGGGGATATATTGGATTGTGCAACAGCAGCTAGAAACAAATGCAGACGTCAGCAGAGCCTACCATAAACAATGACAAAACCTGGGAGAAACAGAAAGCTTCATCCAAGCTGGATGCCAGAGAGGGCAATATCTAAATGGAATTCTTTAAGAATAACAACTAGAGACAAACACCTTGATCTTAGCAGTTTACTCTGAAAGTAAAGGGAATACCAGTACAGGAGCGAGGAAGTGAAACCAGAAAAGGATCCTGCAAAGTGAGCATTGTCAATCAGCCATTTGAGCTTAATTTAACTGGTGAAACTAGGAGCTGGGTCTATGACACCTGATTCCAAATTATCCCTCCTGAATGGCAAAGAAGTGGGGCATTCTACTTCCACCAACTTTCGTTGTCATTGGAAAGTCATTGATTCAGAGCTGTTCCTAGGTGTCTTCAAGTTCTCAGCATTCCCAATGTGCCATAATGGTGGCAAAGTGAACTCAGAGTGTCAAAGCAATCTCTGGCGACATGAAAAAACCCTCAGCAATAAAATCCACGTGATGGGAGTTGGAAGTTAGACCTGCATATACTGACGAGGCAAGGGTGAGAGGATAAGAAAAGGGCATTGATTTCACCTGTTACACTGCACAGATCCACAAGTGCCTCATGTCAAATTTAGTCCATCCTGGCATTGATTCTTCCAAAGTGGTAACTACTCACAATTCTCCCATTTAAAAAGGAAGGAAGGTAAAGGAAAAAGAGGGGAAGGGAAGGGAGGGGAAGACTGATTCAGGCAGCAATTATAATATTATGCCTAGTTGAAATCTTCTTGTATCTCCTGGTGGAAGTCTCCGCCTTGGGAATAAGGATTGTAGCCCAGCAAATATTGCAGGTGGGAACTACAAATTGACCAGTTGGGTCACTAGGTGTTAGGGTGGTAGGGGGCCATACATCCATGCTCTGGGTCCTGGACATTTGTTATACTTATATGGGATACAGCACCATAAAATGATGAACTTGAAATACATCAGCCCAAACTGCAGGGTGTCTTCCCCAAACTGGTACATTCTATGATGGTGACGACCACGCTGACTTGCCAATGGTTGTACCTCCTTGTCAGTGAAGGTTCTTTTTTTCTTTTTCTGTGTGTGTGTGTGGCTGTGTGGAGGAAAGGCAATGGTATATGGGATCGTATGATGATAAATTAGGCACTCTATGAACCCTTGGGTATTGGTGCTATACTTAAGGACTGTAGTCATAAAAGGCAAAACCAAACCCAGAAAATGTATTACTATAAGTCAAAATGAATTCCCAATTCCAGTAAGGAATGGGTTTAACACAATTAACTTGTCACCAAGTACATGAAAGAGCAAACAGAAGTAGAAGCTAGACAAGCTTTGCTGAGAAAGCCCTTTCCACTGAGGTGTCCAAAATCTCCATTCCTGATCACAATGGCTGTAACATTATTGACCCATTTTAAGGTACCTGGATAGCTGAACACACTGGCTGCATGAGCTCTAATGGATAGCTTTTAGAGTCTCCTCAGTGAGAGATCCTCCATGATGTGAGATGACACATCTCTGTGCTCAATCCCACAGGATCGTCCACATGCTTCCCAGCCAGGTTATGTGGTCTCTAATTTACAGTAGTCTTCCTGGACCCTGAATAGTAAGCCAAGATGATCAGAACCCCTTAGGAGCTCTCTCAGGCTACTCTCCCTCCAGACTAAGTTGATGTCTGGGTGCATGGCTCATAGCTCTGTCTACTGGGAAGTTTTCTCCTCAACACAGATTTGCAGGGTCCCCTCTAAGTGATACTCTGAGCAGCCATGCACCATTTTCTTCTTGTACTATAGGACTGAACAATGCCATCAATGAATCAGGACATTTTTCCCCTACTTTTTTCAATCATCTGATCATACATAAAACACTACTGGGCCATAGTATGATCTAAAAAGTGTATGTGACAGAGGCTAGTGACATGGGTATAAAGCCACATTTTTTTAAACTAATCTGTGTCCACTGGACCTTCTCAGGACCAAATATGTACGCACTGTTTCACTTGTGTAATGAGTTGATGCTCTGTCAATCAAGCCTTATGACTTGACAGGTCTGCCCTGCCCAGCTCATGATGGGAGGCTTCAACTGCAGAGTTAATTTTTGCCCCTTAGGCATTCAGTCTCTACTAGAGTCCAGTAACATGCCAGGATCTACTTTTTACATGAGCAATAGTTTCTGCTGCTGTTGGCATGGACTTCCTTCAGGAACATGGGCAAATTTATATTAACTATGGTCCAGTTCTTTTGAGAAATCTAGGTTTCAAGACACACAACAAAGCATTCCTATCTACCATATCACCTCTAGCAACTTGAGATCTCCTGGGTAATATGGTCTAATTGATAGGGCTACAAATATCATAGATTAGATGTGTCGCAGAACCCTTTATCCCCCTGTGCCCATTCAAAACACACAACTTTTCAAAGCACTGATACATAGTTTAAAGCCATTTTCCAAAATGTGGTATGTGCAGTCCTCAGAACACAAAGAAGTCTACAAGTGCTGTACCTCTCTGTAGCAGATGCAAGGTGCAATGACTTGGTTTTTATTTTGGAAACTGAGATATGATGGAGACCATTAACACTGAATCCTGTAAATCTACAAAGATGGCGCTAATCTCTGCCATCTGCCTAGACATAATATTGCTTCTGGTTTTTTACCTTGACCTAGGTGTAAGAATATAGTATTAGGGCTTCCACTTGGATCTTCTGTTTTGTTCTTATTTAACATGTCTTGGGATGAATGTGAATATTCTTACAACTCTAAGTCTATCCGTCCCAATTACATACTAAGGTACCACAGAAATGAACATAGCATTCATGGCCCACTGGTCTCTTTGAGAGATGGACTTAGACCAGATAGCCATTTATCTCCTAGGCTCCATATACTTCTACAGTACAAAAGGAGATGATAGTGCTTTAAAGAGAGTGGAAGGGGATTCATTGAAAATTATTAGTGCAGAGATTCATACTCCCAACTTGGTTTGTGTCTGATTTGTGGTCATGAAAATATAGTACATTATATAAAACATCTATCAGTGCTTCACAGCTGATTGTATGTAAGTCAAGATAGGAGATGGAATTCACAGCAAGACACTTGACTAATAACCTCTAAATTAGCTGTCGTAGCCAAAAATCACTGGGGAATTTTCTGTATGTATACATACACACACACACACACACACACACACACACACACACACACACACAAACTACAACCACTATTCCAGATGATTGGCTGGGACTCATTTATAATAATAACGATTACATTTTAAGAGTTAACATAGTAATATATTTACTAGTAGTATAAGTAATAGTATATTCAGGTCAATACACACGAAGTAGAAGTTATATTCTGAATGGTTACATTACTAAAAATTACACATTTTAATATAGTCATCTAAATATGTTTATCTGTAAATAAGCAGTGTATATAAAATTATTACAATCCCTCAAGTTGAAGTCCTCCATGATTTTACACGGAGATCAGAATCTATATTCCTTAGAGAGTACAGCTATGGAGCTACCAACTGTACACAGTACTCTCTCTTACAGAATCAGAATAAGAGGAAAAATGCAATGTGAAAGGAAACATCTCCTATTAACATTAAAAAAAATGGTGCACGCCCGGATAACTAGGCCTTACAGCAAAAGAATATAGCCAGAATATTCACACACACACACACACACACACACACACACACACACACAAAATAATGGAAAATAACTTCCTTGCCTGAAAATGTGTAATCCGCCCTTTCTACACAAGAAAACAAAAACTGAAGGAATTCACCCAGTTAAATCATAAGAGCAATAACGGCAACAACAAAAACAACCTAGAAGCTAAAGAACTAATTTAGGGATTTACCAGTATTACTGAGTTATGAGCTTCTGGCGTCTGTAAGCTACCTCACTTTAGAAAATTAATTTCATGCTTGCCTACTCCTGTAAAACTCCTGCCTGAAGGGTCTCCTCGAGGTTTAGAATGGTCAAGGAGTAACAGAACTGTGATTGAAGGCAAGAAAAAAGCTGTCAACATCATGGCAGTCAGAGATCTCTTTATTTCTTTATTTTTAAAAAATAAACTATGCTAAATTAGAGATATTAAATTGGGGACATTAGGTGTGAACTTTGGTTTATTAAGAGATTTTTTTAAAAAAGAACTTTTATTTTTCCCAGGGAAATAGGCCTTCATTTTGGGCAATTAGCCCTTCAGATATTATTTATAGAAATAATTTATTAAAATATGAAGCATAACACATGGAATTGTTTGAAGTTTACTTTAGGTTTAGATTTCAAGTCTATAACACTTCTTAGAATTTTCTGGACCAGTATTATCTATCATAATTCTATATAGTAAATTGTTAATCTTTCAAAAATATTTGAAAAAAAGAATGCCACAGAGAGCATTACCTTTCCTAGTTGCACTTGAAAAAGTATGAGTCCAAGATGTATATCTCTACATAATAAAAGGAAATAAATGAGAAACTGTAAAGATAATGAATAGGGTGATATTAGAGAAATAAATAAACATGCTGCCATGTCTGTCTAAATATTGGGTGGGAAACATGGATCATATATACCTGGTGGACATTTAGAAGCCTGCATAATTCAGGTAGATACTATAGGATCTTTGTTGATCTCACGGAAGAAAATAAACAAGGTTTCCGTGGGAATGGAGAATTGATAGAGTCAAGATTTATAGAAGTCGGCTGAGTTTTCGTCTGTCAATGCCATTTTAGAATGCTTATCTAAGAGGGATGAACCTGGACCTGTGCCACTCAGATTGCCCATCAAGGGAAGACGATACCCAGCTGGAGAAGTGCAGTCAATAAACAGCCTCCTGTTTTCAGTTGCTTCTGGTCTAGCTCAGCTGCGGAAAACTGCTTTGCCTGAGGCCTTGCCCTTGAGTGTAGGGCAAGGCAGAGAAAGGCAGATTCCACCCAGTGACTGAACAAAGTGGGCTATAAAAGGCCCGGACACTTCAGGCCAACTTGACACAACTCTGTTGGGCAGGTTTCACTGCAGGGCTCCCTATCGGGCCGGTTAAGGCTCGGTCAGAGCTCCATCACTATTCAATTTCTCCCTCTGCGCAATCCTTCTCCTGCCTCCTTTCCTTCACAGGTGCTGTTCCTTAATAAAGATTTTATACACAAATCCATCTGAGTATCTGCTTCTAGAAATCCAAGCCATAACACAAATATTCCCACATGTCTAATTCTAAAGGTTTCCCTAGAATCACACTGGGCTGTGACTGAATATTTCTCTCTGGCTTCCATCCCTTCTCTGATGGTCCACGAAAAGAAATGATTTTGAGAAGCTGGGATAGAAAAGTACACAGTATTACAAACACTAAAAAATTAAAACAAGCTTCTTGAAAGATGCGGTTTTATATACAATAGTTACATTCAAGTTATGCCTCATCCAGTTTCTCTTTCCAAATTTCCACATCTGCTCTCAATCAGCTATTCTGTCTCAAGAACTTCTGTGGGTATTTTGGGATTAAAATGTTGTTTGCTAGATATATTTCTAAATTTTCTCCTGGGCACCAAAAGATCCCAGTTCCTCATGTAACATCACCACTTAAATGATTCCACCTGAGGTAAATCCCTGTACCTTTCTATCACTCCTTGCTCATATCTTTTCAATGCCCTCTTATTTCACACACAAGAAGACATAAAATTCACTTCAGGGAAATTCACTGGAGGTGAATTTTATAACTCATTTTCTGCCTTGGATTGAGAGGAGAACAAAGCCCAAAGGGCTTCTTATTTTAGCAAACTTTCTTCTCATATGGCAGTTTCTTAGATTTTTCTTAAGTCTGCATCTTCTCCTGGATTTCATAGAGTTTATCATTTGCTAGGGACTCCTCTGGGGAAAACTTGAGCATCTGCATTTTCTGCCTAAAGGAAGCAGAGGACTCTGCCCATATTTATAACAACTTACTCTATATGATGCACCCAAAGCTTCTGGTACTAAGACTCCCACCCATAGTTTTGCCATTATTGACTCCTATCCCTCTGATCTTCCAGCAGTTCTGGCCATTTGGGCCAATGTTTTGAATTTCTATGAATTTGTATTCATTATGTGAAAACTGTCCCTCAGTCCCCCAGTTGGCTGGCCCAGTATCTGCCTACTTTTTGTCCATTTTTTCAATGTATGCTAATTTTTCAAGAGCAATTTAATGTTTTAACTCATGAAAGTTTTACTATCCATGCTCATACTTCCAGATGAGGAAACCAAATTTCTGAGATGTTAAATATTTCCCCCAAGGTCACAGAGCTAGGAGATGAAGAAATCAGGATTTGAGTCAGGTCTTTCTGACTCTAAAAAACATTCTCATAACCACTTTGCTGTATGGTCTATCTAAAGGTATTTGAGCGAATAGAATCTCCAGATTCCTTGTTACAACGGTTAGGTTCAATGCTCAGTCATATGATCCTTTGTTCACATTTTAAAAAGGTGTCTCTTCCTTAAGACAATTTCATATATCAGAATATTGTCAGAATGTATTAATTTTGTTGCATTAAAACACTTTCCCATCATCTCTCAAAAACTGTCCCCCAAAATATCCAAATCAATGAAGTTTATGTTATGAATAGCTTCCTCTGTCATTACATAGGGCACAACTGGCCCAACTGTACATAGCAGCCCTGATATTGCACATAAGCTTTTAATTTTAAGCTGCAGCAAACAGTCAGTAAGTTTGATAGTTTCCTAAAGAGTCATGGTGAACACGTTTCAGCAAAAGGGTGGGATTTATTTTCAACACAGTTGTTATTCCTTATAAAAGGAGAAGAGTTTAAGGCCATCCTTAGCACCAAAATACATGTAGGACATGGAGCTAGCAGCAGAGAAAATTAAGAGATACTCAGGAAGCTACAGGACTATGTAAAGAAGGAATCTTGTTTCACTAATGCATAACTAGAGGCAGGGATTTTACAGCACACATTGGAGGGAAGCTTATCCTTCTAACAGAATACTTCCTGAAGATACAAAACTCAAAGTGAATTTTAATTAATCATAGATATACATATCTAGAATTGTAATAAAAGAATACTAAGAATACTCATACAGAGAAGGGACATCTCAGGTATCATTATCATTCTACAAGTATACAAGATCAACAAAACTGAAACAAAGCAAGAAAAGAAACTTAACTGGACCAAAACAAGAGAAAAAGGAAATGTAAAAGGCATCCCTTAGCTAAAATGCTTTTCATAAGTGTTGGTAAAGTATAATTGAATGTTCATGGCAAACTCCATCAAATCTTACATAAATACATGTTTAGTTCTTGTTCCCTGATTAGGGTCTATGCACTTAAAACTAATATTTTTACATCACAAAATATGGAGTTAAATAAATCTGAGTTATTATTACAGGAGAGAAGTATAATAAGCTGGATGGACTCCACCTGACTACTACAGCTGTCTTGATTCTGGAGCCAAAAGTGGGCAGTTCAGGTAAGGTGAGCATTAGCCCATGATTATTCTTTATAACAGAACACACCCTACTTTGAATAGGCTGCATGTTGCACATAATCCAAAAACACAAATCAATATTCCTGTTTTGAATTAGAAGGACTCAGAGCAGGGGGTGGTTAGCAAAAACTCATGAGTATCCAGCAACTTCCAACTAGCATGCTATAAAAACACATGAAAAATGAATGCAACGCCAGAAAAGTAGGACTATGAAACCAGAATGGAAAACACCATCAATGGTCATCGCTAAAAGATGGAAAGCCCTTGCTCACACCTATTATCTCTACTCAGGTTAACAATGGTGAATACAGAGTATGGGACTGCCATTCCGATTATGTGTATGTTGTTTAAAATATTTTTCTCTGATGACAATGAATTTCATGTTGATTATAGAAAATAGAGATAAACATCAAAAGGAAACTAAATTTTCCCCATATTCTACCACTAGGAACTGTAACACAGCCCACTTAGTCTAATATTTCATAGCATCATTTTACTTGAATTTGATTTAATTCCACTCTAATTAAAATCATATTAGAAAGAATGTAATGTCCTATCATGAAAGCCTCCCATCACCACTTTACTTTTCAATACATTCGGTTAATGCCCCCATCCTAGTGCTTTACACATTAAAATTGTAAGTACAATACGAAAGGTACTATTTGTGTCCCTCCCAGATCTTAGGTCTTTATTGCCCAGATACTAGACACTCTTTGAATTTTTGCAGAAATATAAGTTTGGAGTACATAAATGTCCACATATGTATTCAGATGTGTTATAAGTACTTGGGTACGTTTGTACACATGGTGTAGGGGACAGAGGTGAGTGGGATCTGATATCCACATTCTAGAAGATTATTCCAGGAAAAGAAAAATTAAACTTCTCATGGGAATGTAAATTGTTGCAAAATTTCTGGAGGACAGTTTGATTATAAGCAAGGGGAAAAAAACCTTTGGAAAGGACTACTTTGAAAAGGGATATAGGTACGTGTTAAAACTCAAATAATATAAAATAATTACAGTAAAAAGTCAGTCTCCTTCTCAGCCTAGACTTCCCATTACCATGACACCCTTCCCAGAAATATTCAACATGACCAGTTTTTACACATGGATTTAGAAAAATTCTATGCGCTATAGTATATTATACACGCCCTTATACAAATGTGACCATAACATAGCACTCTTCAGCACCTTGATGCATTTACTCAAAAATACACCCTGGAGACTGTTTCATGGTAAAGCATTCTGGTAAAGCATTCTGCACCCCATTCCAATGTGTGTGTGCAGGTCGGGGAGATGGGTTCCACACACCACCTAACAATACTTCAGTACCAGCTGGGTGCCCCACAATTCAACTCAATTCTGACACCATCTACCTGAAGATAGCATCAGATCCCACAGATTAAGGACTCAAACCCACAAGATTTCTATTGTTCTAGCCTCATATTTCTCCTATGAAATGGCATGACAGGAAAAATGGTATTCTTCTAGATCTTCAATGGGAAATAATTATAACCATGAATTACACATCAAGAATTAATCTTTTATGTGTAAAATCAACATAAATATATTCACAGATGTGCGCACATCCTGAAAAAATATCTTAAAAATAAAACAAAACATATTCCAATGATTAACCCATGAGACAAAATTATGAACTCAAGAATTGGGAAATCTGTAGTAGGTAAGTAATATATAACACGTGTGATTTCCTACTAGTTAGATACATATAATCTCAGCATTCATAAGCGTGCTATTTCCTCAATATCAGTGTTAATAATAGCAGTGTTGATAACATATTGAGAGATAGGATCCTGGCAGCATAAAGCATTAGAATATTGTTCTAAAATATAATATTAGACACTGTGGTAGGCAGCATAGTTTCCCCCCACCGCCAAGATGTCTATATCCCAGTAACTAGAACCTGTAATTGTTAGGTGATATGGCAAAAGAGAATTAAGTTTGCAGATGGAAATAAGGGTGCTAATCAGCTGACCCTAAAACAGCAACGCTATTCTGAATTATCATTGTATATACAAATGTCCTGAAAAGTAAAAGAGGGAAGCAGAAATGTAGATCAGGGTGATGCAATGTGAGAAGGACTTAACCCCCTGCTGTTGGATTTGAAAATGAAGTATGTACAGCCATGAGGCAAGGACCACAGGCAGCCCCTGTAAGATGGAAAAGACAAGAGAAAAAATATCTCCTGGAGCCTCAGAAAAAAAGTGTAGCCCTGCCAACACTTTCGTTTTATCCCCATAACACCAGTGTTGAACTTCTGACTCTCAGAACTAGAAGATAATAAAGCTGTGTTGTTTTAAGCCACAAAACGTGGCAATTTGTAACAACAGCAATATAAACCTAAAATAGGCATCAATTAAAGTGTACTTAAGATTTTTAATGATGTGGAAAATATTTGTTTTATATTAAGCTAAAATTGCATAAAATTATTCACAGCTTAAGGAAAAAATGATACTGTTCAAACTGACTTCAGTATAGTAAACTCTCGCTACCTAAAACTAACTACTATGATTTCATAGCAGTTAAGAGCATGGTATTTACATTAGACTTTTATTTGAATCCTCTCTCTATTACTTATTAGCACCATGTGACCATTGCAAACTATAAACATGCTGATCCCTGGCTTAACCATCTGTGAAATGGAGACCATTATTTCTACCCCATATGATTTTTGTGGGTTTTCAGTAAGACAGTCCAGTGCATGGCATGTTATACACCCGTGGCAAATGTTAGCTAGTGGTGAAAACACTATTCTTACCCATTATATCACCCATTCCTAAGGTCAAGCAAACCATTATATCAAACATTCTCCCCACTTTAGTGTTATACTAATTTTCAGGATTTTAAGTGAAGGTGACTCAAATGCATGTCTAATTGATATAATGCCAATTAGACAGATGACCAGAGAAGAATTAAAAATCTCAGACAGAGTAAAGTAGGTATTGGGTAAATATCACCATCATGCAGGTGATACAGTGTTCTGGCTTCTTAGAATCCATTTACTTAAGTTTAATCAATTTATCACTACTTCTTAATTTTGTCAACCTCTACCCCCTGATTCTGTAACTATATCATTCCATGCTTCTTCCAATGCCTTTAATAGCAAAGAAAAAATTTTTAAAGAAAAAGCAATAGAGCTGTATTTTGGGTAAGTGAGGATAGAGCAGCCCAGAAGAATCACCTGCAAGCTAATAACTGCCCATACATATTTCAGTGTCATACATTCAAAAACACAGACGAATGGAATTGGATAGAACATTATACATCACCTAGTCTGTCTTATTATTTTATGTATAAAGATAAGTCCGCATAGTATAAATTACTAGCTGAAGGTTACAATGCTTCAGACACTAGTAACACACATACTTTATGTTTCAATGTTTGTCATTTTATAACAAAACCCCTTCCTTATGTTTGTCCTCCCACTGTTGAGTTTTTCACTGAAAGCAAAAACCGCTCAATATTCTCTTTAGAGCAGAGCTGTTCACTGTTATTTTGCCTGTAAGGAAGAATTCTGACCCACGGGGCAGCAGGAGGCATGTTGCTGCGGTCCACGGAAAGGGCATTGGGGCAGCAAGTGAAAAGACTCAGCAATATACCAAAATCCTTTATAGCAAAGGTCACCCAGGTGTTTCTCTCAAATTCCAATCCCCTCCACCCATCTCCTTAAGAACAGGTGTGACCCCTGGAACACAGAATCAGCAGGGGTAAGTGAAATGTTATACAGAGTTGAAAAGCAGCAGAAATTTTGAAAATTAAGCAAATTTAATAAATAGCAGCTGTTTTGAATATGGGTTTCTACTATTTAAACTTAACTTTCTGTCTTTAGTTCTGAAAGGAAAAAAATGACTAATCTTGACCTAGAAGTTAGCAACATAAACAAGCATAGATTATGAGAGACAGTAATTCCAAAGGCCATAGATATTATTATAAATGAGCTATTAAAAAATTTATATATATTATTTCATAAAATGGTAAAGTCATAGGGGTGTAATATATGAGTCTGTCACATAGACCAGTCTCATTTATTCTAATTATTTTGTTCTCAGTTTGGGGGGTTTTTCACTAGGAATTACCATTAAAAGTTCATAAGCTATTCTTGACAGTAAGTAATGAGCAAGTTGTCAGATTTAGCCCATGCTGACATTTCTATTCTCTATTTGATGATTGTTGATCTCATTAGGTGCACTTATAAAAACAAGGCTTAAAATCTAAGAAGGGTTGGAGACTTGAAAGTAAACTACTGTATAACCTGCCATTATTCCAGCCTTAAGAAAGTTGATTTTGATGCAGTAACTTTCCTGAAGATATTCAGAAAAGAAAAAAAAAAATGAATTGGTGAAATGTTGATACAAGCACAGACTCTAATTTTAATTAGCCTCACCAAAGCATTGTCAGTGTATTGACTTTAAACAGATCACATGCAGTACAGATAGAAAAAAAAATACCATAGTTGCATATTATATGGTGTTCAAAATATATGTGAGGGATGAAAGCCTATTTCTATTAAAGGATAGTATATTGTACATCTCAAAATTTTATTCACTAGCTGGTTTCTAAGTGCACTCAAGTGCTTTTTTTTTCCTTTCATTTTTAACAATGTAGGCATATATTTTCTTTGGTATTAAAATCAGATAACTGGAGTTCTTTATTTGGAAAAGGAATCTATAATTTTAAAGAGGATTTCTCTGACATACCCAATCAATGACTTTCACATATCAAGGCCAACCTACTCTTGGTTGTTCTGAGTACACTTAAGGTAAAGTATGTCAAGGTACTGTTTATGAGTTTATTTTCTGAAAAAGTAGCCTACTGCCTACATTTACCTAAGGGTAATTTCTAGTGGTTGGGTTTTGAGAGTTCCTCACCTCTTGAATTATGTAGCTTCATAGTATATTTGCTAATTGTGTTTACTTATCAATACATATCTTTGGAGAGAGTAAATGAGAACAAAGTTAAAAACTGGAGAAGTAGAAGTTAAAACCTAAAGCAAAATTGGTAGTGTTAAAGGAGTGTAGAAGAAATATTAATTACGGAAACTTAAAGGATACTCTTATAATAAAAATATACCAACACTGTAATAAAACTTCTGACACTTCCCTTCTTCACATCTATGGAGTAAGAAAAGTAGGTGGGAAATAGAAGTATATATGACGCAGATATATGCAAGCACATTAACAAATTACAAATTAGACAAACTGTGTCCACAAAGTAAGTAAACAATGTTGAATAATTTCAGGTTTTTATTTATTTGCAACAAATAAGCCAAATCCTAAAATGAATGATTAACATTCTTTCCCTCTTCAGTGAACATCCAGTTGTCAGATAAAGAAAATCTGGGTGTCTTATGTTTAAATATCATGAAGGAGTCATATAGCTATTATGGGTTAAATTCTGTCCCCTAAAAATTCTTATGATACAGTTCTATTCCTCAGTACCTCACAATGGGAACTTACCTGAAAACAGGGTTGTTGCAGATGTAAGTTGAGGTCATACTAGAGCAGGGTGGGGCCTTAATCCAAGATGACTGGTATCCTTACAAAAATAGGAAATGTGAAGAGATAGACATGTACAGAAGGAGAATGCCACATGAACATTAAGGCAGGGATGGGGCTGATGCATCCATAAGCCAAGTAATGTCAAATATATCCAGCAAACTACCAGAAGCTAAGAGAGAGACGTGGAACAGATTTTCCTTTACTTCCCTCAGAAGGAATCAACTGTGACACCTTGATCTTGGACTCATAGCCTCTGGAACTGTGCAACAAGAAATGTGTGCTTTTTAGACTGCTGAGTTTTTGATACCTTTTTACAGCAGCCCTAGCAAACAAATATGGTATATCTACATCAATGCTCACTTACATTAGCATGGATGTCTGAAAAGGTGGCATATTTACAAATATATATGAAGATAACTGAGGCAACCTTGGGACGACCATGCACTTGGTGATAATTAGATGTGCACATTTCATCTTGTTGAGCAGAAATAGGTAAGAGAAAGAAAGCCACAGAAGCACAATGAAAGACAATATTCCTCCCTAGGGAAAGACTTAGAGAACACCACGACAACAAATAGAGCATGTTACTTTGCGGGGGGGGGGGCACAGAACTCATGTTCAATTATATATTCATTATTTAACCATCATTTGGCAAAATGTATATAATTAAACACTGAGTTATGGTAGTCAACAGTTCAATGGAAAGTGGCAGCCATCGGCCGAGTTTTTGTGAAAGTAATGAAAGCTGTCAAAAGAATTCAGATAGGGTTATAATAAGTCTATTATCTACATTCTCCATCAAATAAGCATGTTGTTTTTGTATATAACTTTCATTCTTCCAGATAAAAATACCTGACCCTCTTCTCTACTACATACAAAGCATTTTGGTTCTAGGTCACTTGGAAGTTGGGAAGTCAATTAACTTAGGTCAGCAGCATTGAAACAGTGCTGGGGGAAAAAAAAAGAGGGGAGAGAGAAATAGTTCAGGCATATATGAAAATGCTGAATATAGATGAAGGCTTTCCTGGGTGAAATCTAAGAGAAGCAAACAGCCAAAACCAAACACTGCAATATAAGAAGAACAAGCATGACTAGCTGACATCATTCACTCATTCATTTAATAAATATGTGTTGAGTACGTACTATGTGCCTGGCATTAAACTTGGCACTAGGGAATATAAAGATACAAAACAGAAATTATTATCTTCTTAGTGGAAAAGGCAGAAAACAAGTTAGCAGTCAAACGCATATGATGACTTCATGTATTTACACGCACTTTAAAGAAAACCGAGGGGTCGTAGTTGTTTTAGGTGAGGTCATAAGGAAGATCCTTTTGAAGAGATTTTTAAACTGAGGTGTAAAGGAAGGTAGGGAGTGATGAAAAGACAGGGGAGAAGCACCCCTGACTAAGAAAAGAAAAACAGTAGCAAAACATTGTGCTATACAAGAGAAGTCTGTACTTCCTGTGAATACCATATAGAAATATGAACTGCTTTTCCTGAATTAAGAGGATATTTACCCAACTTTAAAAAATATAATATTCTTATATAATATAAAAATATAATTTTTAAATGTTGGACAGCAGACAATACACATTTAGTTACCTTTCCTCTTTGTCCTAGAACACCCGGTACATTCTATACCACACAGATCTACATAGACGCAGGTCTTAATTATGATTAAAATATACCTTGGGTTTAATAAATACAACTTAATAAGGCTTATATAATGTACCTTTAAATATTATACAGGTCATTCTTTCCAGATTTATAGCTTACAACTAAACTGTGCTTATGATTTACCATACACTATTTGCACTTCAGATATATTATTTCTATTCTGCATAGGAGGAAAATGAGACAGAAGGGGGTTATGCAATTTATCCAAGGGCATAGAGCTGGTAAGTGGCAAATGCAAGATTTAAACCCAGGAGTTCTGGCTTCAGCGTCCATGTCCTTAATACTCCTCTCTGCTCCAGTGCCTGAACTTGTTGTTTACTTTATTTCATACTTAACCAATTACATAGAAGTTCATTAAGAAGATTTGCCTTACGTACCATGTTATGTTTTAAGAATATTTCTCGTTAACAAGAACAAAGATTAAAATGTGAACAGTCATCTCTTTTTCAGCTAGTTCATGTTCCCATCTCCCCATCCAAATGTAATAATTCTTATATTGCACAAGTTTAAATGGTGGCAGGTCTTGCCAGACAAATAGATTGTAAATACATCTTATATGCAAAGAAGACATGAATTGGCTTATGATCCCTTGAAGAAAACATTGAAAGAAAACCATTTTAAGCAAGCAATGTAAGGTTTAGAAAGGGAATTTTATTAGACACAGCTAGAGATGAGGAAAATGGCAGCATTATCTAGGTATGTTTTCATCATTCATTTCACTTCCCTGTATTACATGTCATAATATCTGATACACCTTCCAAGCCAAAACTCCTATATGCACTCCATAATCCTTTCCTTATGCCATTAATTACATACAAAAGAGACTTATTTAGGGATAGCAACTTTATGAATTCCTCAGGTACTTACTAAACTTTTATATTGAGCGAGACTTGACGGAAGGCGTTGAGATGGAGACTGCATTAAAAAGCTTAGATGACTGTTGAAAAGCTATTCAAAGTACTATGAGAGGTTAGAAATGAACTTTGCATTGTAATTCCCTTTGTATTATGTACACTATACCAAATAAAGCTTAACATTATTGTAAACATAAGACGTCCTTTACAATATTTTTTCACTGAAAATTAAAGTACCATATTTCACAGTAATTTTTGTGGGCCCCTCATTGAAAGTAGAAGTTATTTTTTAAATATATCCGAAATAACTTCTGAGCAGAATGCTTACCCATACTGCACATCTACCTATGTGCACGTACATGCACACACACACCTCACCTCATACACATACTATATAAGTATCTTATCTCCATGGTAACATTTCTGTTTTTCACTATTTTACTCTCTGAAACACTGAATACATGAAGTCTAAATACCCCAAGAACTGTGGCTTAGTCTTATTTTTAAATTTCATTAACTGCTTTGTATTTTCTACACCTAATCTACAATTTTTTTATTATTGTTCTCTCAATATCTATAAATAAAATTTGAAGACCTATCTACCTTTAGTTTACAGGAAAGAAAATAGAACTTTATTGAATTTTACTGTTGGCATTAGGAAAAGTTAACAAGGTGAATTGATTGTGCCTATGAGAAGCTAAGAATTTATTGGTGTTATTATAAGATTCTCTAAAGTTAAATGAGTTTATCATTGGTGCTAAGTTTATATGTGGAAAAGCAGAATGCTACAGGGACTTAGTTCTTTCTACTCAGAAGTATATTGCTTACATTTAGTTTGTTCACAAACATTGGATAGCCAAATTTCCACAGCATAAACAAGAGTATAAATTCAAACCCTCAAATGAAGTATAAAGAATGAATTTCAACATTCTGATTATAATTTGGCCCCATTTACTAGTAGTGAATAAAAATACCTAAAATATTACATTAAAATAAACATTTACATCCATATACAATGTAAAGATAGTCAAAAACATTTAATCTTATAAAAGCCTGAAGCTCTTTCATTTAAGCAATTTCTGTTTCGATCTATTCTTTGATGTGTCAGCCTAAGCTCCGGAGAGTTTTTCCCTTGTGTGAAAGGCTTTGTGTTGGCACATGCTCTTGAACAGAGATTTATGCTAGACTCATTCTAACAGCATTCTGCTACTTACAGAGAAAAGGCAACCATTATTAAACTACATTTAATTGCATTAACACTGAGAAGAGAAAAGATCACTGAAAGAAGTCACCTTTGAAATTTGTTTTTTATAGCCATTGCCTAAATAGCTCACTTTATAAGCTTTCTGTCTGCAGGCCTGTAAGCATGGATGCAGATGCCTTGGGTTCTAATTTTCTTTCTGCCACTAACTCATACAGTTGTTGTAGGTAAGCCATACAAATTCTCTGGCCTTAATGTTTTAATCTTTGAAATACAAAGTATAGTTTACTACACATGGGTCTACGACAAAACAGCAATACTTCATAAACACTTTAACACGAGTGGATCAATATTTTGCAATATTAACAAGGTAAAAAAAGTAGAGGTATTCTTTTTCCTTTAGCTAGGAGTCAGCTGATTGGAAAAACAAAGATGAAAATAAATAAACATTTACAGAAATGTTCCTTTAAAGTCTGTGTTAGGAAAACATGCATATATACTATGTTCTCCTTTGGAAAATGTAACACTTGCCTTGATTATTGTGATATTCCCCTAATTCTCTGTGGATCCCAACATGTGTCTGTATACAGACTCTGTCCAGACCACACAGCACTACTGTGTTACTGCAAAGATTACAATTCATCAGCTGCAGCATAATTGCCGATGCCTCACAGAGCAAAAGCACCCAGGAAAACTTGTATGTTGCTCAGGTAATGATAGAAGAAAGAAATGTAAGAAGAGCTCACTTTTTCACGATAACAGTTCAGACACACAATGAGGCATCCCATACATACCCAAAGGGAATTAAACAAGGCTAGATTCCTGCATTACAGGTAGAAGCAAAAATTTCACATTTATAACTCGTGCAGTTGTTGTTATTATTATTTCTTAGACCTATGACTTAAATTATTCCCCAACAGTGGAGACTTCAGGTGCAAAAGCAATATAAGGAAACATTGGGAAAGGGAATATTAAAGATAATCTAACATCATGATTAACTGAAGAATAAAACTAACTGAAAAAAAGAAGGAGATTGCGTTTCTTATACATCGTAACCACTGAACTCTTTTCTTTTAGTATAACTGTGACTATTTACCTTCCAGAAGTGTGCAAAGCCAGAGACACAGAAGAAAAACAGTCCTATTCCCAATTGGAATCTGTTTCTCTATTTACACAGAGAACCACACATATCCCACGTAGCCTTTTATGGTGGTCACACAAGAAAAGTGTAGATGGCTACTGCTTCCAATCTAGTCATGTTATCAGTCAGACACACTACGGTAAACATAAAATTGAAACGAGGTAACTAGAGTGAATTCTCTGTTGGTGTGCAGGTGTGTAGCTAGCGATCAGACAAACCCTAAAGAACACAGAATTCATTTTCTAGACTACTAATCCTATTTTTTCCCAAGTTTTCTGCCCTCTTTATATTTTCATCACCAAAAGCCATTGTTAATCATCAAATTCACATTAAAGACTGGATTTTTATCAATGAAAGATTTTTAAAATAAAAATTATAAAAATAACAAATATTGAAGAAATCAACAAATTTGTTCCTGGAACCCTACTTTTCTACTGGTAATACAGGGTGTTGCACAAAATGAACGGAAGATAATGAGGACAATACGCTAGCCATTCTAGTGAATCTCTGCATTTTAATGTCTTAACAAAATAGAAGTTATTCTCACTCATATCAAAGTCCAATGTGGCTATTTCCAGTCAGCGGGAAGTTGGGAAGGGAGACACTGCTACAAAAAATTCAGGGACCCAGCTGAAAGAAGAATTAGGAATCAACATCCAAGTTATGGAATGAGAGAGATATTGGATCATCTTGTGTGAGCAGTTTTTTGATCAAAACCTGGAAGTTACACATAACAATTCTACCAAAATTTCATTGGCTGGAAACCCATGATATGAACTCCCTAACTGCAAGGGATTCTGGGAGATGTAATCTCGCTATGCACTCAAGAGAGAGGAGGTGGGTTTTAGGAGGAACAGTTAGTCACATCTTCCACAGTCTGTCCTCCTGGTCAATAAGAATTCATTTGCAGCCTTATTCCAACTCAACGTACTATATTCTCCCCCTAACTCAAAGGAGAAAACCCAATGTCCATATTTTTGTACTGTTTGTATCTCAAAGTTCACCAGCTCTCTTGGAACACATTAGTCAGGTCTAGGAAGAGTATGTCCTCCTTGGGAAATGGGCGATTCCTTCTGTTGCAAAGTTATAAAGCCGAAGGGTTGTTTTAGAACTGCAAGATAATTAAATGAGGTGCTTTTTTTTAACCTTGGTAATATTATTCTTAAAAAGCTTAGTAGTCTTCTAATTTATTTGCTACTAGTCACTAAACACACCAAAGCTCTTTCCTAGTCATAATTTTTAAGCCTGGATTTTTTTTTTTCCTTTCATCATACCTCTGAAATAATTAGCTTAGATGGTAAGAAAACTCCCCTACTATAATTTTGGTAGGAAGATTGAAACTCTCTCTTTAACTAAGAAATCTGAGTGGCTCCTTGTCATGCAAATCCTTTTTAGAGTATCATCTCTTACTATTTAAGATACAGAAGCCTTTGCGCTTTTCAAATAGGTGTGGCGCCACATTTCTCACCATTATTTCTTCCCACCTCTACTCGGAAGTTAGTCAATTTCTGCCTTTTCTTCTTCTTTAACCCCTTCCGGAAACATCAAATAAAAGCTAACAAACATGAACCTTCTCACCTTTTCCAACCACTTCCTCAAGGTATGGTTTGCCTTCTGAATTACTGCAGATAGTAACCATTTTCTCAAATATTTGGCCACTGCACAATAGAGAGCTTCAATTTTTTAACCAGTAGTTACTATTATCTAATCATCTGCATCGTGACTGCTATGCCAACGGCAGCACTCAACTTCTACTACCTATTTATGAATTAACTACGTTAAAGTTATCTGAAATTAAATATCAACAGTATAGAAGCATAACAGCTTACAAAACTATCTCATAGATACAGAAAATTTCAATGCCTGTGTAACTGGTTATAGATCCACTAATTTTTCTTAATGCAATGAGTAACTCATCACTTCGAGTTGTATTCCTTTGCCAGAAACTAGTAATAACGCCATACATGGGGTAAGGAGGTGTTGGGTGAGATAACAAAGTCCCTGATTGGGTCTTTGCTATAGAAAAGGATATGATTCTGGGGAACAAATACTGTCTCCATTTGTTATGAACTGAATTTTGTCCCCCCAAAATTCATATATTGACTCTTAATTCCCAGTACCTCATAATGTGACCATATTTGGAGACAGGATCTTTAAAGAGAGAGTTGAGGTAAAATGAGGTCATTAGGGCAATCCTTAATCCAGTATGACTGGTGTCCTTATAAGAGGAGGAAATTTGGATACAGACATAGACAAACATGGAAGATGATGTGAAGACAGCCATCTACCTCAAGCCAAGGAGAGAAGGAACCAAACCTGCTGACACCTTGATCTCAGACTTCTAGCCAGCAGAACTGTGAGAAAATAAATTTGTTGTTCGCCACCCAGTCTGTAGTACTTTGCTATGGCAACTCTGGCAAACTAGTACACCACTGCATACAGGAGGCATGACAATAATCAGAATAAGTATATGTATTGATTACAATGAGAACAGTTACATCCCTATTCTAAAGGAAAGAAGGAAAGTTTCCAAGTACATCAAATATACATATTTCAAAATATACACACATATATATATATTGTTCAGACATTCCAATTTTATAAAAATTCAATTTTGAATGGCAAAGCATGATACACTAAAATCATATCCTGGCCAGAAAGATTACATGAACTCCTCAAATAACCATCACCAGAATGAAGCAGTAATCATATGTAGTAGCTCAAAGAAGCCTATGCCATGAAGACTTAATGATCCCCAAGTCCCTCTTACTGTTTGTCCCCTTCTGCATAAGGTAGCCTCTGCTGGTCTGAAAATCCTGTATTGACCCCACCTGAAGCTGTTGCTTTGCAATAGGATGGCAATTTTCAAGATCTCTACCAGTCATGATTTAGCGAGGAAAAGAGAAGCCTCTAAAAATTTTGAATAGAGGGAAGGAATTATTGCTTTAAATAGTGGAAAATCTGAAAGCTACAAAAGGCTTATGACATCATCCAGAACTAAAAAACAGCAAGAGGCTACTACCTTTGTCCCTTCACGAAAGGTAACCAGAGGTAATGGTTTTCCTATATTCATGAGTCTTGGTCAATAGAAAACAGCAAAACCCCCGTACATTTGTCTGCTTGGTGGGAGTGGGAACATAAATGAAAACTGTTGCCCAGGGAAGTTACCTGATGTAGAGAAGAAGCATGGAGACACCTTGGCTTCCAATATCTTGCTGGTACTTCCCAATAAGAATCTGGTTGATACTGGAGTCTGGAAAATAAAATAAAGCAATAGTTACTCCCCCTATTCTTCCAAGTTCCTGCCAAGATACAAAGCAGATCAGGGGAGGGGGAGGGAAAATCTAACAATAGAATACTCCTCTTTCACTCTTGGCATCCATTTTCACGTTTTACCCATACTTAACATGCTTTCACCTGACGTGAGTCAACTCTCTATCACATTAAAGATGTCCTTCTCTCACTCCTTTTCCCTTCCCTTTTTCTCTCTTTCAGTGAGAGCCACAAAACTCCACTAGTCTTTACAACAAACTCAACTTCAAGATCTCATGTAACAGGCAATCTTCCCCATGAAGTCCAGATGTGGTTCCATTTATTCTCATAATCTCTGAATTTATAAATTCACCACTTGTAAGTTAATCACTTCCAACACACCTCATCCAAAGTTAACAGGAGAAAGTAAAAGGAGGAAAAGTCATAATCAAAATTGATTAATATATGTATGTATGTATAGCTACACTACAAAGTTATGCATAGAAGCCACAGTCTTATTTTTCTAACGGGTCATGAAGCTATCTTAAATACTAGTTATGCTTGTAATAGAGACCAATCACCCTAGCCAGCAAAGAAACCCTCTTCTTTGTATTTTTTGAGTGACACAGAGGTGCCCCAAATAGATAGAAAGACTTCAACTTCAAGTTTAATAGGACCAATGTAAGAAAGATTTCTTCCTCGGGAACTAATAAATCTTGTACAGTATAGTCCAAAGTTGAATGTGTTACTAGATACAACACTGAGGTAGAAAGAGGGGCCACTAACATTTCTACCCCTTTGTCCCTTGACTTACATATTCTGCTCTTCTAATAACAGCATTTTATAATATATGAATGAACCAGTGAACAACTCAGTCATGGTGTGTTTTCTCCCTAACAGCACCATAACTGAGGATTTTGTTGGCCATTCCACCATTCTTTCAGACCATTTCTTTCTCAAAAGAAGAATGGCTATCAGCAGGAAAAGGCCTGGCTTTTCGCAGGCATCTGGTCTGTGAATCTCCTTTGGAACTGTCCAAAGACCCCATACAGGATTCTTATCAGTGATACTTCGAGCAGTGCTATATCTGCAATGTCATTAAGACAAAAATGGCACATTTTCTTGTAATGTAACTACTGTAGAGCATTCGCTTATACAAGGAAAACTTGGTTTGCCTTACAATTTACTAAGATTCCTAATATAGGTCACATAGTGTATGGGTTAGAACAGCATACCTAAATATGTTGCCTCCAAAATCTAAAAAAGTACCTCTTTCCTAGTTCAACAGTCTCCACATTAAAATCCTAAAAAATTCACTGCAGTGAACACATTGCTGGGTATTTGTCATGATTTTTCTCTGCACTTCAGCTCTAGCACATGCACTTTTCTTAGGCTTCTAAGGCACCTGATACCTCCTGTTCACCAGATCCCACTATGTGAATGTCATGATGTCATTAATATAGTAGGCTAATGTGATTTAATATGGGATGTCTAAATAACCAAGGTCCTTGAAGGCTATGTAAGACACACAGCAGCAAAGTCGAGCTAGTACTGGGGAGTGAGAATTAAATTGGAGTTCTGTCCCCTGTTACTGCTTGTGATATCTTTTTTTTTTTTTTGACTGTCATGAAAAGAATGACTTTGCCAGATCCAGTAGCTACCAGGTGCCAGAGACTGTTGATTTTACTTCAGCAAAAATGCCATAACACTGGCCTCAACTGTTATTACAGTCACTACCTGACTGCAATCTCTTTGGTCTCAGATCATCAGACCGATGATATAAAAGGCTGTGTAATAAGAATATCAGCTCTTTATCTCTCAAGTCCTTGAGGCTATTGCAAATGACAGTCCCAGGGGTTTCTACTTTTTTTCTGCAATAGCAGGCCTCACTTCATGGATCAGAGAGCCAAGTATAGATTATGCCATTTGATGAGCATGTCTAATTTAACTTTTCCTTTAATGACCCAAGAGGTAACTTCAGGAAAGGTCTGCAGACTTACTGGGGCTTCTATGAGATAAACTTGGACCCAAACTTGATATTTTGGCTGCCCAAGTAGTGGGGAGCGTTTAAAAAGAATATCTAAAAATCTCCAAAATATGTGAGTATATTTGTTTTCTGGTACACCGTCACCTCCATAAATGGGCACAGTTCTCTTCAGGGCAGATTGGGTAAATCATGCAAGAGTTGTACAATTTTTTCCTTAAGAACAGTGGTTCTCAAACTGTAGCATGAAACAGGATCATCTGGAGGGCTTTTTAAAGGACAGATTTCTGAGCCCCAAACATGAGTTTTCGATCTAGTAGTCTGTAACAGGCCCCAAAAAATTTGCGTTCTTGTGAGAGAAAGTTCTCACACTTTCTTCACTTTTTCTTACTATACAGGTATCAATTTAGCTCTTAAATTCATTGAAAAGCTCTGGGATTTAAATTCAGTACACTGAGATTAAAACATAGTGTCTTTAAAAAAAAAACTCCAAGGTATATTAAGGCTCTCCATAGTGTGATTATGTTATTAAGTTTGTATTATTAGAGAATACACTGTTTTTTCAAGCTGATATTGCTTTCATTTTTAAAAAATTATGAATTTCATTACTAATTTTACAACATAAAAGTCAAGCATTATGTAAAAACTGATGTTCCATAGATTTAGGAGGGTTAATATCAACTTATAAATCAAACTTTAAATGTAGTATTATAAATAGCAAAGAGATATTTATTTCTGAAAAGAAACAGAACGAATATATACTTATTGGTCATAAAAACTGTGCTGAGATGTGATAGTGGGTTGGCCAAAAAGCTCGTTCGGTGTTCCCACAGCCTACAAAAACCCAAACGAACTTTTTGGCCAACCTAATATTTGCTTCTAAAGGATAATCCTGTGTAAAACACATTTGAAATTACTAAAGAGCTTTTTAATATCTGGAGTAGTAAGCATTTTCAGAAATTTTGCAGAAGACACTGCAGTTCATCATGTTTTTACAATGGTGTTAAACTAATTATTCTATAGAAAGTTTTACATAAATACTCATTGTCAGTACATGGGGTTCCTATAATTCTCTTTGTGGTTCAAGGTTATATAAGTTAAGAATGAACTGCTAAGAATCCTAAAAAGAAACCTTAGAAATCTACTAAGAAAGACTGTCTTTCTGTACCTATCTTCAAGATAAACCTTCAAACGCTGAAATGGCATAACACCCTAGGGGCTATTTGACAGATAAAGTGGAACAACTGCCAAGTGGGGGGATTACCACTTCAAAATAAGGTCTTGAAAAACAAAGCTTTCAAATGTACAAGTCTCTTCTTGGAAGACCCCAATCATAGGAACGGTTCACAGAATAAAAAATATAAAATTGAAGGTTACAAATACAAATCTAATGAAATTCATTTTGGTAAATAAATGGAATGGAGCACATTAGCCTCTCTAAATTACATTTGCTGTTTTGCAATCAGGCCTGTATCAAATGGCACTAAAACTAGGTAACCTAATGTTTCCAAAAAACTAGCTACTCATTACAGGAGACACTTTAAAACACAAACCCCATAATAGCCTAAAGCTCAAAATGTTACAACTTGACTTTCCAATTACCTCTAGTTCCTCCAACACTTAAATCAATTTTTGAAGACAATTAGAGTGTCTGGAACCAACATATATATTTCTTCTCTTATTTCTAGCAGTTTTATGTAATCACTCATTTCTTTCTACCACTGCTACAATTTGGATAGTATTGATCTGGTTTTCATTCAGTATACAGAGGATTCATGAAACCTTGTGTTGTACATTCTACTTTTACCTGCATGCACCATTTCCCCTTATTTTTTTTTAACATCTTTATTGGAGTATAATTGCTTTACAATGGTGTGTTAGTTTCTGCTATATAACAAAGTGAATCAGCTATACGTATACATATATCCCCATATCCCGTCCCTCTTGCCTCTCCCTCCCACCCTCCCTATCCCACTCCTCTAGGTGGTCACAAAGCACCGAGCTGATCTCCCTGTGCTATGCGGCTGCTTCCCACTAGCTATCTATTTTACATTTGGTAGTGTATGTATGTCCATGCCACTCTCACTTCGTCCCAGCTTACCCTTCCCCCTCCCCGTGACCTCAAGTCCATTCTCTATTATAAACATTCAGGGAGCTACCCCACTCTATCTTTGTTCTTCTACTGAAGACCTTAAAAAATGATGACTCACATTACCTTACTAGTGAGTTGGACAAGGGAACATATGGGCTAGGTGGGCTCTTATCTGGGAATTTTTTTTTTTTCAGTTGGAAATTCTATTTGGAGTTGAAGCTATTTATGCCTGGCATCTGCCTGTGGTCACATTTCTAGGTGTGGAGAAGGCAGCTACTTGAGAAAATGAAGACAACACAAAGCAGTAAGAGTAGAGATGGAGACAAAATCACCATGGTGGTGCTTGAATCCATGATTTCTCAGGCCCAAGAGCCCTTGTTCTTTCTGAGGTTCCACCTGTGTTAGTTTGAGTTGTATTTTACCTGCAACCAAAATGACAACCAGAAACATACAACAGGTTGTTCTTATTTAGCATTGCATTAGGTTCCTATTCTGCCATTACAAAGAAACACGAAAGAAGTGGCTTAACACAAATCAATTCTCTCAGTTCTACAAGTCAAAAGTCAGCAATCTGGTCTCACAGGGGCTAAAAACAAAGTGTTGGCAATGCTGCATTCCTTTCTGAATGCTCTAGGGAAAGTTTGTTTTCCTGCCCTTCCAGCTTCTAGAAGCTGCTCACATTCTTTGGTTTGTTGCCCTCTTTCATCGTCAAAGCCACCAGTGGCTGACTCTCTCACGCGGCATCACTCTGACTCTTTTGCCTTCCTCTTCCACACTTAAGGACCCTTGTGATTACATGGTGTGGCCCAGATAATCCAGGATAATCTCTCCATCTCAAGGTTACCTGATTATCAACCTTAATTTCATCAGCTACCTTAATTCCTCTTTGCATGCACTATAAGATAGTCACAGGTTCCAGGGATTAGGACATTGAAATTTTCTGGAGATCATTATCCTGCTTACCACAAGCAGGTAACTTCAAAACAATAGAAAGTAATAACTTCAAAACAATAGAAAGTAATATAAAACATGATTTATATAAATTTAGTTTTCCTTACTATTAATATTTATGAAAATCATAAAAAATTATAATGAATTCTTATAAAAGTAATTATGCAAATTCACATTACCTGCTAATTTTATAAATAAAAGCCTTAGGTACTTTTTTTCTGTATTCCTATGCATTTTTTGCTACTGATATTTGTTTTCCTTATATAATATTGAAAGTATGTAGCATAAAATGTTGATTAAAAATGTCAGGCATAGAAAAAATGCCAGAGATTTTCTTGTCACTCGTGCAATGCTTCAGTCCCTTCCAAGACATACATCCATATTATTATATATTTGAAAACTTCCACTGATGGAGATCTCATCATCAGTGAGTTTAATTGATATCCAAACCTGTGGGCATCCAAGAACGCCCTCATGGCTCAGCTTCTGTGGCTTTCATGGTTTGCAATCTTTGCTGACAAATGGAGAAAGGAACTTCTACTTTCTATGCTTGTATTCAATTTCCCACAGACCCAGCAGACTGCAGCCCCCAGGAGCCAGTGAGAAACATGGGGTCACTAAGAGGCCGTGGGATCACCAGCTCTAGTCCTGTAAATCTTTGCTCTGGTTCAAGAGGAGACTGCAGAGCAGTTCAGGAGTGGGCGTTCTTTCCCTGAAGTACAAGCAGCTTGAATTATTAAGGCTATGTCTCACTGTGAAGTGTAGGCACTCTCTAACCCTATTATACCATGGGAAACAACATACCTTACAAATACAGATTTTAAAAAAAGGTGAAGGTTGTATTTATTGTAGTGATTAATTTTGCTTCTGAGTCAGAAATTACAGTTAACAAAGGAAATATTTTCTTTCAGAGTGATCATAATTGCAAACAGTCAACATGTAAGGTCTAAAGAGTTATCACACAATCTTTCATTATATTATACTAGTAGAAAGGACATGAAGAAGAGGTTTTGTTATGTTTGTGATATATTGCTGTCATTTATCTTATAAATCCAACAGCAGCTAGATTCTAGAATATTCATGAATGTATTTCTATCTCATCAGGAATCCCAAAGTCTATAAAAACATGTACAATGAAACAGAAACAACTGTTTTTGATGTGCTACAACATAAAGAAATATCATCACCACCATTTTAGAAAACATCATTAAAAGTTGAATGAGTTTACCATAGCCTTAATGAAACAAAAATAGCCAATTCTGATACCAATATCTGAAATATGATCCCAGGGAATATGCCTTTATTTAGGAGCAGTAAGCTCTATATTTTAGTCCTGATTATGCCATTTAAATCCAGTGAGTTCCAGAATGCAAGTAATAGGCTTTGTGACACAGACTACTTGGTGATTATCAAGGCTCCTTTTTTTCTCCTTTTTCCCCACTGCTTGCCTATGGAATACCTATCTATTTGTTGCATGTCTTTATTCTTGCCCATGAACACACACACACACACACACACACACACACACACACACACACACACACACACACACACACACACACACAGTAACACTTAGCCCATGTCTTGGATTGGAAGAATTATTGTTAAAATGTTAAAATTTGCAAATGATATGACCAATAAGGGTCATATTTTTAAATGAATTCATCTTTTTATTGCATATTTCTATTTGAAAAAACAAGTCTCATAACACATTCAACATGTTTTTCTTGGTACTGTAACAGTCTTGCACCTAAAGACTAAATGTTTCCAACTGCTAAGCTAATAAGACGCAAGACATATCATATAATTGAGTCTAAAATTATAATGCTTTTTCTTTTGGGCATTAGTTTTAAAAAAAACAAAAAAAGTTTTAAAATACATAGCCAAGAGAGAAAAGTGGCTACTAATACCAGCACCAATCTAAAAAGTCGTTTTTGTTTTGTTCTTTTTTTTTCAATAATGGTACATGGAATTACCTGTACACAGCTTTCAGGGAAAGAAACCAAAAATGTAAATGGCCTACTCGGAAGACCATATCAAAATGAGGATGATTGAAAAGGGCAAGAGAGATATGTTACAAAAACTTGCTCCTTTATGTGCTTCTTTATGTGTACCATCCAATATATATAAACAGTTCATATAACTCAATATCAAAAAAACCCCAAACAGCCCAATTAAAAATGGGCAGAAAAAATGAATAGACATTTTTCCAAAGAAGATATACAGATGGCTAACAGGCACTTGAGAAAATGTTCTACATCACTAATCAGAGAAATGCATATCAAAACAGAGTGAGATGTCACCTCACACCTGTCAAAATGGCTATCATCAGAAAGTCTACAAATAACAAAAGTTGGCTAGGATGCTGAGAAAAGGGAACCCTAGTCACTGTGGGATTGTAAATTGGTGCAGCCACTATGGAAAACAGTGTGGAGGTTTCTCAAAAAACTAAAAATAGAACTACCATATGATCCACCAATTCCACTCCTGGGTATATATCCGAAGAAAATGAAAACACTAATTTGAAAAGATACATGCACACAATGTTCATAGCAGCACTATTTACAATAGCCAAAATATGGAAGCAACCCAAGTGCCCATCAACAGATGAATGGATAAAGAAGCTGCGGTGTGTGTATGTGTGAGCGTGTATAAATATATAAAAAATGGGAAATTACTCAGCCATAAAAAAAAGTGAAATTCTGCCATTTGCAACATGGATGGACCTAGCTATTTCACTAAGCACATATTATGCTCAGTGAAATAAGTCAGAGAAAGACAAATATTCTGTTATCACTTGTATGTGGGATCTAAAAAATAAAACAAAGGAATGTATATAACAAAACAAACAGACACAGAGATATAGAGAACTAGTCGTTACCAATTGGGAGAGAGAGGAGGGAGGGGGAGATAGGGTTAGGGGATTAAGAGATAAAAACTATGTATAAAATAGATAAGCAACAAAGATATATTGTACAGCACAGGGAAATATAGTCATTACTTTGTAATAACTTTAAATGGATTATAATCTATAAAAATTGAATCACTATGTTGTACACCTGAAACTAATATTGTAAATCAACAATACTTCAATTTTAAAAAATAAATAAAAACAAACTCAATCACTTTAAGGTGAGTTTATTAAACTTATCACTATTGATATTTGAGGCTGGATAATTCTCTGCTGGGGGCAGTGGGGAGGCCGTCCTGTGCTATGTAGGATGTTGAGCAACATCTCTGACCTCTGCCCACCAGGTACAAGTGCCAATCCCTGGCCAGTTGTGACAACCAAAAATGTCTCTCCTTTTTTTTTTTTTTTTTGGGTGTACCCCGTGGCATGCGGGATCTTAGTTCTCTGACTAGGGATCCAACCCGCTGCCCCTGCCGTGGAAGCACGGAGTCTTAACCACTGGACCACCAGGGAATTCCCCAGAAATGTCTTTAGATATTGCCAAATGTCACCTGGGGAGGAAGATCAATCCCTGATTTAAGAGTAGTGTCTGTAAAATATTCTGCTCTATAAAATCCTTTGCTCTAAGAAGAAAAATTAGTCACATTCTGACGCAGATAAAAAATACTTTAAGCATTATCCTTGTATTATAATTACACAAAATTTTTAAAATATTTTCTGTGAACAACCTTACTGTCCTTTTTATTTCCGGTTATGTATTTTCTGTTTTACCGAACTAAGCATGACCAAATCATAGAGTGTTTCATCACTTTTTAAAATACCTAAGTATTAATTATTCTGCCACTTTTGATACCCAAATAGCTATCCTCCTTCAGATATAACTCTAGAGAAAGATGCACATTTTTATGGGTTTTTTTTTACTTAAAATACATAACATTTATTGCATACTTATTATGGGTTAGGAAGTGTGCTAAGCAGTTTACATGTTACATTTAAGCTTCTCCATATTCCTATTTGTTAGATCATATTTCCTCTAGTAGGGTATGCAGCTAACCCCCTGAAATGAATCATCTCTGAGGTATCCCAGCTTCTCAACGCCAGAACTATTTAAGGGTTGGCTACACTTCTGCTTTGAGTTTTACTGATTGCACCTGAGCCTTCCTCCCCACGACCCAGCTCGGACAGCACGGAATGATGGATCTTCTTAATCAGCTCTCTCCTCTCTTGCCACCTCCAGCGTCTTGCATGCAGGCCCCACTGAACTCAACTAATTTCCTCTAACTAGGAATTACTTTGCCTTTTGGTCTCCAGACCCAGAAATATTTTTCACCGCAGCCTCCTCACATTTCCACACTGGAGTTAAGAGACAGAACTCACTGGATTTTCACAGCACAGCTTGGTCACGTTGTAATTTTAATTTTGTGGTCTTCCCTACTGCTGGCTTTTCTCTTCCATGCTACAATCCTTGCTGTTTTTAATAAACTCACTTTGGTCTGCTGCTCATTTTAATCAGCACATATGGAAAACACCAGGATTCTTATTTTTTAAAATCTAGTCATCTTGAACAAAATGCAAGTAACCTGTGCTGAAGTCATCAGTTGGAGGTGTCTGAAAGCCCTGGGGGAAATGTCTGTGAGGTCAGCGTGATGCTGCTGCAGCTAAAATAAAGACAAAGGGACTCATGGGGTACTGGGGTGAGCCGAGCAGTATCCTATAGCTTCAAAATTCTGAACAAGATTAAGTAAAATATATCTTGCTAGGAAGGGGAAAATGTAAATCAATGTACCAGAGGCAACAAAATCATGCATGGCCAAAAGTGACTTGAACAGGGAAAAGATGTGTGATCCCTTATGATACCTTCAGAGATGGGCAGAGGCAGGACTGGTTCCCGGCAGGACTGGTTCCCTTATGATACCTTCAGAGATGGGCAGAGGCAGGACTGGTTCCTCCTGTGAGCCACAGGACCATGGCTCTTGGCGTATTTCTCCTTTGTGCCTTCATTGTCTTGGCCACGTCCTCTTCTATAATTTTAAGATGGTGACGGTACTTCCAAATATCACAAACTCCAAGCATCATAAAACTCAGAAAACAGCAACCAAAATCGGTAAAAAGAGACCATCAGAGATCCCAACTTCGTAACATGGAGGAAAACCTTTTTCAGAAACGCCAGATGAGTCCCACCCCCTTATATCCTATTGGTCAGAAATTAGGTGCACACTGTAAACCAATCACTGGTAAAAGGGTAAAAGGATTACCATAATTGATTACATAATTGGTTTATTCAGGAGTCAATGGCTGCCCCTAATTTCCCAGAGAACATTATCACCACGAAACAAAACAGAGTTCCTGTTAGCAAAGCAGAAGAGGGGAAAATGGCTGTTGCTGATCAATATTATTTTGCCACATTTGGCAAATGTCATTAATTTAAATCTAAAGTGTTTAGGTATTAAATATGAAAGCATTAAGATATAATTTTGACCTACAAACAGTGCCTCAAATCTGCCCTACTTCCATAATAAAGACTGGACAGAATCCTGTGATGATAGACTATTAAAGAGAGTATCTTGGGATAATAAAATGATTGCATTCTCAATCCCCCAAACACACAGATGAAACTTCACAGGCCAGCAGAAAATAAATAAATAAATATACATACATATGTACATACCTTGTGGAACTGGCTTCTAATTACAATCAGGAACTGGGTCCTCTGCCCCCTCCCAAATTGGACTGAATCATAACAGGGAGGAATGACATTAGTATTTTTTTTTAGCTTTCACTTCCCAGATAACACTGTGGGGCATCCAGGTTTGGAACACTGTTCTAGAGTAAAGGTGCTTCGAGTTACTTTGGATTTGAAAATCCCAGTAAGTGTGATAGAAAGTGACAGGCATTTTTATGTGGTCTTCAGATTTAATTGCTTCCAGCATTAAGACACCAGAGACTTAAAATTTTGTCCTCCTTCATTCTTCCCTCTTTTCTTCATCTCCCACCAATATCCTAGTGCACCACTAACCACGATAATTCCCTCTGCTCCCTTGATCCTTCCCCTCTTCTCACTATCTGGTTCTCACTTTGAACTTCGAGGACTAGTTTCTTGACAATTTCCCTTACACCTTGATAGGAAGCAAAGTCATTATCCAAACCAGCACCCTAACTGCCCTATGCGCAGTGTGAAAAACATCCATTACAGATTGCTGATAGAAATGGTTCAGCTCCTCCTTTGAGCTAGTTCCATAATAATTAATATTCGGGACAACAAACAGAATGGATCTGAGATGATCTTTTTCATGAGGTTAGAATTTTTGAAATGTCTACATTGTTTATATAACCATTTTATTTAAAGTTAGGCTTCAGAGTTCATTATTTATTTGATTCCAAAATATGCGTGTCCTACAGTTTTAAAAATATTCTGAAGGCATTAAAAACAAACAATTCTCATCCTTTGAATAATAATTATCTAAGCCAGAGAGGCAACCGCCTATCCTTAACATGATCAGGACTATTGGGAACTAGGGTTAAATCCCAGCTGTTTACCATCTGCTTAACCACAGGCAAGTTAATTAACCTCTCTATTTTTTTGACAGGTGTGAAATGGGTACATCACCTCTTTCTCAACATTATTATGAATAATAAACAAGAATTTATATAGAAGCACTATAATATTATTATTTTTATATTTAGAGACAAATAAAGAGGTGGTACTTTATATATAAATATAAGTTATTCTTTGATATAGACACATTAGCTGTTTTAAGAAAAATAACAACATAAACATGTCTCTTCAAATATGTTAAGTAAAACATCATCAATTTTAAGTTGGCAAAGAATAAAATGACTTTAAAGCCTTTGTGTGACATTTGTCACCAAATACTTGAATTTATAAAAAGATAATTATATTTCCTTCCAGGAATCAGGTTCTTGATGTATTTGAATCATGTGCACATTGATGTCCAGCTTTTATTTATTATTAATACAAATAATGAAACCAACCCAGGAAACAACTCAAGTATGGATAACTAATACAATCCCATGCAATTATATTTACTAAACAAAAATATGGTTTACAATTTAATGCCACTCTCATCTTTATTAAAGTAAGGGTATATCCATATTTATGGCAATTAATTGTGAATTTATGTACAGTTACTAATTAATTGTGGTTAATTAATTAATGAGATCATAGTTCTTTAACAAATCAATGTCAAGATAAAATGTAGACATAAAGAAGCACAGGGCTTCCCTGGTGGCTCAGTGGTTGAGAGTCTGCCTGCCGATGCAGGGGACACGGATTCGTGCCCCGGTCCGGGAAGATCCCACATGCTGCGGAGCGGCTGGGCCCGTGAGCCATGGCCGCTGAGCCTGCGCGTCCGGAGCCTGTGCTCCACAACGGGAGAGGCTGCGACAGTGAGAGGCCCGCGGAAAAAAAAAAAAAAAAAAAAGAAGCACAGAGTACGGAAGTGTGATAAACTTTGGAACAGATTTCATCACCAATCACTAGTTATCCCAATTTCAGTTCATCCAAATTTGTCCTAAGAATAATTCTTTCTCTTCTCTTCAGTAAAACTGGACAATGTAGTTTTTCATATTTTAACATACCAAAGCTTAAATATTACTATCGTAATAAGTTTTCTCCTTACCCAGATGTTACCTTTAGACAGAAAGTGTAATGTTTACGGTTTTATTTCTGTAACTTTTTGCAACCTCATTCATTTTTATTACAATTAAGCATATATAGAAGCCCAATTTGGGAATTGAAAAGAGCCAGTCTAGCCCTGTGACATCTGTGAAGGAGGTAGGGAGATGAGGCTGGATTAGAAGTGCTGATGGATGTGGTTCTGGGGAGATGGGATTTTCAGCCCCAAACACTCTGCCCTCTTTTTTCCTCACAGCAACAGCAACAGCAGCATAGGAACCTCTCAGCTCTGGGCTCACAGCAAGTGCGTGATGTATTTTCCATTTTTGCTTTGAGAAGAGGAGGAGAAAATGCAAGTTGTCCTCCTCCAACTCTAAGAAAACCTATTCTTAGAGTCTCCCTGCAGCAAGGATCACTTGGGCATCAACTCTCTGTGATGATTAGCACCACCCTCTTCAGTTTCTCTGACTTGGAGATGGAGTGAAATGCCCTAGTCTTCTGGTTGTAGCTCTGGGAAGACCTCAGGGAACCTTGACTGACAAACTGGCCAAGTTCCTACGCTTGCAGCCTTTTCAAATTGATGGAGAGAAGCCTTTCCAAACGTTGAGACAGAAGCATGCCTTGCTACTTGCCGGTACCTTCCATCAGAGCTGCTCCTTCCATCTTAATCACCATAACAGAGAAGTCTGAAAAGTCCATATATTGCCATGTCTAGAACTCTCATTGACACACACCAACACTAATTTATCCCAAATTTCTGGGTTACTCCAGGTCACTATAAATATATCCCTTGAATTAGGAAGTTGGTAAATGGAATCTGGCTTCGAAGAAGTACCATGGTCACTTATAACATTATATACTGCAGCTTATTTTCTGCAAAGTCCTGGCTATACTTCAAAGTTAAGTCAGTGGTGTCTCATAAGAAGTCTTGGGCAAGAGGTTATATTCTACCCAGAAGTTAATTTAATATACAATTCCAGAGGTTTCCAGTAAAATAATATAAACCTGACTGGCCATCACGGTCCATTTAAACCATTAAAGTCCACAGAGCATCTTGGTTCCTTCCTGTCAGATGTGACATCTCTGATAAGCCACTTCTCATGAAACTGCTCTCAAACCAAAGAGCAGCCTTGAAGAACTAAGAGACTCTTTTCCATCCTCCCCTAAATCTATAATATCTCTGGAAACAAAACGTAGAATACAAAATTTCATCTTTCAACGGTTCCTCCACCCTCTTTTGGTAATCCCGGCTGTCCTAAAAACAATGGCCTACTTCAACCCTTCTATAGGTCCCTTCTGTCTACCTGTCCTGTTTGTTCTGGATATTGTCCACCCCATGAACTTCAATAGATACCAAATATCATGTAGCAAATTTACAATAAGCTTTAGAAGGCTTGATAGAGGGGGTATAGATCAAAATTTCATCAACAAACTTAAGCAGGACATTAGGTGCTCCTTCAAAATCATGGGGATCACCATTGTTGTAGCCTCCCAATTGATTTTTCCCCTTAGACTTTTAAGCCAAATCTTCTATATTATGCCCAGACCACTAAGACATTATTTGTCCAACTATAAAATTCCAAGGTACAAAGCAAAAATACCAGGAAAAAACATGTACTCATTAAGTAACTGAAAAGAGGTGACTATGTATTTTAAAAGAGACTTTGTTCTGCTATCTTCAGGAGAAAGAGAGAGAGAATTTATTTCTAAGTCTAATCAGGAACTGACCTGGGTGGGAGCTGGGCTGCAATTTTAATAAGGTTTAGTTTCTGCTCTAGTTTGTTGTCCTTACTGCAGTATGTTTATGCAAGGCTTTTAACTGAGAGCCTGGCACGTCTTATCCACTTAGACCTAAATGACTGAAGGAGACTCATTTCTGCTCTTCAGAGATTTTAGAATTAATCATCTAGCATTTTTGCCCCATTCAGCTTCAAAACTTACACAGGCCATGAGGGAGAAGCTGGCCCCGGGGGTCAAGGTTCCTCATTCCAGTCCCGTGCAAACGCTAAAGTCTGTGTCGAGTTCTTGTGTCCTGTAGAAGGTCCAGCTCTGAAGTCTAAGCCTCTAGCTGTAAGGGATTCTGGGTGGGAAAGTGGCAAGTGACTATAGATCCTCATTGTGAATTCGACCTTCCTTCTCTGATTTTCAATTCATGTCTTTTATTTTCAGATCCTTGTCCTTGGCAATTCTTGTCCTTGTCCTTGGCTGATTGTTTCCTAAATCCCTTGAGATGTGGACTATTACATGATAATTTAGAGAAGCTTTTCAACTCAGCTTCTAACCTCCTCTCAGCCACTTAAGAAAATATCTTGTAGGGGGAAACCCACCATGTGTTTGAAGATTGTCAAATCTCCAATTCTGTCACTCCAGCCCTGCACAGCCAATACAAGATTTTCTGGGAACTCTTTCTGCCAGGAGGGAGTCCTGCCTGTGCCAAACCTCAGTTCTAGCCTGCAACCATAATCAGAAAGCTCCTGGAGAAAAGTATCTGCAGTCCTCAGCTCACTTCTGAGAAGCATTCTCTCTCTGGAATTTTAGTCAAGCTGATTCTCTTTGCATACATAGTTACCTGATGACTTTCATTACATGATCTTAGTGTTTTATCTCTTTTTCAGCTGTCTTTAGTGGAAATGTCAGTCTGTCGTAACCTACTACCTCTACTCAGGAGCAAAAATTTACTGATGTGTTAACTAGAACAACCCAGTGGAACTTCATTGATCTTTCTCTCTATAGTATTTGATACTATGTTTCCACCTGGAAACCTGCCTTGTTCCAGTGATGCCTCTATTTCTTCAAGGTCCTTTTTTTCACCCTTATGACTAGTTGTCTACTTTTACTTACTGAAGTATAGCAGTCTATGGCCACCCCAAAATATGGCTGCAGGAGTTGAGAACACGCTTCCCAAAAATATGCTGCTTTGGTATATTGATTATTTGAGCTGTAGGCACTTGGAAACAGCATATGCAGGGAGAGGATTTCTCTGAACTCCCCTTATCTGCCTAAAGACAGATCTTCCAAAAAGAAGTCAACTGTCATAAATCCCCTCTTGGGGAATTTCATCAACCAGGGAAGATTGACTCATGGGAGAGGAGACCAGAAATGGACATCACATCCAACCAGACTTTGTCATAAATTACCCTAACTCCCATCTATTTTTCTAAGGGCCCGTTCATCTTTCCTAAAAATCATTTACTCTCCTCTAAGAGGCCTACATCCCTCCTTCCCTGTCCCTCTTAAGATAGTATATTTAAATCTAAATTCTAAGCTGCCTCATTTTCCCATGGGTATCTCCCATGTACACACAATGTATACATGTTAATAAACTTTGTTTTTCTCTTGTTAACCTGTCTTTTATTGCAGAGGTCTTGGCTAAGAACTCAGAAGGGTAGAAGGGAAATTATTTTTCCTCCCCTACACTATTCAGTAGAAGTCTCTTTCCTCACCCCTACTAATTCTTTTTTCACATGCTTTATCCTTAGAGACCTAGTTTTGTTTTTTGTTTTTTGGGGTTTTTTTTTTGCGGTACGCAGACCTCTCATCGCTGTGGCCCCTCCTGTTGCAGAGTACAGGCTCCGGACGCGCAGGCTCAGCAGTCATGGCTCACAGGCCCAGCCGCTCCGCGGCATGTGGGATCTTCCCGGACCGGGGCACGGACCCGTGTCCCCTGCATCGGCAGGCGGACTCTCAACCACTGCGCCACCAGGGAAGCCCAGAGACCTAGTTTTTAAACATGGCTTCATTGTCCTTTTTGATGTTTATGACACTAAATCTATAATATATTTTCTTGAATTACTCAATTTTACTGAAAATATATATTTCTCAACTCAACTCATCTTTCATCTTAAATTTTATCCATTTCCTGAATCCCCTGCCTCAGTGAAGACCATCCCCAGAATAGTGCCTTGTCACACCTACTTATTTCTAGCCTTCAGTTATTCAGGAATCCCAGTCAAAGTTGTTAACTTTTCGACTCACTTGATGAACAGTTACTAATGCAAATCTAAATGTGTTAAATGGTACTTCATACAATCAAAAATAGAACTGGAAAGGAGTACATTCGCTTAATAAAGATAAGGGGTATTTATTATGGCAGCTTTTTCATTTTAGAGTCTACTTCTATATGACTCAGGCCACAGGATCCCCAGGAAATTTCCTGTTTTTTAAATAGGATATAACTCTTGCTCCTCTCACACACGTCTTATCAAGAAATCCAAGCTACCTACACTTTTCTAAATACATATTACTATATATATCCTGGAGAACATAAATGTTCAGTAGACAGGGGAAAATGTTAATAATTTTGCAACAAATCTAGCGAATTACAGAGCAGGGAAACTTACATAATAATAAAACAGTATGAAGACTTGCAGTGATGGTCTTGTCACACAAAAACTACTGGAGGTCCCTATTCTCCAAAAGTATAGACATTTATTAACGACATCAATAGACTCAAGCCCAGTGGCAGCCGTTGATTTGATTTGGGGCAGCAAATGAAATATGAGTCATCAATACCATATTTATTAACCTACCATATTCTACAAGATACCTTAGTCTTTTTCACTGAAACACTGAAAAATTATGTGAATATGTGACCAGAATAATCTCATGCACATCTTTGAAATCTTTATGGAATTACAATTTCTCATAATATCTCCAGGGATGTAACATTTAATTTTGATTTATTACTTGTGTAGTAAGTTGAAGCTCTGAAATTTTCCATTTGGAACATTCAACTAGCATAGTCCTTATGCCATAGGGTGGAAGCTAACATGGAATTTGGCCACTTGAATTCCAAAGTAATACCAAGAGCTGGAGAAATAATCACAGTGTTTTTAAAATCTCTACTGCTAGGTGAATTCTGTTAGAGTATCTTTTATAATCTGGCACCCACAAACTCTCACTCATATTGGCAGTTCAAAGTGGTAATTCAGGGTTCATAGGGGCTATTGTTAGCTCAGAGTCAGTATTTAATCATCTTTGAAAAGTTTGGTTACTTTTCCTCCATTGTTCAGTCAGACACATTAAATTTGCCATTATGATTCGTTAGGAAAAAGAAGGTTCAAAAATGTGTCATGATTAAAAGTCACTCACTTGAGTCAGGCACTTGAGTCATTCGGCCAGGATCTGAATTCTGAATCCATCACTCTCTCTCAATACGATACTGCCAAAGAACCCTGTTTAAGCTTCAGTGACTTTATTGATATAATGCATATATGAATACCACCTGATCAACAGAATTTTTTCAATTAATTGAAAGGGTCTTTAAATAGACCATCACTCTCTCTCAATACGATACTGCCAAAGAACCCTGTTTAAGCTTCAGTGACTTTATTGATATAATGTGTATATGAATACCACCTGATCAACAGAATTTTTTTCAATTAATTGAAACGGTCTATCTAAATACTTAACACATGGCACTGAATACTCAATCCATGTTAGCAACAATAATAATCGTCACTAAAAATAATGTGAAAGTATGATAACTGACAGAGAATTAGTTAAAAGGTCTCCCCTTCTGGATTCCATTGACATTAGCTACTTTCACCAAAAGGCTAATCATTTTTCTTTGCTAATCTTTTTGTCTTCACATCTTTTATTATAAATAACCAAGCAGTTTCATTTTCTACTTTTGGAAATAGTTTTTATGGAGGAGGACAATTGAGCTGCAATTCTTTTAACCACATGTTTTTCTATTGTGAATGAAAGAATATATTTAGTGTTCATTTCTGGGTCAACGATCTGGCTATTTCGTTTTCATCTAAACTTAGCTCTTTCAATCCAAGTGTCTCAGCCCCCCACACCCGAAGTGTAATTTTGTCTTTCATTACTGGCACCATTAACAGGCATTGTTAAAGATTTCATTTGATACCAACACTGTATTTATCTTGGGTTTTACTCTACCTCTAAAATGTAGTGGTCTAATTTTAGGACTGTATTGAAGTGTTGAAATTCGTTATTTCTAAATTTAACTCTTGTAGAGAATGTTCATGAATAATAGAATTTAGTATTCCTTCTCCATTATCTGGTTATAGACACTATTACAATGCAGTATTCTTAGAAAAGTCTTTCTATTTTAAAATCTGTCACAAAAAGTTTCCAAAAAGTGATATAAATACACACCATTCCAAGTTACTAACTGAAATCTACCTGAAATGACCTGGATAGTCTAATTTTGTCTTAGTTTTTTTAAAAAAACATAATATCTATGCAATTTGATCTTTTCTGGAGATACACTTATATTCAACTCATACAGAGACATTCCACTCTAAATATACTTTCAAATGGTCTTGTGAATGCCACACACATATAGGGACAGTAAAAAACATGCATCTTTCTGTCCACAAGGAACTGACTCTCCTCTCTCATTTTCTTTTCTCCCATTCCCTTGACCAAGATCTCTTACATTTGAACCTATAATCACAGAATTTTTCAGCTATAAGCACATCTGAGAGGAAAACTTGAAATGTGGAAGAACCAGCAAATTCAATTCAAATGAAAGGCACAGGGACTACTCAGAATATGAATCATTACAAAAATCATAAAAGCCTTATTTTAGGCAATTATTCATTATTAGGTAACTAGAAAAATAATATTTTAAATAACATTCCCAATAATTGTTCAAAAATAGTACTGTGCCAAACATGTACAGTTGCTTCATATCTGGCAGCACTGACATTGCAATTTGGTAGAGGAAAGAATGGGCTACCTTATATCATACTCAAGCATGCACGCACACACGCACACACACCCACACACACACGTGCACACAGACACAAACACATATACCACATGATAACAATTATTTACAATTAAAAAGCAAAACTTTTAGCACATAATATAGGATAATATGCTTATTGTATTTAAGTAGCTTAGAATTTCTTAAAAGAGACACAAAATAGACAAACATAAAGAATATTACATATGCAACTACATTAAAACTGAATATTTTTGGGGCTTCCCTAGTGGCGCAGTGGTTGAGAGTCCGCCTGCTGATGCAGGGGACACGGGTTTGTGCCCCGGTCTGGGAAGATCCCACATGCCGCAGAGCGGCTGGGCCCGTGAGCCATGGCCACTGAGCCTGCGCGTCTGGAGCCTGCGCTCCGCCACGGGAGAGGCATTAAAAGTCAGCCTACAATATGAATAGAAGATATTTTCAATATAAAGAACTTCAAAATAAGCTAAAATATGTAAACTTTCCTACGTATTTAAAAGTAAAATAAACACCCAGGATGCAATTGACAATGAATATGAGAAAGAAATAAACTATTAAAAATTATACAAATGTTGCCAAAACTTACTAAAACTCATAGAAATGCAAATTAAAACCACAATACTTTTAAATACTTATATTCTGCAAATAGTCATGAAGCTTAAGTTTTAAATTATAGCTCCTTTGATTTGAAATCCAGTCTATGTTCACCTTACCATCTACCAAAACCATCTGGATAAAACAGATTTTTAGTGGGTCTAATCACCACAGGTAACCTTTACTCTTGAAGGATAAGTCTAAATTAATATGATTGTCAACAGAAAACATACTTGGTAAGATTGAAAGTTTAAGAACTTTTTTAAGATTTGTTATCTTTCCCATAAGGCAGTCTGTCTTGGTGAGTCAATATACACTTGAAAATAATGTGTATTCTGTAGTGGTTGTGCCTGTTGTGCTATAAAAATTAATTATTTTCCAAAAACAAAAATTAATTATTTAGATCAAATTAGTAGTGTTCAAACGTATGCTTTTGTTTGTTTGTCATTCAAAATTTTAATATATACTATTATGTTTATATTTTAGAATATGGGATCCAGCAATGTTTTGCAGTTTATTAAGAATGTTTTATGGTAATTCTATTTTTAGTTTTT
Organism: Orcinus orca; assembly: GCF_937001465.1. Taxonomy (NCBI): domain Eukaryota; kingdom Metazoa; phylum Chordata; class Mammalia; order Artiodactyla; family Delphinidae; genus Orcinus; species Orcinus orca. The sequence goes on from NC_064576.1 coordinate 23,165,733, forward strand.
TAAGGAACCTCCATACTGTTCTCCCTAGTGGCTGTATCAATTTACATTCCCACCAACAGTGCAAGAGGGTTCCCTTTTCTCCACACTCTCTCCAGCATTTGTTGTTTGTAGATTTTCTGATGATGCCCATTCTAACTTGTGTGAGGTGATACCTCATTGTAATTTTGATTTGCATTTCGCTAATAATAAGTGATGTCAAGCAACTTTTCATGTGCTTCTTGACCATCTGTATGTCTCCTTTGGAGAAATGTCTATTTAGGTCTTCTGCCTATTTTTGGATTGGGTTGTCTGTTTTTTTAATATTGAGCTGCTTAAGCTGTTTATATATTTTGGAGATTAATTCTTTGTCCATTGATTCATTTGCAAATATTTTCTCCCTTTCTGAGGGTTGTCTTTTCGTCTTGTTTATGGTTTCCTTTGCTGTGCAAAAGCTTTGAAGTTTCATTAGGTCCCATTTGTTTATTTTTGTTTTTATTTCCATTACTCTAGGAGGTGGATCAAAAAAGATCCTGCTGTGATTTATGTCAAAGAGTGTTCTTCCTATGTTTTCCTCTAAGAGTTTTATAGTGTCTGGTCTTACATTTAGGTCTCAAATCCATTTTGAGTTTATTTTTGTGTATGGTGTTAGGGAGTGTTCTAATTTCATTCTTTTACATGTAGCTGTCCAGTTTTCCCAGCACCACTTATTGAAGAGACTGTCTTTTCTCCATTGTATATCCTTGCCTCCTTTGTCATAGAGTAGTTGACCACAGACACGTGGGTTTACCTCTGGGCTTTCCATCCTGTTCCATTGATCTATATTTCTGTTTTTGTGCCAGTACCATATTGGCTTGATTACTGTAGCTTTGTAGTATAATCTGAAGTCAGGGAACCTGATTCCTCCAGCTCTGTTTTTTTCCTTCAAGACTGCTTTGGCTATTCAGGGTCTTTTGTGTCTCCATACAAATTTTCAGAATTTTTGTTCTAGTTCTGTAAAAAATGCCATTGGTAATTTGATAGGGATTGCATTGAGTCTGTAGATTGCTTTGGGTAGTATAGTCATTTTCACAATATTGATTCTTCCAATCCAAGAACATGGTATATCTCTCCATCTGTTTGTATCATTAATTTCTTTCATCAGTGTCTTGGGCATATACACAGAGAAAACCATAATTCAAAAAGGCACATGCACCACAATATTCATTGCAGCACTATTGACAATATCCAGGTCATGGAAGCAACCTAAATGCCCATCGACAGACAAATGGATAAAGAAGATGTGGTACATATATACAATGGAATATTACTCAGCCATAAAAAGGAACAAAACTGGGTCATTTGTAGAGACGTGGATGAATCTAGAGACTGTCATACAGAGTGAAGTAAGTCAGAAAGAGAAAAACAAATATCGTATATTAATGCATACATGTGGAACCTAGAAAAATGGTACAGATGAACCGGTTTGAAGGGCAGAAGTTGAGACACAGATGTAGAGAACAAACATATGGACACCAAGGAGGGAAAGTGGTGGGGTGGCAGGTGGGGGTGGTGTGATGAATTGGGAGATTGGGATTGACATATATACACTAATATGTATAAAATGGATAACTAATAAGAACCTGCTGTATAAAAAAATAAATAAAATTAAATTAAAAATTAAGTAAATTAAATAAAATAATTTAAAAAAAAAGAATGTTTTAATATAAAGGGTTGTTCCACTTAAGTAACTCAGTTAACCTACAAATGAGAAAGAACAAGGAGGTGGAAGTACTTTTGGACTTACTCATGTAACTACATTCTATCAGTCTACAGGCTTGGGGCTGGGCTCAGCTGGGTTGTTTATACTTGGTCTATATGTTCCATGAATTACTAAGTTAGTGATGTTAAAGTATCCAGCTATGATTGTGAATTTATCTATTTCTCAATTTAGATTTGTCAATTTTTGTCTTTCTATTTTTACAGCTTTGATATTATATACATATATTTAGGACTGTTATAGTTTCCGGGTGCACTGAGGCATTGTCATCCTATCCTTCTCTGTCTCTGATACTACTGTTTATAGCTACATCACCTTTCTTCTGTTGACTCTTTCCATGAACTATGTTTTCCTTATACTTTTACTTTTCTCCTATCTTTTTGCCTCTAAAACAGAATAAAATTGGATCTCGCTCTTTTATTCAGTTTGACAACTTTTACCTTTTTTTAGAGTGCTTAGTACATTTATATTTAATGTAATTTCCATATAATGGCTTTTTATTTTTTTTTGTTCTATTTGTTTTTAAATCCATCTTTCTTCTTTGTAATTATTTCTTTTAAATTATTGAAATATCTTTAGCATTCTATTTATGTATCTTTTAACATCTTTATTGGAGTATAATTGCTTTACAATGGTGTGTTAGTTTCTGCTTTATAACAAAGTTTATCAGCTATACATATACATATATCCCCATATCTCCTCCCTTTTATGTCTCCCTCCCACCCTCCCTATCCCACCTCTCTAGGTGATCACAAAGCACCGAGCTGATCTCCCTGTGCTATGCAGCTGCTTCCCACTTGCTATCTATTTTACATTTGGTAGTGTATATATGTCCATGCCACTCTCTCACTTCATCCCAGCTTACCCTTCCCCCTCCCTGTGTCCTCAAGTCCATTCTCTATATCTGCATCTTTGTTCCTGTCCTGCCCCTAGGTTCTTCAGAACCTTTTTTTTCTTTTAGATTCCACATATATGTGTTAGCATACGTTATTTGTTTTTCTCTTTCTGACTTACTTCACACTGTATGACAGTCTCTAGGTCCACCCACCTCACTACAAATAACTCAATTTCATTTCTGTTTATGGCGAGTAATATTCCGTTGTATATATGTGTCACAACTTCTTTATCCATTCATCTGTTGATGGACACTTAGGTTGCTTCCATAGCATTCTATTTAGATTTTTCTATTTTTCTATCCCAACCTTTGTCCAAAGACATTCTAACCTTGGACCATAAAACTATGTATATCTCCATTCAGACTCTGTCCACTCCCTCCTCTCCACCTGCACAGCTGCCACTTCTCATCTACCTGATCAGCAAATTTCAGCTGAAATCTTCAGCAGCTCACAGCACCAATCTTTTCAGATTACACTTCACCTTCCTCACATGAAAGGCTGGGATGTTTGTGTGGCTTACATTGTTTGTTTTTCTTTTCTGAAGGACCAAAGATTTTTACTGCTCTTTACACAATGCTTGAAAACAATTGAACCATATATTTTGTCCAGTTTCATCGATGTGAAAGGCAGCAGGGTGAGTCAAGTACCAGTTTTTATGTTCTGACTGGAAGGAAAAAGCCAGGAACTACTTTTTAGTGGATACTAATTATCAGCAGAAGAGGTTCTGACCTTACTCTAAAACCTAGACCTTCACTATAATTATTCCTGGGGCCTGCCATTGTTCTTTTTTTTTTTTTTTTTTTATCTCTTCCCTCTTGCGTCTCCCTCCCTCCCACCTTCCCTGTTCTTTACAACATCTTTTTTTAACAAAGATACTCCTATTCCATGGAGTGTGCTACACTGTAACAAAGAAATGGGCGAATATCTTCTGTCACAACCAGAATTTTCTGCAGACCCCCTTTTTTGTTTCAGGTCACATTCAAGACTGACAGGCATTAAGTAGTCCAGTAAAGGGGTTAGACCAGGATGCCATATAGAAAATGTTGTCACCAAAATCAAAGGCGATCTACAAAGTACTGTTTCTCTTTCTACAGGATGGGAGGTGCAAGTGCAAAATTTTGTCTCTCATTTTAATTTAATGTTTAGTTTATTTAAATTTAACACATTATCAATATTATTAGGATCAATCATTCCATCCTATTTGTTTTTTATTTGTTCCATCTGTCTTTTATTCCTTTTATCCTTCTGTCCATCTTGCTATTAGATCAATTATATTTCATAGTCTACTTTGTCTCTTCTATTTGTATTTTAGATACATGTTTTTGTTTTATTTATTAATATTTTATTATGTTGTCAGGGGATTAAAACATGCATGCTGTATTCATCTGATCTACAATGAATATTCTCCCACTTCAAATATAATGTAGAATATAAACCCCTCATACTTCATTACAACTTGGCCTCTACTTCTTCTGTGACCCTCCTTTTTCTATTGATAGCAAAGAATCTATTTCCATTTCAGGATTCCTAACATCATCTCTGAGCTACAGAGAATTAGCAGTATAAGAATGCTGCATTCTCTGCACCAATTAACTTGTTTAAAAATTGGTGAGTTCTTTTGACAGTATTTTTAGGAGATGGCTAAGCAGGTTCTATATAATATATCCATTCTAACATTCTCATTTCTCTGGGCCACCATCTATTGTGTGCCAGGGAGAAGCTGACATTTCAAGCTTATTTACTATAGGCCATCATTGACTCCAAGTTCAATTTCTCTTCATCAGATTATTAAAACTGTTCCCCCCTGGGATTCAGACAAGGTACTAAAATTCTAATCCACAGTAACTTCTTCCACATTAATACAATAATCTTATTGAGCCTTGTATCACTCTTCCTTGGTATAACACCTTTAGTATCTAATCCCATGTGTACTCTGCTGACACAGCCTGTGAAAGTACGCCATTCTTTCCATGTATAGTTATCAGGTCCATGAGCTTTCCTTATAATTCCCAACAGACTATGTTGGATGTCATAGACTCAGTATTTGTGTCCCCCCAGATTTATGTGTTAAAACCCTAACCACTAATGTGATGGTATTAGGAAGTGGAATCTTTGGGTGATCATGAAGTCATGAGGGCAGAGCCCTCATGAATCTCATGAATGAGATGGATACCATTATAGAAGAGACCCCAGAGAGCTCTCTTGCTCCTTCCACCATGTGAAGACCCAGTGAGAAAAAGGTAGTCTGTCACCCAGAAGAGACTCCTTAGCAGAGACCCCTGACCATGCTGGCACCCTGATCTCAGACTTCCAGCCTCTAGAACTCTGAGAAATAAATTTCTGTTGTTTGTAAGACACACAGCCTATGGTTCTTTGTTACGGTCCTCTAAAGGACTAAAATACTGGGTATCCAACTTAAGTCATGGACACAGAGGAAATGTGTTGGTATGATGTATCCTGAAGAGAATCAGTATCACCAATGCCCTGAGTGTAATGCTTAAAAGACTTCAGGCAGACAACTGTAGTTTCCCTCAGATAAATTTGGAGGAGCTTCTCCCCTTAGTTTGTAGAATTTCATGTAGATTTGTGGTCACAATTTTTCTGCTTCTCAGTATCTACTTAGATATCTCTATCCCATACATCAGGTCCCACTTCTTCTCCACCAGCATACCTCCTTACCATGGAAAACCAGGGAAGGGTGAGAATTTAGTTTGCACTGAATATATGGAACCCTCAGAATAACTCCACATGTGAATTTTCTAGCTGCAAGAGGAAAAAATAGACCATGAAGAATCATCTGCCTAACATCTTAATGTTCAGACACAGAAATGGAGCCCACTGGTTCTGTACATATGCTGTTTGTGAGAACTCAGTCACATGCAACAACTTAGAGCAAAAGAACTAGGAAACTACAGTCTAGCTGGACAACTATACGTGGACTTACTACTCTTACTGTGAACGAAGGGAATAAGTATCACTCTGTGACACATGTATATCATAAATTTATAGAAATTATGGAAATAATATATTTCAAAATTAGGAAAGTTGTTTTACATATATATACAGAACATATGGAGAGAAGTAAGAGTGGAGATGGATACACATGTTATTTTAAGTGTATTTATATTTCCAATTTTATATCTTAAGTGATGCATTAGTTTTCTGTCACTGCTGTAATTACAACAAACACAGTGACTTAAAAAAACACAAATTTATTCTCTTACAGTTCTGGAGGTCAGAAGTTTACTCATGGTGTTGGCAGTGTTATGTTCCTTCTAGAGGCTTTGGGGGGGAATTTCTTTCTCTATTCCAGATTCTAGATGCCACCTGCATATTTTGGTTCCTGGCTACTTCCTCTATCTTCTAAGGGCATCACTCGAGCCTCTGCTTCTATTGTCTCATCTCCTTCTACTTTTGAGAATTTTGCCTCCCTCTTGTAATGACCATTGTGATTATTTTGAGCCCACCTGGATAATCTGGAATAATCATCCCATCTCAAGATTTTTAACTTAATTTCATCTGTAAAGTCCTTTTCATTATGTAAGGTAAGACAGTCACATGGAAATTAGTGTGTGGATAGCTTTGGGAGCCCATTTTTTCAGCCTATCACAAGTGGCATGATGCTCACATATATATTATTTTGCTTTGTTAATATACCTTCATTACAGCTGAAACATAAAGGTGCTTTCAATAGAAAATCTCAATAGGTAGGCTTAGAAGTCAGTGAAAGCTTTGAAAGAATCTAAAAAAAATAATAGGAAGGAAAACGGAAACTGGCATAGTAATGTCAAGCATGATGGTATCCAATTAACTCTATCAGATATACTGGAGTATATATAATATGCAGTAAATTTTAAAAATTGATTTAAATTTATTTGCTAAAATGTAATATAAACAGAATAAACACGGTGGCATATTGTAAGAATTCCACCCTTAACTTGTGGAAAATTATCCAAAGCAAGTATAAGGAATAAACTTTAATTTTGGGCTTCTAGCTTCCAGAATAGCAAAAAAAAAAAAAAAAAAAAATTCTGTTGTTTTGAGTCACCCCGTTTATAGTACTGTTATAATAGCCCTAGAAAACTAACACAGAAAGTAAATGGCAAAAATAAGAAGAAACATGTATAACTAAGTTAAACATGTATAACTCAGTTATAATTTCTCCAATATGCAAAGAGCTTTTCCACATTGAAAAGAAAGTAGAAATATGTTCAAAAGTGGTACATAAATAATTATCCAAAGAGGAAGTACAAATATCTCTTTATTATATAAATTAATATGATCCATTTCATTCACAGTAAGAAAAATGCAAAATGGAATTGCATTACCATCCCACTTTTTACTTTCTGAACTGAAAGAACTCAACATATTATAGCATGCTTTGTTGGCAAGGGTATAGGGAAACAGGCATTCTCATGGATTCTTCAAGAAAGTTTAAATAATACAAATCTACATATATCATCAATGGCAATTTGTGTCTCCCCCCAAAAAAATCCAAGTAATTTGATCAAGAAATTCCACTTCCAAAAATTTATTCTACTTTTTTTATTGTAAATTGTGCTTTAATTTCTGAAATTACAGCTCTTCTTGCACAGATCCAAATTGAGTTGCTTGTAAATTTATCATTATGATTTTGTTTATAATAGCAAAATATTGGAAATTATTTTAATGTCTATCAATAAAAAATGGCTTAACAAGCCACTATAAATCCATAAAATGGTATAATACAGGTCTGTAAAACAAAATAAGAAATTTCCGAATGTGTTGAATGTAAAATGATCTCCTAGATGCATATGTAAGAGAAAAAAGCAAGACCAGAATACTGGGTATGGCTCGCTACCATTTCTTTTAAAATGAAAAACAGCAGTTTGTATAGTTGTGAATATGCATTTTTTTATTATATATGCATAAAATTTCTCCAGAAGATAAAATCATTAATAATATTGTTGGCTTATAATGAGGAAACCTGGGTGGTTGAGGGACCAGGATATGTAAAAGAATTGCTTTGTCATTTTGTATATTTTGAATATTAATTGCAAATTGTCTATTACAAATTTAGAGAAAATAAAGATTTGATAAAATTCAACAAAATTTTATTAAGCATGACATCATGTAGAGTTCTTTGATTTAATTTTATTAATGTAACAAATACTTACATGCTGCTTGCTCTGTGCCAGTTACTGTTCTAAGCCTTTTGGTCTCTTGTGGGTCTGGTGGTTGGCAGTCTACCAGAGTCACTCGGTGTAGAGGTGGGCATTTATCCAAAGTAATTGATTGTGAGAAATTGAAAATAAGAGACATTTACTACTAGCAGCTAATAAGTACCAGGTATACTGTTTTACCTTAAAGAATTACAAAAGTGATTAAAGCCCAATTTTTACCTAAAGGTTTCAAAATCTAATTTATTATGGAAGAAAACACTTAAAACCTTAATTAGTAAAGATTGTTCTATTCTGACTCTTTCATTTGGCCTAGCTTGTGAAATTGTGGCCTTTGGTTTATCTACTGATAGTAAATTATTAACATTCAAATTTTGAAGGTTTTGTGAGTCTTGAAAGCAACTAATATGCCTGGATTATATGCAATTATAATTGTATAAGATTACTGCAGATAATTTTTGATAAGATTCTTGTGTATCTATATGTTTTGTGAAGAAGCACTGATAGCTATACTCTGGACTGCTTTTTCAAGGATATTTGTATATATCAATATAAAGGCCTTAGAAGTTAGTGACAGTGTTTCTTCTGGGATGAAAAGCAGATGCTTCCTATCCAGGATTATAAAGATAACAGCTCCCTTCAGAGCAAAGGTTGGAGAGTTTACCCCCTTTTAAGATTGGGGTTTCCTATGCTCAGGGTTCCTCACCTGTGACACAAACCCACTGTGTGCAGTATCTACCTGGGTCTTCCTCAGCATCTTCCACTGTGGGAACTGGTGGACAACAAAAACAGATGCAAACATGAAATTCATACTGTCAGGCTGTTGCTTTCGATGCAGGAGTCACCAGTCTTCTACTAACATGTATGAAACTGTGGTGAAATAAATTGTTGGGTTGCATTAAGGTAACATCTCATACCCTCCACAATTCTTGTTAGTTGTTTTCAAAGAACTACTTTTTTTTTTTTTGATGAGTATATCTAGATACAAAACATGGACTCCTATTATAACAAATGAATATACATTTTATTTCTTTTTCTAACAAAGAATCTAGGCAAATCTTAAAGCTTTGTGTAAAGTCATAAAAATGATGGAGCTGCACACACATACACGCAAATACCTATTACTTTAAAAAGTACATATAAATAATATCTTTAAAAGGAAGTTATTGAGTGGGGGGAGACCTTCAAGATGGCAGAAGAGTAAGACATGGAGATCAACTTCCTCCCCACAAATACATCAGAAATACATCTACATGTGGAACAACTCTTACAGAACACCTACTGAACGCTGGCAGAAGACCTCAGACTTCCCAAAAGGCAAGAAACTCCCCACATGCCTGGGTAGGGCAAAAGAAAAAAGAAGAAACAGAGACAAAAGAATAGGGACAGGACCTGCACCTCTAGGAGGGAGCTGTGAAGGAGGAAAGGTTTCCACACGCTAGGAAGGCCCTTTACTGGTGGAGATGGGGGATGGCGGGGCGGGGGGTTAAGCTTCAGAGCCACGGAGGAGAGCGCAGCAACAGGGGTGCAGAGGGCAAAGCAGAGAGATTCCTGCACAGAGGATCGGTGCCAACCAGCACTCACCAGCCCGAGAGGCTTGTCTGCTCACCCGCCGGGGCGGGCGGGGCTGGGAGCTGAGGCTCGGGCTTCGGAGGTCGGATCCCAGGGAGAGGACTGGGGCTGGCGGCGTAAATACAGCCTGAAGGGAGCTAGTGTGCCACGGCTAGCCGGGAGGGAGTCCGGGAAAAAGCCAGGACCTGCCGGAGAGGCAAGAGACCATTGTTTCAAGGTGCGAGGAGTGGGGATTAAGAGCACCGCCTAACGAGCTCCAGAGACGGGCATGAGACACTAACGTTGCTGCTTCAGCCACCAGGAAGCCTGTGTGCAAGGACAGGTCACAATCCACACCTCATCTCCCAGGAGACTGTGCAGCCCGCCACTGCCAGGGTCCCGTGATCCAGGGACAACTTCCTGGAAGAACACACGGCGCGGCTCAGGCTGGTGCAACGTCACGCCGGCCTCTGCTGCCACAGGCTCGCCCCGCATCCGTACCCCTCCGTCCCCCTGGCCTGAGTGAGCCAGAGCCCCTGAATCAGCTGCTCCTTTAACCCCGTCCTGTCTGAGCGAAGAACAGACGCCCTCCACTGACTTACACGCAGAGGCGGGGCCAATCCAAAGCTGAACACCAGGAGCTGTGCAAACAAAGAAGAGAAAGGGAAATCTCTCCCAGCAGCCCCAGGAGCAGAGGATTAAAGCTCCACAATCAGCTTCAACCTGCATTTGTGGAAGACCTGAATAGACAATGAATCATCCCAAAATTGAGGCGGTAGACTTTGAGAGCAAAGATATATATATATATTTTTGTTTTTCTCTTTTTGTGAGTATGTATGTGTATGATTCTTTGTGTGATTTTGTCTGTATAGCTTTGCTTTTACCATTTGTCCTAGGGTTCTGTCTGTCCTTTTTTTTTTTTGTATACTTTTTAGCGCTCATTACAATGTGTGCATTTGTTTTTTGGTTTGGTTGCTCTCTTCTTTCCTTCTTTCTTTCTTTTCTTTATTACTTTTTATTTTTAATAATTATTTTTTATTGTAATAATAACTTTATTTTATTATTTTTTTCTTTCTTTGTTGTCTCCCTTTTCTTCTGAGCTGTGTGGCTGACAGGGTCTTGGTGCTCTGGCTGGGTGTCAGGTCTGTGCCTGTGAGGTGGGAGAGTCAAGTTCAGGACATTGGTCCACCAGAGACCTCCCAGCTCCACATATTATCAAATGGCCGAAAGCTCCCCCAGAGATCTCCATCTCAGTGCTAAGACCCAGCTCCACTCAACGACCAGTAAGCTACAGTGTGGGAAACCCTATGCCAAACAACTAGCAAGACAGGAACACAACCCCACCCATTAAAAGAGAGGCTGCCTAACATCATAATAAGGTCACAGACACCCCAAAACACACCACTGGATGGGGTCCTGCCCACCAGAAAGACAAGATCCAGCCTCATCCACCAGAACACAGGCACCAGTCCCCTCCACCAGGAAGCCTATACAACTCACTGAACCAACCTTAGCCACTGGGGGAAGACATCAAAAAAAAAAATGGGAACTATGAACCTGCAGCCTGTGAAAAGGAGACCCCAAACACAGTAAGTTAAGAAAAATGAGAAGACAGAGAAACACACAGAAGATGAAGGAGCAAGGCAAAAACCCACCAGACCAAATAAATGAAGAGGAAATAGGCAGTCTACCTGAAAAAGAATTCAGAATAATGATAGTAAAGATGATCCAAAATCTTGCAAATAGAATGGAGAAAATAAAAGAAACGTTTAACAAGGACCTAGAAGAATTAAAGAACAAACAAACAGAGATGAACAATACAATAACTGAAACGAAAACTACACTAGAAGGAATCAATAGCAGAATAACTGAGGCAGAAGAACGGATAAGTGACCTGGAAGACAGATGGTAGAATTCACTGCTGTGGAACAGAATAAACAAAAAAAGAAAGAAAAGAAATGAAGAGAGCCTAACAGACCTCTGGGACACATTAAGCACAACAACATTCACCTTATAGGGGTCCCAGAAGGAGAAGAGAGAGAGAAAGGACCAGAGAAAATATTTGAAGAGATTATAGTTGAAAACTTTCCTAACATGGGAAAGGAAATAGCCACCAAGTCCAGGAAGCACAGAGAGTCCCATATAGGATAAACCCAAGGAGAAACATGCCGAGACACATAGTAATCAAATAGGCAAAAATTAAAGACAAAGAAAAATTATTGAAAGCATCAAGGGAAAAACGACAAATAACATACAGGGGAACTCCCATAAAGTTAACAGCTGATTTCTCAGCAGAAACTCTACAAGCTAGAAGGGAGTGGCAAGATATACTTAAAGTGATGAAAGGGAAGAACCTACAACCAAAATTACTGTAGCCAGCAAGGATATCATTCAGATTCGATGGAGAACTCAAAAGCTTTACAGACAAGCAAAAGCTAAGAGAATTCAGCACCACCAAACCAGCTCTACAACAAGTGCTAAAGGAACTTCTCTAAGTGGGAAACACAATAAAAGAAAAAGACCTACAAATACAAACCCGAAACAATTAAGAAAATGGTCATAGGAACATACATATCGATAATTACCTTAAACGTGAATGGAATAAATGCTCCAAACAAAAGACAGAGGCTTGCTGAATGGATACAAAAACAAGACCCATATATATGCTGTCTACAAGAGACCCACTTCAGATCTAGGGGAAGTGGATTGGATTTAAGCCTGGACTGGATCTCAAATCCTGTGTTAGCCTCACTCACACAAACTTTCAGTTATTTTTTTCAGGGATAATGAAAGTGAAACTCATCTTAATTATATCCTGAGACATCCAGGGTTCATGATGATCTCTGTGTGGATTCTAGGATCATAACACATGTATATTTTGTTTATGTATGTTTATATCAATAAATTGATCAGGTGCATATGGTTCTCTGATGTTTAATTTTTCTACTGTTGCCATTTAGATTTTATAATGAGTACTTATGCAGGCATAATCTTAGAAAATTTATCAACATCACATCATTTAAGTAAATAGAATATTTATTATTTACAGTGATTCATGCATTATAGAGGTTTTAAATGACTTTCTACCTTTTGAAATTTGAGATACATCTTTAAAATAAGGGTACACAATGAAAAAATAACTTTTGGGGAATATGTAAGTAAACAATATTTTTAACTTATCTAATATCTAGTCAAAAATTATTTAAGGAGTTCTATGTGCAAGGCACGACTTTACACATTGCAATGTCAGTAGCTGACAAAACAGTCAGACAAAGAAAAAAACACTCCTACCTTCATTCTAATGGGAGGAGATAAATGTAAAAAACCAAATATATAAACAAGACATACCATATAAACAAAATCAATAAATATAACACATAATATATTAGATGAGGAAAATAAATCACAAAAAGGGATTAAGTACTGTTAGGATAGGATCTTCAATTTTAAATAGCCAGGGTAAGCTTCATTGAGAAGGTGGCATTTTTAATAAAGACCTGAATTTTGCGAGGTATTGAGTAATCTGTATATTTGGGGGAAGCATATCCCCAAAAAAGAGAGTGAAAACACCGGTATTCTGAGGGAGAAGAATGCCTGATGTGTTTGAGATACTACAACAAAAAAATCAAGGTTGATGCAAAGATATCAATACAAGGCAAAATATGGCTAGTGAGGAGTTGCTGTTAAGTGAGATTAGATGTCTGTAGAAGGAGTAGGCTTTGGAGAAAAGATCAGAAATTCAGTTTGGGGTATGTTTGTGATGCTTAGTAGATACCCACATAGAAAAGCAAAGTAGGAGTAGAGAAGAGTTGAGTAGAAAAGTCTGGAGTTCTTGGAGAGGTCCGGTTGCCAGTGAAACTTTGGGGGTTGAAATACCAACTGTGTTGCATTTTGTTGGCATCAATCCAGCTCTGAGATGAAATATCAAATTTCAAAAGGGAGTGGGTTTAAATAGAGAAGTAAAAGTATCAAGAGTATGATAGGAAGAAAACCATGAGAGTGTTGTGCCCTGAACCAAATGAAGAAAGTATATTCAGGAGAAAGTCGTTATCAACAGAACAAATGCTGTTGTGAAGACTGAGAATCGTCAGTGGCTGCAGCTGCCTGGAGCCAGAGTCACTTCCAGGGATGGGCCTTGAAGTTCATGTTTTATAATATGACTCACTGCGTTTAAAATTAGGTACAATATTATATGTTAATTTAGAGTGACAAAAGAGTTCACATCATATTACAGATTTTTTTAGGGAAGTGGCACATACCACAAATATTATAAAATCCAGAGAAAACTAATACAGTGTTTTTATTAAGTAACTACCTGACATAAATCTATATTTTTTTCTGTACATTTTTGTCTGCATATTCGTTGTTAACGTCTTATATGTATGACAAGGATTTTGCAGTATTGTTTCTGAAGAGAAGTAAAAACATTAGTCTTTTCTCTAATTGTTTTTTTTAAATTTTCATTATCATTTAGAAAAGTTTCTTTCATGAATTTTGACAATAAAATTCATAGGTTTCTGTGGAGATATAATGAGTTTGGGCATTAAAGTTTCTACCAGCCTTCTTTCTATTACTTTACATTTTTTATTAGTCACATGTGAATTTGTACAGGACCAATAATTCTGAATATTAATTTGAAATTAAGGCAAAAAATAACAATTCAAATAAAATGAATTGTAACTATAGTCTATTAAGTAACCTAATGTTCAAACGACTTATTTTTATGTAATACACATTGAATTATTGGTAAATATTTGACGTTTTATCCACAGAATTTTTATTTCTTTAAGCATATTTACTATAAGAGTAGAATCACCATACTCTTCAAGATATGATGTATCATATATGCTCAGATTCAATCCAATAGGTGAAGATTCATTAAAATTTTACTTAACACATAGATGTATTTACTGCTTATATTATGGCCCTGCAAACATATGATTTCTGATAAATTCTGTTTTTCACAGTTCACATAGGAAAAAGTACAGTGATTATATACTTACTTGCTCTGCATTGTCAAGTATATTCCTGACAGGTGAGAACATTCATTTTGACTAGGCATCTATAAGAACTAAAACATTGCTTGCAATTCTACACATCTGATGACTGGATATATTTCCCACAGTCTAGCATCTAGCACTGAATATTTCAAGATTTATATCTCCTATACTGCCTACATACTTCCAAATTTCAGAGGCACAGGCTATATTCACCTGCACCTTTATGTCACAATTGCAGGTGAATTTGCAAACTAAGTAAGAAAGTATTCCTAGAAGGTATTCCTATCGCACTTTGGCCAGTAATAACCAAATACATACAGAAGTGACTACAGATAATATGATTATGTCCTAATAAGCCAAAATTCAATGTCTCCAAAGTAACTTGCTCTTGGCTGGATTCCTAAAATGCCCAGGACCACTGTTCTCCAACTCAAGGAGAAGTTTGAAGAAGAAATATGGAAGGGGAAGAGGGACTGGTCTTAGCAATTTGAGGTAAAATATTCTACTTTTCCAAATTTTATTTAAACATATTGTAATTAGGACCCTCCAAATTACAGAAATAGAAGTGGCCCATGAAAGTGAGTGGTCCCTGACCTTAAGTGTAATACGGTTCACAGTAAATCCACCTTGGCTTGGAGCTTAATTAAAATGTCGATAAAACAATTTGGCACAATGGTGAGAGGCAAAGCCAAATAGTAATGGAAATAAGAGAGTGAGAGGGGGCTTCCCTGGTGGCGCAGTGGTTGAGAGTCCGCCTGCCGATGCAGGGGACACAGGTTCGTGCCCCGGTCCGGGAAGATCCCACATGCCGCGGAGCGGCTGGGCCCGTGAGCCATGGCCGCTGAGCCTGCGCGTCCGGAGCCTGTGCCCCGCCACGGGAGAGGCCACAACAGTGAGAGGCCCGCGTACGGCAAAAAAAACCAACAAACAAGAGCGTGAGAGGAAAAATTTAATAACCTCATCCTCCAGTTCTAACGCTGTCTGCACTCTAATGTTGTCTGCCGAATGAGCTCTCTGAAGTCCTTCCTGAAACCAGTACCTACCACACCGGAAGCAAAGATCATCACAGCCTCATTTGTGATGACCAGGATTTTCTTTGATGGGGGTGGGGGCAGGTTTGGAACTCACAGTACAGTATTATAGAATTTACATACATATATTTTTTGTAAAATATTCACTATGAAAGAGCAATGCCTTTTAAATTTGAGGTTATTTCAAATTTATGCCATACACCTTAGAAACTGCTCAATGAGTAGCTCTTGAATATAGAAATAAATGTGGAAACACAGGCTTGGGTAATAAAATAAAGGTTATAAATTTTTAGAAATGCTATCTCATCTGCAAAGTAAAAGAAGGTCTGAATATCAGTGAAATAACTCAGGTGGAAAATAATTTTAAAAAAAACAGGTAATTGAGGCAACTTTCTTTTTTATAGTAGTATCTGAGTAATTATTTTTCTTTAATTAATTTACCATGTCTTTGTCATATAATTATTTGCTAAAAAAAAATTCCAGTGTTTAAATTTTTCCAATTATTTTCCATATGGGAACAGTCATTTTCTGTTCATTGGTATCGGAAATAGAACCATGTTATGCATAAAGCATAGTATGATTTTTCTTTGGTTAAATACAATTTAAATTTTCTCACATTTGCTCACAATATACCCTTGATTTTGAATTAATGTAGTATGTGTTAATCTGTATTATACATACACACATTGCATATTATTACCATCTATTGTGCAACATTTAAACATCAATATTCTGAAGATGCAACAGAAGTCCTTCTCTCTAAGATAATATTCTGGGTCTATAATCAAAAGTTTATATACATTGATGTTCTTTCATTGTCAATAATAAATATTATTAACACAATAATAAAAATTTAAAATCAGAGATTAATGGATCAAGACACTGAACTACATAAAAATAACAAACTATATTAACGCTGACATTTTTTAGCAGTTCTGTTGAAACGTCTAGAAAAATGTGTTAACAATGCACACTATATGATCAGCTTTTTGTCAATGGCTATTATTTCCAATATGTGTATCTTGCTTTTTACCTGCAATGCTATTTAAAGAACAGATACTCTGTGACTGTGTGTAACTTACTAGAAGAAATAACTTACAAACAGAAATCAAAATAAAATTTATTAGGCAACCAGCAAAGATGGTCATTACAAACAGATAATAAAAATACTAAATCATCAATTTCCTGTTTGTCTTGTTTCTTCACCATTACTCTTACATCTTTATTTTTACCTCAAAGAGATAAAATTCCTTGAATAAAAAGAGTTTTATACTTCTTTTTATCTCTAGTAACTGCCTTACTACATAAGAAAATATAGATGCTCTAATAATGTTTATTTCCTCTGCTGTTGATTAAACCTGGACCAGCTGATAAATATGAATTGACAAATTCAAAAATGTAAAAATTAGGATGGCTTGGGCTTCAGGTAGATGTCTCAGGTTATTAACCTCCAAAAACTGTGTCCTATACTTTGCCTCAACCATCCACTACTATGGTTGTATGTCACAATCTTTTCCTAACTAATAATTACCTCAATACCAAATCCCAATATCAAGTATTCTGTTCCATTGTATTCATTTCTTTAAGTATTCTTCTTAGTAAAATTATCCAACCCCACCAAGATTTCCAATCCTGTGGGGCTGGTACCTTTTTAATCTCTGTAACTCACGACCTTGTATTTCTCATTACTTCCTAGTACAACTGAATCCATGATCCAGCAACAGAATTAATTGATTGTATATATCATCAACTCTCTTGCCTTCCTTTCCCCCCAGATTACCAGCAAAACCCTACTTAAACTGTATTTAAATTCAACTAAGCCTACTTTATTTCTGCACCAGAGAGGTTTCTCAAAGCTGAAGGAATTCACATAGCGATGCTGACTGGATTTACTCTAAGGTTTTAACCACAAATCTTAAATGCAGAGATCTGCTGCCCCACCTGCTATACTTCCCTTGTGAATTCATTATCTCACTTGCAAGTATGTATTTCACACCCGCTCTTCCTCCCTGAGCCTTTCTCCACCTTCACCCTCTCCTGATTACCTTCTAGTTCACTAAGACAATATAATCAATCAGAAGAGGATTTTAATTTCCCTCTAAAACTGTCTCCACCTACTACCACATACTCTGTCTTCCCTCTTGGTTCAACAGTTTCTATATTAGGCAATCTCTTCTCTGGCACAATCGATTTCTACTCAAAGACACTGCTCTGGAAATTATTCCCATCCTCTACTATGGCATTAATGTTCATCTCTACTGGAGCATGTTCATCAAAATAAAAAGCTGCTGCAAAAGCTCTTCCTTATTAAAAAAAAATCTGGGGGCTTCCGGGAAAAAAAATAAAATAAAATAAAAAATAAAAAAAAATCTGCTGTCAATTTCTTCAATTACTGTATAGGAAAACACCCAGAAATGTCAAACCTACACTACTGGTCCCACCTTATCTGTTATTTCTTTAGTCTACTTCAAAAAGTCTTATGAACCCATGTCTTTTTAAAAAAATTTTATTTATTTATTTATTTTTAATTGGGTTATAGTTGTTTTACAATGTTGTGTTAGTTTCTACTGTACAGCAAAGTAGAGTTCCCTATGTTATATAGCAGTGACCCCAAGTCTTTACTGAAAATACTCCCATTGAGTTTACTGATATCTATATTGTCATGCCAAATGGTCTTTACCTTTTTCTTTGTTGATTTCTGAGCCATTTTTGATTTGATTGATCTCACCAACCTCCCTGAAGCACTTTTTTCATCTAGATTCTGGGAAATCACAATTTCTCAGTACTTATTTTTCTACCTAGCTGCTGTTTTCGGGCTTCTTTGATGGATATGCTACCTTTTTCCTGCTCCAAGTTGCTGAGTACTATAGAGCTCAGACCTGCAAACTCTTCCCGTCCTTTCACTATGTCTATGGTCATTACCTAAGTAAGCCAGATCATGACAGTGTGCTGAAATTCCACTTATAATCTGAACAATCTATTTTTTAAAAAACTTTCAACCCAAACTTCTTGCAGAAATGCCAGAAATCTGAGAATGAATATCCAAATGTTTTCCCAATATCTTTACATGTTAGGTATAGCAGACATCTCACGCATAATGTATTCAAAACTGAACTCTTGATTTCTTTCCCCTAAAACCTTTCCATTCTCAGCATTCTTATCTCAGTTCTCATCATTCAGTGATTCCTCTCGCCACCCAAACCTGTGCTTTCTATGTCACTTATGAGGCAAAAACCTTGGCCTTAACCTAGACTACTCATTTTGGCTAACCCTCCATATCCAAGCTGTAATGAAATATTATAATATATTCAGATTTTGAACTGTTTCTCACAAATTCTGTGACTAATATTCTGGTCAAAGCCAGCCCTCAAAACTTACTTGGGGGCTTCCCTGGTGGTGCAGTGGTTGAGAGTCCGCCTGCTGATGCAGGGGACACGGGTTCGTGCCCCGGTCCCGGAAGATCCCACATGCCGCGGAGCAACTAGGCCCGTGAGCCACGGCCGCTGAGCCTGCGCGTCCAGAGCCTATGCTCCGCAACGGGAGAAGCCACAACAGTGAGACGCCCGCGTACCGCAAAAAAAAAAAAACGAAAAAAACTTACTTGGAAGAATCGTACAAAATCAATTTGTTGTCATGCCCCTTCTCCTTTTCAATAGTTCCTGCTTGAAACGTTACCAGTTTATATCAACATCCTGAACAAAACACCGCAGTAGGCTTTCTCAAAGAAAATGTAAATCCTCTGTCATGATTCACACATCCTGCTATTATATCTCTGATCTTTATGCTCATTTTATAATGTTCAAGTTATACTTATCGCCTTATTAATTTTTTTACTTTCTAAGCATGCTCACAACTCAATTTACACTTTTATTTTCTCTGGAAAGATCCCGCCCTTTTATTTAAATAATCTTATCCTTTCTTCAAATAATACCATAAAGAAGTCTTTCAAGTTGCTCTATCTAAAATATCACCCCTTAACCTCTCCATTCTCTTAAATTACCTTACTTTATTTGTCTTCTTCATTGCTCTTATCACTGTCTGGGCTTATATTCCATATGGATTTATTTGTTTATTGTTTATTACCAGTATCCTGAAATAGATTGTAAAGTCCACAAAGGTATAGACTTTATCTCCAGCACAGTTAAAGTGAGCACATGGTACATGTTCAATACTCCTGATAAATTAATAGGAAACTGCCTTAACCTGTAAAGAACATTTTAATTTATTTCTCTGAATTTTTTGAGGTCTATGAGAAGTTGGATTATGGTTTGTATTATTTAGGGTTTGGTCAAAGAAGTAGAATTACTATGAGTAATACTGAATAAAGGATTTATCTTTGAAATTAGCACTCTGCAGTTATGAGAGTTGGTTGGTCATCTTTCTTTGTACATCCTCAGGACCTCTGCATGTGGTGTCTCTGTGTCAGCTAATTTAGACTTTCTCACAGTATAGTGGCTTTAATGACATAGGACCTTGTATTTTGCCAGCTTAGGTTTCCAAACCAAGTGTCCTAGTAAACCAGGCAGAAGTTGAATTATGTTTTATGATATAGCCTCAAAAATATTTACCTTCACTTCTGTTCTCTTCTGTTGGTTACAAGTGAGTCATAGGCCACCCTAGATACACGTTGAAGGGATTCAGACTCCCTATTATAGGGTAGTGGTAAAGTCACATTGTAGAAGACCATGTGGGTCCATGTATAATGGTTGCACTCATCTTTTGAAAATATGATTTTCTATCATTCACCCTCTAGCCACAACAATTCATATCCTTCCCACATGCAATACACACTCTTTCCTCCCCCTACTCCAAGTCCGTTCAAGTCTCGTTCTATTAAGGAATCAGCTTGAAGTCCAGAAGTCAACTTCTAAATCAGGTCCAGGGGATCATGAGCTCCTCTGGTACAGTTCTTTCTACATCAGTCTTCTTATTTAGAAGATCTGGGAGCTAAAGAGACAAGTTATCTCCCCCAGTCCACCACACACACACACACACACACTCAGTGGTATGACAGGACAGGATGACCACTATAGATAACACCCATTCAAAAAGTAGAAAGGGAAAAGCACACAGCAATGTCCATAGCACTTATGAAATCCAGCAGGTCACACGTTGCTAATTTCTTGATTAGGGCTCAGTCCTATTTGATAATTTCTGTCTGTGAATATTGGCTCTGTCATCTATACGTCTGATTGCACCTTGTAAGTAATCCTTTCTTCTTCATAAGAAAACTGACTTTGAGTAGACTTCTCACCATGCTCCCTGCCAATAAAATTTGTGGATCCAAAGGCCCCTTTTCATTTTGTATATTTTGTGTAACTTTATAGTTCTAGCCATAGGTAATCTCCACCAGGAAAAAAAAAATCTTAAAAATGTGTGGGCTTTTTTATTGCATTGTATTAGAGTACATTTAATTTGAAAAAAGGAACAACCAACAATCTCTTTGAGACAAATCCTTTCCTATTTTAGGCTCTGGGTGAGGTTGCTACAGAACAATGTTTTTAGGTTTCTTGTAATCTCCATTGTTTAAATGAAAGGATCTTGAAGGCATGCCTTTAAGATCCATTGAAGGATTTTGGTCTATTTGAAAATGTGAGTCATTTGTATAAACCTTTCTGAAACCTTAACAAAAGATTTTACAATCGCACTCTGATTTTGGTTTTTATACTAAGGTTCTTACTTTCGAACTCTTGCTGGCTGAAAAGATTATTCAGAGCACTTTACATTTTCTCCAAATGTCATTCCAATGCAGAATAACTCATTCTTTAGTATACCTCTCTCCTTATTCCTTTTGTTGTAAACTTCCTCTAGGTGGTAGCCTCAACATTCTGCCTAGAAGTGTCCTGAGCAAGATCATCAAGTTATTAGGTATATTTTCTATTTTCCATGTTAGCACAGGTCACAGTTTAGCTGCACTTCCTGGCACTATAACATGGGTCTCCTTTCTAACAGCTTTCAATAAGTTCCTGACTCTTTAATGCCTTACTGATAATGCCTCTAGGTCATTTAAACTTCAGTATTTACTCTGATCAGTGCCATACCTGCTTCAATTAACCATCCCCTCAAAGGCCTTTCAGCTTTGTCCTAACTCTCAGTTCAAAAGCCAATGTCATATTCTTTTGTAAAAACATACCCTTTCCTATGATTAATTTTAGGTTTAAGTATGGAAACCAATTTACGCCAATGAACGGAAGACCTGCCAGTTGGATACAAAGAAAAAGCTTTTTTTTTTTTTTTTTCAGTTTTATTAAAGGAAAAAGGGAGTTATCAGATTTATTTTTCTGCTGAATATTTTAATGAAAAATGAAATAACTGGAACCAATATAGCTTTACTACATTTTGAAGGAAAAGTGGCTTGGATGAGGTGATTGGTATCACAGGGAAGCTAAAACTCCTTCACACCCATCACAGATCTCTGGCTATATGTATAAAAGGGATAATGATTCCATACAAATAGGTATTTCATGAGGAATAAAGAAGATGTTTTCAGGAGATTTCCTGATAAATTTTATCTGCTTAAAATATTATAGTCCTCTCTTTCTTTTACTAAAACAAACTTCATTTGTTTTAACTATAAGTTGAAGTTACTCAGAACTTCACATGGATCATGTGGGGAATATTCTTGGTGCACAAGACTGAATAGTTTATGATTCATTTATACTCCATTAATAATATACTTAAATACTTGAAACACTAGACATGTATATCTTCCAACTGTCCT
The DNA here is from genome assembly GCF_937001465.1 of Orcinus orca. Lineage (NCBI taxonomy): Eukaryota > Metazoa > Chordata > Mammalia > Artiodactyla > Delphinidae > Orcinus > Orcinus orca. The sequence continues at coordinate 23,187,826 of NC_064576.1, forward strand.
ATATTAATAGGTTAGGGACCGGGGCTTCCCTGGTGGCGCAGTGGTTGAGAGTCCGCCTGCCGATGCAAGGGACACGGGTTCGTGCCCCGGTCCGGGAAGATCCCACGTGCCACAGAGCGGCTGGGCCCGTGAGCCATGGCCGCTGAGCCTGCGCTGAGCCATGGCCGTGAGCCTCTGCAGCCTGTGCTCCGTAACGGGAGAGGCCACAACAGTGAGAGACCCGCGTACCATTAAAAAAAAAAAAAAAAAAAAATAGGTTAGGGATCATAAAATAACTTCAGAAAGTTACAAAATATGGAAAGTGTCAAAGGCTAGTGAGTTTGGCCATTCAATGAATTGAGCAAATTGCCCTCTTGAATAAATATTTTTAAATTACCAAAAATAATCCTAAAAATATATGATATTTAAGTTAATTTCATCTTACATGAAGAAAGCAAGGGAGAGGGGGGTGTATATTGGGCACTTCTTATTTTTACCTTATTCCTTTTGAGTTCAGCATTTACTCAAGCCATTGCAATGACAATCAGCTTTTCTCAGTTGTAACCTATTCTTCCACCAAGCTGTGCCATGTATTTCTCAGTTTCAGACCCAGATCTCTGCTAACACTTCAGTGTGGAATTAAGCCCCAGTTGCCTACACATTGCTGACCAAAGTGATCATGCACACTTGTATTAAATTTCCATTATTGTCTTTTTTAATATATACTTTATTTTTTATAGCACTTTTAGATTCACATCAAAATTGAGTGGAAAGGGACTTCCCTGGTGGTGCAGTGGTTAAGAATCGGCCTGCCAATGCAGGGGACACAGGTTCAAGCCCTGGTCCAGGAAGATCCCACATGCCATGGAGCAAATAAGCCCGTGTGCCACAACTACTGAGCCTGTGCTCTAGAGCCCATGAGCCACAACTACTGAGCCCGTGCGCCACAACTACTGAGCCTGCGCTGTAGAACACATGCACCTAGAGCCAGTGCTCCACGGCAAGAGAAGCCACTGCAATGAGAAGCCCACGCACTGCAATGAAGAGTAGCCCCCGCTAGCCACAACTAGAGAAAGCCCGCATGCAGCAACGAAGACCCAACGCAGCCAAAAATAATAAAATAAATAAATAAATAAGTAATTGAGTAGAAAGTACTACCTGAACCCACACAGGTGCAGCCGTCCCGATTACCAACATCTCTCACTGTAGAGCACATTTGTTACAATTGCTGAACCTACACTGATTGACATATCATCATCACCCAAAGTCAATAGTTTATATTAGGGTTCACTCTTGGTGTCATACATTCTATGGATTTTGACAAACGTACAATGACAATAGAAAACATAGGGAATAGTTTTACTGCCCTAAAATTCTCTGTGCTCCACTTCTATTCTCCCCTCTCCACTAACCCCTAGCAACCACTGATCTTTTTACTGACTCCATAGTTTTGTCTTTTCCAGAATGTCATATAATTGAAACCATACACTATGTATCCTTTAAAGATAAGCTTCCTTGACCCAGCAATCCCACTACTGGGCATATACCTAGAGAAAACCGTAATTGAAAAAGAAACATGCACCCGTGTTCACTGCAGCACTATTTACAATAGCCAGGTCATGGAAGCAACCTAAATGTCCATCAACAGACGAATGGATAAAGAAGATGTGGTACATATATATAGTGGAATATTATTCAGCCATAAATAGGAATGAAATTGGGTCATTTGTAGAGACGTGGATGGATCTAGAGACGTGGATGGACCTAGAGACTGTCATACAGAGTGAAGTAAGTAAGAAAGAGAAAAACAAATATCGTATATTAACACATAGATATGGAATCTATGTGTTATGGTACAGATGACCTGTTTGCAAGGCAGAAATAGAAACACAGATGTAGAGAACAAACGTATGGACACCAAGGGGGGAAAGTGGCGGGGGTGGTGTGTGGTGGCGGTGGCATGAACTGGGAGATTGGGATTGACATGTATACACTAATATGTATAAAATAGATAACTAATAAGAACCTGCTGTATAAAAAATAAATAAATAAAATAAAATTTTAAAGATAAGCTTCTTTCAATTAGTAATATACATCTAAGTTCCTCCATGTCTTTTCATGGCTTGATAGCTGATTTTGTTTTAGTGCTGAATAACATTCTGTTGCATGGATGTACTACAATTTATTTATTCACTCACCTACTGAAGAACAACTTGGTCACTTCCAAATTTTGTCAATATGAATAAAGCTTCTATAAACATCTATGTGCAGGTTTCTTTGTGCACATAAGGTTTCAATTCATTTGAGTATCATCTGTTTTTCCATTCAGTCATCCAATCTTCATCCCTGACATAAATATTACATAAATAAACTACACAATACTACATAAACTACTTACATTCAAACTTTTTATCATTTGCTGCTTTCTGAGAGACCCCTGGGTAAAACAGTTGGTACCAGAAGGGACTACTGAAAGCACACCTTTAGTATGAAATTCTGGAACTGGATCACTCAATAGTTAATTAGCAATACTATCTATTGCTGATGGTAAATAGGGTGGTGGTCACCTCTGATACACAGGAACATCACAATTACTACCATATTCCCTAGTGGCAGGTTGGGATGAGTTGCAAAAAGAAAGTGAGCATATGCAGTAGCATCACAGTTATTAAGACTTTCACTGGCTGAGAATCAGAAAGAGTTTTAGGTGGAAAGTGAAGCACTGATTTATATAGCAGCAGTGGCACCTGAACACCTGTATGGGGGAATGACTTCAGATGCCATAAAAAATAAGTTCAGGCTAGGCTACTGTCAAAAGAATTCTGTAAAAATCAAAATACCCCTATGACAGTATGAAAAAGACCCTTATTGACTGCAGCTGCAGAACAGACTCTGAAAATCAAGACTGGGATTTATTATGAGACCAAATGACTACAAAGGTGCTGAATGAACAATGCTAACATATCGCCTATGCCTAACTCAGGACTGTGAGTAAAAACTAGTGGAACCCTGGGACAAAGATAAGAACGTTTGAGTGGATGCACCTGGGAACCATGAATCTCCAGATTCCTTCGAAACTTTAAGACTGAAAGAAATGTTTCTATCATCTTCTTAACAACTCTTACCTCAAACATTGTTCTGGCCATCAGCTTCCAACAACTGAAATACATGCACCTCAACTAGATGGACCAGTTATCTGTCTTAGAGCTTCTCTGGCACCAGAGTTGGTCACCTACAGGAAACACCAGGGATTTGAGCTCACACAAATTAAGAATTATAGAGACTTAATACCCCATTAGGCAACTCCTGATCAATGTCAGAAGGAGTCATTGGATAAAGGGTTCTTTCAAAACTGCTCTGCTCTTTTGAACTTTAGGTGGACTATTCTAAATTTCATTCTATATTGCTTCTTGAAAGATCCCAGATGGACTGAGCCTCAGCTGCCCACATTGATGGACCAGCTTGATAACACACTCTTATACTGACTATTTTCTGTCTAATTTTCCATAGTCCCCCACTCCTGGTCTCTAGACTTTCCAAAGAAACAATTTGTGCCAAGGCTTCCACTCAGGCTTTGAGTTTCTAGGAGAATCCAGGAAGAGACCCAGACCAAACAGTAGATACATGTTTACAGCTTAATGAATCTATTAATAACAGGAATTTATTTACTATTCAAAGAGAATAATAACTCAGATTTGTAAACACAGAAACGCCCATCTCTCTTCTTTACCATAGTTCATCCATTTGGTGCTTGATTTGTCAAATAAAAATAAGTTGCCTCAGTCTCTGGGGCCCCATTTAATTACTACAGCACCTAGATAAATTCTATGACTGTTTGCTCAATAAGCAAAGTTTTGGGAGCTGCTTCTAATAAAGTTTTTCTTTGCCTCATTGATTTGTATGGTAGACTGTTGCTGCAAATTAAGTCTATCAAAATGCTAGTCTTTTCTTCAATATAAAGTCCAGTTTTATATTTTAAGAGAAAACTAAATAAAATTGAAAATGACTCAGAGAAGAGAAATAGCAATAGTTAAAGGAATGGAAAATGGAACTTAGAGTAAAGGCACTATTTTTGTATCTCCAAGACAACAAACATTGGTTAAGGTCTACTTCCTCTTTCAAAAAATGTATATCATTTACATCTAAAATTAATGTAATTCACTTTTTATAAAAGTTTGATTATAAGTTGGGGATTTCATTAGCTTTTACTGAGGAATAGACTACAATCTTGTTTTATGGTTAATAATGATAGCCCGTTGCTCTCCAATTTTGGATTTTAGTTTTAAACTAACAATTAAACCAAAACAGTTTTGATGAAATTATTAGTCTGGAAAAAAGTGAATTTCAGCAGAAAAATTAACCTAAAGAACACTTAAATTTGTGATGTCAAGATAATATGTTTTATTAAAGCAAAGCAAGTAATACTAAATCTTCAATGTTTGTACTTTCAAAAGTGTTAAGTTAGTCAATATTTTTTATGCTTTCTTATTAGACATCAAAAGCCACATAATATTATAAATTCTTAGTCAAATGTAAAGAATGACATAACATAAATCTAATAATAGAAGATTAATTTAATTGCATAACTTCTCCAACTTTATTATAGAACATTCCTTTTGACTCATTTCACAAATGAAACAGATGAATTATTTTCAAAATTTTAAAAATATATTGAAATAGAAACATTTGTCAGGTAAATGATTTTGCATAATCATCAAACTATGAGAAATATTAAAAAGTGAAGAAAACTAACAAGGCTCAAGCAATGAAGCATAAAAACTAAGGGCATTTTTATCACATGTATAAAGGTATTTTATGTCATATATGTCAAATTAATGTGAGTTCCAAAAACGCTAAAGCAAATGGAAGAAAACCCTGAGCTAGCAAATATGATAAAAGCTCTAAAGTTCTCCAGGCCCAAGAGGGCATTATCATTTACATAACGTGGGACTGAGTCATTTTGATCTCTCAGAGAATGTGAAGAAAAATAAGGTAACAAAGGGTACACAGGAAAATAGAAAAGAACAGCATCCATAAAATAGATTGTCCATTGATTATGGGAATTTCAATTACTGGGAAAATGTCTTGCACAATAGCACTGGAGTCAATAAAGTAGAATGCACAGTCTTAGGAGGAATGCTGGATGATTCGCATACACTATTTGTTATGGAACCTCAACAGCAAAGTAAAAACAAGAGCTCCTGAACAGAATCCTGATGAGCAAAATCAGTCACCGTGAAATTTCTAGAGCCTGGTGATCACTAGACTTTAAAATATTTTTAGTTTCTATTGAAGTAGATAATGTCTGTTGTTTTTAATAAAGTCTGTAAACTACCACAGCTTTGATTCTTTGTCTGCTCTTACCCAGAAATCTTCAATTTTGTTGCCTTTTAAAGCAAAAGTTATTCTCATGCATCACACTCAACAATTTTAAAATCATGACCCACATCTTTGAATAATTATTTTCTCTAATTTAATTCCCCCCCAATTATTCTAATTCTAAATATGTTTATCATAATTGATATATCTTTTTGAAACCTCCACCTACTTGGCTAATTTCTGTATTTTTCTGCTTTAGAGTGTATTCATATGACAAGTTTAACAATGTTTTTAAAAAGAAATTATTATTTAGTGTAATTTAAAATTGAAACAAAAAAGACATCTATTTTATTCATGTGAAATCCAAAACTAAGTATCTAACATGCATTAGTGGTATTATAAAACAATTAGAGCTTTTTGTTTAGTCACCACCTACCAACGTGTTCAGGTAAGAACTATTTATTTGAAAAACAACCCTCATATACCTATATAAATATATATTTCACTTCATTCTCAGTGAAGAAAATGTAAAATTCTAATTTCCATAAACTTGCCTTTCAAAATCTATTACCACATCTGGGATATCTCAGCATCACGAGCAAATAAAATTGACAAAGATAATACTAAGAAGAAAGAGGAAGAGAAAAGTTTAAATGTAAATTCTAAATATTAGACTCCTCTGATATAACAATATATATGTAAGAACATTTTGTGATTCTTTATGCAATAAACTAAAATCAAATTAATGGTACAACTGATGAATTCAATGAAAATCACATTTCTTCTTTAACTGAATTACCTAGTCATGTTAATATAAATGACTGATCAGCAAATAAAATAAATTGAGTAAATAAATTATGCCTACCATTGGTATTAAAAGCTACAGGTGAAACTGTATGTTTGAACACTGATTATATTATATATAAATCATAGATGAATTATATTTTGAACGCTGAGATATATTCACTAACATGCTCTTTTTTGAACACTAATTTTGAGTAGAAACTAATTAACATTGTAGAATACTCACTTTGACTCTATATTGAAATTTTTGCAGATCCTAAACACTAATAAAAAGAACTGCAGTGAAGATTCAATACAAAAATAATTTAAAGCAAACAAAAATTTAGAAAGAAAACTTAAGGTGAGATTTAATGAAAGTTAAATATTGAGTGATTTTTTTTTTTAAAAGGTAAAATAGGCAAAAAACGCTATACAGGGCATTTTTTACTAAAGACTAGAGAACATTTTTATAAATGGCATTTTTCTCTGAAGAAATACATCGCACATTTACCTATAAGAAGGCACATGACTAGCATATGTTCCAAATAATTAAGCTCTTAAATGTGGCAGGGCATCTGTTTTAGGCTCATTCACGGAGATAACAATTGAAGGGCAGCTTGGACTGAAACCTGTTGTCTTGCTAACGAAGAACCACTAACTGTGGGAGCAACAGACAAATGCACTCACATTCGCTTTTTGCTCTATCTTCTCTTTATCATTTACTTTTCTTGTTTTCTCTTTCTCTTTGTCCTTTTCCTCACCTTTGGTAATTATTTTCTATAATATCCTTTCTTTGTTTGACTAATATAATACGTAAACACAATTTATATCATCAAATGGGATGCCTTCTCTTTCCCTTGGAGATCATTCTGAGAATCTACCTTTCATATCCTGCCGTGGAGGAAGATTTGAGGGACATACAGAAACACACAGACATCATGCACCATGAATGAAGATGGTGGAGTCAGATGTGTAAGAATTCTGGATATGTATTAGATCAATGTAAAGTTATAATCTTGTTTCCACCACCCGATAGGTAACTATGGGGAAGTTACATAACCTTTTTATGCCTCATATTCTTCATTTAAAAATGTATATAATAATATTCGATTGTAGGACTATATTTGTAGGGTTTTATGAGAATTCAATGAGGTAGCACATGCAACAATTTTTTTTTTTTTTTCGATACGCGGGCCTCTCACTGTTGTGGCCTCTTCCACTGCGGAGCACAGGCTCCAGACGCACAGGCCCAGCGGCCATGGCTCACAGGCCCAGCCGCTAAGCGGCATGTGGGATCCTCCCGGACCGGGGCACGAACCCGTGTCCCCTGCATCGGCAGGCGGACTCCCAACCACTACGCCACCAGGGAAGCCCTCATGCAACAATTTTAATACTTTTTCATTGAGTGCCTGTATGTGTCAGATGCTATATTGATAAATGTTTAATAAAATTTGTTTCAAATGTTGTCCCATCAGGCATCTAAATGACAGTAAATCAAAAGACACAAATTTAAAAATGACTGGAGTCAGAATGTCTATCTGGCAATAAAGGCTAGAGAGATAGCACTTAAATCAACTCATCAAAAGATGGAAGAAATAGATAAACCAATAGAATAATCAAAGAACTGTAAGAATTTTGACATAAGATTTGTATATTGTTGTCCCAGACCTCTTAATATTGGTATTGATAACAGTGAGGATGATGGTTATGAATATAGGAATGCTCAAGATGTTGATAATGATAATAGTAATAATAAAATGAAGTGTTCATTATTGCCTTGAATTGCAATATAGTTTTTGCAATTTTAAGTAAAATGTAAGTGAATTTATAACACAGTATATTAACATAAAGCATCGGGATTTAGATTTTCTTTGTATCTCAAGAAATACTATGAATAGAACTACTAAGAATATTAAGACTTTGCCTTTGAACTTCTAGTATTAAAAAGTAGACAAAAAAACTGTGATAGTTATGAGTGGAAGATACAGGAAGAAAGGTGTGTGTGTGTGCATGCGCGCATGCCATGAGAATAAACAGAACTCTGTATTAGTTACTTGTCATTCAGAATAATGATGAAAATCTAAAATAACAGGAACTACCACATTTATCTTGATTACAAATCACTCATAATTATGGCTGATTGCCACTGAATGAGTTTCAGGTAGTATATTCTCTCTTCAAATACAGTATCCAGAAGAAAATATTATTTTTCAGATGTAGTCAAGTCATCCGATTAGAGTTATTAGTTCAATTTTTCAGGATATTACTCTACCATAAAAATTGCCTAAATTCATGTTCACATTACACTGTTGTCTCACAACTGAAATAAATGTTGATCATTCTCCATGGAGTTACTTAATCAAACTCCTTCAAGAGTCACTATCAATTTTTCAACTGTGATTTCTTCTCTTCACCATGCCCTTCACTATGTACTTAAGGAAATGAACTTTATATCTTCTATGCTTCTAAAGAAATTTGAACATACATTTTTTTTTTTTTTTTTTTTTTTTTTTTGCGGTACGTGGGCCTCTCACTGTTGTGGCCTCTCCCGTTGCAGAGCACAGGCTCCGGACGCGCAGGCTCAGCGGCCATGGCTCACGGGCCTAGCTGCTCCGCGGCATGTGGGATCTTCCCGGACCGGGGCACGAACCCACGTCCCCTGCATCGGCAGGCGGACTCTCAACCACTGCGCCACCAGGGAAGCCCGAACATACATATTTTAATGATACACCATAATTTATCATTTATTAGCATATACAGTTAAATTGTTATCATTTTTGGTCAATGCCATGTAGTCAGCTTATAGTTCATGTTTACTGAACAACTGAATGTGTATTTAAGGATTGACTCCAAATATCTAATAATTTGGTCATACAAATGCTTGGAGTAAAATATGTAAAATTTTTGAGAAAAAATGTTAACTTAAGGTATAAGCAATTTCAGTTTTATGAAACAATATTACAGTCTCTTATAAAGAAAGATTTTTTAACTTATATTCTATAGGAACAGTAGGGCCTCATAAATATTGTTAAAATACAGACATTTATATGTGATAATTTTAATAAAGTTGGATAATTATCTTATTTAATACGAATTTGATAAGGAGTTGTGATTTTTTTAATTGTATCTATTCAAACTTTGACATAATTTTGGTCATGAAAAAACTGGATTTTGAGGTACCCTATATTAAACTTTTGCCCAAAATTAATGCTGTCAGTTATAATATGATAGTTCCCTATTTACCTCTAAACACTGTATAAATTATAGCTAATTATACAGAATGCAATGTTTGCCTTCTTGAATTTAATGGCAGCAGAGTTTGTTTGCTCTTTATTAATTTGATTTTTATTATTAAAATTCAGATCCCTAAATTTCTGGTTGAATTTTTTTTTGGTTGAAGAATTTTCATTACACATGATTACATCTAGCTAGAGTTTCCTTGAGCTTAATATACTTTTGAAAGATTTAGTAATAGCAATGTACATTAAATCCAAATAATTTGGCAAGGTTTTAAAAATGCTTGTTTTTGATAACCTTATTATGGTGATAAGAATTTCTTTTATATTTTTTAAAATTGATAACTCTTGAATTACTATTGCTAAGACTATTCAAACTAAAATATACCATATATACCATTTTTCAGCCACAGCTGATCAAATTCTTCATCTTTTCCCAGGCATTCAAAAAGGTGTCAAAACTTCACAATTGATTGTAAGTTTTAATTACAAGATGTGGGTTTTCACATTATTGGCTGGTGGAGTGAAATGACAGACAGATGTAGTAATGCCATGGGAGTCTCCCTGTAGCAGACATTCTAACAGAAATAATGTGTACAGGAGCAGAACACCTGCACTGATGGCTCGGGGTTCACAACCTCCAGACTCTTCTCTCCACACAGTAAATTAATTGGAGCTTACATGGACAGGATTTCTAGATTATACTTCTAAAAGAGGGAGTCTCCAAATTTCAAAAGGTTAAGTTCTGTCTTGGTGGAGAAGTCTTCTCTGCTGATCAATACTTACTGAGAAAGAAATGTAGCCAAAAAAAGAAAGAAACCTGGCCAAGTCAGTTATTCTTTCTTAACATTATTAAAAAGCAATCATATCATTGGGTTCAGCACAACATATGTGTCTTGCATGTCTGAATAGATATAAAAACACTGAGAGCAACCACTTATAAATAAAAATAATTATGGACTAACTAATATTTGATACAGTCATTTGTGCTTCACATACATTTTCTCTTTCTAAAATCTTGCAATATGGCTTACAGTAAAAAAAAAAAAAAGGAAAGAAAAATAAATAAAAAGTAGGATAAGGAAATAAAAAGTATGCCTGTTATTAGGCTAATAGAATTTTTAAGCTCATTTGCTAGGAAAATGCAAAACTGACTAATCTTTAAAAAGATCAGTATGAATTAGTAAAAAATATGGTTATTTAACCCACTCCACTACTCAACTACTTAAACAAATATTTGTTGATTTTTTCCCCAGAAATACAGGTAGACATTTTTAAACAAATTTAAACTGTTTCCCACCAACTGATCCTAACTAGAGTAAATGCTAAAGGATGTGACTGAGTTGACTACAAAGTGGTTTTCAGGGTAAGGTTCTGATTGGTTTCAATACAGGATGATTAAAACAAGAAACTGTTTCTGGATAAATATAAAAAACCTTTACCATATGTATTAGTTTTCTAGAGCTGCCATGAAAAATTCTACAAAGTGGGAGACTTAAAATAACAGAAATGTATTCTTGTATAGTTCTAGAGGCCAAAATCAAAAGGTCAGCCGGGCTGTCCTTCCTCTGAAGGCTCTGGGGCAGCAACCTTCCTTGCCTCTTCCTGGCTTCTGGTGGTTACCAGCATCCTTGGCATTCCTTGGCTTGCAGCTGCATCACCAATTTCTGCCTCAGTCCTCACAAAGATGTCTCCTCTGTGTGTGACTGTGTCTCCGTCTTCCTAAAAAGACACCAGTCATACTGAATTCAGTGTGACCTCATCTTAATTAATTGCATCTCCAGAGATCCTATTTCCAAAGGAGGCTGCATTCACAGGTAACTATGATTTTTATTTTCTTTTAAATTTAATCTTTTTCAGATAAAGGCTCAATGCCCATAAAACATGGCACTATTTTGGTAAATTTACTATCTTGCTTAGCCTTGCAATCTCTAAAATCTGATTTGCCAGCAAGGAGGACTGTTCCTTTACATAAACTAATCTTAACCAACTTGTCCTGGTGCAATTGGTGTGATAATTATAGCTACTGTTGGGACTTGATGATCTGGGGGATACATTATCTACATGGAAGGCAAATGATAATTATGAAAGGCCATTTTATGATCATAAAATAAGAGCAGGGACTACTTAGACAACAAAAGTCTTCCTTTCTGTCTCTATGTCTCTTTCTCTCAGCAAGTCAGAGAATCTTGAAGGATGTTAGTAGTCATCTTCTCTAATCACTGACTCTTGGCAACGCTGCATTTTCACACAGAATTTTGATATTCAATATAGGATTTTCATATTTAAATTGAAGAACTATATATCCTTGTCAAAGTCATTTAAAACTAGATGATAAAGTATATCGTATAAAGCCTATAAGCACCCATAAGCAAAAATAGGATTTCAATAAAGCCTACTATATCTATTAAAATAAAGCTCAAAAATATAGATATGTAATCTTCTATTATCATGTTCTCTAAAAAGTTTCTAGGAGAATTCATTGGAACTATTGGAAATGCATACCATCTTCTGAGATGCAGCAGTTCATGTTTTTCATCTTCTACACACATATATATATACACATATACCACTTACACATGTATATATATATTTATACATACATATCATATACAAATTTACTTGCACACACAGACACACACACACATTCTGTTAAGATTTTATTATAGAGGGACACCATGTTTTCAGCAAACTCAGAAATGCAAACATTACCTACTTCATTTAAGACATATTTTACTATAATATCTCTATCACCTATAATATCTATAATAACTTCTCTATCACCCAAACTATTTGTTTATAATGGAAGTAGGTACTTCATAGCTGGCTTTGGAGGATCATTATTTAAGATAAAATTTCTGAATGTGCTTTATTAATGCATTTTTACTCTTTTGAATTCACTATTAATGATTTAGAATAGATATTTAAGGATAAGTTCAATTAAGAATGCATATACTTCTTGGAAGCTTGCATGATAATAGGTACATCTATGCTGGGTTATCCATACTAAATAAATCCAGGGATTATCTAAAGAATATGTGTCGGTACTACAGGATATCACCTCTCTTTTGATCCAAAGTGTTGATTTTCATTTTCGTGGAAAAATCTTTAAAGACAATTGAAAATTTTACCATCTCAATCAAAAAAATTTTTAAGTCCACTGGTAGTGATAGTTACAAATACATACTTGACATATGTCACAGACTGACTGAAACAAATTACATACATTAAAGAACTTTTTTTGTGTGCAGTCAAGTTCTAAGTCAGGACATCAGATAATTACATATAATTAATATTGTCTTTGTGTATGTACTAAGAATGTGTTATATTGGAGACCAAGATATCAGCAGTCTAGCTGAGCCACTCTTTGCTTACAGTTGCTTGATAAATCCTGAGCCAAATCCATCTTGCCAAGTCCTTCCCAAAATCCTGACCAATAAAAATCCATGAGAGGAAAAGAAATCATTACGGTTGTTTTAAGCTTCTACATTGGAGTAATTTGTTATGCACTGTAGATAATTAGGATGAATTAGATCTAATCCCAGTGTGGTAAATGCCATTTCTACACTGTAAGAATCACCCATCCTCTTATTGGTACTTACGTTTTTTGAGTAAAATACCTGGTTGAATGTAAAATTACTTAAAAGTAATCTCTCTCTCTCTCTTTCCCTCCCTCCCCCACACACTCTCTCTTCCTCTCTCTCTCTCCTTCTCTCTCAGCCCAGAATGCATAGTTGAATTCATGTTAATACATAGGGGCATATAATATCCCTCTGTTGTATCTCTCTTAGTCCTAAGTAAAACATGAGTTAGATATTAGGTATCAATCATATTAGTCATATTTACACATTGGTAACTGAGGCTTGGAGATGTTGAGTAATTTATAAAAAAAAAAAAAAGGAAAACCATGCCTTGTGTGCTATGGAGATGGGGATTAAATTCATGGATCTCTGACTCAAAATAATGTCAATGTTCTTAGTCAAGTTACTAGGGTTTCTATGGTTACTAGTAATTCATTTTTTTTCCATGTCCCCTTATACTCTCATTTAATTAGCAGTTTTCTTAATTGAATCACTTTTAGAAATTTAGTTTATTCTAAAGCACATCAATGATATTACAAGTTTAATATATTTGCAATAAATGTTATCGGAAAGTAATTACTAACTTATGCTTCCAAACATAATCAAGTAATTAGTACCAGAATGACTTTCCTACTGTGAACAAATATAAAATCTGACAAACATATGAAGCAACTGTTTTTATGCACTACACAGCAAACACTGCAAGAAGGTAATCCTTGAAAAAGGGAAATTCATGAGGAAGTCCAACCATTTCCCAGGCTTCTGTCTGAGGGAAGTCTCCTTTCCACCACACAGGGAGGTAGAGTCAATGCAGAACACATAACTCTCAGTGGGCTGAGGAAGCACGTTTCAAAGTTCATTGCTACTCTAGCTGGATTTGTGGGCCAAAGTCTTGAAGAAAAGAGAGCTGAGCAGAGCAGGTGACAGACACTTCTTGTGAAGATTCATTATGGTTCCTCAGATGAAGGCTAAGCTGCACATGCACAAGGCAGAGTCTGTGAGACCTAGCAGTTTCTAATTGCAACATGGCTGAGACCTGAATGGAATTTGTTATTCAGGGCAAGGGATTCAGGGTGTTGGAATTCTAGCAGAGTCAGAGGAGAGAGACCTCAATGGGCTCTTTAGTCATTCATTTGAGAAACCAGATAGGCCACAACTTAAGAGTTAGTAACACAGCCTAAATGGAGAAACAGTTTCTAGAAATAAGGCCAAAAATCATATGTATCATTCCTCAAAAAAACTTCATATAAATAAATGAAACATGTATGAAAGCTCAAGAAGAACTGCAAGTTACTTATTTGACCATTAGAACAAAATTCACCATCTTTTAAGTGAAAACAACACAGTTCAGACTCCCTATAATCCTACAACATATCATCTATCATGTCTGGCACACAATTAAAAATTGTCAGGCATGGAATTTGTGAACTATTTAAAAATTACAAAAGAATCAAAGATTATTCAAATTTTGGAATTTGTACAAAAGGACAGAAATGAAAATAAATTAGCAATCAATAATATCAATAAATCTTGAAAATCACAAATTATTTAAATTAGGCAATACTCTACTCAATAACCAATTGATCAAAGTACAAATCATAATGGACATTAAATATATTTTGATTGTCATTACAATATAACAAAACATATCAAAATTCTAGAGTTGCAGCTAAACAGTTCTTAGATGAAATTTCATAGTGGTAAATGGTTATTGAAAATCAAGAAGATGAAGAAAAAGAAGGCGAAGGAGAAAGAGAAGGAAGAGTAGGAAGAGGAGTGAGAAGAAGGGGAAGAAGAAGAGGAAAAAGAGAAGGAGAAGAGAAGGAGAAGGGAGTAAAAATTAATGACTTTATTTCACCTAAAAGAACTAAAAAGAGGAGAGAAAATTATACCCAAGGCAGACAGAATGAATGAAATCATAAAAACAAGAGCACACACACAAACAGAAAACCAACAGTTGATAGAAAGGATCAAAACATAATTGATTTTGAAGCTGTTGACCTAAAACAAATAGACTGCCAGATATTTCTTCAGCACAGACAAGTTTATTTGGGATCAGCAGGAAATTGCAATATGGGGTCTGCAATCATGGCCAGGAAAAAAACAGGAGTCTTTCATCTCCCTGTTGGATTCCACTATCTTCACCCGGCATGAGAGCTCCCCCTTCTGGTTTCCCTACTCTATTTAACTGAGTACTACTTTATTTAATCTGTTCATTAATTTTTTTACAAAGTATTATCCGTCTTTATTAACGACTGGATCCAATTTTCTAATATGCTGCTAAGTATTTAAGTGTATGTTTTTCAGATATATTGTTCTGGCATTTCTATCTTGTAAGTTCTTTATCATTTTATTAATAGGGTTGATACTAGCCTGATCCAAAGGCCAGCTGTAAAGTATCTGCTTCCTTTATAAACAAATAGTTTGATGGAGAAGTTCAATAGAGTGAGGTAAAAATCCATCTTAAAAGAAGTAAATAGTGTTTGGATTCCTGGTTTTGCTAAAAATACATGGTGTTTCTGTAATAAAATTTTAATGGAGTGTGTACAGTGTATGTTTGTGTGTGTCTGTGTTTGTTAAGTTTCCAAAAGAACATTGGTTTCATTCTTTTCTAGTAATATAATAATATTGTGGAGCTAAATTAAATTGCAGATTTGTGCATTTGTCTGGTTCTTATGCTGGTTGTGTAATTGACATTAGTGACAACTATAAAATATAGATTGAAAATAGCCAGCTTTTCTAAACAAAGATAGACTGGAGTCTCAAACACATTTAGAATCACTTATTTGATATCCATATTAAGCTTCTTCAAAGCAAAATTTTAAATTCAAATAACATTTGAGATTGAAGAGAAGGTCATTCCTGTATATTGTAGCCTAGCAATGATTATCATGTTTTCCATGCTAGATGCATTTTTTATTATTTCTGAAAATGTCTGCTATAAAAAATCATACCATTATCTACAAGATTTAATAGATGGAGATTATTTCCAGTTCCCATATCTGTCCTCTTTCTGTGGTAGCAAATATTTTTGTAAAACTTCAAGTGAGGTATTATGTGAATGTAATTTTACAGTTTAAAATATCCAATTCCATTCTTCACAGTTGATGCTAGTTATTGACACAAAATCATAACAATCTTTAGCAACTGCTAAAATCAAAGGCAATGATAGATATATATCATTTTAAATGTTTCAAATATACATTTTACTATGTATAGATCCAAAATGAACAAGTATTGAGTGAAAATTTCATTTGTTTTATGAGTAAGAAAGTTTTTGAACAATAAATTTTTACAACTATGTTGATAATTAGAATAGATTAACATAAAAACTCAACAAGTCTTGGGACGTGATGGAAATGTAGTAGCTGAAAGTTCTTTAGATATAGGGTCTTTATTTAATTCTGATAATTGATTAGCTATCAGATTTATTTCTATGTGGAAGTCTTGTTGTGGAGTGACATACGAAAGAACAACATACATATAAACACACACATACACATCTCCTACCTATCTTTATGGATATACATACAAATTACATATATACACATATATACTCAGTATTTATGCACATAAATATAGATAGAATACATATATATCTATGCATACATATATATATATATGTATGCCACTACACTTCTATCACAACCTAAGACTTGCTGAATTTTGTTTTATACATACCTATACACAGATAGGCAGATACAAACATATAGATATGTGGGTTTGCACAGTTTATGTATATGTATATATTTCCTAGCTCATCTACTAAGCTGTGCTTAGAAGCAGTGAAACTGCAGTAGCAAGAGTCACAACTAACACCCGTATCTTGGTTTCTAAATACCATTTTCCAATGAAAAGAACCAGAGCTCTTTGGATAGTTGGTTGATTCCAGTGCTAGAGGAAGCAAAGAAGGAACAATCCGAACAACAAAATAAATAGCATAGTTTGAGGTTATGACCCAGTGAAACACATATTCGTGAGTCCATGCTGATATAAAGAAATAACAGAATAAATAAATAAGGATAAGAGACAACTGTTCCTTATAGAAAGGATTTCAGTTAATAAATGTAGAATGAATGAGGGAAATAGAAAGTTAATGTTTGAAATGCCACATCAGAAACAATTGCTTTTGGCAAAATCCACCTTCTACAAAATAACTGACCAATACTTTCCAAATATGGCAATAGTATGAAAAATAAACAAGCAAACAACATACTGAGGAACTGTCACAGATTGGGAGAGACTAAGAAAATATGGCAACTCAATGGGGAATCTGGGTGAAGGGTTCATGGAACTCTAGCATTTTTGCAATATGCTTTCATATTAAATTATCTCAAAATAAAAAGTGAAATGAGAATAAATATAAGAATTGCATGCAAATAGTCTTTAAACAAATGTTTCAGTTTTTAAACAAATACAGTAAGTCCCCTACATACAAATGAGTTCCATTCCAAGAAGCATGTTCGTAAGTCCAATAAAGCCTAGGTACACAACTAACACAATTGGCTATATAGTACTGTACTATAATAGGTTTATAATACTTTCCACACAAATCATACATAAAAAACAAACACAAAAAACAAAGAAAACATTTTTAATCTTACAGTACAGTACCTTGAAAAGCACAGTAATACAGTACAACAGCTGGCATACAGGGCACATTCGCATCTTTGAAAGTTCGCAACTTGAAGCTCTGTATGCAGGGGACTCACTGTATTTTTAAAAGTCATTTTCAGTAATAAAAAGGAGGGGAAAAAACTGTAATAGTTAATTTTTAATTTTTTTTTTTTTTTTTCCGGGACGCGGGCCTCTCACTGTTGTGGCCTCTCCCGTTGCGGAGCACAGGCTCTGGATGCGCAGGCTCAGCGGCCATGGCTCACGGGCCCAGCCGCTCCGCGGCATGTGGGATCCTCCCGGACCGGGGCACGAACCTGCGTCCCCTGCATCGGCAGGCGGACTCTCAACCACTGCGCCACCAGGGAAGCCCTTTAATTTTTGATAATCAATAAAACAACTACTTCTCAATAGTATATTAGGAAAAGAATGCAAAATTATTCTTTAATCAGAAGAAATTGTTTACCTAAACAGTGTCATTTCATTTTTAAAGAAATAAATGTCTTTAGTAGCTGTTTTTTGTCTGCTCCCCTTATCATGTACCTTTCTATAATGTATTCTGCACCCTTATTATAGGGATGGGCATGTGGCCAACGCAGGATCAAAATACCTACCCATCTTCCTAGCAATAACTGGACCAAAAAGAATCTTTTAGTGAAAGAATTGGATCTCTTTCCTCCTGTATCCTCTCAACTTTGGTGCTCTAAGGATGTGAATCTAAATGACCTTGTAGAGCTGGAATGAGTATTTGTATTGTGAGGCAAACAGAAACAGAGACTGCAACCCAGGATGCAAATTAATACTAGATACCACCATTACCTCTACTCCCTACTCTTTTCTTGGAAAGAGGATGGGGTGAAGAGGGTGCCTGGTATTATAAGCCTATTATAATTCCTCCTTTTTCTTCCTTTCTTTTTAAGCTAGTTACTCTAATATTAAGATTTCTGTCCTTTGCTGCTTTCTCCTAATATCATAGCTATATATTCAGCTCAGTTTAGCATAATAAAAAACTTGCTTATAACAATTCCAATTTTTGTCTGCTTTCCCAGAATAATAATGCCTTTCTCTCTGAAAAATACCCTAGTTGGAAGGCCAAATTAAACAATGATGATTTTCATAGACAATATAAAATATGAAATTATCTAGAATTTTAGATTCTTAAAATGGCAAGGGCATTTATAAAAGTTATCACAGAACGTATTTTGAAACTTGTGATTCTGGTGCTGTATCAAGTTTTGGATAGTGATGGCATTCCAGATACTTAAAGTTGTTCCAGATCACTATACCACGTTAACTTTCGCAGATCATTTTGGGTATGCCAAGTTGTTATGTTCTGATCTAACTTCTAAATATACAGGAGGAAGCCATATTTCCTAGCTATGATATGGTTTCCAATAACCTATGACTAGCCAGATTTTCAGGCTGTCATGCCATTTTCAAACACCTTTAGGCATGCCAAAATTTTATACTTGGATTTAATTCCCAAATAGTTAAGAATATGCCAGATTGTTGGACTCTGAAGTCATTGTTTGAACAGTTCATTTCTTGGGAGAGAAAAATCTCATATGAACACAGTACTTTAAAGTTTATAGTCTTGTATAATTTATACATTTGTCTTTTTTCCCCCAAGGAACTCTTTATTATGTCTCTGTGTTTATAATTATACTGCCAACCTTTTTACCAATTCCAAAGCTAACAGGTTTAGTAGTATGAAGTCATATTTGCCTATGTTAACTGTTAAGAAAAATTTAAATTCCCCAATTCTAAATTTAATCTACCATTTTCTTACCTCCTGCTAAATAAGCTCCACCTTCTGACTTTTAAATTTAAATTCATAGCAATGCAATGTTATAAAATCCCCAGTTCAAAATATTACCTACTACTCATCCTTCCACTTCTGCTACATTCAATTTGGGAAACTTAGACTATGCTGTCATATTAACCCTAGAGCCAAAGCCTGGGTTATGTCCCCACTATGATTGTTATAGAACAGATTTCCATCTCTTCTGTAGTCTTTCACAATAGACTCTCAAAAACATATGAATATAGGTTGGTCCATCTAGAATATCTGTGTTATAACCATTTTAACAGACAGCTTCTCCTTTCATATGGAATTCCTTGGGACCAAATCGGATTGCTCGCTAATAAAGAATAATGATGATGATGATGATGTTTGCTAACATTGAGTGCCTACTTCACGCTTTACTTACAGTAGTATTATTTCCATGAATTAATCAGAAATACAATAACTATCTGAAAAATAAAGAGCTATCAAGTTTTTCAAAAATGCATTAAGACCATAACACAAACATAAATAATATAGTGTTTGTAACCGTTCTCTCCCTTTTTTAAGTAGAATTATTTCCTAGAGCTGTTTTAGGTTCACATCAACACTGAGCAGAAGGTACAGAGGTCTCCTATATATGCCATATCCCCACACATGCGTAACCACCTCCATTCTCAACATCCCCACTGAAGTGGTATATTTGTTATAACTGGTGAACCTACACTGACACAGTATTGTCACTCAAAGTACACGCTTTATTTTAAGGTTGACGTTTGGTGTTGAATGTTCTATAGGACCAATTGGACAAATGTATAATGACAGGTTTCAACCACTATAGTATCACACACAGTGCTCTCACTGCCCTAAAAGTGCTCTGTGCCCGCCTCTTCATCCCTGCCTCCCTCCTATAACCCCTGGCAACTGCTAATCTTTTTAACTTTCTCCACAGTTTTACCTTTTCCAGAATGTCATATAATTGGAATCATATGGTATGTAACCTTTTCAGACAGGCTTCTTTCACTCAGCAATATGCATTTGAGTGTCTTCCATGTCTTTTCAGGCTCAATAGCTCATTTCTATATGATACAGAACTCCTTAATCATAACCATGATTATGGGGCAAACAAGGAAAAAGTTACCAATTGTACAAAACCCCAAGGAATAAATTAAGAAATATTAAGCTCATAAAAGACCACATTTGGGTATGTTTCTTTAATAATAAGTTTTCACTAATTTACATTGATTCTTCTCTTTTAGTATATCAATTCCTATTTTATCACTCTCATTGCTTCCTTCTGATATCTTTTGATTTGCCTTGTGTTCTATTTGTTACCCCTTGAGCATAACGTTTAGTTCATTAATACTACTACTTTGTTGAATTTTATAGTAAAGCATCTGTTACTACAAATTATTTTTTCTTATTATCACTTTAGCCAAAATTTTTAAAATGTGAAAATTATTTTTATTTTTCTTTATCTAAATAATATGTAACTGCACTTTGGAATTCCAATGTAATGCAATAATTGTAATGGAGATTATATTAAACTAATTATCTTAAAATTAACTTTCAACTGACTGGGCTTCTGTGTTGATTAAATATATATTTATTTACATTGTTTATTTTTCTTTAAATGCATTAAAATAAATCAGTTTGTTACTTCTTTTTTTAAATTTATTTTTTATTTATTGGCTGCTTTGGGTCTTCACTGATGTATGCGGGCTTTCTATAGTTGCAGCGAGCGGGGACTCCTCTTCTTTGCAGTGCACAGGCTTCTCATTGTGGTGGCTTCTTGTTGTGGAGCATGGGTTCTAGGCACGTGAGCTTCAGTAGTTGTGGTCCGCAGGCTCAGTAGTTGTGGCACACGGGCTTAGTTGCTCTGCGGCATGCGGGATCTTCCTGGGCCAGGGCTCAAACCCTTGTCTCCTGCATTGGCAGGCGGATTCTTAACCACTGTGCCACTAGGGAAGTCTCTGTTCGTTACTTCTTATACTGTTTCAACACATCTCTCTTCTTGTTGCTATATTTTCTATTAACATTTAATCGTGTGGCAATAATCTAAGACCCGTCTGATTGTAGTAACTTTGTTTTCAACTTTTTTTTTAGCTGATATATTTTTTTTTTTAGTTTTAAATTAAACATTTCATTACAAAATATTCCCTTTCTTTAATTTTATGTTCTGACTCTTCACTCAGAGAGGCAGAATTTTGTTTGACTGATATTTTTGGTTTCTATTATATCTTAGTTACTGCATTTATAAAAGATTTTTTTGTGGCTCCCTCACATGAAAAAATAATTAACTGTAAGTAAATTTATATTTTTGGCTTCTAATATCTTTATTTTAAAGTATTTGAACAATGATCCCTTTGTTCCTTTCTTGTACATCTTGAGGGACTTTCTTGACACTCCTCCACAAAATATTGTGTTTTTTAATAATTTTTATAATATTAAACTTCCTCAGTGAAATGGTAGCCTCTTTACCCTCCTCCTTGTCTTATTCTATTTATCTAAGCTTGTGTTAGACTGCTCCCTTGTCACCTGGATCTGCTCTTTTATCAACTGATATTTGGTTTTTCAGTTCTTTTTTTTTTCAATTATGCCAAATCCAAAACAGATCCTATTTTTAAAATCTTTTTAAATGTTTGCCTCTACTTCTGATTATGTTTCTCAAATAAAAGTCCCAGTTTCACCACAAGTTTAATGTTTTCCTCACATTGAAGAATGTTTTCAAAGTTCTATCTTTAAAAAAAAAAATTGTTCTCACCATTTGAAAAGAAGAAATCTGTTTAGGCCTTGGTGGCCTTCCCTATCTGTAGATCCTGTATCAAAATTTATAGCTGACCACTGGTAAGGGTAAATGTGTTACAATTTTCATCATCTATCAATTAGTGGGCAATTATAGATGAAGTAGGTAATCTTGAACAGAAATGATTCTTTAATATTTTTTTTTCTTATGGTGATGTTAAGGTGCTGTGTTGGCTTTTCCCCCCTATCTAGTTTACATAATGAATCTGGCTTCTGTTAAAAGTACATGTTGTGGCTGTGAGCTGCTGCCAGCTCTGTCAGGGAGAATTGCACTATATTCTAGTTCTTTTTCTTTGAGCTGTATTTCCTAAATGAATAAGGCACAGGCTCACTGTCTCTGCTTTTAATGCTACTAACCTGGGGCATGTATTGAGTAGATAAGTGATCAGCCCCACATAAGCCTCATCATTGGGCGTTGACTTCATTATTTGGCCTTCCCAACATGATTTAGTTATTAGACTTTTTAACCATCCAAAGTGATCTCCTTTTAACCTATAGCAAAATTCCTTTGTTCCCCATAAATGAAGCTTAAGTCCATCTTCTGAGCCTGTCTTCAATTTGGTTTAATCCAAACTACATCTTTAAGATTATCCTTGAGGTTTCTGGCCTCTGGATGATTCTCTTCTTCCGTTTATATTCTTGTAATTTTTCCCCTTATATTATATTGGTTGTTTCAGTGTTTAAGATACATAACAGTTTTTAATTTCTTTGTTACCTTCATACATTTTGAGAGATTGTCAACATTTCATTTTCAGAGAGCACACTCCCTTACTCCCTACTGAGCATTAAAATCATCCTATCCTTTGGCTACAGCCAAAGAGACTTGGTGGATAGCTGACTTAAGAGGAGCCAATTAGATTATTTTTTCCAAACATTTGAGGAAGTGGTTGTAGATACTTCAAATAGTTTGCTGAGAGCACTAACGGGAGCACAGGCTCCGGACGCGCAGGTTCAGCGGTCATGGCTCACGGGCCCAGCCGCTCCGCGGCATGTGGGATCTTCCTGGACCGGGGCACGAACCCGCATCCCCTGCATCGGCATGTGGACTCTCAACCACTGTGCCACCAGGGAAGCCCAGGCACTATACTTTTAAGGTTGATATAAACTAGGTGGATGAGGGCTGTGTTTGAATAAATCGAGCTTGGCCTGTGAGCCCAGAGTATAAATGCACCTTGGTCAGCACAGGGGTAAAAGAAGGAAGCTGTCGCTGAAAAAGGAGTAGCAACAAGAAGCCTTGATTTTGAACTTTCTAGTTCCTGGTTACAGGCCTTGGGGATGGGGACAGTGCTGAAATTTCTTCCTGCCATTGGGAAATCTGTGAGGTAATCTTTATCTTTAGAATATGTGGGCTTTGTAGATAAACTTAACTAATCCTTGTCAAAAACAAGTACGAACAACCTGAATTAGAGAATTTAGATAACTGAACAGAAATAATTAGGTAAAGTAAGTATTATGGAGGGTCTAATTTGCACTAGAAGTAATAACAATGGAAAAGAGAAGAAATGGGAAGGTTTTGGAGTATGTTTTGGAAGAAAGCTCAGTTATTTCTGATGGGTTAATTTTGGGAGTTGAGCACATAAAAGAAATTAAGAAGTTTTACTAACTTTTAGCTTGAGAATCTGAAATGGTTGGTGGTGCCATTTACAGCAATATATTAGATGAGAAAAAAAATCAGATTATGGTGATGAATGACAATTTTTTTTTAATGTATTTAGTTTTACATGCTTGGTAGATCTCCAATATCTCAGGCAGAAAGACTGGCAAATGCATATGCCCAGAGAGGTTAGTACCAGAAATATTAATGTGGGAGAAATCACACAGAATGTAAAACTTTAGGAATGGATGACATGTTTTAGAGACAGTACACATGGAATAGAGAAACAGAAGCCCATGACTGAGCCATGCAGTAGAGCAATGATGGACATTGACACAATGTGGTCATTTAGATAAGAGAAAAAGAATTCAGAAAAGTGAGGTGTCATCGTAGCTAAACCACTAAAGTGTTTTAAGAAAGAAATCATAGTTACCAGTGAAAAATTCCTAAGATAAAAACGCCTGAAAGATGAGGACAGAAAAGTGATTTATTTGGCTACAGGAAGATTGTTGGGGACCTCTATCTTGGCATTTAAGTGGAATTGATAGGATTATATTACAGACTGGGATGAGCTATAAAGAAAATTTTTGCTTTGAAGGAAATCAAACAAATGGCTAGATAACTGGAATAAGATGAACCACTGAAGGCTTTTATAACTTGGATGCTAAAGCATGTCCGCCGGCTGATGGTAATGATCAATAGAGAGAGAAAAATTCTATTTGATGATGCCAGGGATAATGGATAACTACATAAGCAAGTCCATGATATGAGACAGATCTGATATTCAGAGCATAATTAATGGCAGGAGAAATACCAAGTCCACTGCAATAGAGAAATGTAGAGAATACAAGTACACATACAGGTAGGTTGATAGATAATTGATGACGACTAAACATTTTCAATAATAGGTAGTTAAGAGAAAGCACCAAAATCCAAACTTCATGAGTCCAAATCCTACCTGTTTTACTAACTTATCAGTATTTATTAAGTATCTACTATTTGGTGATCACTGCTCTAGCTGCTGAGGAAACAGTTGAGCAGGACAGAGAAAGCTTCAGCGTGTATGTAATTTATATTATATCATCATGCAATGAGGAGTTACGGCAAGAAATAGCAATGGGCATGTTGTTATGGATGGGGTAACAGAAAAAGCTAAGGGCCTCATATATGAGCCAAGGCTTGAATAAAGTGAGGGAGCCGGGGCTTCCCTGGTGGTGCAGTAGTTGAGAGTCCGCCTGCCGATGCAGGGGACACGGGTTCGTGCCCCGGTCTGGGAGGATCCCACATGCCGCGGAGCGGCTGGGCCCGTGAGCCATGGCCGCTGAGCCTGCGCGTCCGGAGCTTATGCTCCGCAACGGGAGAGGCCACAACAGTGAGAGGGCCACGTACCGCAAAAAAAAAAAAAAAAAAAAGTGAGGGAGCCAACCATGAGATTATCTGGAAGAAAAGCATTCTTGGCAGAGGAAACAATAAATAAAACGGCCTTGACTTGACAAAATGCTACGCTTGAGAAACAGCAACCAAATGTTTAATAATAATAAAAAAATTGCTGTGATAATATTGAGGGCTGTGGTAAATGTTAAATTCCATAATATATGCAAAGCTCTTCACAAATATGCAACACATAGTAAACATTCAGTAAATGGTAAGTACTACATTATTATTTTATGAATTCACATAGATGTTCTACCGCGATGAAAAAACTACAGCATATACAGTAGAATGTGGGTTTTCTTTATATTGTGAATATTTAGAGTCTTTATTGCAAGAAGGTTGTTATTACTCAAAATACTCTTGAAATCTGCTTTTGGAATTTCATTCAAAGTTAGTTTATGAAGTACAAATGTGTATCTGGTATACAAATCTTTCCTCTCTATTTAAGAGTCTCCTGGAGAATATTTTACTTATCTCCCTTCCCCAAATGAGAAACCCCATTATCTTTTCTTCTGTCTTTCAAATATACTTCCATTTTAGAATGCACTACCTTTCTATATTTATTTTTCCATAAGTCTAGGAGGACTTTTGTGGCATTTGTTCCTTCAACAAATAGTTACTGAGCATCTAACATATGCTAGGCATTGCTCTACATGGAAGGGACAAAATGAATAGGAGAAGTTCCCTATCTTATCAGTTCTTATTCTAGTTTGCAAGGTTATTCATAAATACTAAAGAAACTAATTAAAATGATCAGGCAGTGATATGTTCTAATTCCAAGAGCAGCAAACCCATATAGTGTTTTCGCTGTGCAAATGCTGTTCTAATTGTCAAAAATACGAACTAATTTTCATGGAAGAAGTAAAACAGAATAATGTGGCAAAGAATGACCCAGATGGACTCAAGATATGGGACAACATTACCTAATCACGCTTGAACTGTTAGCAAAAGATCACATGTAGTCACACGGAAGCATTAAATGAAATTTGGAGAAGGCAAGGAGGAAGGGAAGGAGACAGGAAGAAAGAGTGGGGAGGAAGGAAACATGATGGATAGAATGTTAAAGAATTTTACATACCCTGTATCATAATTAAAGGGAGGTTTAAAAAACCTTTTTTGATCATGTGTTGTGGGAGAAGAGTGGTTAGCTGGTCCTTAAGGCAGAGTAGCCAGAGATTTATAAAATTATTTTCCTTTTATTTCCCAGGAAGTTGAGTTATAATATTCATATTAAAGATAGGAGATTCTTATTATCAGTTGCAGATCCATGTAAGTGTGTTTGAAGGCCAGTAATGCATATTTAAAATGTCTGCTAGAACATTATATGGGAATAGTTGTAGTATTTGGGTGTAAGTGTCCAGTTCCGCCCTATTTGTAATATTGCAGATTAAAGCTATTGGACCATAAGAATTCAGAAACAACTCCAGAAGAGTGTAAACTAATAACACTCCTTCAAAATTCCTCCCTGTTGGTATGTGAGTAATTTGATGGCTATTCTCAGGGAAGAATTGAAAGGAGCTCAGTTTTTGGTTTATGAAGTCATTTTAAAAGCTTCTTTCTCTGAAACAAATTTGGACTCAATGTTTGATTGAATTCAGATGCTTGAGGGTATAATATTTGCTGAAATAAAATCTCCAGATTCTGCCAGCTATATACTATGTGTCTTCTTTTAAGTTTGTCTGGGATTTCAAAAGTGTAATAACTTCTAGGGAATGGCACATGTTGAACAACAAATCCCCCAACAGTTTTAGGTTCTCCAAATTCAGTAGGACATTGAGCATTTTCATGAGTCCCTTGTCATCTTTCCCTTTTCACAAAGTCTATTTCAAACTTTGATCACTATCGTCTAGCCTACTATTTCACCACTGGATTCTCAGAAGACCCAACCTTCCATTTCAAGTGGAGAATAGAATTTATCAGGTAAGATCTATCTGAACTTACTGTTTCCATCTACTGTTAATCATCACACATAAAAATCATCTTTCATTTTTCTTCCAGTTACTATTTCTCCTTCTCCGTCTTGCTCAATACCTGTGTGCTGAGGGGGCTGCATCTCTATTTGTCAACTGTTTCAGGTTATCTAGTCCTATGTAACCAACTACCCCAAAGTTTAAGGCTTAAAACAATAACTATTTGTTTCACTCATGATTTTGCAGGTCAGCAATTTGGGCTGGTCTCAGGTGGGCAGTTGTTCATATCTAGGCCCCATTACTCATACATCTGCTGTCAGCTAGAGGATGGTAGCTGGGGTTAGCTGATTTCTGACGCCTTGTCTGGGAAGGCTGGGATAGATTAGGTCTCTCTCATGTGTGTTCCCCAGCTGGCTTGTCTGGGCTTGCTCACATGGCATCAGGGTCCCACAAGCAGCCAGAGAGCAAGCTTAAGGCACAGACAACTGTCAAGTCTGCTTTTGCCTCATGTTTGCTACTGTCACTTTGGCCAAAGCAAGTTTTAAAGCTACCTATATTCAAGGGGTAACAAAGATGCCATCTGTTGATAGGAGAAGTTACAAAGTCACATTTCCTTTCAAGATTATAGAAATAGGGAAAGGAAAATGCCTTAATAATTCATCACAATAGCTCACAACTTTTGGGGACAAGTTAAGACACAGCTAGATAACCAAACACAGTACAGGAAATTCATTCACTCATAAAGATGGGTCTTGACTATACCTTTAATTTGTTTAGTTTCAAAACATAGGGTATAGATTCTTTATACTGGATATTTATGATAAAATTAAAAATTGTCTTAACTCTCCTAGGCTTCTAGTAGAGTGTTACACTGAAGACACTAAAGATATAATATTTACTTAGGATATTTACTGTTTATTGAGCAGTACATGCAGTCCTGCTCTTTTATAGTTCTTTCATATTAAATAGTATTTTCAGCTCTACTTACATATTTCTCTCTGTGCAATCTTTTATTATTTCTAAAATTAAGCTTTCTTCTCATAGGAGAAGGAGGATAGTGGGAAGACTACGGGTTTAAGGTTAATCAGATCTTGGTTCAAATCATGGACTTCATAAGCACTAGTTGGATGTGACTATGGGAAATTACTTGCTTTCTTAAGGCTTATTTTTTTCCATGCATTAAGTATGATAATCATACAGACACTTCAGGATTGCTCTGAAGACTAGAGGAATTTGGGGAATATTAACCTCAGGGACATAGAATGGTGATTCTGGAAGGCTGTGAACTTGTATTAGGAAGCCACAATATGTCATTGTTCTTGATGGAACATTAACGTACCCGAAGGTTTAGGTCTTAAATAATTGAAATGGTGTTTTAAACTGTATATAAATATATGATTATATATAATATAGAATTGTCATGGATTTTTCATATTGGACGTTTTGCTAATGTTGTGGTCACTTGCGGCTAACTTCCTTAGCACATCTGGGGGTATCCTATCTCATCTTCCAAAAAATGTTTTATTCTAGAAAAAATGAAATGCAGTGATATAAGCATATAGCACAGTGTCTGGCACAAAATAAAATCTATATTAGGGTGCTATGATTACTTTTCACCACCGAGATGGATTAAAATAATGGTTCAGAGGTTCTGAGCAAAGGTCTTTCAAAGAGTATACTGCCAGAAATCTTTCGCCCACCTCAAATATTAAGTCCCTTAATTCCATAGATACTATATTTCCAAAATATATGTTTGAAAGTGTTTTAAGAGGTTGGGGAGTCTAGTTCCAGAAAGTAAAAGCATTTAAACTTCTTTATTTTGGTTACTACAAAACTAGATGTTCTTTTCTTCACAACAGGCACACTTGGGACAGTTAAATTTTTCAGGTTTCTAGTAGTGAGTCAGCTTCACTAAGAGTTCCAGCTATTCTTTCCACATTTTTCCCAGGAAAAAGAAAATAAACCATATACACAGCTTTCTAAAGATATTCTCCTTTGTCTCAGAACCCCTGAGCATTAGGGAAGCCAGTTACCTTTAAATTTCTATACTGAGTCACATGGTCTGATGATTTGTAATATCTGGTCCTGAAAGACACTGGGTTGGTTGTTAAAAATGCACCGTTTAATGCCTTCACCCCCTCTGGCAGAGACCAAATCTGTATGAGTTACACTTTGAATCTGTATATTCAACATGTTTCTTAGAGACTCTTTTTCCACTAAATTTGGATGTTCAGTTTTACATAGGTGGATTCTCTAACCTTCATTGTATGTGGGTCATGGCTGGCCTAGAGGTGCTGTAATTACCAGACTGTGCTCCCAGCCAGGTTTTCTGCCCACTAAAAGCACCGCCCATTGCTCATGACCCACCCTGCTCATGTCATCCTATTCTTTCCCAACCTGACTCCATTCATCCTACTAGCAAAGTCTGTGAAGACACCGACAAGGTAGGAAGACTGTTCGGTAAAAGAGCAGGCACCATGGTACTATCACAAAATTTCCCTGGGGGGCCATTTCCCAAGAGAGAGGGAGAATATATGTACATCACAGGGTAATACTACCTTGAATACCTCTCTCTGTCTCAGCTCTTTCCGCCTGGTCTACTGAGGCACGGGCATTTCTACCAGGAACAGTTGATGGTGGGGCCTAACTGACAGATAGCTCAGAATAAGCATTAGTCATGTGATAGTATGAAACATTATATTTAGCACAGGAAATATGCTTTGGGGGTGTTAACACATAACGTGAGAGTTTGTGGGTTGCAGATATTAAAATCAATATTATTCCTAAAGTAGGAAAAATCATTTAAATTTCAAGTTCTTACATATGCTATTGAGATGCAAGTCGCATCATTTTGAAACTACATTGTAGAGGGGCTGAAAGACTGTATATTCACCTTGAAGCCCTGTTCCTACAATTTCAGTCTCACTTTGCCTCAGAACTGTGCTCTAAATCAAGAATAGAGGAGAGCTCTATTGAACCACATGGTATATTTTGAGATTTTAGACACTGCAATGGGATATCCAAGACAGTAAGTTATATCACCTTGCATTTGTGGGAAGCCCTGAAGAAACCATAGTGTAAGTGAAAAGTGCCAAATCAAGGTATAGCATACATTATAATCAGGCATCAAAATGATCATGATAGTTTCTTTTAAAAAATAGAATTAAACTGTCATCAAACAATTTGACTTTGCAAATATATTCACAGAAATTATGGTTATTCTTTGCTTTTTTAGGCTTTAAGATAATGAAGAAAAATGAAGTTATTAAAGTCAGCATCTAAGGTTACCTCAGAGACACATTTTCAGCCCAGGTCTACGTAGTTTTAATGACAATAATTTATTTGGTATTAGTACTCCCTAGGAAAATCAGTTTGTAAGAACAAAGACAGAAAAAAGCCCAATGCATTATCTTTACAGAGAACTATTTTATACTTATTATACTTGTCTCAAGGCTAATGCTTGTAAAATGTATTTTTAGTAGTTATCTATAATTCTGTCCTTTTATTTCCATGATCTGCACCAGCTCATAACAGCTTTGGCATCATATGAGTATTTGATTGAAAGGTAATAATCAAGGCAAAAGTATAACATTTTCATGTTCTTCCCTCCTCTGAGTTTAAAAGTACAGAGAAAGGCAGAAAAAAAAATCCTCAAATTATTTTGAAGTATCATTCTTATATAATCTATACCACAGATTTCTAACAAAAGGGTTACCTTTTAAAATAATACAGCCCTATAGTAAATGTGTGGCTTTCCCAGTTAAATTTGCATTTTCACAAAATAATATTGCTCTTTCCTAATTATTAGACTTTTTGTTGTTTACTGTATTTTAGAGTTTGACTCTTTATACATCTAATACATGCACTAGTACATTATTACATGCAGCAAGCATCATAGAACCAGCACTTTGTATTGTATTCAGCTCAAAGAAAGTAAAGAGAAGTAATGATATTAGATTTCAAATATGTGATGGATAGAAATGCTTTAGTAAAAATCTTCAATTACAAACCCTGGAATGTTTATCTAAAATAATGGACATTTATTGGGGGAAATAAATATTCGTAGCGAAAACGAGACCCTTTGATGTAGTAAACTTTATTTTTGTGATTGAAAATGTATCATTTCTGAAAGCAGCAAAATAGATTTGGATATGTCTTCTTCAGGTGTCTGAGCCAGATTTTATAGAGGCGAAGGGAATTTCTGGTTTTCCTCTATATACCCCTTTATATATGAGCACTGTGGTGAGCAGAATCCAAAGATGTTCCCTAAGATTCTCCTGATGTACATGCACCGTGTGATCCCCTCCCCTTGACTGTGAATGGGACTCAACTGATTGGATGCCTGCTCCCTTGATGGAATTATGTTATATGATCAAATTGATGGGAGAGTCACATTAGTGAGATTATCATATTATATAGGACTCCATCTTAGCAAACTGGAGAAAGGCTCTACGGTTGGTCTTGAAGAAGCCAACTGCTATGCTGTGGAAAGGGCCAAACCAATGATAGAGAAGGGCTAGTGGTCTCTACTAGCTGAGAAGAGCCCCCAGCTGACACTCAGCAAGAAAGCAGGGACCTTAGTCCCACAACCAGGAATTGAAATCTTCCAAGTAAGCTGGAAACAGGACTCTGAGCTTTAGATGAGACTGCAGCCCTGGGTGGTATGGACTGCAGCCTGACCCCTTGAGATCCCATGTAGCATGCACCCAGAGATGACCTAAGGACCCTGTGAGATAAGGAATTTATATTTAAGATGCTAAAGGTGTAATAAATTGTTATGCGACAATAGGAAACAAAAACACATTTCTTTTCACACATCCTATGGAAATAAAGTGAATACAACATAGTATTACCATAACATAGATATCTATTTCTTTAACAAAGACGTGTTGAGATTTGTATTTTCATTTTAATTCATTTTCATAACTGTTTATTAAACCACTCACTCATTCAGTCTTGTGTTCAAAAATAATTACGGAGCACCTGCATTGTATTTAGAATTTGGGACACATCTTTATAAAAGATGTTTTATATTACACATTCCCCGGCATTCTAAAAGCTTGCACTGCAACTAAGCAGACACTTGGTAAAGTAACCTGGGCATAAAGACAAATTTCAACAAATGTTGCCATTAATAATGGAAAAAAATTGCATTTATGCTTTATGGATATTTACTAATATTGGCAAATATTAAACAGAACTATTTCCACTACATTATGATTTGTTTCTCCTTTGAAGTTGTTTTCTAGCTACAAGTTATAGATGGACTTCATCTGTGCCTCTCAAACTTTAAAGTGAATAAGAATCACCTAGGGATCTTGTTAAACTGGGTTCTGCTTCAGTAGGTCAGGTATGGGCCCAGGATTCTATGTTTGTAACAAGCTTCTAGGTGATACTGATGCCACTGGTCTGAAGATCACATTCTAAGTGGCAAGGGTGTACATAAGCTCTGCAGGTTTCTGCTAAGATCAAGGAAGGCACCTCGTTATAACTTATAGTAAGTACACTTTGATGTGGCCTTAAATCAGTGGCCCCATCTTCACAAAAAGTCTAGAGCCAAATAAATATTTTCTTCTAGAGTAAATGTATATAGCTACGAATAAATCTTTGAGTTGTTCATTTGCTTTATTGTCCTTCCTTAAAATTAGATTAAGTAATTCTACACATTTTTACTATGAGATATTGAGCATGTATAGAGACCATTATATTCTCAGGTAGGAAAACAAAATATTGCCAAGTTGTTGTGTATTTCCTTTTTTATATACTTAATGCATCTCCAATCAAAACTAAACGACATCATTTTTGAATCATAGACAATGTATTTTGAAAATATTCAGAAAAAATAACAGGCAAGGGTAACACATCCTCAAAAAACAAGGAAGAAAATTAGATATGACAGTCCACTGGGACTGATTACGAATTGAGAAATTTAATATATTTTTTATTTTCTCTGTTTATACATCTGCCCTTAATAAAATACAATAAAGTTTAAGGTTATTTTAGTAATATTTATAATATGATAAGTAATGTAGATTTTCTTTATTAGTTAGTACCATTTATCATTAAATAGCAGGTAGATTAAATAACTAAATGTAATAAAATAAAATCGTACAAAAACTAAAACAAAATTTGGGAGAATATTTACTTGATTTTAGAATTAAGAAGAATGTTTTAAATGTAAAATAAACAGAAGAAATTGCAAAAACAAGTAAAATAATTTTCTAATCTTTTTTTTGGATTTTTTATTAATAATATATCAAAATACAACTGACCTGTATATTGATCTTGTATTCCATGAACTTGTTAAACTCATTAGTCTTAGTATATTTTTTAATAGATTACTTACAAGATCATGTGACAGGGAAAAAACACACACACATACAAAAATCCCACTTTTAAATTCTTTCTTTCCTATCTGACTGGGCTTTACATTTTCTTTTCTCTGATAACACTGGCTATAACTTCAAGGATGATGCTGAATAGAAGTGGTGAGAACCAACATACTTGCCTTCTTTCTAATCTTAAGAAAAAACCATAGACCTTTTTGCATTAAGATTGCCAGTATCTCTAAATTTTTGTAAATACCCTTTATTAAATTGAGGAGGTTACCTTTTAGTTTTAGTTTGTTCAGTATTTTTTCATGAATATATGCCTACTTAAAAAATTTTTATGTATCTATTGTGATGACCAGGTGGGGTTTTTTCTTTTACTTTATTAATATATCATTTGAACAAAAATGGCACTGGATGAAAACTAGGTCTAGAATGGAATGATCGCCATTAAAAATAACATGTGGGTAAACACAATTATACTTCCTTTTAGACATGTATTAAAATCTTTAATGGTCAACTACATATTTAAAATAATAATATACATACAGTTATATATTTTGTGCTATGGAGTCAATAAATTATGTAGTCAACTGAGTATGATAACTAAAGAACAAAAGAAAGAGTTGTGTACATGACAGTATGCAATGAGTTATTTATTCAGGAGCTGTTATACCGTCAGTTGGAGGTAGATTGTGATAATGAATGATGGATACATAATGCCTAGATCAGTCACTAAAATATAAAAAAGGCAAAACTACAATATAAGAAAGTAAATAAAATGGAATTCTAAACTAAGTACTTAAAACAGATAACAAGCATTGGTGCGGATATGGAGAAAAGGGAACCCTGGTGCACTGTTGGTAGGATTGTAAATTGGCGCAGCCAATGTGGAAAACAGTGGGAAGATTCCTCAAAAAGCTAAAAATAGAATGGCCATTTGATCCAGAAATTTCACTTCTGAGTATTTACCCAAAGAAAACAAAACGCTAATTCGCAGTTATATGCACACCAATGTCCACTGCAGTATTATCTACAATAGCCAAGATATGAAAGCAACCTAAGTGTCCATCAACAATGAATAGAGGAAGAACATGTGATAAGTATATACAATGAATATTACTCAGCCATTAAGATGATGAAATCTTGCCAGTTTGTAACAACACAGATGGAGCTAGAGGATGTTATGCTAAGTGAAATAAGTCAGACAGATAAAGACAAATATTGTATGATCTCACTTATATGTGGAATCTAAAAAACAAAACAAACAAAATGAAGGCAGATTCATAGATACAGAAAACCAAAGGACCAGAGGGGTGGGTAGTGTGAGAGGGGAGGTAAAATAAGTGAAGGGGATTAAGAGGTGCAAACCTACAGTTATTAAAAAAAAATAAGCCACAGGGTTGTAATACAGCATAAAGAATATGGTCAATAATATTGTAGTAAATTTCTATGGGGACACACGGTTACTAGACTTATCCTGGTGATCATTTCACAATGTATGCAAATGTCAAATCATTGTGTAATACACCTGAAACTGTATTATATATACTGTATGTCAACTATATTTCAATTTTTAAATAAATAAATAAAATTCTTGAGTCAAGCAAAATGAGTCAGAAGAAGAAGAATAAAGTAACAAAGATTGGAGGGGACAAGTACACAACTAAGAGCAAGAGCATAGACTTGAACAGTACCATATCAATAGTTTTCTCACATAAATGTAGACTGTATAAACATTCCAAAAAAAGATGGATTTCAGCCTAAATAAAAAGCTGTGTATTATTTACAAGGGACATACTTTATATATAAAGTAACAAACAGATTGAAAGTAGATGAATGGAAACAGCTATACCAAGCAAACACTATACATAAAACAGCAGATAGGACAATATTATTAACCAATATAGATTCTAAGACAAGTAGCATTACCAGAGATAAAAAGGAATATTATATAATGATAAGAAAATCAATTCATAAAGAAGAGATAACTATCTTAGGTGGTGATGTGTCTGATAACAGAGCTTCAACATAAATGGACACACAGAAAAACCAAAAAAAATACTGTATCTATTAAATTATTTTAATCCTTAATCCTTATCACTTTATCTACCTAAAAATTGAATTCCTAATGAAAAACATTCTCACAAAGAGTACTTCGGGTCGTGACGAATTCACTGGTAAATTCTATCAAACATTTAAAGACCATCCAGAGAAGGAGGGAATTTTTACCAACTCATTTTCAGAGGCCAGTACTACCTGAAATCAGACAGAGGCAATACAAATATATTTCTATTTACTTATCTATCTATCAATTAATCAATCAGTGTCTATCCTGTGAACATAGATGCAAACAAACATCCAAATCACAAAATATTAGATGATCTAATCCAGTAACATAAAAAGACTAGTACATCTCAAAGATTATTTCAGGAGTGCAAAGTTGTTTTAATTTTTACTGTCTTTCAATTTACTAGATTAAAAGAATAAACATAAAATTCATGTGATTATCTCAATAGTTGCAGAAAAGGATTTGACTTCCTAAAAATGCCCCAGTTGAACACACATTAAGGCAAAAAACGTTGGCAGATATTCTACCATCAATTAGTAATTTTTATTCAATGAAGAATACCAGAAACAAAGAAAACAGATATTAATAACTTTTCACTTCCTAAAACAGACCAGGGATTACTACCTAGAACAGACAATGAATTCCTAACAATCAACAGGACAAGAATAAAAAATCAAGTGGAAGATGAGCAGAGGCACACATAAACAATTTCACTGAAGCAGAATAAAGACATTCTCAAAGTCACTGGTAGTCTGAAATTCACATAACAAGTAAAATATATTTACATACCTAAAACTGGCCCCAAAAAATGCAATTCCCAAGGATTGTTGAATGTAAGGTGATCTAAAAAGTCTCATGTACTTCTAATGGAAGTGTAACCAGGTGCAACATTTACGGGAAACATTTTGGGAGTACTTAGTAAAACTATGCACATGCCTCATGACCTGACCACACGACTCCTGGCATTGAGGCATATCTTTTTAGAAATTATTAAGTATAATCATAAAGGAAGTGCATGAAATAGTTATCTGAGCCATTTAATTTTTTATTTATTTACGATTTATTTTATTTAGTTATTTATTTATGATAGATTGTTATCATGGATTTGAACAACACTGAGATGGCAACCAAGGAAGGAATTGATATGTAAACTATAGTAGATGCAAACTTTGGAATAATTTTTACATACTTGGAAGCAATGAAAAATTATGTATGGTAATATTGATAGTACTTAAAAGTACTGTGTTGAATTAAAAAAAAATGCTACACAAGATTGCATGGGACATATACACAAAACGACATCCCAAGAACAGGACGATATGCACACTTAAGGATTTACATTGAACAGGCTGGTGTAGGGGTTGAAAAGGGGATGGGGTAGGAATGGGGATCAGGGTAAAGGGCAATAAAAACAAAACAAACACGACACCAAACCAGAAAGGAGCCTTGGGTGATCAGAATAACTCTGTTAGGAACTGACTGGTTGACAGAATTATGCACCTGATTTGCTTGATAGCAAAATTTCTAAGGTTACATTTCTAAGCACATGTAAACTGCAGCATATTGTAATAAACTGAAATGAAACCCCTTCTCCATGGAATCCCCACATCTCCATGGGAATAGCTTGAATATTTCACGTGACCTGTGACACATGACAGTCTGACATAAAAACTGAATTAGAGAGCCAGTGACAAATACTGTATGCAATTTAAGTACTTATAAAATTAAGTACTAAATTTAAGTACTTAATTAAATTTAATTAAATTATTCACATAATTAAATTATGTAAATTAAAATTACATTACATTAAATTTATTTATTACATATAAGTAATAAATGATCTATAATCACCTATAATAAAAGTATTTCATCTATAATAATGTGTTGCTATTATAGACCAAAATAAATATAAGTAGTTATGTTTAATATTTCTTTCTAATTATCCTGAAAGATGGCCTAGTATATTCCCTGGATGTACCGGCTCCTTTTTGAATACTCTCACTAACGGATGCTTATGAAATGGTAGAATAAAAAAGTTGAGTCCTACAGAGATTAAAAACTGTTTTACATTTTTACATTAGTAACTGACAGAAGGACTCACATTTCTTTTTTTTTCTTATGAAGAGCCAAATTGTGTCTAATGTTTACAGAAAGAAATTTAAAAACCATATATTTGATTTTTAAATGCTTTTCCATTCATCATTTGTTAGATTAAATATATGTATATATGGATATGCATATGAATAGATAGATAGGTAGGTAGGTAGGTAGGTAGATAGATAAAGTATTTTAAGTGAAGAGCAACAGAAAAGAATATAAAGACTGGGAAAACTTGAGTGTATGTCAAAGTTCTCCAAATTGCTAGCTTGTGACATTTTCCATATTGATGAACTGCAGTTTTGTCATGAATAAATTTGATCATGAATAATAATGATGCCATCTCTCTCCCTCAGATAGAGTGGGAGAGAACAGATTTCTGTGGCCATTATTTGAGCCGCTGGATTCAGACATGTGTGAGGCAAGGATGATTCCATGAACTTTTCAATTATATGAGGTAATAAAATTCTTTTCCTTTTCAATCATTTGGTTGTGACTTAAAACTGAGATTCTAGATTAGAACATAATACTCAAAAATATAAGCAACAAATAAAAATAATTTCACAAAATTTACTTATGAAGTAAACTGACTGAACTCTTGGTCTACTTTCCACATGATGATTTCCTAATTTTTGTTGTTTTTTTTTTTTGGCCACGCCGGGCGGCAAGCATGTGGGATCTTAGTTCCCTGACCAGGGATCAAACCTGTGCCCCGTGCAGTGGAAGCACAGAGTCTTAACCACTGGACCACCAGGGAAGTCCCATGATTTCCTAATATTTAGAAAAAAACTTTACTCGTCCACTCACTACTCCACTCACTTCCAAGTGACGGAAGAAAAAACAACATTCATCAAGAACAAATATCATTTAAGGTACAAAAATGTTGGTAATTTACAAAGGTAAGTATTTTTCCTTTATTAATTCCATCTATTTACACAGCAATAATAAAGCTGCCATCGGAAAGGCAACAAGGGTTGCATATGCCTTTAATGGGCTATAACTCACAAAGATGCACACATAATCATATTCACTTTCTCAAGGTAACTGTCTGTTGAAAACGCTGATTCTCTTATACTGCAAATTGGAAATTGTTTCTCTGTCCTCTCCTCCTTTCTCTCTCTCTCTCTCTCTCTCTCTTTGCTACTGTTTTCAGATGAGTTCCCGCAGATGTTCTTTATACAAAGTTGGAGAGCATTTCAGGTAGTGACCTACATTTTTGATATTTTCAGATATTTAAATTTCTAGACTAATTAAAACTTCATGTTCAAATATAGCCTAAAATTTCTTCCTCAGCCCCAGCTCAGGCTGAATCACAGCCTAGCAGCCTGAGCATCTATGAAAGGGGATAATGTCTTTTTTGTTACTTAATTTCCACTCACTTGTCATCTTCTCTTTTGGCTTCATAGGATCCACAAGGTTGATGATGGTAAATAAGACAGAATGAGAGAAAAGAGGGCAAAGGTCTCTTCACTTGATGCTCTTTGTAGTTATCCTTTGGCTGCTGAGTAAGCTTTGCCATTTCTAGCCACCACATGCCTGACCTTGGGGTTGGCGTTTCTACTTTTCTGAGGTACTCTTGGTCCCACTCAAGCCTTCTTCACAGAATCATATCCTGATGAGTGCTGACAAATCCAAGCTGAATTCTTGTGACAATTACTTTGCTCCTTCCCTTGATGGTACGCTACCAGTCATTTTCTGCTCCAGGTCTCTTGGTAAAGTTCTTTGAAAATGCTGCATTCTCAGATACCCTCCACAATGTGGCAATATAATTCTTGCCCTGTATACAGAGAAATGAAATTTGAAACTGCTTACTGCTCTCTTCCAGTCATGTCATTGCCTACCTAGAACCTCTTCACATCTGTAAGTGAAAAGCAGAGTCTCTTCTCTGTCTCCCAAACTGTAGGAGGACACAGGGCATGCTTCTTTGTAATGTTCTGGTGCGCCACACCTACCAGGGTACAGAGGGGGCCTTTGAGTGCTTGCATCTGGGGAGTATGATACAAATCTACATTCTTTTGTTTTGTTTTGTTTTTTTGCGGTACGCGGGCCTCTCACTGTTGTGGCCTCTCCCGTTGCGGAGCACAGGCTCCGGACGCGCAGGCTCAGCGGCCATGGCTCACGGGCGCAGCCGCCCCGCGGCATGTGGGATCTTCCCGGACCGGGGCACAAACCCGTGTCCCCTGCAGCGGCAGGCGGACTCTCAACCACTGCACCACCAGCGAAGGCCGACAAATCTACATTCTTGCAACAATCCTCTGTCTTTCTAAATGGGTTCACTTGCACCTTCTTCATTTGATTCTCGGAGAATGGGAGAGCATCACCTCCACCACAAAAAGGGACAGAGAAATGCTCCTGAACTCTTATGAATTCTCATCAATGTCTAGCTATCTCTTATATAGTCTAGACAGAAAGATGGAATTGTCTTTTGTATCGATTAGAAATATATTTTTCTATAAGAAATCAAATTCCTGACCAACTGCGACTTTAAAAGTAGGAGTTTAAGTTTATTTCCTCTTCTTATAGGAAGCCTGAGAGTGTAGAAAAGGTCCTAATGAGCACTCTATAAAACTCTTCCAAAGGGCTTTAGTTACTGTTGAGCTAAAATACCCCATTCAACAATGGTAAAATGTCATGGCCTGGAGTCTTGCAAAGAAACTATTTTCCAAGTTATTTTGTTTAATATATGTTTGTTTGAGGAATATAAGAATCTATGTCTTTATTCCTGTTTTTTTTTTTTTAAATTCCATATATATGTGTTAGCATACGGTATTTGTCTCTCTCTTTCTGACTTACTTCACTCTGTAAAGACACAGACTTAGTAGAGAATGGACTTGAGACTATGGGGAGGGGGAAGGGTAAACGGTGACAAAGCGATAAAGAGGCATGGACATATATACACTACCAAACGTAAGGTAGATAGCTAGTGGGAAGCAGCCGCATAGCACAGGGAGATCAGCTCGGTGCTTTGTGACTGCCTGGAGGGGTGGGATAGGGAGGGTGGGAGGGAGGGAGACGCAAGCGGGAAGAGATATGGGAATATATGTATATATATAACTGACTCATTTTGTTGTGAAGCTGAAACTAACATACCATTGTAAAGCAATTATACTCCAATAAAGATGTTAAAAAAAAAAAAAAAAAAGAATCTATGGAAAATCTAGGTATATTAGAGAGAAATTTATGCATGTGCTTTTATTACAATATGAATGTATAGAAATACAGACTGTAAAAACTTAAAAGACTATATGAAAATATAAAAAGTTATCTAATCGCATATATATTTGATTCATTCCTTTTTTTTCCCTTAAGTGTGAGAAGTGATAAAAGAAATTGCTCAATGTCATAAAAACTGAAAAATAGGACACCTTTTCAAAGAGAGGGAACAAAAATATAAATGTCAGAGGACATCAAGTTGATCATCAGCGCAACTGGCTTGTTTCTTATATCTGGGTCACATTTCAGTGCATGTAGTTAGTTGACAGACGCACTTCTGAGTTTCCATATGTACATATGTTTCTGAACATAAAGCTGCATCACCATGTGGCTCCCATAACACTTCCCTATAAAATCTGCAATGCTTTTTCCAGTGGTAAAATATAAGCAACATGTTATAATAAAAGTGGTATGAAAAGTACACAAACCATAGGCTACTTTATATTTTAAATGATTGTTTTGCCTGAATTGTTACTACTGCCTTTCCTAAAGTTTCCTTAGTTACTGAAAAAAATGTTTTGAAATCAATTTATGATCCCCTTCATTAAAAAATACCACATACAGGAAAGAAAAAGTGCAGTGGAGAGTGAAATTCTAATAGACATCTGTGACAGAGCTTGGCATGCCGGGTGTTTATTGGGAGGACCTGTGTGATCAGCACCA
The DNA here is from genome assembly GCF_937001465.1 of Orcinus orca. Classification (NCBI taxonomy): domain Eukaryota; kingdom Metazoa; phylum Chordata; class Mammalia; order Artiodactyla; family Delphinidae; genus Orcinus; species Orcinus orca. Next base: position 23,229,237 of record NC_064576.1, read on the forward strand.
TGGAAGCGAACAGAAAGAAGCAGAGGCAGGCAGAGGGAGAGGCTGAGATGCAATGCAGGTACAATTAACAGCCCTCTTCTAAGCCCACAGGGACACTTGAACCAGAACGGCCTCTCAGATTTGTCCTGCGTTGAGTCAACACGTCCCGGGCTCTTCACCCCCAAACAAGAAGAGGCATGTTCTTAGGCAAAGAAGCACACTGCAAGTGAGGCTGATCCTAGAAGGGCCAAGAGGTACAGACTGTCTGCTGACAGCATTCCCAGCAATTGTGCCAAAAAATCTTTCTCTGAAGGAGCATTTGACTAGTGCATCTCAGTCTAAGTAATAAGTTTATTATTTGATTAAGTTGGAAGCACATTCTTTCCTCCTGCTTCCTACAGTTTTTTTTTTACACTGAAGTTTGTTTAGTAAAGGGATTTAAGTTGCAGGGTTCGGTTAAGGGAAAGCAATAAAGAGTACTGAAACACTTTGGCAACATCAACAGTTGGAAGACTTACTAACCTGAGGTGAAGGGACCCGGTGACTAGATCAGAAGAAGGCACGTGGATGAAGAAGGTCTTGGATAAAGAACGTGAGCGCTACCTCACGGCACCTGTCAGGGAGGAACGGTGGGAGGAGATACACTGACCTCTCTTTGATCCGGCGCCGATCTTCCAGAGCATACAACTGACTGACTCCAACAAAGAAAAGGAGGACAAGGGATCCCACCGACATTGTCTTAAGATCAGCCTCCTGAAGCTTCGAGCTGTATGGCAAATGGTGGAGCATGAACCTGGAGACGCAGATGGAGAATATTCAATGCACATCTGTCTCCTGTGAAATTCAAGATTTCTAATCTATATCAAAATAGTCTCTGTGTCCATAACAAGTTTGGGACATTGACTAATAGACTAGGTAGTCAATAAATACATGGTTAATGAATCGTTAATCATTGACTAGAGAGCATTTCTTTTTTTCTTCGTCTTTTTTTTTTCAGACATTTTATGGAATTTGGTGACCTCAACACATTTTCTCAAGTATCCCAAGACTGTTCATAGCACTACAGGAAAAAATACTTTCAAAGGCCCTTCTTGCACAGCATAAAAAACCTGCTTTTGAATACCCCTGCATTGTCTAACCCTATCCACCTGTTTCTCAATTCAATATCCATTTTTCCTTCAAAATGCAGTATATAAAATTAGAGGATTTCTCAGACCTGTGGAAGAACAACAACTTTCTCAAGCAATCAAAGAAAACAGGACAAGAATAACTAATGCAATAATACCAAACTTGTTCAAATGAAATAGTCAAACTAAAATTAAAGAGAAAACTACTGACTGCATTAACATTGATAATGGATTCAAATCCATATAATTATTTTAAATATATAAGAAAAACTCCTGGAATATAATAGATAGATGATTAATCACTTACTACTATTATTTCTGGTTACCATTGCTTGATCACTTCCTATGTGCCACATCCTGTGATAAAATTTAGTTTAGTCCTCAGAACTATGTTTTACTCAAAATACCATTATTATGTCCCTTCTAGCAGGGAGGAAACTGAAGAACTGAGAGGCTAAGTAAATTGCTGATGTTCTTATTTTTACGTAGTATTGGAATTTAAAACCAGTTCTTGCTGGACAAATAAAATTCACACTATATAAACAAGATATAATAGATATAAACAGTTAACCAATAAGTGGAAACATGTTCCTTCTCACTAATTGCTTCAGAAACTCAAAATACATTACTATCTGAGGGCATTATACACCTATTAAATTGCCAACACGTTCTTTTTTAAAAGATCCTCACCGCAGATTAGGTGGCATTGAAAAGTACGGTCACATAATCTGTGCCAGCAGAACACACCAGAAACTTTGTTCATACCTTTGCTTCTGTGACCAGTCGCCTGGTATATCTGGCTGAGGAAACAACAAAGGGCCAAGAGGGGAACTCATATTGTCTGAGTAATTCTCTTGACCTCCTTTATTTGAGTCTGTGTACTAAGATTTCTTAATGTGCTAGAATGTACTGAGTTATCCTGTAGTTTTAAGAGATTAATTTTAAATTTTATTTTTTACTATTTAACTCAGTGTAAACGATTTACTACTCTCACTAATTAAAACAGAAAAAAAAAATCTTTTAGTTCTTTGAATCTTGGACTTTCAAAAACAATGCTACACCACCAAGGAAGAGAACATGGAAAGCTCATATCTAACTGCCCAGCTGGAAGGGCCTAAGGAATTTCTGAAGATTATGAGCAGTATGGACTTTGCGAACATCTGTCTTTCCTGTGAAAATATTTCTTGAATTTCTCTGGAATATTTTATCTGAATTTGATAATCCGATCATAATGTCTAATTCATATACCTAGTATGGGTTTCTTTACAAAATATTTCTCAGAGAAATTTTTTATATATGATTCTTGGCAGCCTTGCATATACATTACTGGGCACATTCATCCATTCTACTTTCATTATGAGATTTCTACAGTCTAGAGAGGGTGAAAAAACAAGCATGACATCTGACTTCATAAAGCTTGCACTCTAACCATAAACAGTTATTAATCAAGTCACACAAATAAAAGTAAAATATTAACTGCTATAATAGATATAAAGGTGGAATGCTATGCGATCATATAATAATGAGCATTAATTAACCTAATTAATGAAGTCAATGAAGCCTCTTTTTTACTGGTGACTTGGTTGAAAAAATTGATTATTCTCTAAATCAAATTTAATGTTGCTCCAATCGTATGGTCAGATTGGTGGGAATTTCAGATTGCTAGGGCTGAGAACTCTGGCTCCTTGGATTTACCCTTCAGCTAATGGAAACCCCAGATCCATTCCTTTATGAAATTCTGTTACTTTTTAGAGGCACTTACTGGGATTCAGGCAAGGATCTACACTTCTAGTCATATTCTAAATCCTGTGTCCTTCCCTGTCTTGATCAAAATGTCCCTGTCTTGAGAGAAACTGTTACAAATTCTCATGATTCTTTAGTCTTCAAGACCTAGAGCCTCTACCTTATTATGAAAAATGTATTATTTTCCCATTAAATGTTTACGTTTTATTCAACAAAACCAGTTAATTATTTACTATGCATAAACCACTCTTTTCCTTTGGGATGGAGGCAGGAGTTGATTGAGAGACTAAAGCAAATTTCACTTCTCATTTCCTTACCACTTTCCTTCTATTTATTTGAAGTAGTGAGAATAAAACATACATGGATATTTCAATGAATTATTTTGCCACAAGTTCATCAACATTAATTCTAAAAATATATCTCAGTGCCTATGGTAAAAACTATTGAAAAATCTTGGCTACAACAATGAATGAAGCAGAAGAATCTCTGTCCTCTTACAGCTTACATTTCAGTGAGAAAGATAACTTTACTCTTTTAGAAGCTGACCAAAAGCAGAAACAACTTCCCCACACTGTTTTTCAGAAATAATAAGTAGCATAATGGCTAAATTTTTCAAGGACATCTTGTAAAAGCCAATGATTTGCCTGCAACAGAATTAGAACTTGGCTTTTGTTTTTTAAGTTATTTAAAATTTAATTTATTTGACTTCTAATTGACTTTCCCCTTTGTTAGTCTTCTTTTTGTTATCAAAACTATTAATTGCTTGCCTCTTCTATTTAGTTGTATCCAAATTGCTCTCTTTTAAATGTTTGGCTTTGTTTTTTAATTGCTTTCTTGATTCTCATCAGCTTTCAGGAGGGTTGGTTTTAGTTACATTTATGTTCTTGGAGGAATAGAGGAAGCTTGCTATAAAAAGACATTTGAATTCAATTTTTCAAATTTAAATTATTTCTGCTCTAGTTTAAACTTTAATTTTATTTCTCCTTCATGTGTCTTTGTTTTTGTATTAATTAAAATTCCTTCCTCATTTTTCTTCTCTACTTTTTGCTGTTATTGATAAATTCTATAATTCACCACTTTTCCTAGAAAGATGCAAATTAATGAAAATCTTCCCATTCATTGCCTATACCATCTTTGTCCATATGTAAACAAAACAATCAATCCCTTGAAAAGTGTTGTCAGAGAAGATGTGGCAAAGGTCAGTCAGGTGGTCTAAATCCTATTTGAATGGGCATGGAATAACAAGTGATCAATTTTACTTTTTTGTTGAAATAGAATTGTGGTTTGAATTGACTGAATGTACCATAGAACTAATGATGTAGAAAGCTACCTGTAAGAAACTGGATGAATCCATTCAAATCAAGCGCCAATATAAGTAAAGCTAAAGCTTATGGTAAACATTCTTGTGTACTAAGATCAGTTCTTTGTAAGAGACAAAATTTTTTTTCTCTATTTCCATCCTGATAGCATTTATTTTCTTGACTAATAAGAGCTTATTTGCTTTTCTGTATCTCTTATTAGACACAAACTCTATAAACAGAGAGAAGATATTTTAATTTTTTTCCTTTTTAACCCCAATATGTTGCATTTTACTTGGTACATTGTAGGCTTTCATTAAACTCTGATAACTCGAGGGATGGTGAGGGTGATAGCCACATCTCCACTGGCTATAAACAAATAAAAGTGTCATTTTCAGGGGAGTTGTAGGAAAGTTGTACAACTTTCAACTTTGTAAGTTGTTATTACAAAGCTAACTTACAGTAATTATATCAAAGAGATAAATCAAAGTCTCTTCATAGAATATCATTTGGGGTGGTTGCTGGGTTATACAAGTTTTACAGGGTAGTAACATTCATGGCCTCCTCTAAACCTCTACCAAAGTATGGGAAACCTGAGGGTTGCTGGTCACTGGTGATGCTTCTGTGCTTGAGAACAGAGTTAGGGGATGCTCCCCATAGGAATCTGCATTTCCTTTTAAAACACCTGAGAGAAATCTCTCTCAAAAGCAGAAGAAAATAGGAATAACAATAAATCATTTGCTAGAAACAGCACTATTTTTTTAACCTCTTTATTGCAGTATAATTGCTTTACAATGGTCTGTTAGTTTCTGCTGTATAACAAAGTGAATCAGCTGTACATATACATATATCCCCATATCTCCTCCCTCTTGTGTCTCCACCATCCCTATCCCACCCCTCTAGGTGGACAAGAAGCATTGAGCTGATCTCCCTGTGCTATGCGGCTGCTTTTCACTAGCTATCTATTTTACATTTGGTAGTGTATATATGTCAACGCCACTCTCCAACTTTGTCCCATCTGACCCTTCCTCCTTCCCATGTCCTCAAGTCCATTCTCTATGTCTGCGTCTTTATCCCTATCCTGCCCCTAGGTTCTTCAGAACCATTTTTTTTTTTTTTTTAGATTCCATATATATGTGTTAGCATATGGTATTTGTTTTTCTCTTTCTGACTTACTTCACTCTGTATGACAGTCTCTAGGTCCATCCACCTCACTACAAATAACTCAATTTCATTTCTTTTTATGGCTGAGTAATATTCCATTGTATATATGTGCCACATCTTGTTTATCCATTCATCTGTCGATGGACACTTAGGTTACCTCCATGTCCTGGCTATTATAAATAGACCTGTGATGAACATTGTGGCACATGATTCTTTTTGAATTATGGTTTTCTCAGGGTATATGCCCAGTAGTGGGACTGCAGAGTCGTATGGTAGTTCTATTTTTAGTTTTTGAGAAACCTCCAAACTGTTCTCCATAGTGGCTGTATCATATTACATTCCCACCAACAGTGCAAGAGGGTTCCCTTTTCTCCACACCCTCTCCAGCATTTATTGTTTGTAGATTTTTTGATGATGGCCATTCTGACTGGTGTGAGGTGATACCTCATTGTAGTTTTGATTTACATTTCTCTAATGATTAGTGATGTTGAGCATCCTTTCATGTGTTTGTCAGCAATCTGTATATCTTCTTTGGAGAACCGTCTATTTAGGTCTTCTGCCCATTTCTGGATTGGGTTGTTTGTTTTTTTGATATTGAACTGCATGGGCTGCTTGTATATTTTGCAGATTAGTCCTTTGTCAATTGCTTTGTTTGCAAATATTTTCTCCCATTCTGAGGGTTGTCTTTTTGACTTGTTTATGGTTTCCTTTGCTGTGCAAAAGCTTTTAAGTTTCATTAGGTCCCATTTGCTTATTTTTGTTTTTATTTCCATTTCTCTAGGAGCTGGGTCTAAAAGGATCTTGCTGTGATTTATGTCATAAGACTGTTCTGCCTATGTTTTCCTCTAAGACTTTGATAGTGTCTGGACTTACATTTAGGTCTTTAATCCATTTTGAGTTTATTTTTGTGTATGGTGTTAGGGAGTGTTTTAATTTCATTCTTTTACATGTACCTGTCCAGTTTTCCCAGCACCACTTATTGAAGAGGCTGTCTTTTCTCCATTGTATATTCTTGCCTCCTTTATCAAAGATAAGGTGACCATATGTGCATGGGTTTATCTCTGGGCTTTCTATCCTGTTCCATTGATCCATATTTCTCTTTTTGTGCCAGTACCATACTGTCTTGATACTGTAGCTTTATAGTATAGTCTGAAGTCAGGGAGCCTGATTCCTCAAGCTCCGTTTTTCTTTCTCAAGATTGCTTTGGCTATTCGGGTTCTTTTGTGTTTCCAAACAAATTGTGAAATTTTTTGTTCTAGTTCTGTGAAAAATGCCATTGGTAGTTTGATAGGGATTGCACTGAATCTGTATATTGCTTTGTGTAGTATAGTCATTTTCACAATGTTGATTCTTCTAGTCCAAGAACATGGTATATCTCTCCATCTGTTTGCCTCATCTTTAATTTCTTTCATCAGTGTCTTATAATTTTATGCAAACAGGTCTTTTGTCTCCTTAGGTAGGTTATTCCTAGGTATTTCATTCTTTTTCTGGCAATGGTAAATTGGAGTATTTCCTTAAATTCTCTTTAAGATTTTTCATCATTAGTGTAAAGGAATGCAAGGGATTTCTGTGCATTAATTTTGTATCCTGCTATACCAAATTCATTGATTAGCTCTAGTAGTTTCTGGTAGCATCTTTAAGATTCTCTATATATAGTATTATGTCATCTGCAAGCAGTGACAGTTTTACTTCTTCTTCTCCAATTTGGATTCCTTTTATTTCTTTCTCTTCTCTGCTGTGGCTAAAACTTCCAGAAACTATGTTGAATAATAGTGGTGAGAGTGGGCCACCTTTTCTTGTTCCTGATCTTAGTGGAAATGGTTTCAATTTTTCACCATTGAGAATGATGTTGGCTGTGGGTTTGTCATATATGGCCTTTATTATGTTTAGGTTAGTTCCCTCCAGGCCTACTTTCTGGAGGGTTTTTACCATAAGTGGGTGTTGAATTTTGTCGAAAGCTTTTTCTGCATCTATTGAGATGATCATACGGTTTTTCTCCTCCATTTTGTTAATATGGTTTATCACATTGATTGATTTGCGTATTTTGAAGAATCCTTGCATTCCTTGCGTAAACCCCACTTGATCATGGTGTATGATCCTTTTAATGAACAGCACTATTTTTAAAAAACATTTGGTCTAATTTATAATATATGTAAATTAGCATGTTATGAGCTGGAAAAAGCAAAATCCATACAAAAGAAATGATACAGAAGGACACACAGGTATTTACTTTAGAAACAGGGCTCTAGAGTGCAGGCTCAGTAGTTAGAATTTTTTTCACAATTCTAAAGAGCCTGTCTTACCACAACTGAACACCTCAGGTGCCAAGGCAAGGCTTTATAGTTTGTTCTTTCCGTCACCTGGAGAGGTATGAACTGCAGCACAGGAGAAAGATATGTCTAAAACATCATTTGAATAACAAAATGAATATAGACGGAAAGCGCTTCCTTTCTAATCCCAACATGAAGAATTCACAGTGGCTTTGTGCCTTGCTTTTGTTACAGAAACACCTATCCCAGTAGTAGTATCAATTTCAAGAGCTCTAAGCCAGAATACTGCTCTCTTTCTGCCAGTGGAAGGAGGGACTCACCCAAAGTACTGGGAATCAAATGGCCTGCTTCTGTGAATCTGATCCTGTTTCAGGCAAGATAACAGAGCGAATGCTGAAGTCTGTGATCAAAGTCCGGTGAACAAAGGCTCTCGTGAGTGTGATTTATGGAAGCTGAGACTGTATGGTGTCTGTCCTCATTCCGTCACACAACTGAGATTGGAAAGCCTTATTTTTTCTTAAAGTTTTTGGAGAGAAGAAAAAAAGAGTTTGAGAAATCAAATGTAAATTTATCAACTCTTCAAGTGAGTTTCTTTGGTTGAGAGATGAACAGGAACTTCATACAAAATATTCAGAATCACATCAAATGTGAGAGGAAATACACTTTCTTGTGACTCAGCTACTTTTTCACTCAATTCTTTAGGCAGCCAGCCTGCCTGCCGGAAGGAATCCTGCTTTATCTCCTTCCATGTAGTAAGGAATATTTGTGCTAATAGGCCCAGGCTTGTGATGGTTCAGCTGTGCCTGTGGTGGGGATGAAAATGTGGAAAATGCTGGAAGGGAGGAGGTAAACTTGTATAATTCTTAGTGTGCTCAAAAAAAGCCCATTGTTGCCACATTCTCAAACCATAACCTACTGATATGTTATCAGAAATGCCTACTTTTTTGTGTCTTTCTCTCATGTTTAAGGACTCTGGAGGAGAGCTATTCACAGGTTCTCTAAAGCCCTAATAATAAGGACAAGGAAAATGTGTCATTCAGAATGTCGTATTAACTTGTAGTTGTTCTCAAAGTTCTTGACACAATGTAAATTACCAAATAACTATTGTAACACCTATGTTTCTAATACAACAGTAATTATGGGCATCAGAAACACAAGTTTGAACATTTCAGAAAAAAGATGAAATGTGATCATTAATAATGACTGAGATGGACACTAAAGAATCAGAGAAACATGGTCATTCTAAAGACAATAAAGTAACTTCTCCTCAATCATACTTCTATTTATGAAGTGATATTAAATATATTTTATTTTATGACTTTTACCACCATCAAGATAGTTATAACAACCATCAATAACCAAAAAAGACAAGTCTACTTTAAAATATTAGGAAAAAAAAAATGTGACAGTAAATTTAGACACATATAATACTGAAGTACTTGTCACTATATTTATTATGGTTTATAACACATAAATGCAGACTAGTTTGTTGGCAAAAATAGATTAATAAACCTCTCTGCATCAATATATCACACCTTGCATTTCCCTGGACAATTAATGTCAAGTCGTAAATGAACTTCTTTTAAAACAACTTTGCCCCCTTTTATAAAAAAATAACTTAAAATTTTTTTACATTATATCTATTATGAAAACAACAATATATATTAATGGCAAACAATAAACTATAGAGAAATAGCAGGCATGAATGATATATGATATACAATATCATATATACAATTTATATGATATACAATATTATCTTCTATTTGGTATAAAGTTAGTTGTGGTGTATTCAAAAAATTGTTATTAACATATCAATCTTATATATCTCATTTTAACAATTTAAACTTTTCTTGAACTCCAATTGTTTTTTCTGATAGAAATGGGAAAAAGACTTTCTTAATTAATGGACTATTCTTTAAAAAATTGAAGTAATCTCTATATGTTCTTAATTATGAAAGTATATTTAGTATTTCTCCTTTGACCTCCTTCCTCATCAGAATCAGTTTCAGAATGCATCATCAGAATCATTGTTTCCTATGATGCATTTTGTGTACTGATGTCCCAAGAGATTGCATTTCTGACCTCTTCATTCTAAGTCTTTTCTCCACATGTAGAGGATACATTTTCCCAAGGTAAACAGGTTAAAATGAAAACAGTCAACATCAGTGCATTTTATGAAGTCCAGACCCATTTGCTTTCATATTCATACAGAAATATTATGAGAACTCTCCAAAACACAACTAACAGAAAGAGTAATCATAATATCGATGATTCTAGAGCACTAACATAGCTGTCTGAAAACATGTATTTCAACAAGAGTCCTTGTCTTCATTTTGTCATCTGTAAAATGAGAGGTTATAGATCTCTCTCTCTCTTCTTGCCTCTCTCCCTCTCATTCTCTCTCTCTTTCCCTCTCTCTCTGCAGCCATCTTTAGAGAACACCCTTCTCACATTAACAGGTGAGCCTGTCCAAAGAGGATTCCATAAACTCACTCCAGACTCTTTTGGTGCTAGGAAAAGGCATGTCTCATAGGCTCTGTTAAGTACACGTATGCATAAAAGACTTTGGTGTGAAGAGAAAAATATGGAGAAGAACCTAATACAATTTAGAAACTCATTTTGTAACAATATATTTGGGGCAATCAACTCTTGTTTATGTATTTACTACTAGTCTTACCATATTTCCCAAATGCCCAAATTTTGGTACCCTCTGGGACACAAACTGAAGGGCTTGGAGTTAATGATTTTCATGAATAAAAAGTCTATAGTGGGACTTCCCTGGTGGCGCAGTGGTTAAGAATCTGCCTACCAATGCAGGGGACGCGGGTTCGAGCCCTGGTCTGGGAAGATCCCACATGCCGCCAAGCAACTAAGCCTGTGCACCCCAACTACTGAACCTCCGCTCTAGAGCCCGCAAGCCACAACTATTGAGCTCACAAGCCACAACTACTGAAGTCTGTGTGCTTAGAGCCCTTGCTCTGCAACAAGAGAAGCCACTGCAATGAGAAGCCCGCACACCGCAACGAAGAGTAGCCCCCACTCACTGCAACTAGAGAAAGTCTGCATGCAGCAACGAAGACCCAAGGCAGCCAAAAATAAATAAATAAATAAACAAATGAAAAGTCTATAGTGACATTTTTTCAAGAGTCAAAATATGTAGATTTGGAAAGGAAGGTGGAGAAGCATAAATTATACATCTCTCTGTTACAACTTCTGATCCATTCATAGAATTTTTGTTATTTATTATAGCAATATGGGCTCTACTCTCTGTAGGTTTTCTAAATTCAAGGAAGTAATATTACCCCAGGGCTCATTTAACTAGATTATGGAACTGCAACTTAGTTAACTCAGAAATTCATACTTCTCATATAATTGGATAAATAGGCAAATATAGATAGATAGATAATATATATATATATAAATATAGATAAATATAGATAGATAGATAGATAGATAGATAGATAGATAGATAGATGTATAGATACACAAACACAGTCATCCCTTGGTATCTGTGGGGGATTGGTTTCAGGACTCACCACAGATACCAAAACCTGAGGATGCTCAAGTCCCACAGCCCATCCTTCGTATCCATGGTTCCACATCCCCATTTTCAACCAACCACAGATCATGTCATACTGTAGTATTTATTTAAAAACATCTGTGTATAAGTGGACCATGCAGTTCAAACCTACAATTCCCAACATTGTTGGGAAGGGGAAAATTTCCCTTCCCCCTTCCCCCTTCCCTTCTTTGGTTCTTTTTGGGTAGTTGAAGAATTAGAATCACAAGAGACATATTAACAGAACAAAATCAAATTTAATTTCGTATTTATAGAAACCCCACATACATGAGAGGTTCAGAGGTAAAATGAAGTGTATATTCCATACTGAGCTAAGGAATGGGATGGGGGCTTGGGGCTTCCAAGAACCGGAGGGTCATTCACAGGATGATAAGAAGATAATTAGATGTTTGTTTTGCCATATGGATGGGGCCACTTAGATAAAATTTATCTCTGGTAATAATTATTTTTCTGAGAAAAATCCCCAATTTAAGTTTTCCCATGTAGTTAAGGGAAGGGCAATAGTTTATCTTGAGTCTCAACTGCTTTTAGCTTGAAATAATCCAAATGCCAAAGTGGCACATCTTGGGGAGGCCTGTTCTGAACCCTTTCTCTGTCTCTCTCTGTCTCTCTCTCTCTCTGTCTCTATTATTGTCTCTCTGTCTCTATCTCTATATACAGATATAGAGATAGAGATATATTCAAAATATATATAGAAGACCATGACAGCCGCTTAGAAGTAGGGCTACTAAAGGCTCATGTTCCTAAAGAATGAATGACCAGACCACACTACCAGCTATAAAACACATACTAAAACACACCGTTTGAAGGTAAAAAAATGAAGTACAGAGTGTATAATGGAGAAAGAATGCTCATAATATTTGCTGAAACAAGGATTATATATCTAACCATATTTCTTTCTTTCTTTGTTAAACCTTATAACGCATCTATTTAAGAGTTTTCCCATTTCCCTTCTTTGTCACACAGGTCTGCTGATGATTAGTAATTTAACAGTTTTATCCATATATTAGAGACTGAATAAGCAGTACGTGGACATGACAGAAGAAGAGGTATGTGGAGACCTGGACTTGACTCTGGACAGAGTAGCTAACCAGACTTTGAAATGTTATCTCTGTAGATGGAGTAAGCATGTATATTTTCTTAGCTTCTTATACCACTACTTTTTTAATGAACTTGATTTTTTAGTACAGATTAGATTTACAGAAAACTGCAAAGACAGCACAAAGAATTCCCATATACCCTGTACTATTTTTAGTCATTATTAGCATCTTACATTAATGTTACATATTACCATTAATAATAGTAATATTAACTAAGGTCCATACGCTATTCAGATTTCCTTGGTTTTTACATAATGTTCTTTTTCTGTTCCACAAACCTACTTGGGACATCATTTTGGATTTAGTCGCTGATTTATACTCCAGGTGGTCCAGAGTTCAGTCCTAGGTTGTAGTGTGTCTGTGTGTGTGGCTGTGTGTTAAACCAGTTACTCTTTCGAAGGGTCTCTGTTGGTCACCCTAGTAATTCAGCTGCATAGACAACTTTATGTGAGCAGAACATAGGCAAAACCTAGCCTGGAAATTTTAAAAGTAGCCTGGAACAGCTCTAGTAAAGCATGAATTTTTTTGAACAGAGGACAGCCGCATTACTTCTCAGAAACATTATTGCTACTTGAAATTTTAGTAGAATTATAGTTATTCCTTCAAGAATTAGATTTTTGAACACCTTGTGTCTGGGATATATATATAATTTGGTATCTCTTGAACTGTTAATAGCTATTGCTTATCTGAATGTGATTGATTATATCTTTCTGTTATAATTTTAAGTTTTATAAAACAATTTATTACTTTATAGTAGAGAATAAATGATCATTACTGTCTTATCTCAACCTCATCTATGTTGCACTTGACATCATATTTTTAATAAATAAGCATTTTATGATAGTTTGGTTATATTCTTTACAGTACCATTTTTAAAAAACCTTCCTTAGTAGAAAAAATAAAGAGAACAAAGATGTCTAATTTGGATAGGTTTATTATTTGGAAAATGGACTATATTTGCTGATGAAGTTTAAGAAAAATAAAAGAAAATCCAAAAAGCTTAAAAAGAAGTTTAGATCTTCAGACTACAGATTTTATTCATAAAATCAGAAACAAAATTGTGCGACATCTACCATATAAATTTTAAGCAAATGTAACTATTATATGTATTACAGGGTTTCCATATAAAAATATATCCTAAATTCTAAATAAGCATGTTTATTCCTGCTATCAGCATGAAGGGAGTCAGTACTCATGCTATATCCATATAAAACATCACATATATATATACAAATGATGCAAATTTATTCACCCACTTCCATTTTTATATAATATCATCATATTAGAATGGGCCTATGCATATAATATCTTGAGATATTGGGACAGGGCCTCCAGAATAGAGTCTTTCTGTATGTAAATATGTTTCTTATACCCAGTATTCTAATACTTAGGGCTTTTTTATTACTCAAATTAATGACAATTATTAAAATATGATGTATTTTAGATGAACTCATATTACATATGGAGTAAGACTTTTTTAAATGTCTCTATACAGTCAAAGCTTTTCAAATTTGTTAAACAAATTATTAAATGATTAAGTAAATTAGATTTAAATTAAATGATTAAATAAAACATACTTAAAAATATTTCATCTACTCTTGTTTAAAATACCTCTAATTGACCAATGCTCATTTTGATGTTTCAAGTTGCCCACTAAGAATTTTGCCAGGAAAAAAAAAATGTGCAAAAGAAAACTTAACATAATGTCACCAGCATTTTTTCATAATCACAGAATCACAATTTCATTATAAAAATGAACTTTTTGATTTTTATGCAAAAATTAACCATGTTAAGTATAGGGATGCTAATATTTCAGTATTCTTTATTTATTCAGTTTAATAGTTTTTAATACTAGAGAACTCTGGAAATCTATTTGTATTTCATTAGAAGTTCATTGGTTATGTCACAGACATAGAATAGATCATCCTTGTTTTTATGCCTGTGCTTATGATGCTGACACAGGAACTTAACTGAGAGTTCAGTGCCAGCTTTTCTACCAGTCAGCTTGCTAGGCTGCATATGTCTGAAATGAGCTGCTTGGATAGTTCTGAATGTTCAAGCTGTAAACCCTTAGGCACGGATTATATCCATGGGAAACCACATGGTACAGTATACTTTACCGGCACACAGTATCAGAATGCCCTAAAATGGAAACCAACTTGGTTTGTGCACTTGACATACAAAGAAGCAAATATACCTCAATGCATTTCGTCTATTCATCTTTTTGGCCCTCTTTTTTCCTTTATCTTCTCTTAGAGAAAAGCTATTTAAATTCACATTTCCTTGTCTGCTATAAATTCTGTTCAGACACCATGGAGATTTGTTGTAAGTTGAGCACAAATTAACCTTTATTTTTATGTGGCCTGAGAATATATTACTGTGTCCAAAAATACATATAGAAGAACAAAAAGAGCTGAGTAATTATTGGCTAATTAAATATTTTATCTTACTACACTATGAGTCCAGGGTTCCTGGGAGATAAACAATTATGATATATTTCGAAGTCTAGAAAATATGACAAAATGACTTTACATGCAAATCTGAGGGAAGAATGGTTCAGCCTTAATGCAGTATGTGCTATGTCAAAGGCATTATGTTTTAGTATAGCTTTGCAATGAGTTCACTGCAAAAGCAAATGAAAGTATGTATTTATTAACTTCTTGAGAATGACTCTTAAAAATACTCTTATTATAGAAACTTTTTTTGTCAATGAACTGAACTCCCAGGGTATAGATGGAGAGGGATAGGAGGATCTCATTATTTACAAGAGAGAAAGAAACCTAAAAGCCCACTCATCATTGTGTTGGTTGTTTCATCTCACCTACGTGTTTCTAGGGTCCTTTCCCTCACTGAAGCTGACCCAATGTTATCAACAAGGTGCAATGCTAAGGCTACCACAGGCAAAGGTTTGCCTTTTTCTCTGAGCTTTGTTCTTTCAGTTATGATTTTTCCATTACTTTTAAAATAGTTAGCATCTGGTAATGCCTACTCTTTCACTGCCCATGTTCTGGATAGTTAGGTGAATCGGAGAGGAAAGTGATGCAAGAGAGCATCTCACTTCCTCTCTAAGTAATCACATTTCAGTTCTCAATTGGTATTTTCAAATTTCTGGGATTCTAAAAAAATACTAAATTAATAGATGGTATTAAATACAAAGTGTTAGCAACTTGATATCTATCCCCTTTAACAGTTTTGCATAATGATTTTTATGGAAAAAAAATCTCTTCTCTTCACATCTGTTGTCTCGGGGTACGAGAAAAGCAATCCTAAGAAGTGTCTTCAAGAATTGACAATATGTGTGGCCCATAATTCATCTCCTGTAACAGTGTTGGTCTATCCAATATAGCACCAGTCATTGTTAGATAACTAAGCAGTGAAAGCAGCTATCCCTAGAACCTAGCCTCTATCCCTTATGAAACCAACTCAGATGCCAACATTAGCTGACCAGCTTTTTTAAAGGTACTTAGGAAAATGAATGGATGAAGTGAATGTATGGTCTTCACCTTTACTTGGGAGAGAAATCCCAATCTACCCAGATATCTATTTTCTCTCCTTGAAAGAATACAATTGTCTCAGTCTATAGTTCTATGTTCTTTTCAAATTATAAACATAATTAAATATGATATATCCTTTATATGTGTTATACAGTTTTAGTGATATTTAAAGAATAATAAAATGTTTAAAAATTAAATTTATGACATTGATACTACAGTTTAAAATTTAGTTACAGAAACAAGAAGGGGAAATGATATTAACTTGTTCTAATCTTTTCAGAAAATCTCAGATTTTTATTTTTATTACACTTCATAAAGCCCATAGTATTTACATTAATGTGGACTGATATTTTATTCCGTGTTGCTAGATAATTACTCAGTATCTTCTGCCATGCACACTAAAATTTCTTCAAATCCACATCTGGTTCTTCCCACCTTCCTGCTTTAGCATTGGGAATGATTTCTGAGCCTACTGCCCTCACTCAGTATCCAACCCAGCACACTCTGTCATTTCAGAGCCAGAGCCAGAGACTGTGCCAGCTGAGTGTTTTTCAGTAAATTTAAGAAAATTGAAATCATATCAAGCATCTTTTCCGACCACAACACTATGAGGTTAGAAATCTATTACAGGAAAAAAAAATGGTAAGAAACACAAGCACATGGAGGCTAAACAATATGCTATTCAGCAACCAGTGGATCATTGAAGAAATCAAAAAGGAAATCAAAAAATACCTAGAGACAAATGACAACAAAAACATGATGGTCCAAAACCTATGGGATGCAACAAAAGCAGTTCTAAGAGGGAAGTTTATAGCAATACAATCTTACCTCAGGAAACAAGAAAAATATAAAATAAACAACCTAACCTTACACCTATACCAACTAGAGAAAGAAGAACAAACAAAACCCAAAGTTAATAGAAGGAACGAAATCATAAAGATCAGAGAAGAAATAAATGAAATAGAGACAAAGAAAACAATAGCAAAGATCAATGAAACTAAAAGCTGGTTCTTTAAGAAGATAAAAACACAATAGATAAACCTTTAGCCAGACTCATCAAGAAATAAAGGGAGAGGACTCAAATCAATAAAATTAGAAAAGAAAAAGGAGAAATTACAACTGACACCACAGAAATACAAAGGATCATAAGAGACTACTACAAACAACCATAGGCCAATAAAATGGACAACCTAGAAGAAACAGACAAATTCTTAGAAAGATACAACCTTCCAAGACTGAACCAGGAAGAAATAGAAAATATTAACAGACCAATCACAAGTACTGAAATTGAAACAGTGATTAAAAAATTTCCAACAAACAAAAGTCCAGGACCAAATGGCTTCACAGATGAATTCTATCAAATATTTAGAGAAGAATTAACACCTATCTTTCTGAAACTCTTTCAAAAAATTGCAGGGAGGAAGAAACACTCCCAAACTCACTCTATGAGGCCACCATCACCTGGACACCAGAATCAGACAAAGATACCACACAAAAAAGAAAATTACAGGCTAATATCACTGATGAACATGGATGCAAAAATCCTCAACAAAATGCTAGTAAACTGAATCCAACAATACATTGAAAGGATCATACACCGTGATCAAGTGGCATTTATCCCAGGGATGCAAGGATTCTTCAATATCTGCAAATCAATCAGTGTGATACACCATATTAACAAACTGAAGAATAAAAGCCATATGATCATCTCAATAGATGCAGAAAAAGCTTTTGACAAAGTTCAACACCAATTTATGATAAAAACTCTCCAGAAAGTTGGGATAGAGGGAACCTACCTCTACATAATAAAGGCCATATATGACAAACCCACAGCTAACAGCATTCTCAATGGTGAAAAGTCGAAAGCATTCCCTCCAAGATCAGGAACAAAACAAGGATGTCCATTAGAGCCAATTTTATTCAACATAGTTTTGGAAGTCCTAGCCATGGCAATCAGAGAATAAAAAGAAATAAAAGGAATCCAAATTGGAAAAGAAGAAGTAAAACTGTCACTTTGCAGATGACATGATACTATATATAGAAAATCCTAAAGATGCTACCAGAAAACTACTAGAACTCATCAATGATTTCAGTAAAGTTGAAGGATACAAAATTAATACACAGAAATCTCTTGCATGGCTATAAACTAACAAGAACAGATCAGAAAGAGAAATTAAGGAAACAATCCTACTTATCATAGCATCAAAAAGAATAAAATACCTAGGAGTAAACCTACCTAAGGAGACAAAAGATCTGTAAACTATAAGACGCTGATGAAAGAAATCTGAAAACTGTAAGCTCTGAAACTATAAGCTCTGAAACTATAAGACGCTGATGAAAAAAATCAAAGATGACGGAAACCGATGGAAAGATATACCATGTTCTTGGACTGGAAGAATCAATAGTGTCAAAATGACTATACTACCTAAGGCAATCTACAGATTCAGTGCAATCCCTAACAAATTACCAATAGTATTTTTCACTGAACTAGAACAAAAAATTCTAAAATTTATATGGAAATACAAAAGACCTCTCAGAATGGCTAAAATTAAAAAGACTGAACATAAAAAAAAGTGTTGGTTAGTATCAACAGCTGCAATCATCACACACTGCTAGTCCAAATATGGACCAACCATATTCTGGTAAAATGGAGCAACCACTTTGGAAAATACTTCTTAAGGTTAAGCATACACCTGTTGTTCTACTCCTATTCCCAGGATAAACAAAAGTATATGACAAAGTATGTACTTTTACTCAAATGTTTTAAATGTAATAGTCAAAAATGAGAAACACCACAAGTATTATCACTTTGCAAATATGAATATTGTATATCCTTACAATGGAACACCATTCAGCATGCACACAAAAAAGGAATGTACAAATGACAAAACATAGGTGAATCTCTACATAGTTTTGTTGAGTGACAGAAGCCAGCCCTCCTACCCCAAACTCATACATATTACATCATTGCATTTACATAAAATTAGAAAATATGAGTTATCTACAGTAACAGAAAGCAGATAAGTAGTTAACTGGGGATAGAAAGGGGGCAAAGAGAGGTGGGAAGACGCAAATGTAAAAAGACGAAAGGAAACTTTGGGGTTGATTGTGGTGATGTTTTCATAGATGTATACATATGCCAGATCCTGTCAAATTATATACTTTCAACATGTGCAGCTTATTGTCAAAGTACCCATCCCACTCTCAATTAAAGATGTCCACTCTCTTCTACAAAGATCTGTTTCCAATATAATGACAATGTTGTATGATAAAATGAGGCACACTTTTGGAATAAAAAGATACAAATTATAGTCCTAATCTGACAATGTTTAGTGGGTGATCATGAATCAGTAACCTTCATGGTTCTCAGATTCCCTTCTTAAAATTGGCGGGTAGAGCTATTTAGTGTTTTTATGCACTTTAACACTGTAAATATAAAGAGGTCTTCCATGTTCTGGTGTGAATTTTAGCATTTACTACTATAGCATAAAACTTTTCATTTTCAGTGTCTCTCTACATTCAATCCAGATAGTCTATGGGAGCACATTCAGTTCTAGCTAGGAAACCCAAATACATGAGTTTATAAATCATTATTACATGCATAGTCATGTGTATATATATTACATATAATACATATAATTTTATATAATGTAAATGATACACATTGAATATTATACTTATCCTATCGTTTTCTTTAACTGCAACTAATGATATCATGCACAAATGATTTTTAATTATCATGAAATGCTTAAAAATAGCAACCTTTATTTACTTTTCAATATATTTTGTGCTTCTTCTTTAGCTACATTCTTGGCAGCTTTGCATAGAATATTAGCCAGGTAGTTAAAATCTGGGCATAGAACAAATTCAGGTTGTTTCCTCAATTACTCCACATCTTTACAAGAGAGAGAGAAAGAGACAAACTGAAGCACTGACTTTTGTTTTCAGTGGACAACTGAGAGTACTTAAAAGTTAATTTCGTTAGAATCACTTTTTTAAAAAAAATTCAAATTGGCGCTGTGTTATGAAAGGGGATTTTATCTCTTGAGTTTTATCAGGATGTTACCAGAGTTTTTTATCTTACTAACAGTGTATCATATCCAAAGGACATCAATTTTGGACTATTCTCAGAAACAGATATTCCACACTAGTATAAAACAAACCTCTTAATTGTTATTCAGATGGGAAAATAACAAAGAAAGAAAAACCATTGTCATAGGTGATCTATAAAGGTTACAGTATTTAAAATTATATCCCCTTAATGTGTATTTCAACTCAATTTGTAATTTGAAAGATTATAGCAATCTCTGTTTTGAATGTGAAATGTTATAGTCAAATGTAGAATGAACTTTACACTGAGAAATACATTTCTCTATATAATTAAATTTACCTAATTGATCCTGTTTGTTAATCTCATTTTCTTACTTTGACATTTTGACATTAATAAAGTGGATGGATACTAGAAATAGAACATACATACAGTACGCTCTTATTTTTGGAGAAAATATAGCTAAATCAAGTGAGAGATCTTTTAAAAAAAAACAAAACTATTTTTATTCCAAGAACATGTGCAGCTAACCTATATACCTAACTTATAGTTTAATTTATAATTTAATAAAAATATAGATTAGATATATTTTTAAATCATCAAAGATATCAAACTTATTAGGCTTCCTGTAGTTTTTAAAATAATTCTCCAACATGTATTGTCTTTTTCCATTATAGGGTATGATAATTTAAGAATGTAACAACTTTATTGTGCATTTTTAACAAATTCATTTTATATGAAATAAAATGAATGACAATTTTATATTTTTAAAATATGTATATTAAAAAAATTGGAGCCCATTACATTTGTATAAAGCAACATTCTCCAATGAAAACTTTAAAACTAAACTTAAAAATCCTTCCATTCTAAGTTCATCCTTGAATTTCTAAGCAAGCCAATTTGGAAGAAGAAAAAAAAAAAGAAAAAGAGTAATAAAATTTCACAACCCAGCCTTGCCAAAGTTAGTCAAAATAATTAGGCAAACCTTGAATATGTATGATTTTCCACCTGTAGACATTATATTTACTATTGTGCCATAAGTTAGAAATCCAATTTACATTCATTATAATATATGCTTAGTTATAAAAATGTTTTTGCCCCAATCACATGCATTCATTTTTATTTTCTTTTAACTTTTATATGAAAAACCAAACCACCATCTTTTATTAGTTTTATTCCATACCACTTTTAAGTGATAGTTTTAAGTAAAGCCATGTATAGAGATAAAATTCTTTGTCACCACAGTCTCTAATTCTAAAGTGTTCTATATTCTAATGCATGAAAAATAGCTTCTTTTGGAAAAAAAATTATCACCAAAATTTCAAATGATTTCTGGTTTTCGTTTCTATGAATATTATCCAAGAATTTTCTAGGACTTCCCGGTGGTGCAGTGGTTAAGAATCCATGCTTCCACTGCAAGGGGTACAGGTTCAATCCCTGGTTGAGGAACTAAGATCCCACATGCCGTGTGGTGCGGTGAAAAAATACCAATAAAAAGCAAACCAGGTTTAAAGTTTTTTAAAAAAGAAGAATTTTCTAATACGTAACCAAAATTTGTTACAGCAGACATATCCTAATTGTTACTGAACTCTCATGGCACATAGTGCCCACAAGTAGTGAATTGCAAGCAATTCTTGGCCAAACTATAGTCACAGTCATAAAGACTCAGCTCATAAAATGCTCACCTCTCAAGAGCTTTCCCTGAATGCCATCTCAGCGAAAATTCAGCTAAACCTTCTCCATGAACTTGAACTCACACCTATTCAGTCACAACCTACAACTCTTGAAGGCACTCTTCAGACCATATCTTATTCCTTCTGCAGTGTGATCATCTGTGTGTGAAATTGTTTATGATACAGTAATGTCTTCCCACAGCTTCACCCAGTGCTTATTGCAAGATTGGTGCTCAGTCAGTATTGGATGAGTTAACACTAGCAGATAGTATCTAATGAAACTAATAATTAAAATTTACAGTTTTCCTAAGGATTACAAGAAATCCAAAGCAGTCCCATAAGCTTGAAAACAATAAATCAAAAGTTTGTGAAACTCAAGTGATACTTGCCAAATACAATGTTTCAAATAGCTGATTACAGTGGTTCTTAAGCAAAATTTCCCTAATTAACTCCATTCACATTTTCATATTTAAGTACATATTTCACAATGAGTAATTTGCTTTTTATACCTTTCTTTTATAAAGCTTCTAGTTATTATTTCCTGTGCCATGTATGTTTATCCTTTTTTTTACCTTGATGGCCAGTTACACAAGGTTAGGGTTTATATTTCTCACTGAGCAACTGTTACATAAGTGTTGACCTGCTAGACAGTTGCACACTGGACAAAGTTAGGCATGAAAAAATTATGCCAAAGGGCAGTAAATGTATATATCCAAAAATGTGAACAGTTCATGTAATTCAAGATAAGAAAGATCATGTTTCTGTACTCTTTTGATTACAGAGACTAAAAAATACACAGGAGAAAAAAGAAAGTAATATTATCTTACTTTGTAAAATAAAATGTAATTTCCAGTTTTCTGTTTTGAAAACACTTGGATCATCTTTAAATTTAGCATACATTAATTTCTTCAAAAATTTGTGATTGTATAATATATGCCAGGCCCTCTGATGACTTCAAGTTAAATATGAGGAGACATAAACTTTACTCTTCAGAAACTCAGCTGTGCAGTGACCTGCAAGTTTAAAATCACCTGCCATATTGATGTTCTTACTGAATTTCACAAATTCTGCAATGAATTACATAAAAAAAAGAACTTCACAGAGTTTTACAGAGTCATATAACTTCAAAATATTTGGGATGGAAATAATGTGCAAACTATTTTCCCACTTCTGCTTCATACCTCTACAGAATTCTGGCTTTAACGATCATTTCTCATTTTGAAATCTGTACTACATTCTAATATATATCACCAACTTTATATCATATTAAAATTTGATTTGCTAGTATTTAGTTATTATCATGCAAGTGCCACATATATAAATATTAGCATTTATAAAAATAAAAAAGCAGAACATTAATCTGAACAGTCTTTTCTGTAGTACATTTCATAGCATTCTTGATTAAAAATATTAAAATAAAATTATATACTAGCCACATGACAACAGGATTTTTAGGTGAGGTGCAGCCTGGTTTTTACAGTTTTGAATCTTAAGTTATTTGGAAGCTCTTGTAAGTGGTATTGCTTTGTAGACTCATTCTAGTTCACACTTATAAATTCTTATTATTTTACAATAAATTTCATATGATTCTTATGCAAAATTTAGACCTAAAGTGTCATGGAGGAATCATACAAAATATTTTCATTTGTGCCTTTGGGTTTAACACTGCTGTTACCCAAACACTACTACATGTGTCCAGTATTAACAGTAATGTAATAAGAGCTCACATCCTCATTTTCCTCCAATTCACAAGTATAAACAACTCAGATGGAGATCACAGAGCCTACAGGTAAGTTTTTAAAATCCCAGAAAAATAAATAAACAATATATGTTTATACACATAAGATTTCTATCATATATATAATATAGTTATTCTAATATTAGTTAGAATTTTAGTAGCATAGTTATTTGTCTTCTTTGAACACAGTATACTTTTACTTTTATATTAGAAGTTGAGTAAGAGAGCAGGTATTATATAAAAGCAGGGAGAGAGTACTGGGTGCTTTCAAAAGGCATGGGCAAGTCCAAAAGATCAGAGAAATGTTATCTCCACTATTTTCAAAACAGAAAATAGTTTGAATCTATAGTTTGCAAAGTTTTAAAAGAAAAGAAAAAGAGAAAGAAAAAAACCTCTGTGTACCTCATTAGCACCAATGAATATCACTGTATGACTATAACTCGTTAATATTTGTTGATATGACCTTGAGCCATCATGAGAAAGCATATCATATTTAATTTATTCTACTGAGAAAGGGAAAACTGCCTCTAATTTGAAAAAGATGATACAAACATTTTACTTGGTATTTTTTCAAACTTTTGGCACATCAAGAGAAATAAATCAGTCATCTATAAAAATTACTTTTGCAGAACATTTCATTTTGTCATAATCTCAGGTAAGTACCATATTTAATTCTTTAATCTGACACAGAAAATACATCTCCTCATCATTGCAGTGAGAGACAACCACCCTCTACATGTTTCTTGAATTGTATGCTTGGTTAAATTTTAAGATCTACACTAAACAGTTAATACATCCATATAATCAACTTACTGCAGTTTTTAGTGGCAGTGGTAATGACAGTGGCTGAGGACTCTGCATAGTGCGAGTTCAAAATGTGAAGCTCTGTCTTCCTCCTGGGCGCTGTCTATCACAAGGAGCAGAAAGGTACTCCTTACTATGGCCACTGAATAGAAATAATGTTCTTCATTATCCCTCCACATTCTTATATACTAATAAATTTAACTGATTGGAAGTACCCACATATTTGTGTGAGTTCTCTTAATAAATGAATGCATATGCATTCAATATGTTGCTTAGATATTTACCATTATTTGCAATTTTTTCACAATTCAACCCCAATATTTCTACAGTCATTGCCATGGTTCAACGCTTATACATTTTGTATCTTATATAAATTGGTTAAGTTTTGTGGTTGTACCACATTCTAATTCTCAAGATATATTTTTGGTATATATTTTATTTGTTTCTTATAACAATTTAATTTAATTCTATATAAATATTTTTTGCTGTATATAGGGTACATTTGTAAATATCATAGTTTACCACCCACTGAACACCTTTTTTATTTTTCTTTTTTATGTGGACCATTTTTAAAGTCTTTATTGAATTTGTTACAATATTGCTTCTGTTTTATGTTCTGGCTTTTTGGCAGCGAGGCATGTGGGATCTTAGCTCCCCAACCAGGATCAAACCTGCACCCCCTGCATTGGAAGGTGAAGTCTTAACCACTGGACCACCAGGGAAGTCCCTGAACACCTATTCTTGACCATGCACTTTTATTAATTTTTGGTAATTCAGAAATAATGTACAAAAGACAGTAAGATTAGTAGTTATAAAGTTTAAGTAAAAATATGAACCAGAAAAAAAAAAAATATGAACCAGGGACTTCCTTGGTGGCACAGTGGTTAAGAATCTGCCTGCCAATGCAGGGGACACGGGTTCGAGCCCTGGTCCGGGAAGATCCCACGTGCTGCGGAGCAACTAAGCCCATGCACCACAACTACTGAGCCTGTGCTCTAGAGCCTGCATGCCACAACTGCTGAGCCCACGTGCCACAACTACTGAAGCCCACACTCCTAGAGCCTGTGCTCCGCAGCAAGAGGAGCACCACAATGAGAAGCCCGTGCACTGCAACAAAGAGTAGCCGCTGCTCGCCACAACTAGAGAAAGCCCATGTGCAGCAACAAAGATACAACACAGCCAAAACTAAAAATAAATAAAATAAATTTATATATAAAAAAATATGAATCAGAAACATAGATCTGGGAGTGCATTCAGTATATACAAATATGGGACAATGCAGAGTGGATTGTAGAAAAGAGAAGAAAACCTAGAACAGAACAATGACACTCAACACTTGTGAGAGAGCTACATGAGAAGAGAACATGCACACTGAATCGGCGGAATTCCAGTTCAGCGTGTAAGGCACTTGGAAGTCGCCACTGTGTCCTAACTACTGTGAGCAAAGAATGTCGCCTGCATTCTTCACCCATAGTAAACAAAGGATGTTGTGGCCATCAAGCCACTGGCCGCTGCAGAGGTCCCCCAACTATGCACCCTGAGGGGATTAGGATGAAGAACAGGCTACTGGCCTTAGGTATTTTAACTTGCGTATCAAACGAATGAGTTCAATAAGCCAGACTCTTGCATCTTCCCATACATAGAAAAGTGCTAAATTCATTAAACTGTGATGTCTGGTTACCTTAACAGTAATGTTTTGATGTTCTGACTACCTGGTTTTTGTTGCAAAAACTCCTATACATCCTGGCTCCTCCCTTACTCTTCGGAGCAGTCCCCTCAGAGCTGTCTGAGAGGCTGTCTTCTGGGCTTACATCCTCAGTTTTGTCTGCCGAATAAAACATAATTCTCAACTTTTAGATTGTGCCTTTTTTTTTTTCAATCGACGCTACAAGTAAAAAGTTGAACAGACTGAAAAACTAACAATCCTTCTTGGACTTGTAAGAGAGAGCAGGATACAGGGCAAACTGCTCCCCTCAAGACTGGAAAGATAGGCAGGCAAAGTCTTACCCGAGCAGAGACTCAGAAGCAAAAGCCACTGTGGGAACCAGCACTAGGAGGAAAACTGGACCGTTATTGACAAATTGTTGGAGGCTCTGTGAGGACGACATAAAGAGTTTAAAGGCTCCAGGGGGACACAATCAAAGAGAGGCCCCCACAATATTGTGAGACTTACCTCCAGGAGCTTGATCAGATTCCTGTAATAAACACTGGAGAGAAATCTCTTTGTGCTTCCCGCAGGGAGAGGGGAAAAGGAACCATCTTGAAATACACCAGAGCACTCTTTTCCTCTTAACAAGGCCTGCCCTCAGGGGAAACTTGTTAACCAGATTGTAAACTGCTGGGGTATTATCAGAGCCTAACTGCCCTGGCAGAAGGGAAATATGCAATTCTGGCCTGCTCTTGCCTTCCTTGTGGGAGATGGAAAATATCCAACTCCAGCCCATTCTACCCATCCGGTCACACCAAAGGGGAAAAGAAAAACTGAGAAAGTTGTGAAGTTCATTAAAAGACTGAGACTTAATTATGACACTATGGAACACTTCCCCTCACCCCATAACTCATCACCACATTACTAAAGACCTATTTACAGAAGCTTCTTTTATCCAGTATATCATGTCCAACTTTCAAGAAAACATTATGAGGCATACCACAAGACAAACAACACAATTTGAAGAGACAGAGTAAGCATCAGAACCAGACATGGCAGAGATGTTGGGATTATCAGACTGGGAGTTTAAAACAACTATGATTAACATGCTAAGGGCTCTAATGAAAAAGTAGACAGCATGCAAGAACAGATGGGCAATGTAAGCAGAAAGATGAAAATCCTAAGAAAAAACTAAAAGGAAACACTAGAGATCAACACAAAACAAAACAAAAAAACAAAAACACCATTCTTCAGAAATGAAGACTGTCAATGATGTAGTCACTAGTAGACTGGACACAGCTGATGAAAGAATCTCTGAGTTAGGGGCATATCAACAGAACCCTTGAAAACTGAAAGAAAAAGAATCAAGACTAAAAATAAAACAAAACAGAATATTCAAGGACTGTGAGACAACTACAAAAGGTGTAACATGTGTGTAATGGCAAAGAAAATTGGCAGAAAAAGGCCATGGCTAAGAGTGAAACCAGAAGAATATTGAGTTAAGAGATCAAAAAAAAGACATTAAGAAATACTTAAGCAAGATTGCCAGTGGTGACAACAGGTCAAATAGAATAAGCCTGAAAGATGTGTATTGGAGAAAACGACGGAGAACATATCAATGTCCTGAAGATGTTTTGTTTGGAGGAGCAGTGAGCAAAAAGGTCAGATTACAGTGGGTTGAAGACTGATTGGAATACAGGAAGTAGTGGCATTAAGTGTAGCCTTCTATGTTATCCAGGATACCATTGATTTTCCTTGAGCACTTTTTCCAACTGAAAGGATTTACTTCACACTGTCAAAATATATTGAGGGGTTTTAAAATCGGTGCAAAGGCAAAACTCATTAATTCTTGCTACTGAGGCAAATATTTAATTACCTTTTTTCATTTCATACTTTTTAAAGTTTATATTTAGCATTTCAGTTTCCAAAACCACTAATACCTAAAAATTTCTGAATCCTATTATTTATTCCTGCTTGAAAATCAGCCAATTTATTTTCTTATATTATGTCTTATTTGAATTATCTTACTAAATGCAGCTGCCAGAAACCAGCCATATGATACCACTTTTCTCCTTTAGGAGTTCATTAGGTGTGTAATCTGCATTCTGATTTATCTTAGTCAATAGTTTTAACAGTGTTGCAATACTGCCTACCATGGATCACCATGAATCCATCCTCTGAAAACAATTTCTTAAAGCCTGCATGCTGTATTTAACCCAGTGCCACCATACCTTTTCTCATGTTTTGTTATGACACCATCCTATTCCCAGGAATTCATTTCTGTATCAAGTCAGGTATATTGGATTCTTTTTTTTTTTTTTTTTTTTTGTGGTTCGCAGGCCTCTCACTCTTGTGGCCTCTCCCGTTGTGGAGCACAGGCTCCGGACTCGCAGGCTCAGTGGCCATGGCTCACGGGCCCAGCCGCTCTGCCGCATGTGGGATCTTCCCGGACCGGGGCATGAACCCGTGTCCCCTGCATCGGCAGGCGGACTCTCAACCACTGCACCACCAGGGAAGCCCCCACATTGTATCTTTTAATATGGTGTATGTGTGTGTGTGTGTGTGAGAGAGAGGGAGACATTGATTTTATACTTCTAAGAGTTCTAACTTCTAAACTTCTAACTTCTAAACTGCTTTTGTTGAAGTTACAGAGGTTACAAACTAATCTCTCAATATGTCTGTAGGAATCACTATGTCAGTGATCTTATAGATTGCAAATAAAACAATAAGACAACTAATTTATTATATTATATAAAACTTTGATGTGAAATTAAACTACATCTTTTGGAAATCAATTTGGACTATTATATCTGACACAAAAATCATGTTAAAAAATTATATGTGACACAAAATAAGTGAACTATATACAAGTAGTTGTATATCCATTTGCACTTTAAAAAAATAATTATTTTATTTACTATTTACTTTTCATGAGACAAGCTTCGCTTCATTATGAGGAATTGTATGTGGCTTGTGTTTTAGGAAAAAGTCAATGGGATGAACTAAAGTGACTCATCAAGAATATGTAATAAAATCTCCAAATGAAGATTATATTATGTATAAAATTAACTGCCAAAAAAGAGTGAAAAGCAACAGATGGCCAACAACAAAAGATGGGATTTAAAGAGTCAGGTCTGATATTGACTAAGTGGAGAATTTTAATCTAAACTTGCATATAAGATGCACAAATAATGGCTGACAAATAGAAGATTTTCTAGAGTTTGTGAGGTATATAAAGAAAATTTTTTATATGGCAAAAAAAGAGAAATGGTGACTATAATGTTGCACATGTAAAATCATGCTGAGATCATGTCCTGAAATTTAAGAACTTACAGATGAGAAGATCTGGGGAAAATAAAGCAAAGAATATAAGTCAGATGTTGCAACTGAAGTTGATTTTTCAACTTAACATAAATCCCCAACAAGTTTGAGCACAGGACAGTGAAATTTTCTCATTAGACAAAACCAGGATGATATATACTCTTCAAACATTTAAAATAACTATATATATTTTCAAGTTCTGAGACAATAATAATAGGATGAAGGTGTATTAATTACTTACTGCTGCATAACAAACCACCCCCGAAATAGGTGGCTCTAAAAAGAAGCATTTATTATTTCTAATAAGCCTAGAAGCCCAATAAGCTCAACTGATGGTTGTAGTGCTCTGGAATCGGCTGTGCTCACCCAAGCATTAGGGTTAAGAATAGTGCAGGCTGGCTGATCTACAATGGCATCATCCATGTGTGGAAGTTGTCTGCCTGCTGGCCAGCTGGTCTTGTTCTCATGGCATGGTGTATATTCTAGAGAACAGTATAAAATGCAAGGTCTTTAAGGCCTAGACTTACAAGACTCATTGATACTCTACCACCTCTGACTCATCATATTGGTCAAAGCAATATAAGGCCAGCCCAGATTCATTTCCAGCAGGAAATAGATACCACTTCACAGAACTATAAAGTCACATTGCATGGGGCATGGGATACATGGAGGGGGACAATTTCAAAACGAAGTTTATCATGTTCTGCCCCATGGCCCCCCAAATTCATGCCTCTCATGCATTCAAATTATGGTCAGTTTACCTAAAGAGGCTCTAAAGACGTATGCAATCATGGCATCAGGTTCAAAATCCAGAATCTTATAATCTACATAATTACAGATGTAATTGTTTAGATGTTTCATTTTTTGACCTGAGGACCTATGTTTACAACAACAATTGATCTGTCACCTAAAATACCTAAGATACAGTGATGAAAAAGAGACAGGATTGCCACAATAGATCCATATAGGGAGCCCACAAATTTGTTAAATGAGTTTTGTTGTTGAAGAACCCAAGGCTTCATCAGGGATAAAAGGCACAGGAAATTATTCAGACTGCAAAAAGGTCTCATGGTTCCTAAATTTTTACGAATAGAAATCAACCTGAGAAAGCTATGTATCTTTTTGTGTAGGCAATTTTTTCAAAAGTAACCAATGAGGGCAATGAACAAAAATTTCCCAGAGGATCTGCCAACAATAGTAAGTCAACATGCATTCTTCTTCTCTGATATGCTTCTATTCAAAACTTGAAATGATGGAACTATAGATGAAAATCATCACTGTGCTTCTAAGTATATGGTGCTCCAGATATCCCAGGATATGGTTTCAAAATGTTTGTCAAAATAGAGTCGTTCATCTCAAGGTCATAACGTTTTGTCTATAACCCATCTGGTCAGGGAATGTAAAGCCATCTTCTTAAAATGTTGAACTCACATAAATTTTATATGCCAATGTTAAGGTGAAGATTAAACATTTTTTATACATAGTCCAGAAACAGGCTGCTCTGGTTACAGATTTCTGTAGATATTAAATTTCAAGTTATTTTAATACTAAATTGTTCAATTAGTCTTGGTACCCAAGAATTAGAGAATTATAGACATGGAAGAGGTTATCTAAAGATTATTTGGGGGAAAAAAGAAAAAGGAATGTCCCAGAGGGAGAAATCAAGAGTCCTTGAATCAGTGGACTAGGGGGACACAACCAGGAAGCAGAAACTAGGTCTATTCATGCAACACTTCTTATCCATGGGATTGATTAACTTGGCAATATATGCCCAGATGTAGTTCAGAATACCTATGGATCCACAGTGACTGTATTGTGCCTCTTATTCTCCCCTATGTCAAATGACTATTTATGTCTGATTGTAGTTAATTATTTTTCATAAAAGCCAAAATCACATAGAGCAAGGCTAAGAACTCTGAGAGTTCCCAATCTCCCATACTGGATTAAATCTGTGAAATGTAATGATTTCAGTGTAGCTAGAATTATCTGAAATGTTGAGGTGTAAAGATTCATAGGTACAATTTTCTAATTTGAGAAATGATTTTTTTTTCAGAATAACTCACACTGAAAAACTAGAAAAGCTAAAAGGGAAAACATAAAACATAGTAAATATAAGTTTCTAGAAAACACTGGAGACAAAAGAACTTGTGTGGCAAGGGGCTAGAAAGGAGAAAATTCAAAGATGTGGGCCTTTTATTTTGTACTGCTCTTACCTCAAGGCATTTGCAAA
This sequence comes from Orcinus orca, assembly GCF_937001465.1. NCBI lineage: Eukaryota > Metazoa > Chordata > Mammalia > Artiodactyla > Delphinidae > Orcinus > Orcinus orca. The sequence continues at coordinate 23,260,457 of NC_064576.1, forward strand.
CTGGAAAGTGGTAGCTGAGAGACTAAAAAGCAGAGATTTTTATAAGCTCTTATGGCCAAGGAGAAAACCTTCACTTCAGTGGATACCAAAAAAAGATAGTGCAGGGAAAGCACCCTAGGTTTTGCAGTTGGGATAAGTTAGGAATAAGGGTGAACAGAAAAATTAATAGCCAGTCCGAAGACTAAAACCTAGATAATTCATTTCCATCCTGATTGGTTGAAGGTGTTCTGCCCCTCCTTAGTTGTTTAGTAGAGGCGAAATGAATTCTCCCTGGATATAGAAATACTATCCTATGCCTCAAATTTTTCTGTATAATTATACATGTATCTGGTGTTGAACCAGGAGAAAAAAAAAGGGGGCAAATGCACAAGAATTGATTAAAAACAGAGAGTAAACAACAGAAACAGATGCAAAATATTCAGATATTTTGATCCAGATATTAGAGTTATTGAACAAGGCCTTTGAAATAACTGTATTTAATATGTTCAACAAATTAAATTACAATGTAGAGAATTGTGAAAGGGAACTGATAACTATGAAATAATAGAGTAGAATTTATAGAAGTGAAAAAGATTAAAAATCCAATTGATGGGACTATCAATCAGACAGCCACCTTCACCATTGAATAATGGGTGCTGAAGGAAGGGTTATGAAGGAAACAAGATATGACTGGCGACATATGAAAAAATGAAGACAGTCTACACAGTTTACACTCCACTGTAAGCAGACCAGCCTTTAGTTTATGGAAATACACTGCATCATCCTTTGGTTAAAGTAGAATGCTAGAAATTTGTCAACAAGATAGAGTTGATGCTTGCTACCACATCATTAAATAATTACATTCCAATATTATTTAGTTCATCCTTAATTTGACAAACTTTTAGCTTATTTGTAAACTCATATGGTAAGTATCTAGGATTAACATTAACAAAGCAAGAGTGACGTGCATAGGCTTCAAGACATAAGCTACTTGCAGACTTAGGCATGTTTTACTTTGAATTCTGCAATGCAACAATTAAAATTATTTGAAAATATGATATTCTATATCACAAATGCATGTTTTGTAATCTCATTTACAACTTAAAATATTGACAAATCACATATTTATATACTATATATAAATATTAGAAAATGTCTTAGAGAGGGAATACAATCATTCCACTCTATTTTATATTAACTAGGAGATTAATAATAAATGTATTAAATACATAACTGATATCAACCCATCTCAGTGAATGATTTATTAATATTCCCATTAGAATGGCAAATTAAATGTGGGTGAAGGTTGCACACAACAATTCATTCTGAAAGAAGACTGAATAAATCAATATTGATAGAACAGAGGGATCAGAAAGATGACTGCTTAGAAATATCCCTGAAAAGGACAAAGAAAGCTGTTTACAAAGAGTCTAGTATGTTAGGCTAAAGAGTAATTGTGTTTGACTAATTCCTATATATCTTTTCTATCTCAATTTAGATGTTGCTATTTTCAGTAAATAATAAATCGATTACACCTAGTCCTCAGATATGATTTCTAAAACTTGGATTTCTAACAGCTATCTCAAAATTAAGGTAACTCAAGATTTCATTTGCTTTTTTTTCTTTTTTGCGGTACGCGGACATCCCACCGCTGTGGCCTCTCCTGTTGTGAAGCCAGGCTCCGGACACGCAGGTTCATTGGCCATGGCTCACGGGCCCAGCTGCTCCACGGCACGTGGGATCTTCTCAGACAGGGGCATGAACCCGCATCCCCTGCATCGGCAGGCGGACTCTCAACCACTGCGCCACCAGGGAAGCCCTTCATTTGCTTTTTGTTCAAATCACCCACCCTATTTCTCATGCTTCAAACTTGTAAGCCATTATTTTTGCATCCTCCCTGTTTATTCCCATGTTTCATGCTAATAACTTAAAGTCATTACTATCACCTTCATTTATTCTCTAGATTCTATATATCCCACATCCATTCTATCCCTCCTCTTCTATCTGAAATATATCCAATCTCTCCATTTGTTTTGCTCCCCAAAACTCAAATCCAATCCATGATCTCTCACATGTATTATCGTAATACACTCCCTTCTTCTCTCCTTGCATTTGCTATCAACTTGTCTGCACACCCAGTGTGATCTACTTTAAGTACATGTCTGAATATGTCACTCCCATGATGACACCCTTCAGTGAATTTCCATGGTGCTTAAAATTCTCATCATGGCCTAAGAATATGTTTATGATCAGGCTCCTGATCATGTCTCCAATCTTATTTCTTATGTCAAATACACATTATTTTGAATTTGTTTTCCATCTCTCCTTTTTCTCCCCAGGTCAAGTCACACGACATCCCGCTCATCAGACAATTTAGAATTTAGGTTGCCAATCCAGTCTGTATTTTTATACACTTTTTTCCCATATATCTGTCAATCTTCTCTCTCCCTCTCCGTCTCTGTTTGTCTTTGTCTCTCTCTATATATATATTCAAAATATATTCTCTCATATATATACATATGTATAATATGTATCTATTCTCTCACATGTATCACATTGTATGTGAAATATATGTTGATTATACTCTGATATCTTTCTTTTTTCACTAATTATGTCAGGTGCTTATTGAGCCCTTTTGGCCTAAGAATGGGTGCCCTATTTCAATTCTTGAAAAATTACATTTAAAAAATATTTATCTATTTCTAGTGGTTTCTAGAGAATAAAAACAGCCAATCTATAAAGAAACAAGAATAAGGGTAGCAGATATTTTCCCAACAACACCAAGTTGCAGAAAACAACAGGGATTATGAGGAAATATTAATTTAATAACTTATTATATTAATTTAATAGAATTTAATAGAAGGACATATTATCAATTAAAATTAAGAGTACTATAAGATACACTTACAGACATGCAAAGAATCAGATATTCTTCTTTATTCACTTTCTTGTAAAGTTTATTAAGAGACAGAATGAAACTAAAAATCACTCAAAAAGTCATGGTAAACTCCTCCCACCAATAAAAGACAACCCAAGACAATTAACTATAGAGTCTAATAAAAAAAATCATAGGTTGACAGTTTTTCAGCAGACATAGGAACACATAAATTCAAATTTCACAGAAAGTCACTGGAGCCCACAAAAATTTAATTCTTGAATATAAATGGATTAATGTCCTGGATGGAATTGTTAAAAACTGCAGAAGTCCCAGAAGACACTATTTTCTGTAACGTTGATAAATACAAAAATGAAGGGATCACTCACATCTTGGATAAGTTCTGTGGTTTTCTCCACAGCAAGCCAGATGTGATTATAGGGGATACTGCCATTGAACTGGGCTCCCTGATTTCAGTGGGGATTATGGGTTCCTGAGAGACTGAGTACTGATATTAACTGCCAAGGAGGCTCTGGGCACATCAGCAATAAAGGTAGCAGGAATGTACCCATCTCAGAATGCCTTGTCCAGTGTATATCTTATGTAATGGTAAATTGATTAAAGTGTCCAAATCAGATGGACATATTATAAGAGAATTACTTGATAGGTATAATGAAAAAGCCCTATGTCTGGTAGCCAAAAACTTGACAATATTTGCCATAAGGAAGGGTCATGAACTCTAGTCCAGTTTTTAGACCTAAGGCAATTCACTAATTTAGAACAACTTGATTTTTATTTAAGTAGTGCCCATGAAGGACTATGCATGTGGGGCATGTGAAAATTATTAATCATTTTCATTAATATTTAAGTCTTCTTCAAAGAGACCTCCTGCCATTTCCTATAGTGACAAAGTAACTCTCTGTGATTAGATTCCCCTGGCACTCCAAAGAGGTTGTTCCCAATTAAGTGCTGTCAGCAGGTCCCCCTCCCCATGGAAGACTTCTTTCAGCAACCCTTTGGGCATCTGTGTAGCAGGTTCCAAGGTACTATCCTTCACTCCACATGGATGGTTTATATCTTTAATTACTGTATGGTTCCTTTCTACTAATTGGACCCTGACTGGTACAGTAGACTCATTTATTTTCCATACTGCTAACACTTTTGAAATGAAGAGCTTAGTTATGAATAAACAATATAGCTGAAACATAGCAGGTACATGGTATATGCAGATATCTGGCTACACCAAGCTGTCTCAGTTTTACATAGTATTGAACCTCTGGTACAATCACACTGGTTGATGGAGACTACTGGAGACACAAGTTAAGTACACACATACATGAATTTTAAAATAATACCTTTCTCAACATTGATTTTGTGAGGGACTGGGTGCCACATTATGAGAAACATTGGAGTGGGTAATAAAATTATTTAGATCTTATAGAAATCAGTAATTTTATTATCTGGGTTTATTTTTTCCATACGCATGCAGTCCCTGGACATGTGGACAAGTGTAAGTCTTTTTTATCCACATAATCATGATTATTTCTTTTTCTATGTAACCAAACAAAGAATAGAAGGGAACTTCTTCAGCCTGATAAATGGCATCTATGAAAAACCCCCAGCTAGCATGACCGATGTTGAAAGACTGAAGCATTAAAAAAAAAAGAAAAGAAAGAAAAAATAACTCATAGAGGACAAATTGGTGATTGTCAGAGGCAGCTTGGGGAAGGGATGGGGTCATTCAGTAAAAGACTGAAGCATTAAAAAAAAAAAGAAAGAAAGGAAAAAGAACTCATAGAGAACAAACTCGTGATTGCCAGAGGCAGCTTGGGGAAGGGACGGGGGCATTGAGAAATGGGTGAAAAGAGCCAAAAGGTACATACTTACAGTTATAAGATTGGTAACTCCTGGGAATATAATGTACAGCATGGTGACTACAGTTAATAATACTGTATTGTGTATTTGGAAGTTGCTAAGAGAGCAGATCTTAAAAGTTATTATAACAAAAAAATGTCACTAGATGTGGTGATGGATGTTATCTCAACTTGTGATAATCACTTCACAATCTATCACATATATCAAATCATATATTGTACACCTGAAACCAGTACAATATTATATATGTCAGTTACATCTCAGTAAAAAAATTTTGTTTAAATAATTACCAATAAAAAATAGCTAAAATTGATTGTGTCTCCCTAAAATAGATACAGATGATTTTTCCTGGAACTACATAAACTTGAGCCCAATTAATTGGAAAGAGTATTAGGAGACTGATAGGCATCTAACAGGTGCTCAATAAAATTCAGTTTAATGAATGAGTTTTCTCTGCAATTATGATCTAAATTGCATTTCAAGGTAGTATGCTAACTTTTGCAAGTACTAAGAATGAAAACAAGTTAGATAACAATGCTATTATACCTTTATTCATTGAAATAGTCAAAGGAGTTAACTGTAAAACAATGTTTTAGGTGGGTGGGTATGGAAAAGTTTCTGAAAAGTTTTATGAGGGAATAAGAAAATAGACATGTAAAGTTATATCAAATGCTAGAAGGCAGGAACAAAATTATGAAAGAAACCCCTGTGGAGATTCATGAAACCAAGCAGCAACATAAAGTATATACTTTAGGATAGGGCAACTTTGTTTTAAATTTTGGAGATGATTTGTTGAAAATACTAAAAATTTAGAATAGTTCTTTCTATTTATTTTTTTAAAACCAGTTGCAAGCTAGCATCAGTAATCCTCTTAGCCATGCTGACCTCATGAAACTGATGATATTCTTGCAATACGAATATGAGAGCTTTTCCTTCATTTCCCCACCCAGCCCATTCACAAATTTCACATTTCAGTCTACAAAATTAACAACAACAACAAAAAGAAGAAAAATGAGAGTTTTTTCCCTAAGATAAGAAATAAGACAAGGATGTCCACTCTTACTACTTCTATTCAACATTGTATGGGAGGTGCTAGTCAAGGCACTTGGGTAAGAACTAGAAATAAATGGCATTAAGATTGAAAAGGAAGAATAAAGATATCTTTATTTGAAGTTGACATAATTCTGTATATCAAAAGTCCTAAGGAATCAAAACAAAGGCACATACACTATTACAGCCAATACATGAATACAGGAAGTTTATAGGACAGAAGATCAATACACAAACTGAATTGTAATTCTACATAGTAGCAATGAACAATCTGAAAATAAAATTAAGAAAGCAATTCCATTTACAAGAGCATAACAATGAATAAAATACTTGGGAATAAATTTGACAATATAATTTCAAGTTATGCACACTGAAAACTAAAAAAAATCATTAAAAAATTTTAAAATATTTACATAAATAGAATGACATTCCATGTTCATGGTACAGAGACTTAACAATGATAGGATGGCATTACTTTGCAAATTAACCTACAGATTCAAAGCAATCCTTATGAAAATTCCAACTGCCTTCTTAGCAGAAATTAACATTTATCTTAAAATTAATACGGAAATGCAAGAGACTCCAGAATATCCAGAACAGTCTTGAAAAATAACAAGAAGTTACAGGACTCACACTTCTTAATTTCAAAACTTACTACAAAGCTACAATAATCAAGTCAGTAGGGTACTGTCATAAGGATAGACCTAACAATAAATCAATTGGAATCGAGAGTGAAAATAAACTCTAATATCTGTGGTTAACTGATGTTTTACAAGTGCTCCAAGAGAATTCAATGAGATAAGAATAGCCTTTTACCAGAAAACTACTACAGCTAATCAATGAATTTGGTAAAGTAGCAGGATACAAAATAAATGCAGAAAAATCTCTGACATTCCTATACACTAATGATGAAAAATCTGGAAGTGAAATTAAGAAAACACTCCCATTTGCCATTGCAACAAAAAGAATAAAATATCTAGGAATAAACCTACCTAAGGAGAAAAAAGACCTGTATGCAGAAAAATATAAGACACTGATGAAAGAAATTAAAGATGATACAAACAGATGGAGAGATATACCATGTTCTTAGATTGGAAGAATCAACATTGTGAAAATGACTCTACTACCCAAAGCAATCTACAGATTTAATGCAATCCCTAACAAACTACCACTGGCATTTTTCACAGAACTAGAGCAAAAAATTTCACAATTTGTATGGAAACACAAAAGACCCCGAATAGCCAAAGCAATCTTGAGAAAGAAAAATGGAGCTGGAGGAATCAGGCTCCCTGACTTCAGACTATACTACAAAGCTACAGTAATCAAGACACTATGGTACTGGCACAAAAACAGAAATATAGATCAATGGAACAGGATAGAAAGCCCAGAGATAAACCCATGCACATATAGTGACCTTATCTTTGATAAAGGAGGCAAGAATATACAGTGGAGAAAAGACAGCCTCTTCAATAAGTGGTGCTGGGAAAACTGGACAGGTACATGTAAAAGTATGAAATTAGAACACTCCTTAACACCATACACAAAAATAAACTCAAAATGGATTAAAGACCTAAATGTAAGGCCAGACACTATCAAACTCTTAGAGGAAAACACAGGCAGAACACTCTATGACATAAATCACAGCAAGATCCTTTTACATCCAGCTCCTAGAGAAATGGAAATAAAAACAAAAATAAACAAATGGGACCTAATGAAACTTAAAAGCTTTTGCACAGCAAAGGAAACCATAAACAAGACCAAAAGACAACCCTCAGAATGGGAGAAAATATTTGCAAACAAAGCAACTGACAAAGGATTAATCTCCAAAATTTACAAGCAGCTCATACAGCTCAATATCAAAAAAAAACAAACAACCCAATCCAAAAATGGACAGAAGACCTAAACAGACATTGCTCCAAAGAAGATATACAGATTGCCAACAAACACATGAAAGAATGCTCAACATCATTAATCATTAGAGAAATGCCAATCAAAACTACAATGAGATATCATCTCACACCAGTCAGAATGGCCATCATCAAAAAATTTAGAAACAATAAATGCTGGAGAGGGTGTGGAGAAAAGGGAACACTCTTACACTGTTGGTGGGAATGTAAATTGATACAGCCACTATGGAGAACAGTATGGAGGTTCCTTAAAAAACTAAAAATAGAACTACCATATGACCCAGCAATCCCACTACTGGGCATATACCCTGAGAAAACCATCATTCAAAAAGAGTCATGTACCACAATGTTCATTGCAGCACTATTCACAATAGCCAGGACATGGAACAACCTAAGTGTCCATCAACAGATGAATGGATAAAGAAGATGTGGCACATATATACAATGGAATATTACTCAGCCATAAAAAGAAATGAAACTGAGTTATTTGTAGTGAGGTGGAATAATCTAAAGTCTGTCATACAGAGTGAAGTAAGTCAGAAAGAGAAAAACAAATACCATATACTAACACATATATATGGAATCTAAGAAAAAAAAAAGGTCACGAAGAACCTAGGGGCAAGACGGGAATAAAGACATAGACCTACTAGAGAATGGTCTTGAGGATATGGGGAGGGGGAAGGGTAAGCTGTGACAAAGTGAGAGAGTGGCATGGACATATATACACTACCAAACCTAAAATAGCTAGTGGGAAGCAGCCGCAGAGCACAGGGAGATCAGCTCGGTGCTTTGTGACCACCTAGAGGGGTGGGATAGGGAGGGTGGGAGGGAGGGAGATGCAAGAGGGAAGAGTTATGGGAATATATGTATATGTATAACTGATTCACTTTGTTAAAAAGCAGAAACTAACACACCATTGTAAAGCAATTATACTCCAATAACGATGTTAAAAAATTAAAAAAAAAAAGAATAGCCTTTTAACAAGTGGTACTGAAACTATTGGATATCTACATGAAAAAGAATGATGTTGCATGCCTCACATCATACACAAAATTTAACTCAAAATTGAACAAAGGCTTAAATGTAAAAGCAAACTTTATAAATATCTTAGAAGAAAACATAGGTACAACTCTTTGTGAACTTGGATTTGGCAATGATTTCAAAAGCACAAGTACCATAATGAAAAATAAATTGAACTTTAAAATTACAATTATTTGTGCTTTGAAGGATGCTTTCAAGAAAGTAAGGACAACACACAGAATAAGAGCAAGTATTTCCAAATTATATATCTAAAAGATCAAATCCATATAAAGAATATACAAAAAACACTTAATAAAAAGACATATAACCCAATTAAAAATTGGGAGAGGGGTTGAATAAATGTTTCTCCAGAGATGTTATGCAAATGGCCAATAAACATGGAAAATATGCCCAATATCATTAGTCATTAGGTAAATTCAAATCAAACCCACAATGAGAATAGCCCAAGTGTCTATGAACAGATGAATGTATAAAAAAATATGGTATATACATATAATAGAATATTTTTCAGCTAAAAAAGAAAGTTCTGAAAGTTCAATCTGAAATATGTGATATGAAACATCTAGAAAATAGGCAAATTCATAGAAATAGGGAGAAGAGGAAAATTGACGATTATAGCTTAAATGGTATTGAGATCCTTTTTGCAGTGATGAAAAAATTTTGGAAATAGGTAATGGTGATGGTTGCACAACATTGTGATTGTAAATAAAACCAATGAACTGTAAACTTTTACAATTGTAAAAATGGTTAAAATGGATAAATATATGTAAAACACACACACAAACAAAAAAATGAGATACCACTTCATGTTCACTAGCATAGCTATAATCCTATTATCAGATAATAACAAATGTGGGCACGATGTGGAGCAATTAGAATCCTCATATATTGATGAGAATGTACAAAGAAGCAGCCACTTTGATAAACTAGTAGTTCCTCAAAAAGTTTAACAGATTCATCTTATGACTCAGCAATTTCACTCCAAGTTGTGTACCTAAGAGAACTGAAAATATATGACTGCTCTAAAATTTCTATAAGAATGTTCATAACACTATTCATTATAGCAAAAAAGTTGAAACAATCTAAATGTCTATCTACTGATAAATGGATAAGCAAAATGTAGTATATCCATGCAAAGGAACATTATTCTGTCATAAAAAGAAGTAAAGTACTGATACATTCTACAACATAGATTAACCTTAAAAGTTTTACGTTAAGTGTAAGAAGCCAGAAACAAATGACCACATATTGTATGATTCCTTTTGTATAAAATGTACAAAATAGGCAAATTAATAGAGACAGGGAGTAGTTTGGGAGTTGCCAGGGTCAGGGAAAGGGTGAACTGGGTAACTTTTAATTGGTAGAGTCTCTTTTTAGGGTGATGAAATATTTTGGAATTAGCAGTGATGGTTGCACAACTTGTGAAAATCCTAAAAAAACGCAACTAAATGTACGTTTTCAAAGAATAAATTTTAAAGGGTATCTCAATTCTAAATTATTTCAAAAATAATTAAGGGGAAAGAAAATTTAAATATACATAGTCTTCTAAGTTGGATTTTTTTTTGCGGTACGCGGGCCTCTGTTGTGGCCTCTCCCATTGTGGAGCACAGGCTCCGGACACGCAGGCTCAGTGGCCATGGCTCATGGGCCTAGCCACTCTGTGGCATGTGGGATCTTCTCGGACCGGGGCACGAACCCGTGTCTCCTGCATCGGCAGGCGGACTCTCAACCACTTTGCCACCAGGGAAGCCCAGATTTTTAAATTCACTTTTTCCTTGTGAGTATATTTTATACATACTCCCCCTATTTTCTTCCCCTATTTTCCAGGTAAAGAACAAATAGTTTCTTTGTGCAAGCTTACACAGCTAGAAAATGTTAAAGCCAGATTTTTTTCCGAGTGTAATCTCTATATCACATGCGTATGAGAAGAAGTCTATTGTCTGTCAGCTCCTCACTTAAGCATGTCAATAAATGTATCTGGGTCTGGCTCTTTATTAACAAAATACTTCTTCAACTACCTTTCTCAAATTACTGTATGCCTCCATTTCAGCATCATTTATATTTAACATGCTCCAGGAAACCATCTTCATATTTTAAAGAAATAAATTATTTTTCTTACTGTAAACTCAATATATTTTCTATTTGGAAACTAATCATGAATATTTTAATAACCATCATATAATAACAATATTTTTATATACTGGTAACACTTTGGACAATTCTTGGTCTATGTCATTTTTTTATATTATTTTGAACTTTCAACACATGCATGATGGATAGCCAATATAACACTCCATTAAATAAGCTCTTATAAAAAACACTTTTGACACAAGTTTTGTCATGGAAATGCATGGTACTAAAAGTTTATTTTACTTCCTTTCTGACATTTAGTTGAAAAACAGCCACTGTTTCACAGAAATAGCTATGATATGAAAGTCTTTTTCCTATGAACCAGGTTTGATTCCATATCCTAATATATATATATATATATATATGGCTTGTAAAGCGTTAGTACATAATTCAACGTTATAGTTACATTAGAATTTTAAATGAACATTGTAAGGATTAAAATGTTGCTATAACAGCAGATGCATGACACCCCCTGAATCACTGACTGTCTATCTGAACTCATTGTATTTGCCAAACACATTGTACAATTTAGCATATTTGATTCTAATAAAAATGGAACTCCTTTATTGAACTCTAAATCTTTCACCAATATTCACACTTTCAGCACTTGACCTATGGTTTGATATTCAATCGAAAATTACTGGCACTAATTTATGGTTGAGCAATATTCCTCTCTCCATTATTACTATTTCAAATTGAAAGAAGGAAGTTTCAAAATATTTTCCATATGTGTCATGAAAAGGATAAGCAGAAAAGCATTTTATTTTGGTTTTAACTGCTTTTAAGAAAGGAAAATAATATATATACACAAAGCCTTAAAAATCATTTTTGACGTTATTTCAACTTGAAATCTACATTTTCTAAGTTTTCAGACACTATGTGACATACTGTCAAACAAAATATTTATTCTTTACCTAAATTCTATAGCAAAATAACATATTACTCAGTAAAATAATGTAACAAAGTATAATTTTTCTCATGGAATTTTCCAAGTTGGTTTTAGTAATAGTTTAAAATGTAATCTAAGAATCTTAAAATTTATATTTAGTGAGACAAAATAATATAAAATAATTATTTTATAGGTTCCCAAAGTTCTTTAAAAGAAGTATAGTCTTTCTTTTCATTGGCCCATATCCTCAGTGGTTGCCAAGAAGATACAAAATTTAAATTTATTGCTTGTTATGTTTTATTTTTCAGTACACAAAAACAATAATAGGACTAACACTTATCAATATTGCTTTACAGTTAGCTGTTGCTGTAGTATTCTCTTTCTTAAAAATAATGAGCATAGTGTTGACATTTTCTCCCTTTCTCATCTCTCAAGTGAATTCCTCTACATATCATTTCATGTAACCTGAGGATATTAATCTATCACCACATAGAAATGACAATATCCTACCAGATAACAAAAGATTCTCAAACCAAGGGTCAAAGAAACCATCAGATCTTGACAAAGCTTAGGAATTCTTGGTCAATTCCAGGAATAAGGCTTCATTGCAGTAATCATCACTGGGATTTTCAGTGGACATTCTTTTTACATAAATAGATAATATTTCCTTTAAATAATAGAATGTTTAAAAGATATGTATAAATTATGTTTTCAAAATGTAAGCAAAGGACATGTACACTGAAAACTTTAAGACATTGATGAAATAAATTGAAAAAAACACACAAAAATGAAAATATATTCATGCTCATGGATTGGAAGAATTAATGTTGTTTTCCATACTACCCAAAGCAATCTACAGATTCAATGTAATTTCTATCAGAATTTCAATGGCATTTTTCACATAAATAAAACAAACAATTCTAAAATTTGTATGGAACCACAAGAACACCATATAGCCAAAGTAGTGTTGAGAAAGAAGAACAAAGCTGGGGGTTACACACTTCCTGATTTCAAACTATATTTTGAAGCTACAGTAATCAAAACAGTATGGTATTAGTATAAAAACAGACATATAGATCAATAGAACAGAAGAGAAACTCCAGAAATAAACCCACACATATGTGCTCAATTAATTTACAACAGAGGATCCAAGAATATAAGTTGGGAAAAGGGCAGTCTCTTCTACAAGTGGTGTTGGGAAAACTGAACAGAGAAAAAATGAAAATGGACCACTATAACATACCATACACAAAAATTAACTCAAAATGGATTAGAGACCGGAACATGAGACCCAAAACCATAAAACTGCTAGAAGAAAAAAGACAGTAAGTTCCTTCCCTTCAGTCTTGGTGATGATGTTTTGGATTTGACACAAAAAGCAAAGGCAATGAAAGCATAAATAAGTGGGAATACATCAAAGTAAAAAGTTTCTGCACAGCAATGGAAACCACTGACAACATGAAAAAGCCTACAAAATAGGAGAAAATATTTTCAAATCATGTATACAATAAGGCATTAATATTCAAAATATATAAAGAACTCAAACAACTCAATGGCAAAAAACCAAACAATCCAATTAAAAAATGGACAGAGGATCTGAATGGACATTTTTCCAAAGAAGATATACAGATGATCAACAGGTCCATGAAAACATGCTCAACATCACGAACAATAGGGAAATGCAAATCAAAACCATAATGTTATCACCTCACACCTGTTAGAATGGCTATTATCAATAAGTGAAGAAATAACAAGTGTTGGCAAAGGTGAGATAAGGGAACCATTGTTCACTGTTGATGGGAATGTTAACTGGAGCAGCCATTACACAAAACAGTATGAAGGTTCCTCAAAATATTTAAAATAGAATTACCGTATGATCCAGCAATTCTATTACTTTTGGTTATTTATCTGAAGGAAACAAAATCACTTACTCAAAAAGATATTTCCACGCCCATGTTCACTGCAGCATTATTTACAACAGTCAAGATGTGGAAGCAACCTAAGTGTTCACTGATAGACAAATAGACAAAGAAAATGTGTTGTATATATATACAGTGGAATATTATTGAGCCATGAAAAAAGAAATCTTGCCATTTGTGACAACTTGGATGAATCTTGAGGGCATTATGCTAAGTGAAATAAGTCAGTCAGATGAAACAAATACCACATGATCTCACTTATATTTGAAATATAAAAGCAACAAACAAATAAACTCACTAATACAAAGAACAGATTGGTGGTTACCACAGGCTAGGAGTGGCAGTGGGCAAAGGGGCTGAAGGTGATCAAAGGTAAAGTTTCAGTTATAAAATAAATGCCATAGGGATGGAATGTACAGCATAGTGACTATAGTTAATAGTACTGTATTATATAGTTAAAAGTTACTAAGAGAGTAGATCTTAAAAGTTCTCATCACAAGAAAAAAAATTTCTAACTACATATGGTGTTGGATGTCAGCACCATATTTGGTGATCATTTTGCAATATATACAAATATTGAGTCATTATATTGTACACCTGAAACTAATATAATGTTGCATGTCAACCATATCTTAATAAAAAATTTTAAGTAAATGTTAATAGATTTGAATATGTCAAAGTTTAAACTTTATTAGACAGAGCATACAATAAATAAAGAAAAATAACACATGAAAAATATTCACAACATGGATTAGCACTCAGAATATTAAAAAAAATAGTATAATTGCTCATGTCAAAAGGTGAGAGTGGCTTAGCCTGGAATGCTTCCATTGAAGGTAGTTAGAGTGATCAAATCTGGGATATACTGCCTTCTTTCAACTGTTCAGTTTATGTCATTTTTGCCATAATATCTCATGAAAAATGATAACACTCTAGATAGCAACTCTAGATAGCAACACTCTAGATAGCAACACGATAGCTAATTGTGGCCTTTGTCAATCAAAAATGCACTAACATATTCTTTTTGGTCTATGTTCAAACCAGAGGATGTTACATACCTTTATACAAATTCAAGAGAAAACTCTCCTTCATGATTCTGCTATAGCTTTCTAATATCGATAAAGTTTCTTTCAAGAAAGGGACATCTCAGGGAATAGTACTGACATTTTTATCATGCTTACCATTGAGAAAGTGTATCTTATTTATATATACCAATGCTGTAAGGCAGACAGGCTAAACATTATTATCACCATGCTGCTTATGGGGAAAGTGACAGCAAGACATACTATTTATAGGTCATTTAATTTCTTAGTATAACTCTAAGTAATACTGAGGATTATGATTTTTAAAAAATGGTCCCTATCTTCTAGGGAGATCACTGCTAATACCATCAACAGAAGTTTAAATGCATTTCAGGGGAACTGGATAACTCAGAAACGCTTCTTAGATAATCAGTTAAATAATAAATTGACCTAGGCCAAAGTAAGAAAGATGGAAATTGAGAAACAACCTGAAATTGAGAACAACCTGAAAGAGAAGTCATTGCTGACCTTGATGAGAGTAAGGCACCTTGATAGTCAGGGACAAAGATAGATAGAGCTTGGTGTAATAGAAAATTGGAAAGCAGCTGGGAGAATGAAAAAAAAAAAAACTAAGGAGTTTTGCAGTAAAGAGTAGGAAAGAACTGGGAATTTTGTTTGTTGGGTTACTTGGCATCCAGAAAAGTTTTTTGTTTGTTTTCCAGTTGTTTGTTGTTCCCTCTAAAGAAGGAGAGGCTTTACAAAATCACCAATAGGACTTTGTAAGCAAGGGTTAGGGAAAGTCTCCACTAGCTTCAACCTGATGGACAGGAGGACCCCCATACAAAGTTGCCGGCAAAACCTAGCTTTAGCCTGATACCCAAAAACCACATCTGCCCCAAATGCCTCAGGAGCAACAATGGTTTTCTTTTCAATTCCCTCTTCCAAATCAGGTAAGTAGCCTTTGTTATCAGATTCTAAACAGAAATTCTACCTGAAAAGATTCTGTGAAATGTATATTCAAGACTTATAAACTTCATGATATAAGAGAAAATACCTAAAGAAGACAATAGTATAGTCACTGGTTCCCTTGACTATTAACCCACATAGCAGTAATAATAGAAACTCTAACACTTTTTGTACTAAGTTGAAATTTGTATTTTTAGAAATTTTATCAAAAGGATGAGAAAAATCCCAATCTTTACTACATGGAAAAATAGCAAAGTGAATAAAGTTTCAACTAAGAAAAAAATTCAAACTATTAGAAAAGTAAAATATGGTATGATTTTTTTTCATTATTACAAATATATTTCAGCTTAGGTTCTTAAATTTACCTTGAGGTCTGAATTGATTTTTGTGATGTCTTAGCCTGTGGAACTCTGAGTTATTTCTATTTCATCTGTTGTATCCATTTCTTAATTCTAGGATTATGTCTTCTAAAATTTAAGGGATAATATTTCAATTTAACTTATCTTACATAATTTTTATTTTGGTCAAGTTGTTTGCATTGTCAGGAAAGCTATTATAAATGTCACCACAGAAAAATGACAAATATAGGCCTTTAGGCATATAATGGGAATGTATTTCTGTTTAGATGTAAGCATAATATGTGTCATTTTCTAAGCAAATATCTGAATATAGAGTATAAAATACTTTTATTAGAGATATAAGGTATATTATTTCTTCTTATCATTCCTCATGTTACTTTTTCCCTGTATCATAATTACTCTATTCCTACTCTCTTTAGCCAATTTTTTTTTAATGGAGGTTGAGAATTCTCCTTCTCTCCGTATTTATTCTTCTCTTTCCTCTCATGCCATATATTCATATTAAACAGTCAACTAGATTAGAGTTTTTTTCCAAATATTTTTACAGAAAGTCTGACTCTTCTATTTTATTCCTCAGGATGCTACATAGTTAAAAGCAGAGGTTTATATTAAGTAAAAATAGTGTTTGCTAGCTGACAATTTTTCTAAGTTCCTAGTATTACCTGGTAGTGGTTAATTATGTTAATTTGTATTAGACTTATTCAAGATTATATACTGCAGAGTAATATATAATCCAGAGTAATCACTGAAATAAAAGAAAATATAGAACTAAAATTAATCAAGGGAAATGGAATACAAATAATTCAGTTTAGTTGCTCTATCATCTTGAAGAAATTATAATATGTAAATAAGTAAATAAATAAATATTGAAGAAATTATCACCAGCATACCTGCAGTACAAATATATTCTAAAGTAAATTCTTGAGGTTGAAGTGAAATTACATCAGGTCACAACTTGGATATATAGGAACAAATGAAGAACAAAGGCTGTTGTGCACATGTAGACAAATATAAAGGACTATGTATAATTTTCTTTTATTAATTTCTTTTTAAAATTGAGGCCTATGGGTTTACAATTATGGAAAAAATAATGTATATGCTCAGCAGCACTTCAGAGAGGAAAAAGGAAATACATGATTGTGAATTTTCTATATATTACCTACTATAATTTAATATTAATTGTAAGTTGTGATAAGTTAACAATGAATATTTTAATCTCCAGAGAAACTACTGAAAGACATTATAAAGAGACGTAGCTAGAAATCTAATAAATTAAAATTGGATATTAACAATACTTATTATCATACATTCATACATGTAGGCAGTAAAAGAGAAAGTGAGAAACCAAAATCAGATGGGGACCCAAAGAAAAAAAAAACACCCAAGACAACAGACCCTAAAACAACCATATCAATAAATACTTTATTTAAATGGATTAAACTCCCTAATAAAAAAGCAGAAATTGTTAGAATGAATAAGAAAAGAAGACGCAACTATATGCTGCATATAAGAAATGTACTTAAAATATATTGACACAAACAGATAAAAATAATAAGTTGTAAAATGTATATCATGCCCGGGAAACATAAGCATGAAAGTTTGGCTGTAATGCTAAAAGACCAAAAGACAAAACAAACTAAACCAAACATTTAATGCAAAGATGGCACTCACTAATGATAACTGATTAACTTATTAGGAAGTTATAACAATTATAAATGTATTTGTGTTTAATATCAGAGTTTTAAAATATACTGAGTGAACAATGACAGTGCAAATAGAGATACAGACAAGTCTAAATCATAGTGAGTGATGTTAACTTCCCTCTCTTAGTAACTGATACAGAAACTTGACACAGTTTCAGTATGCACATAGAAAATCTGAATGATACTATCAATCACCTTACCTAATTGACATTTATGGAACACCAAACCCCCAAACTGCAGACTTTACAAATTTACATTCTTTTCAAGTACACATGGCACCAGCACTAGGACAGAATATATGCCAGTCATGAAGTAAGTCTCAGTATATTAAAGAATATACTGCAGAGAAAGAGCTCTAATCATAAAAAAATTTAGAAATCAACAAAATAAAACATTTAGAGAAAGACCTACATTCTGATTTCTAAACAAATTATGTGTCAAAGAAAAACATCAAAAATATTTTGAACAATGGTAATAAAAATAACACATATCAAATTACTGAGGGCTATTAAATCAATGCTTGGATGAAATTTCAATGTTCATGTTAGATATTTATATTCTTTTAAACTTAAAGAAAAGTTTAAAAATCAATGATTTTTTCCCACCAGAACACGAAGCTAGAAAGAACACGAAGAATAAATCAATCACAAAGTAGATAGTAGAGATAAGAAAATAAAATGCAGACATTAATCAAATAAGGCAAATCTGCTGCTTGGAAAGGTAGGGAGAAGGATTATTTTTACAAAAAACAGAGAAAATAAGCATTAAAAATAGCAAGAATGAAAGACAAGATCCAACTGCACATTTGATAAGAAATGTATAATAAGATTGAAGACAGAACAAAACAAAAGCCTCCATCTGCAATAACTTTAAAAAGAAGTTCAGAATAAATTTAATGAAAAATGTGCAGAACTTGAACGCTAAAATCTGCAAAACATTGCCAAGGGAATTTAAAGAAGATCTCAATAAATGGAGGAATACAGGTTGAAGGAATTGCATTACCTAATTTTAATACCTACTATAAAGCAATGTTAAATAAGAAGAGCCTGACAAAAGAGTAGACATTAAAATCAATAGAACACAGTAATACACATTAAGTAGACTGTTGGTTCAAAATCTGGGAAGCTTCCCAGGTGAAATATGAAATTGATCCCTGTATACAAGGGACAGGGAGAAACCAGAGGCGGACTATGTAGATTGGTAGGTGGCAGTTTTAATAAGCAAGTGAACTTGCATACAAGGTTTGTCTTGGGAGGCTAGAAAATGAGTCAATCTCTCCACTCACCTCCCAGAATAGTAAATAAGAGTTTACACAGAGGCCTTAATTGGGTTCAGTCATGTATACCAACCAGAGACTCTCAACAACACATTACTCTCCCAAGGCTGCTTCCTTGAAAATGGCTCCCACTGTGGGAACGGTGGGCAGAAGGTACATTCTAAGGACAGGGTAGGGGGTGATGTGCTTCTAATTGCCCAGGTCTAACTTCTGGGTCAACTGTTGGTTATATTCTCTCCATGACCTTCCCCAACATAGATCCACACTTATATGGTCAATTGGTTTTAAAGATTTTTTTTTTTGATGTGGACCACTTTTTAAAGTCTTTATTGAATTTGTTACTATATTGCTTCTGTTTTATGTTTCGGTTTTTTGGCCATGAGGCATGTGGGATCTTAGCTCCCCGACCAGGGATCGAACCCACAACCCCTGCATTGGAAGGTGAAGTCCCAGTCACTGGACCACCAGGGAAGTCCCTGGCCAACTGGTTTTAATACAAGTGCCAAGGTAAACAAATGGAGAAAAATAATATTCTTTTGAGTAAATGATGCTGGAACAACTGAATATTCATATATACTTTCTACTTCATATAACACACAACAATGAACTCAAAATAGAACATAAATGAAAGAGCTGAAACTACAAAACTTCTAGAAGAAACAAAAAGCTTTGGGGCATTTAGTTAGGCTCCACTTACTGAAATACACATACACACACAAAAATTAACTGTAAAGAATAATTCAAAAGAAAAATTTTGCAAAAATGCAGTTTTGAAATATACCATTAAGAAAACAAAAAGGTAAGCCCAAGCCAGTAAGAAAATATTTTCAAAGTGTATATATAACTATAGAATATATTTTTAAAATACTGTGATATTTCAATAGTAATGCAATTTTTAATCCAGTAGAAATTAGCAACAACTTCAAATGGATATTTCACAAAAGAAGTTATAGAAATACCCACTGAATACATGCAAAGATGAGAAAGATCACTGTTCCTTAGGAAATTGCAAATTAAAACAACAAAGAGATACAATTAAACAGATATTAGAATGGTTAAAATTTAATAACAGAGACTAATAATATCAAGTGTTTGTGACAATGTGGAGGAATTTCAATTCTCATGGTGGAAGTAGGGGGAAATGCAAAATGGTCCATCTCTGACACTTTGGAAAACAGTTTTGAAGTTTATTACAATAACATATTACATAAACATATGGTAAACATATATTTGTTACATAATCTGAAATCTACACATATTTTCCCTAAAGAATTGAAAACATGTTTATACACACACATGCAAATTTCCATGCCAGTAATAGTGATAATAGTGAAAATTAGAAATATCACAAATGTCCATCAATTTATAAATGAATACAAATGTGTGATATGTCCATATCATGGAATAATATTTAGCAATGAAAGAATCCAATGGCTATCAACATAACGTCAATAATTCTCAAAAGCCATAAGTTAGGTGAAAGTAGTCAGACCCAAAATACTATATTCTGTATTATTCCACTTATACAGATTTCCAGAAAAGGCAAACATTTAGTGAAAGAAAATTTTAATTGTAGCTTGGAGCCAGGGTCAGGGAGGTGTAATGAATATAAATTGAATATAAATTGAATATAAACTTTTGAGATGTTTGGAGTGTCCTATGTCTCGATTATGGGGTATTCATTGTATAAAATTCCAAAACTTATTAAACTGTACACTTAAATGGGTGAATAAACTGCACTTAAAGCTGGTGGGAGGGATGGAAAATGAACAAATACTATGAACCATCTTGTGGTAATTAATTTGAAAACTGAAATGAAATAGAGAAATTCCTTATAAGAAATACATTATGATAACTTACACAAAATAAATAGCAACTTGGATTTGAATTATATTTTAAAGACATTGAATTTTTAATTAAAACTTTCCTGTAATGGAGATTCCAACTACAGATAGCTTCAATGATAAATTCTATCAAATTAAATACGAAATAATATTGGTCTTACACAGAGTCTTTTAGAAAATGTAGGAAAAGTTAATAAATTTCTGCTTCTTTTTCAAGAAATTATTATTCTGATCAATTAAACCACATAAATATAAGAAAATAAATGTCAGGGAATATTTTCATAAACACAGATATAAAATTTCTTAATATTAGGAAATTGCCAACAATATATAAAAAGGATGATACAGTATGACCAAGTAGAATTTATCTCTCAAATATAGGACTAAATGAATATTAGAAAATTAAGCAATGTAATTCACCATGTCAAGAAAATAAAGGAGAAAAAACAGGATCATCTCAATAAATGAAGAAAAATTCTATTGATTATCTCAAAAAATGAAGAAAAATTATTTAAAAAATGAAGAAAAACACCATTTATGATATATAAATCATATATTAAATATAAACCTTTTATATAGAAGGTTCCAACCAGTGTGATAATGCAAGAAAAATAAATGAAATACACATACATTGAAAAGGAGGAAGCAAAATTGTCTTTATTTGCATATGACATGTTTACACAAATAGAAAACCTTAAGGCATCTAAATAACCTTATAGAACTAATACACAGTTGCAGGATATGACACAGATATACAAATATCCAATAAACAATAAGAAAAATATTAGAAAGTTATTATTTAAAAAATCAAGTTATTAGTGGAATGTTTAACAAAATACAAGTATGACCTGTACACTAAAGCCTATAAAACGCTACTGGAAAAAAAAAAGCCCTAAATAAAGTGATCATCAATGAAAAGACTCAATATTTTTAACAGACATACTTTCCTTATATTGAGATAAAAATATTTAACATATAGTTTACTATCTTAATTTTTAAGTGTACAGTACAGCGTGATAACTATATGCACATTGTTGTGTAACAGATTTCTAGAACTTGTTTATCGTGCAAAACTGAAACTCTCTATCTATTGAACAACACTCACCTTTCCCCCTCCCCCCAACCCTGGCAACTACCATTATGCTTTCTCTTTCTAAGAGTCTGACTACTTCATATACCTCATATGTATGAAATCAGGTGGCATTTGTCTTTGTTACTGGTTTATTTCACTTAGCATAATGTTTTCAATGTTCACCTATGTTGTAGCATATGACAGAATTTCCTTCTTTTTTTAAGGCTGAATCATAATATTCTGTTATATATATATATGTATATGGCATATATATATATATATATAATATATATAATACATACATTACATATTTTCTTTACCCAATCATCCATTGATGGATATTTAGGTTGCTTCCATCTCTTGGCTATGGTGAATAATGCTGCAATAAACACATGGTGCAATTATTTCTTCAAAATCCTATTTTCAATTCTTTTGGTTGTATACCCAGAAGTAGACTTGCTGGATCATACAGTAATTCTATTTTTAATTTCTTAAGGCATCTCAGTATTGTTTTCCATAGCAGCTGCACCATTTTACATTTTCATGAATAGTGCACAAAGCTCCAATTTCTCTATGTCCCTGCCAACACTTGTTATTTTCTGTTTTCTTTTCTTTTTTTACAGTGGCCATCCTAGTGGTTGTGAGGTGATATCATACTGTGGTTTTGCCACATTTGCATTTCTGCAATGATTAGTAATGTTGGACATCTCTTCATATGCATCTTGCCTATTTGTATATCTTCTTTGAAGAAATGTCAATTTTGTCCTTTGCCCATTTTTTAATTAGGTAATTTGTGTCTTGGTTTTTGAGTGGTAAAAGTTTCATATGTATAAACATATGAAAAGATGCTCCACATCACATGTCATCAGGGAAACGTAAATCTGCAACACTGACAACACCAAATGCTGGTGAGGATGTGGAATAACTAGAACTCTCATTCATTGCTGACGGGAATGCAAAATAGTACAGACACCATGGAAGAGAATTCAGCAGTTTCTTACAAAACAAATATACTCTTACCATAGATCCAGTAAGCTTGCTCCTTGATATTTAACCAAAGGAATTGAAAACTTATGTATATACAAAATCCTTCACATGGTTGCTTACAGCAGCTTTATTCATAATTGTCAAAACTTGGAGGCAACAAAGATGTGCTTCAGTAGGTGAATGGGTAAATAAACTGTGGTACATCCATACAATGAAATAATATTCAGCTCATAAAGAAATGAGCTACCATGCCATGAAAAGGACATGAGGAGCCTTAACTGCATATTATTAAGTATAAGAAGCCAGACTGAAAAGGCTACATACTATACAATTCTAACTATATAACATTCTGGAAAAGGCAAAAAAGTATGGAAAAAATACAAAGTGCTGGGTAGGGGCAGAGCAAGGATGAATAGATGAAGCACAGAGGATTTGGAGGGCAGTGAAACTACTCTGTATGATACTATAATGATGGATACATGTCATTACGCATTTGTCTAAATCCATGGAATGTACAACACCAAAAGTGAACCTTAATGTAAACTATGAACTTGAGTTATTATAATATATTAATGTAGGGTCATCAATTTAAAAAAATGTACCACTTTTGTAAGTGATGTTAATAATGGTGGAGAGTTATACATGAATGGGGGTACGTGACATACGGGTAATGTTAGTACCTTCCTCTTAATTTTGCTATGAACCTAAAACTGCTCTAAAAAATAGAGTCCTTTTAAAAAAGGAAAAACAACAAAAACATATAAGCAAAAACAAAAGACACACTTTATACAGATGGGAAATAATAGGTGAAAATAAAAATTGAAGAAAGGAATGATAGGCAGATTAAACAATGGAAAGCTGGTGTACCACTTATAAAAATACAAGACAAAGTAGACCTTTGCTCAAGAACTGTTATTAGTGATAGAGGGAAAATTCAATAATCAAAGGTAATTCTACCAGGAAGATATAGAAATTCTAGATAGGTGTACACAAAACAGTAGGTTCACAAAATATATAAAGCAAAAGTTGAAAGATATAAAAGGAGAAATAAACATCTATAATCAGACTTAAAAACTGATTAAGAACATAGAAGATTTGAACAATACAATTAGAAAACAATCTAAATGATATGTATAAAAGCACACAAAATAAACATTTACCACAGTCAAGCATAAACTAGAGCAAAATCAAGTCAAAATAACTACACAAGTCTGAAATAATACAGTGTTTTCTTTTCCCAGAGTGAGGTTAAACTATAAGTAAATAAGAAAAATGTTACTGGATATTCCACTATGTTTTGAAATTAATTAAAACATTTCTAAATAAGCCCTGGTTCAATGAAAATGAAAACTTAAAATCTATTAAAATAAAATTATGACATTTAAACTTGAAATGCAGCTAAATTGATGCTTACTGTTAAATTTATAGCACTAAATACATATAATAAAAATAAGACAGTTTAAAATATTCCAAGTGTCCATTTTAAGAAGTGATCCAAAAAATTAAACTCAAATATACTACACAGAAGGAAGTGACATAATAAATCTAGGAAAATAAACTAATGAAGTAGAAAACATGTGTTTTAAAGAGGATTAACAAAGGCAGATATTGTTTTTTGAAAAGGTTAGTAAAAGTGATAAATTATTGTAAATACTGACTGAGAAGGGACAATTAACTAATACCAGAAATAAATAAAAAGGACAGCACTAAAGATTGTATAGGCGTTAACAGTAAATTAAAAGGTATTATGAAGAAAATTACGTCAATTTATTTTAAAATTTAGATGAAATGTACAAATTATTTTTAAAAAGACTAAACCAAGACTACCACAATGTAAAGGAAAATATTAATAATCCCAAATCTAAAGCAATTGGAATCTTCAATTATAATTAATCCAAAAAGAGATACAGATGTCCTCTCTAGTGAATCCATTGCAACATTTAAAAAAAAAAAAACAACCTTCAATTTAATGCAAATCACTCTAGAGAGTTAAAAATGTAGGACAACTTCCCACATTGCAATACAACAGAACAGAACTACCTTGAAACAAAGACCTGAAAAAATCTTGTGTGTGTGTGTGTGTGTGTGTGTGTGTGTGTATAATATATACATGGCATTTAATTTTTTTTTGGTAGTACAAATTTCTTTCTGCTTCCCAGTTTAACCACCTGGCTCTGTGTACTCAACAAAATTATTAGAGAGAATTACTGTATACTGAGAACACAATGTATTCACTGGGGCTCCTCCAGAATTAAATACAAAGTGTTAGCCCACTCAGTTATCAAAAGTTTGGCTGGTCCATGTAATCTTAGCATATGGAATCCTTTTGTGTGATAGGCTAGATTAGCCTCTAGATTCAAGAATGAAAGCATCCCATCCCTTGCTTAATCTGGGAAGTGCTAATCAACTAGAGTTTATTTCTCTTAAATTTTCTTGTGTCTGCTGTTCTTCACTAGTTTTAAAGGAAAGTATGATTTTTAAAATTAATCCAATGACTTTTATTATAATAGAGAGAATAAAAATATTTTACATCCTTCTACACGCTAATCGAAGATAATCTTCCCAAATCCATTTTTTACATTCTGAATTAATTACAAAGGGAGGAATGCTAGCAAGTGATCAAAAGAAAACTTATCAAGTGTTGAAATTCTCCCACCAACATATTGAAATGATAGGACTACAATAATTATATTTAGTGAATTCACAATTTGAAAAGAATACATAAATAATATCTAAAAATATTTCTTGCTTCATACAAATTAGAGATAACATGAAAAATCTGTAATTTAAAAGGTTTTGTTTTGTTTTGCTTTTTTCCCCTACACCTTGTTTGAGAGTGGCAGTGATGTAAAAAAAAAAAAAAAAAGTACCAGAAGTACCAGAGTATTTATTTCCTTGACTATGCTTCTATGCTTGCAATAGAATCCATGGATTTCCTTAAAAAAAAAATAAAACAAGCAAGTTAACAACTATGGAAACTATGGAAAATAACATTGTTTATTTTGGGTTCAAAACAGTGTTCTATTAGTGTGGATAGCTCAGTCACAAGATGCTTTGAGATTATAATAGAGAGAGAAGCTTTAAAATGTGTACAATACTCTGTCCTTGGCCCACGGGAATCTCCTCCCTGTAAAGTGAAAATGGGATGTGGGAATTGGGCTTTGTTGCCAGAATTTCAGGCACTCTCTGAGAAGCCTCTTCTTTAGGAGCAATACAATTAATTTCTACCTTCAGAGAGAGGCCTTTCACCTTCTACAGCAGGAGATCTAAATTCTCACCCCTATTCTTCCCAGTATAAAATGTGTAAAGCTGGGCCATCAACTTAATCATGCGTCTTGGTTGCCCTAAACCATAAAAATGCAAAGGAACACTTATCTACTAGAGTCACAAGGCTGTTTCAGGGAGAAAAGAAGCATATTTGATTTGACAGAGGCCTTTAAACACTCTAAAATACAAGATATTAGTGAGGAATTTAAGTGTTACAGATGTATTTTATCACTCCCTACCTCATATTTTTCCTTCAAATGTTTATCAGATGAATTGTAAGGACCTGCAGGCATGACCTCTGACAAAGCTGAGAGACATCCAAAAGCAGCAAGGTAAATCATTCCACTTGTAGAAAATCTTCTGGGCGAAGACATAGTTGTGTATTTTGTTCTGAAGTCATCATTCTATCATGTCCTTCCAAACTTAAAAATCAGATCAGGGATACAGGAACAGCTGGGAATCTGTTCTCATTACAAGAAAACAATATATATTTTTTCTATTCTTTAATGTTGCATCTGTATGAAATGATGGATGTTCATTAAACCTACTGTGGTCATCATTTCATGATGTATGTAAGTCAAATCATAATGTTGTACACCTTAACCTGATACAGTGCTGTGTGTCAATGATATCTCCATATAACCGTGGTGGGGGGAAGAACAGAGCATCTTTAAACTTATTATTTAAGACCATTAAAAATGGAATCCCTGTCGTACTTTCCACATTATCTCCTAATGCATAGCACTATAATATGGCCATATTATTAAAACTAGAACTGACACCTATCCATACATACAATTTCATCTGAAAGACATGTCTTCCCATGTTCTAAATCTGTACTTCTTTCGGGAAGTTTCCATTAACTGCCTCATTCTATTTCATTTTAGACTTCTGTCCTGAACTTTTATGGTACTTAAGTCTCTTTTGTTTTCTTGTTTTGCTATTTAAATGTCTTTTGTATACACATATAAAACACACACACACTTACACACACACAGTGTTTTTGTGAATCTATAGTAAAGAAGCAGGGGATATTTTTATTCCAATAGTAAATGCTTTCTAAAGCTATCAAACTACTATTGTGTATCAAAATTTGGGATGCATTTTAAAATCCTAATTCTCAGGATTATAGGTAATTGCATTTCATTCTTTGACTAAGGATTTCAAAACTTGGAAAGCCGATGTGCCTTGCAAATTTGCAAAGATATTTAAATGTCAGAACCAGGATTCCAGATAGATCCATCTAATTCCAAAACACATTTCTTTTTTTTTCTTTTTTTGCTGTACGCGGGCCTTTCACTGCTGTGGCCTCTCCCGTTGCGGAGCACAGGCTCCGGACGCACAGGCCCAGCGGCCATGTCCCACGGGCCCAGCCGCTCCGCGGCATGTGGGATCCTCCCGGACCGGGGCACGAACCCGTGTCCCCTGCATCAGCAGGCGGACTCTCAACCACTGTGCCACCAGGGAAGCCCCAAAACACATTTCTTTTAAACTTCATTGTTGTCTGGCCCATTTTGTTTCTCAATTTAATTTTTTATCATCAGTGCCTTCAATGGCTTCTGCACAATTTTGATACTTGTTAGGCTATACATAATACGTGCTTATAAGGGAATCTCAATAAATACTTGCAGAGTGATGACTGTTTACATATTGGGTTTTTCCAAGGATCCTGGAGGCAATTAAAAAGAAACCTAATTAACATCCAAACTGCAGATTATCAGGTATATGCAGACACTTACACTACCCTTTTCCTATGATGAGCTCAAGTAGGAAGAACTCCTAAATCTGGGAGTAAATACTATAGAAAACAACTGAACAGACTTGTCTATGTACAGATATTTTAAAGATAATCCCTGACTGATTTGGTACCATCTGATTTCAAATTTGAAGTGTTTGACTAGTACTAGTCAAAATTTAGGATTACAGGAAAATGCATATCCATTGATACTTTCCAGCAGCCTTCCCTGCATGAGATGAGTTGGATGATTAAAACCATGTTTCCACTAACAAAACCGATGGGAATTATAGCTGATGGAAAATGTAGAGATATGCCAAAAAGAGACGGCCAATAGGCTATATCCAAGTAAATCCAGAGTATGGCACTACTGTGGTGAATTTACAAATTCACATGTGCAGAGATTTTTGTGCTTTTCTCATGAACCTATTCCATGCTCCTTAAATAGCACCTGGAATAACTGCATTACTGAAATTACTAGATTCAGAATTAACCACTGAAAGTAGTTCTATCCCTGAGAGAAAAAAAAATCATATTAACTAAGTTCAATTTTATTTGGTTTAAAAAAAAAAAATGAGTGACACAGGGTCCAGAAAACACATCTGCAGATCCAGTGAATTCTCTCCCTCTAGACAGCCCTATACAGGATCCCAATTTTTTTGTAAAGGTGACTTTGTATGTATGGTAATCAGAACCATGGGCAGATAAGTAATATCAATTAAGTATTTAATGGTTTTGAGCCAAAATGGCATAATGTGCCCGATTCCACAAAATACATGGACTAAATAAATGATTGAATTAAATAATGAATATCCATCAACTACAGTGTTCTTTCTCTTTGGGCAGCACTTTAAAGTATATTCCCTTTCATGATTCTGTTCTTGTATAAATCCACATTAGACCAACACTCTTTTCTAACTGAGTCAATGTTTTTTTAGAAATGTTAATAAATTTTCTCAGTTCAAGCCTTGCATGGTGGTAAAGTGTATTTAATTGAATTTGTCAAGTAGTTAAATTTGTATTCATTATTTAATACAACCCCCTTATTTTTCCCAGTATACAAACTATTATCATGATTATTATTTTATTTTCTAAATAACAGAATTGAAAAGAATGAAAACTTCAAAAAAAATGCAGTGATCATATATCAGAAATTAATACTCACTGAATGTATGGAGTACATATTCAAATTTAAGAGAAATGGACAAAATTAACATTAAAATATGCAAATTATTTTTACTAATTATTATGACAAAATAAAACTCAAAGAAAATAATTTTTTAAATAGGAGTATTTAATTGTTTTTAATGGAATACAATGTAGTGTTACTAAACTTCGCTATAATGGGAAAGAATCCTACAATCACAGTAGCTTGAAGTGAGTACTTAATTATCACATGCACAGTATGTAGCTGTTTTGGCTGCAGCCTTGCTCCAGGCAGTCCAGTGAGCTTCAGGCTAAGATTGTTTCAGGCTGCAGCTCTGCTCCGTTTCGGGTATGACTGATGTGGCTCTTTATTTCAGAACATAGGTAAAGGAGCAGCACTTACACAGTACATGAATATTCTGCAGGAAAGTGGAAGTGTAAGATCTGGTATAAATATATAATACCTACAGTTTTGGTGTGGCCATTGCATAACTATGTTTGCTCACATTGTCCAAAACTAGGCACATGGTCAATGTAAAGTCCTTGGAATAGGGAATTACATACACTACATCCTGGAAGGCATTGCAAGTCGCCTGCCTCAGATGGGGTTTGTCCTCTCAGGTCTCTTACAGGGAAGAGAGTATGAATCATTAATAATAAGCTACCACAGATATATTATGACACATACATTAAACATTTAAAACTGAAAACACAGCAAGTGACTGAATTTATATCCATGACAAGATTTATGGAGGTTTATTAATAATGTGTATCTTTGTTAGTGATTTTCTGTTATTGTTCCCAGTTTTGTATGAACGGAAGTTGCATGCAGTTATTTTGGATAAAATGTTTAGAAAAGTAATTTTGGTTTATTTATGGCTAATATTTTGTTAAAAACCAGGTAGTCCTTTTTTTTCTTTTTTTTATGTCAGTAGAAAGGCAGTTGCCTAGGAGTCAAAAATGTAGTATTGAGTCAGACATCTTCCACATATTGGGAGGAGTGAAGAAAGGTCCTGACCTCTCTTTTTTTTTTTTTTTTTTTTTCGGTACACGGGCCTCTCACTGTTGTGGCCTCTCCAGTTGCGGAGCAC
The DNA here is from genome assembly GCF_937001465.1 of Orcinus orca. Lineage (NCBI taxonomy): Eukaryota > Metazoa > Chordata > Mammalia > Artiodactyla > Delphinidae > Orcinus > Orcinus orca. The sequence goes on from NC_064576.1 coordinate 23,290,590, forward strand.
AGGCTCCGGACGCGCAGGCTCAGGGGCCATGGCTCACGGGCCCAGCCGCTCCGCGGCATGTGGGATCTTCCCGGACCGGGGCACGAACCCGTGTTCCCTGCATAGGCAGGCGGACTCTCAAACACTGTGCCACCAGGGAAGCCCAGTCCTGGCCTCTCTTTACCTCTCTGTTAAAATGTGAATACTCAACTCACAGTGTCCTCAGTGCTATGTTGTATAATTCTTAAACTATGTGAATATTATTAACTTATGGATACATCTTTGTACTGAAATACAAAAGCAACCTCCAAAAATCATTTACAAAATCAATCTCTGTTTTAACATCAGTTTTAGTTCAGGGAAGTTTAAGATATCAGTTAAGATATTTGTATAACCACAAATATATATGTAAGAAAAAGAAAAATATTTGGATGCTTAGATAGGAAATTTTCTTTTTCATTCATAAATAATCATCATGGAGGTCACAGCTCCTCTTCCTGTCTTACCAAGTTTATCTCTGTGAATTTCACTAAGTCACTCCATTTTGTGAACGTATCAATACTATGATTTAACCCAACAGACCTCCGTTGATGGAAATTTGAATCCTTTCACATCCATTGCTATTATAGGTATTGCTGCAGTAAATAGCCATGTGCCCTCATTTTGCACAATGTGTTTGGCAAAGATTTTTAGAAATGCAGTTTCTAGGTCAGATGGTAAATTTGCAAGATATTGACGAACTGTCCCTCCATTATGTATTTTGTAACCTTATTAACAGTGAATTAAAGAAATTATTGCCTCGGGCTTCCCTGGTGGCGCAGTGGTTGAGAGTCCGCCTTCCGATGCAGGGAACACGGGTTCGTGCCCTGGCCTGGGAAGATCCCACATGCGGCGGAGCGACTAGGCCCGTGAGCCATGGCTGCTGAGCCTGCGAGTCCGGAGCCTGTGCTCCGCAACTGGAGAGGCCACAACAGTGAGAGGCCCGTGTACCAAAAAAAAAAAAAAAAAGAAAGAAATTATTGCCTCAAGCCCCTCTCCAGGACATGCTGTCACATGTTTAGATTTTTATAAATATAATAAAAAAAAGTGTTCCAATTTTTTTCATTTTCTGATTAGAAGCCAGTTTGAGCATCTTTTCATATGGTTAAAAGTCACTTCCATGTCTTTTCTCTTAAGTTTTTATGTACATCGTTAGACTCTTTTTACAGGGTGGCTGGACTTTTTCTACTCCATTGTTTAGAAGCCCTTTACATATCAATATCTTTTGTAAGATATGATTTTGGACATCCTTCGTTATAGAATTTGAATCTGTGTTGTACCTGAGACATAGATTGCAGGACTGAAAGTTGGTTTAGTCTTTTCATGTAGATGCAGTTCTGAACTTAAAACATTTTGCCTCTGGGACTGTGCGAAATGATTAACTATATCTAGTTGGTGCCTCTGTCATCATGAGCCTCCTACAAGCCCATGGTGAATTTCTAGATCTTCCAGCTTCCCGCTTTCCTGTCAGCAATTCTCAGGTCGCACTCCATCTTTGAACCCTCTCCCCAGAGCACCACTCAGGCCTGTGCTACTCCTCTGTCTCTGAGAATGGCAGCAGCAGCTGTGAAGTACACAGCCATTCCCTTTCCACATGCATCTGCAGAAGGGGCCATCCTCTCTCATTGCACCTGTGCCACTACCGTTCGTTGCATTTTGCTTTAGGGTATTTCTGCAGATGTTTTTGCTTAATTAATCTGTCCTTTATGGCTTCTGACTTGTATGTCTCAGCTGGAAAGGCCTTGCTACTCCAAGGTTATAAAAGTATTCATCCTCGTTTTCTCCTAATACACAGAGAATAGAATTTTGACATAAAATTTTTGATCCAGTTATAGTTTGTATCAATGATTTTTGATGTACTTTTTTCTTCATTTATGATATAGTTAAGTCTTTTTCTTTCATATCTTTCTCAGGTTTTGACAGCTCCAATTTCACAGTCTAATCTTTTAGGCCTCTCTTCTCTGTGATCCTATATTTCTGCATTTTTTATTCCTATCTTCTTTCTTTAAAACAGGAAATACTTTATTAAACATATTTTTAGTTCATGTTGGAATATTAGATTACAGTTTTCATCAACTATGTGACATAATAGTTACCATTTTCATCTGTTTTCTTACTGCATTTTTGTTTAGAATTAGAATTTGTTCTTTTATTTGTTAGTCACTGCAGCCAGTGAATTTTCAGGCAATGAATTTTCATGAACTGTTGGTATTCCTAGGCAGCAGCCATAGGATTGATCTGGAGTGGCTTTCCAAGTCTTCTTAGTTAACAATTTCCTCTCTGTTTCTGCAAAGGACTTAAAAATATAGCACATTTGGCTCTCAAAGATCTACTAAAAGAAATCTTGTACTAACAGTTCTGGTTTTCCTACATCTCACAGCCTTTGCCTTACAATATATGCCTTCATTTATAGAAGTTCTATTTGCTGAAATTCTTCAAATCTACTATCTCTGGGAAATAACCCTCACCCCAATTTCTAAATCTTCTCTCTCTGCTTCCCTAGAAATTATGCCCTATTCAATATTTATTCTAATTCCAATGACCATCTTCTGGTGGGCCCCTCTCTTCCTGAAAGTCAATGCAGTAAAATCTTGCAATCATATGGCCTGATAATGCAAATTATACTATAATATGATGGGAGATTAGCTCCTACTCTCTGTGCATACTTATTCTAAATTGGATATAACTAACATTTGAGACCCTCTTAGGTGAGAGGGAAGATAGAATGGTGGACAGACTGAGAATTCATGGGGCAATGGCAGTCATTCCCATCTCAAGGTGGGACTTTGAGGTTGTGTAGCCATAATCCCAGTATTCCCCTTCCTTAGTTTTTATCCATTTTGAGTATACAGAATAGGTATCAACTAACTGGAAATATTCCTGGAATAATAAGTATTCTGGAAATTTTTCCATTGATATTTAAATGAAGGTAGAGAATTGCCATCACAAGACTCAAAAACCAGCTGCACCAGGTTGGATTTGAATTGCATGGCCCAGACACTGGAAAGCCTGAACAGCCACTGTGTAGTCTCAGTTCAGTTATCTGATTAATCTCACAGTAATGGAACCCAACATTGTATGTGATTTAATATTTTGCATCCATGAGGTTGGGTATTTATGAATCTCCAGCAATTTCTGGGCTTACAATATCTAGTCCTCTTGTATAGATTCCTGTTCACTTCATGGCACATTCCCATGTATGTACCTCATGGTTTGTTGAAGATCTCTGCTTTGGGCAACATTTGTACAGATTTGTTGCCTATATACTGTTTTTTTCTGATCCTAGTTTTCTTGAAAATGTAGGTTGTGAATTTCTTGTTACTGTGGTTATTGTTCTCCTTAACACTCTATATGAATACCTGCATGTACCCACTAGAACAGGAATTCTGTTCAGGTATGTGGAAAGATATTTTTAGACCCCTGAATATAATTTCTTACCTCTGAAATTAGGAAGCTCAAGCTTCATAAAATACTATTTAAGATTCACTAGTAGATTCTCATAAGATTCAATAGTAGAAGCAATTTCACCTAAATAATTTTTATTCATTTTACATTCTTCCTTTCTAGAGAACAGTAATTTTTAATCTATTTCTCCAAAGTTCACCACCAGAATAGATATGAAAAATTATATATACACTAGCTTCAAGAAAGCACAAAGGAAACTATATCACCTTTGACCTTGTGAATAACAAATCTGAACACATATAAGCCACTTAACTCAAAATATTCAATGTCGTTTCATTTACACTCTATAAAGAAACTTATGAGGGTATCTAATATAGATATGTGAAATTTGACAATGTTCACAAATAATAGTATTTTGTCTTTGAAGAAAAATGTAATCATTTTATAAAGTGTTACATTGATCCCAAGCACTCTTTCAATGATGAATATACTTGGATTGAAGAGTAAGACAAGATCAAATATTTTTTGTTCCGCTTTGACTCATGCTTGTTTCTTCTCAAATTAAACCTAATTCTAGTTGGCAGGATCCTAGCTATTAGTGTGTCATCTACTGTGACCATTTCCATCATGATATGCAGAGGTCATCTGTATGATATCTGACTCTATTGATTTTAAAGTTATAAAACTCAACACCACATGGACTCTTTACAGTCCACGATAAAAATGGAATTTGGGACTCCTGATGTGTGGCAGAGGGCAGTTAAAAAAAAAGAAAGAAAAAAGAAGAAATGTGTCATCCTAGGAAATAAATTTTGATAGGGAAATAGCATTTTGAATACATACTGTTAGGGAGAGGAGAAAGGAACTGATTAAGACTAAAAAGTAACAAAGTGAAAAGAAAGTAAAATTGAAAAGTAAAAGGGATTATAAAGTTAATATTGGTGTAAAAAATTACCACCAGTAAGGGAAGAAGGTGCCATTGACAGCTTCAAAGGAAATCTGGGGAAAATCACATGAATTATGAATTTGCATAGTGGTCATATATCATATCTCCTGACTACCCAGCAACTTTTGCATATCCTTCATGTGCTTGAGAATTTTCTTCCCTTATGAGTTCCGGATACCCAAGATAGAAAACAGAAAACATACCTGCTCAGTGTGACTGTCTTTTTGTTGTGTCAACTTAGGAAGGCTATAGTCCCTGGTTATCCAAACACTAATCTAGGTGTCCCTTTGAAGATATTTTGTAGATGTCGTTAAATTCCATAATCAGTTAACGTTAAGTAAGGGAGATTATTCTAGATAATCTGTGTGGTCTGACTCAATCAGCTGTAAGGTCTAAAAGCAGATCTGAGGCTTACCTGAAGAAGAAGAAATTCTACCTGTGGACAGCAGCTTCAGCCTGTGCTCTGGAGTTCTGCCTGTTCTTCAGATTTTGAACATGCCTAGCCAGCCACCCTCACCTGGTAAGCTGATTCCTTGCAATATGTCTCTCTTTTTACTTAAGTTTTGGGGTGCTTAGTTATACAGCAATACTGACCCCATTTAATGGGAGCTTTGTCCTAAGCTTCCTCATAGATTGACTATCTTAGGGCACCCATATACAAAAAACAATTGATAATTATTCTCTTAGTAAGCACAATGGGTCTGGAAATCTATCACAGAGTACAGTTGTAAAAAAGAGAGATATTGGGCTATCCTGTGGGGGAAAAAATTAAATAAAACATGTATCCAACTTAGTATAATGGCCCACCTACTACTACTTTTGAAAAGTCAGAAATAGTTATCTTCCATACAAACATGAACACCAGATGAAGTTAAATTCATTTAATAAGGAGTTTCAGAGAAGCCTAGGGTTCCTAGAGAGAGTTGATTTGTAAAGATATACAGCTTTGGGTTTCTAGGTCTGCCACACTGGGTGTTGTAAACCCAAGTCAGTTAGCCTTTGGGGGGCTCCTGTGTACAGTCATTTTTAATCTAATTTTGGTCAAAGAAACCTTTGAGAATATAGAATCATTGTCCTGATAAATACAAATTGCTACTCTGAGTTTACAAATTCCCTGCTTCTTTTGGAAAATGCTTCCTACCTGTCAGTTGTACCTAGAGAAATTTGAGTAATTCTAGGAGTTATGGTCCAAGTAACTCATGGTTTTCTGGAATTTTATAATTCAGAAGATTTTGAACTATATGGTTTACTACAAACTTAATATTTCACTGCATATGTTAACTACTGCTTTGTAAATGAAGTTTGTTTGTTTGTTTGTTTCAGTAAGTGTTCTCTGTTCTGTTCCAAGGAAGCTGAGAATCTAAACCCTCAAATAGGAGTAGAGAGTTACCCAATCCTCGTACAACGTATCAATAATAACATGCCATAACACATATCTGTGTTTATTTAATTTATAAATTATTGGTGTTAATAAATAATGTTAACTTATATTGGTACTCACCAAAGGAGATTGTTTATTAATTTTTCCAGCTTTACTGAGATATAATTGATATATAAGTTTAAGACATACAACCTGTTGATTTGATATACTTATGTATTGCAAAGATTATTACCACCGTAGCCTTATTTAACATCATCATCAGTTCACATGATTACCATTTCTTTTTTTTTAATGAGAACATTTAAGATCTACAAGATCTAGCAACTTTCAAGTATATAATACAGTATGATTAAATAGAATCACCATGCTGTAAATTAGATCCCCAGAACTTATTCATCTTATAACTGGAAGTTTGTATTATTTGGCTAATATCTTCCCATCTTCCCCAACCTCCAACTCCATATGACAACCATTTCTAGTCTCTGCTTCAATGAGTTTGGTTTTGTCAGATTCCGTGTATTAGTGACATCATACAGTATTTGTCTTCATCTGTCCTTTGGACTTTTTCACTGTGTATAATGCCCTCAAGTTCCATCCATGTTGTCACAAACAGCAGGAGGTTTTTCTTTGCCATGACCAAATAATATTCACATATGTATGTAACATTCACTTTCTTTAGCCATTCGTCCATTGATGGACACCTAGGCTGTTTTCATATCTTGACTCAAAAATAATGCTGTGAAGAAGATGAAGGTGAACATGTCTCTTCAAGACCTTGGTTTCATTTCCTTTGGATATATATCCTTAAGTGAGATTGCTGGATCATACGGAGTTCTATTTTTTTTAATTTTGGGGGAACCTTCATACTGTTTTCCATTGTGGCTATACCAATTAATATTCTCACCAACAGAATAAGGGTTTTCTTTTCTTCACATCCCCACCAACACTTCTTATCTCTTGTCTTTTCAATGATAACTATTCTTACAGGTGTGAGGTCGTATTTCACTGTAGTTTTGATTTGCATTTCCCTAATGATTAGTTATGTTGAGCCCCTTTTCATATGCTTGTTGGCCGTCTATATGTTTTCTTTGTGAAAACGTCTATTCAGATCTTTACCTATGTTTTAATCACATTGTGGTTGTTGTTGAGTTGTATGAGTTCTCTATATATTTTGGATATTAACTCATTACAGATATACAATTTGCAAATATTTTCTCCCAATTGGTAGGTTGCCTTTTCATTTTGTTGCTGGTTTCCTTTGCTGTGCAGAAGTTTTTTAGTTTGATGTAGTCTCACTTGTTTATTTTTGCTTTTGTTGCCTTTGCTTTTGGTTTCAAATACAAAAACTCATTGCCAAGACCAATATCAAGAAGTTTATATTTAGACCCCCCAGTTTTCTTGCAGGAGTTTTATGGTTTCAGATTTTACATTCAAGTCATTGATCTATTTTGAATTGATTTTTGTGTATGGTGTAAGACAGGAGTTCAGTTTCATTCTTTTATACATGGCCATCCAATTTCCACAAAAAGCATTTATTGAAGAGACTGTAACTTATTCATTTTATATCCTTGGCTCCTTTGTTGAAAATTAATTGACCAAATATGCGTGGATTTATTTCTGGATTTTCTATCTTGTTCTATTGATCTATGCATCTGTTTTATGCCAATAACATACTGATTTACTATAGTTTGTAATACTGCTCGAAATCAGGAAGTGTACTGTCTCCAGCTTTGTTCTTTCTCAATATTGTTTTGGTTATTCAGGATCTTTTATGGTTCCATACAAATTTTAGGATTGTTTTTTTCTATTTCTGTGAAAAATGCCATTGAACTTTTGATAGGGATTGCATTGAAACTACAGATTGTTTTGGGTAGTATGGACATTTTAACAATACTAATTCTTCCAATCTATGAGCACAGAATATATTTCCATTTATTTGTATTTTCTTCAATTTCTTTCATCAAAATCTTATAGTTTTCAATATATATATCATTCATCTCCTTGGTTAAATATAGTCCTAAGTATGTTATTGTTTTTATTGCTATTGTAGATAGGATTTTTTAAATTCCTTTCAGATTTTTCACTGTTAATGCATAGAAAGGCAACTGATTTTTCTATACTCATTTTGTATCTTGCAGCTTTACTGAATTCATGTATTTGTTCTAACATTTTTTTTTATGGATTCTTTAGAGTCTTCTATACATAATATCATGTCATCTGCAAATAGAGATGATTTTACTTCTTCCTTTCTGATTTGTACTTTTTTTTCCTTGGTCTAATTGCTCTGGCTAGGACTTAGGACTTCCAGTACTATGTTGAATAAAAGTGGTGAGAGTGGGAACCCTTGTCTTCTTCCTGATCTTAGAGGAAAAGCTTTCAGTTTTTCATCACTGAGTGTGATGTTAGGGGTGGGCTTGTCATAAATGGCCTTTATTATGTTGAAGTTACTTCTCTCTATAACCAGTTTGTTGATAGTTTTTATAATGAAGCAATGTTGAATTTAGTCAAATGTTTTTTCTGCATATATTTAGAGATGATCAAAAGCTGGAAGAATTTTGAAGAGCATAATAGAAAAAGCCTAGATTATCTTTAAGAGACTGTTGGCAGAGATATCAATCTTAATGATTCTGCTAGTGAGTACTCTGAGGAAGTCAGAAGCATGGTAAAGCTAGTCTAAATCACCTTGCCAGGTATCTAAACAATTGTGAACAAATTATCAGTAGAAATATGACGGCTAAAGATGTTATTCTTGAGAGAAGGAAATGAGGAACATGGTATTGGAAACTGAAGGAAAGGGGATCCTGGTGATACAGGAGAAGAAAGCTTGGCAGAATTGTGTCTTTCATTTCAAGTAAAGCAGAACTTGTAAGGGTTGAAATTGAATATTTAGTTGAGGAAATCTCCAAACAATGTGTTGAGGATATAGGTTGGTTCTTTTGATTTTTATAATAAAATTTGAGATAAATGAATACATTAAAGGAAGAATTTTGCAACACATTGGAGCTAGGAATGTGATTTAGAAGTTCTCAGCCTATCTTGATTATAAAAATGGTTAAATTAAGAGACTTACTTTCAGGAAGAGAAAAAAAATGAGTGTGTGGCTGAATTTTAGAAAAGATTGAGTATGTGACTTATAGAGCTCATCAGTCATCACAGCAGAATCAAAATTACAGCTGGAATTATCTAGGAATGACCTCTGCAGGAGCCTCCTAACAAATGCATACATTCATGCATACATGCATACATATATACACATATACATACAAAGCATTCTGTAACAAATGAAACATAACATACTGGAGAGACACAAAGTCCTTGAGAATATTGTACCGGCAGAAACACTGCCAGATTGCCTTAAAGGAAACTAAAAGAGGACACAATAAAAGAAGGCTGTTGGACCCTGGCCCTCAAATTCGACATGCAAGAAGCAGGCTGAATAAAACTTGGCTGCAAGCACATGAGAGCATTGATCAAAAAGGAAGAATGATTCAGAGAATAGAGCTAAGAATTAAAGAGGATTATTTCCAGGCTTGAAACCAAATACAATTTGCCCAACTGGATTTTGAAATTATTCTGGACTGGTGATTCCATTTGCCTTTCATTTTCTCCCATTTTGAACAGGAAAATCTGTAACTGTTATAGTATTCCTATCCCACCCACCATGTCATTTTGCTGCCAGTAACATTTCTTGTGTTTCATGGGTAAACAGATGGAAAGAAGTTGTCTTCACTATGGTTTATACGCAGAGCCTCATCTATCCCCAATTAAGATGATGTAGGTGATGAGATTTAAACTAATGACATTTTGAATGTTGAGCTGATACTGTAATGGGTTGCAACTTTAGGGGACCTTGGGATGAGATGAATGTATTTCATATGTAGGAAGGATGTGAATATTTGTTGGCCAAAGGTGGACTATGGAAAGCAGAATAATGACTTCCCAAAGACCTTAAAATCCTAATCCCAAGAACTTGTGAATATGTTAGATTACATGACAAAATGTAATTAAGGTTGTGATGGAATTCAAGTTGCTAATCAGCTGACCTCAAAATAGAGATATTAGCCAGAAATATCCAGGTAGATCCAGTATAGTCAGAAGGGTCTTTTGAAGCGGAAGAGGGATTGGAAAAAGGACCAGAGAGATGGAAGTATAAGGAGGACTCAGGCCCAAACTGCTGGTTTTGAAGATGGAGGAAGAGGGCCGAAAAAACAAGATATTAGGGTGTTCTCTGGAAGCCAGAAAAGGCAAGAAAATGGATTCTCCCTTAGAGCATACAAAAGGAACGGAGCTCTACAAACATACTGATTTTAGCTAAGTATGACCCATTTTGGACATCTTTACCTCCAGAACCGTAATATAATAAATTTGTGTTATTTTAAGCCATTAAATTTGTGATAATTTTTTTTTTATAGCAGCCATAGGAAATTAGTACACACAGCCTGCCCTTGCAGCCGGGTGTCAGGTACATGATGTAGGTTCCAGCATGTAGACTAGCTTCCTCAATACTTCAGTTTGAAGGTGAGCGGGAAGAACAGGTGAGTAGTATTCAGAATTCATTTTCTGGTGAGGTTAGAAGAGAAGGCTTTGCCCTACAGAATTAGAAGTGGTGAAGGCCATGGTGCTGAGTCCAGCCCCAGTATTGTAAGGCAGAGAGTCTATGCCCAACTGCAGGTCATCGTGATCTTCATGGAACAGTCTTCTGGTGAAGTTTGGGCTTTGATTCAGACTGTGGAGCCCCTAAAGCCCCAAATCCTAACTTGCTATCTCCCTTAGAGATTTCCTGACTTAATATCCTTTAAAAATTATTTTTTTGAACTAGCTAGTATGCTTTTTGTTTTTCCAATTAAGATTTCTGACATACACAATTTATCCAGGTAGAAGCTTCATTGAATTTCTGAGAAATAAACCATATTTTAGGATTAATGTGGAAACAAATGTGAAAGAATTGGAGAAACAGGGTAGAGATCACTTTGTTTAATAATCTGCACCCTTCTGTTATTAACTCCTGAGACAAGGAGAGTGCCAAATCAGTGTTGCAGTGAATGAACTAGGACCTTTATTTCCTCTCTGGGCAAATGAAATGCTAATTAGCTTGGTGTTTTAAATTCAAGAAGCTTATTCTTTCATTCACATGTGGGAATTCACACAAGTATAGTCTCATGTAGGGAAATTCTCTATAGTTTCTAAAAGAGGAAACATATTAATGTTTCCCTTTACAAAGGTAGACAACAGAGATCTTTCTGCCTACAAAACTAAATAAAATGTATTATTTTCCCATAAACTTATTCGCTCATTAATTCTTTTATTTTTGAAACTAATATTTATTGAAAATCCACCATTTTCTTGATTATGATGGTATAGCCATAAGTAAGACATGGTCTCTGCCTTCCAATAAGTCTACATTTAGAGAAGAAGGCAGGTATAATGAAAAAAAAAATGAAATAAATGATACTGTAAAGTACTCAATGGTCATAGAAGAAAGTATGATTAAACCTGCTTCAGAGATTAGAAAAGTCTTTAAAGCAAAGATGATATTAGGTATTAACCTTACTTGATAGAGAAGGAAAGAGGAGGAAATCAGAATACAGTATATTCCTAATGGAGAAATTAGTATATGTAAAGCCAAAGAGGTAATACTGAGGTATAATGTATTCATGAATGATGAGCAGGCCAAAATGGATGAAGTGAGGGTTATGTATTTGTATATGAGTATGTGTGTGTGTGTGTGTGTGTGTGTGTGTGTGTGTGTGTGTGTGTGTGTGTTGGGGGTTGAGTTTATGGGAAACAATCTAAATAGGTGTGTTAGGATAAACTTGTGAAAAAACTCACATCTCATGCAATGGCATTTAGATTTGAAAACATTTAATCATATGGCCAGAAAGACCAAAAAGATTGTTTGCTGGCAATGTGAAGGATATACTGAAGAGAAAACAGAAGGAAAGCAGGGTAAATAACTAGATAACAATACATTAGCCCTAGTTAGAAATAATGTTACTAAAACTAGATAGTGACATGTAAAGAAAAGATTAAATTTATAGGACATGAACAATAAAATGGGGAAAGGTGGTAGGGGAACAAGTTGTGGTGATGTCTTGATGGAAGATAGTACATATAATCGGTGGAAATTCATGTGACATTTTCATTGACACTTAAATAAAATAACTCAATTCTCTCATCCTATTTGTGTTCAGTAAGTCTAATACTCTTTTGAAAAATTCTGAGCATTCTGAGGAATTGTTTTCATGTATTGTGTGTCTATTTTTACCTCTCTTGTGGATATGAACTCCGGGTTTCCCTTTAGTCACCATTGGCCACATCATTACTACCCCTCTATGCTCATTCAGCTCTCTTTGCTCTGTTTTGCTGAAATTTGGATTCATTCTGCCTCTTACTATTATTTATCAAGTTAAACCAAAGCAGACACTAATCTGAGGTTTCTAACAAACAACTAAAATATTTATATTTCATAATCATATATTATTTAAAACATCCTCAAGTACTCCCCAAATCCATCAGCCATATGCAGTTACAGTGAATCTGCCATTATGAACATTTCCCACTGAAAACAATATTCCATTTCCCATTTCTTATCTTTCCCATCCTAGGCCTTCCAAACTATGTCCCTGTGTATTTTCAGGGAAGTAAAATATTTCTCTAAGATTAAATCCTCTTGAAGATGCATTTTATAAAATTGAAGCAGATATTATAAAGATAGCCTTTCACATCCCCGTCTGAAATATTTGCATTTCACCAAATCCAGACTACCACAAGGCAAAGTTATTGAGATATAACTTGATTTCCAGATATGAAAAAGTAAGAGCTTTCACTGAACTTAATATTTAGAACAAATAAAGGGTAGGAGAAATGTGAATTACTGATTCCATGTCTGAAGACTGAGAACATATTTTGGAATGTTTTGAAACAGACATTTTGTTTTTCTTGATAAGCACCCAGAATTCAGAGATATTGGAATCTAGTTTATACACTCTCCCTACTAACTAGAGAAGGGAAAAAGGCAAAAATAAGTAGGTAAATAATGGAGATGCTAAGTTTCATTCCTTGTCTGATGGGTTACCAGTTGGAGATAACCAACGGGTTTAAAATACAAGTGAGGAGATTAGTAATGGGAAGATATATATTTGGTAATCAGTAATATATACACAAAATTAAAAGTTGTGAAATCAAATTCACCAAGTCAAAGTCAAATATATTGTGGAATCAAAAAAAGACAAGATATGAAATAAATAAAAAGGATTAAATGATAAAAATTAATTGCATAATGTAGAATAAAATTTGATTAAAAAATTGAGGCTATCTCACTTACTTAATGGGTTTTGCCCACATTCATAAGCCTTAAGCAAAGTTCTACAAATTGTATCTGTACATTAAGGTAAACACTTTAGCAGGAATGCTCTATGATGAGAGATTCTTTGTACCTAGCTCTTAAAATAATTGCAGAGAATTCTCGGCCTTACTGTATGCAAATAGCTCTTCAAAGTTCTGAGTTGAAATAGAGGCACATAATCAGTTATACCTCATAATTTTTTAAAAACCTTCTATATTGCTGCTTAGATTTATACAATAGATGCATTTAATGTTTCCTCTTTTCATAATAAACCTAATATATTACTATTCCATTTGAAACAATTGGATTATTTCTGTAACTGAACGGAGGTGTTTTGCTTTACTGTAATATTAGAAAGGGTAAACACAAATTTTAAATTTTAAAAATAATTTTTACAAGTGATCAATATTTGGGAATTAGTCCTTATTAATATAATTTCTTCATTGTGTACAAATAAGTGACATTTTGCTGCTCCTTGTTTAGTGCTGTTAAAGTTCTGTAGATTTTATAGTTTAATTAATATTTGCTTGTATTTACAAAAACTACTGTAGCTGTGGTTAGAAAATTGAACTATGGAAAACCTTCTATATTTTATATTATTTCTTTTTAAAGTTGAGTATAAGGCTGACTTGAGCTTGGTTGTGGGTTCAGAATAATGAGTCAAATAGAGAGAGAAATTTAATATACATGAAAAAAAATTTTTTTCAGGAAGCAAGTGGGTGAACAAAAGAGGTCAACAATTGGAAAGTATTATTTACTTTGTAATCAGATATATGAGGAATAGGAAAAGGGCTTAGCTAAGAATATATCAGTTCCTCACTCATTTTCTGATTTTACATAGTTGGAGGGAAAATAAAATATCAAAATGTAAGTTCCATGTCTTAGTCTTATTACTTCCTAGTAAGTAAGGAACCACCATCTCTCCATTTTCCCCCAATTCTGAATATTTGTTGTGATTAATACCTCAAAGATTTCTTCTCTCTTAGTGAATAAAACTAATAAATTGGTACTTTATTTGGCTTTTAGTACTGGGAAAATGTAAGTTATATTTTTATGAAAATCCAGTGCCTTTTCAATTGATATCCTTTGCAAGTTTAAGGCACCATGAAAGCCCCATCAGCTATAGAAAACATCAGTGTAATTGGAGTTTTTGACAGTCTTATAATTGCATTTCTGTAAATGCTTAAAACCCTGGTTTGAAAATGAAAGCCACATATCATAAAATGAGAAATTATAAATGATATGTGACCCTTTCTGTGAGTGAAAATCAGATGCGTCAATGAATTTTTATCATTGAAGAAATTGAGGCTCTCCTTTCGTAAGCAGTCTGAACTTTGTTACCACTAAAATCTCCAAAAGCTGATCATGTGAAAAAACATTTGACAGTTATTTAGAAAATCAATATAAAAGCTCAAAATCATTAATTTATCATTTAAAACATCAATCTATTTTCCAGAATTTTTATGGCTTCACTACCAGGAAAAATCTACCTTCAAGAATAACCCACCCACTCTTTTTTTGTGGGACAATCCTACGCACATTCCCTTTCTTACACCTTTGTTGCTGTATTTGCCTAATATGAAAAGGCTATTTAATGCTTAAATACAATTTTTATAAAGTCCTAGTTTTTAAAAATAATCAAAGCCTTTTACGTTCTTAGAGATTTTTAATAATAAATAATATTCTGCTTTTATTTTATAGTTTAAAAATCTTCATATTGTCCTTATTGCCCAAGTGTCCTATTTCTATTTTTCTATCACACAAGAGAACATATCATGAAATGTTGCATAATAGACATTTAACAAATATTTGTTGAATATGTTTTAAAAGAAGAGTTCATAAAAATAGAGTTGCCATATGATCCAACAACCCACTCCTGGGCATATATGTGGACAAAACTATATTTCAAAAAGATACATGCACCCTATGTAAATAGCAGCACTATTTACAATAGCCAAGACATGGAAACAACCTAAATGCCTATTAACAGATGAATGGATAGAGAAGATGTGATATATATATATACACACACACACACACACACACACACACACACACACACACACACAATGGAATATTATTCAGCCATAAAGAAAGAATGAAATAATGCTATTTGCAGCTACATGGATGGATCTAGAGGTTATCATACTAAGCAAAGTAAGTCAGAAAGAGAAAGACAAATACTGTAAGATATCACTTATATGTGGAATCTAAAATATGACACAAATGAACCTATCTATGAGACAGAATCAGAGTTATAGGCATAGAGAACACACTTGTTACCAACTGGGAGGGGAGGCGGGGGCAGGTTGAATTGGGAGTTTAGGACTAGAAGATGAAAACTATTATATATAGACTGGATAAATAGTGAGGTCCTATTGTACAGCACAGAGAACTATATTCAATATCCTGTAATAAAACATAATTGAAAAGAATATGAAAAAGAATATATATGTATAACTGAATCACTTTGCTGTATATCAGAAACTAACACAACATTTTAAATCAATTATACCTTGATTAAAAAATAAATAAAATTAAAAAATAAAAGAGTAAGAGGAGTTCATTTGGAAGAGTAAAGGAAAATTTTAAAATTATTCATTTAGTTACGAAATATTATACATACCTACTGTTATATGACATATATTTATAATGTAAATATGTACAAACTTTTATAATCATTCATAGGTACCATTTTATTTTTACCACAAGGATATATAACAAATAGCTTAATTATTTAAATCAGTAAGTAAATAAGTAAATAAACAGGAATAATAGATCATTTCTTTCAGGCATTTTTGCTGAATCTATGGCCGAGGCTGTATCTAAATATGGCCACAAAATTAGATTAAAAATACGTTAATTTTGTTCAAGCCACCTCTGAGCAACTGAACACTCTAACTTACCTTAAATTTATCTCATCTTATGATCAAGTTTATGAAATCAAATTTGAAGAGAGAGCTTAAATTTTATTTTTCTTAGACTCTATATTCATATTAGTAATGAGGTAAAGTCTTGAGCTACCTATAGACAGGATGTTAAGAAATGTAATGAGGACCATTAAGCATTACAATGTTTAATATTTACATCGTTGATGAACTGCATTAAGCACATAAAAATCAGGTTGTCTTATGGAGTTCTAGAAAATAGAATATATCTTTCAAAAATGGATGGCAGCTATATATTCCAAAGTATTCATTTGAGCCCAGTGTGTCTACCTTGATATGCTGTCACTCAGGACTATTTTGAGGCTGATAGCTGTGGCTACAGTTGTTGAAATATTTTATCATTGGCTGTTTTTTACTGTGTGTTTGTGTGTGAATGTGCATGTGTGTGTGTGTACACTTAGGTATGTGAGTGTACACACACTCAAAATCCTATGTCTTATGCAAAATCCTGTCTCATGAGATGATTATTGCCTGTTTTCTTTATATGAATTTCTGGCTTATTCAATAAATAACTTCACAGAATTTGTATATGTAGTCTAGGATTCTCCTTTCTTAGGCAAAACACATACGTTACTAGCTTTATTGGTTCATGGAATCAGTGTGGTTTAAGGAACACATTATCAATGATATGTAATCAACATAAGTATAAAGAATGCCACCAAAATGTTTATAATAGCCTATCTGAGAAAGTATAATGACCAGAGAAGATAACCTAAGCACTATATGAATGAAAAGGATGTACAACCTGTTACCTTTTAAGTTGACCAAATTCACTCACCATCTAATTTATATATATATTATACTCTTTGTGTTTCAAAACAGTCAGGTAATTTGTACACAAAAGAAGCAGAGTTGATTGTAATCCTCCAAATTTCAAAAAATAAAAAAGAATAAGAAATCGCTAGCAGAAGTGTTATTAGAAATTACCATTGCTATCATGATCCTATGAACTATTCCAGAGTAATTTTTTAATAGCTAGACCCTTAGAGCATCTAAATTTAAATAGAAGACATCATTTTGACATGGGGGATTTTTTGTCAGAAATAGGCTGCTGACAGAAGACTTCTTCCCTGGAGAGGTTTAAGAATAAGGCAGACATTTATCTGAGAGGATTTCATTTTCCCAAGGCAAACAGGCAGGAATCAGATGACTTCTTAATACCCCTTTCAGGACTTTATTTTCTCTTTTGTAAGAAAAGACAGAATTTGATAGGAGAGATAAAAACTGAAAGATACCTTTGAACCACATCCTTAGAAGAACATGGAAATGTTTAAATAGAAACTGGATCTATAATGCCCCATAAAAGTAAAAATTCCACATATATATGTTTTAAAGTCGCATTCCTTTAAGTCAACTTTGTCAACATGTTCAAATTAAGATGTTTTAAAGTAATTTAGCGTGTAACTTGTAAACTAAAAGAATTGCTTTTTTTTTTTTTTTTAATCCTTCTATGTGGTGGAAATTACACAGGGTATCTTTCAGTGAAGAGATTTTATTCTGAGCCCATATAAGCTATGTGGCAATTACCTAAGGATGGAGTACAGAAAGCCATCAATATTTTGGTGGCAAATGGCATATACAGAAGAAGGAATGAATATGAAAAAAAAACCTGATTCACTAAGTAAGAGGATTAGGGGTTCAAGATGCTGAATCAAAACATATTCAAAGTCTTTGTAACTGAAGCACTGAGAGATCAAAACATACTCAAAGTCTTTGTAACTGAAGCGTTGAGAGATTAAGTCCCACTGGAAAGAAATTAAATTTGGAAAAGTATAACTGGTCCTTTGCATCTGTGGATTTAGCCATTTTATGGACTTGAGCATCCACAGATTTTAGTCTGTGGGGGTCCTGGAACCAATCCCCTGCGGATACTGAGGAGCAACTGTAATTTATTGCTACTTACAGCAAAATGATGCAGAGTAAATGCATAATGTAAAGAATCTATAATACATATATGAATGCATATAGCCCTCTCACTCTATGCAAATATACAAATATTTACATAGTTTTTGACTACCAATAAATTAGGCCATACTTTGTTTTCTTTTTCCTAACCTTGTTCTATTTAAAAATAACAAAAATCAATGGTAAAATAAAAGTCAAATATGAAGATTCAAGCAGATAATTGAGATAGTAGTCTGCTGAAATATTAGAAAGTAGTCATTAGTCAAATTAAAAAAACCCTCATAAATCCAATTATATTGATTTCAGTTATTTTCTTGACTCTCTAAATGGAGCATAACCCTGTTCTGATTACAGACATCTTTGGTGGCATTACATGCTTTATAAGGGCAGCATTATTAAGAATTTAATTTCAATTGGGAAACAATTCACAGACCTGTTAGGAAAATATAATTATATCTAAACATTTACAGATAAGTTTATGAATGATATTTGTCTCAGAATCTATGTATATTGTAAAGGAATAGTTTTCATTTTATCGTTCAAGCAGTGAACAAAGATTTCAGTAACATTACCAATCCGTAATTGGTATGCAGGAAAAGGCATGCAGAGGACATTTGCTACAAGGTCAGTTGAGTCAAAGAGAAGCACATTATGGAAAAGTTAAAAGTATTAAAGGATTGAAATGTCTTAGTAATGAGAAATGATTTTATTAATCTCTCCATTACAGTAAGCACAAAGTTCAATCACAAATTCTACATAAGTTGTTTTGGGATTTTGTAGAAAATATGATCTTTTTTCTCTCCCTCACTTTATTTATAGCTTTAATTTTCAAAGTCATCTGGGAGGAAAAAGAAAAAGAAAAATATCTTTCCACTCATTTGTTAATAGGAAATGGCTAATGAAAGATTATTCCTACCTCCTTTGGACTCAAGATACCATAGTCCTAGGATACAAATTCCACTATTATTTAAATATAAGGCAAAAGCCTGCTTCGCTGAAGTCTCTAAAGGAAGGTATGCGATTACTAGAGGCCCACTGATTAATTCAGTGTTCCATGATAAAGATGTTCTAATCAAGGGCAAACACAATTTTCAGTTATTAAAATGTGGGATATATCTATGGGAAAAAGTCTTTCTGTAATTACAAGTTAACAATTATTTTGGCCAGGTATTCAGACAAATAGAGGAAAAGTTTGGGTTGGGGATATTCATTCCAACAAATATAAACACATAATTTAATCATCACTGTAACATATCCTTGATGATGAGAACTTGGGACAGAAGGTATAGACCACATAGGTTTAGGTGAAACAAATGCTCATGGCATAAAGTATGAGCTGAAGTGTGTCATTAATTTACATACAGCCTATCTAATAAGACAGAATAACTTCCAAATAATCATTGTTATTCACTGAGACTCCATTTCTATGATGCCAAAGAGATGACATAAATAAGTACAACTTCAAATAACATTTTAAATATTCATAATACCAAATCATTTCCTTATTTTGAAATCCCTCCCTACGTATTTACAAACAATTTTAATGGTCATTTTTTTTAATCAAAGCACATATTTGGTAGATCTAGCTGGCTACTTTGGTCATCTCGACACTATTACGTTTGACATTATTAAGGATACCAATAAAGAATAAAATTTTCTTACTGTTGTGCTAGAGCAACTACAAAAACTAACCACAATAAAAAAATCCAATTTTCCCTTTTCTTCTTCCTCCTTCAATGAACCCAATGTTCTGAACAAATTTACTTCCTTTATAGTTCACCACCATATTCTTCCTTTTCTGCCCTGCTCAACTTCGCTTATATTTTTTCTTTATAATTATATGCTTATTTGCCACATTTCCATAGATTCTTAACAAATTCTGTACAGTTTTCAAAAGCATGCTCATAGTCCACCGCTCCCTGACCTTTAATTTTTCCTTGTGAGTATATTTTCTCCTGCTCTAAGATATGTAGGAAAGAAAAGGTCAAAGGGACAATAAGGATGTCATTAGTTCAGCCCAACTGGTTTAATGACAAGAAGCCTCAAAAGATAGCAGTTAATTCATTGAATTCACCAAAGTCTAAGCTTTGACCTCACACGTTCAGAAATACAATATTGCAGCATCTCAGAGTTAATTAGATTCAAGCACATCATCTCATATTAGCAAAGTATGGATTTAAAATAATGGATATAAAATCATGTTAAAAATTTAAAAAATGGATATAAAAATCGGTGTTATAGTTTAATTTACTGTGTGCAATACAGTTGTAAAGTAGACTGAATACTTGTGTGGGTTTGTGCATACTCTCTCCCTGCAGGCCATGGCAAGTGAAGGCAAATGATCTGAAGGATGCCTAGTCAGCATGTAATCAAAGTAAACTAAGTCGTATTATTTGAATAATCCAGTAGCAGCAGTTTCTTAAAAAGCTGCCACATTTATTATAACTAGAGAAACATGTGTCCGATGGATTGAATACCCAACAGCCTCAATGCTTGGATGGGCCCGTTCCTGTTCCTTTCTGTAGCTTTCCTTCTTTGTTTTCCTAAATTACAATATCCCTTTCTAATGAATATATTATTTCATTAGAAGGTTTAAAACAGTTTTCCTCAACCTTCCTCTACAAATCACATGCATTAGAATAACTTGAATAGATCTCTGAGCTCTTCCCCAAACTTGCTCAATCAGAATCTTTGATTGTAGGGCTTGGAAATTGCTGCTTAAGCAAACCACCCAAAATATTCTCATTCTTACTAAAGACTAGAAAACATAAGGCTTACAAAATTACTTCTTGGATTTGTACATTTTTATGTATATACATTATATCCCCCCAAATCATATGCTCCATGTACGTAGGAAATGCTACCTTATATCTTCTCATTTCTAATTACCAAAAAAGGGTATTGTATTTATGATTTGTTTATTAAGTGCTGATCTGAAATAAACTGAACCTTTACTTTATTGAGTGCAAATTATAAACTATTTCCAAAAATTCCCAAATTGCCTTTTCTTGGATCTAAATATGCATCAGACGAAATTAAGTGAATTTTAATTTAAACCAACCTGATAAAAAACATGAATCACAAAACAAAAATCAACCCTACCAAAGCAGTAAAAACTCAGAAAAATATCCCCTCTTCTTCAAGTACATCATTATTTCTTGGAGCATATTTTCTTATAGTTTCCTGAGTAATGGTCAGAAGAAATCAATTTTTAAAACTTTGCACATCTGAAAATAACTTTATACTTGTATTTGATCATCTGTGTCTAGAATTCAAAGGGAAATGATTTTTTCTCAGATTTTGAAGGTATTGATCTATGGTCTTCTAAGTTCCAGTACTGTTATTTAAGAGTCCAATGTAATATGATTATTGATGAATCTTATATCAACTTTTTCCTTTGGAAAATTTAAGGATACCTATTTTGCCTCTGTTGTTTTAAAATGCCCTGATATTATACCTTTCTGAAAATACATTTTTTTCTCTTCATTTCTTTGTACTTGTCATTCAATAAGGGAGACATCCTTTATAGGATAGTATCTTGCCCTGCTACTTGGATAATTTTGTTGCCTCTGTTTCCCATGCTATCCCTTCTTATACCTTATTATTTGGCTATTATACATCCTGCAGTAAGACTTGGTTATTCATATCTTTTCCTGTTATTGGCTCATTATCTTTATCTTTGCTTGACAGTTTCCAAAAGCTCTTTTATGTTCTCTGGTTGATACTATCTGTAACATTTTTTTTTTTTTTCTGTACGCGGGCCTCTCACTGTTGTGGCTCCGGACGCGCAGGCTCAGCGGCCATGGCTCACGGTCCCAGCCGCTCCGCGGCACGTGGGATCTTCCCGGACCGGGGCTACGAACCCTTGTCCCCTGCATCGGCAGGCGGACTCTCAACCACTGTGCCACCAGGGAAGCCCCTGTAACATTTTCTTCTTGTTTTACTCATGCAGTATGATCTGTGACTGATTGCATTAATTACACTTCATAGGAAATTTTCTTTTGCTTTCAGTGATTGTCTCTGTTTCCAGTTTGTTCCTTTAAAAATGTTTTTGTTTTTGTCTTTCATACTGACTGCTTTTCCTAAATATCTGGTCAACTTTGGCTTTTGGTTTATATTCATTCATGAGGAAAAAAGCTTTAAGTATGTGGATCTGTCAATAGATGGATTTTGCTGCGGTTTCATCTGGGAGCAACTCCTTTTTCCACTGGAATAACCCCCCTGAAGAAAAGTCATATGCCCAACTTTACATGAATCATTGTCCAGGAGAAATAAAGCTTCCTATGATTGCTTAATGTCACTCATGGCTTCAGCCTCGGGGAACTTAACTTACCATCTGACTAAATCAAGAAACTTAAGCAGGAAAGACGTGAGATGAAAGGAGAATGGCATTGGTTGGCAACACATTCCTGCACCAGACCCAGAATGTTTAATTCTGCATTTCTCCTTTTGTGAGAAAAATAGTATCCTTTTTACCAAATCCAATTTGAAACTAATATTTTATTACTGAGTGTCCAATGTATTCTTAAATAATAAGCCACCTTAACTAAAATAAGCTTACCATTCTCTTTTTATACAGCCTTTATATTCCTAATGTTTTTTTAGATAGGTATGTGTCAAATTATATTATGTCATCAATATTGTTCCTTTATTCATTGCATGTTTCTCTCACTACATTCAAGATCCAAAGAGAAAGAGACTTGGTCAGATTCTCTTACTGCTATACCCTCAACTCTCAAAGTAAAGCTTGCAAAAAGATGAATATTGAGTAAAAATCTATTGAGTTCTTTCAAAGGGAAATTATGTGATATATCGCGAGATGGAAAAAGAAAGCTGCAAAACCAGAAGAAGGTTAGTCATCATTAGCTATGTGAGCCATGCAATCTGGCCATTAGGGTCACTATGCCTCTAGGATAGGCATGCAGTTTCTAGTTCCCTACAGTCCCCAAAAACACGTATTGCCTTGGAACTGACCTTTTTACACATTTACAATAAATGACAGACCCTAAGACTTTATAGCTTTTGATTATTTTCCTCACAGGTATACATATATGGTACAGTTTTTGCCTCTGAGTGATGTCCATAAATAGGAGGCAGGTGTATTTACTTTTCAATTATCCTAATTTGCATTTATTGTTTGAACTATTTAACTAGGAGTATGCATTACTTCAAAGTAAATAACCATAAAATAAAAATGTTCTGTGTCATTCTTGTTATCCTCATGTTTACCTTGGTTTCCTTAACGAAATTATTCATGGAGGCCTAAGTATGTCTATGTAATACCTGTTAGAAAAAGATGTGATTATCTAATACACCCTGGGGAAAGATTATAATAGAAACTATATATAGAAAATAATCAGATTTTTAAAGTTATTTTAGCCTATTTGAAAGAAGATTGGCATTTATTTCTTAATATGGAAAATTACCCTAATATAGCCAATTCAAAGTCTAATATTTAGTATTTTTGCCTGAATTTTATAAAATAAAAATTTGTAATACTCAGAGCTTACACATAATAGATTGAGACTGTTGATTGATATGTGTGTAGATACAGATTATTGGGTTTGACCTATTTTTTTCTAATAGCTATTTTCTATTTAACAAGTTTTTCTATAAACTATATTTTTTACCTTTTCCCCCAAGTTGTGTATGATTGTGGATATAACTATACAATGAGATGGAAAATGCCTTTTCAGTTCATTGTATTTAGGCAATACCACATTATCTGAATAATACAGTAACAACAAAATTATTTGCTTTGAAAATAAAAATAAACCTTTTGACGCAATAATCTTAAAAGCCAGAACTGATTCCTTCTAAAGGTGATCAAAAGTCTGAAATAAATACGTCCTTACTGTACAATTATGCAATTACATATTGTATTAAAGAATATGTAAGTCTGTCCAACAGTGAATTCAAAGGTCACCACTGAAACTGTTGGCAGTGGCTTAACTGAGAAATAAATTAAACATTTTGGCATTATCTATAATAATGCCACATGAAGCGCTGAATTTCTGAAGAGAGATACATTAAGAACTCGATTACTTTTTCACTGTAACCATATGCTTTTAAATTTTAATAATGCAATCTCCTTAAACTCAGCATTCAAGCATACCCTTGCTTAGGATGATGTTAAAGTTTCTTTTGCCCTTCATTTAATATAACTTGGATGATGTTTTGTGAAAAGGGTTAATCTAATTTTAATTAAATTTATTTAATTAAGCTTCAACCCATTTTAATAACTGAATATCTAATGGAAGTCAGAGCTGCAGAGAACCAAATCATTTTTTGCAACATGTAGCTCTTAAATGGAACTGATATAATGTTCATGAAATGAATTGTGGTTCAAGAGATGACATCAAATGTTGCATGAAACACTTTTATTGGATCAGATTTCAAAGGTACTTTTTAATTTCTAAAGATCAAACTAAGTGGTTCCTGAAAAAATAATTGCTATTATTGGAAAATATTTTAATTATTTAAATTTTTGTTTTAGAAAGAAGCAAAGGGAGACAAATGAGGAGAAAGCCAAGCAACTTTAACTGTTTGATAATAGATAGGTCGTATCAGCATAATGTATCTACTTTGATACATATAGTTGAGATATGTTACTGAGATTTTTAAATCAAAATTTTAATAAGGGTAATGACTGCCAATTCAGATCAGCTTTTCAACAAACATCTTTAAGCTCAGTTTCTAAATGTATGTAATCATCCAACTATCCTAAAACCAAGATTGACTTGATTCATGATACTTCTATATCATAAAGCCAAACAGCTGATATCTCGATGGCTAGCAAAGTAACTTAGGGTAGTGGTTCTTCAAATCAAAATAGATCTATTACAGTTGGTCTTCAGTGAGGTCTACTAATAAGAATTTAATATCTATCTGGTTACTTTGATGCAAGTGTTTCAGCACACAAAATTTTGAGAATTTTTTTAAAAATAGAGGGCATTTTGAATTTCTTGATACACCCGTATTTAAGAGTGGATACATTTATAATAATACAATTAACTGTCCTCCCCTGAGAACAAACAAATAATTACAAAGTTTCCCTTGACTTAGAAAAAAGTCTATCATGATAATTCACCCGATCATCTGACCAATAAAGAATTTCTATTAAAACAAGTTCAGGGCTTCCCTGGTGGCGCAGTGGTTGAGAGTATGCCTGCCAATGCAGGGGACACGGGTTTGAGCCCTGGTCTGGGAAGATCCCACATGCTGCAGAGCGACTAGGCCCGTGAGCCACAACTACTGAGCCTGCGTGTCTGGAGCCTGTGCTCCACAACAAGAGAGGCCGCGATAGTGAGAGGCCCGCACACCGCGATGAAGAGTGGCCCCCGCTTGCCACAACTAGAGAAAGCCCTCACACAGAAACGAAGACCCAACACAGCAAAAATAAATAAATAAATAAAAAATAAAGGAATTCCTTTAAAAAAAAAAAGTTCTTTAAATACTTTAGTTATTTCTGTAGAATATAGGTTCTACATTTCTGAAATATATAAACTGCATACTTACTCTGAATATCTATATGAATTTAAATACATTGTGTAATTTATTTTAAACATGGACTATTTTGAGTTTTTAATGCCATTACCATTTTTATCTTTCACAATATTAATTGGACATCTTTAAAGGAAAACTGCAAACATTCAAAGAAATACTGGTAGTCAACATTTGTCAAATAATTCAATTTGTGTTTTAAGAAAATAAATTTAGCCTATATCAAGGAAAAATAGAATAATATTGTTTGATTTCTATTAATGATTGGCAAAATATTGAAATTGAGTTGGATATTTTAAATTAATAATAGTTGTTTACGTGAATAGAATAGAAACATGTAAAATAACCTGTATTGCATTTGGGAAAGGCTGATTGTTTTAGAATAATTACTTTTATTTAATATGAAGACAATGACTATTTCAAAAATTACTTTTTCTACTCACAAATAATATACAATACTTTAATAATGTTGCTGGGTCTTTACAGTGCATTTTCATTTATAGTGCATATTTATTATAGTGCATATCTATTCTAAGTTTGGAATTTATAAAGAACACTGCATGCTTGAAATGGGACATGACATGATATTTCTGAGAAGCGTATTACAACTTTAATGCCAGTGATCATTTTAAACATCAAGGGTTAGAGTGCTTAATTGAATTTTTTTTTAGCTCAGTGAGACTTTATTCATTACTGAATGTAATCTTCTTAATTTATGCATTAAAACGACATTCTGAAAGGTTAATGAAAAAAAGAACTAGGTCATCAAGATTATGGATGAAACTCAAGTACTGGAATCTCAGGCCACTGCACCTTTCTTATACACTTTGCTTTTCTTAAAGAGATGTGGTGTCAATCAATTAAAACTTAGTAACTGATATAGAAGCCAAAATACTATATTTTAAATGTTCTACGCAAGTTAAAAGTTGTGGGAAAAAACTAACTGCGGTTGAGAAATAGATTAGAACTTCAATCTAATATAATTTGGAGTTAAAGAAATTGTTTTAAGCATAATGTTGGTGGGTCCTTTTATTGATCCACTAACTTTTTTAATGTGTTAAAAGTTATTTTTACCACATAATGGACAAATTCTTACTAAAGATACTGAAGGCTATTTTTTGTTTTTGTTTTTGTTTTACCATGCAGTCTTAAAAATAAATGAGAAAATGAGACTGTTTTCCAGACCAACAGGACTTCCAACCTATGTTTCAGCTGCTCTAAGCAGCACTGTAAATATCCTCACAGCAGAGAATAAACTAGCAACCTCCAAAAAATGCAAGCTAAAAGGACATCAAATTTTTTGACATATACTTTTAAAATCCTAATGACAAAAATATGCAGTACTGCCAAACTAAGGAACATCACCAAAACAACAAAAGGATTACTTTAATACAAATTTTACAAAATATACGATAGTCACGTAAGCCTTAATTCAAGTGCATTTGAGAAAAGACCACGTGCAATAAATAAAGGCTGGCTACGCTGACAAATGAGTTAAAAGGCCAACCCCCAACCTGCAAAGTGCCTATGAATAAAAAGGGGATACAATTTCATATAGATAATGCATAATATATGATACCCTATAAAATAACATATAGATATATATCAACCTATTATCTGCATTTAAATATTTAAAGTAAGCCAAGGCTCACATATGTGAAATAACTTCACAGCAGTCATGCTTCTAATAAATTACAGAGTCCAAAACAGAAATACCTTTGGATACCAAATGACTGCTACAGTATCATTATTAGAAAATGATGGTAATTTTTTTCCACTGTCTGTTTATGAAACTGAATATGCTTTTACAATCATTATCTTTTTTAACAATAATTTTCCGTCAACCACATGGATGAAGTAAATCAGACAAAACCAAGATTTTGACTTTCATTTAAGTGCTCTATTTATTCTATGATTCAGTTTATACCAGTGATTTTCAAATTTTATTGGTTATCTGAATAAACAGAAGTTAATTTGTTATAAAAAAGTATTTACAATATTCTACTCTAAATATATTAATATAGAATAATAATAATGCTATGCTAATATTCTTAGAATGTTGTGTTCAGGTTTATGAAGTTATGTGGAAAAGCCATCATCGAGGAATACACTAGAATAAATTTAATCAATTCAAAAATAAATATATTTAGCCATTTCTAATAATATTTAATTTTTTCAAACATAATCTCTGCTGCTTCCAGAAAGGAATACTCTATATATTAAAATTAGTATTACATGTCCCTGAATTT
This sequence comes from Orcinus orca, assembly GCF_937001465.1. Classification (NCBI taxonomy): domain Eukaryota; kingdom Metazoa; phylum Chordata; class Mammalia; order Artiodactyla; family Delphinidae; genus Orcinus; species Orcinus orca. Next base: position 23,318,290 of record NC_064576.1, read on the forward strand.
GTTTAAATATAGAACTTTACTAAAGAAAATTACAGAAATATATGCAGTTTGTCATTATACAGATTAATCATTAAAACTTAGCTCAGAATATAAACATTTTAGTCTTTTCTCATAATCTCTAATGATTGAAATTATGAAAAATGTAAGAAAGAAAATATATTACATTAATCATTTAGATTAAAAACTCTTCCTAAATTTTTTAGTGTGACCCTTTCTGGATATTAAAAATATTTTATTTTTCATGTTGTGATACAATCTTTTTCCTCATATACAATCTTCCAGTTCAGATAGACCTGGATGAAAAAGTAGATGGATGTGCCAATCTGGCACAAAAATGGTAGCCAGTCAATCATTTGACCATCTGGGCCCAATACAATCCTGACTGAGTTTCTGTACCTTGAACCAAAGGGGACCTGCTCATAGATTACAATTAACAGTGGGAAGAGAAGCTCGTGTTCCTGTGTTGCTCCCTATTCTGGGCTATTGGCCGTCAACCTAAAGCACTGGCTTCCTCTTCCACTTATTCTAAATTCAGAACTTCCAGCTTTTTACAGATATTAATATAGTTTAGTTTAAGAAAATTAAGTCTTTGTACTTTTCATTGTATTGTTCAACTATATCCTCTAACCTGGTGGTACCTGGTATTATTTTCTTTTAAGAGGGAAATCCATAGATTTCGGCAGCCACCAACATACACTTAATATAGTAAAGATATTCTGGAGATGTAGCTTCATACGTTCCAGAACAGGTACTGGCTGGAAAGCAATCAGGTCCATCCCTGCCATCTGTGCATATTACAATCCTCCTATGAATTTATTCCTCAATTTTCTTTTTTTCAGCATGTGGTTTGTCCAATTTTTATATTGATGAGGATATTTACTGAGACTTCCTCACACAAATCTGCTTATATTTATTCTGCATTTAGCTCGTTTGAAAAGAAAAATGATTCATTAAAAATTTTAAGAATATGTATATTCATACATGTACATATATATATCCCATTGACCCTTACATAGTAGAAGTTGAGAGACTCTCTAGAACATAGAAACTATATGCAAACGTGTTTTTTAAATTGTGGATTTCATGTTTTTTTTTTAAAGCTGAGAGCTACATAACCTACTGATATTTGAGTTTGCATGATCTAATGGTGCCTAAATATCAGGAAAAAAGAGAAATTACTGATTTCTACAGAATTAATCATCTTTTTACAGTTGTGTTTAAGAAATATCATGGTAATAGTCAAATTAATAACGAGCCCTTTACTTTGCATTTCCATATCAGATCCAATATTTATTAGAGGTCAATATTCTTAAAATTCAATATTTATCAAGGTCATAGAAAGTTATACCTAAATAAAAATACATTCTATTTAAATTATGAGAACACATATTGGAGACAGTCTGCCTGGCCTTACATCTCAGGCTGGCAATTTACTAGTTCTGCGCCTTGGCCAAGTCTCATCTCTGTGCCTAGATTTCCTTTTCTGTGAAAATGGGAATTATAATAACACATACCCAAGCAATTGTTATAAGAATTAAAGTAATGATATATAAAGCCACCAAGGTAAGGTGTTTATTAGTACACAGCCACAAATAAATGTTAGTCATTGTTTCTCATAAATCTCTGTAGGGAAATGTCTCCATGATGTTGGAATGTCAGAGAGTAGCATGAGACTGACGACATACATAAAATTAAACATTCCCCAAAGGAGTAATGAGGGGTGTGATGGTGAAAGAGGGAAGGAGAGTTCAACCAGTTTGGAAAGATACCTTTCAGAGATGCTGCAGGGCGTGGTTTTATCTCAAAAGTGAGGTAACACCAGTTTGCCTCTAAAATTTCTGCTGACACCAAGATGTAATAAAACAAAACAAAAGACCATGTAACTTACTTCTTGTAGATCTGTTTTTAACCAACTGCCTTTTTTTCTTTGGAGTGTTGCCTCAGACAAAACTACAATACTTTGGTGCTTTGATCTATGAAGATCAAATGTATATTTGCTTCAATCATATATTTCTAGATATGCAGGTTCTTTCTTTTACCAATTTTTAAATATTATAGCATGACAATAATAATTATAATGATTATCATGTTGAGAAATAAATGCTAATATATTAGTTTGCATTCAGATAACTAGATATTTCCTTACTGGTACTTGTAACATTTAGTAGCTTCATAGATTTTTATTGTTTCTTTTAATATTTGCTGAAGTCAAAGCTCTTTTGACATTTGCTGAATGTGCAATTTTCCTGATTTACCATATAAAATAAGACTTAAATTATTAGTTTCATGTGGCTATTCAACCTACACTATTATGCACTTTTATTTTAGATTGCACTCTGGTTGTTTCTGGGTTATGTCTCTCCAATGACTACAGGGAAATGAAGTTGTGCCAGGATCTTACTGGTATAATTTTTAAAAGGCAACACTTTTGAGTAACAGGCACATGGCCATGAAACTAAACTTAATTAAAGCCTTGTCAGTTACAAGTCCTGGTTTGATCTATAAAGTCAGATAACACCAGATTTGCAAACCTGTATAATGTCAGGCAGGTGTTAAATCCTGATTTAATATTGACCCAGATTGAGAATGCAGTTTTTCATTGTCTCTAAGTGCTTATTTATTTTTAATTATGTGAAAATGTCTGTGAAATTTAGAAAATGTGTTTTTCTTACATAGTTTTAAAAATGAAGATGGTTATCCTTGATAACTATTTTATAAACTGAAGCTAGAAATTAGGGATATAGTTACAGATATTTTACCTATAAGTAAAGAGAAGTGAAAAAATAAAGAGAGATATACATTCATGGGGAAGATGGCCAGGCCTGTTTTATTTCTTAAATTTACAGGTATAAAAATCTCTCTATATTTTCTTTGTGAACTTCTTAGGAAAATGTAAGCATAACAAAAAATTATTTGAGTATTTACTTCAAAACTAACATAAATTATTGACTTTTAGCTTTTAAACATTTAAACTCCTTCATATTATACATATTAAAGTTACTCTGACTGCCAGATTCCTGGAAGAAAGTAAAACAGGGCTTAGAAACGATGTCAATTTTGAGACAAATTACATCACTTTTTCTAGCATTTTAAGGCATATTTTTACCTGTCAGTATAAGAATCATGAGTAAAAATTACTCCCAACATTTCTTAAATGCTATATTGTCACACAGTAATAGCTTCTGTAGTGTATATGTAACTTTTCCTGGGCATCTTAATTATTTATTACTAATATGACTCTTTTAGAAACCCACATTCATGACTGAATTAAGCAATATTTATATACATGTATGTACTGTGAAGATAAGCACACAGAAATCCCTCTGAATATATTAAATTAAATATTTTTCCTATTGTATTGTTCTGGAATCGAGGTCATAAAAAATAAAAAGAGTATTATAAAGATTTACATTTCCACAAGAAACTGCCATAATGGCAGGTTGGGCACTTGTGAATCCTCAGTGCCTACTCAAATGCTTAGCACAACTGAGGTACTTAACATATAGAGGTTTGTATGAATGAATTCAATACTGTCTTTAATATTTCTTTCAGATGTGTTATGGACTAGACGTGTTTGGACTGAATGTTTCTGTCCCCTAAGTTTCATATGTTGAAGCCTAATTCCCAATAAAATTGTGTTTGGAGGTGAAGCTATTGGGAGATACTTACAACATGAGGGTGGAGCCCTTAGAAATGAGATTAGTGACCTTAGAAGAGACAGGAAAGAACATGCTTCCCTCTCTCCTCGCTGCTATGTGAGGATACAGAGAGAAGAAGTCTGTCTGCAAATCAGTAAGAGGGTCCTCATCAGAACCTAATCATGTGGGCATCCTGGACTCAGACTTCCAGCCTC